>NC_052152.1:105005396-106349093 GCF_902713615.1 Scyliorhinus canicula | reverse complement strand
CCCCCCCCGCACTCCCCCCCCCTCCCCCCCCCCCGCACTCCCCCCCCCCCCCCCCGCACTCCCCCCCCTCCTTCCCCGCACCCCCCCCCCCGCACTCCCCCCTCCCCCCAAGGCTGACCCTCTCTCTCTCCCCCCCCCCCCCCCAAAGGCTGGCCCGCTCCTCCCCAAAGCTGGCCCTCTTTCCCCCCCCCCCCAAGGCACCCCCCCCAGCGCTTGCGCGCCCGCCCGCGCCCCCAGTGCTCGCCAGTCCACCCGCACCCCCAGCGCTCGCCCGCGCCCCCTTGCCTGCAAAGCTGACCTGCCCCCCACGCTCACCCGCACCCAGCGCTCATCCATCCTCCCTTCCTGTATAGTCTGGAGGAAATGTTGTGTTCTGTGCTCCATCTGAACTGGAGCCAGAGCGAGGAGCACATTACAATTCATAAAGGTCCCTGATTAAACAACACTTCAATTTGTGTGTACTCAGCAGCAATTAGCTTTTGTGGTCATAAAGACACACCGTCGGTTATCAGAATAATGTTGCTGTTCTCATAAAACAATATTTCAAAATACCTTTATTCGATCTAGGAGTCAGAATTTATCAACCTTTGATGATCTTGCAAGGTACAGCTTTGTTTTTGAAAAAGAATGTTGTTTTGCTGTGTAGCTTTAAGAAAAGTTAAAAGCTCTTCTCCAATGTTTAAGCAGCAGTAATAGACGGTGTGACCTTACAAATGTTTAATTCTGGACAGCACAGTATTGCTCATTGACATTAGAGAGAGTACAGTGCATTAGAATGAGACTGGAGCAAAAATAGTTGAAATATGAGGCCCAATTGTATAGACCAGGCATGTATTCCTTTGAGTATTGAAGGTATAATAGTGAAGCAGTTGAATTTTAGTTGATTAAAGGAGATCATAGGGCAGACACTGAATCAGGGGGGTCCAGAACAAATCAGCATATTCTAAAATTAGATTTGGCGGGTCATAGGTGATTTCACATCTTCACACAGTGGAAACCCCAATGAATCGTTGAGGCTGGGAGTCCATTGAAAACTTCAGAACTGCGATTCATAGATATCTGTCAGAAAATGTCATTGTGGAACCAAGAGGGTGAATGGAGATGATGTTCAGGTCAATCCTGAGGTGAATTACAATCGGCTAAGAGATAGAATGGACTATTCTTCTTTTATCCTAAGTGGACAGATTTTCACACTTCCGAAGGAAACTACATTGTCCTTTGATAATTCTGTCCTTGCTGAAAAGTATGTTGTTTGACATGCTATGAACATGCCATGGGAGATCTAATTTTACTTCTGGAGCAATTTATTGAGTGCACTGGTTAATTTTGGCTGCTGCCTCTTGTGTTGCAGACTATGAGAAGACACCGAAATGAAGTCACAGTGGAACTAAGGAAGGTAAAGATTCTGCTTTCTCGGCAGCTATTTGCTGCACATTGTTTCTTTTTAATTTTATTCACGGGATGTGGGAATTGCTGGCAAGACGAGCCTTTATAGCTCATCCCTAAACTGAGTGGCTTGCTGGGCTATTTCAGAAAGCAGTTAGAGTCACCGCATTGCTGACTGCCTGGAGTCACACACAGGCAAAGATAACAAATTTCATTTCCTAAAGTCAACTAGTAAACGAGTTGGGCTTTTGCACCAACTGTAATTGTTAGTCGCCGCACTGATACTAGCTCTTTTAAACAAAACCCTGACTTTTTTTTTTAAGTGATGGCATTCCCTAACTACCATGATGGAATTTGACCTCTGATCCTCAGATTATTGAAAGAAAATGAAATGAAATGAAAATCGCTTATTGTCACAAGTAGGCTTCAAATGAAGTTACTGTGAACAGCCCCTAGTCACCACATTCCGGCGCCTGTTCAGGGAGGCTGGTACGGGAATTGAACCGTGCTGCTGGCCTGCCTTGGTCTGCTTTAAAAGCCAGCTATTTAGCCCAGTGTGCTAAAGGTTCCGGGATTGCTTGTCGAATAATGTCACCACTTTGCTGCTGTACCTGCTACTTGCGTCCTACGTATTTTCAATGTGTAACCAGTTAAAGTAAATCACTTCAATTAACCTGTGGGATATTGTGTATTTGTGTTTCTGATCACATATGGGCTCCTGGAACTTGAATATTATGATGCACAATTACATTCCCTGTCATCCTGCTACTCCCATTCTGTGCCTTGTGCAAATGGCAGGTGGGTAGAAAAGCTGTGCTCCAAACACCGTCAGGCACTGTTGCTGCTTTGGAATGTCTATCCAATTGCTGTCTGATGTTTTAGTGTTGCATCTAATGACAGAACCAGTGGATGGCAATTTGCTGTTGGGGTGGGAGGGAGGGTTATCTGGGGAGCAGAGTTTAAATAGCTGTGACTGAATCACACTGCACAGAAGGAGGCCGTTTGGCCCATTGTGCTGGTTCTTTGAAAGAGCTGTGCAATTATTCCCACTCCCTGCTCTCTCCCCATAGTCATGTAAATCTTTCCCCTTCGTGTTGAGATAGATATATTTCTGATTAAAAAACAGATTAAAATGATATGGGGAACAGGCAGGGAGGTGGGTTTGACACAGGAAGAGATCAACCATGATCTAAATGAATGGCGGAGCAGGCTCGAAGGGCTGAATTGAATATTTCTCCTCGTTATTATGTATTTATCAATTTCCTTTTGAAAGTTACTATTAAATTTACTTTCAGGCAATTCATTCCACATCATAACTTGCCACTGAAAAAAATTCTCCTTGTCTCTCCCTCTTCTCTTGTGCCCACTAGTTATCGATCCTTCACGGATGGAAGTAGTTTCTTTCTTATCAAAAATCCTTCATAATATTCTATTGAATGTTCCCTTAAACTTCTTGACACCTGACAAATAATTCCTCTATTTTAGGATGGCACACTTTATTTAGGCTTATTCTATGGATATGTGCATGTGTCATTAACGGAAAAACCATTATATTGTGTGTATGGGATCCTCTGTTGTAAACACAGCGAGGGAAATGGAAAGTTGTCTGGCGAGTCATGTGCTCCATATGGTGAACTGAACCAGAGAGCCATCTTCTAGTGTCTGAAAATAGGGCACTTAGCAGAAAACTGTCAAGTTACTGGAGCAGTAATATCTTTCGAGGTAGGGACCGAGATTAAAGCATGGTGGTCGCACTACGATTTGTTAAATATTTCACCGTCCCTTTTGTAAGAGAGTCATGTGACTTGTAAGTTATTGAGAGTTAATTTACTGGAAGAGCCCCACCTTAAATTTCTTTAAGTGCATATATCGTGCTAGAAGCTATGAAATGTTCTTTCAAGTTGGGGGAGCAGCATAGCACAATGATCTGTAACCTTGTGCTAATATGTTTGCTTGCAGCAATAAGCACCTGAACGTGTCCGGTATGCATGAGAGTTTGTACTATCAGTATATCATACACGTTAGTCAGTGAAGCATTTACAGCTTTAGGCTTCCCCTCTTGAGCACCAAATAGGCCATACCTAACACAATTGAGTGGAGGTTTGGGAGTCCAAAGGTGACTTTGTTTTCTTGCTCAATGTGTAATAGGCGGTTAAAATTGCACCATAGTGGGTTGACATCAAAAAACAATTTGGTAGTTTGCAGATATTGACTGAAGGACGGATGTGCAGCATTTTATATGTATGCAAGCTGTCATGCAATGTCAAATGTTAATTGTTAATACAGTCATTAAGATTTGACACTCTATCTGTAATGCATAACTTGTTTGATCAGCCTCTAGGCATGCATTCGTGCAATTGCTACATATTTAAGATGCATTTTCTGCATGTGAATACGTTGTGCTTGACTCATTATTGGAAATGAATGTGCAATGATTGCCCTTCAGTCTCGCTGATGAGACCATATTTATGACTAGCAGATGAGTAAACGGGATGAGCATTTAAATTGTTTGCTGAAATAAACGTGAAGATATCTGTCGCTTAATTGAAAAGGGTCAGTTGAAGTTTACAGAGCTATTATAATAACTTGCCAGATCAAAAGTTTTTGACTTTATCGGCCAGACAATATTTCTGGGTTATGAGATCAGTTTAGAGAAATTGAACCTCATCACTTTGTCGTTTCTATTCTCGATTCTGGAAAAGGTGGTGTCAGTGGTTTCAGATCTTATGATTTTGTTTCTCACTTTTGAAAGAAAGCCACATAATGAATGTATTTGTATAGAGATATATAATGCATATGCCTGCTTTTTGACTTTCTCTACAAATCTTTGCCTTGTTTTCCCTACATGTGACTCCTATTTAAATCATGGTACAGCAATGTTGTTCCCCTAATGAGATAGTAAAGTGAAAATCATCCCAGCTCTTAGTTTCCCAGGGTCTTGGTATCTGCTCAAGTTGTTCCGTCATTCTATTCTGTTCCAAGTTACTCATGCAATCCAAATCATAAACATCGACCCCAGCTCAGCAGTCACATTCTTGCCTGAGTCATTAGCTCTTTGATTGAAATTGCACGCTGGAGACTTGAGCTGACGCTCCACTGTCAGGGTACGGTGTTAATCCAAGGCCCCATCTCCACTCTTTGAATGGTCATCTGCTGTTATTTCGAAAAGCAGGGAAGATTTTTCAGTATGCAGGCCGCTATATCCCTTAACCAAGCCCTAAAACAAATGGCTTGGTTATTATCTCTTTAGTGGGACCTTGCAAATAGGCAGCTGCATTTCCGACATGACAAAAGTGACTGCACTTCAAAAGAACTTAATTGGCTTTAACGTATTGTGGGAGTTACTGAGGTTGTGAAAGACGCTATGGCAATTGGAAGTCTTTCTTCCTAGTCCTTGTGTGGAGTTATTGTCACAATTAGGCATAATTTCAAATGTAACACTTCTAACGTTTTATACCGTTGCTACTTTCTGCCAGAGATCATTTTAAAACTAATGGGTTGGCACAAGAGACTGCAAAAGGTGATTTCTTTCTACATGCTGCATTCTTGTCAAGACTGATGTGTTGCACATCCTTCATTGCTGATGTAGAATCGTGCAACACAGAAAGTGGCCCTTGAGTCCAGTGTCAACATACAAATTTGGACCTGCGGGAGGCCTACATAGTGATCTGATTGTAACCTCAACTCCACATTCCTGCCTAACCCTGATAACCTTTCATTCCCTTGTTTATCAAGAATGGACCTAGCTTTGCCTTAAAGATGTTTAAAGACTCTTCCGCTGCCTTTTGAGGAAGAGAGTTGCAACCCTCAAGTGTTCTAATGGGTGACCCTTATTTTTAATCCGTGAGATTCTCCGACAAGAAAACTCTCCCATCGATCTTGTCAAGACTTCTCAGGGTATATGTTTCACTCAAGCCACCTCTTACTCTTCTAAAGTGCAGCGGATACAAGCCTAGCCTGTCCAACTTCAACAGACAACCCCACATTTGAGGTATTAGTCTAGTAAACCCCTGAACTGCTAATGGATTAACATCTGTCCTTAAACAAGGAGACCAATAGTGTACAGAGCACTCCAGATGTGGTCTCACCAAAGTTCTGCATGACTGAAGAACAACTTTCCCATTTTTGTTTTCAATTCCCCGTGCAAAAAATGATAAGCTTTCCTAATTATTTGCTTTACCTGCATACTAGCTTTTTGTGATTCATGCGCTTTGCTCTGGATCTCTCTGCATCTCAGCTCTGCAATCTCTCACTATTTAGATAATATGCTTTTTTATTTTGCCTGCCAAAATAAACAATTTCCCACTTTCCACATAATATTGCATTCACCCGGTCTTTGACCACTCACGTAATCTATCTATATCCCATTTGTAACTTCCTTGTGTCCTCTTCATACTATTACCCTACCTATCTTTGTGTTATCAGCAAATTGAGCAAATTTGGTCCCTTCATCCAAATCATTTGTTTAAATTGTAGGTTCACTCTCCAGCACTGATCCCTGTGGCACACCAATCATTACATCCTATCAACCAGAAAATGTCCCATTTATGTCTACCCTCTGATTCCTGTTAGCTAGCCAATCTGGTATCCATGCCAATATGTTGCCCCTCCACCATAAGCTTTTATTTTTTGGAATAACCTTTGATGTGGCATCTTGTTGAACCTCTTCTGGAAATCAAAGTACAGTACACCCACCATTCCTGTTTATACACAACATGTGTTACTTCAAAGAACTCCAGTAAATTGGTTGAACTGTGTTGACCGCCTGATTACCGTCAAGTTTTCCAAGTGTCCTATAATGTCTTTATAGCTTCTAACGTTTTCCCTATGACAGATGTTAAGCTAGCTGGTCTGTAGTTTCCTATCTGTCTCCCGTCCTTTTTAAATATCTATATTCCAATCTGACGGAACCGTCCCCAAATTTAAGGAATTTGGATCATAAGAGACTTAACTAAGGTGGGAAACCCATGGAGTTGAGGGCAAATTATTGATATGGTTAGGAAATTGGTTGAGTGGCAGGTGACAGAGTGGGGATAATGTGTAATTACTCTAATTGGCAGGATGTGACTAGTGGTGTATCACAGGGATCTGTGTTGGGGCCTTAATTATTCACATTATTCATTAATTACTTGGATGATGGCATAGAAAATCATATATCCAAATTTGCTGCTAATACAAAGTTAGGTGGCATTGTAGACAGTCTTGATGACGGCATAAAATTACAAGGAGATATTGACAAACTAAGTGAATGGGCAAAATTGTGGCAGATGTATGCAAGTGTGAGGTTATCCATTTTGGAGCAAAGATAGAGCAGAGTACTTGCTAAATGGAAAGAGGTCAGGTACAGTGGATGTCCAAAGAAACTGGAGGGTTCAGATGCATAAACCCTTTAAATGCCATGAACAAGTGCAGAAAATAATCAAAATAGCCAATGGGATGCTAGCCTTTATATTTAGATGATTGGCATATAAAGACACACAAGATATGCTGCAGCTATACAAAACCCTGACTGGATCCCACTTGGAGTACCATGAAATGTTCTGGGCACCACACCTTTGGCCTTTGGGGGGGGGGGGGGGGGGGGGTGCAGTGTAGGTTTACAAAAATGATACCTTATCTACAGGTGTTAAGTTACGAGGAGAGATGACTCAAATTAGACCTGTTTTCAATAGAATTTATAAGGTTAAGAGGTGATCTGATCGAAGTAGTCAAGATATTGACAGGGAAAGACAGTAGATAAAGATAAACTATTTCCACTGGTTGGAGATTCTAATACTGGGGGCATAGTCTAAAAATTAGGGCCCGGCCGTTCAGGAGAGATGTTAGGAACAACTTCTTCTCACAAAATGTAGTACAGGTTTGGAACTAGATCAGTTGTTCGTTTTAAATCTGAGATAGATAGATTTTTGTTAATCAAAGATATTATGAACCAAAGGCAGGTATATGGAATTAGGCCACAGATCAACCATGATCTAATTTAATGGTGGGACATGCTCGAGGGGATGAATGGCCTACTACTGTTCTTATGTGCAGTCTGTTCTTTAGGGAACAAAATCAGTCATCCTTACCTGGTCTGGCCCAAATGTGACTCCAGACCTACAGCAGTGAGGTTGACTGTTAAATGCCCTCTGAAATGGCCTAGCAAGCAATTCAGTTGTATTCAACCGCCAGGAAATCACAAAACAAGATTGAAACCAGATGGACCACCCATCATCGATCCAGGCATCGGAAACCGGAAACCAACCCTGCCTACCCTGCAATGTCCTCCTCGTTCGCATCTGGGGTTTGTGCCAAATTTGGGAGAGTTGTCTCTCAGACTAGTTTTTAAAAATAAATTTAGAGTCCCCACTTCATTTTTTCCAATTAAGGGGCAATTTTGCGTGGCCAATCCACCTATCCTTCACTACACATCCTTAGGCTGTGGGGACGAAACCCACGCAAACACAGGGAGAATGTGCAAACTCCACATGGACAGTGACCCAGAGCCAGGATCGAACCTGGGACCTTGGTGCCGTGAGACAGTAGTGCTAGCCACTGTACCACCATGCTGCCTATCTCTCAGACTAGTTAAGCAACAGCCTGACATAGTCATCCTCACAGATACATACCTTACAGACAATGTCCCAGACACCACTATCACCATTACTGGGTATGTCCTATCTCACCGGCAAGACAGACCCAGCAGAGATGGCATCACAGTGGTATACAGCCGGGTTGGAGTTAGACCATAAGGAACAGAATTAGGCTATTCGGCCCATAAAGTCTGCTCTGCATTGAATCATGGCTGATATGTTTCTTATTCCCATTCTTCTGTCTTCTCCTCATAATCCTGATCCCCTTATTAATCACAAACCTCTCTTAAGACACACAGTGATTTGGCCTCCACAGCCTCTGCGGCAAAGAGTTTCATAGATTCACCACTCTCTGGCTGAAGAAATCCTCTTTATCCCTATTTTAAAGGATTGTTCCTTTAGTCTGAGGCTTTGCCCTTGGGTTCTAGTTTTTCCTGAGGTTCTAGGCCTCTCAGTATCCTGCAAGTTTCAATAAGATTCTCCCCTCATCCTTCTAAACATCCAATGAGTACAGACCCAGGGTCCTCAACTGCTCCTCATATAACAAGCTCTTCATTCCAGGGATCATTCTTGTGAACCTCCTCTGGGCCCTTTCCAAGGTCAGCACATCCTTAGATATGGGGCCCAAAACTGCTCACAATACTTCAAACCAATTGAGTTGTCCTGGGAATTCTCAACATCAACTCTGCATCCTATGAAGTCTCATGGCTTCAGGTTAAACATGGACAAGGAAACCTCCTGATGACCACGTACTGTCCACCATCAGCTTATGAATCGGCACTCCTCTATGCTGAATACCACTTGGAGGAAGCACTGAGGGTGGCAAGGGCACAGTGTACTCTGGGCGGGGGACTTCAGTGTCCATCACAAAGAGTAACAGTACTGGCTGAGTCCCAAAGGACATAGCTACTAGACTGCCGACAAGTGGGGAAAATGTACTTGACCTCATCCTCTCGGTGTCAGTGAACCTGCACAGTCCTTGTGGAGACAAAGTCCCGCCTTCACATTGAAGATACCGTCCATCATGTTGTATGAACATGCTAAATGGGATAGACTTTGAACAGATGTAGAAACAAAGACTGGGCATCCATCAGCCGCTGTGGACCATCAGCAGCAGAATTGTACTCGACCACAATCTGCAACCACCCAGGCCTGGCAAGGGTGGCACGGTGGTACAATGTTTAGCACTGCTGCCTCATGGCGCCGAGGAACCAGGTTCGATCCCGGCCCTAGGTCCCTGTCCATGTGGAGTTCACACATTCTCCCTGTATCTTCGTGGGTCTCACCCCCACAACCACAAAGATGTGCAGGGTAGGTGAATTGGCCACGCTAAATTGCCCCTTAATTGGAAAAAAAAGAATTGGGTACTCTAAATTTTAAAAAAACAACCTCATGGCCTGGCATATCCTCCACTCTACCATTACCACCAAGCCAGGGGATCGGCCCTGGTTCAATGAAGAGTGCAGGAGAGCATGCCAGGAGCAACATCGGGCATGCCGAATAATTTGGTGTCAACCTGATAAAGCTACAACACAGGACTACTTGTGTGCCAAACAGCATAAGCAGCAAGTAATAGACAGCTAAGCGATCCCACAGATCGCATCGGATCCAAGCTCTGTAGTCCTGCCACGTGCACCCATGAATGGTGGTGGACAATAAAACAACTCACTGGAGGAGGAAGCTCCACAAATATCCCCATTCTCAATGATGGAGCAGCCCAGAGGTGCCGAGCGGATGATCATCTCGGTCTCCACCGGAGCATCACAGATGTCAGTGATGTGAAGAAACAACTGAAGGCACTGGATACTGCAAAGGCAATGGGTCCTGACAATATTCTGGCAACAGTACTGAAGGCTCGTGCTCCAGTTCCTGCCGTACCCATAGCCAAGCTGTTTCAGTACAATTACAACACTGACATCCATCCGGTGGAAAATTGCCCAGGTGTGTCCTGTACACAAGAAACCGAACAAATCCAACCCAGCCAATTACCGATCAGCCTATTCTCCATCATCAACAAAGTGATAGAAGGAGTCATCAATCGTGCTATCAAGTGGCACTTACCTCAGCAATGACCTGCTCATTGACGCTCAGTTTGGGTTCTGCCAGGGTCACTCAGCACCTGACCTCATTATAATCTTAGTTCAAACATGGACGAAAGAGCTGAATGCCAGAGGTGGATGAGTGACTTCCCTAAACATCAAGGCAGCATTTGATGACCGCGTATGGCATCAAGGAGCCCTAACTAAACTGGAGTCAATGGGAATCGGGAAAACTCTACGCTGGTTGGAGTCATACCTGGCCCAAAGGAAGATGGTTGTGATGGTTGGAGGTTAATCACCTTGGCTACAGGCTATCACTACATGAGTAACTCAGCGAAGTGCATCTATACAAGTTGCTAAAAGGTATGGATAAAGTAGACGTGGAGTTGATGCTTCCTCTTGTGGGGCATTCTAAAACGAGAGGTCAGAATCTCAGAAGAAGAGGTAGCAAATTTAAAACAGATTTGAGGAAAAATTACTTCTCCCAAAGGGTTGTGAATGTGTGGAATTCGCTACCCCAGAGTGCGATACATGCAGGGATAGTGAGTAAATTTAAGGAGGAGTTAAGACAGATTTTTAATTGGTAATGGGTTGAAGGGTTATGGAGAAAGGGCAGGACGGTGGAGTTGAGGCCAGGATAGGATCAACCGTGATCACATTGAGGGTGTTAGGCTCGGGAGGCTAAATTATCTGCTCCCACTCCTAGGTCATATGTTACAGGGAGGTCGATTTCGCAATCCAACTCTTGACCTGTAACATTGCAGGTAGCAGAGAAAGAACATATAAGCCATGCTAGAATGGTAGAACAGACTCAATGGGCCGAATGGCTGAATTCTGCCCTATAACTTATGAACTTATGAACAACTGCCAGGCAATGACCATCTCCTACAAGAGAGGATTTAACCACCGCCCCATGACATTCAATGACATTACCATCGGCGAATCCCCCAAAATCAACATCCTGGAGGTTACCATTGATCAGAAATTGAACCAGACTAGGCATATTAATACTGTCGCTACCAGGGCAGGTCAAATGCTAGGAATCCTATGGTGAGTAACTCAGCTCCTGACCTCCAAAGCCTGTCCACTATCTACAAGGCACAAGTCAAGAGTGTAATGGAATACTCTCCACTTGCCTGGATGAGTGCAGCTCCACAACACTCAAGAAGCTCAACACCATCCAGGACAAAGCATCCGCTTGATTGCTCCCTCTTCCACAAACATTCAAACCCTCCACCACTGACGAACAGTGGCAGCCATGTGTACCATCTACAAGATGCACCACAAGAACTCACCAAGGTTCCTTGAGACAGCACTACAACCTAGAAGGACAAGAGCAGCAGATACCTGGAAACCCCACATCTGGAGTTTCCCCTACAAGTCACAAAAAAAACAAAAGTGCCAATAAACACGATGCCAGGCAATGGCCATCTCCTGCAAGAGAGGATCTAACATTCAATGACATTAACATCGCTGAATCCCACACAATCAGCATCCTGGGGGTTACCATTGTTCAGAAACTAAGCCCGTGTCCACTGGGAGTGAGACTGAGATGGTACAAACTTGTGTGGAACCATAATGGCTGGCAGAAAGCGAAAGCCTAAACTTTCATTAATATACCTTTCACATTCTGGAGATAATCAGCTTCACCATTAAACAAACAGCCATTGAAGTATGCTTGATCATTTGTTTCATAGGCAAACTCAAAAGCACAGTAAAATCCCAGACACACCAGTCAGATAAATGGTCAGTTTATTTGTTTTTGGTCGTTATGACTGAAAGATGGATGTTGGCCAGGACAGAGGAAATATTTATCCCATCAGCCTAAAACTGGATCAAAACGTGACTGTTCAGCATGATGAAACTAACTGCAACGAAGGATTCCTAAAGTGTGCTGGCTAGGATCAGTATGATGCTTACAATAAATTGTAAAGGAATCGACTAGCAGCGCAGGCAAATGCTCTGAAATAATATCATTGCTCAGTTCTGATATCTGTAAAACTAGTAAAAAGGAACAACAGCTAACCCCAAACCCGTATAAAAGTTGCAGCTGTTAGGAACCCGGGCGTGAACCCAACTATTTTCAATTTGCAGAACTGTGAGGAAATGTTACTGCACGAGAGGAGTGATAACCCTGACCAATAACTAGATTTAATGTGAAAACAAATTTAAGTTTAAACACAGAATTAACCACATTAGCATCAAAGAAATTGCTTTCCAGTTAGCAGTTACAGTGATTCTTAAGTAAAAGAGAAAACCGTAACTTCCTAAACCTGCCACTATCTTCCAATTAAGTAAGTTAATATATTTCAAATACCACTCATGAATGATACTTTTAAAAAAAAATAATTTTTACTCAAATTTTCACAAAATATCAATAACAGAAAATTCTAAGAACAGAAAGAACAACCCCCCCCCTCCCCCCCCCCATGTATACAAAAAAGATGAAATACATTAACGCCCGTCATTAGCAAAGAGCGAACATACACATCCCTTCAGCCCAAAACAAAGAGACCCCCCCCCCCCACCCCCCGGTTGCTGCTGCTGCTGTCTTTTTCTACCGTTCTGCCAGGAAATCTAGGAATGGTTGCCACCTCCTGAAGAACCCCTGCACTGATCCCCTTAGGGCAAATTTCACCCTCTCCAATTTAATAAACCCCGCCATATCGTTGATCCAGGCCTCCACGCTTGGGGACCTCTCATCCTTCCACTGAAGAAGAATCCTCCGCCAGGCTACTAGGGACGCAAAGGTCAGAATGCCGGCCTCTTTTGCCTCCTGTACTCCCGGCTCCTCTGCAACCCCAAATATTGCGAGCCCCCAACCCGGTTTGACCCTGGATCCTACCACCCTCGACACCGTCCTTGCTACGCCCTTCCAAAATTCCCCCAGCGCTGGGCATGCCCAGAACATATGGGCATGGTTTGCTGGGCTCCCTGAGCACCTAGTACACCTATCCTCGCTCCCAAAGAACCGGCTCAACCTTGTCCCGGTCATGTGAGCCCTATGCAGCACCTTAAACTGTATGAGGCTAAGCCGCGCACAAGAGGAGGAGGAGTTCACCCTTCCTAGGGCGCCCTCCCACGTCCCCTCCTCAATCTCCTCACCTAGCTCCTCCTCCCATTTACCCTTCAGCTCCTCCACCGAGGCCTTATCTACCTCCTGCATCACTTGGTATGTTGCCGAGATCCTCCCCTCTCCAACCCACACCCCTGAGAGCACCCTGTCCTGGACCCCACGCGGCGGCAGCAGAGGGAACTCTGCCGCCTGACAAATGGCCTTACCTGCGTGTACCTAAAGGTGTTCCCCGGGGGAGCCCGAACTTCCCTTCCAGCTCACCCAGGCTCGCAAACTTCCCATCTACAAACAGGTCTCTCAACCTCCTAACACCTGCCCTGTGGCAACTCAGGAACCTGCCATCAATTCTCCCCGGGACAAACCGGTGGTTCCCCCGTATCGGGGACCCCATCGAGGCCCCCACCGCCCCCCTGTGCCGACTCCATTGGCCCTAACTTTGATGGTAGCCGCCACCACCGGGCTCGTGGTATACCTCGTTGGAGGGAGCGGCAGCGGTGCCGTTACCAGCGCCTCCAGGCTCGTGCCCACATAGGGCGCCATCTCTATCCTCTTCCATGCTGTCCCTTCCCCGTCCATTACCCACTTACGCACCATCGCTGCGTTGGCAGCCCAACAGTACCCACAGAGGTTGTGCAGCGGCAGTCCCCCCCCCCCCCCCCCCCCCCCCCCCCCCCATCCCTGCCCCGCTTCACTTGTTTAGCCAGGGCCGAACACAATATCCCTCATAGATTATCTATACCCCAAGGGTCCTTCAAATGAAAGCAGTATTCCATTAGCTAATTATCTGTAAACAAGGAAATGCTTCGCAAATGTATTAGCAGAACACATCACCTACAAGGCAATGATTATCTCACTTCTACAGCACCTTAATAGCAGCTCTAACAGTCATACTGCTTGGATGCATCTTAACCCAGTGTTATGCAAGGGAAATATTAGGAACCTGGGTCCAGAAATTAGATCGAAGATATAGCAGCAATTTTGGAGTTAAACAGACTGATGGGGGGAACCTGCTAGCACGCAGTCAGAGGGATACGCTTGCACCTGACTGAGTTACATTGCCCCAGTCGGACTTAAATTTGTTAGTGGGAATATGTAGGATGCCCCAGATCCATTATCCTTCAGGACACTCTGAACATCCATTATTAGTGGCTTACAAAGTCTAATGGCCTCTTTGTCTGTCAATGGGAAGTTAGTTGCATATCAATAGCATGGCTCTGTTCTTTTGTATAAATGGGAGTGGGCAATCAAGCAGTCAAGATAATGATGATTTCAAGTTTGGAACCCCAGCAGGCTACCTTTGTTTGAGGGGCAGGACGGAGCTTAGAGAGAGAGAGAAAGAATATGGTTTTAAACAGGTTGGAGAGAAGGGTTTGGAAATCGAGCGAGAGAGGTCATGAAAATTGCCACTGAGGCAGGCTTTGAAAAAGGTTTCAGAACGAATTTCTCTAACAGAAGAAAAATTGCTGTTTGAATGCATGTATTGCCTTTGGCCGACTGTGTAAGTGGAACGAGAGCTGCGTGTTCATTTAAAATGCAGTTATTAGGATTGTTTTCTTTTGTTTCAATGAAAATGAAAATCGCTTATTGTAACGAGTAGGCTTCAATGAAGTTACTGTGAAAAGCCCCTAGTCGCCACATTCCGGCGCCTGTCCGGGGAGGCAGGTACGGGAATCGAACCGTGCTGCTGGCCTGCTTGGTCTGTTTTAAAAGCCAGCGATTTAGCCTGGTGAGCTAAACCAGCTCCTGGTATTAATGTAAAATAACAGAGCCCTATTTCTTATTATCTGGAACAAATCGATCTTTCAGCACCGCCGTATAAAATTTTAAAAGTTCAGCTCTGGCCCAATCTGTTAGCCTCTATTGAGATCTGATCAAACATCCATAACACCTGTTTTTTATAACATTGCTGCAAAAAAAGAGACAATTTCTTCCATTCATCACACAGGGTTGTGTATCTAATCATGCCCCCATCCCCATACTGCTTTACCCGTACTTATCATTTGGACAGTCCTGGGTTTTATGAGACGAGTATAATTGCAGTTTTGAGACTTGCAGTGCCGCACTTATACACCCGGTCTTAAAAGTTTTGTGCACACAACTAGTGTGGTTCTGTTTGTTTTTCCTACAGTCCTTCAAGTTAAAATATATATATTTTTAAATCCCTTTGTGTTAGTCAGTGTGAGAGAGGAATCAGCTTCTTCCCTGACATATACTGGCAGTTGTGGAAGCCCTGTGGGTTGTTTGGATCTACTTATTTAATGACATGTAGTACAGACACATTTCTCCCCCATTATCCTTCTGAGGGAGTGTCTGTCACCATATTGTTTCCCAGCAATGCTTGCCCATGTAAACACTGATAGATCTGCTATCATGTCCACACTGCAGTAATAATAGTGATGCAGTCCTTGTTAGCTTATCCATGCATTGTCTGCTGTAGCCTGGTATGTGTCATACTGATTTAAAGCTTTGTAAGTAGGATTTATGTTGTCTCCTGTTCCACTCGCTGATCATATGATCAGGTTAAATCCTATGTGTTACTAAAGTTCAATCCTTCTTGTGGAATTTATTTTTACATGTTCTTCGGACTTTTTTCAACTTGCTGTAATTTATACTAGAGCTACCAACGTGAAATTGAGATGCACTTTACATAAACGTATCATTTTATCAGCCAAGTACCTAGTTAATCTTGTTTTGTGAAAATTGTTGGCATGGCTAAGTACTATAATGTGCAAATGTGCCTGCACAACCTGATAGATTGTTGTGGAATTTTGTTCATCATAGCTGGAAAAACTTAACAATGGAAGACCATTGTGTGTAATGAACACAAAATGATATGTTGACAGAAAATGTATATTTTTGAAATACAGTAAAATCTGTATCCAGTGAGGCTTTCCGTATCGGCTACATTAGGGTGTTACTTCCCGCTCCAGTTGATTATAAGAAATTGACAAGTAATTTGTCCAAAATTTGGTACTACATGTAAGGTAGACAGTGTCGCAGGTGTTATAAACCAACCAGAGAATGAAAAACCTTTGTTTCGGTCTCTCCTGTTGTCACAAGTCCTCATTGGCAAGACATTATTTATGTCCATTCTAACTGCTGTATGACATTAAGAGTTAACCAGTATAGTTTATAACACATGCTTCTGAGAGTAGGTAGCGTGGTAGTTATATTGGGCAATGTCAAAATTGCACAACAAATTTAGAATTGGGTGGTTACAAATTCTCCCTAGATCTACCCTAAAAGTCAAATATTTGTGTATATGAACTGTGTGGGTGAGGAGAATGGGGGAATTTCTTCTATTTTTGAATTTATCTGATTTATTAAGTTGTGAGGAAGGAGGAAGCGTCAAACCACTATTTTGCTTGATTAGACAGGGGATTGGGACAAGTTTTGTGGCTACGCTTCTGAAGGATGCCAGTTAACCAGTTAGGCTTTATGACAATCTGGCAGCTTTCAGTTATTTTCCAGTGCTGTGCTACAAATTCCCATACTTTTAGAAGTTTAGTTTCACAGTGGTAGCATTTGAACTCATGACCTCTGCATTGCAAACCTAGCATCATAACAAGTGCACTTCACCTCTTTATCCCTGCCCTCAATCTAACCAAACTAATGAACTAGATAAACCAAGGAGTAGGAAATGCTCTCCAGACCTCTATTCCTCCTCGCCGGGTGGTGTGGATTGTACAACTGGTAAATTCAGAATGCCATCAGCCTTAAATTGGAGTAGTGATTTGAAAGAATATGAAACCGAACTTTGGAGTTCTGGGAATTGAAGGCTTCCAGAGCTGGCCAATGCTTTTCCAAGTCATGCTAATTCAGCTTGATAAATCTCCAGACGAGTAATAAACACTTCACTGCCCATTATTAACTTTGTCAACTAATAGTTTGTATCTCTTCATCTTTGCTTTTTCATGTTTTCTCTTCACTGTTTCAATATTTTTTTCTCTCTAGTATTATTCTTTATTCAAAAGTTTCCATTTAACCTTTAAAGCCTATATTCTGAACTTTGCAATTTTCTGGAGTCTGTGGTTTTCTGTCCACTCGTGATAAGTCACAGTAACATTTGAAATGGATCTGTGATTGATTGGTCCAGCATAGACTTCCGGTCCGGCTCTAACCCCGGACTCTCATTTTTCAGTAATTTCTCTCTCACTGCTCTCTCTGGGGCCATTCTGTCTATCAGACCCTCCTCCTGCTTCCTCATACTCATTGCCACTAAACTCCTAACCATCCAACTTTCCTTCCTGGCACACATGTTCGTTCTCATTGTTAATTATTCTCTTTTCAACTACTATCCTCCTTGTTTTAAATCTGCTGCAATCTCCCCTGCACAATAAAACCAACCCTTGACCGTGCCGTTCTTGAAAACTAAACACACATCTCTAAGCTTGTTTTCACTTCCCAAATCCATGTCCATCTTTCCCTGAGCTCTGTTTAAATCCTTCCAATCGGGTTTCTGCCACTATCACAGTATAGTAGTGGCTCTCATCAAAGTCGAAAATGGCATCCTATATGACATTTTAATTTAGTCAAGGAATGTGAGTGCTGGTGGCAAATGTTTCATGTATTGTCCATTCATCATTGCTCTTGAGAAGGTGGTGATGAGCAGTTGTCTTAAAGAATTACAGGCAGTATCCACGTTAGTAGGCAGGGAGTTCCAGGATTTTAGCCCAGCAACAGTGAAGGAATGGTGATATATTTCCTAATCAGATTGTTAATGACGTGATTGTGGTTGGGGTTACAGGTTCAGAAAGGTATTTCGTAGGAGCCTTGGTGAGTTTCTGAAGTGAAGTTGTTAGATGGCACACATTGCTGCCATGGCGTGTTGATGGTGGAGGAAGTGAAGGTTTGAGGTGCCAATCGGGGAGGCTGCATTATCTGGGATGGTGTTGAGCTTTGTGGGTGTTGTTGGATTTGCACAAGTCCCTGCAAGTGGATAGTGTTCCATTACACTCCTCACTTCTGCCATGTATAAGGTAGACAGATTTGGGGAGTCAACAAGTGAGTTACACAGCGCAATGTCCCAATTTTAAAATTTTCATCCTTGCTTTCAAATCCCTCCATGGCTTCACCCCTCCCTACCTGCAAAACCCTCCTCAGGTAATTGCACTTTTCTAGTTCTTGCCTCTTAAGCTTTAACTCACTCCACCATCAGTAACTTTGCTTTCAGCTGCCTCGACCCTGAAATTCTCTTTCCTCTTTTAAGAGACTCCTCAAAACTTTGAACAAGCTTTTAGTCATCTGATATTTAAATGGCTTGTGTCAAACTTTGATCTACATGACTGCTGTGAAGCCCCTTGGAATATTTTATTACGTTGAAGGTGCCATATAAATACAAGTTGTTGTTGTTGATTGAAAGTTGCAACTCAAGAGGTTCAGGGCTGTGACGTTCAAAGTGGTCACACCTAAGTATGACTCATTTCTCAAATGCCAAGCAGACAGCTCTCCAGCCAGCTCCCAATAGTGTCACCATTAGCGTGATCGTCTACTGACAAGAATTTGGTAACCCTCCAAGGGGTCATATCTATTTTTTAAAAACTATTTAATGCTTGATATGTAACTTATAAATACAGTACTTTATATATAATATTGAAGCAAAATACTCTGAATATTGGAAAGCTGAAATAGAGGGGGACAGGGAGGTCTGGGACAAATAATGTTCCACTTAGCCCACAAAAAGGCAAGGCACAGCTGGGACCTATGTGGGAACACCGACTATTTGGAGGATGAGTGGAGTCCAAGTAAAAGTTGTTGAACAAGTTTAACGGGGGGAGGATTGTGGTGGTTGGCAGTGGAGGATCTGCATGCAACCCTGAATGAGTATAGAGGCATAGAAGCACTAGCTATCCATGGTGAAAAGTTCTATTTTTATATCTGCTGGTCAACTAGTAATTTCATAGCTGGTAAATATGTAAATTGTGCCTGGCATTAGTTGACATTTAGTCTGAATATCCCCACTTAAGGTACCTAATTGTTGGGTACAGCTTGACTGACATCAGATTTATTTTGAGAATTTGAATTAATTTACCATCATAGGATTTAAACTATCCCCTTAGGCCCCTGGATTACCATTACAGTAATACAACCGTACCACGGCCATATTATACTTTTTAGCTGCATTTGTATAGTGATGGGTGTGCCGAATTATACTGTTTGCCTGTACCATGTTGAATTTGACAAGAGGTGAGCAAACTGTACATGTCTTGACTTTGGTACTGTGGTGTCTGTTTGGAAAAGAACTGATAGGTCACTTGACTCCTGTTGACAAAAACGGATATATTAGATAGTCGGGGGGGAAGTTCAAAGTTTGACCCATTATAATAATTGGGCAAAACCGCAGTTTAGAAGCTATAATGTAGATCATGTTAACACAAGTTGCAATGTGGTACCAGCACGAAAAGGTACAATTAAAAATTGTGGGTTTAGATTTCAATGTGCCTTCAGTTAGTGAAGTGACACCACGGTCTGCTGTTAAAACACCACTAATGTTGGGCTGGGTTAAATGAATGGGTGGAATTACTTTTTTGGGTGAGTTCCTGCAGTGCATCTTATAGATAGTACACACTGCTGCTGCTGTGCGTCGATAGTGGAGGAAGCGAATGTCTAAGGTGGTGGATGGGGTGGTAATCAAGCGGGCTACTTATCATTTAAAAATTTTTTTTACAGTACCCAATTTTTCCAATTAAGGGGCAATTTAGTGTGCCAGTCCACCTATCCGGCAATCCACCTATCCTGCACATCCTTTTGGGTTGTGGGGGTGAGATCCAGGCAAACACAGGGAGAATGTACAAACTCCACATGGACAGTGACCCAAGGCTGGGATCGAAGCCATGTCCTCTGTGATGTGAGGCAGCAGTGGTAACCAGTGCACCACCAAGCAGCCTGAATGGATGGAATGAAGGCAAGCATTCTGTATGCTTTCTTGACTATTCTGTTTACTTGTGTCGCCCCCTTCAAAGATCTGTGAACCAGCACGCCCAGATCTCTCTGACTTTCTGTATTCCAAAGAGTTTTACCATTTAAGGTATATTTCCCCTCTGTTAGACCTACCAAAATGTATTACCTCATTTTGGCTGGATTAAACTCCATTTGCCATTTCTCTGCCCAAGTCTCCAACATATCTATGTCCTGCTGTATCTTCTGACAATCCTCAACACTATATGCCATTCCACCAACTTTGGTGTCATCCACGACCTTACCAATCAGACCGGCTACATTTACCTCCAAATCGTTTATGTACACTACAGATAACAGAGGTGCCAGCACAGATCCCTATGGCACACCACTAGTCACAACCTTCCATTCAGGAAAACGCCCTTCTACTGCTACCCTTTGCCTTCTGTGACCGAGCCAGTTCTAAATCCATCTTGCCGCCTCACCTCTGATCCCGTGTGACTTCACCTTTTGTCCCAGTCTGCTATGAGTCACCTTGTCAAAGGCTTTACTGAAGTCCATGTAAACAACATCCACCACTCTCCCCTCATCAATTTTCTTTGTCACCTTCTCAACAAACTCGGTCAAATTAGTGAGGCACGACCTTCCCTTTACAAAACCATGCTGCCTATCGCTTATGAGTCCATTTGTTTCTAAATGGGTATAAATCCTATCCCTGAGAATTCTCTCCAATAATTTACCTACTACCGGCGTGAGGTTCACCGGCCTATAGTTTCCTGGATTATCCCTGCTACCTTTCTTAAACAGCGGTACCACATTAGCTATTCTTCAGTCCTCTGGGATCTTGCCTGTAGCCAATGAGAATACAAAGATGTCATTCAAGGCCCCAGCAATTTCCTGCCTTGATTCCCGGTGCCTCGATTCCCTCCGTATTCTGGGGTGAATCGCATCTGACCCAAGAGACTTATCTTAATACCTTTTAAAAGACCCAATGCCGCCTCCTTTTCGATGTCAACGTGACCCAGACTGTCCACACACCCTACCCAAGAATCATCTTCCACAAAGTCTCTTTCTTTAAGGAACACTGATGCAAAGTACTCATTTAGTACCTCGCCCATTTCCTCTGACTCAACACATAGATTCCCCCCACTGTCCTTAAGTGTTCCAATCCTTTCCCTGGCCACCTTCTTTCTTTTTACATATGAACAAAAAGCTTTGGGATTCACCTTAATCTTACTTGCCAAGGACTTTTCATTACCCCTCCTAGCCCTCCTAATTTCCCGCTTCAGTACCTTCCTACTTTATACTCTTCAAGGGTTTTGACTGTCCCCCACCCATCTAGACCGTACAAAAATCTCCTTTTTCTTTTTGATGAGGTTCACAATATCCATCATTATACAAAGCTCCCTAAACTTCCAATACTTACTTATCCTTTGTTCTCTCAGGAACGAGACTTTCCTGAATCCTAATCAACTATCACTTGAAAGACTCCACATGTCCTATGTTGATTTACTATCCAACAGCCGCACCCAATCCAAATTCTTCAATTCCTGACTAATGTTATCGCAATTTGCCTTTCCCCAGTTTAGCACCTTAACGCGAGGGTTACCCTCATCACTGTCCAACAGTAGCCTAAAAGTCCAGACAACGAGTTCCAGAAATGAAAAAAACATAGGATATACATTAATACACAATGTCAATACAACCACGGGCATCAGGCGACGCATACGGAATGTAGTACAAGAGATTAGTTCAGTCCATAAGAGGGTCATTCAGAAGTCTGGTAACAGCAGAGAAGAAGCTGTTTTTGAATCTGTTAGTGCGTGTTATCAGACTTTTGTATCTCCTGCCCGATGGAAGAGGTTGGAAGAGAGAATAATCCGGGTGGAAGGGATCTTTGATTATGCTGACCACTTTCCCAAGGCAGCGGGAGGTGTTGACCGAGTCAATGGATGGGAAGTGGGTTTGCGTGATCGACTGGGCTGTGTTCATGACTTTCTGTAGTTTCCTGCGGTTTTGGCCCGAGCAGTTGCCATACCAAGCTGAGATGCAGCCAGATAGGATGCTTTCTGTGGTGCATCTGTAAAAATTGGTAAGAGTCGATGTGGACATGCCAAATTTCCTTATACTAATAATCTTTATTATTGTCCATCAGGCTTACATTAACACTGCAATGAAGTTACTGTGAAAGTCTCCTACTCGCCACTCTCCAGCGCTTGTTTGGGTACACTGAGGGAAAATTTAGAATGTCCAATTCACCGAACAGCACGTCTTTTGGGACTTGTGGGAGGAATGTTTTTCTGATGAAGTATAGCCATTGTTGTGCTTTCTTGGTTGTAGTGTCGGCTTGGGTGGACGAGGACAGATTGTTGTTTTTTTTGTACATCTAGAAATTTGAAGCTGTCAACCATCTCCACCTCGGCACCATTGATGCAGACATGGGTGTGTACGATTGCTTACTGAAGTCAAAGACCAGCTCCTTAGTTTTGCTGTGTTGAGGGAGAGATAGTTGTTGTAACACCATGCCTCTAGATTCTCTATTTCCCTCCTGTGCTATGACTCATCGTTGATCGAGATCCGACCCACTATGGTCGTGTCGTCAGCAAACTTGTATGTAGATGGAGTTGGAGCCAAATTTTGCCACACAATTGTGTGTGTATAGGAAGTATACTAGGGGTCTAAGTACACAGCCTTGTGGAGCCCCGGTATTGAGGGCTATCGTGGAGGAAGTTTTGTTGTTTATCCTTATCGATTGTCATCGACGGGTCAGGAAGTCGAGGATCCAGCTGCAGAGGAAGGAGCCAAGTCCTAAGTTTTGGAGCTTTGATATGAGTTTGGCTGGGATTATGCTGTTGAAGGCAGAGCTGTAGTCAATGAATAGGAGTCGGACATCGGAGCCCTTGTTGTTGAGATGCTCCAGGTATGAGTGTAGGGCCAGGGATATGTCGTCTGCTGTGAACTGGTTGTGGCGGTAGGTGAATTGCAGTGGATCAAGGCATTCTGAGTATGGAGTTGATGTGTCTCATGGCCAACCTCTCGAAGCACTTCATAATAATAGACATCAAGGCCACCGGACGGTACTCACCGAGGCGCGTCGCCTGGTTCTTCTTTGGCACGGTGGTCTTCTTGAAGCACGTAGGAACCACGGAATGGAGTAGGGAGAGGTTGAAGATGTCCGCGAACATACCCGCCAGTTGGCCCGCGCAGGATCTGAGTGCATGACTGGGGACTCCGTCAGGACCTGTTGCTTTCTCAGGGTTCACTTTCAAGAAGGCCGATCTGACTTCAGAAGCTGTGACAGTAGATATGGGTGACTCCAAGGCTGTTGGGGCAGTTGACAATGGTTTGATAGTTTCCTGCTTGAACCGAGCTTAGAATGCGTTGAGTTCATCGGAGAGGGGTGTGCTGCTGCTGGAGATTCTACTCGGCTTTGCTTTCTGGCTGAGCTTTGTAGCTGAGCTTAGCTTGAATTCAGTTACTTCAGTGAAGAAGCAGATCTTTTTTAAAAAAAATAATTTTTATTGGAATTTTTTACAGAAAATATAAAATATAACAACAAACAATGAAATGCAACAAAATAACCCATAACAACTGTAACACCCCCCAAACAGTATCAACGCATGTATCACATCCCCCCCCCAACCCCCAACAAGAGAACTTAAAAATAAATTAAAATTAAATAAACAAACATAGTCATCGTCCTCCGTCCCCCTTTTCCCTCCCCCTCCCCCCCCGGGTTGCTGCTGCTACTTTCCCAGTACCCTATCGTTGAGCCAGAAAGTCGAGGAAAGGTTGCCACCGCCTAAAGAACCCTTGTACCGATCCTCTCAGGGTGAATTTGACCTTTTCTAGCTTAATAAACCCCGCCATGTCATTGTTCCAGGTCTCCACGCTTGGGGGCCTCGCATCCTTCCATTGTAGCAAAAACCTTCGCCGGGCTACTAGGGACGCAAAGGCCAGCACACCGGCCTCTTTCGCCTCCTGCACTCCCGGCTCCACCCCAACCCCAAAAATCGCGAGTCCCCAGCCTGGCTTGACCCTGGATCCCACCACCCTTGATACCGTCCTCGCCACCCCCTTCCAGAACTCCTCCAGTGCCCGGCATGCCCAGAACATATGGGCATGGTTCGCTGGACTCCCCGAGCACCTAACACGCCTGTCTTCACCCCCAAAGAACCTACTCATCCTCGTCCCAGTCATGTGGGCCCGGTGCAGCACCTTGAATTGGATGAGGCTAAGCCGCGCACACGAGGAGGAAGAATTAACCCTCTCCAGGGCATCAGCCCATGTCCCGTCTTCGATCTGGTCCCCCAGTTCCCCATCCCACTTAGTTTTCAGCTCCTCTACTGATGCCTCCTCCACCTCCTGCATAACTTTGTAGATATCCAATATCTTCCCCTCTCCGACCCAGACCCCCGAAAGCACCCTATCACTCACCCCCCACGCGGGAAGCGAAGGGAATCCTTCCACCTGTCGTCTAGCAAATGCCTTTAGCTGCAGATACCTGAACATGTTTCCCGGGGGAGCCCAAATTTCTCCTCCAACTCCCCCAGGCTCGCAAACCTCCCATCAATAAACAGGTCCCTCAGCTGTCTGATGCCCGCTCTGTACCAACCCTGAAATCCCCCATCAATGTTCCCCGGGACGAACCTATGGTTCCCCCTTAACGGAGCCTCCATCGAGCCCCCCACTTCTCCCCTATGTCGCCTCCACTGCCCCCAAATCTTGAGGGTAGCCGCCACCATCGGACTCGTGGTATACCTCGTGGGAGGGAGCGGCCACGGCGCCGTTACCCCCCCCCCCCCCATCTCTACCCCGCTCCAAGAAGACCCTCTTCACCCTCGGGGTCCCATGCGCCCAGACAAAGCTCATGATGCTGCTGGTCACCCTTCTAAAAAAGGCCCTAGGGATAAAGATTGACAAACACTGGAAGAGGAACAAGAACCTCGGGAGAACCGTCATTTTGACGGACTGCACTCTACCCGCCAACAATAGCGGCACCATGTCCCACCTTTTAAATTCCTCCTCCATAGAACGATACAGCGCAGTACAGGCCCTTCGGCCCTCGATGTTGCACCGACATGGAAAAAATCTAAAGGCCATCTAACCTACACTATGCCCTTATCATCCATATGCTTATCCAATAAATTTTTAAATGCCCTCAATGTTGGCGTGTTCACTACTGTTGCAGGTAGGGCATTCCACGGCCTCACCACTCTTTGCGTAAAAAACCCACCTCTGACCTCTGTCCTATATCTATTACCCCTCAATTTAAGGCTATGTCCCCTCGTGCTAGCCACCTCCATCCGCGGGAGAAGGCTCTCGCTGTCCACCCTATCTAACCCTCTGATCATTTTGTATGCCTCTATTAAGTCACCTCTTAACCTTCTCTCTAACGAAAACAACCTCAAGTCCATCAGCCTTTCCTCATAAGATTTTCCCTCCATACCAGGCAACATCCTGGTAAATCTCCTCTGCACCCGTTCCAAAGCTTCCACGTCCTTCCTATAATGAGGCGAGCAGAACTGTACGCAATACTCCAAATGCGGCCGTACTAGAGTTTTGTACAACTGCAACATGACCTCATGGCTCCGGAACTCAATCCCTCTACCAATAAAGGCCAACACACCATAGGCCTTCTTCACAACCCTATCAACCTGGGTGGCAACTTTCAGGGATCTATGTACATGGACACCGAGATCCCTCTGCTCATCCACACTACCAAGAATTTTACCATTAGCCAAATATTCCGCATTTCTGTTATTCTTTCCAAAGTGAATCACCTCACACTTCTCCACATTAAACTCCATTTGCCACCTCTCAGCCCAGCTCTGCAGCTTATCTATGTCCCTCTGTAACCTGCAACATCCTTCCGCACTGTCTACAACTCCACCGACTTTAGTGTCGTCTGCAAATTTACTCACCCATCCTTCTGCGCCCTCCTCTAGGTCATTTATAAAAATGACAAACAGCAACGGCCCCAGAACAGATCCTTGTGGTACGCCATTCGTAACTGAACTCCATTCTGAACATTTGCCATCAACTACCACTCTCTGTCTTCTTTCAACTAGCCAATTTCTGATCCACATCTCTAAATCACCCTCAATCCCCAGCCTCCGTATTTTCTGCAATAGACGACCGTGGGGAACCTTATCAAACGCTTTACTGAAATCCATATACACCACATCAACTGCTCTACCCTCGTCTACCTGTTCAGTTACCTTCTCAAAGAACTCGATAAGATTTGTGAGGCATGACCTACCCTTCACAAAACCATGCTGACTGTCCCTAATCATATTATTCCTATCTAGATGATTATAAATCGTATCTTTTATAATCCTCTCCAAGACTTTACCCACCACAGACGTTAGGCTCACCGGCCTATAGTTACCGGGGTTATCTCTACTCCCCTTCTTGAACAAAGGGACCACATTTGCTATCCTCCAGTCCTCTGGCACTATTCCTGTAGCCAATGATGACCTAAAAATCAAAGCCAAAGGCTCAGCAATCTCTTCCCTGGCTTCCCAGAGAATCCTAGGATAAATCCCATCCGGCCCCGGGGACTTATCTATTTTCACCTTGTCCAGAATTGCCAACACTTCTTCCCTACGCACCTCAATGCCATCTATTCTAATAGCCTGGGTCTCAGCAGTCTCCTCCACAATATTATCTTTTTCTTGAGTGAATACTGACGAAAAGTATTCATTTAGTATCTCGCTTATCTCCTCAGCCTCCACACACAACTTCCCACCACTGTCCTTGACTGGCCCTACTCTTACCCTAGTCATTCTTTTATTCCTGACATACCTATAGAAAGCTTTTGGGTTTTCCTTGATCCTACCTGCCAAAGACTTCTCATGTCCCCTCCTTGCTCGTCTCAGCTCTCTCTTTAGATCCTTCCTCGCTTCCTTGTAAATATCAAGCGCCCCAACTGAAACTTCACGCCTCATCTTCACATAGGCCTCCTTCTTCCTCTTAACAAGAGATTCCACTTCTTTGGTAAACCACGGTTCCCTCGCTCGACCCCTTCCTCCCTGCCTGACTGGTACGTACCTATCAAGAACATGCAATAGCTGTTCCTTGAACAAGCTCCACATATCCAGTGTGCCCAACCCTTGCAGCTTACTTCTCCAACCAACACATCCTAAGTCATGTCTAATGGCATCATAATTGCCCTTCCCCCAGCTATAACTCTTGCCATGCGGGGTATACTTATCCCTTTCCATCACTAACGTAAAGGTCACCGAATTGTGGTCACTGTTTCCAAAGTGCTCACCTACCTCCAGATCTAACACATGGCCTGGTTCATTACCCAAAACCAAATCCAATGTGGCCTCGCCTCTTGTTGGCCTGTCAACATATTGTGTCAGGAAACCCTCCTGCACACATTGTACAAAGAATGACCCATCTAATGTACTCGAACTATATCTTTTCCAGTCAATATTTGGAAAGTTAAAGTCTCCCATAACAACTACCCTGTTACTTTCGCTCTTTTCCAGAATCATCTTCGCCATCCTTTCCTCTACATCCCTAGAACTATTAGGTGGCCTATAGAAAACTCCCAACAGGGTGACCTCTCCTTTCCTGTTTCTAACCTCAGCCCATACTACCTCAGAAGAAGAGTCCCCATCTAGCATCCTTTCCGCCACCGTAATACTGTCCTTTTTTTTAAAAAATAATTTTTATTGAGAAATTTTGATTTTATACAACAATAACGCACCTTAGTAAAATACCGAAAATAACAATAATATTAACAATCATATACATTCGCCCCATCCCCATGAACAACCCAGCATTTTAACAACAACGCAAATTAACACACTATAAAGTTACAGAATAAACACTACAATAATGCACCCCCCCCCCCCCCCCGGGTTGCTGCTGCTATTGACCCAGTTACCTATCTCTGAGCCAGGAAGTCCAGAAAAGGCTGCCACCGTTTATAGAACCCTTGTGTTGATCCTCTCAGGGCAAATTTGACCTTTTCCAATTTTATAAATCCCGCCATGTCACTGATCCAGGTCTCCACGCTTGGGGGCCTCGCATCCTTCCACTGTAGCAGAATCCTTCGACGGGCTACTAGGGACGCAAAGGCCAGGACCCCGGCCTCTTTCGCCTCCTGCACTCCCGGCTCCACCCCAACCCCAAAAATCGCGAGTCCCCACCCTGGCTTGACCCTGGATCCAACCACCCTCGACACCGTCCCCGCCACCCCCTTCCAGAATTCTTCCAGTGCTGGGCATGCCCAGAACATATGGGCGTGGTTCGCAGGACTCCCCGAACATCTGGTGCACCTGTCCTCACCCCCAAAGAACCTACTCATCCTAGTCCCGGACATGTGGGCCCGGTGCAGCACCTTAAATTGGATGAGACTAAGCCTCGCACATGAGGAGGAAGAGTTGACTCTCTCCAAGGCCTCCGCCCAAGTCCCGTCCTCTATCTGCTCCCCGAGTTCCTCCTCCCATTTAGCCTTCAGCTCCTCCACTGACGACGACTCCACCTCCTGCATTACCGTATAGATGTCAGACACCTTCCCCTCTCCTACCCACACCCCCGAAAGCACTCTGTCCATCGTCCCCTGCGAGGGCAGCAAAGGGAATCCCTCTACCTGTCGCCTAGCAAACGCCTTTACCTGCAGGTATCTGAACATGTTCCCCTGGGGAAGGCCAAATTTATCTTCCAGTTCCCCCAGGCCCGCAAACATAATACTGTCCTTGACTAGCAGCGCCACACCTCCCCCTCTTTTGCCCCCTTCTCTGAGCTTACTAAAACACCTAAACCGCGGAACCTGCAACAACCATTCCTGTCCCTGCTCTATCCATGTCTCTGAAATGGCCACAACATCGAAGTCCCAGGTACCAACCCATGCTGCCAGTTCCCCTACCTTATTTCGTATACTCCTGGCATTGAAGCTCCATCTGCTCCACCAGCCTGGTAAAATTAAGCTTATGGAGAGTTCCCCAACTCCTGGCCACCTACACCCCAGGTATCTGAAACTCTTCACTGCCCTCTTAAACGGGAGCCTCCCAGTTCCCCCCTCCTGATCTCCCAGGTGTACTACAAATACCTCGCTCTTGCCTAAATTTTACTTATAGCCCGAGAAGCCCCCAAATTCCGCTAACAGCTCCATCACCACCGGCATTCTCCCTTCTGGGTCCGCCACATACAACAGCAGGTCGTCCGCATACAGCGATACCCGATGTTCCTCCCCACCCCGCACCAGACCCCTCCATCTCCCTGACTCCCTCAACGCCATAGCCAGAGGTTCAATCGCCAGTGCAAAGAGCAAGGGGGACAGGGGGCACCCCTGCCTGGTCCCACGGTAGAGCCTAAAGTACTCCGATCTCCTTCCATTGGTAACTACACTTGCCATCGGAGCCGCGTAGAGCAGCCTCACCCATTTGATGAATCCCTCCCCAAATCCGAACCGCTCCAGCACCCACAGGTACCCCCACTCAACTCTATCAAACGCTTTCTCTGCGTCCAGCGCCACCACTATCTCCGCCTCCCCCTCCACTGCCGGCATCATGATAACATTTAGCAGTCTCCGCACATTCGTGTTGAGCTGCCGTCCCTTGACAAATCCTGTCTGATCTTCGTGTATCACCCCGGCACACAATCCTCTATCCTGGTGGCCAGGATCTTCGCCAGCAACTTGGCGTCAACATTGAGGAGCGAGATAGGCCTGTATGATCCACACTGCAAGGAGTCCTTATCCCGCTTTAGGATCAGAGAGATCAGTGCCCACGACATTGTCGGGGGCAAAGCCCACCCCCCCATCCCATGCCTCATTGAAGGCTCGCACCAACAGGGGGCCCACCAGATCCGCATACTTTTTATAAAATTCCACCGGGAACCCGTCCGGCCCCGGGGCCTTACCTGACTGCATTTGTCCAATCCCCCTGACTAGCTCCTCCAGCTCTATCGGCGCCACCAGCCCCTCTACCAGCTCCTCTTGAACCCTTGGGAAACATAGCCTGTTCATGAAGCTCTCCATCCCCTCTCTCCCCATCGGAGGTTCCGACCGGTACAGTTCCTCGTAGAAGTCCCTAAAGACCCCATTTACTTCTGTCCCCTTCTGCACTACATTCCCACCCCCATCCGTCACTCCACCAATTTCCCTAGCCGCATCTCGCCTACGGAGCTGATGCGCCAACATCCTGCTTGCCTTCTCCCCATACTCGTATACCGTGCCCTGCGCCCTCCTCCACTGTGTCTCCGCCTTTCTGGTGGTCAACAAGTCAAATTTGGCCTGCAAACTACGCTGTTCCCCCAGCAACCCCTCCTCCGGTGCCTCCGCGTATCTCCTGTCCACATCCAGGAGCTCCCCCACCAGTCTCTCCCTCTCCTTCCTCTCCCTCCTTTTCCTATGGGCCCGGATGGAGATCAGCTCCCCCCAGATCACTGCTTTCAGAGCCTCCCAGACCATCCCCACCCGGACCTCCCCCGTGTCATTGGTATCAAGATACCCCTCTATGCTTCTCTGGACCCTCCTACACACCTTCTCATCAGCCAGCATCCCCACATCCAGGCGCCAGAGTGGGCGCTGGTCCCGCGCCTCCCCCATCTCCAGATCAACCCAGTGCGGAGCATGGTCTGAAATCGCTATGGCCGAATACTCGGCATCCTGCACCCTCGGGATCAATCCCCTGCTCAGGACGAAAAAATCTATTCGGGAATAAACCCTATGGACATGAGAGAAAAAGGAATACTCCCACACTCTCGGTCTCCCAAACCTCCAGGGATCCACCCCTCCCATCTGGTCCATGAATCCCCTCAGTACTTTGGCCGCCGCCGGTCTCCTACCCGTCCTTGAACTGGACCGGTCCAGTGGGGGATGCAGCACTGTGTTAAAGTCTCCCCCCATGATCAGGCCCCCTGCCTCCAGGTCCGGAATGCGGCCCAACAAGCGCCTCATAAAGCCTGCACCATCCCAGTTCGGGGCATACACATTAACCAGCACCACCTTCTCTCCCTGCAGCCTACCCTTCACCATAATATATCTGCCCTCCTTGTCCGACACCACCTCAGCCGCCTCAAACGCCACCCTCTTCCCCACCAGAATCGCCACCCCCCGGTTCTTCGCGTCCAATCCTGAGTGAAAAACCTGCCCCACCCACCCCTTCCTCAGATGAACCTGGTCCGCCACTTTCAAGTGGGTCTCCTGGAGCATAGCCACGTCCGCCTTCAACCCCTTCAGATGAGAACATACCCTAGTTTTCTTAACCGGCCCATTCAGCCCCCTCACGTTCCAGGTAATCAGCCGGATCAGAGGGCAACCCGCCCCCCTCCCCCGCCGGCTAGCCATAGCTTATCGACTGCTCGCCCCAGGCCAGCTCGCCCCGCCCGACCCATTCCCCATGGCGATAACGCCTCTCCTCTACCCCCCCGGCCCACACCAGCTCCTTCCTGGCCATTCCAGCAGCAACCCGGTATCCCCCCCACCCCCCCCCCCCCCAAGGCTAGGACCCCTCCTAGCCGTGACGCACCCTCCATGGTACTTCCGTGAGTCAGCTGACTTCTGCTGACCCCGGCAGCTCCCGCCAAAACCTATCCCCTCCCGGCATGGGGTCATCCCCCTCTTGCCACACCTCCTTGGCACCGCTTCAGCGCGGGAAAGAAAACCAGTAGAGGCCACGCCAGCTCCGCCCCCCCCCCCCGCCCCGCGGCGCGGGAAACCAGAGGAAAGCCCGCTCTTTCACACTGCCATACCCCACCCTTCTGACGCAGCTCCCCAAAATCCAGTTTCACCCCAACCCCCAGCCCCGTACAGAAGAGAACATATTAAATACAAACCCCCAACATTCCCCACATACCCCACACCCATACCCAACAGACAGACCCACCCGGAAACAGAGCAAAAAGAAAACCAGCATAAAAAACACACATGTCAAAGTTGAAGAACAGCAACAGCGAAAACAGCAACGGCCATAGTGTGTCCCCCAGACCCTAGTTCGAGTCCAGCTTCTCCGCCTGTACAAAGGCCCACGCCTCCTCCGGGGACTCGAAGTAGTGGTGCCGGTCCTTGTATGTCACCTACAGGCGCGCAGGCTGCAGCATTCCAAATCTGACCTGCTTGGCATGCAGCACCGCCTTCGTCCGGTTGAACCCGGCCCGCCGCTTAGCCACCTCTGCATTCCAGTCCTGGTAGATTCTCACTACCGAATTCTCCCACTTGCTGCTCCTCTCTTTCTTGGCCCAGCGCAGCACACACTCCCGGTCGCTGAATCGATGGAACCGCACCAGCACCGCCCTCGGGGGCTCATTTGCCTTAGGCCTCCTGGCCAGCACTCTGTGAGCTCCCTCAAGCTCCAGGGGCAAATGGAAGGACCCCGCCCCCATCAACGAGCTCAACATCGTGGTCACATACGCCGGGAGATCCGACCCCTCCAGCCCCTCCGCCAGGCCCAGGATCCTCAAATTCTTTCGCCTCGTGCGAACGTCCAGCTCCTCCAAGCGGTCTTGCCACTTTTTGTGAAGTGCCTCGTGCAACTCCACTTTCCCCACGAGGACCACGGCCTCCTCCTCCCTCTCAGCGGCCTGCTGCTGCAACTCCCGAATGGACGCCGCCTGGGTCCCAAGCAGCTTGTTGGTAGTCTCATTCAGGGAGTCCAGCAGCTCAGCCTTCAGCTCCGCAAAACAGCGCAGAAGAGAGGCCTGCTGCTCCTGCGCCCACTTCCACCAGTCCTCGGGTGTTCCGCCGGCCACCATTTATGGGCCCCACTCCGGGTGAGCACCATAAATTATGGGAAATGCTCCTCTAGACACCTTCCCCCACCGGGATTCGTCGAAACAGCGCCGTTTGGGGCCCTCAAATCGGCCCAAAAGTCCTTAAGTAGCGGGAGCTGCTGAACATGCGGCTTAGCTCCGCATAGCCGCAACCGGAAGTGAGCAGATCGTTTTTTAATGAGAGATTATTTTTCAGTTGGTGCTTGTTTGGTTAACTTTGTCAGAGACAGGCATTTATTTTTAAAAATATTTTTATTCTCCTTTTTCACAGTTTCTCCCAAATTTACATTGAACAATAAACAATAATCAGTAACCATTCAATGCCAATCCCCATATCAATAATAACGATCCCATCCTCCCACCAAACCCCCAAACATCAGCCCGCGTGTTAACATAAACAAATGACAAAATGGAATCACCCATAGTCACCATTAACACATACAGTTTCCCCCCCCCCCCCCCCCCACTAATGTTCTATGTAATCCAATTCTTGAAAGTGCATAATGAATAACGCCCATGAATTGTAGAACCCCTCCATCCTTCCCCTCAGTTCAAATTCAGTCTTCTCAAGCGTCAAGAATTCCAGCAGGTCCCCCCCACCACGCCAGGGCACAGGGTGGAGAGGTTGATCTCCACCCTAACAGGATCCGCCTTCGGGCGATGAACGAGGCGAAGATGACAACATCTGCCTCCGCACCCGTTTACAACCTCGGCTGGTACCACACCCCGAATATGGCCTCCCGAGGGTCCAGGTCTACTTTAGAGATAGCCCTAAATACCTTCCAGTAATTCAGCTTTGGACAGGACCAAAACATATGAACGTGGTTTGTGTAGCCCCCCCCCCCCCCCCCCCCCCCCCCCCCCCCCCCCCCCCCGCAATGTTCATACATCTTCTACCCCCTCAAAGAGCCGGCTCATCCTCACCCTTGTACGGTGTGCTCTATACACCACCTTCAGCTGTATCAGCCCCAATCTTGCACAAAAGGCGGAGGCACATTCACCCTCCAGAGCACCTCACACCAGAACCCCTCCTCCATATCCTGTCCCAACTCTTCCTCCCACTTTGCCTTGATCCCTTCCAAGAGACAGGCATTTATGTTTTAAAAATTCCCTGTTAGCCATACAGTATTAACACGGCTGAATCTGGCTTTTTTTATTTGAATGCCGTAATGATAGATGCACAAAATAGTGGGATTCTGCTGATGGGGTAAGCGAGTGAGATTAAATAGGAACAATGGGGGGAAACTGGAATGTGGGTGCTGGTTTCTCAAGATACAAATGAAAAGCTGTCTTACTAACTCTTCGGACTTGACTGTTGCTAACCGTTCTTTCTGCCTGGATTTTGAACATTTTGCCACTTGTTACCAATCTTCAGAAGATTTTTAACAAGTCTGCTGCACAACAAGAATGTGATACATTATCAGAGGCAAGCAGTCTATATGAGATTGATATGAGTTGGGTATTTTGTTAATGGAACAGATGGGCATTTAATTAAGCTGGACATCAAGTTATGTAATCCAATTGCTGTCTGGTCAAATTTCTATTACCTGTGAGTTGATGGCCAGTATTAATAGGCATAGTGTCTGTGTAATTCAGACAAAAACATTTTGTCAAGCAAGTGGCATGTTGATATGGTGAAATAATTAAATCTATTTCTTGTTTTAAAACCTGAGAGCTGTTTGATGATCCATGTGTGAGATACTGCCACACCTGCTGGTGGAAATAAAACCAAATGATTCATTTAGGGCTTTTAAAGAAGCCATTAAAAATCAAACACTGGTAATGTGACTACATTGCCACCCATTTGAGAATCAGTTGTCATCTTCTGATACAGTACTGGAACATTTTAAGAACAGGAACTTTTAAAGTGCCAACGAGATGGGCTAATTCACGTTTGTAAAATGTTCTTATTTAAACCATGTATACAAAGTACTAGTATCTGTCCAGATTTAGGTGGAAATTATTGTAAAGAAGTTCTTCATCACATCCCTCCCAAATCTCTTTTCAAAAACCTTGTGGATTCAGGTAATACAAATATTTTCTTTATCTCCCCTACTTAAATCTGTCAGAGTCCTGTACACGTCTATCTGATCTCCCTATACTCTCCTCTCAATCACCTTTGCCCCAAGGAGAGCAACCTCGTCTTCTGCAACCCAACATGATGGGTAAAATCCCTCATCCCTGGAACCATTCTGGTAAATCTCCTCTGCACCCTCGAGGTCCTTTGCAGCCATCCTAAATTGTGGTGACCAGAACTCGATGCAATACTCTGAGCTGTGACCAAACCAGACCTTTATGAAGGTTCAGTATAATGACTTCCCTGATTTTATACTCAATACCTCTATTTATGAAGCATAAGCTTGCATAAACTTTGCTGACTACTTGGGAAGATCGGCATGGTGGCGCAGTGGTTAGCACTGCTGCCTCATGGCAACGAGGACCCTGGTTCGATTCTGGCCCTGGGTCACTGCCGTGTGGAATTTGCACATTCTCCCCATGTCTGTGGGTGTCTCGCCCCCACAACCCAAAAGATGTGCAGGGTAGGTGGATTGGCCATGCTAAACTATCCCTTAATTGGGAAAACAAAATGAATTGGATACTTAAAAAATGTTTTTAATTGCTGACTATTCTCAATATGTCCTACCATCTTCAAATTTCTAGGCATGTGCACGGCAGGTCTTGCTAACCCTCCACACTCTTTAGAACTGTTGGATAAAGCCTGTCTTGCCTCTCCCTATCCCTTCAGTTCAGATGCATCACCTCACGCTTCTCTGTATTAAATTTTGTCTGCTACTTGTCCGTCTATTCTGCCAGCCTATCTGTTTCCTGTTGTAGTCAATTGGTATCATCCTAACCCAAACATCCAGGCGTGGTGTCATGGGAAAGATTTACACTCAATTCCAATATAATTTATTCAGATCGGAAAATAGGGGTCCCAGCACGGAAATTGGGGGACACCACTGTCAGCCAGACTTTAGTCTGAAATGCTTTTTCGTTTACATCCTTAAGCCAATTGTTTTTTAAAATCCAAACTCACACTGACCTTCCTAGTCCATGAGCTACAACTTTATTAGCCAGCCTTTTATGTGGTATTCAGTCAAGCATTTTCTCAAAATCTATCGGCAATTTCCATTGCAATTCCTTCATCCACCTTCTGTGTTACTTTATGAAAACGTTCAGTTAGATTAATTAAACTTGATTGGCTATCCTTGAATAATTCAAGTTTTGTCACGTGCCTGTTGGTTTCCTTGTTTATTATTCCGAAAACCTTCTCCACCACTGATGTTAAACTGACTGGCCTGTACGTTTCAGGAATCTTCTTGCATCCTTTCTACTTTACACAAGTCGCTGCAGAAGTGTTTGATGCCACTTAATAAACTTAAATGGAGACAGCTAACTATACTGAACATTTTGGGTAGAATCTTCCGAATACAGTCCAGGCAGGCTTGCTTGTGGAATTGGAGAATCACAGAATGAATGATTACAGCACCGAAGGAGATCATTTAACTGTTGTGTCTTTGCTGACTCTCTGAGGGAGCATTTCACAGAGAGCCATTCCCTCATGAATGCTTTGATTGAACCTGCCTCCACTGCGCTCTCTTTTTTTTAATATAATTTTTATTGGAATTTTTTACAGAAAATATAAAACATAACGACAAACAATGAAATGCAACAAAATAACCCATAATAACTGTGACACCCCCAGACCGTATCGGCGCATGTACTCCACTGCACTCTCAAGAAGTCCATTGCCGACCCTAACCACTTGCTGTATGAAGTTTTTTCTCATGTTGCCATTGCTTCAGTTGCCAGTTACTTTAAGTCTCTACCCTCTTCTTGATCCTTTCACCAATGAGAACAGTTTCTCCCTATCTACTCTATTCAAACCCCTCATGATATCGAATACTTCCATCAAGTGGGCGGCACAGTTAGCACTGCTACCTCACAGCGGAAGGGACCCGGTTTCATTTCCGACCTTGGGTGACTGTGTGGAGATTGCACCTTCTCCCCCTCTCTGCCTGGGTTTCCTCCAGGCGCTCAGGTTTCTTCCCACAGTCCAATGATGTGCAGGTTAGGTGAATTGGTCATGATCAATTGCCCCTTCGTGTCCAAAGGTTAGGTGGGCTTACGAGAATGGGATGGGGAGTGGACCAAGGTAGGGTGCTCTTTTGGAGGTTTAGTATAGACCTGATGGGCCAAATAGCCTCCTTCTACACTGTAGGGATTCTATGATTCTAAATTTCCTATCGGCCTTCTCTTCTCCAAGGAAAACAGCCCCAAATTCCCCAGGCTACCTACATAGCTGAATTTCCTCATCCCTGAAACCAGGAGGAAATTTAGATATGAGGGTGTTGGGTCAGTGGGTTCCAGCCTCTGAGCAATCCTTCTGGTGACAGGTCATCAAAGACAGTGGCTACCTCCTGCTATTGTCAGGTAGCCAATTTGAATTGTCATGTGCCCAATTGGGGGCAGATTGGCAATGCTGGCAAGATCCTCCCAGCCATGTGGTAGGCTCTGCTCCCTTTTGACTGAGATGTGGAAGTCAATTGTTGCTACTTTCGAACCCATTAAGGTGTACCAATTCCAGTGTAATTTGGAAATATTGATGAAACACATTTCTTGTCATTGATTTGTTTCCATGATGAGCCTTAGCACAGGGCTAAATCGCTGGCTTTGAAAGCAGACCAAGGCAGGCCAGCAGCACGGTTCAATTCCCGTACCAGCCTCCCCGAACAGGCGCCGGAATGTGGTAACTAGGGGCGTTTCACAGTAACTTCATTTGAAGCCTACTTGTGACAATAAGCGATTTTCATTTCATTGCATTGTCTGAAAAAGAAAAATCTCCTTTAAAGACTCCCATTTTGACTGAGCATGCAGATGAGTCTTTGGTTTAATGTCTGTTGCCAGGTAGCACCTCTGGCATGCAATAGCCTTCAGTGCTGCACTGAAGTCAGTTTAGATTGTAAACTAAAGTCCTTGGGGCTGATTTAGCATAGTCTGCTAAGCAGTTGGCTTGTAATGCAGAACAAGACCAGCAGCGCAGGTTCAATTCCCGTACCGGCCTCCCTGAACAGGCGCTGGAATGTGGCGACTAGGGGCTTTTCACAGTAACTTCATTGAAGCCTACTTGTGACAATAAGTTATTATTAGTTTTCGAGCTTTGAGCCCATGACCTTCACATTTGTAGATGAGTGCTACCACTGAGGTCATGCTGGAACTTGGTTGATGGAACTTATTGTAATTGGTGAAATTGGAGTCAAAGTGACTTGAACCCTGGAAATACTGGCTTGTATGTTTGAAGATGTGTTGCTAAGCTTTGACAATACCCTATATCCTTCTATTCCATGTCAAAAATTACATTGTTTAGTACCAAAACTATGTTTTGTTTAAACCATTGGAGTTCCACTTCTACCAACTTTTCATGATAACAAGAAGAAAATTGCCCTTAAAACATGTCGGGTTTGATTTTGATTTCATCTTTGTGTAATTATGTGATTGATATTTTGGTTTTAAAAGTAGCTTATCCATTGTGTCTAGGCACTTTGTATGCCCATGTGACATAATGTGGAGATGCAGGCGTTGGACTGGGCTTGGCACAGTAAGAAGTCTTACAACACTAGCTTAAAGTCCACCAGGTTTGTTTTGAAACACTAGCTTTCGGAGCGCAGCTCCTCAGGTGAATGAGGTGGGTTCCATAAATACATATATAGACAAAGTCAATGATGCAAGATGATACTTCGAATGAGGGTTTTTGCAGATAATTAAATCTTTACAGGTCCAGACGGTGCGACTGGAGAGAGGGATAATCACAGGTTAAAGGGGTGTGAATTGTCTCAAGCCAGGACAGTTGGTAGGATTTTGCAAGCCCAGCCCAGATGGTGGAGGGTGAATGTAGTGTGACATGAATCCAAGGTCCCAGTTGAGGCCGTACTTATGCGTACGTGTGGAACTTGACTATCAGTTTCTGCTCAGCGATTCTGCGTTGTCGCATGTCCTGAAGGCCGCCTTGGAGAACGCTTACCCGAAGATCAGAGGCTGAATGCCCTTGACTTCCCCGACTGGAAGGGAACATTCCTGCCTGGCGATTGTCACACGATGTCCGTTGTTGCAGTGTCTGCATGGTCTCGCCAATGTACCACGCCTCGGGACATCCATTCCTGCAGCGTATGAGGTAGACAATGTTGGCCGAGTCATACGATTATGCACTGTGTACCTGGTAGGTGGTGTTCTCACGTGCTACCCATGTCGATGATGTGACACGTCTTGCAGAGGTTGCCATGGCAGGGTTGTGTGGTGTCGTGGTCACTATTCTTCTGAAGGCTGTGTAGTTTGCTGCAAACAATGGTCTGTTTGAGGTTGCGAGGTTGTTTGAAGGCAAGTAGTGGGGGGTGTGGGGATGAATTTGGCACGGTGTTCGTCTTCATCGATGACACGAAGACTGAAGACCATGTCATAGTTTCTCCGCTCAAGGGAAGTACTGGACGACGAAGGGTACTCTGTCGGTTGTGTCTCGTATTTGCCTTCTGAAGAGGTCGGTGCGGTTTTTTGCTGTGGTGTGTTGGAACTATCGATCGATGAGTCGAGCGCCATTTCCCGTTCTAATGAGGGCGTCTTTCAGTGTCTGTTGCGTTCCTCCTCGTCTGCGTAGATCCTGTGTATATGGAGGGCTTGTCCATAGGGGATGGCTTCCTTCATGTGTTTAGGGTGGAAGCTGGAGAGGTGGAGCATCATGAGGTTATCCGTGGGCTTGCGGTAAAGCGAATTGCTGAGGTGACCGTTCTTGATAGAGATGAGTGTGTCCAAGAATGCAACCGATTCTGGAGATTGGTCCATGGTATGTCTGGTGGCGGGATGGAGCCTATTGATGTCATCGTGTAGTTGTTTCAGTAATTCTTCGCTTTGGGTCCAAAGGAAAAAAATGTAACATAGCAACAAGTGCAAATACGAATATATACAATCGCACATAAGTGACATAATTTCTACATATTCCCTTTCAACTGATTATTTGTTGCTTACAGAACAAGAGAGACGAACATCTACTCAAGAAAAGAAATGTGCCGCAGGAGGAAAGTTTAGAAGATTCTGATGTGGATGGAGATTTCAAAGCCGTAAGTGATTTCCTTAATGTCATTATATGGATAATATGTATTAGCATTAAATTTGCCACTTACATTTCATGTGCAAAGTACATACTTACAAATAGCTCCTTATTTTAAGATTAATGTAAATCAGAGCTAGTGTTAGCATCCAGTGGTCGCCACTGATAGTTTTATAGTTAACGTTTCAGAAAAGACATCTTGTGAAGTTTGCATATTGAAACCCAAGTGCAAAGTGATATATAAACTATTCTGTATTAAAAACAAAATGAACCTTCTGTTGAAGAATTGGAAACTCTGCTGGTTTTCTTTAAAAAAAACATTTATATTGTGATTTTGTGGTGTAATAGTTTTTTTAGTAATTACCTTATCAAATGTAATTTTGTTGATCAACCACTGGTTAAATAACAATGCATTTGTTACAGTTACTTTTACTGAACTATACACAAGCAGGAGGTCTGAACCTATGCACCTGTACTGTTGCATTGTATTGATTCTGAAAGATTCGGGCATTTACATGATTTGATTTTGTAAATCTTGCTTGTACCCTTTTGTTGCAAAACAACAAAGGTTAAAGGTGGGAAGGCAGGAAATGAAAACTAAGGAATTTATAATTAAGCTTTCACTCTGCAAAGATGGCAAGATTTAAGTACTTTTATAATACTCAAGCAAGAACTAAAAATCTATTAAAATGTGTATCAATTAAGCTAGACAGAGTAAATTGCTATATTATTATTTAAATATCATTCATTATTTTAAAAGAAAAAGCTACCATTTTGTCCAACCTAATTGATTTGGATTTTCATTTATAAAAATAACGGATAAATTGGAGCAGTTGAATTTGGTTGTTGATTGATAACAATGTTGTTGGAAACATAAATGTCGTAAAAGGTAGATTTCCTTTAAACTGGCTGTCTTAAAGAAAACATTTCCCATGATATATGGTTCATCAATTTTATTTCTGTAATGAACACTGATGGGTTAGCATAAATGTTGAGTAAAAAATTTATGTTCATTTGCCACAATAAAGTCTTAGCATTCAGTATAGCTTTCAGAACACTGGAATTATGTGTTTGGGGTGGGGTGGGTGGGGGGGGGGGGGGGGGGGGAATAAAGATCGCAAGCTGCCAGGAATTGCCATTGTTAGGCCATAGAAATAGAAAATAAATCAGTGATATGTGGATGCAACAGTGAGATACAGCAAATTATTCTTGCGCACTTTAAAATTATAATGTAAAACAATTGCCATCTAATTTTGTTTCTTTCTTTCTAGCAAAATATAACCTTGGATGCTATTCTTCAGGTAAGAAAACTGTTAACTGAAATACTTGAAGCCTAGAAATGTGCTGCTGTTTTCCAACTTGACTCTTTAAACTGTTTCCTTGACAATAGATACATTTATTTTTATATTGCACTGTGACTATAAAAGAAGATACTCTGAATGTTGTTTGTTCCGTAGTATGGAACAAATTACACTCCGCATCGTCAATACTTGGAATAATCGCAAGACAGGTATCAGAGTGACTCAGTTAGCTTTTGCAAACAGTGAGAAGAAAGTTTGGGTAATTAAAAGCCTAATATCTGACCCCAGAAGAAGATTGTTTGCACGATTCTGATATTGCTACATTCTTTTTGTAATTTATGTACCCAGAGGTGTAATAGCAATTCTCTTTTTTTATATAAATTTAGGGTATCCAATTCATTTTTTCCAATTAAGGGGCAATTTGAGTGGCCAATTCACCTGCCCTGCACCTCTTTGGGTTGTGGGGGAGAAACCCGCGCAAACACGGGGAGAATGTGCAATCTCCACATGGACAGTGACCCAGAGCCGGGATTGAACCTGGGACCTCGGCGCTGTGAGGCAGCAATGCTAACCACTGCGCTACTGTGTTGCCCCCGTAATAGCAATTCTGAGTCATGCATTTGTTTGGCCTTGACCTGGAGCATTTTCTTCGTGCGATTAAAATGGCGCAGACATTCTCCATCAGTGCCATTTCTTCACACCAGGTGACTGTTCTCACCATGAAGAGTTGATGCTTTCAGTTTAGCTATAAAAGTGATTAGTACTGCAATACTTTTTGGAAAAAAATTTAGAGTGCCCAATTCATTTTTTCCAATTAAGGGTCAGTTTTGCATGACCAATCCACCTACCCTGCACATCTTTGGGTTATGGGGGCGAAATCCACGGAAACACGGGGAAAATGTGCAGACTCCACACGGACAGTGACCCAGAGCTAGGATCGAACTTGGGACCTCGGCGCTGTGAGGCAGCAATACTAACCACTGTGCCACCGTGCTGCCCAAAACACTGCAATACTTAACTGAACACACTATATGGCTAGTGACTGTGATATGTCAGAATGCCCTCCTTCGCACTCCTTTTGACCCTGGTAACTAATTGGTTTTGCTCAATTTACAGTAGTTTAAAATACATTTGGATTGATTTCAGCACCAGCCTTAAAATCTGAGGACATGGAATCCTTGCTGCCTCGCCTGGTCAGTTTTGGCTCGTTGTAATTAGATTCTTGCCTGTATTTCTGAAATCCAATTTTAGTCCTGTCCATGGTGACTTCAACAAAACAGTTTTCATCCCTGCATGCATGTTTTGTGAACAGTAAACTATGGATTACAGCCTTGAGGCAGTATAATTCAGTAACATGATTGCAAAAATAAACACCCTTGACAGCGAATTTTGAAATTCAATAATAGCGTGCATCAGATATTCTATTGAGGTAATTTACTTATGTTTGAGGAAATGTTACAGCATGTAGGAGGTTAAAAGGTCCTGTTTAATCCAAGTTGGGCCTGGATTGTACAGGTGAACACAAAGACAATATTTGGGCCAGTATCTGCGAAGCAGGGAACTCTCGATCAGAGGGTCAAAGAATTTTGCAAAACAGCCTGGAGCATCAGTGAGCATCCTAATCTCATTAGGTGGGACAGCCGTGTGGCCTGATCACTCACTGGATGGTGCTGCACAGTGGAGCGATTGTGAAAGGGGCAATAAAACTGATACAACTGTTTCAGTTGTCTATTAATGGAATGGAAGACCATAAGACATAGGAGCTCAATTTGGTCACTCAGCCCATCGAGTCTGCTCCGCCATTCAATCATAACTGATATGTTTCTCATCCCCATTCTCCTGCCGTCTCCCCATAACCCCATATCCTCTTACTAATCGAGAACCTATCTATCTCTGTCTTAAAGACACTCAGTGATTTGGCCTCCACAGCCTTCTGCGGCAAAGAGTTCCACAGATTCACCACCCCCTGGTTGAAGAAATTGCTCCTCATCTCCGTTTTAAAGGATCATCCCTTTAGTCTGAGATTATGTCCTCTGGTTCTAGTTTTTCCGATATGGAAACATCCTCTCCACGTCCATTCTATCCTCACCTCGCAGTATCCCGTAAGTTTCAATAAGATCCCCCCTCATCCTTCTAAACTCCCAATGAGTACAGACCCATAGTCCTCAACCGTTTCTCATACGATAATCTCTTCATTCTAGGGATCATTCTTGTGAACCTCCTCTGGACCCTTTCCAAGGCCAGCACATCCTTCCTTAGATAGGGGACCCAAAACTGTTCACAGTACTCCAAATGGGGTCTGACCAGAGCCTTATACAGCCTCAGAAGTACATCCCTGGTCTTGTATTCTAGCCCTCTCAACATGATTGCTAACATTGCATTTGTTTTCCTAACTGCTGACTGAACCTGCACGTTAACCTTAATTGTGAACAAGGACTTCCAAGTCCCTTTTTGCTTCTGATTTCCTGAGCATTTTCCCATTTAGAAAATAGTCTATGCCTCCATTCCTCCTTCCAAAGTCCATAACCGTACACTTTTCCACATTGTGTTCCATCTGCCATTTCTTTGCCCACTCTCCTAGCCTGTCCAAGTCCTTCTGCAGCCACCCTGCTTCCTCAATACTACCTGTCCCTCTACAGATCTTTGAATCATCTGCAAATGTAGCAACAGTGCCCTCAGTTCCTACTTCCAGATCATTAACGTATATTGTGAAAAGTTGTGGTCCCAGCACAGACCTCTCGGATGCACCACTAGTCACTGGCTGCCATCCTGAAAAAGACCCCTTTATCCCCACTCTCTGCGTTCTGCCAGTCAGTCAATCCTCTATCCATGCCAGGATCTTACTCTGAAAACCATAGGCTCTTAACTTATTTAACAGTCTCATTTGCACCACCTTGTCAAAGGCCTTCTGGAAATCTAAATAAATCACGTCCACTGGTTCTTCTTTGTCTAACTTCCTTGTTACCTCCTCAAAGAACTCTAGCAGATTTGTCAGACATGACCCCCCTTTGACGAAGCCGTGCTATTTTATCATACACTTCCAAGTAATCCGCGATCTCACCTTTAATAATCTCTAAAATCTTACAGGTCAGGCTAACTTTCCTGTAATTTTCCATCTTCTGCCTCCTTCCCTTCTTAAACAGCAGTGTTACATTAGCCACTTTCCAGTCCTCTGGGACCCTTTCTCCCTCCAGTGATTCCTGAAAGTTCACCACCTATGCCTCCACAATCTCCTCAGCTATCTCTTTTAGAACCCATGGGTGTAGTCCATCCGGTCCAGGTGATTTATCCACCGTCAGACCTTTCAGTTTCCCCAGACCATCCTCCTTACTCACTTCTGCCCCCTGATTCTCCTGGAGCTCTGGCATCCCACTGGTGTCTTCCACCGTGAAGACTGATGCAAAGTAACTATTCAGTTCCTCTGCCATTTCTTTGTTTCCTATTATTACTTATCCAGCCACATTTTCCAGTGGTCCAATGCCTATTTTTGCCCCTCTCTTACTTTTATATGTTGAAAAAAACTCTTCCTATCTTTTTTTATATTACTAACGAGCTTGCACTCATATTTCATCTTCTCTCCCCTTATTGCTTTTTTCGTTGTCCTCTGCTCGCTTTTAAAGTATTCCCAATCCTCTGGCTTGCCACTAGTCCTGGCCGCTTTGTTTGCTTTTTCTTTTGCTTTTATGCTGTCGTTAACTTCCCTCCTCAGCCATGGATGCCTTGTCCTCCCCTTAACATGTTTCCTCCTCCTTGGGATGAATTTCTGTTGTGCCTCCAGAATAACCCCCCAAAACTTCTGCTATTGCTGTTCCACTGTCTTCCCTGTTAGGCTCCTTTTCCAATCAACTCTGGCTAGCTCCTTCCTCATACCCTTATTTAATTGTAATACTGTTACATCTGATTTCAGCTTCTTCCCCTCAAACTGCAGGGTAAATACTATCATATTGTGGTCACTGCTCCCTAAGGGTTCCTTCACCTTAAGTTCTCTAATCAAGTCTGTCACAAGCTGCTCCAAAAAAACATATTTTAGACATTCCACAAATTCCTTTTCTTGGGATCCACCACCAACTTGATTTTTCCCAGTCTACCTGAATATTGAAGTCCCCATGATTATTGTGATATTGTGTTTTTTACATGCCTTTTCTATCCCCTGATTTATTTTTTGCCCCACATCCTAACTACTGCTCGGGGGCTTGTACATAACTCCCATCAGGGTCTTTTTAACTTTGTGATTCCTCAACTCTACCCACAGATTCTATGCCTTCTGATCCTATATCGTTCCTTGCTATCGATTTAACTTCATTCCTTACAAACAATGCAAACCTGCCCCCTTTGCCCATCTGGCTATCCTTTCAATAGGACACATATTCTTATATATTTAGTTCCCAGCCCTGATTCCCTTGCAGCCTTGTCTCGTGATGCCCACAACATCGTACCGGCCAATTTCAATGTGCGCAACAAGCTTTGGTTGACTTTTGTCAGAGCTCAGATTGTTGTAACTTAAACTCTGATTGGGAACCTTCTCTTAAAGGAGGGGGCGTGCTCATGAAAAAATCAACAGCATTTTGAAACAATGCTTACTTTGCATTCCATCAGTAATACCTGCAAGCCATACAAGAGTTTGGAATGTTCTTTGGCAAGTCCATAGGATTCAGAGCATTCTCACTGGCTCAAGTTTCCCAGAGATAATTTTTTTAATTAAAGAGTACCCAATTATTTTTTTTTACCAATTAAGAGGCAATTTAGTGTGGCCAATCCACCTGTCCTGCTCATCTTTGGGTTGTGGGGATGAGGCCCACGCAGATACGGGGAGAATGTGCAAACTCCACACTTCCCAGCAATATTTAAGTACTTTGCCATCTTAGGAAAATCTTCAGATATGTGCCAAGTCTCTTCTAAATTCATACATTGGTTCCTTATCACTGCTTTATTACAATTCAAAAAATAAAATTATCAAATGTAACCACTAGGAAATAATTTAAAAGCTCCTGTAAGCAAACAACAAAAGTTAGCTCAGCATCTTGTCCGTCTTTCAATAGTGAGAAGACTGTCCTCCCCTCAAAAACCTCCAGTTGCCATCTCCCCTCCACTTGTGTCTTTGATCCCAATATTTTTCAGGCTTCTTTGTTAATGTATGCCCGTGGTGATTTCAGTGCCTGACCCCAAATATGCCATATAATTCTTGACATTTCAAACTTCCGTGTGCTTTGCCCACACTTTTTTAAAAGATAAATTTAAAGCACCCAATTATTCTTTTTTTTAAATTAAGGGGCAATTTTAGCGTGGCCCAGCTACCTACCCTGATCATCTTTAGGTTATGGTGGTGAGACCCATGCAGACGGGGAAAATGTGCAAACTCCACACTGGCAATGACCCGGGTCCGGGATCAAGCCTAGTGCTAACCACTGCACCACCAGGCTACCCTTGCCCACACTTTTAACTCGGGCGAATAGCACCATGTTCTATTTTCATAGTCAAGATTAATTTAGTTCCCCCTCCTCAACTAATGTTTAAATAGACTGTTGGTAACACGATTGCTTAATGTCAGTTCCCACATATTATTGTTACTGCTTTGGGTACCAACTTCCCGAAAAACAAAAAGCAGCACGCTTACTTGAAGGACTTTATAGTCCATTAAGATACTTTACTCCACAATGCCTCACACACAAGAAACAAGGTTGACACTCCAATGCAGTACTGAGGAAGTGCTGCACTGTTGGAGCTGCCATCTTTCGGATGAGATGTAAAATAGAGGCCCCAGCTGACCCCTCAAGTGGATGTAAGAAAAATCCCAATTTTGAAAGAAGAAGAGCAGGGTTACGCGATGCCCTGATCAATACCCATCAATCAACATCACAAAAACAGATGATCTGGTAATTATCACTGTTTGTAGGAGTTTGTTGTGCACAATTTGCTACCATGTTCTCTGCATTGCAGTAATGGTCCTTACATAACAATAATGACTGCAGTTCAATAGCATTCCATTGAATGGGAGCGTGTTGTGATGTGCAGTGGTGTGATGAGCTATAGGTCAGTGTAAGTTTTTCACTCTATAAGAAAGAAAAGCTTGTATTTATGTAGTGTCTGTCATGACTTGAGAAAGTCCCAAAGTAATTTACAGCCAAGTACGGTCACTGTTGTAATCGCCAATTTTCACACAGCAATGTGATAATGATCAGATGATCAGTTTTTCGTGGTGTTGATTGAGGCATAAGTATTAATCAGGACACTTGAGGACCCCCTCCGCTGCTGCTCTTCAAAATAGTACCATGGGATCTTCTGTGGCTACCTGAGAGAGTAGTCAGTACCTTGGCTTAACATCCCAAGAGTGGGACTTAACACTGGTAACTTTCTGACTCAGTTATAAGTTCATAATACATTAAGGCCAGCTGTAAAAATACATAAACAACCTGAGGTTATAAAATGTTGATTTTTGACTGCTGTAGAAGATAACCAGTTTGCTTCATTTTTCTCCATTCTTTATAATTGCAGAATGCAACTAATGAAAACCCTGTCATTCAACTCAGTGCTGTTCAGGCTGCAAGGTGAGGTGATTTATTGGATATTAACTGTTAAATATATAGGATTATATGTTTGCACTGAAATGGTACTCGTGTTAGTTCAATTCTTTGTCACCGTAATTATATCTTGAATAGGTATTTTACATCAGCTATGAACATAAAATGCAGAACTGTACAGTGAATTTTTCATGTCAAATGGGTAAAATTTGGGTTTCAGTATCTGAATGTTAAGCTAAACAACAAACAGATAGATCTTCTATCAGCCTATGTCTTGATGCTCTTTTTACAGAGGAAAATCAGGATCTGCACTTTTAGATTTTAACAATTGTGTTTATATAGTGCATTCAGTATAGAAAAGTGTCCCAAGACAGTTCACAGAATAGTAAGCAGAATGCTGCAATAAATAATTAAATGTTAGGGATGTGACCAAGAACTTGGTCAAAGAGTTCAGTTTTAGGAGGAGAGATAGGTGGAAAGGTTCAGGAAGAGAATTCTGGTGCATTGGTTCTGAATAGCTGAAAGTACATAAGAACATAAAGAACTAGGAGCAGGAGTAGGCCATCTGGCCCTTCGAGCCTGTTCCTCCATTCAATGAGATCATGGCTGATCATTTATGGACTTGGCTCCACTTTCCCGCCCGATCACCATAACCCTTTATTCTTCAAAAAGCTATCCATCTTTATCTTAAAAACATTTAATGAAGGAGCCTTAACTGCTTCACTGGGCAGGGTATTCCATAGACTCACAACTCTTTGGGTGAAGAAGTTCCACCTGAGCTCACTCCTAAATCTACTTGCCCTTATTTTGAGGCTCTGCCCCCTAGTTTTGCTTTCACCCGCCAGTGGAAACAACCTCCCCGCATCTATCCTATCTATTCCCTTCATAATTTTATATGTTTCTATAAGATCCCCCTGCATCCTTCTAAATTTCAACGAGTACAGTCCCAGACTACTTAACCTCTCCTCGTAATCCAACCCCCTCAACTCTGGGATTAACCTAGTGAATCTCCTTTGCGCACCCTTTCTCAGGTAAGGAGACCAAAACTGAACACAGTACTCCAGGTGTGGCCTCACTAACACCTTATACAGTTGCAGCATAACCTCCCTAGTCTTAAACTCCCTCCCTCTGGCAATGAAGGACTAAAATGAAGGAAGTTTAAAAAAAAAATGTATTTTATTACAAACATTTATCAAAACAGGTTACAGCAAGTTGTCCCAACAACGTCGCCAATACTGTGGGCATTTCTATTTATCTTAATGAACCACAAGCCTTCCCTATATCGATTAAATGACCTCACAACCAGTTAGTTAGTTCAAAATATGGTTTATTTACATACACAAGAGTTACCTCGACATGCAAACACAATATCTACTACGAGTTAAACTACACCTATCAGCTGCAATAACCTGTACTTAACTTCAGGGAGACCGGCACTGTGCAAATGGATAAGGCCTTTATCTGGATTTCCCTTGACTGGTTCGAAGAAAGTGGCTCTCTCTGCTGGGCTCATCCGTCAGGTAGCGATCGTTGGTCTTGAACTTGGCTGTCTGTTCCTGCTACAATTGGGTTGGCACAGGCCGGATCCAAAAGAGACAGAACACATGGCTGTGTCCTCTTTTATCCCTCTGGGATTTTGCACGCTTTGGGGCGGTCCTTAACCTTGGACCCAATAGTTTGACAGGGCTCTGATCACTGTCTTCGATTTCAGCCAATAAAGGGCGGGTGCCTTGGTAGTTGGGCGGGTCCTTAGCGGTCATTGACCTTGGCAGTTGTGCTTTCTGAGTAAGGGAAGTGGCGCCGCTCAGTCTGTGGCTGTACCGGTTACTTGATTGGAGTTCTGTTGTCCTGGGAAAATAGGTCATTAAAATGCAAACGAGCGGGGGATTCGATCAAGTCTGGTTACCTGTGTTTTAGATACACACAGGCTGTGTATCTGTCTGAGTCCTGGGTTGGCCATAATTCCCATGGTCCTTTGCAGGTGGCCAACTTAGATGGCTACAGAGCAAACACCCCAGGAAACTTACTTTCCCACAATCAACTATACAGTTTGTTCCGATTTTTTCCCCTTTATCACTCCCCTTTGCCGCACCGAACAGCCCCTTAAACACGGTCACAAACCCCCCTGAAGAGCCCCTTAACACATCAGAAGACAGTGAGAGCCCTGGCTAAAGAGTTAGAGGAGACTTGTGGCACAGCATCAGTTATGAAAATGGCGGAGGGGGAAGGGTCGTCATCGACTGGAAAGCTTCAAATGGAGCAGTTGATGAGCTTCATTCAGAACAAATTTAGGCAGCAGTGTAAGGAAATGCAGAATGACTGCTCAAAGGTGATTGAGGCGGCAGTGGCACCTCTTCGCTGAACTCTGGAACTGGTGGAGAAGAGCCTGGAGGTGGAAGGGGTGACGATCCAGGAGGTGGAGAAGGTGTTTGGTGTCTGACCAGAGTGATCGGGTTGTGCTGTTGGAGGTGGAGATGATGACCCTGGGGGACTGGAGACGATGTTGCGAACAAAGGTGGAGGACCAGGACATTGGAGCAGAGCTGGCCTGGGGACGGCCGGGGTTCAACAAGGCCAAAGCAGTGTTGTATCAGTGTCAGATTCAGTTTGGAATGCTGAATCCGGACAGACTTCGGGTAACTTTTGAGAACTGGGAATATTACTTTGGGATGCTGGAGGAGGCGAATTAATAATAATCTTTATTATTATCACAAGTCGGCTTAAATTAACACTGCAATGAAATTACTGTGAAAATTCCCTAGTCGTCACGTTCCGCCGCCTGTTCAGATACACAAAGGGAAAATTCAGAATGTCCAATCACCGAACAGCATGTCTTTCGGGACCTGTGGGAGGAAACCGGAGCACCTGGAGGAAACCAACGCTGACACAGGGAGAACGTGCAGATTCCGCACAGACAGTGACCTAAGCCGGGAATCGAATGTGGGACCCTGGAGCTGTAAAGCAACAGTGCTAACCACTGTGCTAGGAATAAGGAATATATTCCTTAGGCATTAAGGAATATAAGCTTAGGGAGGGTTGAATGAAGATCTTGGGTGTGTTTTCTCTCTGAAAGATTATCTGTTTCTGTTTGACTGGGGGTGGGGGGATGGGTGGTTGCAGCCCCCCGGGGTGAATTTAAAAAAAATCTAATGTTTAGTTGTAACGCACCATGTTGGTTATGCTCTGTGCCGTGCATGAGGGATTGATGTGGGTCGGGATGGGATGGTTCATGAATGCTCTGTAGGGAGCCATGTTGGGATAAGGTTTCATGTTTCGGTTGGGTGTGGGTATGGGGGGAAGAGCCGGGGATGAGGTTTGGAGAGAAGGGGTGGGTGGGGTCAGATGGGGGGCGGGGGGGGGGGGGAGGAATGGTGGGCTTTTGGGGGGTCTTTGGATGGGAGTCACCACACTAGCAAGGAATGTTAGTGAACTGAGGTGAATTGGGGGGGGTGGCGGTGGAGAGGGGGGAGGTGACGTGGAGGATGAGTTTAGTCATGGACGGGGTGGCCCAATTCAGAGTGAGGATAGAGGCAACGGAGCCTAAGGGTGATGGTGGAGGACTCTAGAGTGGAGGCAGAAGCCTCCGGTGAGAATCGTGACATGGAATGTTTGCAGGCTAAATGGGCCGGTTAAATGGCCCCAGGAGTTTGCGCACTTGAAGAGTTGGAGAACAGAGGTGATTTTCTTGCTGGAGAAGCATCTCTGGGTGAAATATCAGATCAGGTTGAAGAAAGAGTGGGTGGGGCAAGTGTTCCACTTGGGGTATGACTCGAAGTCGAGAGGGGTTGAGCACAAAAATGGGGTTTACAGGGGTCAGGACGTGGACTCTCCAGCTGATTATGGGGAGGCATTTCAAATTGTGTATTGGAGCTGATGGTGGATAGGCCGAGCCTTAAGTCGATGGGGAGGTTGCGACTGGAGCGAGAGCTGGGAGGGTTCATGAAGAAGATGGGTTTGGTGGATCCGTGGATGTTTGGGCACCCGGGAGAGAGGGAGTGTTCCTTCTTCTCACAGATCTATAGCATTTATTCCAGGATTGACTATTTTGTGGTGAGCCGCGCTGTGCTGATGGGGGTGGAAGGGGCGGAATATGGTGCATTAGTGATTTTGGACAACGCTCACTTTATAGACGTGAGACTTCTTTTGCAACAGGCACCAAGGCCGGGTTAGTGATTGGATCTGGGACTTTTGGCTGACGAGTTCTGTGGGAAGGTGATGGTGGCAATTGAGAAATAGTTGAGCTCAGTCAGAATGGGGATATACGGCAGCCATGTTTTGGCAGGCCTTGAAAGCGGTGGTCCTGGGAAATTATTTGTTCAAGGCCCATAAGCATAGGATGAGGAGGGAGGATCATCGGTGACTGTTGAAGAGATAGTAGAGGTGGATAGGAGGTATTCTGGAGCCACCATGAAGGAGTTGTTGGAGGAAAGAAAGAAGTTGCAGGGACAGTTTGACCGGCTGACGACGGGTAGGGCAGTCGGTCAGCTGGGGTGGGCGAGGGGGATGCAGTATGAATATGCAGAAAAGGCGAGTCGAATGCTGCCCCACCAGCTGCGGTGACAGGCAGGGACGGTTTTTGAACGGACTGGATTTCCGGGAGCTGGAGGGGAAGAGGCAGGCACTGGAGGAGCCATTAGGGCTAAAGGAGGTGATGGAGTGTATTGGCATAATGCAGTCGGGGAAGGTGCTAGGGTCAGGGAGCTTTCCTGGGGAATGCTGTAAGCAGTTCTTGACTGGGTTGGACCCTCCTACCTTTTCGACATGTTTAGTGAAGCCTTGGAAAAGGGGGAGTTGCCAGCGGTTAGCGCAGGCATCAATTTCGCAGATACTGAAAAAAGCGGAAGGATCCATTGGAGTGTGGGTCCTATAGACCCACCACGCTGCTAAATACGGGCATGACAGTACTGGCAAAGGTATTGGCAAGAAGCTTGGGTGTCTGCCGGAGGTGGTTTGGCGGACCAAACGGGTTTTGCAAAGGGGAGGCAGCTCTCTAGTAATATTAGGAGGTTGCTGAATGTAGTTATGACCCCCGTCAGGATGGCGAATGCCGGAGGTGATTGTGTCAATGGATGCAGAGAAGGCTTGATCGGGTAGCGTGGCGGTATCAGTTTGAGCTTCTGTGGAGGTTTCAGTTTGGTCTGAGGTTTGCGGCATGGGTCCAGTTGTTGTATGCGTCCCTCATGGCAAGTGTGTGAAGGAATGCGACGAACCTGGGGTATTTTGGGTTGAAAAGGGGAACGAGGCAAGGGTGCCCACTGTCCTCAGTTATTTGTGTTGGTGATGAGCCCTTGGTATTGGTACTTCAGGCCTTGGTTGAGTGGCGGGGAATTGTGAGGGGGGCAGGGAGCACTGGGTGTCGTACACTGATGATGTGTTGTTCATGTTGGAAAGCATGTGCCAGAATCATGGGTGTACTGGAGAGATTTGGGGCTTTTCCGGGTTATAAATTGAATGTAGAGAAAAGTGAGGTGTTTCTGGTGACTGCTGTTGGGGGGGGGGGGGGGGGGAAACGACCTTGGGGGGGGGGGGCGGGGGGGGGAACGACCTGGGGGGGGGGGGGGGGGGGACGACCTGGGGGCACTGCCTTTTAAGGTGACATGGGAATGATTTCTGTACCTTGGGATCCAGGCAATGCATGAGTGGGCCACAGTGCACAGGTGGAACCTGACTGGGTTGGTGGAGGAGATCAGGGGGACCGTAAAAGGTTGGATGTGCTGCATCTGACATTGGTAGGGAGGGTGCAGGTGGTGAAGATGAATGTGCTGCCAAGATTCCTTTTTAGTGTTTCAGTCCGTCCCGATTTTTCTCCCCAAGCCCTATTTTCGGAAGGTGGATGCGCTAATGTTGAAATTTTGTGGGGGCAAGGTAGGTGCAGAGGGTGAAGAGGGCTTTGTTGCAAAGGCAGAGGCAGGAAAGGGGGTTTACGGCCCTGAATCTGTTGCGTTATTATTGGGCGGCGAACGTGGGGAAGGTGAGACAATGGCAGGAGGGGGCAGATTGGGTCAGGTTAGAGGAGGAGTCTTGTAAAGGTACTAGCCTCAGGGCACTGGTGACGGCCCAGTTGCCCCTCGCTCTGAGGAAGTATATGAGGAATCAGGTGGAGGCACTTTAAACTGAGTCACATGTCGGTGTTGACTGCATTGTGTGAGAACCAAGGGGAAACATGGACAAACTGTATACTTTGATTGGATGTTGAATTTATGTTATTTTGTTGAATGTGTTTGGACTAAAATATCGTTTTTAAAAAAAACGTTGCATTATATGAGAAATTTTGTGTACTCGCACACTTCTGGTTAAAGTTCCTGATCATGGCTTCCTATTAACATTTAACAATGAAACTACCTAGTGTTAACCCTGCTGATAGTGCAAGAGTGTCTCAAAATCTTTAAGGATAGCTTGAAACATTGATTTCAAGCATTAGTGGTGTGTGGCAAGGTGGATACAGAACTGGGTAGGTCATAGAAGGCAGAGAATAGCAATGGAAGTGTGCTTTTCTGATTGGAGGGCTGTGACTAGTGGTGTTCCGTAGGGATCAGTGCTGGGACCTTTGCTGTTCATAGTTTATATAAATGATTTGTAGGAAAATGTAACTGGTCTGATTAGTAAGTCTGCAGACAACACAAAGGTTGGTGGAATTGCGGATAGTGATGAGGACTGTCAGAGGATACAGCAGGATTTAGATGGTTTGGAGACTTGGGCAGAGAGATGGCAGATGGAGTTTAATCTGCATAAATGTGAGGTAATGCATTTTGGAAGGTCTAATGCAGGTAGGAAATATACAGTGAATGGTAGAACCCTCAAGAGTATTGACAGTCAGAGAGATCTAGGTGTACAGGTTCACAGGTCACCGAAAGGGGCAACACAGGTGGAGAAGGTAGTCAAGAAGGCATATGGCATGCTTGCCTTCATTGGCCAGGGCATTGAGTATAAAAATTGGCAAGTCATGTATAGAACCTTAGTTAGGCCACACTTGGAGTATAATGTTCAATTCTGGTCGCCACACTACCAGAAGGATGTGGAGGCTTTAGAGAGGGTGGAGAAGAGATTTACCAGGATGTTGCCGGGTGTGGAGGGCATTAGCTATCAGGAGAGGTTGAATAAACTCGGTTTGTTCTCACTGGAACGACGGAGGTTGAGGGGCAACCTGATAGAGGTCTACAAGATTATGAGGGGCATAGACAGAGTGGATAGTCAGAGGCCTTTTCCCAGGGTAGAGGGGTCAATTACTAGGGGGCATAGGCTTAAGGTGCAAGGGGCAAGGTTTAGAGGAGATCCAAGAGGCAAGTTTTTTTTTTAAACAGAGGGTAGTGGGTGCCTGGAACTCGCTGCCGGAGGAGGTGGTGGAAGCAGGGACGATAGTGACATTTAAGGTGCATCTTGACAAATACATGAATATGATGGGAATAGAGGGATACGGACCCCGGAATTGCAGAAGATTTTAGTTTAGACGGGCAGCATGGTCGGCACAGACTTGGAGGGCTGAAGGGCCTGTTCCTGTGCTGTACTTTTCTTTGTTCTTTGTATTTGTTTGGAAATATTATGAGCAACAATGTGCAACCCAGTGAGGAACCAATCCAGTTGTTGTGTAACAATTAATAAAGAATATTGCTGAAAGTAAAAGAAAAGAAAAAAAAGTTAAAGTATTTGTTTAACTCCTCTGCTATTTCCTGGTTCCCCATTATTATTTCCCCAGTCTTGCCCTCTATGGGGCCTATGTTTACTGTGGCCGCTCTTTTCCTTTTTATGTAATTAAAGAAGCTCTTACTGTCCATTTTTATATTACAAACGAGTTTGCCCTCATAGTTTATCTTCTCCCTCTATTATTTTTTCGTCATCTTTTGTTGGTTTTTGAAACATTCCCAAAATCTGTCTTATGACAGATTGTATGTTTTTTCCTTCAGTTTAACACTATGGTGGCATGGTGGCGTAGTGATCTCGGCCCCGGGCCGTTGTCTGTGTGGAGTTTGCACATTCTCCCCATGTCTGTGTGGGTCTCACCCCCACAACCCAAAGATGTGCAGGATAGCTGGATTGACCATGTTAGATTGCCCCTTAACTGGGGGGAAAAAAACTTCCTTGGTTAGCCATGGTCAATTTATCCTCTTCCTAGAATCCTCCTTCCTCACTTGGATAGATTTTTGTTCTGAATCTTGAACTATTTTCAGTAGTTCAATGCCACTGCTGGTCAACCGTCTTTTCTGCTGGATACCATCCCAGTCCACTCCAGCCAACTGTAATGTTACATCAAAATGTGAAATCCGGGGTAGTTGCTGGCCCCAACTTCTCTGTTGTTGAGAACGATGTCATATTGGAAGCCTTCCTCACGTTGGCATATGGAGGGCGTTCAACAGTAATTGGAACAGTGTTATTCAGTGTGAAAGGGAGATTCCATAACTGCTGAGTAGCATTGAAAAAAATATAGGTGCACATTAAGCCACCTAATATCCAAAGTTTAAAATAAATCTTTTCAGCTGGGGCTATTAAATGTGTTGAATGGGATATTATTTTCCAGTTATGTAAAATGTTTTTTGCCTTTCCCCAGAGGTGCCTAGCCACTACTGCATTAAAAATCCAGACCGAATTCATCAATGTAGGTTGCTGGTGCTGCCATTAAAATTAATGGACTACTTTAACGAATGGAGTTTGTGGTTAAGTTTATTAAAATTAATTCCGTTTTCAATGTATCATTTCACCTATAGATACAGTGGTGGTTCATTCAAAGCAACTGTGCCTCCACGATTTACATAATTCATGGCTACCAGATTTTTATTTGTTGTACATGTGTTAAGGCTATTGAAAACAATTATGTTGCTAATTTTATTGCTCTTCAAAATCTTGTAGGAAGTTGCTATCAAGTGATAGGAATCCTCCAATTGATGAATTAATAAACTCTGGAATCTTACCAGTCCTGGTACGATGTCTAGAAAGAGATGACAAGTAAGTGTTGCCAGTGTTTATTTTTCATTAACATAAGTGAATTGTGAAAGGCTTTCAAAGCACAGTGTTGCATCAGATTACTGCATTATCTGCTGGCCTTTATGTTTTGTCTATTGAGAATATAATTAAACTTTGCCCTGTTAGGTATACTTAACACAATGATATTTGAGATGTTATTTTTGTTGCAATGGGCTGTATAACTTGACTAGTAATACATGTTGCTGTTTATTAATAGAATTCAACTTCATTCTGATTGAGAGTTTGATGTGACTCTGCTTTGCATTTTTAATATTTATGTTGACTAATTGTTGAACCCAAGTATTTTCTTTTGCATTTTGGGGTGTCAACTGCCTCTTCCTTCCTTTCTTATTCACTTTCTGTCTTAATTCAAAATGGTTCATTGGCCAAGCAAACAGGCAGGATGCTTCTGTCACCATTGACTTGGCTGTAAGAAGCTGCAGGGAAGTCGTGGATTGGATTGTCCACAAACCATTCTCTGAAGATTCTCATTCAGACGTAGGTGCAGACTTAGGTTGAGAGCCCATCACAAGGGCGTCTACATTCTGTTATTTGGTGAACCATCATTGCAATTCAGCTGACGTGTGCTTCAATGAAAGAGTGTGCTGTAAGGGCTAATCCACAGTTCAGTGATCTGTTTCTCCAGTACTGTTGATAAAGAATAGTTTCCAATGTCCTTAAACCATGACTATAATCATGGGTTTATTAAGATCCTGGTCCTCAAATACTCTTTTCCTTGTTTTGCTGACTGCTGTGCTGCACATTGAAAGCAATAATGAATTGCATCATCAGAGTCTGCCTTCGTCAGGAGGAGGCTCCCAAGATATGGAAAGTGGTGTTGTGCTGTGGCAGCTGGTTGGAAGAGGGCCGTAGTTTTCTGAGTGTTTAGCAGAGGCCCATTTTCTTTTATGTTTCGGAGAAGGAGTCAACAGTGACCTGTAGTTCCGTTTCTGAGTGAAGGCACACAAATGCCATCTACGTACTGAACCTGAGTTTTGGATTGTAGATGAACTTCAGAACTTTGTCACAGCAGGAAACTCCCTGGAGAAGTAGAAACACTTTAGGATGTCCTCAAAGCATTCTTGAAGGTCAAACATTCCTGGCTTATGATTGACCAAAATGGCAAATGTTCACTTGAAAAGGTACTGAACTGATCAAGAGATCTGTCAGGACCACGCTGAGGCGAGGCTAGGGCACAGAGCAAGCGTACAAACCTCCAAAGAACTCATCTGCCCAACCCTTCAAGCACCAACCAGTCGCTACACGCAGCAACGTCTGCATGTCATGCATTGGACGTGTTAGGGCATCTCCGAACCCATCGGGCTGGAGTGAATGCAACTATCCTTGATCCCGAGGAACTGCTTAAGAAGGAGACAATGACAATATCCTGAGATACAATATTTGTTTTAATTATGCAGGGAAAAAGTACTTGGGAGTTTTTAGATCAAGCAGTTGCCCATATACTCAGTACTCTGCAAGTGCTCACTAAATATGATGTTGACATTCACTTTTTAAAATATAAATTTAAAGTACCCAATTTAGCGTGGCCAATCCACCTGCCCTGCCCATCTTTGGGTTGTGGGGGTGCGACACACATAGACAGTGACCCGGGGCCGGGATTAAGCTCAGGTCCTCAGTGCTGTGCGGCAACCGTGCGAACCACTGCGCCACCATGCTGCCCATGTATTTACACAATATTTTTGCATACATTATGACCCCTTAGATCTCGCATATTTTCTATGCTATGCCTTTGTTTTAAATGTAATCAAAGCCAGTGTGCTAGTTACTGAAAGGAGTACATGCTAGGCCAAATCCTTAAAACTCCTGAATGCAGCATTAAATTGTGACTTCAGAGAGTCCGTGTGCCTTGACTGCATTTGCTTACTTTCTAGCAAATGGTCCAGGGCGAAGGTGACAGAGCAAATGCAGCCTTCAAATCAGTGTGTCACACTCGGATGAAACCATCTGGTATGTCCCACCTGCACCCAGCATTGCCAGTGAATGTTAAATAAAAAATAATTCAGACCTTAAAGTTGTGTGGTATCATTACCATTTTGAGAATTGATTCTCCTTGCGACTGAGTTGAGATTAAAGATTTTACCTCCCCACAGCTTCTGTGCTGAGTTGGATGTTCAGTAGAGACTGCAACATTTCCTTGAAGGTGAATGGGGAGGATTGTGTTGGAGGTTGAATTAGTGCTGTTGCTGGGCTGTTAACATATATTGCCCTGCAACTAATCAAATTAGACTATTAGTAGAATTGAAAAGAAAGCTGACAAAACAAGTGGGCAAAAAATTGTAGAAGAGTTAGTATTTGTCTGTCCTTCAATTGAAACTATATATTTTCAACCAAAAAGCAAATCACATGCAGAATATTGCAATGGTAACACTTGCAGCAGAGCAAAAGAGGCAAAGTGGAAGTTGAATTAAGTAACATTAAGTAACAGCTAAGTACAGATAGAAATTATGTTACTTGCTGCAGTTTTCAAATGTTAATGCAGTGAAAATATCACTAAGACCATATAGTTATTTTCTTTAGTGTTTAGAGGTGTTTGTAATTTGCTGCAGTGGACTGATGTGTTTTTATTGATGTTACAGTCCATCCCTTCAGTTTGAAGCTGCTTGGGCATTGACTAATATAGCATCTGGAACTTCTGCACAAACACAAGCGGTGGTTGAAGCAAGTAAGTGATCAAAACAAATCTAATGGCAAAATTAATCCAGTTGTATTTTATAATTTTTTGAGTTGATCGTGTAACTTCCAGTTCTGATTTCTAACATGTGAAAGCACAATGCTTTCAGCAGAGTTCAGTTTTCAGACATTTTTTTATTTTTGTTAAAAATAAATTTAGAGTACCCAATTCATTTTTTCCAATTAAGGGGCAATTTAGCGTGTTCAATCCACCTACCTTGCACACCTTTGTGCAAACTCCACACGGACAGTGACCCAGAGCCGGGATCGAACCTGGGACCTTGGCGCCGTGAGACTGCAGTGCTACCACTGCGCCACCGTGCTGCCCTAATTTTCAGACATGAATTCAGTGCACGGGTCTTAGAAGTGATTAGATTTTCAATTGGTAATACAGAAAGACATTTCAATGTAAATTTCGGTTCTGTACTGTTGTACAGCCATCCGTGCTAAATATTTAAATGTAATGTTTTGTTTCTTTTTGTTAAGCAGGAAATGTAGAAATAAATGTTTATGGAATTATTTCATTTAATTTTTAGAATTCTTCAGCAGTCCTGATTTAGACCTTGTAATTTGACTTCCATCATGTCCACAGCAGTGAGACATCTAAGTCACTTGCAGCAGTCAACATAGAATTCCTACAGTGCAGAAGAAGGCCATTCGTTCAATTGAATCTGCACCGATCCTCTGAAAGAGCACCCTACGTAGACCCACTCCCTGCCCTATCCCCTGTAACCCCACCTAACCCATGCATCTCTGGATACTAAGGTGCAATTGCATCATGACAAATCGACCTAACGTGTTTGGATTGTGGGAGGAAACCCATGCAGACACGAGAAGAAAGTGTAAACTCCACACAGCCAGTCACCCAAGGCTGGAATCGAACCCAGGTCCCTGGCACTGTAAGGCAGCAGTGCTTGTCACCATGCTGCCATTTTTAATGTGGTATCACAGGCGAGATACAGCAGTGTAGTCTTTTAGTTTGAAGTCAGCTGTCGGTTATTTTTTGAATTTAGAGTACCCAATTCATTTTTCCAGTTAAGGGACTATTTAGTGTGACTAATCCACCTACCCTGTACACCGTTGGGTTATGGGGGCGAAACCCATGCAAACACGGGAGAATGTGCAAACTCCACACCGACAATCACCCAGAGCCTGGATCGAACCTGGGACCTTGGTGCTGTGAGGCAGCAGTGCTAACCACTGTGCCACCGGGCTGCCCTAGAGTCAGCTGTAAGTTAATAACTGACTCTTGGAACCTTAAAAAAAATATATTTTCACCCACCATTTCTCTCAAAATCTGAAACTTCTCTCATTTGCCAGTACTTCCCTGCATATAAAGCACATGAGGGTTGCATTCTTATTTGCATTGGCGCAATTGACAAAACCATACCTCTCAAAATCATCTTTATATTGCTTTGTTCCCGAGTGAAGTTTTTTTAATAGGCTGCTGACCAGCGGCCTGGACCTCTGTACAGAGCTAACATGCACTGCTCTGCCCTGGACTCTGCTGAGCAGCTCTCTCCAGCAGATTCTGTTGTGCGATCCTGTTTGAGTCTCTGGCCTCTGTTTGGTACACTGCCTATTTGAGTCTCTGGCCTTCCCTTACTTTTAAGAAAATGATCCATCTTTACAGTCCTCCTACCAGCAGCTGGGAAATGGAAGCAGCCCTGCTCCGTGATTTAGTGCCAAATTAGTACATGGTGGATGCGTGACATCAAATGTACATGCAGGGCGCTTGACCTGCTCACTGTTGCCGCTCCTGACCGGAAGATTGCACGCAGTCTCATTTAATTTATAAAGTGGTAGTGACCACCGTTCTCGATGTAAAAGTCGGTAGTGGCCATTGGGTGCTTGTCCCGTGATCGGGACCACCATGATTCCAGTCACTTCCCGACTCCCCTGAAGCTGGCCTGTGACCCACTTGCGGGCTGTGACCCGCACTTTAAAAAACCCTGGTCTAGCTGACATCCAGTCATGAATGAGACAGATTGTCCTCCAGTTGAACATTGGGAAGACCAAACCTAGCAGCAGCATAAAAACCCTTTTTTGATCTTACTCTCCACTCTATGATCAATGGAAGAGCAGAAGTCATTGTGTAAGCTTATGTCCTGTTGGATCCTGAATTGAACTTCAAACCTAATATCCTACTCAACACCCAGATAATACATTTTCATCAACCTATTATTCCCTCCCCCATCATACATGTCTTTAGACATGAGACATTTGGATAGAAAAATATATATATAACTCCATACATCATTATTTTTCCAGTGTCATGGGAGTGTCCCTTTAAGAAATGTTTTTGTCTTATCACGTGGCTTCAGTGATGTCACCGTGTGGGTGGTGCTGGGTTGTGGATCTGGGTTTTTACTTTCCTTTTTGAGTTGATTTTACTTTTGCTTTGAGTTTGAAATGGTTTGTATAGCACAGGTTGAAAAATAAGTTTTTTTTCCCTTCTATCTGCACTTTAAAAGCTGTTTCCAGGCTGTTTGATAACTTGAAAAGAAATAATTGTTTTCTGGAAGAAATTCAAACCTGTTTTGGAAAAGACGCGAGCATCCAAACCAGGTCTTGAGTGCTGTGTGCTGGCCACACCTTCTGTAAAGGGTTTTCTGGTTTATGGGATCTTGTTATTAAATTGGAACAGCTTAAGGGGGAAATTTATTAAGGGTTATACATAGAGTACTGTAGCTGTGTGGGGTATTTATGTTGGTAGTTGATAAAAATGCTGACTGTTGATAAAAATGTTAACTAAACTCGTAGAATAAACGTTGATTTTGATTAAAAGTGCTGAAGGGCTCTGTTGAATAACACCTGAAAGGCAGGCCCTTGTGCTCATCATAACCAAAATAAATAAACAATTGTAGGTCAGGTGAGCTCCATGATATCCTTTGGAGTTTTCTAAACCCTGGCCCATAACAATCTGGGTGCTCGTCAGGGATAAAAGTCTATCTTTCGTGATTGGGTTGGCTCAGTGAACTTAAGGAAAGTAAGGGGTGAGCATATTTGTGTTTGTTTTTCAGGTGGTGTATTCCAGTTTAAGTAGGGAGTGTGTTGTGGACAGATGTTTTTGGGGGTGGAGAAGGTCACACGCAGTACCATACAAACAGAGGCGAAAAAAAGATTTTTAGATTTGGCAAAAACATTGCAGTTTACATTGCCTGATAAAATACAAAAAGAAGAGGTAATTGCGGCGGTAGCTGAGCATTTAAAATTGCCTGAGACACAGTCAGAATCATTGGAAATGGCAAGAATTCAATTACAGATTAAGTAGCTTGAACATGAAAAAGAATGAAAGCAACTTGAATACAAATGAAGGGAAAAGAATGAGAAAGGGAGGTACAGATCAGGGAAAAAGAAAAGGAGAGAAGAAAGGGAAACAGAAAGAAGAGCCCTAGCAGAACAAAAAGAGAGGGAAAGGGAGGTACAGATCAGAGGAAAAGAGAGAGAAAAGTAAAGGAGAGGGAAGAAAGGTAAAAAGAGTGTGACTTTGAACTTCAGAAAATGGCCATGAAACGTGACAGTCATTTAAAATTGGTGGATGTAAAGAGAAACGTACAGTTTGAGGATAGTGAGAAAGAGCGTCATAGTCGAAGGCTTGGTGGAGATCTCTTTAAATATGTCCAAGCAAGGTTTGATGAGAAGGAGGTGGAAGCCTTTTTCATTTCATTTGCGATGCTAGCTAAACAGATGAAATGGTCACAGGACATGTGGGTATTACTGATTCAAACAAAGTTGGTAGATTGAGCTAGTGAAGTGTTTGCATCACAATCAGAGGAGGTATCTGGGATGTATGAGGAGGTGAAAAAAATCCATCTTGGGTGCATATGAACTAGTGCCTAACGCCTACAGACAGAGGTTTAGAAATTTATGAAAAGAACCTGGTCAAATATACATGGAGTTTGAAAGGATCAAACGGAGTAATTTTGATAGGTGGATAAGGGCTTTGAAAACAGACCAAATGTATGAGTCTCTTCGAGAAATCATAATTTTGGAGGAGTTTAAAATTTCAATTCCTTATGTAGTGAGAACTCATGTGGAAGAGCATCAGGTTAAAACGGCGAGATTAGCAGCAGAAATGGTAGATGATTATGAATTAGTTCATAAATCAAACTTTGGTTTCCGACATCAGTTTCAGCCTGTGAGGGATAGAAACTGGGGGAAAAGAGAAATACTCAAGTGGTAAAGGTAAAGGGGATCTGATGGGAGATAATAAGGGGAGTGTACCTCAGATTAAAAAAGAAATCCAGGAGGGTGGAAGAGAAATGAAAAAGTTCAGATGTTTTTACTGTAATAAGCTTGGCCATGTAAAATCACAGTGTTGGGGGTTGAAGAAAAGCACTGATCTGGTAAAACAGGATAAGTCAGTGGGGTTTGTTAAAGTGGTAAAGGAAAGCCCAATTGAAGCGAAGGAGGTGCAAAAGATTATACAGCCTGATCAAGAGGTGATTGATAAGAAGATGCCAGATCTCTTTAAAGAATTTACTTGTCTGGGTAAAGTTTACTCGTGTACCAGGAGAAGTAGATAAAGAAGTCAGAATTTCAAGAGATACGGGAGCTAGTCAATTTTTGATGGTAAGAGATGAGTTATGTAGTTTGGGAAGAATGTTGCCAGAAAAGGTGGTAATATGTGGAATTCAGGGTGAGAAGAGTAGTGTTCCATTATATAAGGTAAGGTTGGAAAGCCCAGTGAAGAGTGGTGAAGTGGTATTGGGAGTAATAGAGAAACTATCTTGTCCAGGAATACAGTTTATTTTGGGTAATGATGTAGCTGGATTGCAGGTGTGAGTGATGCCTACTGTGGTTGATAAGCCAGTGGAAAATCAAACAATTGAATTGTTGAAGGACGAATATCCTGGGATTTTTCCGGATTGTGTAGTAACAAGGTCGCAAAGTCACAGGTTAAGACGAGAAATTAACGAGTGAAGGTGAAGTTCAATTATCCAAAACTATTTTTGATCAGATGGTTGGAAAAGAACAAGAACAGGTGGAGGATGAGGTGGATATTTTTAGTTCAGGAAAATTGGCAGAGTTACAGCAAATAGATAGAGAAATAAAAAGATATAGAAATAAAACGGATGTATCAGAAAGCATACACGAAAGAGGAATCTGAGTGTATACCAGAATGTTATTACCTTAAAAATGATGTCTTAATGAGAAAATGGAGACCTTTACATATGCAGGCGGATGAAAAGTGGGCAGAAGTTCATCAAGTGGTATTGTCGGTAGGGTATAGAAAGGAGGTGTTGCGAGTAGCACGAGATACCAGTAGAAGGTCATTTGGGAGTAAGGAAAACGCGAGCTAAAATACAAAAACATTTTTATTGGGCTGGACTACATAGATTATTTAAAACTGAATTCTGAAGATAGAAAGCTTACATGAATCAGCATCTTAACCCAAGCTATAAACTAAGATTTCCACATATGTTCTTTTAACTGTAATTCTCCAATTGTTACATTGATTAGAATAGAAATAACATTTTGTGTTTTGGTTCCAGATGCTGTGCCTCTCTTTCTGCGATTACTCCACTCTCCTCATCAGAATGTTTGTGAACAAGCAGTCTGGGCTCTAGGAAACATAATAGGTTTGTATTGCTGTTAAATTATCTTTTTTTAATGCTGTTAAAGCACATAGATTCTTAGTTTTATAAGTTGAGGCAAAGAGTGAAAAGCAAAGAAATTATGCTAAATCTTTATAAGTTTAAAAATTATATAGTTTTATTCAAACAAAATTTTCATTATTAGAAACACAGCAATAATACAACAAATTCCAATCCCATTCCCCCTCCCCACCCCGACAAATGAAACAAAACCTTTATCAAGACTTTAAAAAAAGAAAAAAGACCCCCCACTCCAAACAGCTGATGGTATTCAGTTCCCTGAAAAAGGAGATAAAGGGCTGCCACCTCAAGTAGAACACTTTGGCCAACCCCCTCATGGTATACTTAATATTCCTCAGGTGCAAATACTCCATCAGATCCCCTAACCAAGCTGAGGCCTTTCGTGGCACTGAGAACCACCTCCTGAACAGAACTTGAAAATACTTTTTGTGGTTTACGATCTGTAAGGGCTAATAATTGGTAGGAACGAGGGCAAGACAAGAAGGGCCATAGAGAATTGAATTTAATCTAATATCAAGCATTCTCCAAAGGTTTAATTTAAAGGGATAAGTCATGGCAAGAGAGTTCAAAAGCTTTGGTTTGCTCCATGTGGGAAGCTGGGAACATTCCCAGTGCCCGGAACCAGCATGTATGCAGGAAGTCTCTAGTTACAGCCCCTGGAAGTCCAGGCTTCTGAGCTGGAGCGGCGGTTCGGGACACTGGAGCATCTGCAATGCGGAGAGTGACGTGGATAGACCGGTATAGAGTGGTGGTCACACCTAGGTTCCAGATGCCACAAGCAGGAAGGGAATGGGTGACCACCAGGCAGAGAAAGAGAGATAGGCAGTCAGTACACCAATCTCCTGTGGCCATTCCTCTGCAAAACAATATACCACTTTTGGATACTATTGAGAGGACTGATCTCTCGGGGGCAAGCAGCAACAGCCAAATTGTTGCATCATGGTTGGTTCTGCTGCAGAGGGTTGGAGTGAAATGTCCGGAATGCAATAGTTATAGGGGGTTCGATTGTAAGGGGAATAGATAGCTGTTTCTGTGGCCGCAAACGAGACTCCAGGGTGGTATGCTACCTCCCTGGTGCTAATGTTAAGGGTTCCTCTGAGCAGTTACACAACATTCTGGAGGGGGAGGGTGAACAGCCAGTGGTTGTGGGTCACATCAGTACGAATGACATAGGTAAAAAAGGGATGAGGTTCTAAAAGCGGCATATAGGGAGTTAGGAAGAAAATTGTGATGTTGGACCTCAATGGTAGTGATCTCAGAATTACTACCAGTGCCACGTGCTAGTCAGAGTAGAAATAGCAGGATATATTGGATTAATATGTAGCTGAAGAGATGGTGTGAGGGGAGGGTTTAAACTAAACTGGTAGGGGGGTGCAAGGAGTTGGAGGAGGAGAAAACAATCTTAAAAACAAAAAGACGGAAAGGGGAATAAGAAAAGTGATGGGAAAGAAACAATGAGCCAGATTAAAACAGGGCCACGGTGAAAAATATTGGGAGTGAGACGAGTATTTTTTTTAAATTAAGGGGCAATTTAGCGTGGCCAATCCACCTACCCTGCACATCTTTGGGTTGTGAGGGTGAAACCCACGTAAACACGGGGAGAAAGTGCAAAGTGAGACGAGTATTGTTAAAAAGACAAGCTAAAAGCCTTTGTGCCTTAATGCTCAGAGCATTCGCAGTAAAGCAGATGATGTAATTGCGCAAATAGACATAACGGGTGTGATGTAATCGGGATTATCCAACAACAAGCCTAGGCACAACTCCAAGCCCTTCCCTATATTACAAAAATCCTGCAAAACATACACGTGCAGATGAACTTAACAATGAGCAAACAACAATTCCCTTGTCCTCGAGCACTTTACTTCACTCCCAGTCTGTGTTTCTTGGTAAACTCATTTGCACCCTTCGACGTATCTAAATAATAGTCTCTGTCCTTGAAAGTTACCCACGGATGGGTTGAGCACACCACACTGGATCTTGTGTTGCTCTTGTACAGCGCAGCCTTGGCCTTATGAAACGCTGCATGTCTTCTCACCAGCTCTTCCCCAACATCTTGGTATATTCTGATGGCATGGCCCTCCCAGGAACTGCTCCTTATCCAGGTATCAATGAAACCTGGGGAGGCTGAGGAGTTAGTGGTGTTGTCACTGGACTACTCGTCCAGAGACCCCTGGGGCCCTGGGTTTGAATCCCATCACTGAGGAGGAGACTCCACAAATATCCCCATCCTCCATGATGAAGGAACACAACACATGTGCAAAAGATAAGGCTGAAGCATTTGCAACAATCTTCAACCAGAAGTGCTGAGTGAATGATCCATCTCTGATTTCGGAGGATGTCCCAGCATCACAGGTGTCAGCCTTCAGCCAATACGATTCACTCCATGTGATAGTAATAAATGGCTGAAGGCACTGGATGCTTCAAAGGCTATGGGCCCTGACAATATTCCGGCAATAGGACTGAAGACTTGTGCTCCAGAACTTACCGCGTCCCTAGCGAAGCTGTTCCAGTACAGCTACAACACTGGCATCTACCCGGCAATGTGGACAGTTGCCCAGTGTGTCCTTTACACAAGGAACAGGATAAACCCAACCCAGGCAATTATGGCCCTATCAGCCTACTCTCCATCATCAGCAAAGTGATGGAAGGAGTCATCAACAGGGTTATCAAGTGGCACTTATCAATAACCTGTTTACGGGCCTGTTCCGTCAGGGTCACTTAGCTCCTGACCTCATTACAGCCTTGGTTCATACATGGACAAAAGGACAGAATGCCAGAGGTGAGGTGAGAGTGATTACCCTTGACATCAAGGCAGTATTTGACCGAGTATGGCATCAAGCTGCCCTAGCTAAACTAGAGTCAATGGGAATCGGGGGAAACTCTGCTGGTTGGAGTCACACCTGGCACACAAGAAGATGGTTGTGGTGGCTGGAGGTCAATCATCTCACTCCAAGACATCACTGCAGGAGTTCTTCAGGATAGTGTCCTAGGCCCAACCGTCTTCAGCTGCTTCATCAATGATATCTCCCTTCCATTATAAGTTCAGAAGTGAGGATGTTTGCGAATGACTGCACATTCGCGACTCCACCGGGAATGAAGAAGTCCATGTCCAAATGCAGCAAGACCTGGACAATATCCAGGCTTGGACTGACAAGTGGTAAGTTACATTCACACCACACAGATTTACTAGATTGATTCGAGAGATGAGGGGTTTGTCATATGAGGCCAAAACCCTGACACTTGTTCCCTAACAGCACAGTGGGTGTACCTTCACTTCAGGGACTGCAGCAGTTCTAGAAGGCAACTCACCAACACCTTCTACAGGGTAACTAGGGATGGGCAATAAATCCTGTCCTAACCAGCGACACCCACATTCCGTAAATTAATTTTTTTTAAAGCAAAAAAGAAAAACTAAGATCGCCCGAGGTTGCTCCCCCGATCTGGGCATCTGCCTCAGCAATCTATGGGCTGCTGCAACTCAGTAGGGTCGGAAAGACCCCATCCTCCATCAACGTTCCGAACATCTTGGCCCATATAGTCAGTGGAGTTGGAGCCCTTCAGACCCTCAGAAGCACGAAGATCCGTAAATTCTGACGCCTGGAACGGTTCTCCAGAACGCCAACCTTGACCTTTAGCACTCTCCACTCCACCCCCCAAGGCTCGGGAAACTTTGACTCTGACCACGACCCCTTGCTTGAGTTCTGTTTTGAGCTCTTTTTACTGGAGATTATTTGAACTGGGTGGTTTTTTTCCCTCCAAGCAAATCGCCCATATACTGGGCAGAAAGTGCCAAAAACATAGTACCCTGGCGGGAGCCATCACGTGTGCGATTGCCGGAAGTCATAAATCTTTATAAGTTGCTGGTTAGGTCTCCGCTGTATCCAACGCTGTGGACTGCAGGTGCCTAGCCTTTAGAGAGGAGATTGAGTGGATTTTAAAAAATTATTCATGGAGTGTGGGCATTGCTGGAAAGGCCAACATTTTAATACCATCCCAAATTGACTCTGAGAAAGTGGTCAACTGCATCGCTGAATGGCTGCAGTCCATATGGTGGAAGAACATGTATGATGCTTTTCAGTTGGGAGTTCCAGGATTTTGACCAAGTGATGATGGAATAGAATGCAATTAAATCAGAAAGGGAAGGGAATTGGAGATGGTGGTGTCCCATGTACCTACTACCTTTGTCGTCCTCGGTTGAGGTTGCAGGTTTGGAAGGCACATAGTATACCGGTGGTGGAGAGAGTGAATGTTTATGGCAGTGGATGTGGAGGCAATCAAGTGAGCTGCTTTGCCCTGACTGATGCTGAGCTTCTTAGGTGTTGTTGGAGCTGTACTTATATATTCCATCATGCCCCTGAATTGTGCCGAGTAGATGGTGGTATTGCTTTTGTGAGACAGTGCATCGCTTACCACAGAACACTCAGCTTCTGACCTACTCTTGTTGCCACAGTATTTATGTGGCTGATCCAGTTAATTTTCAGGTCAATGGTAGTTCCTCCCACAGCGCAAGATGTTTATGGTGGGAAATCCAGTGATGTAAATGCTGTTGAATGTTAAGGAAAGGTGGTTAAACTCACTTTTTTGGAGATGGTAATTGTCTGGCACTTAAATGTTACTTGCCACTTACCAGTCCAAATCTTGACTGCATGTGGCCACCGACTATTTCATTATCTGAAGAGTTGCGAATGGACCCTGCAATCAGCCAACTTCTCCACTGCTGATCTTTGGATGGAAAATTATTCATGAAGCAGCTGAAGAGGGCTGGACTGAGGACACTGCCCTGAGGAACTCTTGTAGCAATGTCCTGTAACTGAAATGATTAGCTTCCTGACTCCTGCAGTGTTCCATGACTTCAGTTTTTCTAAGACTCCTTCCACTCTATCAAAGGTTATCACACTGTCACCTCACCTCTGGTATTTTGTTCATGTTTGGGCTAAGGCCACAAAGAAGTCTGGAGTTGAGTGGCACTGATTGAACCCAAACAGAGTATCGGTGAGCAGGTAATTGGTCAGTAAGTGCCATAACGACTTGGTACACTGTCAACAGCATCTTCCATTGCTTTGTTGAAAATAGACTGATAACTGGTATGAGGGCCTTAGTTATGTGGAGAAACTGTAATTGTTTTCTGAGCCAGGGTTGTTAGATTTAAATCAAGTGTTGATTTAAGTGGTTGCGTTTTGGAAAGAGGGAGGGTCCAGTGACCAGGAGGGTCAGTAACCAGGACATACATTTAAGGTAATCGGCAAAAGCATCAGTAAAGAGATGAACAAACATTTATTTTACAGAGCAAGTTGTTATGGTATGGAACGCACTGCCTGAAAAGAATGGTAGAAACAGATTCAATCGTAACTTTCAAAAGGGAATTGGACAGAAACTTGAGAATGTGAGCTTTAAAGGCAAGAGCAGTGGTGTGGGATTCTCAGAAAAGTTATTTGAGAGCTAGAATAGGCACAATGGGATGAATGGGCTCCTTTGTATGGCTTAGTTCTGACTACTTGTCCTTGACCATTCAAACAAATCACCAAAATGGCATGCTTTTGCTTTAATTGTTCTAATGAGTTAGTGCATTAACATTTTCATCTAGCTACGGTATATGCATCAGCCATGTCATTGCTTCTTTCATAAAACTTTCCAGGTTCTCATCTCTAACGCAAACGCTTTCATTTTCACTTCTTTAGGTGATGGTCCTCGGTGTAGAGACTACGTCATCTCATTGGGAGTTGTCAAACCTCTTCTGTCCTTCATCAATCCCTCCATCCCCATCACTTTTCTTCGTAACGTCACATGGGTCATAGTTAACCTCTGCAGGAATAAGGATCCACCACCACCAATGGAGACTGTTCAGGAGGTAAAGAAATTGGACTAACTTTGTCTGTTTGGTTATTATGAATGAAAGTACCATATGCTTTTGGCAGGGACAGCTGTATATTTAAAAATATTTTGGATAAGCTTTAGTTTCTTGTCCTTTCAACTTGTGAAATTCCATTCTGATTAGTCTGTATAGGTGACATATACAAATTTGTAGAGCGTGAAAACAATTCAAGTTATTTGCACACGATGAAGAGAAATATTGAGGTTGGACAGTATCAAGAATTGTACTTGGAGTTGTTGAACAGATTTACGGTATCATTGCAAGGGTGCGTGGCAGTTTGACAGTGGTGAATATGATGGATACTTGCTGCTCCATGCAGCTAGGAATTTCATTAAACATGGAAATGCAAATGCATTAAATATATTTTAGAACAATTAGCACCAGCCATTGGTTCTCTTCTACATAATAGTTTACCGTTATAAACTTCACTAGTCCAGAAGTAGTATTTTATTCTGTGAAGTAGCCCAGGAAAGAAATTAAAGGATATAGTAAACTTAGACGATGATTTTAAGTTAAAAGTGGGAATTGGATATGGGGCGGTGATGGAATGGTGGTAATGTCACTGGATAGTAATCCAGAGGACCAGCCTAATCTCTGGGGACATGGGTTCAAATCCCACCACAACAGCTGGTGGAATTTATAGCCAATTAATTAATTAAAAATCTGCAATTGAAAACTAACCATCAACTGTCATACCCTTCTGGCCTACACGTGACACCAGATCCACACCAATGTGGTTGACTCTTGACTGCCCTCGAGGGCAATTAGAGATGGGCAGCAAATGTTCAGCCTTGCGAGAAATGCTCACAAGCCATGAAAAATTAATTTTAAAGGACACCCAAAACACTTCAGTGAAATACCTTTTAAATATTGCAATGTACAATTGCCAATTTTCACACACAAGTTCTCGCAAACAACAATGTGATATATGACCAAATCATATCTTTCCAGTGGTGTTGGTTAATGGATAAATGTTATTTGGGATACGGGGGACTCTCCAGGTCTTGAAAAGTGGCATGCGATTGTTCTCTTTCACCATAAGAGGGCAATCGGGGCCTCGGTTTAATGACTCACCTGAAAATAAGCACCTCTTGATAGTGCAGCCCTTCACATTGAAGTGTTAACAAGCCTTAATTATGGACTTACGTCACTGGAGTGGGGTGGAGTCGGGCAAGGGTGCGACCTCTGAACTCTGACAAACCAAGAAGGGCGAAGATTCCAATCCTAGCTAGTGGAGAGTTAGTTGATCAGAGGGGCAGCCCAGTTGATTTCCATGACCTTGCCTGAAAAAATAGTAATTTCTGATTGGATTCTACATCCTGGTTGCTAGTGATTATTCATTGGGAAGTGGGTGTATGTGGTCATTGGGTCAGGCTGTGTTGCCCCGCAATGTCAACAGCCTACTAACCTGAGCTTTCATATAACAAGATTGACACATAGAGGAGTTGAGAGGGTTGTTGATGTTGGCTAATTCAACTCTATCCCAGTAAATCTCATTGAACATGCAGAGGATTAAGTGGGGGTTGAAAATGCTGACTTCAGATAGTGACATGTGTCTAGTATATCTGGGATTTGTTAATGACACCACTTGTAGACCAATTGTCCTTGAATGCGTACAGTTGTAGGTGAACAATGATGATTTGGCGATCTTTTGTAACATACCAATGTACAGGACTATCCTCCAGCATCCTTTGTAGATATGATTAGTTTTTAAATAATATTGAGAGTAAGTTGACTTAAATTCAGATAGGTTTACAGAGGAGTCAGGTGATCAGATGCTCCTGTTGACTTGATATATTTCTCCCGTATGTTGTACTGCACTGAAATTTGTACATTGGTTGGATTCAATTGCCTTTGTATCAAGCAACAAGTGCAAGGAGTTAAAATACTTCTTTGTCACTAAGATTCAGACCATTTTCTAAGCTGTCTTTAAAGCCCTCCCTTCCCCTTGCTCACCGAGCCAAGTCTCCACCACCACCACCACCAGTCCGCACCCCCTCCACACTGTTCTGTCATAACCTTGATCCACTTTCTCTCGTAAGTGAGCATCGGCCTTCAGTTACCTTGCTCTTGCCATCATAGAGAGATCCCCCTTCATAGCATTGCTCATTACTGCTCCAGGCTTCGCCTCTCACCCATGTCATTGGGCCAGATTTTGCTTTCGGCAATGGCTTTTACTATTCATCTTCCGTATAGTTGACCGCTAACTTTTTGCAGACTTGTCAGAAACTTTCAGTCATCTGGCACCTGTTTCAGTACAGCATCCTTTGCAGATCAGCGATGCCTGTGAGAGGGCAAGTAACAGAGGCTTTTCAACCAAACAGATTGAAGTAGACGTGCTATTAGGTAATTTGGACGTTCTGAATTCTCCCTCTGTGTACCCGAACAGGCGCTGGAATGAGGCGACCAGGGGATTTTCACAGTAAGTTCATTGCAGTGTTAATGTAAGCCTACTTGTGACAATAAAGATTATTATTATAAGTATGCTCATTGAGATGTGTAGAGTGTAAATGGGAAGAAAACAAAGAGGAAATACAAATTACATTTAAATCATGCACAGGTAGCAATATAAAGATTGTGAAATACATGTGGTGTTAAGGGACATATAGAAAAAGTAAAACATTTTTGTTTAAATCACAATAATTTCAATAGATTGAGACTCCACAGCTGAAAAATACATTTTTCAGACCAGGGATTCTTCATGCTGTTAATCAGTCAACTTTTTTGTCTTTAAATTATATAGTTGGGGGAGGGGAAGGAAGGATCACATGAGGTGAGATATGCTAAATTAAAGAGAGAATGGACAGAAATAAAGCAGGTAATATAGATAACCAGAATGTTACAGGAAGGGACAGAGCATACAGATATGAGTACCCCAGTAGATAAGGCCAGAGTCTGCAAGAATGGTGATAAGACTGATTTAATGGCTCTGAATTTGCAACAAAACGGATGAATTGATAATCATCTTTATTAATGTCACAAGTTGGCTTACATTAACACTACAATGAAGTTACTGTGAAAAGCTCCTAGTTGCCAAACTACAGCGCCTGTTCGGGTACACTGAGGGAGAATTCAGAATATCCAATTCACCTAACAAGCACATCTTTCAGGACTTGTGGGAGGAAACCCGAGCACCCGGATAAAACCCACGCAGACACGGGGAGAGCGAGCGGACTCCGCATGGACAGTTACCCAAGCCGGGAATTGAACCTGGGACCCTGGAGTTGTGAAGCAACAGTGCTAACCACTGTGCTACCATGCCGCTCACAAACCGAAATAACTATGTATGACCTGATGGCCGTTTCAGATATGTGGTTGCAAGGTGACCAAGGCTGGGACCTAAATTTTCAAAGATATTTGACATTTTAGAAGCATAGGAAGGTAGAAGCAAGTGGTGGGAAACTTAATTAAGGATGATGGTACAGCAGTGGGACATGACATTACTTAAGAACGTAAAGATATAGAGTCAGTTTGGATAGAGATAAGAAATAGCAACGGTAAAATGTCACTTGTAGGAGTAGTTTATATGCCCCCTAACAGTAGCTACACTTTAGGACAGTGTGTGCAAAATTAAATAATGGAGGCTTGTAAGGAAGTTACTGCAGTAATCATGGATAATTTTGATTGGATAAAGCAGATTGGCAAAGGTAGGGCAGCACAGTAGCATAGTGGCTAGCACTGTTGCTTCACAGCACAAGGGTCCCAGGTTCGATTCCCGGCTCGGGTCACTATCTCTGCGGGGTCTGCACGTTCTCCCTGTGTCTGCGTGGGGTTCCTCCGGGTGCTCCGGTTTCCTCCCACAAGTCCTGAAAGACATGCTATTAGATAATTTGGACATTCTGAATTCTCCCTCTGTGTACCCGAACAGGCGCCGGAATGTGGCGACTAGGGGCTTTTCACAGTAACTTCATTGAAGCCTACTTGTGACAATAAGCAATTTTCATTTGATAATTCTCAGCAATAGGACAGTACAGAAGCAGGGGCAGCGATTTAAAGAGATATTTCCTAATTCTCAGCAAAGATGTATTCCACCGAGAAAGAAGGATTCACCATCCATGGCTCACTAAGGAAGTTAAGGATAGTATCAAATTCAAAGCAACAGCATACAACATTAAAGGTTAGTGGTAGGTCAGACGATTGGACAGATTTCCAAAACCAGCAAAGAGTGCCTTAATATAATGAGGAGAAAAGGATGATAAAAAGCTCACTAGAAATATAAAAACAGGTTGCACAGGTTTCTGTAAATATATGAAAAGGAAAAGAGTAAAGTGAGCGATGGTCTCTTAGTGGGTGAGATTGGGAAATAATGGAAAACCGGGAAAGGATGGGAGTATTGAACAGATATTTTGTGTCTGTCTTCACCGGAGAAGAACAAAAAACAACCCAAAAATACTTGAAAATCAAGAATTAAGAGGGAGGAAGAAACTTAATGCAATCACCATCAATAGGAAAAAGGTACTGGGAAAACTATTAGAACTAAAGGATGACAGGTCCCCTGAACTGAATGGCTTGTGTGCTCTGAATGGCTGCAGGATAGTAGATGCATTAATTGCAATCTTCGAAAATTCCGTGGGTTATGGCAAGTCCCAGCAGATTGGAAAATTGCAGATGTAACATCTCTACTAAAGAAAGGAAGAAGGCAGAAAGCAAGAAACGATAGGCCAATTGGCCTAACATCTGTCATGGGAAAAATTGTAGAATTCATTTTTTAAAAGGCGCAGCATGGTAGCATTGTGAATAGCACAATTGCTTCACAGCTCCAGGGTCCCAGGTTCGATTCCGGCTTGGGTCACTGTCTGTGCGAAGTCTGCACATCCTCCCCGTGTGTGCGTGGGTTTCCTCCGGGTGCTCCGGTTCCCTCCCACAGTCCAAAGATGTACAGGTTAGGTGGATTGGCCATGGTAAATTGCCCTTAGTGACCAAAATTGCCCTTAGTGTTGGGTGGGGTTACTGGGTTATGGGGATAGGGTGGAGGTGTTGACCTTGGGTAGGGTGCTCTTTCCAAGAGCCGGTGCAGACTCGATGGGCCGAATGGCCTCCTTCTGCACTGTAAATTCTATGAAAAAAATTATTTTTATTCAAATCAGGGCATACATTTTTTTAAAATAAATTTAGAGTACCCAATTCATTTTTTTTCTTCCAATTAAGGGGCAATTTAGCCTGCACATCTTTGGGTTGTGGGGGCGAAACCCACGCAAACACTGGGAGAATGTGCAAACTCCACACGGACAGTGATCCAGAGTCGGGATCGAACCTGGGTCCTCAGTGCCGTGAGGCACTAATGCTAACCACTGCGCCACCGTGCTGCCCTTAAATCAGGGCATACATAACATAAAAACAATAATTCAATAACAAAATACAATCCCCCTAATTTGACACTTTTCCTGTTTTTCTCCCCTAAATTTCTCCCCTATCCTCTGGCAACAAACTGGTCCATAAACAGATTCGGATTCCATTTAAACATCATGAGCCACCTGAATACCTAAATACATGAATCTATTTCTGGCCAGCCTGACTGGAAATGCACTCAAATCTGTCCCTCTCCCCAGGGCATTTACTGGAAACGCTTCATATTTAATTTGTAGCCCGAGAAGGTGCCAAATTTCTCCAATATACTCATAATCTTATCAATACACCCCAGTGGATTAGATATATACAATAAAAAGTAATCCGCATATAGCGCAACTATGTGCTCTCTACCCCCTCTCACAATATCTGACCACTCCTGAGAAGCCTGGACTGCAATAGCCAGAGGCTCTAATGCGAACACAAATGGGTGTAACAGGCAGCCTTGCTTCATGCCCCTATATAGCTGTAAATACCCCAAGGCAATCAAATTAGTCCTAACACTAGCCGTGGGGGCTGCATACAACAATGTCACCCATGAGATGAATGTTACCTCAAATCCAAACATTTTTTAAAAATCAAATTAGAGTACCCAATTATTTTTTCCCAATTGAGGGGCAATTCAACATGACCAATTCAACTACCCTGCACATCTTTGGGTTGTGGAATTGAGCTCACGCAGGCACGTGGAGACTGTGCAAACTCCACACAGACAGTGACCTGGGGCCAGGATTGAATCCAGGTCCTCGGCACCGTGAGGCAGCAGTGCTAGCCACAGCCACCATGCCGCCCTCACAAATCCGACCCTACCCAACACCTCCAGTAAATAACTCCACTCCACCCTATCTTCATTATTAAGGAAGTAACAGTGGGACATTTAGAAAATCAAAATTATGCAGAGTCGAAGTGGTTTTGTGAAAGAAAAATCGTGTTTGACTAATGTATTATTTGGGGAAGTAACTAGCAACAAGGGTAAAGTGGACGCAGTATACTTGGATATCCAGAAGGCATTTGATAAGGTGCCACATCATAGGTTACTACATCATGTGTAAGGAGTAACATATTAGTCTGGATAGAGATTAGATTAGCAAAGACAAAGCAGAGATTTTTGATAAATGGGCCATATTCAGTTGGCAAGATGACTCACAGTTCACAAAGAAATATAGATCAGTTAAGTGAGTTGGCAAACATTTGGCAGATGGAGTATAATGCAGGAAAATTTGAAATTGTCCACTTTGACAGGAAGAATAGAAAAGTTTATTATTTAAATAGAGAACGAGACTGCAGAACTTGGCAGTACAAAGTGATCTGGATGTCCTGGCATATTAATAAAACAAGGTTTTTCTGCAGATACAGCAAATGATTAGGATCGTAAACGGAATGTTGGCCTTTATCGCAAGTTGGATGAAGTAAAAAATAGAGAAGTCTTGCTACAACTGTATAGGGCACTGGTGAGACCACACCAGAGTACTGTGTACAGTTTTGGTCACCTTAAGGAGGGGCATACATGCTTTGGAAGCAGTTCAGAGAAGGCTCACTCATCTAATTTCAGGAATGAACATAGAGAACATAGAACATAGAACAGTACAGCACAGAACAGGCCCTTCGGCCCTCAATGTTGTGCCGAGCCATGATCACCCTACTCAAACCCACGTATCCACCCTATACCCGTAACCCAACAATCCCCCCTTAACTTTACTTTTATTAGGACACTATGGGCAATTTAGCATGGCCAATCCACCTAACCCGCACATCTTTGGACTGTGGGAGGAAACCGGAGCACCCGGAGGAAACCCACGCACACAGGGGGAGGACGTGCAGACTCCACACAGACAGTGACCCAGCCAGGAATTGAACCTGGGACGCTGGAGCTGTGAAGCATTGTGAAGCATGAATGAAGGGATCACCTTATGAGAAATGGTTGAACAGGTTGGACCTACACCCACTGAAGTTGAATGAGAGGTGATTTATTGAAACATAATATCCTTAGGGGGCTCGACAGGGTGGATGTTGAGAGGATGTATCCCCTCATGGGGGAGTCGAGAATAGGGTACACAGTTTAAGAATTAGAAGTCTTCCATTTAAGATGGCAATGAAAAAGTTCTTACTGAGGGTCATTAATCCATGGAATTTTCTTTGCCAGAGAACAGTGAATACTAGGTCACTGGATATATTCAAGGCTGAGTTCGATAGATTTTTGATTGAAATGGGGATCGAGGGTTGGTGGGGCCAGACAGGAAAGTAGAATTGAGGCCATAATCGGATTAGCCATGGTTTTATCAAGTGGCAGAGCAGGCTCAAGGGGTCAAATCACCTACTTCTAATTCTTGTGTTCTTGTATATTAGTACAGAACTAGTGGGCAAGAACCCAATAATCTTTATTAGTGTCACAGTAGGCTTATATTAACACTGCAATGCAGTTGGTGATTTCAGTGCTGCGTCTCTTGTTGAGGGGTTCTGACATTGTACCCCTTGGAGTAACCAGGAACTGACTGCAGCTTTTGAATTTCTGCATTTTGCTGTGCTTGTGTGTAAGTTGCTGTCGGATTTACCCGGGAAAAAAACTGCAAGAGCCAATATCCTTGGTTATTACCAGGCCATTGTCATTCCAGATAGTGCTAACCTGACTAACCTTCCATGTCTGTAAATTTGGGCTCATTCAAAACACTTACTGGTATCCTGCACCCACATCATCCCACTAGCCTGGTTCTCATTGATCTTTGTTGGCTTCTGGTTCACCAACAACACAAATTGAAATGTTCACTATTGAGCATGCTTTCAGTTGCGCCCTACAATTCTATCACAATCCAGGTCTCCCTCTCCTGCTCTGCCAATATGGCCCTCTTAAAATCCACTTCTTTCACCAAACATTTGGTTATGGCTACTAATTTCTCTTTCTTTGGCCTGGTATTCGTTATTGTCTGATTTGTCTCTGTGGAAAAAACCTTGGGCTATTTTTCTACATTCCACCCACGACCTAAACTCAAGTTGTTGTGTAATGCCGTTGGATCATATTACATTTGTCACTTAACTTTAGAAATCATAATACATCTCTCCTCCCCATATTTACTGTCATTATTATCATTGGAAACAGCCACATTTGCTTTCACCAGTTGGTTCTCGTTAGTGAATGTTTGTTCAATAAAAATGTGCCCACATTATGTATGAACTGCCCAATTCTAAAAGAAAACTTCTAATTGGATACTGATTGTAACTAATTTGTGCAGCTGTAGCTGTGTGTGTAAAATCCAAAATTGATTATATGTACAGTTGTTACTGCTACTGATGGATTTACTTTGTTGATTCCAGAGATGAGGGGTTTGTCTTATGAAGAGATATTGAGCAGCGTAGGCCTATGCTGTCGGGTTTATGATAATGAGAGGAGATCTTATTGAGGTATACAAGATGATAAAAAGTATTGACAAAGTAGACGTAGAGCGGGTGCTTCCTATAGTGGGGCAAACTAGAACGAACAGTCATGGTTTTAGGATAAGGGGTAGCAGATTTGAGAAATTACTTCTCTCAAGGGGTAGTGAATCTGTGGAATTCACTACTCTTGTGGTGGATGCCGGGACATTGAGTAAATTTAAGGAGGTGATAGACAGATTTTGAATTAGTGATGAGTTGAAGAGTTATGGAGAAGGGTCAGGAAAGTGGAGTTGAGGCCGAGATGAGGTCAGCCATGATTATATTAAATGGTGGAGCAGGCTCGAGGGGTTGAATTGCCTACACCTGTTCTTAGTTCTTATGTTTAGTTATTGATTTAAAAATGTAATCACCTAATGCATTATTCCCTTTTTCCCCCCCACAGATCCTGCCAGCGTTATGTGTTTTGATATACCACACAGATATTAATGTAAGTAATTTACGACTCATGGCAAGCAGTCTCCAGTGTTTCCAGATTTGGCTGATTTAAAACAACATGTTCTTTTACTCGATGTGAGCGTCACTGGCAATGCCAGCATTTGTCGCCAATCCATAATTGTCTTTGATAAGCAGTGTTTCAGGTGCAGGGAGATTTCCTGATAGTTTGGAACATTTAGCAACCAAGAAAGCAGTTTCATGCTTCTGTTTTATTTTGGAGGAACTTGCCTTTGATCTACTTAGCTTCTATTTATAATAAGAGGAGCCGGTGGTGTATTGGCAATGTCACTGGACTAGAAACCCAAAGCTCTCTGGGGGCACAGGTTCAAATCTCACCATGGTGACTGGTGGAAATAAAATTTTGGAATTGAAAGCTAGTCTCTAAAGGTAATCATGAAACTATCACTTTTTTGTTTAAAAGAAAACTGGTTCACTAATCACCTTCAGAGAAGGAAATCTGCCGTTCTTATCCAGTCTAACCTACATGTGACTCCAGATCCACCAGTGTGGTTGACTCTTAACTGCCCTTAGCCACTCAGTTCAAAAGCAATTAGGGATGGGCAACAAATGCTGGTCTTGCCAGTGATGCTCACATCCCACAAAATAATAAAATAATTATTCAAATCTTAGACTGAATTCTAAAGTGCATTAGATCCACAGAGTAAACTTATTTTGCACAGTGACTAATCATAGGATAGAATCATAGACTAATCATAGAATCCCTACAGTGAAGAAGGCCCGTAGAGTATCCACCAACCCTCCAAAAGACCACCCTACGTAGGCCCACACCCTCACCATATCCCAGTAACCCCACCTAATGTTTTAGACACTAAGCAATTTGGCATGGTCAATCCACCTAACTGCACATCTTTGAACTGTGGGAGGAAGCTGGAGCACCCGGTGGAAACCCACGCACACACACGAGGAGAATGTGCAAACTCCACATAGACAGTCACCTTAGGTTAAAATCAAACCCAGATCCTTGGCGCTGAGGCAACAATGCTAACTGCTGTGATGCCCAAGTGCTTGAATTTTGCATGTCAGTTGTTTTCCCTCAACGTGTTTAACTTTTTTTGGTCTTGGTCAATGCTGCAAACATGTTGCTGTATGACTGTTCCTTTTTACATGGATGTGAGTCATCTTACTGCTCCACTCCTCCTGGGAAGTTCTCCGATACTTATAGTCAATTCTGTTGCTGTTAAAACTCTGTCATTCTAATACCAGGAAGTTTCTTGACCAGCCTGCTATTTATGTATTTTTATATATGCTGTGTGTGAATCATTGTTGTTCTAAACTTAAAAACAGCTATTGTCCTGGTTTATGGGGGTAGTAAGCAACTGTCTGTATTGACCGTCATTAATCCTCTGAAGCTGACCTCTACTTCTGTAACATTTGAGCAGTTTAAAAAAATATGTATTTTTATCCTCCTCCTCATTTTTCACATTTTCATCAAATATACACCCAACAACAGATAACCAACAATAACAAATAAAATAGCAATCCTCTGACCAACAACCCCTTTATCCTACAAACCCAAACCTCTCCCCTACATCCCAAATACAAATCAAGAAAGAAAAAGAGAATCCACGGTCATCCCATACATGGTCACCAATAAGCTATGCACTCAAATCTCTCTTTTCCCCCCCCCCCCCCAAAGTTTGATGGCATCCAATCCAATCCCCCCCCCCCCAAGCTTGAACTTCACCTTCTCGAGCGTTAAAAATTCTAGCAGGTCCCCCCGCCATGCTGAGGCAATGGGTGGAGAAGCTGACCTCCACTCCAACAGGACCCGCCTTCGGGCAATCAGCGAGGCGAAGGCTAAGATATTTGCCCCGCATCCGCCTCCAGTACTGGCTGGTCCGGCACTCCAAAAATGGTGTTGTGGGGCCCTGGTTCAAACCTCACATCCGCCACCCCCAGGGTGACCTTAAAGACACCTCCAGTTTTGGACAGGACCGAAACATGTCAACGTGGTTTGCGGGGCTCCTCCCACAGCGCTCACACACATCCTCGTCCTTGTGAGGTGTGCCCTATACACTACCTTCAACTATATCAGCCTCGACCTCGCGCACGAGGTCCTTCCTCACACCACAACCCTTCCTCCATATGCCCCCCCATCTCTTCCTCCCACTTCACTTTAATCCCCTCCAATGATACCTTGTCCTCCCCAGAATCCTCCCATAGATCGCCAACATCACCCCCTCTCCATTCCCCCTGCTGTCAATACCTCCTCCAGCAATGTGGAGGCCGGCACTGTCGGGAAGCTCTGAACCTCCTTGCTAGCGAAATCGTGCACCTGCAGATATCTAACGATCTCCCCCTGTCCCAGCCCATATTTGTCCCCAAACTCCTCCAGCCTCGCAAAATGGCCCCCCCAGAAACAAATCCTTTAATACCCTAACTCCCCACTCCTCCCATCTCCGAAAACTCCCATCCCACTTCCCTGGCTCAAACCTATGGTGCTCCCAAATCGGCATTTCCCTTGACCCCGCCCACAACTTAAAGGGCTGCCTCCAGATCTTTAAAGTCGCCGTCGCCACTGGACTGCCCGAATATTTACCTGGAGCCATCGGGAGTGCCAACGCCCTCAGCCTCGACCCCCTGCACAGAATTTCCTCTTCTAACGCACTGGGAGTCTCCCCCCCCCCCCCCCCACCCTTAATCAAATCCTCACCTTTTCAGCATTCGCCACCCTGTAATAATATTATAGATTTGGGAGGCCCAACCCCCCCCCCCGACTGCCGTTCTCTCTGCAAAAGCACCTTCCTAATCACTTCAGCTTGCCATTGTTTCGGCTTTTAGCCACCTTCCTGTTGCTTCATGTTGGTTCCTGAGAGGTTCCTGTCATCAAAGGTGAGACTGAAAATTGTCGAATTTGGTACAGGTCATCTTTTTGAAAGTGGCAAGCCATGACCATACATTTGTTATCATGTAGTTTATTTCGTAGAAAGAAATCTGCAGATATAACCCATTAATATTCCACTGTACTATGTCACATAATTTTAAAGTAGTTTTTGCATCACAGGAGCCGGCTATTTGGTCCAAGGTCTTTCCTAGTTTATGCTCCACACGCCTCCTCTCACCTGATTTAATCTCACCCTATCAACATAAGCTATTATTTTCTCATTTTAAACGCATCAGTGTTGTTTGCCTCCCTCAATTAGTCCCATATTCCATCCACCCTGAGTAAAAGAGTTGCTCCTGAATTCTTTATTGAAATTTAAAAAAAATATAGAGTACCCAATTAATTTTGTTTTCCAATTAAGGGGCAATTTAGCGTGGTCAATCCACTAACCCTACACATCTTTGGGTTGTGGGGGTGAGACCCACGGAGACACGTGGAGAATGTGCAAACTCTACACGGATAGTGACCCGGGACCAGAATTGAACCTGGGTCCTTGGTGGCGTGAGGCAGTAGTGCTAACCACTGAACCGCCCATTCTTTATTGAATTTATCTGTGATAATATCATTTTTGATTGATACGTTGCAGTTTAATCTTCGAATTCCATTTTCCTTTCGGTAACTAATTGGAATTTTGATGGGTCTGATATTTATTTTTTAATATATTCAAGATACTCGTGGATACGGTCTGGGCTTTATCTTACCTGACAGATGGAGGAAATGAACAGATACAGATGGTGATTGACTCTGGTGTAGTGCCATTCCTTGTTCCACTTCTAAGTCATCAAGAGGTCAAAGTTCAGGTGAGAAAATATTTTTTTAAAAGCTATGGTGTCGGTATCGAGCGATTTGGGGACCTTTTTGTAGGGGGCAGCTTTGCGAGTTTAGAGGAATTGGAAGAGATGAGCTGCCCAGTGGGAATGGGTTCCCGTGCTTACAGGTGCGGCATTATGTGAGGAAGCAGGTGCCGTGCTTTCCCGACTTGCCACCACTGGAGCTGCAAGACAAGGTGCTATCGAATGCAGGAGTGGGTGAGGGTAAGGTATCCGAGATTTACAAGGTGTTAATGGACTGGGAGGGAGCCCCGATAGGAGATGTTAAATGGAAGCTGAAAGGGTTCTGGCAGGGGTTCGCGGATGTTATGTCTGAGGTGGTGAAGGTGGTCCTGAGTCCAGAAGTTGACGTTGTTTGGTGTGTTGGAAGACTGGGGAGTCCAGGGGGCGAGATAGGTCGATGTCTTGGTCTTTGCCTCCCTGGTAGCCCGGAGACTGACTTTGTTGGAGTGGACGGACTCGGGCCGCGGAAGCCGGGAGTGTGGGTGAGCGACCTGGCGGAGTTCCTTAGGCTGGAAAAAAATAAGTTTGCCTTAAGAGGATCAGTGGGTGGGTTTGCCCGGAGGTGGAAGCCATTTATCAACCTCTTCACAGACAGTTAAGATGCCTGCAGAGAACGGCGCCGTTGCCGCTCTCCCCTAAGAGGTTTACCACGAGCCCGGTGGTGGCGGCGACCCTAAGAATCTGGGGACAGTGGAGACGGCATCGAGGGGAAACAGGGGGCTCGATGGAGGCTCCATTGGGTGGCAATCATCGGTTCATCCCAGGGAACAGGGATGGGGGATTTAGGGAGTGGCAGAGGGTGGGCATCAGTAAATTGAGGGACCTGTTTATTGGCGGGAGGTTTGTGGGCCTGGGGGAACTGGAAGATAAATTTGGGCTTCGCCAAGGGAACATGTTCAAATACTTGCAGGTAAAGGCGTTTGCTAGGCGACAGGTAGAGGGATTCCCTTTGCTGCCCTCGCGGGGGACAATGGACAGAGTGCTTTCGGAGGGGTGTGGGTCGGAGAGGGGGAAGGTGTCTGACATCTATACGGTTATGCAGGAGGTGGAGGAGTCGAAGGTTAAATGGGAGGAGGAACTCGGGGAGCAGATAGAGGACGGACTTGGGCGGATGCCTTGGAGAGAGTCAACTCTTCCTCCTCATGTGCGAGGCTTAGTCTCATCCAATTTAAGGTGCTGCACCGGGCCCACATGTCCGTGACTAGGATGAGTAGGTTCTTTGGGGGTGAGGACAGGTGCACCAGATGTTCGGGGAGTCCAGCGAACCACGCCCATATGTTCTGGGCATGCCCAGTACTGGAAGAATTCTGGAAGGGGGTGGCGGGGACGGTGTCGAGGGTAGTTGGATCCAGGGTCAAACCAGGGTGGGGACTCACGATTTTTGGAGTTGCGGTAGAGCCGGGAGTGGAGGAGGCGACAGAGGCCGGTGTCCTGGCCTTTGCATCCCTAGTAGCCAGACGAAGGATCTTGCTACACTGGAAGGATGCGAGGCCCCCAAGTGTGGAGACCTGGATCAGTGACATGGCGGGATTTATAAAATTGGAAAGGGTCAAATTTGCCCTGAGAGGATCAATACAAGGGTTCTATAAACAATGGCAGCCTTCTGGACTTCCTGGCTCAAAGATAGGTATCTGGGTCAATAGCAGCAGCAACCGGGGGAGGGGGGGGGGGGGGGGGGGGGGGGGGGTGTTCCTTATTGTAGTTTCTATTATGTAACTTAATATTGTGTTAATTTGCATTGTTGTTAAAATGCTGTGTTGTTCATGGAGGTGGGGGCGAATGTTTATGATTGCTAATATTATTGTTATTTTTGGTATTTTATTATGGTTCGTTGTTGTTGTATAAACTCAATTTTTCAATAAAAATTATTTTTTTAAAAAAGATGCCTGCAGAGGGGAGGAGGGGTAGGGGTGGGATAAAGGGGTTAAAATGGGGGAGGCAGGATGAGTGGAGGGGAATGGCAGGAAGAGTGGTGTGTTTGGGTGTTATTTATTTGTCATGGCGTTTCCGGTTTGTTCTTTTTCTGGTTTTGGTTGTGTTTAATATATATACAAAATGCCTTAATTTTTTTTAAATAAAAAGCTATGGTGTCTACAATAAGGTCAAAAAAGATCAAAAATGTATTCGCCTCAATTTTATGTACAGATCTCAAAATTGGCTGTTTTCTTTTATTTCACTATTGTTTTTCCATTTTTTTTGGTTGCTGCAGTTCTTTGGTTTCTACACTTCTGTGTAAGTGTTGACCTTGATCTCAAAGATATTGGGGCTTTCATTATAGATATTCAAGGGTTAATGCTTATCATTCAGTTTCCAATTCATAGTTTTCGGTGTTTATTTTAACTGGAATCATATAATCCCTACAGTGCAGAAGGAGGCCATTCGGCCCATTGAGTCTGCACTTACCCTTTGAATGACCATGCCACACAGGCCCAATTCCCCGTCCTATTCCTGAAACCCCACCCTAAGGGGCAATTTATATCGCCCAATCTACCTAACCTGCACATCTTTGGACTGTGGGAGGAAACCAGAGAACCCAGAGGAAACCCACGGGGACACGGGGAGAATGTGCAAACTCTACACAGGCAGCCACCCGACCTGAATCAAACCCAGGTCCCTGGTGTTGGGAGGCTGCACTGCTAACCACTGCCACAGTGCTGCCCTATGTGCCATTTGCACTAAATTCAAGTTATTGGTGATCACTATATTGTTTTGTTAAGGATAACATTTGTGCAAAATAAAACAATGCAGAGCTTTGTTTCATTCCTGATCAGAGCTTGTTTTTGATGGGAAAAATATTCCCTTTACATTGCTCTTGAAATTAGTAAAATAACATTTTTGTATTTTACAAAATCTTAACATTAATGTATGAAATACAAGGAAATCTTCATTTTTGATGTGAACGCAGTAAATACTAAAAAGTATGTTGTTGATTGAATTTTCCGTTTTTCAATTGACATATGCAACCGCATTTGATTTAATTTCACTAGAATGTAAAGAATAGAAACATATATGTTTAGTACTGGTGTTGATTTCACATTTTGCTTGAAGCTTATACTGTCGGCTAAACACTATGAAACAGCAGGATGGGTTTGCAGACATTTTCCCTCAGCCAGATAGGCTGTTGTTTTTCCCATAAGGTTGGGGAAGAACCTTTTCCATCTTCTGCTTCACGCAAAAATTGTCTTTGCTTCTACAGATTATTTGTGTATTTGTACAAGGATACCATAGTTGGTTTGCCAGTGTGGAAGGCAGAGTAAACAGTATAATAGTTTTCCAACCACTCCATATTGGGAGGCATTGAGTTATTCACGGGTGTGGAGGGAATAATTGTAATGAAGCTTGTAATTTTAATTGGTACTTTGAATCAATTGCAAAAGAATAGAATCTCACGAAACCTTTTCATTTCCCTCTCTTGTACAGACAGCTGCACTGAGAGCCGTAGGCAACATAGTGACGGGTACTGATGAACAGACACAGGTTGTTCTTAACTGTGATGTACTGTCACACTTTCCCAATCTCCTGACCCATCCTAAAGAGAAGATCAACAAGGTACAAAAAAAAAGTTCACATGTTGCCAGTCTGACTTGAGAGGCTCTGCCAATTTCATCAAATGAGCTTTTGATGGTCATGCACTTTAACTTTCACAGATTGTTCCCAGTTGTTGGGCTAGCAGCCGTAACTGGTTTCATTTGAAATCGCTTATAGTGGATCTCATGATGGTTGCTACTGTCAGCACGCACAAGAATCTGAACATCATGTTGATGAATCCGTGCCAGTTTCGCCATCTGATTTTTGGGGAAATGTGTGGAGGATTTTGTTTGTTCTATAGTTACAGCACACTGTTGATTTGTTTAATGCGCTATCACCTTCTTACTCCCCCAACATTTTGTTTGCTTTTGCCTTTCTGTAGCTGCAAATATATCCACTGGCTTTTCTCAGCCTTGTCTCTTTTCCCCCATTCTCCCCATATCTAAAACTAGAGCTTGTTTTGCCCAGATGGGCTTGTGTGCACATTATACTGAATATATACTGAAAGCCTACCGAGGCTAGAGTAATGGAGAAAGCGACAATATTCCCACAGAGAAGGAAAATGTAATGTAATATTATCATTTAAAAATATTTATCAAAAGCAACGTAAAACAGTGGCTTGTCGAGATGAAGAACATTGCAATATAATTTCATCCAAATTTAGTCTTGCATTTTCAGTTGCACAACCCTCTGTGAAGATGTTTTGTCTTCGGGTCACCCTGAGGTTGAAGTCATGTTATTCACAGTGCCATGGAATGATGACTCATGTACCCATTAAAATGTCCCAAACTTAACCACAAATAGCTCAGTGGTGGCCTCCTTGTAGTACAAAGGAGCACTGCTGGAAATTCGAAAACCTCTATCAGGTCAGTGGTCTGTGGTGTTATTTGGGTTCTACAATGCTCCCAATGCTAGAGATACAAAAACAATAGGATTGTGCTCAATTCACATGGTGCAATGCATAAACTTAAAAGAGGTTGACAAGAAAAAAACAAAACTTTGCCAACATTTGAACTATGATTAGAAAGCAGTAGATTAAAAGTACATTTATGTACATTTCACAGATTTTGCGTTGTACATTTATTGCATTTAATACAATATTTGCTGGTGATAGTTATATACTAAGTAATAGTAGCAAGTTATATTTTCAGGAACAACCATGATCAGTGCTTCCTGAAGCTGAGCTGAGTTACTTGCTGCACAAGATGGATATTTGGATTGCCATCTATTTTTCCAGGTGATCCACATAAATTCCCCAACCCATTTTCACAGTCCCTTCCCTGACTGTACAATCTTTTGTGGTCTCAATGTGTCCGTCTCATATAAACCCATTTCTGATCACATCCTTGTGTCACTCTCTGTTCGCATCCCCCCCTCTTCCCCCATCTTGCTCGCCCCGCCCTCAAAAGCCACTTCCCTTTAAGTCCACCTCTGGAGAAAAAAAAGGTCACTTAGATCTGCACTTGCAAGTTTTCAATTATCTAAATTTTGGCTTTTTATTCATCAGAACATTTTTGCAGGTACTGACATCCTTACTTCCAACCTTGCTCTTGACCCATTAAAACCATTACTCTCTCTCAGCCTGGCCATTCCCCTGGGCAGCACACATATCCAATCCCAAGGGGCACAGATTTGAATATTATGATGGATAACTAGTTTAGTAATTCATCATCAGAGCTGGTTGGACCACATAAAGCACCTCATGACTTGCACTCCTCTACCAAAACTGCTCATTGTCCCAGAATCATCTGGAATGTGAAAATAATCTCCTGACTTTTTTCATTGCAGACTGTCTTCTCAAATCCTTCTCTCATACCTCATCCGCCATCACTTCCAACAAGAAGTGCAAGTGGATAATGGATTTCTTTGTTACTAAGATTACAACTCTCCATTCAACTGCCTCAGCCACTTCCTTCCCTCATCCACTGGGCCAAAATTCCTCTAAGGAAGCATCTGGTGCTGAGCTCATACTTTTGTATTGCCCCCCACCCCCGGTCCCCTCAAATCTGCCATCAGCAATCCTCAAAAAACCCATCCATGACTCCTCTATCCGTGTGTAAACTACCATCTCATTTCCAAACTCCCCTTTTTCTCAAGTCCTTCAACATGTTGTCACTTACCAATCTGTGCCTATCTTTCCCAGAATTCCATGTTTTAATCCCTCTCATCAGTTTTCCAAAACAGCCCTTGTCCAAGTGACATCTTTTAGAAATGTGACTGTGGTAACTATTACCCCTCGCACTTTTTTACCTGTCTGGCGCCTTTGGTACAGTTTTTTTAAAAAACATTTTATTACAGCATTTATGGTTTCATAAATTATACAAATACAAATGTAAACATAGTTCAGTGCGTAACACATCCCCCATCTCCCAAAGTTCCCGCCTACTCTACATCCCCCCTCATTGAATCTGCTGCCAGTTTAGTTTTCTCCGAAGAAGTCGATAAATGGCTGCCACCTCCGAACGAACCCTAACGTTGATCCTCTCAGGGCAAACTTAATTTTCTCAAGTCTAAGAAATCCAGCCATGTCGCTAATCCAAAGCCCTGATTTCGGGAGCTTCGGGTCCCTCGATGCTAATAATATCTGTCTCCGACCAAGGAGGCAAAGGCCAAAACGTCAACCACTCTTGCCTCCTGGACTCCCGGATCTTCCGAAACTCCAAACATTGCCACCTCTGGACTCGGTGCCACCCTCGTTATTAGCACCGTGGACATGACATCCGCAAATCCCTGCCAGTATCCCCTAAGCTTCGGGCATGCCCAAAACATGTGGACATGGTTTGCGGGCCCTCCGGCGCATTTCAGACTCCTGTCTTCTTCAGACACCCAAAAAAACTTGCTCATCCGGGCCACATTCATGTGCGCCCAGTGAACCACCTAAAATTGTATCAGGCTGAGCCTGGCACATGTTGAGGACGTGTTGACTCTGCTCAGAGCATTCTCCCACAGACCCGCCTCTATCTCCCCTCCCAGCTCATCTTCCCATTTACGCTTTAGCTCACCTATCTGGGTTTCCTTCCACTCCATAAGTTCTTTATAGATTTTAGAAACCTTCCCCTCCCCCACCCCCATTTTAGAAACTATCACCTGTGGCAATAGAAGCGGAAAAGTCGCAATCTGCCTTCACGCAAAATCCCTTATCTGCAGATATCGAAACCCATTCCTTCCTGGCAATTCAAACTCCTCCTCCAAATCCTCTGAACATGGAAAGCTCCCATCAATAAATAGATGCCCCAGCCTCTCAATCCTTGCTCTCTGCCACCTCCGAAACCCCCCTTCCAGCGTCCCTGGGACAAATCGGTGGTTGCCACAAATTGGAGCCCACACCGACCACTCCCATATGCTTCCTCCACTGCCCCAAACACTCAGAGCTACCGCTACCACTGGGCTTGTGGACTACCGGGCCGGCGAGAATGGCAGAGGAGCAGTTATCAATGCCTCCAAACTTATACGAAGCCTTATATGATGCCGCGTCTACCCGCTCCCACACCGACCCCCACAACCATCACCCTTCTTAGGCCAGCCTCCAGCACACGTCCTGTGCCTCCTCAGGCCCACCCTCGGGCGTCTACCGTCCTTGACCTCCAATTTGTCTCCCAATGCTGGTCCCTCCCCTGTCAGCACAACAATTCCCCCTCCCTCACTAACAAAACAACAATCCCAACCCCCCCATATCAAACTAGTCACTGCTCGCCCACCCCCCCCAACTGCGCTTCCGTGAGCTAGCCTGCCCAGCTAGCCTGGTAGCCACCGCCCATGGGGGCCAAGCATTCTACCCCCCCTATTGTTCTCCCCACCCCCCCCAATCCCACCCCACCACCGCTCGAACATACGTATGCAAAACAACACAATCCCCAACAAACACAAAGAAGAAAATTCCACCCACCGAACCCCCCACAAGAATAAAGTTAACCCGCATACAAAATTGAGCGACTGCCCAAAAATGAGTACAAAAACACTACATCACCGCCCATAAAGAAAATAAATTTTAGCAGCACAGGCACAGAAGTATTCTTGAACTCGCCCCCAAGTTCAAAGTCCTCCATCACCTTCCAGTCCCTTGTCCGTAACAAAGTTGATCGCCTCATCCGGCGATCTGAAATTAAGTTCTTGACCCTCGCAAGTGACCCACAAACGAGCTGGGGACAACTTGTCGAACTTCACCCCCTTCTTGAAGAGGGCCAATTTAACTTTGTTAAAGCTTGCTCTTCTTTTGGCCAGTTCCGCACCCAGTCCTGGTAAATGCGCAGCTTGTTATTTTCCCATTTGCAGCTCCTCGTCTGCCTGGCCCACCTTAGGATCTGTTCCTTATCCGGGAACTGGTGCATTCGTACCACCATTGCCCTCGGTGGGCTCATTCATCTGCAGCTTCCTTGCAAACGCTCTGCGACCTGTCCACTTCCAAGGGTCGAGCAAACGCACCTTCGCCCAGCAGCTTATCGAACATAACGTGCCACATATGCCCCTGGGACCTATTCCTCAATGCCCTCCGGGAGGACAACGATCCTCAAATTCTGCCTGCGCGACCTGTTCTCCAAATCCTCCACCTTTTCCTGAAGTCTGTTCTGGTGATCCCTCATCAGATCCATCTCCGCTGCCATCGCAGTTAGCTGGTCCTTGTGCTCAGCCACCTTCTGTTCCACCTTCTGAATTGCCAGTCCCGGTCACCATAACATACTGTCTCCAGAGTCAGTAACTATATTTCTCACCTCAAACGCCACTCGCTTATTGATCAAAATCGACACCCCCTTTGTTTTAAAGTCCAATCCAGAATGAATCCCTTCCTCCGTCTAATCTGGTCCCCCACCTTCAGGTGAGTTTCCTGTAGCATGGCCACATCCACCTTCAATCTTTTTAAATATGTGAACACGTGGGCCCTCTTGTCTGGTCCATTCAATCCTCGCACATTCCACGTGATCAGCCAATCAATCATAGTCCCTCTTGGGCCAGCCTCCAGCCCGCTCTTTTGACTATTTAACATGCATGTAGTCTTGGAGCTTCACTAGGCTAGCAGCTCATGTTTGGGTATGCCTGGTGCTGTTCCTGGCATGTTCTTCAGTGCTCATTTAACCATTGGTTGGTCCTCTGGTTTCATGGTAATAGAGTGAGGCATATGCCAGGCCATGAGTTTAAGCAAGTGGAATGCAGGTTTGCTGCTGCTGATGGCCCACAGTGCCTCATGGATGTCCAGTTTTGTGCTGCTAGATCTGTTCGAAATCAGTTTAGAACACTGATAATGCTACGTAGCACAGTGGTTGGTATCCTCAGTGTGAAGAAGGGCCTTCAGCTCCACAAGTACTGTACAGTTGTCATTCTAACAGTATTATCATGGATATGTGCATCTGTGACAGGTAGATTATTGAGGATGACGTCAAGGAGGTTTTCCTGTTGTGTTGGTTGTCTCATCATCTACTTCAAGCCCACTCTGGCAACTATGTTTTATTACACTTAAAGATGCTATATAAATGCAAATTATTTTTTTTTACATTGAGCCATACAGCTACCTCCTGTTACTATAGGATACTAGAAGCACATTTATCATCTTGTGCTTTACTGTCTTATTTGCATCTGTACTCAACCCTTCTAATGGCTGTGTGTGGTGATTGGGTATTTGTGTCCAGAATTTGTTTCAGTGAGACATATGAACATTTTCAAGGAGAAAACACATTTGCACAGGCCAAATCACATGCTTTTTGGTTTAGATATTTTTGAAAACCCTTTTTTTTTAAGTGAAGGTAAAAGGCCCATGATGAGGATGCCATGAAGGCTGAAATTAATTAAAGAGATGAGGAAAGTTGGAGAGTGCTGAGCTTGCTTTTAAAATCTGCAAGTTGATGGAGTAAATGATTGAGAATGGTCGTGAGTTCTATTTTGAGGTCCTGGAAAGATTGATTGGAGTTGGAGGCAGTGCAATAAATCTTGATTTGATCAGATTCAGGATGTAGGAAGGAGAGAGAGAATGAAGGATGGTATATTAGAAAGATGCACGGTCAGAGCAGTGCTGGCCATAGTGGACTCATGCAGCTGAATTTTAATCAGATGTCTTTTTTTCCACTGGCGGCCTTTGTTTATTTTGGGCCGGATCAAATATAGAAACTAACAAAGACCAACCCTCTGCTTCTGTCTATAATCCATGTGCTGCTTGTATTTGTAAATTTTGTCAGCAAGCATTTTATTAGTCTCCATAATCTGATGCTTTAGAACAGTGATGGGCCACCGAGACTGGTGAGAGCGTGGAATGAGTGGCCCTCCTTCATCTCAATGGGTTGCAAGATTGAAATCAGGCTTGCTCACTAACCATAGCCCAATGAATATAATTAAATACATTTAATACGGAAAATGCTGCTTCATTTATATACTAATAGAACTAACATCAATTTCAAATGGTAAAACAAAATAAATATTTACACTTTGGATGCAAAAGGAGCGCATGGCTGTCACTGTCAATGTTGTGTGCAATCAGCATACACCTCACTTCACTTGCCCTTGTTTTATGTGCATATCACTTCAATTCTGCCAGTAGGAAACAACTACACTGCCGGAAATCCGGGGAATGTGGCAACCCTGTGGATGGGCAATGGTCAACAAAATGTCTTGTGGGTCGCACTCAACCCAGTTGAGCCGCATGTGGCCCGCAGGCTGCTGGTTGCCCACCACTGCTTTAGAACATAACTTTGAATACTGCTTGAAAGAGCTGCGTGTCTGAGATCAGTTTTTATTCTGTTCCACTGGGTACAATATAATGAAAACTGTAAGATATTTGAAAATGATGGTGGGCCAAAACTGACCAGGCTGTTGATCACGATGTGTGGTGATGGCATCGCAAATTCCCATTTGATTCCACAGGCTTTTAACTAAAGAAGTGCTTATGTGACATAAGCTTGCCATGGTAGTTGTGAACTAGGATGGGAGACAGATTTTACATTTGGCGGGATAAAATCCATACGTGTGTTGTTGACAACATGGCTGAATATTCCTGGATTATGAAACTATTGGGTGCAGTTAAGGACCATCCTCACTTTGGCCTAACCAACATATAAGACATGTGTCTTTCTCACCACCTTAAACCTACTTCAATTTTTCGCCCTTTGATTCCATGCACCACTAAGTGTTGGAATTTATGGAGTAGGTTGGATTAAAACCAATCGTACTTTAAAGAGCTTATCCTGGAAGCGTTTTTAAAAAATATATATTTATTCAAATTTTCAACAATTTTCAACTTAACACTCTAAACAGAAAAAAGAATAAAGCACAAAACAAGTAAAAATTATACATGGGATTTCCAACAAAATACAATAACCCCCATTTAACAAATAAACACAGCAGTAAGGAAAACGCCCCACTCTCATCTAAACAAACCCCCCCCCGGACCAATCCCCTCCAGTTCCTAGATCAGTGCCATGGCCAGCAGCTCAAGTGCCAGTGCAAACAACAAGGTGGATAAGCGGTACAACCTAAAGTACTCCGACCTCTGCCGGTTCGTAGCCACACTCGCCACTGGGGCCCTATATAACAGCCTGACCCACCTTATGAACCCTTCCCCGAACCCAAACCTCCTGAGCACTTCCCAGAGATACTCCCACTCCACCCGATCGAAGGCCTTCTCCGCGTCCATGGCCGCCACTACCTCCACTTCCCCCTCCACCGAGGGCATCATGATCACATTTAAGAGCCTCCGGACATTCGTGTTTAACTGCCTGCCCTTCACAAACCTCGTCTGGTCCTCGTGGATCATCCCCGGGACACAGTCCTCAAACCTCATAGCCAGAACCTTCGCCAGTAACTTAGCATCTACATTGAGGAGCGAAATCGGCCTATACGATCCACATTGCAATGGATCCTTGTCCCGCTTCAAAATCAGCGAGATCAGTGCCCGGGACATTGTCAGGGGCAGAGTCCCCTCCTCCCTCGCCTCATTAAAAGTTCTCACCAGCAACGGGCCCAGCAGGTCCACATACTTTCTGTAAAATTGAACCGGGAACCCGTCCGGTCCCGGAGCCTTCCCCGCCTGCATGCTCCCCAATCCTTTAACCAGCTCCTCCAGCCCAATCAGCGCCCCCAAACCAGCCTCCTGCTCCTCCTCCACCCTCGGGAACCTCAGTTGATCCAAGAATCGCCGCATCCCCCCCCCAACCACCACCACCACCACGCCTCATCTGGCGTCTCAAAATAGCGGTGACGGTCCTGAAACGTGACCCACAATCGCGCTGGCTGCAGCATTCCAAACTTCACCCCCTTCCGATGAAGAACCGCCTTGGCCCGATTAAAACCAGCCCTCTTGGCCACCTCCGCACTCCAGTCCTGGTAGATACGGATCTCCGTATTCTCCCACCTGCTGCTCCGTCCTTTCTTCGCCCATCTCAGGACGCACTCCCTGTCCATAAAGTGGTGGAACCTCACCACTACAGCCCTTGGCGGCTCGTTGGTTTTGTGCCTCCTTGCCAGGACTCGATGAGCCCCATCCAGCTCCAGGGGCCTTGGGAAAGCTCCCGCGCCCATCAGCGTGTTGAGCATTGTAACTACATATGTCCCAGCGTCAGACCCCTCCACTCCTTCAGGGAGACCCAGAATCCGAAGATTCTTCCTCCTCGACCTGTTTTCCAGGTCCTCAAACATCTTCTGCCACTTGTGTAGTGCCTCGTGCACCTCCACTTTCACCGCCAGGCTCAAAATCTCGTCCTTGTTCTCTGAGGCCTTTTTTTACATAGAATTTACAGTGCAGAAGGAGGCCATTCGGCCCATCGAGTCTGCACCTGTTCCTGGAAAGAGCACCCCACCCAAGGCCAACACCTCCACCCTATCCCAATAACCCAGTAACCCCACCCAACACTAAGGGCAATTTTGAACACTAAGGGCAATTTATCATGGCCAATCCACCTAACCTGCACATCTTTGGACTGTGGGAGGAAACCGGAGCACCCGGAGGAAACCCACACACACACGGGGAGGATGTGCAGACTCCGCACAGACAGTGACCCAAGCCGGAATCGAACCTGGGACCCTGGAGCTGTGAAGCGATTGTGCATTCCACAATGCTACCATGCTGCCTTCTGCCACACCTCGCAAATCGCCGCCCCTTGGGCCTTCTGGGTCTCCACCAGCTTTTCTATCGACGCCTTCATTGGCGCCAGCATTTCTGCTCTCAGCTCTGGAAAGCAGATTTTGGGGCACTGCTGCTGCTCCCGCGACCACTGCGCCCACGCTGCTTGATCTCCACCCGCTGCCATCTTGCTTTTCCTCCCCCGCTCTCTCCGCTGCTCCAAAACCACTTTTTTGATTGCTCCACTCCTGGTCCACTCCATACAGTGCTGGGGGAACCTTACTATCACCTTCCCACATTGGGAACCATCATACAAGTGCTGCTGGGGCTCCTCAAAAGGGCCCAAAAGTCCGTTCTTGGCGGGAGCTGCCGAACGTGCGACCTAGCCAAGCATGGCCGCAACCGGAAGTCCCCCTGGAAGCGTTTTTAATCATTTCATGCTATTGTACATGTAGAAACCTGCAAGGAAAATGCTTGGTGGGCTGACTAGATTGTTGACGCTTTGCTTGAATTATTTTCTATAGGAAGCAGTGTGGTTCCTCTCCAACATCACTGCAGGAAACCAGCTGCAAGTGCAAGCTGTGATAGATGCTGGTTTGATTCCCATGATTATTCATCAACTGGCTAAGGTGAGCAAAATATGAAACCAAATCAATATTCAGGCCAGACCTTCTTGCACAGCTTGAAACCAGCTTAGTGAGAATATATTTCAAGTGAATTATCATGGCAAAACAAAAGAGTCAGAAAAAGTTCTATTGCTTTCACCTGTGTGCCCATGAAACACAGCTTGCCCGAAAAAGCAGTCCAAATTGATTAATGTGTTCAGAATCTCACTAGCAACTCTTGCCCCTCAAGTGTTCAGCTAATCATCTGACTGCTCAAATACAAGATGTTTAGCAGGTATGGTAGAATTACAAAAACAGAGTGCTGGGTAAACTCTGCAGCATCTGTGGAGCGAGAAACAGTGATGACGTTTTGAAATGGCCTAGCAAGCCACTGAGATATATTTTAGAAGGTGGCTCGCCCCTACCTTTTCTCGAGCAATTAAGTGAGAAATGCATTACCATTGACACTCACATCCTGTGAATAAACTCATTGTTGTAACTTGAATATGACTGGGACAATGAGATTCCTGGGAAAATGTAATCAAAACATTTTGTGAATTGCAACTAAAACAGTGAAACAAGAAGCACAAACATCTTGGAAGAAAATGTTTGACTTGTATAGTTACAAAAATGTTAAACTTAACATTTTTCTTGATGCAGGTGGGAACAGCTTCGCTGTACATACAATTTGAATTTGCATTTTATTGTCATTGAATAACCAGAGAAGATTGGGGAAAGAACAGTTCAGCACATTTCAGAGAATTTACAGTGCAGAAGGAGGTCATTCAGCCCATCGAGTGTGCACCGGCCCTTGGAAAGAGCACCCTCCCTAAGCCCACACCTCTCTCTGCAACCTAGTAACCCCAACTAATCTTTTTGGACACAATTTAACATGACCAATTTGGACTGTGGGAGGAAACCGGAGCACCCGGAAGAAACCCACGCAGACACGGGGAGAACATGCAGACTCCGCACAGACAGTGACCCAAGCCCGTAATCGAACTTGGGACCCTGGAGCCGTGAAGCAACTGTGCTAACCACTGTGCTACTGTGTCGCCCTAAGATTTCTTCTTATCATAGATCCTGTTTGCAATCTGTACAGAGCATTTCCATTTTCAACTTGCCCATGTACCAGCCTTGTTGAAGTACTAAAAAAAAAATGAATGCTTCAATCATTGCTGCAGTTTATTTGGCAAGTTGAGAAATCCGTGTGGTGTGAAATAGTTACTAACGCTGCCTTCCTGTTAACATTGCAATGAAAGGTGAACTGTCTTCTTTTCATTATAGGGAGATTTTGGAACTCAAAAAGAAGCTGCATGGGCAATCAGTAACTTGACCATCAGTGGCAAAAAGGAGCAAGTAAGTGAAAAATATATTTTATAACCTGGGAATCATAGGCTGCACAGGGGGTCAGCGTTCTGCCTACTTTCATTCCACTTCCCTTTCGCCAATGCCCTTTTAATTTTTTTTTCCTGTTCACTCATCATTTTTTTTTCCAATTAAGGGGCAATTTTTTTTAGTGTGGCCAATCCACCTAACCTGCACACCTTGTGGGTTGTGGGGGTGAAACCCATGCAGACACGGGGAGATTGTGCAAAACCCACACAGACAGTGACCCAAAGCCAGGATTCGAACCCGGGTCCTCGGCACTGCAGTCCCAGTACTAACCACTGCGCCACCGTGCTGCCCTGTTCACTCATCTTTTTTTAAAAATAGTTTTATTAGGGTATTTGCAAGTTTTTATCGCGTCCCTTCACGTTAATAAGATCTGTCTCTGGGCTACCAGGGAGGTAAAGGCCAAGACGTCGGCCTCTTTCGCCCCCTGCACTCCCGGCTCTTCCGGCACTCCAAAGAACGCCACCCGGGGACTCGGCATCATCCGTGTTTTGAGTATGAAAATGAAATTGCTTATTGTCACAAGTAGGCTTCAAATGAAGTTACTGTGAAAAGCCCCTAGTCGCTACATTCCGGCACCTGTTCGGGGAGGCTGGTACAAGAATTGAACAGTGCTGCTGGCCTGCCTGGGTCTGCTTTCAAAGCCAGCTCTTTAGCCCTGAGTACTATGGACATTGCCTTAGTGAAACCCTGCCAAAACCCTCAAAGCTTTGGGCATGCCTAAAACATGTGGACATGATTTGCTTGGCTTCCCGCGCACCTCGCATACCTGTCCTCTACCCCAAAGAACTTGCTTATCCGGGCCACTGTCATGTGTGCCCGGTGGACTAACTTGGATTGCATCAGGCTAAGCCTGGCACATGATGAGGATGTATTAATCCTGCTTAGGGCATCCGCCCACAGACCCGCCTCTGTCTCTCTTCCTAGCTCGTCCTCCCACTTGCCCTCAAGCTCCTCCAGCGGAGTTTCCTCCGCATCTAAAAGTTCCCGGTAAATATCTGTTTATCTTCCCCTCTCCCAACCATGGCCAATGGCTCTAGGCCAGAGCAAACAGTAACGGGGAGAGGGGGCACCCTTGCCTCGTCCCTCGGTGAGTTTAAAATACCCCGACCTCACCCGGTTCATACGTACACTCGCTACTGGTGCCTCATAGAGCAACCGCACCCAGTCAATGAAGCCCTCACCAAACCCAAACCTTCCCAGCGCCTCCCACAGGTAACCCCACTCCACCCGATCAAAAGCCTTCTCTGCATCCATCGCTACCACCACCTACATCTCCCCTCCTTCTGAGGGCATCATAATAACATTTAAAAGCCTTCGAACATTGGCCTTGAGTTGCCCGCCCTTTACAAATCCCGTCTGGTCTTCCCCTACCACCCCTGCGACACAATCTTCTATCCTTGTGGCCAGTATCTTAGCCAGCAGTTTGGTGTCCACATTCAATAGAGAAATTGGCCTGGTATGACCCGCATTGCTCCGGATCCTTCTCGCGTTTCAGGATCAATGAAATTGAGGCCTGCGACATTGTTGGGGGGAGGACTCCCTTCTCTCTTGCTTCATTAAATGTCCTCACCAGCAGTGGGCTCAATACCTCTGGAAACTTCTTATAGAATTCCACCGGTAGCCATCCGGCCCCGGGGCCTTGCCCGACTGCATGCCCTCCAGCCCCTCAATTATTTCCTCAATTTCAATTGGGGCTCCCAGCCCTTGCACCAGATCGGGAACCTCAACTGACCCAAAAACTGCCTCATCCCCTCCACCCCCGTCGGGGGTTCCGACTTTTATAATTTGCTGTAAAGGTCCCCAAACACCTCATTCACCCCCACTGGGTCCAGGACCATATTCCCACCTCTACTCTTCACTCTCCCTATCTCCCTGGCCGTCTCCCTTTTTCTGAGCTGGTGCGCGAACATTCTGCTAGCCTTTTCCCCATACTCATAAATCGCCCCCCTTGCCTTCCTCAGCTGTTCCACCGCTTTCCCTGTAGTCAAGAGCCCAAACTCCGCCTGAAACCTCCGCCACTCCCTCTGTCGCCCTGCATCCGAGGCCTCCGAGTATCTCCTGTCCACTTGGAGTATCTCCTCAACTAACCTATCCCTCTCAGCCCATTCCACTTTTTCTCTGTGGGCCCGTATAGAGATTAATTCCCCTCTGACCACTGCCTTCAAAGCTTCCCAGACCGTTGCTGCAGAGACTGCCCCTGATCATTTGTTTTCAGGTAGTCCTGGATGGACTTGCTCACCCGCCCACAGATCGCCTCGTCCGCTAACAACCCCACAACCAGCCTCCATAGCGGGCGTTGCCCTCTCTCCAAACTAACCCATAGATCCACCCAATGTGGGGCATGATCCGACACTGTGATTGCCGAGTACTCCGTATCCACCATCCCCGGTATTAGACCCCTGCTCAGAACAAAAAAGTCGATGGAAGAGTATACTTTGTGGACATGGGAGAAAAAAGAAAACTCCGTCGCTCTTGGCCGTGCAAATCTCCATGGATCTACTCCCCCCATCTGTTCCATGAACCTCTTCAATTCCTTTGCCTCGGCTGACATCTACCTTGTCCTGGGTTTTGACCGAACCAATTCAGGATCAATGACTGTATTAAAATCTCCCCCCATAATCAAGTTATGTGACTCTAAGTCTGAGATCTTACCTAACGCCCGCCTCATAAATTCCACATCGTCCCAATTCGGAGCACATACGTTCGCGGGTACCACCCGCACCCCGTCCAGCTTCCCACTCAGCATTATGTACCTACCCCCCATGTCTGACACGATTCTCTCTACCTCGAATGCCACTCATTTATTGATCAAGATTGCTACCCCCTTGGTCTTTGAGTCCAGCCCTGAGTGGAATACTTGGCCAACCCACCCCTTTCTTAATCTAGTCTCTCTCAATCTCCAGTTTAGCACTTGCAGCCCCCCACTGTGCTTCTTTGAGTCAGCTGACTTGATAGCTCCCACCCATGGCACCAAACAGTCTGTCTCCCCATGTTCTTTTCCCTCTCCCCCCACTTGGACAAACATATTCAAAGCATCACATTCCCCAGTAAACAAACATCAGAAAAAACGGTCAACAAACATCAGAAAAAACAGTGAAAAGAAAAACAACCCCAGAAACCACCACCCCTCAAACCAACTCCCAGTAAGACAAAGTTAACTTTAGCCATCGAAACAGCCTCTTATTGCACATAACGCTACTTATTCAAACCAACACAAAAGTGATTTTTAACAAATCACCAACTACAGTATTCTCCAAGGATTTGGTGTCTTTAGTTCGCCTCCAGTCTTTTTTCCTTGATGAAAGTACATACATCGTCTGGTGTTACGAAGTAAAAATCCCGTTCCTCATATGTGACTCACAGGCGGCTGGGTACAACATCCCGAACTTCACCCCCTTCTTAAAGAGGACTGTTCTTGCCTGATTAAACCCAGCTCGTCTCTTGGCCAAATCCGCACCCAGGTCTTGATAAATGCGCAGCTCACAATTCTCCCACTTGCTGCTCCGTTCTTTCTTGACCCACCGCAGAACGGGTTCCTTGTTCAGGAATCGGTATAAACGTACCACCATCGCCCTCGGCGGCTCGTTTGCTTGGGGCTTCTTCGCGCTCTATCCACTTCCAGGATGTTCGTCACACTGGCCCTCGCATCCGATCCCTCACTGCCTTCAGGGAGGCCGACGATTCTCAGATTCTGCCTCCTGGATCTATTCTCCAGGTCCTGCATTCTTTTCTTGCAGTCATTCATCATCTCCATCTAAGTCTCCAGCACGGTTATGTATTCCTCGTGCTCGGACACCTTTTTCTCCACCTCCTGGATCGCACGTCCGTGGGTTTCTTGATTCTGCACCACCTGATCAATCGAAGCCTTGATCGGGTCCAGTGTGTCCTTCTTAAGCTTGGCGAAGCAACTTCAGAAAACTTCACCAGCTGCTCCGTCGACCACTGTGCTGTCTCTGCGGCCCTGCTTCTACGCCGTGCTTTCCCACGTTGCCAGCTCTGCTCGCGTCTTCCTTGTAGGGCTTTGTCTTCTCACACGGCCACTTCTGGTCCAATTCTCCATACACTGGAGGGGAATTTCTCCTCACTGTCTCACTCTTCACCGATTTCCCCCCCGAATTTTATGGGATAAACTGGGGGAAAAGTTCCAAAAGACTGTCACAGGTGGAAGCTATCAAATGTGCAACCTACTCCTCCGTGGCCACCACCAGAAGTCCACTTCACTCATCTTTTAATAGATTCTATTTCTGGTCGCAGCATTCTGTGTCCTCACAACCCAAAGCATAAAATAAATTATCCCTTAAATGATACTTGTGTTCTTTTGGTGGCATTTAAGGGGAGACAGTGGTATCGTAGTAATATCACTGAGCTAGTATTCGAGAAGACTCAGGCTAATGTTCTGGGAACAGGGGTTCAAATCCCACCACAGCAGCTGGTGAAATTTGAATTTGAGTAATAATCTAAAATTGAAAAACTAGTCTCAGTAATGGTGACCATGAAACTATTGTCAATTGTTGTAAAAACACATCTAGTTCACTAGTGCTTTTTCAGAAAGGAAATCTTCCTAAATGTGACTCCAGACCCACAACAATGTGGTTGACTCTTAACTATCCTCTAAAATGGCATGGCAGACCACTCATTTCAAGGGCAATTAGGGATGGGCAACAAATGCTGGCCTTTTCAGTGATGCCCACATTCCATGAAAGAATATATATTTTTAAAAATCTTTCATTTATGCTTTACTGATTGGTGGAACTATTTTTTCCTAAATTGCCTTCTCCAAAGCTCTTAATCTTGAGCACCTCAGTCTGATCTCCTCTTAACCACATTTTTTTAAATGAAATGAGCAAGTTTGTTGAGTCTTTCCTCATAAGTGAAGCCCCTCATCCCTGGTATGACCATAGGTGTTCTGCTGTTATGGATTCAATTAACTCAGAAGCCTTGGAAGACGTTAGACCGTGGCTCCTATGTCACCCCAGCCCAGCATTGTTCTTCCTCGTCAAACACTGGCCTGCTGAATAATGAGGGCGTCATGACTGCTTTATGAATAATGGCTGTTGACGTGCATAGTGAGCCTTATACCACCTGCATATTAATCTTCTTAAATTATATGAGGCGTCCTGATGCCATTTGAAAATGAAAAATGAAATGAAATGAAAATCGCTTATTGTCACGAGTAGGCTTCAAATGAAGTTACTGTGAAAAGCCCCTAGTCGCCACATTCCGGCGCCTGTCCGGGGAGGCTGTTACGGGAATCGAACCGTGCCACCTTCCTAAAGTAGAAAACACAACACTGTGTAGCATATTCTAATTGCTGCCTAATCAATTATTTGTATAATTTTAGCATCATCTCTACTTTTGTACTCAACATCCATGTTTATAAAACCTCAGATCTAATTTTTTTAAACAGCTTTATCCGCATGTCCTGGCTTTTTTCAAGTTTCATCATTCATTCATATATCATGTCAATCTTTCTCCCAAAATTTTTTTGAGCTTTTCATCATGTCGTTTGTTGATTATCATTTGCTAACTCACATGAAGCCTCCTGTCTACTGGGAACCTGAGAGAGGGTTCAGCAGGGATAGATGCACAGCCAAAATTAGAAGAGACATCAAGCGAGTGAGGAAGGCACAGAATGTCTAGACCAGTTAAGTCACAAAGGAGTTTGGCAAGATTTGAGATTTATTTTACTTCAAGAAGCCTGATGAAACAAGGCAGATGAATTGAGGACACAAATTATAACATGGGGGTATGATGTCATTTCTGTCACTGAGTACATGGTTGAGAGAAGAACTTGATACAGGATCTTCAGGCAAGATAAGGAAGGGGGTAAAAGAGGAGGGGGTTTGCAATTTTGATCAGGGAAGCAAAATACAGAGGTAAGGAGAGATGGCATCTTAGAAGGCTCTTCAACTCAAGCCACATGGGTAGAACTTAAAAACCAAAAAGAAGTAATCGCATTGCTAGGAGTGTTCTATAGGCCCCATAACAGATCGAGAGACATATAAGAGCAGATATTATAGGCAAATTTCAGAGAAGTATAAAAGTAATAGGATAGTGATAGTGGGGGATTTCAACTTCTCCAATATTAACTGGGGAAGCCAAACTGTGAACGGTTTAGAGGGAACGGAATTCTTAAAATATACCCAGGAGAACTTTTGAAGCCAGTACGTAGATATGAAATTAAAAAATGAAAATCGCTTATTGTCACAAGTAGTCTTCAAATGAAGTTACTGTGAAAGGCCCCTAGTCGCCACATTCCGGCGCCTGTTCGGGGAGACTGGCACGGGAATTGAACCTGCGCTGCTTGGTCTGCTTTAAAAGCTGGCTATTTAGCCCTGTGCTAAACCAGCCTCTTACAAGGGCCCCTTACAATGTCCTACAAGACAGGGGGCGGTCCTGGACTAATTGTCGGTAACAAAGCTGGTCAAGTGGTTGAAGTATTAGTGGGGGAGCATTTTGTAGACAACGAGCATAACTCCGTTAGATTCAAGATTGGCATGGAAAACGACAAGGATGGGCTTGAGATCAAAGTTCTAAACTGGGGGAAGGCGTATTTTCATCAGATATAATTAGGCCAGAGTGGACTGGGAGAAGACACTTTTAGGTAAAATTGTGACAGAAGTGGGACGCATTCAAGAAGGAAATAGGGAGAGGGCGGGGCCAACATTTTCCAATCAAGAAAAAGGCTGGGCCCGGCAAATCTGGTGAACCCTGGATATCATGGGATAATACAGCATTGCATCAGGAGAAAAAAGGAGGCTTATGGCAGATACGTAGGGCTCAATACAGCAGAACCCTAGGGGTGTATAGAATGTGCAAGAGGGAACTTAAAAAGGAAATTAGGAGAGCAAAAGGGGGACATGAAAGGATACTGGCAGGTAAACTAAAGGAAACTCCTAAGTTGTTTTACAAGTACATTAAGGGTAAAAGGATAACTAGGGAATTAGTAGGGACTATTAGGGACCACAGTGGTAATTTGCCTGTGTGCCGGAGGATGTAGGTAGGGTTCCAAATGAATACTTTGTGTCGGTGTTAGAACATAGAACATAGAACACTACAGCGCAGTACGGGCCCTTCGGCCCTCGATGTTGCGCCGACCTGTGAAACCATCTGAAGCCTATCTGACCTACACTATTCCATTTTCATCCATATGTCTATCCAGTGACCACTTAAATGCTCTTAAAGTTGGCGAGTCTACTACTGTTGCAGGCAGGGCGTTCCACATCTCTACTACTCTCTGAGTAAAGAAACTGCCTCTGATATCTGTCCTATATCTATCACCCCTCAATTTAAAGCTATGTCCCCTCGTGTTGGTCATCACCATCCGAGGAAAAAGACTCTCACTGTCCACCCTATCTAACCCTCTGACTATCTTATATGTCTCTATTAAGTCACCTCTCAGCCTTCTCCTCTCTAACGAAAACAACCTCAATTCCCTGAGCCTTTCCTCGTAAGACCTTCCCTCCATACCAGGCAACATCCTAGTAAATCTCCTCTGAACCCTTTCCAAAGCTTCCACATCCTTCCTATAATGTGGTGACCAGAACTGCACGCAGTACTCCAGGTGCGGCCGCACCAGAGTTATGTACAGCTGCAGCATGACCTTGTGGTTCCGAAACTCAATCCCCCTGCTTATAAAGGCTAGCACACCATATGCCTTCTTAACAGCCCTATTAACCTGGGTGGCAACTTTCAGGGATTTATGTACCTGGATGCCAAGATCACTCTGTTCATCTACACTACCAAGAATCTTGCCATTAGCCCAGTACTCTGCATTCCTGTTACTCCTTCCAAAGTGAACCACCTCACACTTTTCCGCATTAAACTTCATCTGCCACCTCTCAGCCCAGCTCTGCAGCTTATCTATGTCCCTCTGTATCCTATAACATCCTTCAGCACTATCCACAACTCCACCGACCTTCGTGTCATCTGCAAATTTACTAACCCATCCTTCTACACCCTCTTCCAGGTCATTTATAAAAATGACAAACAGCAGTGGCCCTAAAGCAGATCCTTGCGGTACACCACTAGTAACTGAACTCCAGGATGAACATTTGCCATCAACCACCACCCTCTGTCTTCTTTCAGCTAGCCAATTACTGATCCAAACCGCTAAATCATCTTCAATTCCATACTTCCTTATTTTCTGCAATAGCCTACCGTGGGGAACCTTATCAAACGCCTTACTGAAATCCATATACACCACATCAACAGCTTTACCCTGATCCACCTGTTTGGTCACCTTCTCAAAAAACTCAATAAGGTTTGTGAGGCATGACCTCACGGGGCCTCACGGTAGCATGGTGGTTAGCATCAATGCTTCACAGCTCCAGGGTCCCAGGTTCGATTCCCGGCTGAGTCACTGTCTGTGTGGAGTCTGCACGTCCTCCCCGTGTGCGCGTGGGTTTCCTCCGGGTGCTCCGGTTTCCTCCCACAGTCCAAAGATGTGCGGGTTAGGTGGATTGGCCATGCTAAATTGCCCGTAGTGTAAGGTTAATGGGGGGATTGTTGGGTTACGGGTATACGGGTTACGTGGGTTTAAGTGGGGTGATCATTGTTCGGCACAACATCGAGGGCCGAAGGGCCTGTTCTGTGCTGTACTGTTCTATGTTCTATGACCTACCTTTCACAAAACCGTGTTGACTATCGCTAATCAACTTGTTCTTTTCAAGATGATTATAAACTCTATCTCTTTTAACCTTTTCCAACATTTTACCCACAACCGAAGTAAGGCTCACAGGTCTATAATTACCAGGGTTGTCTCTACGCCCCTTCTTGAACAAGGGGACAACATTTGCTATCCTCCAGTCTTCCGGCACTATTCCTGTCGACAAAGACGACATAAAGATCAAGGACAAAGGCTCTGCAATCTCCTCCCTGGCTTCCCAGAGAATCCTAGGATAAATCCCATCTGGCCCAGGGGACTTATCTATTTTGACATTTTCCAAAATTGCTAACACCTCCTCCTTTTGAACCTCAATTCCATCTAGCCTGGTCGACTGAACCTGCGTGTTCTCCTCGACAACATTGTCTTTCTCCAGTGTAAACACTGACAAAAAATATCCATTTAACGCTTCCCCTATCTCCTCTGATTCCACACTTGTGAGAGGGACGATGTGGGTATAGAAATCAGGGAGAAGGACTGTAATAAAATTAAAGAGATTAACATAGACAGAGTAGAGATTCTGAGTGGTATGGCAGGCTTAAAAATAGACCAATCTCCAGGGCCGGATGAAATGTATTCCAGGCTGTTGAGTGAGGCAAGGGAGGAAATAGCAGTGTGCTGGCAATAATTTTCAATTCCTCTTTGGCCACTGGAGAGGTGCCAGAAGACTGGAGGAAAGCCAATGTGGTACCATTTTTCAAGCAGGGAGGAAGGGATAAACCAGGAAACTACAGACCAGTCAGTCTAATCTCAGTGGTGGGGAAACTATTGGAAGCAATTCTGAGAGACAGAATGAATCTGCATTTGGAGAGGTGGTGATTAATCACAGTCAGCATGGTTCTGTTAGCACAGTGGGTAACACTGTTGCAAAGGAGCTGGGAGCGAAATATGGGCTGGAAAAGGGGGAAATGTTTAGATACATGCAGGTTTGCGGTTTTGCCAGGAAGGAGATACAGAGCTTCCCGGTGGAGCCTGCCTCCACATTGCTGGAGGAGGTGCTGACGATGGGGAACTGGAGAAGGGAGTAGTGTCGGCGGTTTACGGGGCTATTTTGGAAGAGGAGAAGGCACCACTGGAAGGAATCAAAGCAAATTGGGCGGAAGAGTTGGAGAAGGAATGGAGGAGGGGTTCGGGATGTGTGGGTGGAAACCGGAGCACCTGGAGGAAATCCACGCAGACACGGGGAGAACGTGCAAACTCCGCACAGAAAGTGACCCAAGCTGGGAATCGAACCTGGGACTCTGGCACTGTGAAGCAGCAGTGCTAACCACTGTGCTACCATGCCACATAGTGTCTGTGTGTGGGCGTGCCTTTCCATTTTGAAAGCAATTACTGTCACCACTGGGGTGAACGTCTCCACCTCGTGCACGAGTTTGGGGCTGATACAGCTGAAGGTGGTATATAGAGCACACTTCACCTGGGTGAGGTTGACCCGGGCCCTCGGGAGGCCATATTTGGGGTGTCGGACCAGCCGGCGGGGGCCTTCGCCTCGTTAATCGCCCGAAGGCGGATCCTGTTGGTATGGAGAGCAACCTGTGCCCTGGCGTGGCAGGGTGACCTGTTGGAATTCTTAAATCTTGAGAAGGCTAAGCTTGAACTGAGGGGAAAGATGGAAGGGTTCTACAATTCATGGGCATTATTCATTATGCACTTTCAAGAATTGGATAACATTGAACATTAGGGGGTTGGGGGGGAGGGGGACTGTTATGTGTTAATGGTGACTATGGGCGATTCCTGAGTCCCTTTTATTATTTGTCTATGTTAACATGCAGGCTGCTGTTTGGGGGTTTGATGGGAGGATGGGATTGCTGTTGTTGATATGGGGATTGACATTGTATTCTCGGGCAGCACGGTGGCGCAGTGGTTAGTGCTGCTGCCTCACGGCGCCGAGGTCCTAAGTTCGATCCCGGCTCTGGGACACTGCCCGTGTGGAGTTTGCACATTCACCCCACAACCCAAAAGATGTGCAGGGTAGGTGAATTGGTCATGCTAAAATGCCCCTTAATTGGAAAAAATGAATTGGGTATTCTAAAAAAAATGTTTTTTAAAAATACTTTGTATTACTGCTTATTGTTTTGTTGGTGGGCGTAAATCTGGGAGAAAATGTGAAAAAGGAGAATAAAAATATTTTTGAAAAAAAGAATGACTTGCTTGCGGACCTGCTTGATTTGAGCAGAGTGTAGGTCAGAGGAATGCTTTCTAGATTGCTGATGAACAAGTGCCAAGATCGTTCACCGATCATAGATTTATTTTTAGCTGTTCAGGAATTATGGGTTTGCTATCAACCTGAAGGAAAGAGAAGTTATGTAAAATGCTGTACATAGCAAACAATATGTCCAACAGTCCACTGACAGTGAAGAAACTGAACTCAATGTGGCAGTGGACTTCACCAAACTGTCAAGCGTGTTGACAAACACTGACCATCTCAAACAAGAAATGTATGAGTTTGCATTGGAGACATGAATTGCTCCTTTGGCAGGCTGAAACAATCAGTCAGCTAGCGTGGCATCGTGTTTTACACTAAGACTAATGCTCCAAGTTTATTACATCCCAATGTTCTGGACCCTGACTCTGCTATTCGCCATCAAACTTGTGGTGCAACTCAAAAGGTAGGAACACATTATCACAGAGCAGAATTGTTGAAAATCAATCAATGTCAAGACTATGCAAATAAAGGTTTGGCTCCGTTGGGAAGGATATACGTGTGTGATTGATATATGTCATGATGTGGAGATGCCGGCGTTGGACTGGGGTGAGCACAGTAAGAAGTCTTACAACACCAGGTTAAAGTCCAACAGGTTTGTTTCAAACACGAGCTTTCGGAGCACGGCTCCTTTCGGAGCACGGGTTCACCTGAAGAAGGAGCCGTGCTCCGAAAGCTCGTGTTTGAAACAAACCTGTTGGACTTTAACCTGGTGTTGTAAGACTTCTTATTGATATATGTGGCATATGTGCTCAGACATGGTAAACATTTGCACGATAGGCAAAAGCAACATTTTAAAACAATTTAAGGATGGCCTGAAACTGTATGGCTTTGTCAGAAACAGCTAGATGGCATTCAGATCTATAACAAAGAGGATGACTTTGCAATACAGTGGTGGCAGCAGTAACAACTGAGTGAGCAGAAAAGATTTGCTTGTATGGTCAGTGGGCTAGACAAGTTAACCACGTCAGCAATCAGCAATTTACTTTTGGCCGAACCAGATACATTGGCCTGAAGGGATGGGTGTCAGAAAACACGTCTTTAACCTCTTGAATAACCCATAGCAATGATTGATCCTGAAACATAGCCTTAATAAAACAATGCAGCTTTGTATGTACATTGCCTTTTGGTTCAGCTCATTAATGAATAGAACAGAATTCTTCATTGCCTGCAGTGCAGGATTTTTGAAGAACTCCTGATCACCAACCATGCAACCTCATTTCATGCATTCTTCATAGAGGCCAGAGTTCCACAGGCATTTACTTTTTCTCAAGTTGGATAGCACTCTTCACTCTGATGAAAAAAAATGCTTGTATCATGTGCCCATTAAAGCCAAATGGCCTTTGTGCTTTAGTTGCTCCTTAAAACTGGCATAGTTCATCCCAACCTATGACAGATGGTTCACTTCTTGAGAAACTGTTGGGTCAAATTTGTCTGCCATCATAGATTGGTGCCTTTTCCTAGTCCAAAATGGATCCCCCCTGAAATTTCATACTACCATATGACAGAGGCTAATATCAGTCATAGGTTGATACTCTGACAATGCCTGAGTCGCTATCGGAACTTGCAGCCCCAATGGGTACGGGGTCTGTAGAAGAGCACTTTAAAGGAGCAACCTGAAAAATATTTATAATTAAAGGTTGGCACTTTCAATTGTAACAAAAGATTATAATTAATTATAATTAAAACTGACTTATAACTGTTGCATTTTGTGCTTTCTTAATTGTCTTTCCATAAAACTGCATTGAATTAATGGTCTTGCAACCAAAAAATTAAAAATACCATTTATGCATGAGTTTTTCTCAATGGAACAAGTTTGCAACTTATTTTGTTCCTTTCATTCCAGGTTGAGTATCTTGTACAACAGAACGTAATCCCCCCTTTCTGTAATTTATTGGGAGTTAAAGATGCTCAGGTAGTGCAAGTTGTGCTTGATGGACTGAACAATATTCTAAAAATGGCTGGCGAGGAAGCAAGCACAATAGCAGAAATGATAGAGGAATGTGGAGGTAAGCTTTCAGAACATGAATTTTTCTCATATGAAATCCATTTTTGGCATGCCCATTTAAATCATGGGAACTGAAAAAGTATGTGTATAGATTGCAGATAAAACTTAGTGAAAGTCTGTACTGCTCCATCAGTATTTCATTCGTAGATCAAAATGATCTTTACAATTGTTTCAACAGCTTCTAATTTTCTCCCCGACAGGTTTGGAAAAAATAGAAGCCTTGCAGCAACATGAAAATGAAGAAATCTATAAACTAGCTTATGAAATCATAGATCAATACTTCTCTGGTGATGATGTAAGTAGAAAATTGATTTCTTGTTTCGCTGACAGGCAGTTGATTTCTGGGGAGGGGGCAGGTGGATATTGGAAATATGTCTTAGATATCTTAATTCCTCAGTGTCGACGAGATACATGTGCAGTGTCATAAATATTCAACTCGCCATTGAGCAGCAAGTTTGTTCCTTGTGGGTATTGGTTCTGTGCAAATACTTAACACAGGAAGTCACTGTTTTTCTTTGCTTGTGAAATAGAGCAGTACCATTTCAGCAAGAGTGCAAATGACAATCAGCTGCCCCTCTGTCCTTGTTAACATTTGCAACAAAACCACGACTTGTAGCTGGAGCGACAGAAGTAAACACTGGTTTTGCCCCTTTTGATGGTTGACTTCTGCCACAATCGCCTTTCATTTAAATCCGGAAGTAAATTTATCCAGAGTTGACGTCTGGTGGCGGCCATGGAGGAGTAGGTCACACATTTGATAGCTCCCGCCTGTGATGGACTTTTGGACCCTTTTCCCCCCCCGGTTTTTTCTCGGTTTTATGGGATTAATCGGTAAGGAGTGAGACAGTGAGGAGAAATCACCCTACAGTGTATGGAGAATTGGACCAGAAGTGGGCGAGTAAGAAGACAAAGTTCTACAAGAAAGACGCAAGCAGAGCTGGCAATGCGGGAAAGCTTAAGAAGGACGCGTTGGACGAGATCAAGGCTTCGATTGATCAGGTTGTGCAGAACCAAGAAATCCACGGACGTGCGATCCAGGAAGTGGAGAAAAAGGTGTCCGAGCACGAGGAATACATAACCGTGCTGGAGACCAAGATGGAGATGATGAATGACCGCCATAAAAGAATGCTGGATAAGCTGGAGGACTTGAAGAACGGGTCCAGGAGGTAGAATCTGAGTATCGTCGACCTCCCTGAGGGCAATGAGGGATCGGATGCGAGGGCCACATGCTGGGGAGGTTGACGGGGGCTGAGGTGTTCCGCCGGCCCCTGGAAGTGGATAGAGCGCACAGAGCCCTCGCGAAGAAGCCCCGAGCGAACAAGCCGCCGAGGGTGATGGTGGTATGTATGCAGCGGTTCCTGGAACAGCGTTCTGTGGTGGGCCAAGAAAGGACAGAGCAGCAGGTGGGAGAATTGCGAGCTGCGCATTTATCAAGGCCTGGGCACGGATTATGGCCATGAGGCGAGCCGGGTTTAATCAGGCAAAATCAGCCCATTTAAGAAGGGGATGAAGTTCGGGATGTTGTACCCAGCGCGTCTGTGGGTCACATATGAGGACCGGGAATTTTACTTTGAAACACCAGACGATACATTGACTTTCATTAGGGAAAAAAGACTGGATGTGAACTAAAGACACTGAATCCTTGGGGAGAGTATTGCAATGGCGATTTGTTGACAATCAGTTTTGTGCTGGTTTGAATAAGTAGTGTTATGTGCCATAAGGAGCTGTTTCGATGGCTAAAGTTAACTTTGTCTTGCTGGGTGGGGGGGGGGGGGGTTCAGTGGTTGTTTTTCCACTGTTTTTTCTGCTGTTTCTTTACTGGGGAATGTGATGCTTTGAATATGTATGTCCAAGTGGGGGGGTGAGGTGAGAGACAAGACTAGATTGAGAAAGGGGTGGGTTGGCCAAGTATTCCATTCGGGGCTGGACCCAAAGACCAGGGGAGTAGCGATTTTGAATAATAAACGGGTGGCATTCGAGGCAGGGAGAATCGTGTCAGACGGGGGGGGCAGGTACATAATGGTGAGATCCACGTTGGGTGGATCTACGGTTAGTTTTGAGAGAGGGCAACGCCAGCTATGGAGGCTGGATGTGGGATTGTTGGCAGACGAAGCGGTCTGTGGGCGGGTGAACAAGTCCATCCAGAACTACCTGGAAACAAATGATACGGGGGAGGTCTCTGCAGCAACGGTCTGGGAAGCTTTGAAGGCAGTGGTCAGAGGGGAATTAATCTCGATACGGGCCCACAGAGAAAAGGTGGAATGGGCTGAGAGGGATAGGTTAGTTGAGATACTCCAAGTGGACAGGAGATACTCGGAGGCCCCAGACGCAGGGCGACAGAGGGAGTGACGGAGGTTACAGGCGGAGTTTGGGCTGTTGACTACAGGGAAGGCGGTGGAACAGCTGAGGAAGGCAGGAAGGGCGAACTATGAGTATGGGAAAAGGCAAGTAGAATGTTAACGCACCAGAAAAAGGGAGGCAGCCAGGGAGATAGGGAGAGTAAAGGGTAGAGGTGGGATCACAGTCCTGGACCCAGTGAGTGTGAATGAGGTGTTTAAGGACCTTTACAGCAAATTATATGAGACGGAACCCCCCGGCTGGGGTGGAGAGGATCAGGCAGTTTTTGGGTCAGTTGAGGTTCTCGAGGGTGGATGAGGATCTGGTGGAAGGGTTGGGAGCCCCAATTGAAATTGAGGAAATGATGGAAGGGGCTGGAGGGCACGCAGTTGGGCAAGGCCCTGGGGCCGGACGGCCACCCGGTGGAATTCTATAAGAAGTTTTTGGAGATATTGAGCCCACTGCTGGTGAGGACATTTAATGAAGTGAGAGAGAAGGGAGTCCTCCCCCAACAATGTCGAAGGCCTCGATTTCATTGATCCTGAAACAGGAGAAGGATCCGGAGCAATGCGGGTCATACAGGCCAATTTCTTTACTGAACATGGACGCCAAACTGCTGGCTAAGATATTGGCCACAAGGATAGAGGATTGTGTCCCGGGGGTGATAGGGGAAGACCAGACGGGATTTGTAAAGGGCTGGCAACTTAAGGCCAATGTTCGAAGGCTTTTAAATGTTAACGTGATGCCCTCAGAAGGAAGGGAGATGGAGGTGTTGATCGCGATGGATGCGGAGAAGGCTTTTGATCGGGTGGAGTGGTGTTACCTGTGGAAGGTGCTGGGAAAGTTTGGGTTTTGTGAGAGCTTCATTGACTGGGTGCGGTTACTCTCAGGCACCAGTAGCGAGTGTGCGTATGAACCGGTTGAGGTTGGGGTATTTTAAACTACACCAAGGGACGAGACAAGGGTGTTCCTGCTCCCCGCTACTGTTTGCCCTGGCCATAGAGCCATTGGCCATGGAACTGGAAAGTGCTTGTTTGGGGGTGTGGAGCACAGGGTCTCGCTTTACGCAGATGATCTGCTATTGTATATTTCAGACCTATTGGAGGGGATGGGGGATGTTATGTGAATCCTAGGGGAATTTGGTAATTTTTCGGGGTATAAATTGAACATGGGGAAAAGCGAGATGTTTGTGATACAGGCGAGAGGGCAGGAGAAGAGACTGGGAGAGCTGCCGCTTAGAATGGTAGGGAAGAGCTTTCGGTTTCTGGGAATCCAGGTGGCCCGCGAATGGGAGGCACTGCATAAGTTAAAGCAGTCGGGGGAAGGGTGGGTTGGCACTACCAAACTTTTGTAATTACTACTGGGCGGCGAATATAGCCATGATTAGCAAGTGGCTAGTGGGGGAAGGGTCGGTGTGGGAACGAATGGAAGCAGCGTCATGTAAAGACACAAGTTTGGGAGCACTGATAACGGCACCTCTTCCATTCTCGCTGGCCTGATACTCCACAAGTCCGGTGGTGGTGTCGACTCTGAGAATCTGGGGGCAGTGGAGGAGATATAAGAGAGTGGAGGGAGCATCGGTTTGGACCCCGATTTTATAATAACCAGCGGTTTGTACCAGGTAGGCTGGATGGTGAGTTCTGGAGATGGCAGAGAGCAGGAATTCATAGAATCTATAGTGCAGAAGTGCCCATCAAGTCTGCACAGGCCCTTGGAAAGAGCACCCTACTTAAGTCCCATGCCTCCACCCTATCATCTTTATCCCGGTAACCTACCTAAACATTTTGGACACTAAGGGGAATTTCAATCCATCTAACCTGCACATCTTTGGACTGTGGGAGGAAACCCAAGCACACACTGGGAGAATGTGCAGACTACACACAGACAGTGACCCAAGCCGGGAATCGAACCTGGGACCCTGGAGCTGTGAAGCACCTGTTCTAACCACTATGCTACTGTGCTTCCCATAATTAGGAGCATGGGGGCTCTATTTATAGACGGGAGCTTCCCCAACTTGAAAGCCTTGGAGAATACATTTGAATTGCCAGCAGGGAATGGGTTTAGGTCTCTGCAGGTAAGAGACATCTTGAGAAGGCAGGTTCAGGCCTTCCTGCTGCTGCCGCCACGGGAGATGCAGGACAGAGTGGTCTCCAGTACATGGGTCGGAGAGGGAAAGGTATCAGATATCTACCAGGAACTTTTGGAATCAGAGGAAACTCTGGCGGAGGACCGTAAGGGCAAGCGGGAAGATGAGAGATAGAGGTGGGTCTGCGGGCTGATGCCCTAAAAAGGGTTAACACATTATTATTATAAAAATTGCAAATACCCTAATACAAATTATTTTTTAAAAGTTGTGGGCAGAGTGTTGATCAAGTTGACTGCTCTGTATTTGATGGTGTTGAATTTCTTGAGTATTGTTCCAACTGAACTCCTACAGATTAACACAAAAAAGACCATTACGCTCCTGACTTGTACTTCCAAGGTGGTAGAGGGACTTTGAAGAGTCAGGAAATGAAAGACCGATTTGCAGAATATGCAGCTTCAACCTTTGTGTACCAGCAGTATTTACAAGACTGGTCAATTGAGTTTCTACTTACTCAATGGTAACTTCCAGGATGATGTTGCTAGTACACTCCAATGGTAATGTCACTGAGGAGTGCTTGAACTCCTTTCGGCTATTAGAGACATCTGACATTGTGGGGACAAATTCAAGGTCAAGTATTCAAATTCGGCCAGACTATGTGTTTTTTTTAGTTAAAAGTATCCCTGGTATTGGAGATATTGATTTATTCTTCCCCTTTTAAAACAAAAATTTGCCAGTTAATAAAATTGAATGTCTTAAGCCGAAACCTGCAACAATAGTTTTCTATTTCTTCCATTTTTATGTATACCGTTTGAATATCTATCTTCATTGTTGATTTCATTTCAAATTTTAGATTTTTCTTTTGTTCACTAATTGATGAAGTTGGTACTTGGTGCCAAATGCTGCTGCTTTAAATTGCAATTGCTCTCCAGCATTGATGTGTGAAATGTAAAGTGATAACATAACCATTCTTTGTGCTCGACGCTGGAGGCATGAAGACTTTCTGTGATAGATAAAAATGTTAATATTCAGTGTTAAAAATGTCTCTATCTTTAATTCAGAAGTAATGATTAAATCTAACACAGAGGGGTTGAGGTGGAATTGCTGGCTCTTTGAATGACCGAGCAAATGAATATAGAATATTGCAAAGAAGGTGGTTTACTTTTGTTCTCAAACTGACCTCTATAGACTGTTGGGTGATGCCCAGTTAGGTAGCTCAAAGGGAAATCCAGTATAATTGGAACAGTGCCTTTTTTAAAAAGAAAAGGAAGTGAAAAGCTATTTGAACAGTTATTTTTTATAAAGTGGGCTGGAAGTTACATTCGTTGTGTAAGCATAAGAGACAGGCATAAACCATTCAGTCCCCTCGAGCCTGCTCTACAATCCAATAAAGATCATGGCTGATCTTCGACCTCCGTTACACTTTGCTGCACTATTCTCATCCCGTGGTTCCCTCAGTCGCCAAATATCTGTGGATCTGTGATTTGAATATACTTAGTGACTTGAGTATGCACATTGTCTGAGCGAGACAGTTCCAAATATTCACAACCCTTTGAGAAAATTAATTTCTCCTCATCTTGATCCTGATGGGCAGCACAGCAGCACAGTGGTTAGCACTGTTGCTTCATAACACCAGGGTCCCAGGTTCGATTCCCAGCTTGGGTCACTGTCTGTGCAGAGTCTGCACGTTCCCCCGTGTCTGCGTGGGTTTCTTCCAGTTGCTCCGGCTTCCTCCCACAAGTCCCGAAAGACGTGTTGTTAGGTAATTTAGACATTCTGAATTCTCCCTCCGTGTACCTGAACAGACGCCGGAGTGTGGCGGCAAGGGGCTTTTCACAGTAACTCATTGCAGTGTTAATGTAAGCCTACTGGTGACAATAAATATTATAATTGCCTACTGTTAGTTTTAGACTTGACCCCTACTTCAAATTCCTCATCAAGTGGAAGCATCCTTCCAGCATCAACCTTTTCAGTTCCTTGCAAATCCTATGTTTAAATGAGTTCATCTCTCATTTTTCTAAAAACTTTTCTAGTCTATTCAATCCCTCCTCATTGGTCAGCATCCCTCACCATGGGAATTGTCTGGTGAATCTTCATTGCCCTCCCTCTAAGTCAAACATGTCCTCTTTAGGTAAGGAGACCAAAACTGCACACATTACTCCAGCTCTGGTCTCAGCAAAGCATTATACAATTAAAGAAATACTCCTTTACTGTTGCACTCCAATCTCTTGGACTAATACTACTTTACTCATTTAGCCAATCCCTTTGTAGGTAAAAACAAATTACATTTATACAGCACTTTCCCCTGCCATTGGATGTCATAGCGCTTCACAGCCAATTAAGTATTTTTTTTCAAAGTATAGTTGTTGTATTATAAGAAAAGTGGCAGCCAATTTGCATACAGCAAACTCCCACAAACAGCAATGTGATAACTAGATAATCTGTTTTTATGATGTTGGTTGAGGGATAATTATTAGCCACAGTGGATAGCTCCTCTGCTCTTCTTCATAATAGAACCATGGGATCTTTTACATCCAACCATGGAGCCTTGGTTTAATGTCTCATCCGATAAACAGCACCTCCAACAGTGTAGAGCTCTGTTGTACTGCAATAGAGTACCAGCCTTAATTTTGTGCTCAATTCCTAGAGTACAACTTGATCCTTGTGACTGGGCAAGAGCGTTACCAACTGAGCCACGGCTGATATTCAAAAGCTACTTGCTTTCCTAATTGCTTACTGTACCCAATCCGAGTGTTAACTCTGTGATCCATCATTGGGACAGCATGGTAGCACAAGTGGATAGCACTGTGGCTTCACAGCTCCAGGGACCCAGGTTCAATTCCCACCTTGGGTCACTGTCTGTGGGGAGTCTGCACATTCTCCCTGTGTCTGCATGGGTTTCCTCCGGGTGCTCCGGATTCCTCCCACAGTCCAAAGACGTGCAGGTTAGGTGGATTGGCCATGCTAAATTGTCCTTAGTGACCAAAGGGTTATTGGGTTACGGTGATAGGGTGGAAGTGAGGGCTTAAGTGGGTCGGTGCAGACTCGATGGGCCGAATGGCCTGCACGGTATGTTCTGTGTTCTATCAGATTGCGATTTGGAATTCTGGCCATTTTCATCTTTCTTTAGGAATGCCTGTGCCAATTGTAATACTCCAACTGCGGTACTAACTGAAAGCAGTTAACTTAGCACAAACTAAGGATTAAAACTTGGTATTTCTGCACTATTTCATTCAGCTGTTAGTTTGGTCTACTCATTGAGAATGTATGCACGAGGGCAGCACGGTGGCGCCGTGGCTGGCACTGCTCCCTCACGACGCTGAGGTCCCAGGTTCGATCCCAGCTCTGGATCACTGTCTGTGTGGAGTTTCCACATTCTCCCTGTGTTTGCTCTGGGTTTCGCCCCCACAACCCAAAGATGTGCAGGCTAGGTGGATTGACCATTCTAAATTGCCCCTTAATTAGAAAAAATGAATTGGACACTCTAAATTTATAAAAGAGAATATATGCACTTAAACAAGGTATTGGATCCAACCAGCTGAACTTGTTAACTTATGCCATCATTTGAGAATTGCAAATACTTAAAACTGTCAACTCACTTTTGAAGTAAATTACTTCACTGCCCTCTCGGCTTTGTGATCTGTTTGGTACAAGGTCTTTTCTTTTTAATATAAATTTAGAGTACCCAATTATTTCTCCAATTAAAGGGCCAATTCACCTAGCCTGTGCATCTTTTTGTGTTCTGGGGGTGAGGCCCACGCAGACACAGGGAGAATGTGCTAACCGCACTGCTGCCCTTGTACAAGGTCTAATCAGTGAGTTTCCATTTTATTTTTTATCTCCATGTGGTCCATAAGGTATGTGGTGCTTTTCATTTTAAATATGCAGTGAATTAGATCCTATTACTCAAAATGTATATTCCCGATGAGTTTACCTAACAAGTAGCTCAACAATACATTTCAGAAATTCCCAGTTTTGATCCTGAGTCTGTGCTGAGTTAGATGATCTCAACTGGTATTGGACAGGAGGGAGATGCCAATTGACATTAGCTGCAAGTACAATGATCATTAATTATGACCATTAATTACCTATCTTGGTGTACCTTAGCTCAAGATTTGTGTGGAAACGACTGGCTTGAGTATCTTGTCTGTTGACATTTCTGGTGATGTGTGAATCCTCTATAGTTTTATCGTCTGTGAAAAGAATTACAAGTTTGGTTTAACCTTTTAAAGCTTTCTGATGTTTAAGAATGGCAATGCATATCTGCCTGATGTAGAAATAGAACATTTACCTTCCATTTCCTCAAAGTTTAGATTCCGTGTTTTACAGAGAGCAATTGGATTGGAAAGAGTGAACACAGGGATATAACATATAAGGGTTTAGGCTGAACCTTGAAGCTGTAGCGCAGTTTCAGATGGTTTATAACTGCTGACTGAGACTTGAAGAGTTCCAAATATTGGTTAATACTTACCAAGAGTTAATGGGACAAATGAGATAGTCCAAATCATTTCTTACATAAACCAGTTTCAACAAGGAAGTCATGCTAATTTATCCTCTGTCTCCTCTCAATAGATCGATGAAGATCCGAGTCTCCTTCCTGAAGCAACTCAAGCTGGAACTTTCAGTTTCGATCCCACAACAAACCTTCAAACAAAGGAGTTTAATTTCTAAGCTGAGAAGATTCTGTAGCTTCCCTGCCCCTTGCCAACCCAAAACACCAAAAAAATTCACCAAGCAGAAGTGTGATGGAGGCTCGAGAGACATCTGCGCATCTACATTTGATGCTTTTTGAAAAGCCTAATTATCAATCACTCAGCAATTGCCAAAATTTGCTACCACACGGATTGTTGACAGGTGTGCATGATTCTTGTGAGCCCATGAGTAACTATCATATCAACAAATGAGGGTAATCCCCAACATCGCCTGTGATTATACCTTTCCCTCCCTGGTACCTCATTCCTGTGACAGTAGTAGCAGTCTCACTTACAACGTTGCATATTAGGCACACAAGATAGTAGCTCTCTACATAGAACAGGAAGATTTCTGAACGATTAGGTATTTATTAATGGGACTTGCAAAAAGAGACTTGGCTTTGACGTGTGAAATAGGTTTTTTTAGAAGACTTTTCACCGGGGCTTACAATAGAAGGATTTGCAAATACTGTAGAACCATCATGGCCAAAGTAGTCCATGGATGAACCAAAACCAGGATTTTTATTTTTCTGGCGACTGCAAAAACACTTTTTTTTTTGCTATAGGGAGGTTTAAAAAAAAAAAAAAAATCCTGCTTGCATCCATGCTAGATTGTTGTGCTTGCACTGCCTCACAGACTAGAGCTGGAAACTAAACTTAATGAATGGAGCCAAGTTTAACCACAACTTCTTGACAGTTTGTGCAAGTTCTGTGAAAAAGAGCCCCTGCTGATTACTACAACCACTACTAGAACCTGTGTTTTAATTTTTTCTCCCTGCTCTTTTGAAGTACTTAACAAATGCTGTGCATGGTGTTTTACCTGAGCTGCAATTATTATATTGATGTGACTTGAGCCTCTGCTTTAAGCTGAAAGCAAGATTCAACCATGTTTCATATTCACGTTCAGGTTTCTCACTCCGTTAGATGAATCTGAGTTTCTAGCCCCAAAAAAATCTTTAAATTAACCATTTAATCTACTGCGAATCTTGCTTCCAACTGTTAGGTGAATCAGTATTTTTTAATTTCAGGTTAAGCCGTAGTAAACTAAATTGTTGGACTTTTAATGGGTTTAAACTGTGGAGCTTCCATGTTTGCAGTGACACACAGTCTTAGACAGTCATGCATCGCAAATTGACCGTTCCTTACTGTGGATACTGCTGATGGCTGTGAACCAGCAGCTGTTTCATTAAATTTGGCCATGGACTTGAGTGTTATTGACGAGAATCTAAAGCCACACTTTTTATTCAAATGGCTAAAACAAATTGATGAAAAGGAGTAAAATGTACAAAAAGGAGTGTAAATCTTTACGGGGAATGTAACGTAAGCATTGTATAATGCTGTACAGAAGCTTACAGTTAAGTGTACATCTGGTCCGTTAACGTTGAATGCTTTATTTACTGTATTTAAGATACACAGGTTTTTTTTTGTAGGTATTAGGCTAGGTGACACTATTCAGGGATGGGTTTTGTTGCTGTGGTGACTGGATGTAAACTTTCCCCCCCCCCACGCATTATTGGAAAGGGACAGAAGATTGCATTGAAACTAAAGTAGTTATCAAGTGTGGGCAGTATCTACTGTAACTGAATCAGAGAAATGCAATCAAAGCTCTGCAAATGAGTTGTTTCTCATTGATGAACAAAATTGTGCAGGTTTATATCCATCTTAATACCTTGCCGCCAAGACTGAGCCACTTTAAAGACTACCATGTCTTGTATCTTTACAGGATACAAGCTATATAAAACTGCAAGATTTTTACTTGCTGATGAAACTGTTTTAATGATACAAATAGTGTTTTGGCCTTGGTTATTTATATCCTTTTTATAAATTTTAAATTAAAATCTCTTTAAGGTGGCTCATTTCAGCTCTTCTGCCTGAAGAATGAGTTGGATTTCATTGTGCCTTTGTTTTTCCTATATATTTTTATGTTGTAAAATCTGCTACATATGGTAACTGCATAATATCCATTCGCACAATATAGAATTTAAAATGTTGTGTGTGTGATTTACTATGTGGAAAGGGACATTCAGTATCAAATAATTGTAGAATCTAAAACTCAAATTCATGTTTAAATACTACCTCTTGTTTTAATGATCTAATTGTCAAAGTATTATTCCCCTGACCCCCCCCCCCCCCCCCCCCCCCCCCCAACCACACACACACACACACACCAATCACCCAAATAAAAATCCTCCTTCCCTAATTTGGGTGTTGATTCCTCACCAGGATGCAATTCAGTGGGTTTCTCATCAGCAGCCCAGGATCCACATGAAGGACCCGAGTCCAGCTCCCTTAGCCCAGTAGCTTGATCCTATTTTTGGCCATGTTATTTTACAATTTGTCCTGTTTGAATTTTCTTGACCTGGAGATTTGAGAAGGGCTGTCTTAATGGACTAATCTTCATTAGAAAACACAATCTATGCAAATTAATTGGAACATGCATTTAAACTTTATAGATGCCCTGCGATGCTCCTTGGTACATGCCTATTCAGCCCATGAAGGTAAGAGGGGTCACCTCTGATATAAGAGACAACGTATGTTTCAAAGAGGAAACACAGTTAATAGTGTCTGGAGTATTTCATAATATAGTATCATGTCATGGGTTTATTTAAGGGAAAAAATTTATTTTGTCAGGGGCAGGGGAGTATAATTTTGCCTACGTGACAAACTAACATGGTTGGGTTTTTATATAAGCTTTAAGCTGTTTTGGAGGGGTTTCCTGCTGTTTCCTGCTTCTATCAGGTGGCTTGGTTGCTTTACCTATGTTGGTGAGTTATAACAGAAAAGTATCTCTTCCTGTGCTTATTGTAGAGAACCTACATACAGTTTTTTTGTGAAACACAACATCAGCCCTGGAGCATATTTCAGAGCAAAATCGTTCCCTTCCTATTTTTGCATATCAATATCCAGACATACTGCGAGTAATTAAGATATTTTAAGTCATTAAAATAATTTTACTAGTTAATTCCCTTCATGACTTTTGTAAAATAAAAATGTTGTTAAATGACTTATTGGCATCTCCAGGAGGTGAAAATGTGATCATAACCATTTATTTAATTAAGATTTGTATATAAGAGTTCAAGTTGAAAAGAAACTCCCATTGAGATTTCGGGGGAAATCATTTGAGAAGATTTGGTGATAAAATGTTTACTTACAGTGGGTGGCTGCAAATGGAGTGCAGCGGATGGCAGAATTCTGACCAAAAACAATTACAAATACTGGCATCTGAAATAAAACAGAAAATGCAGACAACTCCAATACAATGTCTACCTGATACATTCACCTGGTTTTCTTTGAGAGGCTGACACCAAGTTTACCAGCATTTTGTCTTTTTATACAGTGTCTGTCACAATTGAGTAATCTCTAGTAATTGCTCATTGTAAATCATAACCCACAACTGTGAACATAGTGACTGCTTTGCACAATGGATTTAGTGGTAGTGACCCTATTTGGGAAATAAACAGAATTCCAAACTGATGTGCATTTTCCCCAATATGTCTAAACTGAACTACAATTGGAATTAAGGTAATCACTGAATAAAGTTTGTTTTTTTATTTTCTTTTAGAGACAGTATGAAATAGAATGACTATGTGCAAAAAGTGTTAATTTGATAAGGTAGTGTGCAGTTTTATGCGCTGCTAATCGTTATTTTTTTTTATTTTCTTTCCTCTGGAATTGGAATTGAGAAATGCCAGCTCCCACTCTGATTAGCGGATCTCAATTTGGGACGATAGTAGAGCTCCTACAGTGGGACTTCAACCTCCTAGACTAGAAAATGGGGACAATTCAGCCAGGGTTTCTACTTGTGAACTCTGTCTAATAATCTTGCTGGAGAGTGCATGACTGGCAGGATTCAACTAGGCTGTGATACTTTTGTGCTGCTTATTGTGCAGGCTCATCCATCATGAATGCCCACTTATAAGCTATTGGATGGTTCGAGTTGAGTATGGAACTGTAGCTCAACTTTATTAGGTTCAACCAGACTTAGGAGTGAAGTCTTCTTAAAGGCAGTGATGATAGGCCGCAGAATATTATGTTATGCAGAAATAAGTGGTCCTGTTGAAAAAATGCAAGTTACAAGTATAAAGGAGAATGTAACTTGTATTGTTCATTTGATTGAACAGGTGAGTAAACTAGAATGTTTTTGGCAAGTTTTTTTTCTGGAAGTATTTGACATTTCTATTTTTGGTTCTTTTCACTTGCTTGCCATCAAAACCCCCCATGTGAGAAAAGCAGTACACAGATTTGCTTTGCCTGTTGCCATTTGTACAAATTCGCATTTCCAGCAGGTTGGATGGTGATCAAATATCTCGACCACTTGCCTCCCATTCATTCAACTTTCTACCCATCAGATAACAAAAGCTGGAGATTGAAATGGGGATGATCTTTGTCTTTTTCTTTTTTTTTTTTTTTTATAAATTTAGCGTACCCAATTATTTTTTCAATTAAGGGGCAATTTAGCGTAGCCAATCCACCTACCCTGCACATCTTTGGGTTGTGGGGGCGAAACCCACGCAGACACGGGGAGAATGTGCAAACTCCTCACAGACAGTGACCCAGGGCCGGGATTCGAACCCGGGTCCTCAGCGCCGTAGGCAGCAATGCTAACCACTGTGCCACCGTGCCGCCCATCTTTGTCTTTTTCAGCCGTAATTAGTTAGGCTACAGAGGGAGCTGCAGCAGCCTTGAGCCTCTGGTTTCCTTTTGTTATGGTTAAAAGTTGAAATAATGGAATACTTTTTATGCTCAAGTGTAGTTTGCTTGGGTGCACTAGGTGTGTAATCTGTCGCTAAACCAGTGCGTCTTAACCTGTATACGGTGGACAAATGACTGCAAGTCTATTCCTTTTAATCAGTCAATATTTATTCTCACACATTCAATGTTATTGTTACACAATCACACACTCAACATAAGTTATGCTACATATGAGACCTTAACTTCAGAGTGACTAGCAAGTACCTGACAGATATTGGCCTTTATCTGCATCCTGAATCTTGTAGTCCTCAATGTTCGGTCCTTGGTCTAGTTTGTTCCTGGCTTTGATCTTCCTTCTGTTGGTTGAGTGATGGTCTTTCTCGCGTTGGCCGGTGAAGGTCACTGCTGTTATGTTGCTACTGCAGAGAGAGATTCTAAGGTGGTGCAGCACCTTTTAACCTGCTTGGATTTTGTGCTCTATTTGAGCAGTCTTTGGGTCATTTGTCAATCTATTGATTAGGGTTCGATCACCCTGATCAATCAAGTCCAATCAGAGGCTGCCACATTGATTTTGGGGTGGGCACTCAGTGGCTATGCCTGCAAGTGTTGGGGGCAGGTAGGCCCTTCCAAATAAAGAGTTTAGGTGCCACTGTGTCTGGTAAACACGTGTGATTGACAGGGTAGTGCTATTGTTTCTGGGATAGTCTTGAAGATGGCCTTTTTCCTGTGTATTGCTAGAGTCTGGGCTGCAGTTTATTTCTTAGTGTTTATTTGAGCTGTAGCCTACATGGCTTCGAATTTGGCCAATTCTGCCAGCATCCTTTGCAGAGCGCCATCTTAGGTGGCCGTTCGGCCACAAATCTATATCCGAAAGCATCCAGATCAAAATTTATATTTTTCAGTAGAAAATTTATTCGATTCCATCGAACGTATCCAGAGCTAACTATTTACAAAAGACACAAGGACTTGACAACCACTGGTGGGATGAGAACCTTTTTTGCATTTCACTTGCACTTGTCACCTTGCGTGGAGGGGACTGTGTTGTAAACTCGATCCACCAACGAACTATTATAGAGAAATCATTCCCGTACCAGCCTCCCCGGACAGGCGCCGGAATGTGGTGACTAGGGGCTTTTCACAGTAATTTCATTGGAGCCTACTTGTGACAATAAGCGATTTTCATTTCATTTCATTGAAGAGAGTAATATCTAAAATTCAGGAATATGATCACTTCAGTGTCTTTTTGTGGTGGTTAAATTCCTAAATGAAAGATATTTTGTTACCTTCCAGTCTACAGGACAGGATTGCATTCAAGTCAAATCTAATGTCAAACTTGAACATGTAGATTGTATTAATGGTCGAGTGGATAACCATCTTTTCTGTGGATTTAGAGATTAGAAATTACCTAGATTTGATTCATGCTCTGCAATTCAGTTATCTTACTTCTGTGGATGTATGGCAGGAAACTAGGTCTCCACTCCGGCAGTGGCAATGCATCTGAGTATTTCCGTTCTGCTGGAAAATTTGTGTAGACGTTTAGAGTAGGTTCACAAAGACTGGCAGATTAGGGGAATTGCTGAACAGGGGCTGGTGCTTGAATAACCGTTTGCCGTTGAATTGCCACCTTCAGAAAAAGTTCTAAAGCTGAAAAGAATGCAAAAATACTTTTATTTATATATAATCTCCAACCCTGGCTCAAATGACTTAGCGTGTGAAGTTAATACTTTAATAAATAGTATTTGTTTATTCCTTTTGTCTTCTGAGCCTTATATCCTAGTAAACTGATGTGACTAATATCCTGAACTACATCCATACTCATTTCAGGTTTCAGACTCCCTGTTCCCTGAATCATAGTTGCTAATAGCTTTTTAAAAATCTAGTCTTGGACTATAAGAAATAATTATTTGGAATCCGTTCCTCATTCTGTTATCGATTTTCCTTTTCCTATTAATTCCACCGTATTAGCTATTACTTTATGAAATTTGACATGACTTCCTCGCGCCCTGGTGAAGAGAAAGAGATGAGATGACTTAATATGATGCATAGCACCTCTTATAGCTGTTAATGAATAATGTCAACCATGATTAAAAACCCAATGAAGGGCAGCACAGTCGCGCAGTGGTTAGCACTGCAGCCTCACGGCGCCGAGGTCCGAGGTTCGATCCTGGCTCAGGGTCACTGTCCATGTGGAGTTTGCACATTCTCCCCGTGTTTGCGTGGGTTTTGCCCCCACAACCCAAAGATGTGCAGGCTAGGTGGATTGGCCATACTAAATTGCCCCTTAATTGGAAAAGATGTGCAGGCTAGGTGGATTGGCCATACTAAATTGCCCCTTAATTGGAAAAATGAATTGGGTACTCTAAATTTTTTTTAAAACCATGAAATGTATTTGAGATTTAAAAAAAAATATATTTTTCATTTTCCTTTTTCACATTTTCTCCCAAATTTACACCCAACAATAAACAATAAACAAATGTAATGTCAATCCTCATATCAATAACGTGTTAACATAAACAAATGTCAAAAAGGAATCACCCATAGTCATCATTAACACATACAGTCCCCTTCTCCCAGCCCCCAACCCCACTAATGTTTGATGTTATCCAATTCTTGAAAGTGTGTAATGAATAACGCCCATATGGGCAGCACGGTGGCCTAATGGTTAGCACAACCGCCTCACGACGCTGAGGTCCCAGGTTCGATCCCGGCTCTGGGTCACTGTCCGTGTGGAGTTTGCACGTTCTCCCCGTGTCTGCGTGGGTTTCGCCCCCACAACCCAAAAATGTGCAGAGTAGGTGGATTGGCCACGCTAAATTGCCCCTTAATTGGAAAAAATAATTGGCTAATCTAAATTTATAAAAGAAAAAAAAAGAAAAATGAATAACGCCCATGAATTGTAGAACCCCTCCATCCTTCCCCTCAGTTCAAATTTGACCTTTTCAAGCGTTAAGAATTTCAGCATGTGTCCCTGCCACGCCAGGGCACAGTGTAGAGAGCTTGATCTCTGCCCTAACATGATCCACCTTCGGGCGATCAACGAGGCGAAGGCTACAACATCTGCCTCCTCTCCCGTTTCGAACCCCAGCTGGTCTGACACCCCAAACATGGCCTCCCGAGGGCCAGGGTCCAGTTTCACGTGCACCACTTTAGAGATTGCCCTAAAAACCTCCTTCCAGTAACCCAGCTTTGGGCAGAACCAAACCATATGAGATATTAATTATGTTTATTGATGAAATAACTCCGTAATTGGACTGTGGGTTATCTGTTTATTTTATCGCTGAAGGTGAATGTTTAGCAATGTTCTCTTTAACAATTTGATTCCATTGCTTCCTTCATATCATCTAGAAAACCGTATTTAAGGAAAGGTACAGAATATTGAGTCAGTAACTAGAAGGCATCAATATCTGCGTTCCTTGGCTGATCCCAATAAACTGCAGTCCTTTTAATTTTTTTAATTCATTTATGGGATGTGGGCGTTGCTAGTTAGACCAGCATTTATTGCTTCATTCTTAATTGCCCTTCAGAGATGGTGGTGAGTTGCCTTCTTGAACTGCTGCAGTCCTTGAGGTGTAGGTACACCCATTGTGCTGTTAGGGAGGGTGTTGCAGGATTTTTCCCCAGCGACTATGAAGGAAAGGCAATAGATTTCCAAGTCAGGATGGTGAGTGACTTGAAGGGGAATCTCCAGGTGGTGGGGTTCCCAGGTATCTGCTGCTCTTGTCCTTCTAGATGGTAGTAGTTGTGGGTTTGGAAGGTGTTGTCTAAGGAACCTTGGTGAGTTACTGCAGTGCATCTTGTACATGGTACACACGGCTGCCACTGTTCGTTGGTGGTGGAGGTTTGAATGTTTGTGGAAGGAGGAGCAATTAAGCGGGCTGCTTTGTCCTGGTTGGTGTCAAGCTTCTTGCGTGTTGTGTTGCATTCATCCAGGCAAGTGGAAAGTATTCCATTACTCTCGTGACTTGTGCCTTGTAGATGATGGACAGGCTTTGGGGGGGTCAGGAGGTGAGTTGCTGGCCATAGGATTCCTAGCTTTTGACCTGCCCTGCAGCTACAGTATTGATATGGCTAGTCCAGTTTAGTTTCTGATTAATGGTAACCCCCCAGGATGTTGATTGATACCAGGTTGTTAACTTTTAGCACAAGTAACTGTGTACAGTATTATAATTAAACTGAGAAAAACGTTGCACTGGGATGACTTCTAGTTAGTGTCTTTCTGAGGTTCAGATTTTGTTTCGGCACTACTTCTATGCTTGAGATAGTTTTCTCTGGCAAGATTGTCTATTTTCTCTAGTTTCAGGATCGTTTCAAGTTTTCAGCAAAAATGTGCACTCTCTGGTTTTGGAATGCTGAAGCAGTTTTTTACTTCAGAGAGAGAGGGAGCGACTGTTACTTTCTCTTCCAAAGTCTAAACACTTCTGCCCAGCTCTCAGAAAGCATCACGCAAGAACCAATCACTGACTGTTGTCAGGCAGAACACTGTCCCTGGCCAACCAACAGGTTGCCGACCGGCCAATTGAACCAACTTCCTCCAAAGCTGCTCCAAGATCCACCTGGCACTGAAGCATCTGGTTTTCTCCTCTCCAAAATACAAAACTTGTCGTGACAAGCAGGCTGCTTCAGCTTGTGTCCTCTGCTTAAAGGAACATTATGATTATGGGTCTTTGGACCAAAATAATATAAGGAAGTGGGAACAAAGGAAATAACCAGGAAGTACTCTTACACTGTTAAGATCCAGCGCACACTTAATGGGTTGAATGGTCTCTCCCTGCACCACAGCACTGATCCTATGATGCTTGATGAGATTCGGGTTATAGTGCAGACATTTTTCTGCAATAATCTTTAATGTCATCTAAACTGCAAGATTAACACACAAGTGGTTTTTAACATCTGAATATGGCATTTAAATTGTAGTCTTGCTTCAATCAGTTTGTGGTATTGTAACTTAACATATTGCTGTAACTATACTTAATTTGTTAATTTAATTTCAGCCATTCCAATTGCCAGAAATGTAAGTGACTTAATAAATGTATTTTTGTTTGGACGAGACTTAACCAATTAAGGCAAACCCAAACTTTTCGATAGCAAATTTAGAAAGTTTCTTAAAGAAATTGGGCGGCACAATGGTTAGCACTGCTACCTCACATCGCCAGAGACCCGGGTACAATTCTGGCTTTGGGTAACTGTGGCGTTTGCGTGTTCTCCCTGTGTCTGTGTGGGTTTCCTCCCACAGTCCAAAGATGTGCAGGTTAGGTGGATTGGCCACGCTAAATTGCCTCTTTGGTGTGTCGAGGCATGTGCAGGTTAGTTGCCGTTTCCGGGGAGAGGGCAGGTGAAGTGGGCCTAGGTAGAGTGCTCTTTCAGAGGGTTGGTGTAGACTTGATGGGCCAAATGGCCTCCTTCACAGTGGATGCTATGGTTCTATTCTGCTCTGGTTCTAACAAACTTGGGACAATTACTTCTACCGCTTTAGCAAGTTGTACAATCTACTGAAGTGTCGATCACAATGTCTCGGTGTCTGATCTCAAACGCACTTGTGGAGATTGACATGTGGTTTGTACTCCGGAGACTCTGAACTGAAGTCTACAGAACCTCTATTTAACCGCTGTATGATCATAACATCATACCAGATGTCAGACCATTGATTTAATGAGTGGCTTTAACTGTTGTGAGAGAAGTTTAATTTGCTTTCACTATAATCATTGTCTACTTTGTGAAAATAGGCCTTGGGGATAAAGATCGATATGGATCGGAACAGGAAGAGGAGACTCGGCAGTACGTTGATTTTGATCGTTTGCAGCCTTCCCGCCAGTGAAAACGGGAGTGCATCCCATCTCTGTAGGATCTTCTTTACTTGCTCTGCCGGATTGGTCAGATTCCACTTGTGGGTTTGTGTCCATGGTCCTATCTGGATTCCCTGGTAGCGGAAATTGTTTAGGATTAATTTGAATGGGAGTCCCTCCAGCTGTTCTTCCCCCATTCAGGTTCACTGGGAATGCCTCGCTGTTGCCCAAGTTGAGTTTGTAGCTCAAGAAGGCTCGGAACTCTCTCAGAAGCTGCATGATTGTTTTCAGGCCATTCGGAGGGTCCGAGACGTAGCGCAGCAGGTCATCCGCAAAGAGCAAACCTCTAAAGCAATAGAAATATGCAATGCCTTTGACAGCTAAGAGGAAAGCAAGAGCTACAATGAGGTGATAAAGTATTTTGATCGGTATTGCTCTGAAGAAAAATGTGTTCTCTGCTCCTTCTTTGATGCCCTTCCAGCTTTTTGCGTTGCGCAGAGCAATCGCCAATGGTTCACTTGCTAGGGCGAACAAGAGCGGGGACAGTGGGCATCCCTGCCTTGTGTCTCTGTGAAGCTGGAAGTATTCAGAGCTGGTGATGTTGGTCCGAACGTTTGCATTGGGAAGCTGTACAAGAGTTTCACCCACGAGGTGAATCCTGTTCCCAGCTCAAATGGCTCTAGTGCCTTGATAAAGTACTCCCATTCGACTCTGTCGAAGGCCTTTTCTGCATCCAGGGAGGCGAGGACCTCTGGTGTTCTCTCCCCGGAAGAGGTCATTATTACATTCAGCAACCGCCTGATGTTTTGCAATAGCTGCCTACCCTTGACAAAGCCTGTCAGGTCCTCTGCGACCACCTCTGGTACGCAGTTCCCCAGTCTCTTGGCCAGCACATTCGCGGAATATCTTTGCGTCTACATTAAGCAGTGAAATGGGTCTGTATGATACACATTCTGTTGGGTTCTTGTCTTTTTTGGGTATCAGCGATATCGTGGCCTGTGTTAGTGTAGGAGGCAGGCTTCCCCTCACTAACGAGTCTGCGAGCACGCCCCGTAGGTGTGGGGCCAGGGTTGGTGCAGATTTCTTACAGCGGTCCGCCAGGAACCCGTTAGGTCCCGGCACCTTACCCACCTGCATGGAGCTGCTAGTTTCCATGATTTCTCCCAATCCTCTTGGTACTTCCAGCTCCCTCTGGTTTTGGAGGTGTACATACAGCCCTTGGTAGAATATCTCAAACGCTCGGTTGACCTCTATTTGCTCGATTACCATTCTGCCTCCTTCACCTGTGCTGTCCCCCTCGTGCCTACCTGCTTTCTCAGCTGGTGAGCCAGGAGGCGGCCAGCCTTTTCCCCGTGCTCGTAAAAGATGTCCCGGGTCTGGTGGAGTTGGTTCACTGCTTTCTTGGTGTATCTGTAGCTTTTTCCTCTCCGCCAGAAGCTGTACGGTCAGGGCCTCGGAGTATTTTTTGTCAACCTCCAGAATGGAGTCAATCAGTAACCTGGCCGCCCTCTCTTCCCTATCTCTCCATGTCTGTAGGCTATAATCTCTCCCCTAAACACCGCCTTCAGTGCCTCCCAGAATGTGGAAGGTGAGACTTCCCCGTTTCCGTTATTTGTAACATATTTGCCTATGGCTTGCAATAATTTTTGACCAATGTCCTTATCAGCCAGTAGGTCCGTGTCCAACCTCCACGTGGGGTGCTCGGTAGGGCCCTTCTCCAAACTCACATCCACGTAGTGTGGAACGTGGTCGGAAATAACTATTCCGCTCTTACTATTCCTGGAAGCACCGCTTTCCCTGCTGTAAAGAAGTCGATCCTCGAGTATGCTTTGTCGACCGGCGAAAAGAATGAGAATTCCTTCTCATCGGGGTGTGGGAACCGCCACGGGTTCACCGCCCCCATCTTCTCCATGAATGTTCCCAGTTCCCAAGCCATGCCTGCCCTTTCCCTAATCGGGAGTTCGATCGGTCCATCAGTGGGTCCTGTACACAGTTGCAGTCACCTGCCCCATGTGCATGTCAATGTCAGGGATTCTGCCAGTCTTTTTTTATGACATATATGTCGCCCCAGTTGGGAGTGTACACATTTACCAGAAGTACCAGTGACTTGGGTCACTAACTGTACAGAGTCTACACGTTCTCCGTGTCTGCGTGGGTTTCCACCAGGTGCTCCGGTTTGCGCACACAAGTCCCGAAAGACATGCTGTTAGGTAATTCGGACATTCTGAATCCAGCCCCCTCCCCCCGTGTACCGAACAGGTGCCGGAATGTGGTGGCTTGGGACTTTCACAGTAACTTCATTGCAGTGTCAATGTAAGCCTACTTGTGACAAAAAAGATTATTATGACTTACTGTCCTTGTCGCAGTGAACCACGTCCTCTTACTAATCAATATGGCTACTCCCGTAGCCCTCATCTTGTAGCATGAATGGTACATCTGTCCCACCCAGCCCTTTCTTACCCGCAGTCGGTACTTCTCCCTCAGTCTTCCTGCAGGAAACACAACTATGTCAGCTTTCAGGCTTCTGAGTTGGGCGAAGACTCTGGATCTTTTCACCGGCCCGTTAAGTCCCCTGATGTTCCAGGTAATAATCCAGGTGGGTTTTTTTTGTCCCCTCACTCCTGCAGAATCATCCATACTTAGCTGGTGGACGCACCCCTGCACTCCAGGGTTTCCCTTTTATTAGGGGGCCATCCAAAATGGGCACGGTCACTGTTCTCACCATGAGGCCAGGCCCCTGCACTCCGCAGTTTCCCTTTGTCCAGGGGGCACCCAACATGGCCGCCAACTATGTTTACGCCACATGGGTGCGCCCTTGCATTCCGGGGTCTCCCTTTGTTTAGGGACCCTCCAAAGTGCCTGCTTACGGCGTCATCTTGCTTCTTCAACCTCTTCCTCATTTGCCGAAGCTTGTACAAAACCAAACTCATATTTTTCCTGCTCTGTTCTGTGCCCGCCCCTTCCAACCAGGCACTTGCTCCCTGCCGGGAGGTGAGCCGCGATCCCCCTTCCTTTCTGTCTTCTCATGCTAGCTATTTCTGCTAGTGTGGTGGCCTCCCTGTTGGGGCTGGCCAACCCCTTCCTTATGCCCACTGATTGCCTGCTTTCCCCATTTAAACCCTCACCTGCCTTCCCCGCCCTCATTTCTTTCTATGACCCTGTCTTCTCTTTATGGTCGGAAAGAGGCAGTGCAGTCCTGCGCAAACATGCTCACTGTGCAATGAGTCTTTTGCTCTTTCTCAGTCTTTCCCTGAACAACTCTCATCGTTGCTGTGCCTGTCCCTTGTCCAGGCCGTTGGTTCTGACAAATTAATTTACTTCCTCAGGGGAGTTAATGTTTTTTTTGATACGTGACTCAGAACCTAGCTGGGAACAGCATACTGAAATGTACCCTGTTCTTGTACAGGGCTGATTTCGCCTGATTAAACTCGGCCCTGCATTTTGCTAGATCTGCCCCAATGTCCTGGTAGATTCTGATTTTGTGTCCTTCCTAGCTGACCTGGTTATGTTCTTTTTTCCCCTTTTTCTTTAGTTTACTTAAATACTTTTCTTCTCTTTCTCTCGGGGAGGTTGGTGAACTTGGTGTTCCTGAGCTCTGCACTGGATCGGCTTGTGCCTGTCTGAGCCACACTTGTCGGCACCTCTGCTCCCTCGCTACAGTCCTCGGTCCCCAAACTCCACGGCCAGTTTTTTAAATTAAAAGTTTTCCTTCGATTGGGCAGATAAGCCCGAAGTGCCGGAGCCTGCGCCGGAGCCACCCGAGATGCGGCCGTCGCTCCATGCCTCCGCACCGGAAGTCCAGTTCATAATCTGTTTCATTCCGTGATAAAAAAAATACTTACATTTATAGGGTATCTATGTTGATTCTAAGACTCCCCAGCAAAGTTTCTAGTTAAAATATAACTGGATGCTAGTTCTTTCCTAAAGATCAGGCATTGCTCATAAATGAGCTGATGTTTGGGATCTGCATAAGACAACTACTGATTCTGCATTTAATAATCGCTCATCTATAAATGCCCAAACTAAGCATGGGACGTTCTGGTAAAATGAAAATTTATTGCTGCCAAAATCTTTTCATGAAGCAAAGGTAAAGAATTTCAAATTATGGTTGATTGTCTTATAACATTCTTGTCGAAGCATCGTGGATAATTGCACTGTGGTACAAAAGACAGGAACAGTAGTAGACCATTCAATCCCTCGGCCTTTTTCCCCATTCAATGTGATCATGAGTGGTATGTAACAAAATGCATTTGCCTGCCTTGGCCTCATATCCCTAATACCTTGGCTGACAAAATCTATTGATTTCATATTAAGTATTAATTGAGTTAGCACTTGTATTTTTGTGATAGTCCACACTTCTGCAACCTCTACGTCAGTGTTTTCCAACTTCTCGCCTGAATAGCATTGATTTTAAGGATATATCACCTTGCCCTAGACTCCCCCAACCAGCAGATGAACATTTCTCAATCTACCCAAATGATTCTTATCAAAAAATTTAATCCAAACATTTCTTTACCGTCTATATTCTGGGGAGCGCAAGCCAGATTGTCATGTCATAATAATCGAAGCCTTAGAGCCCTGGTGACAGTTAAGTGAATTGTGATATACTCCTGTCAAAGTTGATATATCCTTTCTAAGGTGGAGCACAGAGAACTGTACACAATACTCCAGATGTGGTCTAACCACATTATATTGTTGCAGGAAAGCTTCCTCCTCTTTATATTCTAGTTCTCTGCTGGAGGGAGTCTGTTTCAAGTATAAACATCAGTACAGACCAATTTGTGCTGCACTTTTAATTCTATGTTTAAAAAAAATGTTCAGTCCAGATGGTCCCAGTTCCTGTGTTGAGTTGACTGATCTTGGCCAGAGAGCGTTTGGGGCAATACATTTAGCCTCTGAGCCGGGAAAGGGTAAGTATGTTAAGAGTATGACCTATGGTAGAAAGTGTATGCATGGACTCTTCTGTGATGTCTTGTAAGAGGAAATAGCCATTTAGTCTTTCACATGAAGTATGGCCACTTGTGTGAGGGAGCAGAAAGCTGCTGGAGCTTTGTGGTTTTTGAAGAGGAAAGAGAGTTATTGATTGCTCTTGTCCCTTATTTGGTTTAGGAGAGATCGGTGCAATAGAGGAAATAAAGAGAATCTTGCAACACTTTTTTATTTTCTATTGGTGCGACTGTTCCAATGCTTGTCTAGCTAGGCTCCCATCTTTCATTAACTTAAATTAATTAAAAATCTACAGCCCATGTCCGAACTCAAACTACATCCCATCACTCCTGTGCTCAGTGACCGACATTAACTCCCAATCCAGCAACACCATTTTAGAATTGTTACCTTATTTCCAAACTCCTTTATGTCCCCACTCCTCTCTACCATTGTACCACTTTCAACCCCACAACCCTCTGCGATGTCTGCACTACTCCAATTCTGGCCTGTTGCACACCTTGGATTTTAAAAAGCTTTACCATTGGCAGCCATGCCTTAGCTGATAAGGCTCTGGAATTTCCTCCCTCCTGCCTCTTTCCTCCTTTATAGCACTCATTAAAAACCTTCCCATTCCATCAGCTCCTTATAGATCTCCGAGACCTTCCCCTGTCCTACTCCTGTTTCAACACCACCTTATCCTGTAGCCCCTGGGGCGTCAAGTGCGGGAAGATCAAAACCTGTCTCTGTACAAAATCCCTCACCTGTAGATACTGGAACCCATTCCTCCTGGCAACTCAAACTCCTGCTCCAACTCCTCCAGACTCGGGAAACCCTCATCAATAAAGAGATCCCCAAATCTCTCGCTCCCTACCCGCTGCCACCTCCGAAACCCCCTGTCCAGCCCCCCCCGGAGCAAACCAGTGTTTATCATCGGTGCCCACACAGACGTCCACTTTAACCTCCTGTGCTGCCTCCACTGTCCCCACACCCTCAGGGCTGCCATTACTACCTGGCTTGTAGAGTACTGAGCCGGCAAGAACGGCAGAGGTGCCAAACGGTCTTCCGTTGGCGGCTATGCAGTAGCTCACGCTCGTGATGGTCTTTTGGGGGATTTGACTGGTGAGGCAGAGAAGAGAAATCCCCCACCGGTTTATGGAGTTGTCGACCAGAAGTGGTCTGCAGAGAAGATTGTTGGGCAAAGAAGAGAGTGGAGTCTGCAGCATAGGAAAACATGGCGGAGGCTCATGAGCTAGGACTGCTTGCACAGTGGTCAACAGAGCAGCTGGTGAAATTCCTTCAGGAGAGCTTCGCCAAGCAAAGGCAGGAGTACCTGGACCCGATTAAGACGGGGATTGATTGGGTGGAGCAAAGATTGGAAGCCCAGGTGGAAAAAAAGGTGGCTGAGCACGAGGACCAGCTAACCGTGATGGCAGCGGAGATGGATCTGATGAGGGACCACCAGAAAAAGCTGCAGAAGGTGGAGGATTTGGAGAACAGGTCATGCAGGCAGAATTTGAGGATCCTTGGCCTCCTGGAGGGCTTCAAGGGATCAGACGCAGGAGCATAAGTGGCACGTATGCTCGAGAAGCTGCTGGGCGAAGGTGCATTTGCTCGACCCTTGGAAGTGCACAGGGCACATAGAGCGCTTGCGAAGCCGCGAATGAGCCGCCGAGGGCGATGGTGGTACGAATGCACAGGTTCCTGGATAAGGAACGGACGAGGAGCTGCAAATGGAAAATAACGAACTGCATTTACCGGCACTGGCCAAAAAGGCGGGCTTGGGCAGCAAGGTCCCAGGTTCAATCCTGGCTCTGGGTCATTGTCTGTGTGGAGTTTGCACATTCTCCCCCTGTCTGCGTGGGTTTCGCCCCCACAACCCAAAGAAGTGCAGGGTAGGTGGATTGGCTATGCTAAATTGCCCCTTAATTGGATAAAATGAATTGGGTACACTAAATTTTTTTTTTTTTAAAGTGCAAGCTTTAACAAAAACATCAGAGTATAATTTGCCAAGAAAGTGATTATTCCACCAAACCACTGTAAAATGAGTCTGTTCAGTGTTATGACACAAGAGGTGCAAAACCTGTGTGTGTTAAATACTGACACTGTAGGTTCCTAATTCTACCATCTGATTATAATCAGTTTTTGATCACTGAAGTATTAAACATTAATATAACCCTCCTAAACTGTTCTCCCCCCCCTCCCCCCCCCCTCCCCCCCTCCCCTCCCCCCCTCCCCTCCCCCCCCCTCCACCCCTCCCTCCCCCCCTCCCCTCCCCCCCCCTCCCCCCCCTCCCCTCCCCCCCCCTCCCCCCCCTCCCCCTCCCCTCCCCCCCCCCTCCCCCCCCCCTCCCCCCCCCCTCCCCCCCCCCTCCCCCCCTCCCCCCCCCTCCCCCCCCTCTCCCCCCCCCCCTCCCCCCCCCCTCCCCCCCCCCTCTCCCCCCCCTCTCCCCCCCCCTCCCCCCCCTCCCCCCCCCCCCCCCTCCCCCCCCCCCTCCCCCCCCTCCCCCTCTCCCCCCTCCTCCCCTCTCCCCCCCCTCCCCCTCTCCTCCCCTCTCCTCCCCCCCTCCCCCTCCCCCCAGAAATCGCCAAAATTGAAGAGCACACATAGGTCTAATTTTTGCTTTTGTAACCATATCTTCTCTTTACAATATAAAAGCTTTATACAACTAGGTACAGAAATTAAGATAGTATAAATAAGTCATTTGTGGATACTTTGGACATTTGCGCAATTTTTTTTTTAATTAAAGGTTCAGAGTACAAGACATTAAAGAACATTTTGTGGCGATCATTCACTTTCTCATACATGACATTTTGTTCTTTACAAAGTACATGATTTCACAGAAATTTTGTAGAATAGACGTGATGCACAAATCCAATCCTATGACAAGCACTGTACCAGGAATACAGATTTTTCATGATTTTAATCATACATTAAGGCTGAATGTGGGATGTTCTGTTCAGTTTTTTGAAGGTAAGGATGGAGTTGATTAAAGTTACTTGTAATAGTCACTCCTCTCAGATTTATTTTGTCAAATTTCAAAAATTCAAATTGAGGGAAACATTTAAGATTTTTACATCCTTTTGCTTAATCTTGGGCATGTACCCTCAACCTCAGGTCAGCAGGTGAGTGACAATCTCCACTGTCAATCTTACTCTAATGATAGATGATAGTTCTATTGAAAAATACAATTTCTGCAAATAAGTCACCAATGAAATAAATAAATTTGATCATTTGTCCTAATACACATCTTCCTCTCATTCTGTTTCTCACTTGGCTTTGTTCTTCAGGATTGTTCACCTCTAACATCTTCCAGTTATGATGAAAAGTTATTGACCTTAAATGCTAAATGTGTTTCTTTTCTACTGCCTAACCTGCTGGGTGTTTCTCACATTTTCTGTTTATCTATCATATTCTCAGCCTTTATTTTACTTTTGAAAATAAACTAGCTGTAATTTTGAAGAGTGAAACCAGTCCAAATGTGACCAAGATTTGACCACTGCATGCTCCAATTCTTGTTTAGATCTAAATGACAGTCCTTGCAGTGTGATTGGTTTTGTGCTCAAGCTACAGTTGTGTCTTTGCAAATATTTCATGTGCAAAATTGTACTTTATTATTAACAAAGAATCAAAACAGAGGCAAAACCGAATCAGGGAACTGTGCAAGAGAAAGGGCAAGGATGAGTAAAGTTGACAATCATAAACAGCAAGATTGTGACTGGAAAAATAAATCCACTGCAGAGGCAGAGAAGAATATACCTAGAGTAAAGCCATTGTGAAAGGAAAGTAGATTATAAATAAAACCCAAAACAACTAAGAGCCAGATGATTAAAAATACACAATTTGTATAGTTTGAGCTATTTTGGTACTGTAATATTCATTCGGTATTTGTAACTGACACTGAAAGCAGTCATTGTATGCCTCCTGGAGAAACAATTGTGCTAAAATTTAGAGTACCCAATTCATTTTTTTTCCAATTAAGGGGCAATTTAGCATGGCCAATCCACCTAACCTGCACATCTTTGGGTTGTGGGGGCAAACACTGAACATGCAAACTCCACATGGACAGTGACCCAGAATCGAACCTGGGACCTCGGTGCCGTGAGGCAGCAGTGCTAACCACTGCACCACCGTGGTGCCTCTACAAATTTTATTTAATCTTCCGAGAACCACATGCATAAAGGCTATGATTTACTGCACATGTTTATGTCATTGCTCCCATTAATAAACAATATTGAAAGACAAATGCCCGATAAACTCAGATTCTGTACACTTGTGTTGCCAATTGTGGTACTGACAATTCGAACAATTAACACGCTAGAAACTACAGACCCAGGAAAATCAAAGTTACTGATATCCAGCCAGAACCAGGCAAGGTGAGAGTGTATGGGTGTGTTTAAACAGAGAAAATCAGAAGATCTGTTGTTCAAACAAAATCTTTTCAAATCCTGGAGGCGGAGGGCTGTAAAATTCACTGAACTGGCAATCCAAAATTGCACTGTCATCAACTGGAAAAGAGAAAGATAAGCCATCAGATAATTGAGCATATGCATGGTATTACTGACTGGAAAAAAAAAACATCTTTATAAATGTAAGGAATTCTGATTTGTCCATTCACTGCTCAATCCAATCGGTACAGATGAATCAGACAACTTATATAACAATAACATTCCAAGGTGTTTCTCAGCATTATGGTTAGAGGTAGGTAAAGGAGGAGAGAGTTGCAGAGAGGGAATTCCAGAGCTCGGGGCCAAGACAACTGAGGACCGGCCACTAAAGGTGCAGCAATTATGACAGACAATGCATACGAGGCCAGAATTAGAATACAACATACCTCAAAGAATTGTGGGGATGGAGGAAGTAGGGAGGGGCAAGACTGGAGGGATTTGAAAATAAGGGCGAGAATTTTATAACTAAGATGTCGCTTGACCAGGAGCCATGTGTATCAGCAAGCACAGGAGTGGTAGGTTAACGGGACTTACTGCGAGTTAAGACATGGGCAGCAGAGTTTTGAACAATCACAACGCAATGCCAGTTGCAACTTGCTCTGATACAATAAGACATTGTTCACCAAGATCATCAGATCTGTTTTGTAGTAATATAGTGCTGCGTATTTTTAAATGCTCACAAGCTTTCAACAATGGTGTTTTGTTGCAGCAGGCCTCAGTTCCAGAACCAAAGGGTTGTAAACATGACTAAATACTCAGTTCACAGTGGCTAACAGACACCATGTGAAATAACACTGTGTTAAAATTATGCTGGTTTAAGGGAGAAAATGGTCAGGTACATAATTGTGTATTACAATCAGATCACCTAGAAATGATTCCCATGCAAGCTTGAGTTGAGATCAGGTTGTATGTGTGAAAGCAATCATATATATATATAAAATATTAATACGGAAGAAAGAAAATAGGACAGCTTTATTTGACAAATGACATGGACAAATGGGCAGCACGGTAGCATTGTGGATAGCACAAATGCTTCGCAGCTCCAGGGTCCCAGGTTCGATTCCGGCTTGGGTCACTGTCTGTGCGGAGTCTGCACATCCTCCCCGTGTGTGCATGGGTTTCCTCCCACAGTCCAAAGATGTGCAGGTTAGGTGGATTGGCCATGATAAATTGCCCTTAGTGTTGGGTGGGGTTATGGGGATAGGGTGGAGGTGTTGACCTTGGGTAGGGTGCTCTTTCCAAGAGCCGGTGCAGACTCGATGGGCCGATTGGCCTCCTTCTGCACTGTAAATTCTATGACATGGAATGGAGTAAATAAGGTTGATGAACTACAGGCACAAGTATCCACACTGGATTATGAAAAGGCCTGGCTCAAACAAGAGAAGGAACAGGCACATAATATTCCTGGCAGAAGGGTCAGGGCGGGAGATGTGGAAATATTGAACAAAAATTATTATAGCACTAGAAAGAAATGACGTACTTGAGGATTTAAAGATTGAATCCATTTGATTAGAATTAAGGAACAATAGCGGAGCTATTACACTGCTGCTTGTATTTTATTCAATGCCAAATAATGCAAAAGAGATTGAGGAGCAGACTTGCATTTGTTGATATAAATGAAGAATGCAAGAACTCTAGGGTAAAAAGCTTTGGCTGCAATTTCTGAAATGTGCAACTTTAAAGTGACGACCCCCCACCCCATTACAATCATTGTCTGTAGGAGCTTTCTCACTGAAAAAAAACATTCAAACATTCACTGTGTAAGTTGAAAGACTTTGCATTGCTAAATTCCTATAATAAAGAAATGTGCCAAATAATCGCATGTTTGAGGTGATTAGCAAAAGAACCAGAGACAACATGTGTGAAAAAAATTTAAGCAGCAAATTATGATGATCTGGAATGCACTGCCTGAAAGTGAACCTAGGGACAGTTAGTACATGCCTGCTATGTTTAGTCTGACCTGGGGGTGGATAGCTAGCTGTATAGGCCAGCAATGTGACTATCAAAGTAATGTTCTGCTCCATCTAGTTGAAGTGCATGCTGTCTGCCTTGAACTATACTGCGAAAACAGCAGACCAAGATTCAGGCAGACATTCCCTGGAAGGGGTGTCCTTGATATCTTAATTGTTGTTGAAAACATTATAAAATAAAGTGAGGCTAAAGCTCTCTTTGGAAAATACATTTCATTTGGTGCCTCTAATCACAGGATAGCTGGCTGGCACAGATGATAAAAACAGTGACTAGGTTACATTTACCATTTCTGGCATAGCTACAAGATTGCTCACCCTGATCTACCCAAATAGGCAATGTTCAACCAGGGACAATCCCAGTTGGACCGGTAACAAATTTACATGACCTCCAAACATAATTGTGGAGTAATTGCTTATGCATAAGTTTTGAACTGTAGTCTACCTTGCCATACAATTAAGCAAACCTATAACAATGTTATGTTGTGCTATGATCTGATATGCTAAGACTCACTGTATTGCTCTGTACCATTCTTCATTATTATGCTATTCAATGCTAGGCTATGAATGTTATAGAATCCATGTAATCCCTGCAGTGCAGAAGGAGGCCATGCAGCCCACCGAGTCTGCACTGGCCCTTGGAAAGAGCATTCTACTTAAGCCTATGCCTCCATCCTATCCCCGTAACCCTACCTAACCTTTTGGACACCAGGGGGCAAATTAGCATGGCCGCTCTACCTAACCTGCACACCTTTGGACTGTGGGAGGAAACCCACACAGACACTGGGACAAAGTGAAAACTCCACACAAATGGTTACCCGAAGCCAGAATTGAATCTGGGACCCTGGAGCCGTGAGGCTGCAGTGCTAACCACTGTGCCACCATGCCACCCATATGTTATGATTTTAGGTTCTCAAGTTTAAAATCATTCAGTAAAGGGAAATCCTACCACCTGATCAGGTTGAATTTAATGTTGCATAGCTATTGATTAGGTCAAATAGTTTGCCAATATTATGCGGGCTGTTGGGAGTCACAAGTGAGTCACCCAAATTCAAAAGACAGGAATGTGGAAGAATGGGAAAATATTTTTTTTATTTGTTCATGGGATGTGGGTGTCGCTGGCTGGGCCAGCATTTTTTGCCCATGAAGAAGTGAGCCATTTCAGATGGTATTTAAGAGTCATCCACACTGCTGTGGGTCTGGAGTCACATGTAGTCCACACCAGGCAAGGACATCAGATTTCCTCCCCTAACCGATATTAGTGAACCAGATGGGTTTTTACGACAATCAATAATGGTCATCATTAGACTTTTAACTGCACCCATCTGCAGGATTCATACCCTCTCCCCAGAGCAGTATCCTGGGTCTCTAGATTACTAGTCCGGTAATATTACCACTAGGCCACTGCCTCCCTCATTAACACTAGGGGAAGTAAATAAGCTTTGAAAACATTTAGATTTCAAATTCCACCAGTATAAAACATTTTCCAAAGTAGGACAATATTTAAAAACACCAACAAAAATAATTAAATGCAAAATCAACTTTATCTAGGTCACAAGGACACGAGTCAGTTTACACAGTATATTCTGCATTACACATCATAAATCTTTGTAGGTAGCACCCCCTAGAGTTGAGAATACCCCATGTAATGAAACAGCACCACCACTGGACAATTCCAGCTTTTTGGCCTCTACATTTCTGATACATTGGAATCCAAATATTAAAAAAGAAACCCTTCTTTCTCCTCCCCAACCCCCTCCCCAAAATAGTCTTAAAACTTCTAATTTGAAGCAAGGTTTATCCATTCCAGCATGATCATTCTCCAGACCCTATTTTTTGTAAACCTTTTCCTCATGGAAGTGTTTCTTCTGAATTACTAGTTCACGTTTATCACTGTAGAAGCCAATTCCAGGATCAAGACATGATAGATTTTGCTGCTTTTAATTGAGCCAAAGGCTTACATCCTTTCTACAGACAGGGAACATCTGTAGAGTAATTCAGTTTGAGGCAATGTTTTATCTAAGCTGTGTGGGTGCACGACTCAGCACCAATCTTAAAGGGATCGCACCATGCAACAGGCCATGCACAACAAAAAACAATTGAGCAAACATTGTTTTCAGCCATAATCATCCCTATTTTAACTGTTAGCTCAACAGTGGTAATAGCAGAAGTTTCAGAGCAAGTCACTTGTCTGTCACTAGGTGAGTGGTGGGGAAGCATTTTGAAATGGTTGGGAGGGATAGAATCAGCAGTCTACATTTTTTCAGTGGGTATGGGGAAGGAGATCATGGAAGTCATCTCTAGTTTGCCTTGCGTATGCACAAAATAACATAAATACACCAATGATTGCCATGAACTCCAGCCTCTTTCCTGCCAAGATAGTACAAGGATGGACTACTACAGCACTAGATCTTACCAATATTTTCTTTTACTGTGTAAGATACCGAGTACTGCACGGGAGTACAAACTCCAGCAATATATGGCTCCTGGACTAGGGAAATCCGACCCTCCAAGAATAAGGAACTCAATCCTATGTGTGCTACTACATACTCGCTGGTTTGCTGTGTTCAGATTTTATGGCGTTGTTCCCAGCACTGTTCCCTCATTAGTTGATATAAACTGTGGCACAGTGGTTAGCACTGCTGCCTCATGGCACCAAGGTTCAATCCCGGCTCTGGGTCACTGAGTTTGCACATTCTCCCTGTGTCTGCGTGGGTTTTACCCTCACAAACCAAAGATGTGCAGTGTAGGGGGATTGGCCACACTAAATTGCCCCTTAATGAATTGGGTACTATAATTTTTTTTTTAAATAAATAAACAAACTGGAACACCAGTTCGGTAATGCAAGATACATGCAAATTAATTGGAACATTGATTATAATTTCTTATCTGGTCATCGAGTTGCCATACTATACACCTAGCTTTTTTAAAATTTAGAGTACACAATTAATTTTTTCCAATTAAGGGACAATTTAGTTTGGCCAATCCACCTATCCTGCTCATCTTTGGGTTGTCGGGGTGAAACCCACGCAAACACAGGGAGAATGTGCAAACTCCACACGGTCAGTAACCCAGAGCAGTGATTGAACCTGGGACCTTGGCGCTCTGAGGCAGCAATGCTAACCACGGGACTTCCGGTTGCTGCGATGCAGTGCTAAGCCGCACTTTCGGTGGCTCCAGCTATTTTTGGACTTTCGGGCTCTGTTAAGGGCCCGCAACGGCGCTGTTTTGACTTTTCCCCGGGTGGGAACGCAGCCTCTGTGCTTGGCGGCCGGTGGATGGGCTGGACTAGAAGTGGAGCGACCGGAAAATCGACTTTGCAGCAGAAAGGACAAGATGGCAGCAGGCGGGGAACCGGCAGCGTGGCAGCAGTGGGCGAGGGATCAGCATGAGCTGCTGCTGCGCTCCTTCCAGGAACTAAAGGCTGAGATCCTGGAGCCGTTGAGGGCATCGCTGGACAGGCTCGGGGCGACTCAGGCTGCGGAGATTCAGGAGCTGCAGCAGAAGGCTTCAGAGAACAAGGACGAACGCCTGGGCCTGGCGGTGAAGGTGGAGTCGCACAAGGCGCTTCACAAGAAATGGTTGGCAAGGATGGAGAATCGCTCCCGCTGGAAGAATCTGCGGATTTTGGGCCTCCCGGAGGGGCTGGAAGGTTCGGATTTGGGGGCCTACGTGGTCCTGATGCTGAACTCGCTGATGGGCGCAGGGTCGTTCCGGGGACCCCTGGAGCTGGAGGGTGCCCATCGGGTGCTGCTGTGGAAGCCCAGGCCGAACAAGCCGCCCAGGGCGGTCTGGTCCGCTTTCAACGCTTGGTTGACCATGAGTGTGTGCTTCGTTGGGCGAAGAGGGAGAGGAGTAGCAAGTGGGAGAATACAGAGATCAGGATCTACCAGGACTGGAGTGCGGAGGTGGCGCAGAGAAGGGCTGGGTTTAAACGGGCGAAGGCAGTGCTCCACAAGAAGGGGGTCAAGTTTGGCCTGTTGCAGCCGGCACGCCTGTGGGTCACTTATAAAGACCGCCAACTTTATCTTGACTCCCCGGAGGAGCTGGGGGCTGGGGAACGTTGTACGCAGCCCGGAGGCTTTGTCCTCCTTGATATCCTTTCGCTTTTTTTGGTTCTATTGGACGATGCTTTTTTGCGGTTCTGATTTTTCTTTTCTGCTTTTCGGGACTGTTATCTGTTTATTTGGGTGTTTTATCATAGTATGTTGGGATTTCTATTATTTCACTGATTGCGGGTTTGGGTGGGGTTCGCGGCCCTTTTAGGTCATGTGCCTGTCTTCCTGCGTTTTGGGTCGGGGGGGGGGGGGGGGGGGCTTGGAATGGGGGCGTGGGCTTTTCTCCCGCGCTGGAGAAGCAGGGGGCAGGGTCGGCATTGGGGGAATGGGTGTGTGACACTGGGGAGGGTAATTGGGGTGGTGGGAGCAGCAGGAGTCGGCTGACTTACGGAAGTACAATGACTGGAGTTACGCAGCTTGGGGAGGGGGGGAGGGGGGGGGAAGAGAAAGAGAGGAGAAGAGAGAAGAGGGGGGGGGTGATACCGGGTTGCTGCTGGAATGGCCAAGAAAGAGCTGGAGCATGCAGAGGGAGTCGGGATGGGGGGTCTGTCGCTGTGGGGAGCGGGGGGCGCAGGCACGTGGCGGATTAAGGAAGGTTGACGGGGGAGGGGGGCAGGTGGCCCTCCAATCCGGCTGATCACCTGGAATGTGAGGGGACTGAATGGGCTGGTCATATCCCACGTGTTCGCGCACCTGAGGGGGCTGAAGGTGGACATGGCTATGCTTCAGGAGACGCACCTGAAGGTGGCGGATCAGGTTAGGTTAAGGAAGGGGTGGGTGGGCCAAGTGTTTCATTTGGGGCTGGATGGAAAAAACTGGGGGGGGGGGTTGTCGTTTGAAGCGTCGAGTGTGGTGGCAGACAGCGGCGGGAGGTACGTGATGGTGAGCGGCAAACTACAAGGGGAGCGGGTGGTGCTGGTCAATTAATACGCCCCGAATTGGGATGATGTGGGTTTCATGCGGTGCATGTTGGGCCGGCTTCCAGATTTGGAGGCGGGGGGGCCTGATAATGGGGGGGGGGGGGGGGGGGGGGATTTCAACACAGTGCTGGATCCGCCACTGGATCGATCTAGTTCCAGGATGAGTAGGAGGCCTGCGGCGGCTAAGGTGCTGAGGGGGTTTATGGACCAGATGGGAGTGGTGGATCCTTGGAGGTTCGCGAGGCCGAGGGCCAGGGAATTTTCATACTTCTCCCATGTGCATACGGCCTACTCCCGGATTGATTTTTTTGTTTCGAGTAGGGCGCTGATTGCGAGGGTAGTAGACGCTGAGTACTCGGCAATAGCCATTTCAGACCATGCCCCGCATTGGGTGGACCTCGAGCTGGGGGAGGAGGGACACCAGCGCCCGTTCTGGCGCTTGGAGGTGGGGCTGCTGGCGGATGAGGTGGTGAGGGGGCGGCAATGCCCCCGACAATGTCTCGGGCGCTGATCTCCTTGATTCTTAAGCGAGACCAGGATCCCCCTGCAGTGTGGGTCATACAGGCCGATCTCACTCTTGAATGTGGACGCCAAGTTGTTGGCAAAGATCTTAGCCACGACGATAGAGGACTGTGTGCCGCAGGTTATCCACGAAGATCAAACGGGGTTTGTGAAGGGGAGGCAGCTGAACACTAATATACGGAGGCTCTTGAACGTTATAATGATGCCGGCGTTAGAAGGGGAGGCGGAGATAGTGGTGGCGCTAGATGCGGAGAAGGCCTTTGATAGGGTCGAGTGGGGGTAGTTGTGGGAGGTGCAGGAAAGGTTCGGGTTTGGGGAGGGGTTTGTCAGTTGGGTGAGGCTGTATGAGGCCCCGATGGCGAGCGTGGCCACGAATAAGAGGTCGGAGTATTTTCGATTATATAGAGGGACGAGGCAGGGGTGTCCCTTGTCCCCCCTACTTTTTGCGCTGGCAATTGAACCCCTGGCTATGGCGCTGAGGGAGTCGGGGGATTGGAGGGGGCTGGTCTGGGATGGGGAGGAGCACCGAGTGTTGCTCTATGCGGACGACCTTTTGTTCTATGTGGCGGACCCGGTGGAGGGAATGCAGGTGGTGATGGGGATTTTCCAGGAATTTGGGGATTTCTCAGGGAATAAGCTTAACTTTGGGAAAAGTTTGTGGTACACCCGGGGGACCAGGAGAGGGGGATTGGGAAGATCCCACTGAAAAGGGCAAAGTGGAGCTTCAGGTACTTGGGGGTTCAGGTGGCCAGGAGCCTTGCATAAGCTTAACCTCAAGGCTGGTGGAGCAAATGGAGGAGGAGTTTAAGAGGTGGGACATGTTGCCGCTATCTCTGGCGGGTAGGGTGCAGTCAGTCAAGAAGACGGTGCTCCCGAGGTTTCTGTTCCTGGTCCAGTGCCTCCCCATCCTTATCCCGAAGGCCTTTTTTAGGCGGGTTAACAGGAGCATTACGGGGTTTGTGTGGGCACACGGGACTCCAAGGGTGAGACGGGTGTTCTTGGAGCAGGGCAGGGATGGGGGGGGGGGGGGGGGGGGGGGGGGGGCTGGCATTGCCCAACCTCTGTGGGTATTATTGGGCTGCCAACGCAGAGATGGTGCATAAGTGGGTAATGGACAGGGAGGGGGCAGCATGGAAGAGGATGGAGATGGCATCCTGTGTGGGCACGAGCCTGGAAGCGCTGGTAACAGCGCCGCTCCCTCCAACGAGGTATACCACGAGCCCGGTGGTGGCAGCTACCCTCAAGATATGGGGGCAATGGAGGCGGCACAGGGGGGAGGTGGGGGCCTCGATGGGGTCCCTAATACGGGGGAACCACCGGTTTGTTCCGGGGAGAATTGATGGCAGGTGTCAGGAGGCTGGGGGACCTGTTCAGAGACGGGAAGTTCGCGAGCCTGGGTGAGCTGGAAGGGAAGTTCGGGCTCCCCCCAGGGAACACCTTTAGGTACATGCAAGTAAGGGCGTTTGTCAGGCGGCAGGTGGCGGGGTTCCCTCTGCTGCCGCCGTGTGGGGTTCAGGACAGGGTGCTCTCGGGGGTGTGGGTTGAAGAGGGGAGGATCCCGGAAGTGCACCAGGTGATGCAGGAGGTAGACGAGGCCTCGGTGAAGGAGCTGAAAGGTAAATGGGAGGAGGAGCTGGGTGAGGAGATTGAGGAGGGGGCATGGGCGGATGCCCTGGAAAGGGTGAACTCCTCCTCTTCTTGTGCGAGGCTTAGCCTCATAGTTTAAGGTGCTGCATAGGGCTCATATGACCGGGACAAGGATGAGCCATTTTTTTGGGAGCGAGGACAGGTGTATTAGGTGCTCTGGGGGCCCAGCAAACCATGTCCACATGTTCTGGGCATGCCCAGCGCTGGGGGAATTTTGGAAGGGTGTAGCAAGGACGGTATCGAGGGTGGTAGGATCCAGGGTCAATCCAGGCTGGGAACTCGCAATTTTTGGGTTTGCAGTGGAGCCGGGAGTGCAGGAGGTGAAAGAGGCCGGTGTTCTGGCCTTTGCGTCCCTAGTAGCCCGGCGGAGGATTCTTCTTCAGTGGAAGGATGTGAGGCCCCCAAGCGTGGAGGCCTGGGTCAACGATATGGAGGGGTTTATTAAATTGGAGAGGGTGAAATTTGCCCTAAGGGGGTTAGTGCAGGGGTTTTTCAGGAGATGGCAATCATTCCTAGATCTCCTGGCAGGACGGTAAAATCAAAAGGTCAGCAGCAGCAGCAACCGGGGGGGGGGGGTTTATCTCTTGTTTTTGTTTTGGGTTGAATCTTTGCCAACGACTGCCGTTTATTTATTTCTTCTCTTATGTATACAACGGGGGGGGGGGGGGGGGGGTTTTGTTCGTAGAATTTTCTGTTACTGTTTTCCTTTTTGTGAAAATGTGAATTAAAATTTTTTTTTTTAAAAAGCAATGCTAACCATTGTACTACACACCTATATAGGCCATGAAGACAGTAAACTTCAACATTTTTATACTACAATGTATAAATTGACTCACCATATACAACTGGATACACTGTGCCCCTAATTCCAGATGCTGGACAATGCATATTTTTTCCATTCAAATAAATGTTTAGTTCCACATGATCATAAGTAAGCCCCTTGTAAAAAAAAAAGTTATTAAATCACTATAATTCTGTAGTTAAACACAACTGCAATAAACTAAGGTTCAAAACAAAGATTCAAAACTCACAAAATCTGCTTTATAAATAGCTTATGAAATCATTGATGTTTTGAAACACTAATCTCTTCAGTTATGCCTCCTTTCAAATTAATTCACTACCACTGTACTGGAAATGACATGCATCATAACAGAAAAACAGGGTCAAGTGATGGCTGGGTAACAAAGCAGAGCGCCAATCAGTTCATATCTGAAAAGTATGCATTTATATTTTTTTTAAATCTGAATGAACTTTAAAAAAATTAAATGGTTATTTCTTGATTTATTCTGGGGTAAGTTCCCAGTGACCTAGTATCTTTTCCAGTGAACATCAGCTAAGCTACTTGAGCTAGCAGTGATGGGCTTAATGCTTTCCCTGCCACTCAAATTGTGCAGGATAACTATCAAGGACATCAAACCTACACCAATGTTTTCCCCACTCAGTTCAAAAATTACAAGGACCCCTCGCATCCCTCCTCCTCCAGTCTTCTCTTCATCCATTATTTCCCCCTCCCTCAAATGCCACTTGTCCTGACTGAAAAAGGGTATCGCAGCACAACATTTATTTATGTTAAAAGATAGCATAAAACAAAATATGTTTTCATAAAGTTGGTTTCTCTTTCCGGGTTTAAGGCCTGAAATGAACTTCGGAAGCAATAGTCATTTTGCAATGCACCATCCAGGGTGGAAATGTGACGATCCAGTGTGGCAGTAAATTCATTGCAGCTGTAATTACAATGTGCTCATCAATGGAGAAAGGTTCTTTGCAAATTTTAAAAGCCAGCAGCAATAAATTTATATGAGTATATTTCTAGTTTCTGTTAATATTAGTTTGGTAGCTGCACACACACACAGCCCGATTAACTGCTGTGACATTAACTACAATAATGGAACAGATAGTACATTTGTGTAAATCAAGAAAAAGTCAAAGCAGGAATTTGTACATTTACAAGAAATGTCAGGTAACGGTTTAAAATGAACACATTGGTTTGTCTTTCATGTGTCACATGTATGTGCGATCGTTATGTTAACTTTGGTTTACTGAGAACCACTGCTGGAGTGGCCTTCTGGTCATTTTTTTTTAGTTCATGGAATATTGGCGCTGCTGGCATTTATTCCCCAAACTTAACTGCCCTTGAGAAGATGGTGTGAACTGCCTTCTTGAATAACTTGCAGAGTGATGATAGATGGGGAATGCCAGGATTTGGACCATGTGACAAAGGAACAGATCGGAGGTATGAATCAAGATTTTTCCACAAAAGGAATAACCACCTGCATTTACATAGTGCCTCTAATTTAGTAAAACATCCCAAGATTCCACACAGGAGTGCTTTCAGTCAAAATCTGACACTGTGCCACAAGAAGAGGTAGTAGAACAAGTGTCCAAAAGCCTGGTCAAAGAAGTAGATTAAGGGGCATCATAATGGATACCCATGAGATTTAAGGGAGAGAATTCAGAGCTTAAACCCTGGACAGCTTTGGTCCCATGTCACCAGAAGCAATGTCTCTACATTGATCTGATGGTTGAAGGTACAGGGAGAGCTGAAGTCTTCCTACCCCTCCCTGTAGAGAGAGGAATGCAACTTTGCTTTTACTTACCTGTACTTTTGTTAAGGAAACAGTACATATGTGAGAAGCAACACTAGTTTCAGCTGCAGCAGCCAGAGCTATAGAGGCATCAGGGGAAATTATTCAAATATAGCTATTTAAAGTTAGAGCGACAAGGAAATCCTTGAAAACCAAAAGCCCTAGAGAGTATCTGCAAATCCTAAATTCCTTTTTACATACCACAATATCTCCTTCCTGGGGAAGACTGTTTGCTGGAAGTCTGTTTCGCTCTTCGTTATTGTGATAAATAGCGCCATCGTGCCTCAGCACTAAACTTTGAGCATCCCGACCGAACGGAATCTGATTAAGGTTGGCTTTTTGCGTAGCCACCCCAACTCCCCAAACTCCTGAAATATAATAAGAGTGCAATATGGTTACAATTCATTTCAGTTTCCTGAAATCTAATCTGCAGCTAAGTTTGCTTCAATTTCTTGAAAAACACAGTGCATATTTAAATGCAACCTCAGAAAATTTATAATCTTGATACATCACAATCAGATTCCCTTACAATTGAAGCAAATAATTTCAGAAAAACGATAGATGCATGGCACTGACATGCCAACATACGCCAGAATGGCAAGGCATGGCTGGTGAATTCCCCACACTATTGCTTTTATTGTTTTGACCAAGATAATAAAGGCAGAAAATTAAGGCTGGAAACACCACAATCCAACAAATGCAGGAGAGAAACATTCAAAATCAGCATTGCTTTGTGGAAGGGCTCTCCAGCAGTCCAACCTGAGCTATGGAACAGGTCACCAGCCAGTTTTCTGACCACTTTAAATGCATCCGTGTGAGACTGGGGACGAACTTATTAAAGGGAGGAAAATATATACTTTATTTAAAAAAATAAAATAAAAACACATAGTTCCGTTATTTTTAATGCATAGGAGTGCATGGGTATGCGGAAGTGTACAATCAAATTCGCCTAACTTTTTATTTGAAAGTGAAAGGGAATTTCCCTCCAGAACTTGCTTGCAATTTTACAGAAAGAACAAAGGGAAGATCATCAAGTATATTTCATCTTAAGACAGCGCTTGAAATGTTTTCCAACTATCACCCCATTGTGAGGCTTGAAAATTGCCATGACCCCAGCATGTGAGCAGAATGAGCCTGAGCCAGGTAGACGATTAGAACTATGAATGTGGGGGATGAGAGAGCTGTGATGTAGAGAGTGGGAGAGGGGATAGGGAGGTGGAGAGCAGTGAGGGCAGGGAGGTGGAGAACTGCGAGAGCCAGGGGGAGAGCTGTGTGGGCGGGGAGTGGGCAGGGAGGTGGAGAGAGCTACAAGAGCAGAGAGAGGGGGCAGGGAGGTGGAGAGCTATGAGTATGGGGAGAGCTGAGGGAATGGGGAGATGGGGGTTGAAAACCACATCCATAGAATCCCTATTCTCTGGATGTAGTCTGCACCAACCCTCTGAAAGAGCACTACCCAGGCCCACTGTAATTCCTGTAACCCCACACATTGATCATGGCCAATCCACCTAACCTGCAAATCTTTCCACTATGGAAGAAACCGGAGCACCCGGAGGAAACACATGCAGACATGACGAGAAAGTAAAAACTGCACATAAACAATCACCCAAGGCCGGAATGGAACCCGGGTCCCTGGTGCTGTGAGGCAGCAGTGATAACCACTGTGCCGCAGAGCCGCACCTACTTTTACACTGGCCTTGTTGGAGCAGGAAGCAAGCCTGAAAGATAGGTCAGTAAGGCTATGCCCACCACTGGAAAAAAAAACAGGCTTTCCAAGTTCTAACTCTGAGCTTCATGGCAGCTATTACTGCATCAGAGCTAATTCATCCTAAATCCCACTGAGGGGTCACAAGCCAGGTTTGGGAAGCCCCATCTTATACAGACATAAGAATCAAAGCACTTCACTATTACTGGGACTGCACTATTTTGAAATACAGTCACCACCTTGTCAGGAAATTAGTTAATTGGGAACTGGGATAGCCTGTGCAGGATATCCCCTTAAATGGAGTCATGGGTTAAGCAAACATACTGCACATTTGATTCAAGGCACTGGAGGGAGAAAGGTAGCACTTATATGGGATTCCATTTCATTCACAATTGTACACTATGTGGGACACAGAGCAGACCTGTCATGACAATAACATTATTTGGTAAAGTGTAATTATTTTTGTCAGACATAATTCCTAGCAACATCTAACAGTTACAGCATAAAAAGAAAACAAGATGCTTTACAGAAGTGTAATCGGGAAGAAAAAAAAGCCAAAGAAGGAGAGCTTGTCAAAGAATTGGTTTTTAAGGAGGGTCTTAAAGGAACAAAATGGAGGGGCAGAAGTTTATGCAAAGAATTCTACAACACATGGCCAAAGAGAGAAGGGATGTGGAGAAAATGTATAAGAAGCTAGAGCTAAAGTGATAGTGGTTTCCTCTAACACTGGAAGATTACCTCATTGAATATCAGCTTATGCTCAAAGTGAAAATGCATAAGAACATAAGAACATAAGAACTAGGAGCAGGAGTAGGCCATCTGGCCCCTCGAGCCTGCTCCGCCATTCAATTAGATCATGGCTGATCTTTTGTGGACTCAGCTCCACTTTCCGGCCCGAACACCATAACCCTTAATCCCTTTATTCTTCAAAAAACTATCTATCTTTACCTTAAAAACATGTAATGAAGGAGCCTCAACTGCTTCACTGGGCAAGGAATTCCATAGATTCACAACCCTTTGGGTGAAGAAGTTCCTCCTAAACTCAGTCCTAAATCTACTTCCCCTTATTTTGAGGCTATGCCCCCTAGTTCTGCTGTCACCCGCCAGTGGAAACAACCTGCCCGCATCTATCCTATCTATTCCCTTCATAATTTTAAATGTTTCTATAAGATCCCCCCTCATCCTTCTAAATTCCAACGAGTACAGTCCCAGTCTACTCAACCTCTCCTCATAATCCAACCCCTTCAGCTCTGGGATTAACCTAGTGAATCTCCTCTGCACACCCTCCAGCGCCAGTACGTCCTTTCTCAAGTAAGGAGACCAAAACTGAACACAATACTCCAGGTGTGGCCTCACTAACACCTTATACAATTGCAACATAACCTCCCTAGTCTTAAACTCCATCCCTCTAGCAATGAAGGACAAAATTCCATTTGCCTTCTTAATCACCTGTTGCACTTGTAAACCAACCTTCTGTGACTCATGCACTAGCACACCCAAGTCTCTCTGAACAGCGGCATGCTTTAATATTTTATCGTTTAAATAATAATCCCGTTTGCTGTTATTCCTACCAAAATGGATAACCTCACATTTGTCAACATTGTATTCCATCTGCCAGACCCGAGCCCATTCACTTAACCTATCCAAATCCCTCTGCAGACTTCCAGTATCCTCTGCACTTTTCGCTTTACCACTCATCTTAGTGTCATCTGCAAACTTGGACACATTGCCCTTGGTCCCCAACTCCAAATCATCAATGTAAATTGTGAACAATTGTGGGCCCAACACGGATCCCTGAGGGACACCACTAGCCACTGACTGCCAACCAGAGAAACACCCATTTATCCCAACTCTTTGCTTTCTATTAATTAACCAATCCTCTATCCATGCTACTACTTTGCCCTTAATGCCATGCATCTTTATCTTATGCAGCAACCTTTTGTGTGGCACCTTGTCAAAGGCTTTCTGGAAATCCAGATATACCACATCCATCAGCTCCCCGTTATCTACTGCACTGGTAATGTCCTCAAAAGATTCCACTAAATTAGTTAGGCATGACCTGCCTTTTACGAACCCATGCTGCGTCTGCCCAATGGGACAATTTCTATCCAGATGCCTCGCAATTTCTTCCTTGATGATAGATTCCAGCATCTTCCCTATTACCGAAGTTAAACTCACTGGCCTATAATTTCCTGCTTTCTGCCTACCTCCTTTTTTAAACAGTGGCGTCACGTTTGCTAATTTCCAATCCACCGGGACCACCCCAGAGTCTAGTGAATTTCGGTAAATTATCACTAGTGCATCTGCAATTTCCCTAGCCATCTCTTTTAGCACTCTGGGATGCATTCCATCAGGGCCAGGAGACTTGTCTACCTTTAGCCCCATTAGCTTTCCCATCACTCCCTCCTTAGTGATAACAATCCTCTCAAGGTCCTCACCTGTCATAGCCTCATTTCTATCAGTCGCTGGCATGTTATTTGTGTCTTCCACTGTGAAGACCGACCCAAAAAACCTGTTCAGTTCCCCAGCCATTTCCTCATTTCCCATTATTAAAACTCCCTTCTCATCCTCTAACGGACCGATATTTACCTTAGCCACTCTTTTTTGTCTTATATATTTGTAAAAACTTTTACTGTCTGTTTTTATATTCTGAGCAAGTTTACTCTCATACTCTATCTTACTCTTCTTTATAGCTTTTTTAGTAGCTTTCTGTTGCCCCCTAAAGATTTCCCAGTCCTCTAATCTCCCAGCAATCTTTGCCACTTTATATGCTTTTTCCTTCAATTTGATACTCTCCCTTATTTCCTTAGATATCCACGGTCGATTTTCCCTCTTTCTTCCGTCCTTCCTTTTTGTTGGTATAAACCTTTGCTGAGCACTGTGAAAAATCGCTTGGAAGGTTCTCCACTGTTCCTCAACTGTTCCACCATAAAGTCTTAGCTCCCAGTCTACCTTAGCTAGTTCTTCTCTCATCCCCTTGTAATCTCCTTTGTTTAAACACAAAACACTAGTATTTGATTTTACTTTCTCACCCTCCATCTGTATTTTAAATTCCACCATATTGTGATCGCTCCTTCCGAGAGGATCCCTAACTATGAGATCATGAATCAATCCTGTCTCATTACACAGGACAAGATCTAGGACCGCTTGTTCCCTCGTAGGTTCCATTACATACTGTTCTAGGAAACTATCGCGGATACATTCTATAAACTCCTCCTCACGGTTGCCTTGACCGACCTGGTTAAACCAATCGACATGTAGATTAAAATCCCCCATGATAACTGCTGTACCATTTCTACATGCATCAGTTATTTCTTTGTTTATTGCCTGCCCCACCATCTCGTTACTATTTGGTGGCCGATAGACTACTCCTATCAGTGACTTTTTCGCCTTACTATTCCTGATTTCCACCCAAATGGATTCAACCTTATCCTCCATAGCACCGATGTCATCCCTTACTATTGCCCAGATGTCATCCTTAAATAACAGAGCAACACCACCTCCCTTACCATCCACTCTGTCCTTCCGAATAGTTTGATACCCTCGGATATTTAACTCCCAGTCGTGACCATCCTTTAACCATGTTTCAGTAATGGCCACTAAATCATAGTCATTTACGATGATTTGTGCCACCAACTACAAGCATTCAGGTAAAGTACACTTATGTTGGTTTTTTTACCTCTGTTTTGAATCTTAACATCTCCAGTTTTATTCCTTTTGTTATTACTGGGCCTATTCACTGTGCTCCCCTCAGTCACTGTACCTTGTACTGTCGCCCTTATGGATTTCTGACTATGTCTTCTCTGCCTTGCACTTTTCCCCTTACTTCCTTTTGTTTCTGTCCCTGTTTTACTACCTTCCAACTTCCAGCATTGGTTCCCATCCCCCTGCCACATTAGTTTAAACCCTCCCCAACAGCTCTAGAAAACACCCCCCCCTAGGACATCGGTTCCAGTCCTGCCCAAGTGCAGACCGTCCGGTTTGTACTGGTCCCACCTCCCCCAGAACCAGTCCCAATGCCCTAGGAATTTGAATCCCTCCCTCTTGCACCATCTCTCGAGCCACGCATTCATCCTATCTATCCTGACATTCCTACTCTGACTAGCTCGTGGCACTGGTAGCAATCCTGAGATTACTACCTTTGAGGTCCTTCTTTTTAGTTTAACTCCTAACTCCCTGAATTCCGCTTGTAGGACCTCATCCCGTTTTTTACCTATATCGTTGGTGCCTATGTGCACCACGACAGCTGGCTGTTCACCCTCCCCCCCCAGAATGTCCTGCAGCCGCTCCGAGACATCCTTGACCCTTGCACCAGGGAGGCAACATACCATCCTGGAGTCTCGATTGCGTCCACAGAACCGCCTGTCTATTCCCCTTACGATCGAGTCCCCTATCACTATAGCCCTGCCATTTTTCTTCCTGCCCTGCTGTGCAGCAGAGCCAGCCACGGTGCCATGAACCTGGCTGCTGCTGCCTTCCCCTGGTGAGCCATCTCCCTCAACAGTATCCAAAGCGGTATATCTGTTTTGCAGGGAGATGACCGCAGGGGACACCTGCACTGCCTTCCTACTCTTGCTCTTTCTTTTGGTCACCCATTTTCTATCTCCCTCAGTAACCTTCACCTGCGGTGTGACCAACTCGCTAAACGTGCTATCCACGACCTCCTCAGCATCGCGGATGCTCCAAAGTGAGTCCATCCGCAGCTCCAGAGCCGTCAAGCGGTCTAACAAGAGCTGCAACTGAACACACTTCTTGCACGTGAAGGAGCCAGGGACAGTGGACGTGTCCCTGAGCTCCCACATCGCACACGAGGAGCATGACACGGGTCTGGGATCTCCTGCCATGTCTTAAACCCTTGGTAAACTTAAACAACTAGAATTTCAAAATAAAAATAAATAAATTAGACAATGAAAAGAAAAAGAGAGACTACTTACCAGTCACTTACCAGGGTTAAAAAGCACCTCCTCACACTCTGCACCGAATTACCTCACTGTACCAAATTACCAAGTTTAAATCTCCCACTCTGTATGAGTCTCACTCCGGATGTGTCTCCTGGAAAAGTGCTCGCTTACTGTGTGCGCTCTCTGTCTGTCTTTTATACAGACCTCAGCTAACCGATGACTCAAAAAAAACCTTAACTTCAAAGAGAATAATACAATGTGCCCCTAAACAGGCCGCAACAGGCCTCAGGTGGAATAGTTCGCTTAAAACCAACAAAGTTTTATTTCATAAAGAATCCAAGTAGATCACAGGTGACCCACATTTAGATACCTGAAGAGAACGATGACAGCTGGCATAGGGAAACTGCGAAGGTTAAGACTTCAAAAACAAACTAGTTACGAATGCATGCCACGAAATGGTCATTAAATGAGAACAGTAGGGCAGCCCCAGCTCTGACATTTTACTGACCTGTTGATTGGACTTTAAATTCAAAGTAACTTTTGTTCTGATGCAAAGGTGCATTGGCTAAGCAGCCTCCTGTGCCACATATTCTTCGCCCATTTTTCACAATAACAACATCAGTTCCTATGAAGAGAGACAGAATTAATAAGCTGAAGAGAATTAGCAATATTAAGAAAATACAAAAGCATTTTCAAGCTAAGTTCCGTTGTGCAGCAAAGTTTGATCTTTCCTAAACGGCAAAGAAAACTTTGCAGTTATGTAGTGCCAAGCATAACTAATGAAGTCCTTTTGAACTGTGGGAATCACTTCTGAAATGACAGAAACATTATAGTCAATTTGTACACAGCAAGCTCCCACAAACATTGTGATAACACCCAGATAATATGCTTTAGCAAGGTCGGGTGAAAGATAAAGATTGACAGATATAGGGAGAACTCATAAGTAGCAGCAGGAGTAGGCCATAACCCCTCGAGCCTGCAGTGCTATTTACCAAAATAGGAGTCACAAGTAAGCCTGACTGGGTATAATAATCTATCTTGTCACAAGTAGGCTTACATTAACACTGAATGAAGTTACCGTGAAAATCCCCAAGTCGCCACATTCCGTACCTGTTCGGGTACACAGAGGGGGAATTGAGAATGTCCAAATTATCTAACAGCACGTCTTTCGGGATTGTGGGAGGAAACCGGAACACCTGGAGGAAACCCATGCAGATACAGAGAGAACATGCAGATTCCGCAGAGACAGTGACCCAAGCCCGGAATCGAACCTGGGACCCTGGAGCTGTGAAACAACAGTGCTACCCACTGTGCTCCCATGCCGCCCGCGTATGGATGGCAGCTTTCCTTTCCCAAGGGACAGTAGTGAACCAGATGGGTTATGACAATGGTTTCATGGTCGTCATTAGACTTAGTACCAGATTAAAATTAATTAAACATGATTGCCCACTAACAAAGCCCGATCACATTATGATTTTTTTAGAATTCTGCTATAACCTCCTTTGTAATAGATTCTGGCAATTTTTCTATGTCAGAAGTTAAGTTGTGCTATCACAAGCCACAGCTGACACCTAGTATACTCATTCTACAGTAATGGCTGGTACAATGGCTACTTTCATTTTTCAGTATAATCTCATGAGTATTGAGATTTTTTTTTTAAATTCCCTCCAGATTTAGCCATGGGCTTCTTTAGATCTGTTGTGGTACATCAGGGGTCAAAAATGAGCTCACACACAAGAATGCTCCCAGCTCATATTTTGTTGTTGAAATCACGTTTGTTGTCCAAGGGAGGAGCTTCACCTTTCAAAAGAAAACAACCTATACACTTTATTCAAATTGGTTTTTGTTTGGCAGCCTTTTTTTGAATTCTAACTGTTACTCAAATTAATTAGAACTTGGCAACTTTCAGAAGCCGTTTACTAGCTTGTCTTTTCCTTATTGAGGCCCTGAAGAGAATCTGACAGGCCAAATTTATTTTTTGTGGGTGGTGTGAAAAAGAAAAAAAACATAAGGAAATTACTTCAATCAATTTGTTTTAGCAGAGTAAAGGCGATTTTATTTCTTAACTACACAAGGAACTGAGTTTAACAGTTGATAAATATATTTGCTGTATTACACTGGAACGTTTGTGAGTTGTGTTGCTGTTTAACAATTGCATTTGAGAGTTAAAGACAAAGACTAGTGTTGTGTTGATTTAACTGCCTTTCAAACACAAGGAGATACAGGAAGGAACCAGTAACTGAATTTAATCAAGACATCAGGGCTTTTGGCTAAGATCAAGTGTAGGATCAAGCATGAGATCAGGTGTAACGCCTGTACTTGTCAGCTTGGATCTAGTATGTCTCTTTTGTGGGACTATGAATTGAATCCAATTTGAATTTGAATTGTTTTTTGGAACAAGCAAAGGGATGGATTAAAGGCTTGCTCTGTCCACTCTGCACATTGGCTTTGTAACTGAGAAAGGAATCACTTTTTAAAAAACTCTAGGTTTGGGTGTTAATGCTATGTTTGGCTGTGGTCTAAAACATGGATATCCAGTTTAAACAATAAAAAAAATGGAATCACACATATATTCTACAGTAACTGACTGGGTCCACGTTTTTAAAAACTCAATTCTTTTGACATTCTGCAGTTTTCCTCTTCAAGGCAACATATACACCAGACAAATTTCAACATTCAGTTTTAGTGTGCAGCTCCTCAATCTCATGTCCATCAGAAGCACTCTTTAGATTATGAATTATGCATAACTCCAATCAGATGATATTGCAGCAATTTTTTAAGCAGTCCATGAAGCAACCACTCTAGCAAAAAAAGAATAGGACAAAGAATAGGTGATAACTATGAAATCAGTTGTTAGAAATTGGCTTAAATGGAACAAAAAAAGATAAATGAAACAAATAAATAATTTAAGTTTTATAATGGAGGATCTTGTTTATTATTTTAACCAAGAGATTGTGAGCTTGCAGTGCTCTGACTCTAACAATCTGTAGTCGTGAGAGATGGATGATTAATTGTTTAAAATTTCCGAGCAGTGAGAATCTGTGTGTTTTGTTTGTTTTATGTGGATGTTCGTACATTTGTGTTACCATTGTTCAGGGCTAAGTTTGTAAAAGTTCATATCTCTGGGAAATAATAACAATAATAATCTTTATTGTCACAAGTAGGCTTACATTAACACTGCAATGAAGTTACTGTGAAAAGCCCCAAGTCGCCATATTCCAGCGCCTGTTCCGGTACAGAGGGAGAATTCAGAAATGTCCAAATTACCTAACAGCATGTCTTTCAGGATAGTGGGAGGAAACCGGAGCACCCGGAGGAAACCGATGCAGACACGGGGAGAACATGCAGACTCCGCACAGACAGTGACCCAAGCCGGGAATCGAACCTGGAACTGTGAAGCAACAGTGCTACCCACTGTGCTACCCATCTTGTCAAATTAACCTTGTCTGGAGTTTTTAAATTTCAGACATTCAGGAAGTTTACAACAGAACCACAAGGATGCTTAAGTCATTCATTTTGGTCATTATTGCTTTAAAGCACTTGATATGTTTCACTGCTTATGTATGAATGGTATTTATGTGTTGTCTGTTTTACATTTTAATGTTTTCTGTCTGATGTGATGTGTGCCGGAATGTGGCGACTAGGGGCTTTTCACAGTAACTTCATTGAAGCCTACTCATGACAATAAGCGATTTTCATTTCATTTTTCATATTATGGCTTTGAAGATCAACAGCTATCAAAGGGAAGTTTAATTAACAAAACGATTTTCCAATGTTACCATCCAACAGTCATTTCTTTCTGGCCAGAAGGATGATTCTAGGATATTTTTGCTGAACAAGGCAGCACAGTGGCACAGCGTGTCCTGCTGCCTCGTAACGCCAGGGACCTGGGTTCAATTCCGGCCTTGGGTGACTGTGGAGTTTGCACATTCTCCCCGTGTCTGCTCCAGTTTCCACCCAGAGTTCAAAGATGTGCAGGTTAGGTGGATTGGCCGTGCTAAAATTGGACCTTAGTGTCCAACAATGTTCAGGTTAGTTGGGTTGGGGGATAGGGCGGGAGTGGGCTTCGGTAGGGTGCTCTTTCAGACGGTCGGTGCAGACGCGATGGGCCAAAAGGCCTCCTTCTGCATTGTAGCAATTCTACGGTTCTATGCGGGAATTTTAATGCTAATGATAATTCACACATATAAGAATTAGATCATTTTAATTCAATAGGATTGATTGGAATGTGTATATTTGGAATGATTATGCCCAATCTTGTGTTGGATTGGTCTTGGGTTAAAGCTTCCTTGTCAGGTTCAAAGAGTTATTTCTGACACAACTGAGATTGGAGAAAAAAAAAGGATGTAAAAGAGAGATTATTAAATAAAATGGATTTACTCCACACCTTTTCAAATCAGCAGAGAATTAATCCTTGCCTGCCAACAGTTGAAGATGTATTCACATTTTTACAAGAATTGCAAAATGTAAGTTTGAACTGTCAGATATGTTTGGATTAATCAATCCATTTTGCTCCAAGCAGAATGGGTCTTTGTGCTTCCTTTCACAGGTAACTGCAAGTGGAACAGAATTTACAGTAGCTTCAAGAATTTGAGAATCTATTTGTGGATAGACTTTCAGTATTGCAGTAATAGTCGGCCCGTTAAAATCTTGGGTGGGGGGGGGGGGGGGGGGGGTGTGTTAGCATCTAGTATGGAGTGACAAAAGACAGAAGGGATGAAGGAGTGCGAGATTGCATTCACCAGTCTTAAACAGCTCCTGGCAACAACACCGGCATAAGGATGCCAGATTTGACTTGCCCCCTTCCACATATTCGGCCATAATAATGAGAATTACTACATTGCTGCAATGATCCAACAATATGGAGATTATAAGCAATCTATAGCCTATTACTCTAACAAGCAATCAGTAGTTGCTGCTGGGTATAGAATACTCCCTAATGCTGATTCTGAACGGGAGAAGATTGAAAACTATCTCAGGCACTAGAAGGGCTAAAGAAGAGAGTCTATTACTTAAGTGGGTGGATTCAGTAGTTAAGGACGAGGGAAACATCCAGTTGGATATATGAACATTGAGGAAAGGATTGTAATGTGCAGATGAGAGTTGAGGCAGTGAATAGAGTAAGAGAAGTGCTAATAGAGGAGGCATTGAGACCCTGTTTAAGACGAGTTACAACGGAATGAATGGAAACCCAAGAACAGGATGGGTGATAGTGGAACAAGGCAGGACGAAGGAGTGGAACCTATTTGATGAGTATCGTGTGCGACGATGATGAAAAAAAGAACTGACATCTAAAGGGATTTTAAGACAATGAAAACCATACACACAGTTTAGGCAGTTTATATGGATACAAGACAACGCCTCTTTTGAAGAAGAGACAAGATAAACATTAATGGAAATCTGAAAGCTATCAACATTGTTGTTTGAATTTGGGACAATCCTGCGATGTGGTAAAGCAATGTAATTTAGCAAGTTAACTTTTAAAAAATTGTAATTTAAGTCAAAGAACAAGCAACCAAAATGTTCCTGCCTGGAATCAAAAAAAAGTTTGATTTTGTTTTAAAGATGTTGTTATGCAGATATTTTTTTTTATTGGACTACAAAATAGTCTCCAGGGCACGGGATTGGGATGTGATTAAGTAATTGAGGGTAGATGACAGACAGGTAATCAAAACAGCAAATGGGAATTGGAATATTTGATACAATACCAGTTTCAGTTATTTGGAGGTCTGCTTGGCCCATAATTTCATAAGTTAACTACTCAAGCCTGATTAATAGTGTTAGAACGGATCTACAGAGGTGGAACAACCTCCTTCTGTCTCTGGCCAGTAGGATCCAAGTAATTAAAATAAATGTACTTCCTACGATTTAATTTTTCTTTCAATGTCTCTCTATTTGTTGCCCAAATCCTTTTTTATTAAGGGTAACAAATTAATTTCTGCTTTTATTTAGGCAGGTAAGAATCCCAGAATCTGCAGTGTTCTGCTCCAAAGAGATAGGCGGGCAGGAGGATTGGCTCTCCAAATTTATGATTGGGCTGCCAACATCCCAAAAATTTGCAGTGGATTAGTGACTTTGATTCTATCTGGGGCTGAATGGAAGCTCTCTCGTGCACTGCTTCTACTCTTCATGCCATAATTACTGCATGGCTGGCCTTCTCTCCTGCTAGATTTTCTTAAACCCAGTGGTGGTCTCCTCCCTTAGGATATGGAACAGTTTCAGCAGCACTTTAAGCTCCTTTCCCTGTCTTCTTCAGCCCCTATTTGTAATAACCACCTCTGTTTACCTTCTGGTTTGGACCCTTCATTTAAATCTTGGAAGGCAATGGGACTTGAGCATTTTGGGGACCTATCTGTAAGGGGTAGGTTTGCCAGTTTTAGGGAGCTGGCTTGCAAATTTCAGTTGCCCAATTCTAGCTTTTTTCATTATTTTTGTGACTTTTCTAATAAGGTTTTTCCTTCCTTTCCTTTGACCCCGCCTTCCTCCTTGCAGAACAAGGTTTAATCCTTGGCTCAACCTGGCAAGGAGTCTATTTCAGACCTATATTGATCTCGATCTGATCTCTCGTCAGATCCTGGGGAGAGATAAAAAGGAGGAGCTGGGTCCTGTGCTTACTGATGAGGCTTGGTGGGAGGATCTCTACAGGGTCAATTCCACATCCTCTTGTGCCTGGTTGAGTTTGATTCAGTTCAAGGTGTTACACAGGACACACTTGACCAAGGCAAGGATGAATGAGTTTTCCTCAAACGTGGAGGACAGTTGTGATCATTGTTCACTTTCCCCAGCAAACCATACAGAGATGTTTTGGTCCTGCCCCAAACTTGCCAGCTTCTAAGTTTCCTTTTTCAACACTATATGGGAGATTCGTTGGGTGGTTCTAAATCTATGTCTATTAGTAGCCATGTTTGGGGTCTCAAATTCACTGGCATTTTACACTGGGGTAGGGGCAGACATTGTCACTTTTGTCTCACTGATAGCCCCGAGACAAATATTGCTTAGCTGGAGGTCTCCCATCCGCCAGTTTGGGCGATTTAATGTCATTCCTGCACTTAGGAGAAAATTAAATATACCATCAGGGGGTCAGTGGGGTAGTTCTACCGGAGAAGGCAGCCTCTTATTAGCTGTCAGGGGGTTTAGTTAGTGTTTGTGGGTGAAATCTAATGGAAACGTTTCTACGTGTCATTTGGGGCAGGTTTCCCACCACTATCTAACCACTCAGTCATTTTTTGGGGCCCTGTGGAGTTTCTCCCCGGTCAAGCCCACACCGGAGAACTGAACTCATTGGGCGAACCAGCTCCTCCGAGATCCGGCCACCATCTTGATATGGTGCCCAAACTCGGAGAGGGCTGTGGGTCCCCCACCCATGGGCAATGTCACCACTCCCACACACATGGGCATTACCCCACATCCCCCCTCACCCTATAGATTTGCTGAGGGCCCCCCTTCCCAGGCCTTCTTACGTTCCCTTTCGGGCCATCCTCTTCCAGGACCCACGCCCTTCCAGAGGCCCCTTCATGCCCACCCTGCATCTCTCTCCCCGCCCCCCCCCCCTTCCACCCTCCTTGTTGCATGGCTCCCCCAGGCCATCCTGGCACGGCCATCCTGGCAGTGTTCCTGCCAGCTTTGAGTGTCACCCAGGTGCCTTGGAGGTAGCAGTGCCAGGGTGCCAGGGAGCCCATGTTCCAGGGTAGGGCGCTGGGGGCCAACCTGCTCTGTCCCCAACCACCCAGGGGCCTCTGATACCCTGGGAGACCTGCCCGGTCGACATTTGTGTTGACCAGTACTGAACCGCACCCAGCTGGGGACTCCCTGGGGAGGCAAATAGATGCCGAAAGCCCGGTAGATCCTGGGTGAGCACTTCTCACATGAGACTTAGTCACGCCCATTGTGGGCAGAACCCTGATAGTGACACATTGCGAGATCTGAACAGATCTCGTGAGACGTACTGGCTGACGGAAAGCCCGCAGGAGATTCTCCCGGCATCTGCTGGCCACGTCACACTCCCGTTCAGGCACAATGCGGCCGGGAGATCACGGCCTAAGTTTTAGTTTGTGTTTTTATTGGGGTTTTGTTAGTAATTTTTGACTTTGTCATCTTGCATCTTCACAGGTTCATTATTTGTTATTTCAATAAATATACTTTTAAAAAAGGTACTGTTGGAAAAAAAATTGGGTCTCGCCATTAGGAAGATTAAAAAAAGGTAGAGTGAAATTACATACAGCTCAGCAGCACAAGACAAAGCATTACAGCAATGTATTTCTATTTTCATAGATCATAGAATTTACAGTGCAGAAGGAGGCCATTTAGCCCATCGAGTCGGCACCGGCCCTTGGAAAGAGCACCCTACCCAAGACCACATCTCCATCCGATCCCCGTAACCCAGCAACCCCACCCAACCTTTTTTGGAAACGAAGGGAAATTTAGCATGGCTAATCCACCTAACCTGCACATCTTTGGACTGTGGGAGGAAACCGGAGCACCTGGAGGAAACCCACACAGACACGGGGAGAACTTGGAACTTGGCATTTATAGTTGGCCTACCACCATATAATTAACTGAGCGAGCTCTATCATCTTGCTTAATAACACATTTTCAGTGGTGGTAACCAAAGCGATCCCATCAGGCAATGGTAAGCATTTCACAATTATGTGTCACCTTTCAACAATGTCATCGTCGAGTGCTTTGTCTGGTTATCACCACATGACTGAAGGGTGTGGTATGCGTTGGATGACAACTGCTTCTCATTGTTCTCTGGGCATTACAAGGCTATTTCCATGATAACTTTTGCCTATCCATTTTGTGCACAATAATTGGTCTCTGGAAACAATGTAACTGAAAAATCTCATGCCACAAATCAAAGGAGACTTAATTGTAAAGATGGTGATGTCACAAACAAGTTTCAATTAAATCTTTTTAGGTTACAAAAATAAAATGATTTTGCAAATACATTGACCAAAATATAAATGAGGAAGCATTATTATATAAAATTACTAATCTATATGAAGGGATATACTACAATATTTTGTTCTATTTTTGTCTCTGAGTCATACCGTAGGAATTAACAAACTGGACCACAGCAAAAAGCTACCTGCCAGTATGATTCAACACATTCCAGAAATGGCAATTATTTATTTTTCAAAAAGGAGTACATGAAGGTATGCAAGTTATTTTAATACTCGTGTTCCCACACTCCCCAAAGGATTTGAGGCATAGATTAATTAGGATGCTGCCTGGTACGAAGGCTTGAAAAATTGGGACGCGTTTTGTTATAAAAAATACTGAAGTGTTGAAAACGTTGAAAGTATGGGATCAGGTGGAGAGAAACAGACTCCTTCCAGTAGTTATGCAAGTAAGAATGGGTAAATTGAAACAGCATTAAATACGAGATGTAGAACATGGAGCAGGAGAAACCTCTTCCCACACATTCCTGGGGTTAGCGATGGAGGTAAAAACTATATCAATATTCAAGTTTAGATTGGATAGATGAATGAAGGAAAAGAGTTCAAAAGAGTAACAAGATAGGTAAATGTGATTTGAGTATTTGTTCCTGTAGGCAAAAATGACCCAGAAGGACTGGCTGGGCCAAATGTAAATGTCCAATAACATCTATGTACTTTTTGCTGAATGTCAGTATCAGAGAATGATTTTGTGACTGGACTGCCCAATAACAAGATGCATCAGATTATGCAATAATGATTATTTACTCCCTGATGCCACAATGTCTCATCAACATCGGAATGTATCACAATGCTTAATGGCGCTTGATGACAGTGACCATTTTCACCATCTGATTGTTGTGAAAATGTCCAATTTTATGATTTATATATTGTAGGAATACAACTTTTAGTTTTTGGTAAATTACATTTGTAAATGTAAGGTAATTAAAACTGGAACTCAGAAGTTGCTGAAGAAAGAGAGATGCTGTCTTGGCTTTCATCTTGCACTCATCACAACAGATTGCAGCGTTACCAACAATTTGAAGGGAACAATAATTTATACTGCACAAGAGTGCTGAATGGTTGGTAAGCAGACAATGTTTGAGTCGTTGCCATGGAGAATACAGCAGGAAATAGTTAACTGCGAAGCTTTCGTTCAAATTCAAACCAGTCAGGCCGACTTTGATTAATGAAGGCCCGCCATGGGGAATGAACTAGGAGAAGACAGGGCAACATGGTGGCGCAGTGGTTAACACCACTGCCTCATGGTACCGAGGACCCGGTTCGATCTCGGCCCTGGGTCACTGTCAGTGTGGAGTTTGCACATTCTCCCCGTATCTGTGTGGGTCTCACCCCCACAATCTAAGAAGATGTGCAGGTTAGGTGGATTCTTCATGCTAAACTACCCCTTTATTGGAAATAAATAATTGGGTACTCTAAATTTATTTTTTTTAAAAGGATAGCATATCAAGATGCACATCTTTATGTATATATAGCGAGATCATTACTTGCAATATGGCCCATGGGAAACCTTGTAGGAGCAGGTCAGACAAAGCGGAACCTATAAATTTGAGGTAGGGGTCCCACACTGGATCAGAGTAAGAACAGATCACAAATGTCAGGAATTCAAAAGGAATACATACTGGCTCAAGCATGGACTTCACTACCTTCTTGCTCAATGTGAAAATACACAGATAAACCCCATCATAACATGGCACCTCCAGTACAACCTATCCCCATGGCAACTGCGAGATGTCCCAAATAGGGATTCAAACAAATTAACTTTACCTGTCCAAACTTGTCTGATCTGACAAGTATATGGATAATTTAAGACCTCTTGTTTACCTGCTATTTTCCAACCTTTCTTTGATCTGGGGAATTATGTGAATAGTCCACATCGCTAACAAAGACAGGGCAATTCTCCTCAGACTTACTATCTTTAGTTCCCCGGTTATCTGCCATTTTATTTTACTTTATTTTTTAAATTTAAATTTAAAGTACCCAACACTGAGTACCCGGGTCGGTCCCAGCCCCAGGTCACTGTCCGTGTGGAGTTTGCACATTCTCCCCATGTCTGCCTGGGTCTCACCCCCACAACCCAAAAGATGTGCAGGGTAGATGGATTGGACTCGTTAAATTGCCCCTTAACTGAAAAAATAATTGGGTAGGCTATAATTATTTATTTTTTAAATTTAGAGTACCCAATTCATTTTTTTCCAATTAAAACTCCAAAAGGACAGTGACCCGGGGCCAGGATCGATCCCGGGTCCTCAGCACCGTAGGCAGCAGTGCTAACCACTGCACCACCTTGCCGCTCTTATTTATTTGTTATTCTATCATGTTTATTTGCCCCACACCATCAACCATTTGCTGACTGAACCGGTCTATAAATATAGAGGCACTAGTTCTTAAGAACTGTTGCCCTGAATTTATTCTGTCTTTCTCTGTTCTTACATCTGCAGAAACATTTGATCTATAAAAAATTATTTAAAATATCAGAAAAGGATATTTGGGCTCAAGAAATAAGAGTTCACAAAATAGTGTCAAGTTAATAATTCTTATACAGTATAACCTTTTGTACAGTGAAACCTTGTGGCATCATTCACTCAGTCAATATCTGGGGCTTAGAATTTAATTTCAAAAATTAATGGTCTTCCTCAAAATCATAATATGATGCCACATTGTTCACTGGCACAGTGGTTAGCACTGCTGCCTCATGGCACCAAGGTCCCAGGTTCGATCCCAGCTCTGGGTCACTGTCTAAGTGGAGTTTGCACATTCTCCCCATGTTTGTATGGGTTTTGTCCCCACATCCCAAAGATGTGTACGGTAGGTGGATTGGCCATGCTAAATTGCCCCTTAATTGGAAAAATGAATTGGGCACTCTAAATTAAAAAAAGAAATTGCTCCATCCACACCATCTTGTATCACAATACCTATTGATGCCACAGATCCACAATGCCCATCAATACCATACAATCTGATACCACATGACCCATCAACATCAATTGTACCAGTGCTTAAATACACTGCCTGATGCCATAGTGTTCATCAACACTGCCAGTTGCCACACTGCACATCACCGACTAATGCCAAATGTTTAATGGCACCATCTGATGCTACAATGTCCATCATCATCTGATGTTACAATGATTACCGGCATTGTCCAATGGCACAATGACTATTCCACCAGAACATACATTGCATCCTGGGCAATGGAGGTTTTGAGATTAGCATTAATAATAATATCTTTATTAATGTCACAAGTAGGCTTACATTAACACTGCAATTAAAATCCCCTAGTCGGCACACTACAGTGCCTGTTCAGGTACACTGAGGGATGTACACTCAAAATGTCCAATTCACCTAACAGCACATCTTTCAGGATTTTGTGGGAGGAAACTGGAGCACCCAGAGTAAACCCACTCCGACACAGGGAGAACTTACAGACTCCGCACAGACAGGGCTTTTGGACCAATGGTCAGAATTGGAGATTACAATTCGTGTTCGGGTTGGTGCTAGAATTAGGAACAGCAGGAGATCCCCATTAACACCATTATTAACGATTAGTGATATCCAGCAAATAGACTAATAGCAGTGAAGCCAACTCACAATCCAAGGGCTTCCATCATGCATCTGCATCAGAGTAGTGGGCTCCTAACATATATGGAGAGGGGCAGTTGTGTTCAATTTTAGATGCATCATATAAATCACGGGTCCCAATCTTAAAGCAAAATAAGAGGCTGTCACATATTCGAGTGACGCTGAAGAACTAAATGAGGTCCACAAGAGGCTGATTTACTGCCTTCGGTTAACAGCAGCAAAAATTGATAAACATGGGTCACATGGAGACTCACCCATGTGCTGCGTGTCTAACTGGACGGCGGGCATTTCCTTGAGCTGAATGTGTCCGGAGCCTCCATCGCTGCACCACCTCAAACAACACAACACCGACGACGCCATCTTCCCGGCACTCAACCCACCGACGTCACACGGCTTCCGCATATAGGCATGACGTCTCGCGCTTCCGGCCCGACGTACTGACGTCATCCTCCAGTGACCCAGCACGCCCTGTGGGCGGACGCTCAATTTCCCCGCCCTCCCGATGTGTCAGGCCGTCTATCCCGTGGTGCTGCACGCGCGCTCTGACCGCACGTGCGCGACCCCCCCCCCCCCCCCCTCCCATAGTTTTGACTGGTGGGAAGTGATTCAAAGAGGATCGCAGCGAATCAATCTCGGGACACACCCATGAATGACTGGATAAAAACCTGTGGACTCCCTACTTGACAACAGTGTACCAGCATGGTCACAGCTGGGACTGTAGCAGTTCAAGAAGGCCCACCACCGTCACCGTCACCTCGTCTGTACAAGGGCAAGGAGGATTGGGCAATATATGTCAACCTTATCAGAAACAGCAAGGTTTTGCAAACAGGAATGGAGATTAATGACAATTCAGTATGCATTTTGGTAATTTTAGCTGCGGGAGAAATGCTGGCCAGGAGAACTCAGCTGTGGTATGGGGCCTTTCACGTTCAGGTACGCTGGCACATGGCTTCCTTGGTTTAGTGTGTCATCCAAAAGACAAGACCTCCAACAATGTTGTGCTACCTCTCCAATGCACTGAAGATTCAGCCTACATGACATCCTCAAATCCTGGAGTGGGTTTCAGTATGTGTCCCGCTTTCATAAAAGCAAACTGATCTAATCCAAATTAGCAGTGTGTTTGACTTTCACGAGATAAAATCAATTTGTCATATTTGTCCTTCTCCTGGAGCCCTGACAGACAGAAGTTTGAAATTGCCTGCTTGAAGATATACTAATTTTAGTATTTTAAATAAACAACTTTGTTTTTTTTAATTGATTTTTTTATTACTTCCTCGCAATTCTTGTCAGCCGACCAGAATGGAAAACTTTCATTTGGGGAGGTGGCGAACACTTTGAGAAACATTGAGAATGCACAGTGATTAAGTTGTGTTGTCATTGAGAATGCACACACTTCCCAACAACTCATCTACCCTCCAAACTCCGCCTGCCCTGAAACTGGTAGTCTACAGATCACACATTGCCATCAACAAGCCTATTGAACCAGACTGGAAATAAGTCATCCTTGACCCTCAAGGACTGCCCAAAATGAGAAGGAAGAATAATTCATAGACTCATAGAATTTACAGTGCAAAAAGAGCTAATTTGGCCCATTGAGTCTGCACCAGCCCTTTGATACAGCACCCCACTAAGCTAGGCTTCCACCCTAACCCCGTAACCCAACCTAACCTTTTGGACACTAATGAGCAATTTTAGCATGGCCAATCCACCTAACCTGCACGTCTTTGGACTGTGGGAGGAAACCAAAGCACCCGGAGGAAACCCACGCAGACGCGGGGAGAAAGTGCAAACTCCACACAGTCACCCAAGGCTGGAATTGAACTTGGGACCCTGGAGCTGTGAGGCAGCAGTGCTAGCCACTTGGCCACCGTGCCGCTCATTTGAATAAAATACCTCAGCTGTAATTTTAACAGACCATAAACAATTTTAAATGAACAAGTAAATGCTGTTGTATTTTGGTGTTTAACACATGATTGCATACACTTGAAGGTCACTGACCACATCTGTAATGGACATTGCAACTCTTATGATCTGGAATGTGGCTTTATCTGCGTAATAGCCAAGTAAACAATAATGATGCAGAATGATTGATCAGCAAACCCATCCCACTGTCTGTGGCTTGCTAGAATGTGCCATTGTTTGATTCTTCATCCTTTTTGTAAATTAATTAAAAATATACTTCATCTAACTCAGGCGATAAACCAACAATTTATTTAACAATGAAAAGAAGCAATAAACATTACAAGAAACTTGTTTATAGTAATTAATAATGGAATATTACAATAATGAATAATGCAGGGTAGCATGGTGGTTAGCATAAATGCTTCACAGCTCCAGGGTTCCAGGTTCGATTCCCGGCTGGGTCACTGTCTGTGTGGAGTCTGCACGTCCTCCCCCTGTGTGTGTGGGTTTCCTCCGGGTGCTCCGGTTTCCTCCCACAGTCCAAAGATGTGCGGGTTAGGTGGATTGGCCATGCTAAATTGCCCGTAGTGTCCTAATAAAAGTAAGGTTAAGGGGGGGGTTGTTGGGTTACGGGTATAGGGTGGATACGTGGGTTTGAGTAGGGTGATCATGGCTCAGCACAACATTGAGGGCCGAAGGGCCTGTTCTGTGCTGTACTGTTCTATGTTCTATGTAAGATGCTTCAGTTGAGTTCTTCAACATAACCAGATCCATGAAAATAGCTGCTCACTTCATATCTGTGTAACTTTCCTCCCCTTGTCTTCCTGTATTTTGTTAATTCTAATCTGTTGTGCATTTTATCTCTACTACTGGGTCTTTACTCTAGCTCTGTTCCAATTAGGACAATCAGTGAATTTGCCTTCTTTCTATATTGTCTATTTCCGAATGCTTAGAGTCGCCAGGTATCGAATTATACCACCACAAGTTTCAACCGGCTATCGATCAAAGAGCCAAACACCAGTTAGCTAGCTCAAGGTCAAGGGTACTTTATTTACAGACAATCAATCATGCAACATAAACACTACTAGTTAACTACACCTATTACTAAGAAATTGAAAAAAAAATTGAAAATTGCTTATTGTCACAAGTAGGCTTCAATGAAGTTACTGTGAAAAGCCCCTAGTCGCCACATTCCGGCGCCTGTCCAGGGAGGCTGGTACGGGAATCGAACCATGCTGTTGGCCTGCTTGGTCTGCTTTAAAAGCCAGCGATTTAGCCCAGTGAGCTAAACCGGCCCCTAAATGGCTTATTGTCACGAGTAGGCTTCAAATGAAGTTACTGTGAAAAGCCCCTAGTCACCACATTCTGGCGCCTGTTCGGGGAGGCTGTTACAGGAATTGAACCATGCTGCTGACTTGCCTTGGTCTGCTTTCAAAGCCAGCGATTTAACCCAGTGAGCTAAACTAGGTCCAAGACAACTAAGACAGCCTATACTTAACTTCGGGCACCCGGTTTAGGTCAGGAAACAGTGGCCGCTGTTCAATTCTGGATCTCTTGGGTTCGAAGGAGTAACTGCTGCTCAGCTGGGCTCATCCGTCTGGTAGTGGGCGTTGAACTTGAACTTGCTTCTGGTGTTGCTGCGATTGGCGATGACCGTGACCGGGGTGCCAAGGTTAAAAGAGAGTGAACATATGGCGAATCTTCCCTTATACTTGGGGGCTTTCGCGCTCTTTTGGGCGGTCCTTCGATTTGGGCCTTACTAATTGGGTGATCCATGATCACTCCGTTCGATTCCTTAGCCAATAAGTGGGCGGGGCTCTGGATGACTGGGCGTGTCTCAGGCGGTCACTGACCCTGTTGTTTGTGTTTCCCTTGGACAGGGAGTGGCGCCGAAATGTCTGGGACTGTCCCGATTGCTGGAGTACCAGTCCTTTGTTTTGGGGGAGATGGGCCATCACCTGCTGATCGGCCTGATTAACATGCTAATGGGACGGGGTTTCGATACCGTTTGGACTTTGCTGACAAATATGCATTTCAGGATCAGAACCTGCCTGACCCTTGGCTTGTCCATTTTACCCATCAGTCTTTGCGAGTTGCTCTGTGCTTAGTTGGAAGTGGCCATCCCAGATTCAACAGCTCCTCCTTGCAACATGACTCTCATCACATCTCCAATAATTTACCCTTACATCCATATGTAAGGATTCAAACACAGCAAAGCGAATAAGAAAAGTGATAGGCAGAAAAACCAAGGGTCTGTATCAGATAATGACACTGTAAAAAATAGTAGGGACAAGTCAAGGAACATTAAAAGGTTAGCCTTAAGGTTTTGTACCTGAATGCTTGGAGCATTTGAAATAAAATGGATTGCTAATATAACCCCGCTATTAATAAAGGGAGGTAGAGAGAAAACAGGGAACTATAGACCAGTGAACCTTAAAGTCCGTAGTAGGGAAGTTGCTAGAGTCCATTATCAAGAATTTCATAGCACAGCATTTTGGAAAGCAATGGTATAATCAGACAAAGTCAGCATGGATTTCCGAAAGGGGTTTATCATGCTTGACAAATCTACTGGAATTCTTTGAAGATGTAACAAGAAGAGTTGATCAGGGAGATGTGATTCATTTAGACTTTCAGAAGGCTTTCAACGAGGTCCCAGAGCAGATTACTATGTAAAGTTAAAGTGCATGGGATTCCAGGTAACGTCTTGAGATGGATAGAAAGATGGTTAGCAGACAGGAAGCAAAAAAATGAAATAAATGGGCCTTTTTCCGATTGGCAGGCAGTGACTAGTGGAGTACCGCAGGGATCTGTGCTAGGACCCCAACTGTTCACATTATATATTAATAATTTGTACAAGGGAACTAAATGCAGTATCTCAAATTTGCAGATGATACAAAGCTGGGTGGGAGGGTGAACTGAGGAGGATGCAGAGATGCTTCAGCGGGATTTTGGACAGGCTGAGCGAAGGGGTACAGGCAAGGCAGATGCAGTATAATGTGGATATATGTGAGATAATCAACTTTGGAAGCAAAAATAGGAAAGCAGATTATTATTTGAATGAGTGTAAATTGAGAGAGGTGTATACTGAAATTTTGTAAGGATGTAGCAAGGACGGTATCGAGGGTAGTAGGATCCAGGGTCAATCCAGGCTGGAGACTCGCAATATTTGGGGTTGCAGTGGAGCCGGGAGTGCAGGAGGCGAAAGAGGCCGGTGTTCTGGCCTTTGCGTCCCTAGTAGCCCGGCGGAGGATTCTTCTTCAGTGGAAGGATGCGAGGCCCCCAAGCGTGGAAGCCTGGATCAACGGTATGGCGGGGCTTATTAAATTGGAGAGGGTGAAATTTGCCCTAAGGGGGTCAGTGCAGGGGTTTTTCAGGAGATGGCAACCATTCCTAGATCTCCTGGCAGTACGGCAAAATCAAAAGGTCAGCAGCAGCAGCAACCCGGGGGGGGGGGGGGGGGGGGGGGGAGTTTGTGTCTCTTTGTTTTTGTGTGGGTTAAATCTTTGCCAACGATGGCCGTTTATTTATTTTTTCTCTGTTGTATACACGGGGGGGGGGGGGGGGGGGGGGAGTTTGTTCTTTTTGTTCTTAGAATTTTCTGTTACTGTTTTCTTTTCTGTGAAAATGTGAAAATTTTAATAAAAATTTTTTTTTTTTAAAACAGAGAGGTGTATACTCAGTGAGACTTTCATAGAATTTATAGTGCAGAAGGAGGCCACTCGGCCCATCGAGTCTGCACCGGCTCTTGGAAAGAGCACCCTACCCAAGGTCAACACCTCCACCCTATCCCCATAACCCAGTAACCCCACCCAACATTAAGGGCAATTATGGACACTAAGGGCAATTTATCATGGCCAATCCACCTAACCTGCACATCTTTGGACTGTGGGAGGAAACCGGAGCACCCGGAGGAAACCCACGCACACACGGGGAGGATGTGCAGACTCTGCACAGACAGTGACCCAAGTCGGAATCGAACCTGGGACCCTGGAGCTGTGAAGCAATTGTGCTATCCACAATGCTACCGTGCTGCACTTTGGTGTCTCCGTGCATCAGTTTCTGAAAGTAAGCGCGCAGGTACAACAGCTGGTAAAGAAGGTAAATGGAATGTTGGCCTTCACAGCGAGAGGATTTTGAGTATAGGAATAGGGATGTTTTACTGCAATTTTATAGCGTATTGGTGTGGCCACACCTGGAATATTGTGTGCAATTTTGATGTCCTTATCTGAGGAAGGATGTTCTTGCTATGGAGGGAGTGTAGCCAAGATTTACCAGGCTGATTACTGGGATGGTGGGACTGTCATATGAGGATAGACTACGTCGGTTAGGATTATATTCAGTGGAGTTTAGAAGACTGAGAGGGGATCTCATAGAAATGTATAAAATTCTAACAGGATTAGACAGGGTAGATTCAGAAAGAATGTTCCTGATGGTGGGGTAGTCCAGAAATAAGGGTCAGAGTTTGTTCTGTGACTATTCTATGATGTTAATCTCTTCTCAAATAATACTGACACCAGTCACCAGGAATTATTCAAGAGCCAGCGTGATGTCATGGAACCTGCCCCTGGGATTTTTCTTTTCTATGTTGTGTTATAAAGCAAAATTCAACACAAAGGAGATATTTGGGCAAATCATCAAACGGTCAATCAAAGAGATATGTTTTAAGGGGCATCTTCAAGATGGTAAGAGAAGGGGAGAGGTTTGGAGGTGGAATTCCAGGCAACTAAAAGTCTTGGCTACCAATGGTGGAACATTTAACATTGGGAATAGGCAAGAAGTTAGAATTTGAGGAACACAGATTTCTCAGAAAGTTTTGACAGTGCCCCCCCCCCCCCCCACCCCCACTTTCCCCACTTTTGGCTAGCCAGAAAAAATGCACAAAAATATAAGGATTCTCACATATTGTGAGAAAGGCCTATTAAGGTTCAGTACAAGGTTTAAATTAAGGGGGCTCCATGTAATTTAACTTGAATAGCTCAATTTTCCACAGTACTGAGGAATATTATTGCATCCCTTACTTTCTCCCCAGTGAAGATTAGCCAATTCAGCACCAATTGTGGATTAAACTTGGGACCTTTTTTGTCTCAACCAACATCACTAAAATCAATGATCTGCTTCATTATTTTTTTTATACATTCATGGAATGTGGGTGTATTAAGGACATGGCTGATGGAAAACATTGAGTTATTCCAAATCGCAGTAGGTAAACTTGAAATAACTGCCCTCTACTGTAGATTTTGCAATTTGGTATAATGTGAGGAAAGGTCTGAAATCAAGAGAACAATGTCCCAGATGTTCTGTGATGATTTTAAATTAAATAAATTAAATAAATAGTTAATAAAATAAACAACAATAAAGTAACTAGAAGTGCAGTTAACTAAGACAAAGACTATACACAGTAACACTAATTGTACACAATTCCGAACAATCTTTCCTTCACTCCCTTCAGAGCTAACTCTCCCCAAGGGTTACAAATCACCTTATAGATTTTCAAAACTGTAAAAATCCAGTAATAGACCACACCAGGCAGTTATGTATCTTGGAAATGAATGAAATGAAAATCGCTTATTGTCACAAGTAGGCTTCAAATGAAGTTACTGTGACCATTTGGAGTTGCCTTTGAGGTAGAACAAACAGCTTGCTTTTCAAGACAGGCTGTCTTCACAGTCACAGCTTGCTTGGTGTTAAGCAGCTACTCCTGCTGTTGACTGAGGTCTAATAAATATTTTCTCTGCTTAGGTTTAATTGTCTCTGTGGAAGCGAGTCCCCTTTAAGGGGCGTGCCCTCACAGTCCATGTGACTGGCTCAGGGCCTACTGTGCGGAAGTGCATGAACCCGACCCATGAGGAAAATGCTACATGGCCTGGGGAGTGGGGTTCTGATCATAGTGAAGACGGAAGCCAGAGTGTTAACAACCATATTAGAGACTGCGCCTGGACATAAGTTACACTTATTAGTTGCCAATAAACACTTCTTCACGTATACCTGGCAATGCCACATAGGCAACGAGTATAAACTGGATCGATTGCAGTAATTGAATTTGAGGGGGGGGGGGGGGGGGGGGGGGGGGGGGCGGAGGGAAAGACTCCAACATGAACACAGAGTTGGGAAGCGTCGAAGATACAAGAGAACAGTGAATGAAAATTGCCTATGATGGGGAGGTTAGACCTATTGATCAGGGGACTGAAGACTGGAGCCAGTATATTGAGCAACTCCTTTATTTCTTCATAGCCAATGAAATAATGGGGGGGGGGGGGGGGGGGGGGGTGTTAAAGAGAAAGTTATCCTATTAACAGTTTGTGGATCAACGATATTATTAGAAAATGTCCTCGGAGGCTCCTGACACAAAATCATTCGACCAGTTGGTGAAGCTGGTCAGGGAGCATTTCAAACCCAGACCCTTGATCATACTAGAGCAAAACAAGTTCAATTCAGCTATCAGAGACTCAGGAAAAAATATCTTTGCCTTCATTGCCGGACTCAGGCAAATGGCCGAGCATTGTGAGTTTGGTGCAGCACTGGGTGACATGCTGCAAGATAGTTTAGTAAGCAGCATGTAGGAGGAAGTCGCACGTTGGGTGGCTCCTGCTTGATGCTTGAATATTTTAGAGTTTAATGCCCGGTGCAAGGGGCAATTCCTCGACAAATAAGTGCAGGAAGACATAAGGAAGGAGGGGGATGTCTAAAAGTCAAAAGAAAGCCGCTGTAAAGAAAGAGGCGAGTGAAGGTTCGCCGTTGAGCGAAAGGGTCAGCTCGGCAACCAGAAAGATGGTGGAGGCTGGGTCACTGAGTGGGGCCGCACTGCTTACGGCAGAAAAGATGACCGAGGTGATGACTTTAGAATTTGAGAAAGTTTGCAAAGCACATGGAGGTGATGAGGAAGGAGATGATGGTGGCACTGAAGGTGCTGGTGGAGGAGGCGATTGTGTCAAGGACATCGGCCGAGATGTGAGAGCAAGCATTTTTTTAGAATGCTAGTACACCAGCTGAGGAAGAGGGAGGCGGCCAGAGATATAGGGAGAATAAAGGACAGAGGGGGGAATGCGGTCCTGGACCCAGTGGGGGTGAATGAGGTGTTTAAGGACTTTTATAGCAAGTTATATGAGTCGGAACCCCTGGCTGGGGCGGAGGGGATGAGGCAGTTCCTGGATCAGCTGAGGTTCCCGCGGGTGAAGGAAGAACTGGTGGAACGGATGGGAGCCCCAATTGAAATTGAGTAAATAATGGAGGGGCTGGAGGTTATGCAGTCGGGCAAGGTCCCGGGGCCGGACGGTTACCTGGTGGAATTCTACAAGAAGTTCTCGGAGATATTGGGCCCACTGTTGGTGAAGACATTTAATGAGGCAAGAGAGAGGGGAGTCCTTCCCCAACAATGTTGCACGCCTCGATCTCATTGATTCTGAAACGGGAGAAGGACCCTGAGCAATGAGGGTCATACAGGCCGATCTCCCTGTTGAATGTGAACGCCAAACTTCTGGCTAAGATACTGTCCACAAGGATAGAGGATTGTGTCCCGGGGGTGATAGGGGAGGATGCGACAGGGTTTGTAAAGGGCAAACAACTCACGGCCAATGTTAGAAGGCTCTTAAACGTTATCATGATGTCCTCAGAGAGGGGGGAGATGGAGGTGGTGGTTGCGATGGATGCGAAGAAGGCCTTTGACCGGGTGGAGTGGAATTATTTGTGGGAGGTGTTAGGAAGGTTCGGGTTTGGTCAGGGCTTCATTGATTGGGTGCGTTGCTGTATCAGACACTAGTAGCAAGTGTGCGTACGAATCGGCAGTTGTTGGCCTATTTTAAACTGCACCGAGGGACAAGGCAAGGGTGTCTCCTCTCCCTGCTGCTGTTTGCTCTGGCCATAGAGCCATTGGCTATGGTATTAAGAGCTTCCAGGAACTGGAAAGGGCTGGTGAGGTGGGGGGTGGAGCATCGGGTTTTGCTTTATGACCTGTTCCTGTACGTTTCGGACCCTTTAGAAGGGATGGGGGAGATTATGTGGATCTTAGGGGAATTTGGTAGGTTTTCGGGGTATAAATTGAATAAGGGGAAAAGCGAGATGTTCGCGATTCAGGCAAGGGAGCAGGAGAGGAGACTGGGAGAGTTGCTGTTTAGAGTGGTAGGAAGGAACTTTCACTATCTGGGAATCCAGGTGGCATGGGAATGGGAGACCTTACACAAGTTAAACCTGTCCCGGCTCGTAGAAGAAATGAAGAAGGACTTTAGGAGATGGGACATGCTCCTGCTGTCACTGGTGGGGAGGGTACAGACCGTGAAAATGACGGTTCTCCCCAGATTTCTATTTGTCTTTCGGTGTCTCCCCATCTTTATCCCGAGGGCCTTTTTTTAAACTGGTGAATAAGGTGATTTTGGGCTTTGTGTGGGCGGGTAAAACCCCACAAGTGAAGAAAGTTTTGTTGGAGCGTAGTCGAGGGGAGGGTGGGTTGGCGCTGCCGAACTTTTGTAACTAGTACTGGGCGGCTAATATAGACATGATTAGGAAGTGGGTAGTGGGGGTGGGGGGCACTGATAACGGTACCGCTGCCGTTCTGGCCGGCCCGGTACTCCGCAAGCCCGATGGTGGTGGCGGCTCTGAGAGTCTGGGGCAGTAGAGGTAATATAGGAAACCGGAGGGAGCACCAGTCTGGGCCCCGATTTACAACAACCATCAGTTTGCGTCGGGAAATCTGGATTGAGGGTTTCGGAGATGGTAGAGAGTAGGAATTGAAAGGATGGGAGATCTATTTGTAGACGAGAGCTTTCCTAGCTTGAAGGATTTGGAGGAGAAATTTGAACTGCCAGCAGGGAGTGGGTTTAGGTATCTGCAGATACGGGATTTTCTGAGAAGGCAGGTTCCGGCCTTCCCGCTCCTGCCACCACAGGGGATACAGGACAGGGTAGTTTCCAAAACATGGGTGGGAAAGTGGAAGGTATCAGATATCTACAAAGAACTTATGGAGTCGGAGGAAACTCAGATAGAGGAACTAAAGGACAAGTGGGAAGATGAGCTGGGGGAGAGATAGAGGCGGGACTGTGGGCGGATGCCTTAAGCAGGGTTAACACATCCTCATCATGTGCCAGGCTTAGCCTGGTACAGTTTAAGGTAGTTCACTGGGCACACATGACGGTGGCCTGGATGAGCCAGTTCTTTGGGGTAGGGGACAGGTGTGTGAGGTGCGCGGGAGGTCCAGCAAACCATGTTTTAGGCCAGCCCGAAGCTTAGAGGATTTTGGCAAGGTTTCGCTGATGTCATGTCCATGGTACTTAAAACACGGGTGGTGCCGAGTCCAGAGGTGACGATCTTTGGAGTGTCTGAAGAGCTGGGAGTCCAGGGGGCGAGAGAGGCTGACATTTTGGCCTTTGCCTCCCTGGTAGCATGGAGACGGAAACTGTTAATGTGGAGGGACTCGAAGCCCCCGAAATTAGAGACCTGAGTTAGTAACATGGTTGGGTTTCTCAGTCTCGAGAAAATAAAGTTCGCTCTAAGAGGGTCAATGTTAGGGTTCGTCCGGAGATTAAAATGTCAGCAGAGGCAGAAATCTAGTGGGGGGGGGGGGGGGTGTTAGGCTATTGCATCATTGTTGGAGGTGCGAAGAACGTGATAGGGATGGAAATGATTTATGTACCATGTTTATGTTGCTGTTATTATTATAAAAACTACAAATTTCCTAATAAAATGTTGTTTTTGAAACTTAGCTGGGTACACTAGCAAGCTCAAATTAGCTAGTGAATGGAGGTGTGGTGGTGGGAGGGGCTGCGGCCATTGCAGCCTGGTGGAACAGGTTTCGATGGGCCGAGGAGGTGAGAAAAGTGGGGGGAGGGGACCAACACTGGGTGAGGTGTTTTCGAGAGAAAGTGGATTCTGGGAGGGGGGAGAGGATTGATGGCAAGAAAGGGATGGGGTGGGCCAAGCCCAGTGGGCAGGGCATGGAGTTATGATGATGGTGGATAGGAGGAGTGGGGGTGGTCGGGTTAGTTTCTTGGAACGTGAGGGATTTGGGGGGGCAATGAAGAGGTTGAGGGTGTTTGCACATCTAAAAGCTTAAAGGTCGATGTGTTTACGCTGCAGGCGACTCATCTGAGCGTGAAAGTTCAAGCGCGGCTGGGTAAGCCAAGTATTTCACTCGGGGTTCAACAGCAGGGCGCGGGGGGTGGGATAGCAGTTTTGGTCAGGAATAATTCAGGGCGCGATTCTCCGCAAATCCGGGTTCACGGGACCCCGCTGCTAGCCCCGACCGGGAAGCAGAATCGGGTCCCGGGAGGGGGCGCGGAGGCTGCCGTGAAACACGGCCAGTTTCACGGCAGCCTCCGCGCCCCCTCCCGGGACCCGATTCTGCTTCCCGGTCGGGGCTAGCAGCGGGGCCCCGTGAACCTCGGCAACGCAGGCTTAGCGAACTTCACTACGCCCGCGCGCCAAGGGTAACGGCGGCTGACGCAAACGATGACGTCAGCCGCGCATGCGCGGATTGGACGGCTCCAATCCGCGCATGCACGGATGACGTCATCACGCATATGCGTGAAACCCGCGCATGCGCGGGCCGTTATGCCCCTCAGCCGCTCCGCGGACTGATCCAGCAGGGCGGCGGAGGAACAAAGAGTGCACGGGGTTCGGACCCGCTGCCCGCGATCGGTGCCCACCGAACGGGCCCATGCCACCCTTGCCACGGCCGTGGTGCGGCCGTGTCAATCGGTGGCATGGTTCTCCAGAACGGCACTTTGCGGCCGTTTTCAGGAACGGTGAGAGCAGGTGTGTTGGAGTTCGTGAAAACGGCCGTAAAGGCCTGGGAAATCGGCCCATTCGTGTCGTGGGGCGGCCGTGGGGGGGGGGGAGAATAGCGGGAGGTCGGGAAAAATGTCGGGAAGGCCCTCCCGCTATTCTCCGACCCGTCGTGGGGGGCAGAGAATCGCGCCCTCAGTGTTTATGTGCGTCACCTCATGAGAATAGGTTTCTCATGCCACTTGTGGCCATCGAGGATGAGGTAAACCAGATGACTGTGAGGCGGGCAGCCAGGTTGACAGCTAGGTTCAGACATGATCCTTGGAACAGGACCGTAGTCAGGACAAAAATTGGGCCGTCAGCCCAGGAGTCAAATTATTGGTGTGGGGGAGATTACTGTAGTAATATGCCTGTGCACAGTTTTGTATATAGTTAGCAATGTGACCTTCAACCAGCTGGTGGCAATAGAGCTCTATCGTATGACTCAAGACACTCGCCAGTTGGTAGTAAGACGTACAAGAATATAGTTGCACATAGAGTAGCTCCAGGAGAATCCACTGAATTCATTTAGTAGCCATTGTCTGTACTTTAGTACCTTAGTTATCTTTTCCACACGTTTATTAATAAATCATCTTTACAGTTAAACAACTATATTTTCTGTATGCATCATTGCAACAGAACACAACAATTACCCCCAGGAATCATGCCGCTGGAGAGAATTTATTTGTTTTTGGTACAATAGGAAGGACATGTTGCCACACCTGTCACCAATTTTAAAAAGAAGCGCAATAAACCATAGCACTTGTGAATAAAGTAGAGAAGAATTCATACGAGGAGGGCGGCATGGCATCACAGTAGTTAGCACTGTTGCTTCACAGCGCCAGGGTCCCAGGTTCATTTCCCGCTTGGGTCACTGTCTGTGCGGAGTCTGCACGTTCTCCCTGTGTCTGCGTGGGATTCCTCCGGGTGCTCCTGTTTCCTCCCACAATCCCGAAAGACCTGCTGTTAGGTCATTTGTACATTCTGAATTCTCCCTCTGTGTACCCGAACAGGTGCCAGAATGTGGCGACTAGGGGCTTTTCACAGTAACTTCATTACAGTGTTAATGTAAGCTGTCTTATTACAATAATAAAGATTATTATTACGTATAGATTAAATATGGTGAGTGAGGAAAATAGCCCCAAATGACAAGGTCTTCACAGTAAATGGAATTCCACTTAAGATGAAAGTTGACATGGGGCATTGGTCATAGTTGTGGGTGAACAAACATTTAAATATCTTTGAGGAGGTGTTCAGTCTTTGGACTTGAGTGAGACAACAGCCAAGTTAGCGACATATATGGGGGAGACCCTAAGAATTTTGGGAACAACTGTGACTCCAGTGTCATATCAGCAACCAGATACCCAGTTACCTCTGACCATTGTTGAGGGACATGAAAAATGAAAATGAAAATCGCTTATTGTCACGAGTAGGCTTCAATGAAGTTACTGTGAAAAGCCCCTAGTCGCCACATTCCGGCGCCTGTCCGGGGAGGCTGGTACGGGAATCAAACCGTGCTGCTGGCCTGCTTGGTCTGCTTTAAAAGCCAGCGATTTAGCTCAGTGAGCTAAACCAGCCCCTCATCAACCAAGCCTGATGGCTGCATTGGTTGCACCAAATCAAGTTGAACTGGTCGAAAAATTTTAAAAATCTTGGACAGTCTGTTTCAGGAAGTCTTGTACAGGAATGAATGTGTTCCAGAATGTTGGTTTGAATAAAGGGAGTAAAGGCCAAGATTTTTGTCAATCCAGATTCAACACCAAAATTTTTCAGAGCAAGACCAGTCTCATACGGTTACGCCATGCACCAAAAAGTGGAAGCTGAAGTTAAATGCCTGCAAGAATTGGGACTCATCTACCAGTGCAGTTTTCAGAATGGTCAGCCCCCATCATTCCTGTATTGAATCTGGAGCACTCTATGGATATGCGGCGATTACAAGCTTACAACTAATCAGGCAGCCCAAGTAGATAAATATCCAAATCCACAAATTGGAGACCTTTATTCAAAGTTTGGGGAAATGTGCCTTACATACACTAAGCTCAACCTCAGTCATGCTTACTTGCGACTAGAACTGGATGAGGAGTCCTGAAAGTTTGTGGCGATTAACATTGGTAAAGGCCTGTTTCAATGCACCAGATTACCTTTTGGCATCTCCTCAGCCTATGCAATATTCCAGTGCACAATGGAGATTCTCCTCCAGGGCATCCCGAAGGTTGTGGTCTATCTGGATGATGTCCCAATAACAGGAACATCACATAAGGATCACCTAGCAAGCTTAGATGAGGTGTTGAGAAGATTCAGAGATGTAGGAACCTGACTAAAACGTGAGAAATGCACTTTCCAAACTAGTGAGGTCACTTACCTGGGGTTCAAAGTGGACTCTACAGGCCTGCACTCACTTGAAGACAAGATGAGAGCCATTAAGAGAGGTCCGGCACCTAAAAACGTGGCAGATTTAAAGTCCTTCTCAGGGATGGTAAACTATTATGGTCTTTTTAGTTCCAACCTTGCAACAACATTGGAGGCACTAAACTTGCTCTTGAGTAAACACCAGCTTTGGCATGGGAAGGAACAATAGGAGCAAGTCTTCCAACGTGTTAAGTAGGTCTTGCAATCATCGAGTCTATTGGTTAATTTTGACCCGAGAAAGCCCATCATTCTGACCTGTGACGCTTCACCATATAGGATAAGGGCAATTCTATCCCATACAATTGAGGATGGCCCAGAGAGGCCATTTGCCTTGCCCTCAAGAACATTTTCTGATTTTGAGCATTAATACATGCAAATTGAGAAGGAAGGCCTTGCCGTAAACAATTTCATCAGCATGTTTAAGGGGGGCGTTTCACAATAATAATGGACCACATGCCCATGCTGGGGATCCTTCATGAAAATAAGCAACACCGAGGGTGCCTCACACCTGATGACCAAGATCTTACCCGCAATGGAGGTAACTCTTCTATGATATTGCTTACAGGCATATCACCACACCATACCAGGCAGTGGAGACACTCAAGTCTAAGATGGCCACCTGCGAAGGACTATGGGAATTATGGCCAACCCAGGACTCAGACAGATACACAGCCTATGTGTATTTGAAACACAGATAACTAGACCTGATCGAAACCCCCCGCTCGTTTGCATTCTAATGGACCATTTTCCCAGGACAATAGAACTCCAATCAAGAAACCGGTACAGCCAAGAACTGATTGGCGCCACTCCCCTTACTCAGAAAGCACAACTGCCAAGGTTAATGACCGCTAAGGACCCGCCCAGCTACCAAGGCATCTGCCCCTTTATTGGCCGAAATCGAAGACAGTGATCAGATCCCTGTCAAACTATTGGGTCCAAGGTTAAGGACCGCCCCAAAGAACGCAAAATCCCAGAGGGATAAAAGAGAGCACAGCCGTGTATTCTGTCTCTTTTGGATCTGGCCTGTGCCAGCCCAACTGTAGCAGGAATTGCCAACCAAGTTCAAGACCAACGATCGCTACCTGACGGATGAGCCCAGCAGAGACAGAGCCACTTTCTTCGAACCAGCCAAGTGAAATCCAGATAAAGGCCATATCCATTTGCACAGTGCCGGTCGCCCTGAAGTTAAGTACAGGTTATTGTAGCTGATAGGTGTAGTTTAACTCGTAGTAGATATTGTGTTTGCATGTTGAGGTAACTCTTGTGTATGTAAATAAACCATCTTTTAAACTGACTAACTGGTTGTGTGGTCATTTGATCGATATAAGGGAAGGCTTGTGGTTCACCAATATTATCATTAATATTAGCAACAGTATTGGCGATGCTGTTGGGATCGAAAACGAGCAACAAAGCCTCCCTGTACTTGGACAACATCACTGTCTTCTGCTCAGATACACTGTTAGTGCACAGACTGGTCAATATGTGCGACCAGGTTGAATTGGCCTCGGGTGCCAAGGTAAATTGTGACAAGAGAAAGGCCATGCTCTTCGGTAACTGGTCTGACTGATTCCTTGTCCCCATCACCATCAGGGCAGACAGCCTGAAGGTGCTGGTGATATGGTTCGGAGGGATCAGAGCATGTGTTAAAAACTTGAAGGAATGAGTAGGTATAATGAACCAAAACCTTGGTATGTGGGATCGCGCTCCCTCTCCATTGCGGGTAAGATCTTGGTCATCAGGTGCGAGGCACTCTCGGTGTTGCTGTACGTGGCGCAGGTCTGGCCCGTTCCTCACTCTTGAGTCGTGGTGATTACCCAAGCTATTTTCTGCTTCATGTGGTGGTCAAAAATGGACCCTGTTTGAAGGGACATGATGTAGAAAAGGGGAACGTGCCCAATATCGCTTTAGTCTTGATGACCACTTTTGTGTGTGGATGCATTAAGCTGTGCATAAATCCTGGGTATGCAAACACCAAATGTCACTACATGATGTGAAGCTATCTTCTTTTCAAATGAGTAGCTTGTTCTGCAATTTCAGTGGGCAGTTAAGATTTAACCACATTACTGTGGGTCTGGAGTCACATGAAGGTCAAACTGGCTATGGATGCCAGATTTCTTTCCCTAAAGGACATAAGTGAACCAGATAATGACAATCTATTAGTTAAATAGTCACCATTTTGGAGGCTTGTTTTTTGATTTTATGTTAGATTTATTGAATTAACTGAATTTCAATACCCAGCTGTCATGGGGATTTAAACCCTTCTTCTGATCATTGCTGCAGGTCTTGATTACCAGTCCCATTGATAACCACTGCTACTGATCTACGTCCTTAACCTTTGCTTCGTGCAAATTGGCTGCCACTTTCCTAATGACAAGTGACTATACTCCAAAAGTACTTACTTGGCTAGAAAGCTGTTCAGAACATTCTGAAGTGTTTTTCTGTATGCCACTGTTCTACCCTGGACAGTGCATTTACCAACTGAGGCAGTAAAGGAGATTGCACTGTGAAATGCAACTCAAACTGTGCCAAATAAAAAACAATTAAATTTACAAGCACTTGGAGAAAAATAGAATGGAAAAGATTCTTAAACATTATTAAGGATAAGGCTTACAGCATTCTACAGAATTACAAATTTTAACATTGTTTATTTAAAATTGTTGTCAATATAAGTAGAATAGAATCTGTTGTTTGAATCTTGCTGACAGATGCTGACATTCAAGGTCATCTGTCAGGTTTTCTACTGTTGACCTCAAGAAGGTGACAGGCAGTTTGCAAGTCAACCATCTGTGCCCTCTGGCTCGATAATAATGGGGGCTTCTTCACATATCGTTCCCATCTGTCTTATTGCATCACCCTTGTTTGCTGTTACTTTTTCTTGTGTTGGGGTTTCTAGATGCACTGTTTGTTCAATGTTGACATAGTAGGATTTTGGAAAAAGTTTGGAGCAGCTTTTCTGCACAACACTTGCAACAACTTAACTTATTTGACTTCTTTAATGTAGCAAAATATCCAACATATTTCACAGAAGCCTTCTTGGACAAAACCTGACACTGAGCTATGTAAAAAGATATTAGGACAGGTGACCCAAGCTTGGTCAAAGAGGTAGGTTTTAAGAAGTGGTCTTAAAGGAGGAGAGGGAGGTAAAGAGGCGGCGAGGTTGATCGAGGCAATTCCAGAGCTTAGGACCTTGCAGCTAAAGGCATGATTGCCAATTTGCAGCGGCAAAGGAAATCAAGGGTGCACAAGAGGTCCGAATTGGGGAATGTAGCGTTCTCAGTGTGTTTATATTTCAACAGGGTCTTAAAGGCCAAGCAAGTTGATGGAAACAGATCAGTTATTTTTGCTCAATCTTTTTAGATGAAGGCTTAAGCATATTGCACTTTAAAAAATAATTGAACATATTGTGAAGGCGGCCAATTTGTAACTCTAGTTTCCAGTCAAACCTCCTGACTCAGAAACTTGATTAATGGCCTCTCCAGTTTGTCAGGTACAAAGTGTTTCTTGAAGAGTAACCCAGAATAATATATCAATTGGCGAGCTTCTCCCTTCAATTTCCAAGATACATTTTGACACTGCCTCATGTTTTTGTTTTCATTGCAGCAAAGACTGCTGTACCTTTTCATTTCCCTCAACAATTTGGTGGAATTTCCGTCTGAATCTTCTGACTGATAATCTCAGCAGGCTGACTTCTCTCACAGATTACCTATTTCCTGCTGGTCAGAAAACACAAATATTTGTTAGATTATTCACTATGAAAGCAGAGTGGACATCAGAGACAGCACAGGACTCTGAAAGGTGCTTGTTTTTCTGACCCATAAATCATTCTTATACCTTTTCTCAAATTTACTTCTTGTACAAACTTCACCACCCAGAACCAGTGTATCCTGTTTGTCACATCTCCATGGTTATTGTGAATGTCACTTCCTGTTTATCTCACCAGGGGGCACTGATACAACACACAGCAGCTGGATGGGGTTGGTTTAGCTCACTCAGCTAAATCGCTGGCTTTTAAAGCAGACCAAGCAGGCCAGCAGCACGGTTCGATTCCCGTACCAGCCTCCCCGGACAGGCGCCGGAATGTGGCGACTAAGGGCTTTTCACAGTAACTTCATTGAAGCCTACTCGTGACAATAAGTGATTTTCATTTCATTTCATTTCATTATCCATTCCTTCCCATAGGATCTCCTCCTAATCAAGATGGACAAATCCAGCCTCAATGAGAAATATCCCTGCAAGCTGGGCTTCAAATCATCTTTAATGTAATTAAACATACCTACGTGCTTCACAGGTACAAGATATCTGACCACGTAAGGCGTCAGATGGCTAAAAACTTTGTCAAAGAAGTAGATTTTAAGGAGTGTCTTGAAGAAAGAGACGTTTAGAGGCTGAATTCCAGGGCTTCGGGTCTGGGCAGACGAAGGCACAACTGCCAATGGTAGAACGATTAAAGTCAAAAACTTTCAAGAGACCAGAATTATGTTATGGGCTAGGGTTTAGAGTACCCCAAAGTGTATCATGGAGTTCACCTGACCCACAACTTTTACTAGGTTGAGGTATGGGGAGCACACAGCCCGCTCTACAGGTGTGGGACAGCAGAAATGGAAAAGTATTTTTTAAAGCAAAACAATGTTTATTCTATGAACTCAAGTTAACCTTTTTAAAACGTACAGCGAACATCTTAGCAACCATTAATTCAAATACAACCCCCAAAGAATACAACACAAAGTAATCCTTTAAGCTTTCCTTTTAACATCCATAAGACTTAAAAAAAACTTTTAACAGAAGCTCATCAGGTTAAAGCCACTACTGAGAGCAGTTATTAGTTTTAAATCACCAAAGGATCGATTTACATTCTTTAGATGACAGAGAGAGACTAATACCCCTTCTGGCTGTGACGGCAGCTATCCAGCTCTGAAAATGAAACTAAAACACACCCTGCAGCAAACAGCCTAAAACAAAAGTAAAAAGCTGTCAGACAGCCCAGCTCCACCCACTCTCTGACGTCACAGATAAACACCCATTTCTTAAAGGTACATTTCTTAAACACTCATTTCTTAAAGGTACTCTCACATGACAATTAGATGAGCGTAGATTTCTTAAAGGATTGTAAGGTCAGAGGAGATTACAGGGATAGGGAAAGAGGGTGGTCATGGAGGGTTTCATTTAACAACAAGGATGTTGTTAACTGCACGCTTGACCAGGAGCCAATGTAGGTCAGCAAGCAGTGATGGGTGAACGGACTTGGCGTGAGTAAGGATATGGGCAGCAGAGTTTTGAATGGTCTTATGGAGGGTGGAACGTGGGCACCCAGTCAAGAATTTTAAAAAATACAATCAGGAATCTAAAATTTACACTTTCTGGAGAGATTTTGAAGGATGACAGATCTGGGGAGTACAAGTTTTGCTTTTTTTTTTCATGCAGTTTCAATTTCAGAAAAAAGGCAGAGTAATGTTCCCCTGTACCTTGTCCTGACAATCGGCCTTGCAAACCTCCCTCACTGGTATCATTTTTTCTCTTCCTATACCAGGTGTTCTTATTGCGTCTTTGAGAGACATTGCCAGCTGAATGCCAGATCATATGGACGACATCAGTTTATTTATTGGACCCCATGCTTTCCAAATCCTGAGCTGATTTGTACAAATTTAGAACAAGCAGACAGAGAAGATCATCGTTTCACTGTCCAGACTGGATGTCAAATCAAACCTCTGAGGTGAATGGGCAATGTGTTAAACAAACAGAGATGCTAGCTTAACCCAGGCTATTTGTAAAGCTAAGGCACTATTTTAATCCATTATAAAGATGCTGTGAACTTTCACTGAGATTGCCTATGTAAAGCTCAAATAAACGTTTAACAACTAAACAAAATCATAAGGGTGGCACGGTGGCTCAGTGGTTAGCACTGCTGCCTCGCAGCTCCAGAGACCCAGGGTCAATTCTGGCCTTGGGTGACTGTCTGTGTGGAGTCTGCACGTTCTCCCCGTGTTTGCCTGGGTTTTCTCCGGGTGCTCCGGTTTCCTCCCACAGTCCAAAGATGTGCGGGTTAGGTGGATTGGCCATGATAAATTGCCCCTTAGTGTCCAGGGTTGTGTAGGTTATGGGGATAGGGAAGGATAGATGGGGGAGTGGATATGGGTAGAGTGCTCTTTCAAAGGGGCAGTGTAGACTTGATGAGCCAAATGGCCTCCATCTGCATTGTCGGAATTCTATGATAACATCCAAGAGATAAATATAGTGTTTTCGGGCACAATTTGCAATCAGACTTTGAGATCTTTCAGATAGATAGGGCAGAATTTTATGGCCCATCCCGTTGGCAATCACTGTTTGTCAATGTACTCTGTTGATTATTCTTTTTCTCTACTATGTACGTACTGTGTACGTTCCCTCAGCCGCAGAAGAATACTTTTCACTGTACTTCGGTACATGTGACAATAAAGCAAATCAAACCAAGGCAGGATTTTCTGGATCCGCCAAAGTCAATGGTGTTTTGAATAGCTCACCGCAGTTTCCAACCTACCCTGCCACATCAAGGCTATAAACTTCCACCCATCAAGGATAGTCACGAAAACACAAAATAGTATGAAACTCTGGGTAAATATGCTTTAAATGCAGAACGTGAAAATACTTTATTTCTAAATTTTAGGTCCCATCTGGGGTGGAGCAGCGTTTAGAACTGCCATGTACAACACCGACAGTGAGATTTCCTACCAAATGATCAATCAATTACTGAATTTTAGTGACTAGCATTTGTTGAACATCAAGTGTTGAACTGCAGCTACAACAACTTGCATTTATATAGTGGAGAGCAAAACAAAGCGAGCATTTCAGGCAATGGCCGTCTGTCAGAGTTGGGTGTGATAGTAAGTGAAAAAGGAGAGTGTGGGGAAAGTGATCAAAAGAGAACATCTGCAATCGGATAGAAGGCAGGAGAGATTAGCTAACAAAAGGGTTGGTGAGGCAAGGCCAAATAATTGGTTCTGGGACAAATAAAAAAACAAAAGATTTGACCAGAACGAATAGCTGCCATGCAAAAGCAAAAAAAGAAAGAAAAAGAGATAAATGAGAAAACACCCAAAATTATTTAGTGTCTTCAACACAGAAAAATGTCCCAAACTGCTTCACAGGTAGCCAGACAAAAATTGGCACAAAGCCAAAGAAAGGGACAGATAATCATGATCAGAGGTAGGTTTTAACAAGGTTTCTTAAGAGAGGTTCAGTGGTGGGGAGTGCTCCAGAGTTTAGGACCAAAACAGTTATAAAGGCTTGACTGCCAGTGGTGGGGAAAAAGGAAATAGGAGATTGCCACAAACGTGTAATTATGATATTACAGATCTTAAGGACAATTGTTTTAAAGGTACATTTATGTTTTCAAACACTTATATTGAGTTTAGAAGCTTTTTTCAACATGGAACTATGGACAGACAACATGGCACCTTTTATGTATGTTCAAATCATGTCAGACTCATATCTCTAGAGCTGGCTACAAACAGTTATTAAAATTAAAAGGGATGACTATTGAATCTTCTAAAAGGTGTTAAAAACCCTTTTAACTCTGAGCGAACAGGAGTCATGAAGGGACTTCAAAGGACCAGAATGTAATTAACTAATTTGCCTGATTTTAGTAAGGGCAAGGAAGAGTCCACCTGGAGTTTGGTTGAAACAAAAACTGACTTAATTTTCCATTAAGCTATTATGTACTGCTCCAGTAGTTCCCTACTGGGTCTTCTCTAGTCGGTGCCTGACTGGCCGACTCTATTTTTTACAAAGCCAAGTATTGTTAAAGGTCCATCACCCCCTTATCAGGGGAGCTCGCGTTCTGCATAATCCATGGGGTAGTTAACCATCCTTACCCCTTAAGACCCGTGCAGCATATAACATCCCTTCCTGCCAAAGTCCGAAGAATCCTCCGAAGATTATCGCGAAGGAGGGCACCGGACCCTTTTGGCGACTGGCTGGGTGTCGTGTTCCCGAGGTTCTGGATCTGGCGGCGAGTATCTAGAAGGTGAACGCCGCTTCCAACATGAATGACATGGCGGCTGCAATTCCTGATGCTGTGGATCTGAGTGTTCCTCATTGGAGACATCTCCGAGTCTGAGTTGACGACCTCAGTCATCTTGATGACTTGACCCCCTTGGGGTTCCGCTGTTTATCAGGCATCTGATGCAGTTTTAGAAGAGGGTTCCAGTGACGAGGTTCCGCTGTGGCCAGATCTGGCAGCAGATGCAGTTCTAGATGTGGTTTCCGAGGATGAGGAACTTTCTGAAGAACTGGTCACCTGGACCAAATATGGTCAAGGAACATTCGCATAGTACGACCCTCGGCTTGCACCTGGTAAGAAAATGGCCCTGTCTGGTGAAGGATAACGCTGGAGATCCACTGGACGACGTCGGCAAAGTTACGAATAAACAATGAGCCACCTGATACAAAGTGTCTGGAGGGTCAATGTCGACTGGGGCAACACCCTTGCTACTCCTGATTGTGACGCATATTCGCACTTAAGTCTCAAAAAATCATATTAAGGCCGGTACAGAGTCTTCGTCCCATCAGTGGTTCTGTGGGGGCTACCCCAGTCACTGCGTGTGGAGTGGTCCTGTGGCAAAACAAGAAATGAGCCAGCCTAGCATCTATCAATCCAGAAGATTGTTTCTTGAGGCCCCGTTTAAATGCTCGCTTTGCGAAACCATTAGAAGTCGGGTGGTATGGGGCGGTATGAATTTGCCTTCAAAAACTCAGAGAACTCCTCACTCGTGAAAGGTGTGCCGTTATCAGTGACAAGTACTTCAAGGAGGCCATGCGTGCAAAACGATAAACGCAACTTCTCAATAATCTCCTGGGGCAAGGTTCCACCATCCTGTGCATTTCGAGCCACTTTGAATAGGCGTCAATCAACAAAAGGAACATGGACCGGTAAAGTTGGAATGCAACTGCACCCAATGGCTGGCATGGCCATTACAATGATGCAGGGGCGCAGCTGGCAGGAGCTTCTGATGCAGTGGCATGCAGAGGGGGGGGGGGGGGCGACGGTGCATTGGCCCCGGGCATCCATTGGATGGGGGCATCCAATCAGAGAAGGAAAAAAAATGTAAAACATTTTTTTTTAAATTAAAATTTTTTTTTTTAAATTTAGATTACCCAATTATTTTTTTCAATTAAGGGGCAATTTAGCGTGGCCAATCCACCTACTCTGCACATTTTTTGGGTTGCGGGGGCGAAACCAACGCAGACACGGGGAGAATGTACAAACTCCACACGGACATTGACCCAGAGCCGGGATCGAACCTGGGACCTCAGTTCCGTGAGGCAGTTGTGCTAACCACTAGGCCACCGTGCTGCCCCAGAGAAGGAAATAAGATAGTAATTTTAAAATTTCAGCGGTGATAAATCAATTTTTGGAGGCTCACCACACTGCAGAGGCAGTTGTTAGCCCTTTATTCCTTTAACATGGTGTACCCTTTCTGTCTAGAGAAAATGGTCCTTCTCCCCATCCCCCCACACGCATGCGGATGATGTACGTGGTGCAACCATCAAAAGCAACAAGCAGACGTGGCTGTTCGTTCCTGCGTTTCCTCGAGTCATAACTCGTCTTTTCTTCAGCTTTTTGTGCATCTAGATTAGTTCTTTTACCTACTCAGGTCAGTGAATAGCTCTAGAACAGGTGCAACTACGGTTTTTATAGGTTTTTTGGCGCTATTTAATGAAATATTTACGTGGGATGTAGTAAGAGTGAAGCCTGGATGATCAGAGGACTGCTATGGCATTTAATCTCGGAATAGGAGACATTTATTCCTTAACATGCTAATATTCGAATAAAGATACCACTAATTTGCAAGTCTATGATATAAATTGCACAAAATTATCAGTGGAGAATCAGTGTGAAATAATTTGATACGAAGGAACAAGGAAATGAAATATGGTTTATCCGTCTGCAACTGATCGATTGTTTACCATTTTCTTCCCATTTTCTCATGCGTCTTACGGTTTTTGAGATAGAAAATGAAATGTTACGAGTATTTCGTGTACAACCGAGTGGAGCACAGAACAGGAAAAAAAAGAGGGCCAGAGTCGAAGAAGAGTCCCATCAAAGAGGGGCATTAGATGCATGGATAAAACGAAGTAAAGAAGAAGTAGGAGAACCTGGAGAAGTAAAAGATGATATGGGTGCAGAGAAGGATTTTTCTGATACGGATTCAGCTCGGTCAGAACATAATACTCTCTCTCCTCAGTCTCGTTGTCAGGATGATGACCCATGTGAAGAAAATAAAGAAGATATTTGCATATTTTTGCAAAGAAGCGATTTTGGCTGTTTGAAGAAACCGATTCCAGATCATTTGAAGATGACAATATTACAACATGGCCCTGAAAGATATCAGAATAAAAGTGGTCCATTTGCTGAGAAGGATGGGAGATCATTTTCGAAACAGTGGTTTGATAAAGTTTCCACAAACGGAGAAATTGTGGAGAGAAAATGGTTGTTATACTCTCCGTATCGGAAAGCATGCTACTGTTTTGTTTGCTTTTTGTTTTCAAAGGAGCATTTGTCGTCTGTGTCAAACTTTGGAAAGGAAGACGGTTTCTCCACTTGGAGAAAATTAAATCCAACAATACCTGACCATGAGAAAAGCCCTTCTCATAGAGCTCACATGAGGGAATACCTGAACCTTGTAGTTCGACTCCATCATTCAACTACGATAGATGCTGAACTTCAACAGCAAATGTCTGCTGAAAAGAAAAGATGGAAAGCTATAACTGAACGGATTGTCGAGGTTATATCCTTTCTGGCAAAACAGAATCTGGCCTATCGTGGACATCGGGGAGAAGGAATATCTGGGTTATCAGAGCCAGGGGAGACAGTCAGTGAAAATACAGGAAACTTTCTAGCAACAATCAGACTTTTGGCCAAATATGATGACATCTTAGCAAAACACTTGCAGAGAGGGAAAGAGAAACCAAAAAGTGTCACCTACTTGTCCAACAGAATTCAAAACGAAATAATCAATCTTCTTGGTGAAACTGTCAAGAAAAATATAATTTCCGAAATTAAGGACGCAAAATATTTTAGCATAATGCTGGATTCAACTCCAGATATTGCCCATGAAGATCAGGTTTCTGAAATTCTGCGTTATGTTCATATTGATGAAAACAGAAAAGTAGAAATAAAGGAGACATTTCTGGGATTTTTTCAAGTCAACAAGAAAGATGCAGTCAGCCTGGTAAATAAAATTCAGGAAAAATTGGAAGAAGACAAAATTTCCATGAATGACTGTCGTGGTCAAGCATATGATAACGCAGCAGTTATGGCTGGAGTGAGAGGAGGTGTTCAACAAGAAATTCTTGAAGTTAACCCAAAAGCTGTGTTTGTGAACTGCGAGAACCACAGCCTCAATTTGTCCTGTGTCCATGCAAGTGAGGTGCAACCTGTTGTTGTTACATTTTTTGGCATTCTAGAAAAACTCTTTACTTTTTTTTCTTCATCTACTTCTCGTTGGGAAGTGTTAAAATCATTTGTCACTCGGACTGTGAAAAGACAGTGTGACACAAGATGGAGTTCCAGCCATGATGCTTGATGCTGTGCAAGTAATCCACAAAGAGTGTGACAACGTTATTGCAAGCCTTCAACACCTACTGGAAGGAGAATTTTCAAGGGAAACTAAATCTGATGCAGGATCGCTACTGAACTCTATTCAACAGTTCCCGTTTATCCCTGGGCTGGATAGATCGAGTTCCAGGACGAATAGGAGGCCGGCAGCGGCAGAGGTGTTAAGGGGGTTCATGGAGCAGATGGGAGGGGTAGACCCATGGAGATTTGGTAGGCCTAGGGCGAGGGAGTATTCTTTTTTCTCCCACGTCCACAGAGTGTACTCTAGGATCGATTTTTTCGTATTGAACAGGGGGCTGATACCGAGAGTGCAGGACACGGAGTACTCGGCCATTGCGATATCGGACCATGCACCACATTGGGTGGACGTGGACATGGGGGAGGCGCGGGACCAACGCCCGTTGTGGCGCCTGGATGTAGGGCTGTTGGCGGACGAAGAGGTGTGCAGAAGGGTGAGAACGGGCATTGAGAACTATCTGGGTACGAATGACACAGGTGAGGTGCAGGTGGGGACGGTCTGGGAGGCCTTGAAAGCAGTGATTAGAGGAGAGCTGATCTCCATAAGGGCACACAGAGAGAGGAAGGAGAGGCAGGAAAGGGAGAGGCTGGTGGGGGAGCTCCTAGAAGTAGATAGGAAATATGCGGCGGCACCAGAGGAGGGGCTATTAAGGGAGCGGCGTAGCTTGCAGGCCAGGTTCGACCTACTGACCACTAGGAAGGCGGAAATGCAGTGGAGAAGGGCGCAGGGTGCGGCGTATGAGTACGGGGAAAAGGCGAGCAGGATGCTGGCACACCAGCTTCGTAAGCGGGATGCAGCCAGAGAGATTGGGGGAGTGAGAGAGAGGGGTGGGGATGTAGTGCAGAAGGGGCAAGAGGTGAATAGGGTCTTTAGGGACTTCTATAGGGAATTGTATAGGTCTGAACCGCCGAAGAGGAGAGGGGGAATGAAGAACTTTCTCGACAAATTGGGGTTCCCAAAGGTACAGGAGGAGCTGGTGGAAGGGTTGGGGGCGCCGATAGAGCTGCAGGAGCTAATTAAAGGGATAGGCCAGATGCAGGCGGGGAAGGCACCGGGGCCGGATGGGTTCCCGGTGGAGTTTTACAGGAAATTTGTGGACTTGGTGGGTCCAGTGCTGGTGCGAGCCTTCAATGAGGCGCGCGAGGGGGGGGTTCTGCCCCCAACAATGTCGCAGGCCCTGATCTCCTTGATTTTGAAGCGGGACAAGGACCCGGTCCAGTGCGGGTCCTACAGGCCCATCTCCCTCCTGAATGTTGACGCCAAGCTGTTAGCAAAGGTCCTGGCAACCAGGATAGAGGACTGTGTGCCAGGGGTAGTCCATGAAGACCAGACGGGGTTCGTGAAGGGACGCCAACTTAACACAAATGTCCGGAGATTGTTAAATGTGATTATGATGCCAGCAGTGGAAGGGGAGGCGGAGATAGTGGTAGCGCTGGACGCGGAGAAGGCATTTGACAGGGTGGAGTGGGAATACTTGTGGGAGACGTTGGAAAGGTTTGGGTTTGGGGAGGGATTTATCAAGTGGGTAAAACTGCTCTATTCAGCTCCGATGGCAAGTGTGGTAACAAACGGGAGGAGGTCAGAATATTTTGGGCTCCATCGAGGTACTAGGCAGGGATGTCCCCTATCTCCCTTACTCTTTGCATTAGCGATTGAGCCGTTGGCGATGGCACTGAGGGGTTCAGGGGGGTGGAGAGGACTGACAAGGGGAGGGGAGGAACATCGGGTCTCGCTCTATGCGGATGATTTGTTGTTGTATGTGGCAGACCCGGAGGGGGGAATGCCGGAGGTAATGGGGATACTAGCGGAGTTCGGGGACTTTTCGGGATATAAATTAAATCTGGGGAAAAGTGAGGTCTTTGTAATACACCCGGGAGACCAAGGGGAGGGAATTGGGAGGCTCCCCTTCAAAAGAGCAGTTAAAAGTTTTAGGTATTTGGGGGTGCAGGTGGCAAAGAACTGGGGGACCCTCCACAAGTTGAACTTTTCCAGACTGGTGGAACAGATGGAGGAGGAGTTTAAGAGGTGGGACATGGTGCCGCTGTCGCTGGCAGGGAGGGTGCAGTCAGTTAAAATGACGGTCCTCCCGAGGTTCTTGTTTTTGTTCCAGTGTCTGCCCATCTTCCTCCCCAGGGCCTTTTTCAAGAAGGTAACGAGTAGTATCATGGGGTATGTGTGGGCACATGGCACCCCGAGAGTTAGAAGGGTCTTTTTGGAGCGGAGTAGGGATAGTGGAGGGCTGGCGTTACCCAACCTTTCAGGATATTACTGGGCGGCAAATACATCGATGGTACGAAAGTGGATGATGGAAGGGGAGGGGGCAGCCTGGAAGCGCATGGAGAGGGCGTCCTGCGGCAACATAAGCTTAGGGGCACTGGTAACGGCACCATGGCCGCCCCCTCCCACGAGGTATACCACGAGCCCGGTGGTGGCGGCCACCCTCAAGATCTGGGGGCAGTGGAGGCGACACAGGGGGGAAGTGGGAGGTCTGATAGGGGCACCACTAAAAGGGAACCACAGATTTGCGCCGGGAAACACAGGAGGGGGATTCCAGAGCTGGCAGAGGGCGGGTATTAGACAACTGAGGGACTTGTTTATAGAGGGGAGGTTTGCGAGCCTGGGAGAGCTGGAGGAGAAATTTGGGCTCCCCCCGGGAACACGTTCAGGTACCTCCAAGTGAAGGCATTTGCCAGACGACAGGTAGCGGGGTTCCCCGCGCTCCCCGACAGGGGGGTGAGTGATAGGGTGCTATCAGGGGTCTGGGTCGGGGAGGGGAAGATCTCGGACATCTATAAGATTATGCAGGAGGTGGAGGAGGTACCAGTAGAGGAGCTGAAAGATAAGTGGGAGTTAGAGCTGGGGGAACAGATAGAGGACGGGACATGGGCAGACGCCCTGGAGAGGGTCAACTCGTCGTCGTCATGTGCGAGACTAAGTCTCATTCAATTTAAGGTACTGCATAGAGCCCACATGACGGGGACAAGGATGAGTCGGTTTTTCGGGGGTGAAGACAGGTGTATTAGATGTTCGGGAAGCCCTGCGAATCATGCACATATGTTTTGGGCATGTCCGGCACTGGAGGAGTTCTGGAAGGGGGTGGCAGGGACGGTGTCGAGAGTGGTGGGGTCCAGGGTCAAGCCAGGATGGGGACTTGCGATCTTCGGGGTTGGGGTGGAACCGGGGGTACAGGAGGTGAGGGAGGCTGGAATATTAGCCTTTGCGTCCTTGGTGGCTCGGAGGAGGATCCCGATTCAGTGGAGGGACGAAAGGCCTCCGAGTGTTAACACCTGGTTAAACGACATGGCAAACTTCATCCAATTGGAAAGGATCAAATTCGCCCTGAGAGGGTCGGTGCAGGGGTTTTCCAGGCGATGGCAACCCTTCCTAGACCTCTTGGATCAGAGATAGAAACTGAGGCCGTGACAGCAGCAACCCGGGAGGGGAGGGGAGGGCGGGAGGGAGGGGGGAGGAGGGGGGGGGGGGGAGGGGGGACAAAGACGAAGGAAGTACGGTAGCGGTGGTGGCACGGGCAAGGCCTGCCCGAGGACGCTGCTAGAAATGATAAGTTGGTCTGACTGTCGGTTCGCCGGCGGGGGGGACGCGCGGGTAGGGGTGGGGGGGGACTTTTTTCTTTTTCTTGTTAAGTAGGGGGGTTTGACTTTGTTTTGTTATAATTTAAATGTAAATGTAGGGGGGGTTAAAATGTTTGTATTTTGAAAAATTCAATAAAAATTATTTAAAAAAAAAACAGTTCCCGTTTATAGCTTTATTAAATTTTTGGTACTCAGTTTTATCATCAGTGTATAAAGTCTCAAAACGTTTGTAGGATCCGAAAATGGGGTTCCATGAAGCTTCTTGTGATCTGAGAGGACTTATTCATATCTTGAATTTGAAGAATGACGAAATTATCCACAATGCAATAGATTTAGCCAATGAATATTGTCAAAATTGGGGAATACCAATTGCACGAACAAGGAGAAGAAGAATAATGCCTGGAGAGTCAGCAAGAGATAGTGGACTGACGGCACAAGAAGAAATGAATAGAGTAATGGTAGAGATTGTGAACAGATTAAAAACTGAAATTGAAGACCGCAGTGTCCGTCTTCAAAGACTCAGTGACCGATTTTCTTTTCTTCTGAACTTGAATTCAGGAGTGATTGAAGATGAACAAGAAAGAGAGAAATTAAAAAAGGAATGTTCAGACTTTGCAAATTATTATGACAATGATGTGGTTGCAATTCAGTTATATGACAAAATTATTGATTTTGTGATGCTCCTTCGAGCTGGAGGGAATAGAGTTCCCCCTGATCCTAAAGATGCTCTGGAGTCTTTACTGCAGTATGGGAGGGATGTCTTTCCGACGCTGTGTGTTTCATACAGATTACTGCTTACAATCGCATTTTCAGTCGCAAGCTGTGAAAGGTCATTTTCAAAACTGAAATTAATAAAAACATATCTGAGGTCTTCTATGTCACAGGAGCGACTGACCAACCTGGCTTTAATAAGCATTGAAAAAGAATTTCTCACAGCTGATGTAAAAAGTGAAGTAGTTCAGGTGTTTTGTGACAGGAGGTATCATTTGGGGAAAAGAACTTAATAAATTTGATTGATTTATATTAAAATCGAATAAAGTGTTTATTTCATGTTTCATCTGTGTTTATATATTCAAAATGTTTTCCTTTCTCATATTATTTCTCAGTATATTAGGCCTTATACTTGAGTCTTTGGGGCATACAATCAAGATTTGCCCCGGGCATCACCAGACCTCTGCACGCCACTGTTCTGATGCTTGGCATATGGAGCATTGTTGGGCTATATTCTCAATGTCTGCACTGAGGCCCGGCCACCATACGTAACTGCCTGCCAGCATTTTCACTGGGATGACCGTGTGGCGATCTTTTAAGATCATCTCCTCTCCTGGATCAGTGACATGGCGGGATTTATAAAATTGGAAAAGGTCAAATTTGCCCTGAGAGGATCAATACAAGGGTTCTATAAACGATGGCAGCCTTTTTTGGACTTCCTGGCTCAGAGATAGGTAACTGGGTCAATAGCAGCAGCAACCCCGGGGGGGGGGGGGGGGGGGACAGATCATCTCCTCTCCTTCGGAAGGAGCACTAACTGGCGCTCAAAAACTACTGGGGTGACAGTAGTACCTGTGATTCTAACCGTTCTCCCATGTGGGTGGCCAACCTGGCCTGGGTGTCCGTCAAATCCAAGGTCTGAATCCCCAGGTTAACGACTTTTGTCCAACTACAGAGACCGCCACGCCAGTGTCCAATTCCATATCAAGCAGAGGTCCATTCACCCGCACTGTAATTTTAATGGGGGCCACTCGGCGGCGGGGGGGGGGGGGGCGGGGGGGGTTGCCACACGATTCAACTGCATGCAATTGTCTTCCTTGTCTGCTCTCATCTAAATGGAAAGTACGGGACCTGGGATGGCATCTGCCTCTACCCTGCATGCCTGGACCCCTGGTTCACTCGCAGCCTACTTTCATGCCGGGGTTGGCGACCGCAAGCCCCACATTGGCCCAGCTCCCCATCTGCTGATTCCGGGGAAGTCTCCCATCAGGAAGGCTCTTCCCTCGGCCATCAGGTCGGGCTGTTATGGTGTTTGGTCCAGGGTTGGGCGGCTATTCGGGGAGAGGCCCCTTGATTGGAAGGGTGTGCCCTAGTATCCCCTGTATCTCCTGCACCCCTCACTCTACACTGTAACTTGGATGGCCTGTTGCAAGGTCAGGGTTGGCTCGGTTAGCAGTCTTTTCTTGCAGGCTGCATTGTTCATACCGTAAACTAAGCGGTCATGGAGCATTTCAGATAGGGCGGCACCATATTCACAGAATTCTGCAATTTTACATAATGATGACAGGAGTGCGGTGATGGACTCACCTGAGGTCCGTTCGGTGGTATTAAACCAGTACTGTTGTACTATAACAGATGGGGTTGGGTTAAGATCTTGCCCCACTAAAGCCACAAGTTAATTGGAAGTTCTAGTATCTGAGGCCTATGGGAATGTAAGGCTCCATATCACTCTGAATGAATACACAACGCAGGCAATAGGAAGATGACTACCTGGTCGTTCTCGCTGATATTGATGGCCCAGAAAAAAATAACACATCCTCTGTGCGTACTGATTCCAATCTTCCAGTCTGGCATCAATCACGTCTGAAAATCCGGGAAAAGAGATGTAATGAAAACATATTTCCAACGTGTATCCATGAGGGAGGTGGCTGTGCAGTGTCGATAGCTATCAAGTTTTTACCCTCATTGCCAGTTTTGTAAGAGCTACAAAGAATCCACACTGAGTTTGGTCAACACAAAAATTTACTTTATTTTACAATAACTGTTATGTACAGCTCCAGTAGGTCCCTATTGGGTCTTCTCTCTTCGGAGCCATTACTGGCTGACTCTATTTATACAAAGCCAAGTATTGTTAAGGGTCTCCGCCCCCTTATCAGGGGAGCTCGTACTCTGCAAGATCTACGGGGTAGTTAATCATCCCTTCCCTGTAAGGCCCATGTAGGTTATAACACTGGTGAATCAATAGCTCTTTCTAAATTAACATAGCAGCCATTTTTGTGTTTCTTGAACTGCATAAAGTAGTCTGGAAAAAGCCATCTTGTGAGGCAGGGTGTAGAGCCCCCAGGATGAACACTGAGGAATGACAGTGGAGAGGGCTCTTAGCCAAGGGGTGACAAAGAGAAAGGTATTAAGAAATCAACTGCTGTTCTGCTGCAAGAGTCCAGAAAATATGCAAGTAATTAGTGTAGAATAGGAAACCTCTCCCTCCCAAAAAACTGCTGTCCTTCTGAGTCCATCTGGAAAGGCATACTTCTGAACATTGTTATGGATGCCTGGTCAGCTCTCAACAGTTGCTAAGAGACTGAACCAGAGCCATAACTTTTTTAAGTTTTATGACGGTGCAGAAAGATCAATCCGTTCCAGGATTGATAATATAAGAAATAGAGCTTGGTTATTTTATAAACAAACTTTATTAAAACAAAAGAAAACAATATTTAAACTTTTAAACTTCAAGCTTAACAATAACAGATTACATGTAGCTTCTTAACCATAACACATGTGTTCCCATTAAACAGCACTTTGGAACATGCAGCTCTCATGCCACTTTCACTGACAGACAAAGGCAATATTTGCATTTATGAAGCAATTTTTCTTCTGTTAGAGACATTTGTTCTGAACCCTTTTCCAAAGACTGCCTCAGTGACAAATTTCATGACTTTCTCAGTCGATTTCCCAAGCCTTCTCCTCTGTAACTTTCATTACCTCTCTCGGTTGATTTCCAAAGTCTTTTTTGTAACTTTCATGCCCTCTTCCAGTCAATTTCAAAAACCTTCTCCTCTGTAACTTTCATGGTGTCTCTTGGTCAATTTCCAAAGCCTGTGCCTCTGCAACTTTCAGAACAGCATTCTTTCCTCTCTCTAAGCTTCGCCCTGCCCCTAAAACAAAAAATTTCTGCTGGGGTTCCAGGCTTGAACCATCAATGTTATCTTGACTGTTTGGTTTCCCACTCTCATTCATAAAAAAGAACAGAGCCATGCTATTGATATGCAACTAACCTCCCATTGATGGACAAAGAGACCATCAGACTGTGTAAGAGGCTAATAGCTGGTCAGACAGGAGTGTCCCAAAGAATAATGGATCTGGGGCATCCTGTGTATTCCCATTAATGAGTTGAGGTCTGAAGGGCAATGTAATTCGGCTAGGTATGGACATATTCCTCTGACTCATGCGAGCAGGTTTTTTCTCCCCTCAATCGGTTTAACCTTTAAATTGGGGTCTCATTTCTGGACCCAATTTCCTCATATCTCCGCCGCGTAACAACATTCAATTGCAGAAGCTATCATAGCTGCTAAACAGAGCCTTAAGTTTCAACCTCTTCACTTCAGAAAGAAGGAATTCAAGCAACAGGTCCAGAATGATAGCTCACAGAGACTGATTTGAAATCTCGGGCTGGATTCTCCGACTTGGAGACTATGTCCTGACGCCAGGATGGGAACAGTGGCGTTTTCTGACCAAAGAAATGGCGCAAAATGGCCACCGATCCCCCGTCTGGTGGGGGGGCTAGCAGGCATGCAGCATAGAGCACCCGGCTTTAGCTGCTGATACAGCCAGAGAATTGCCGGGTCCGTGGCTGCGCATGCTCATGGCAGCAGCCTGCAGCGGCCACGCCATGCAGCATGGCGCCGGTCGGGCGCGGACCTGGCCTGCCAAATAGTGCCCCCCTTTGGCCAGGCTCGCCACCCCCGGACCACCACCCCACCAGTGCCCCCTGCCAAAGTCCCCCTGCCCGCGGATCGGCTCTCCCCTGACTGTGGCAGCACTGGACTCTGTCCATAGCCGCCACGCCGAGTTCCCCTCAAAAAAAGCATGAGTGACCCACGCTGTTGGGAACTCAGTCCGTCGGGGGGGGGGGGGGGGGGGGGGGCATCAGGGGGAGTGCCTCAGGTAATGTCCTGAGGCCAATCATACGGCGTGCAGTGTACTCCTAGAGCACGCCATTTTGGAATGGGCTGAGCATTGCAAAACTAGCACCGCCTCCGATTTCAGCGCTAACATGGATTCTCCGGCTGATTTTGGCATCGGAGACCGGAGAATCCCACCCCTCATTTTTCAGTATCTTTTTTCCTTTATCTACGTTTGAAGCTTTGTATCTGTATTTTAGTTAATAGCAATATCACTTTTACTTAAGTAACTATCAGCAATTGCTTTGTAATAAAGTAACTGTCATCCTGTTTAAGACCTTGATTCTCCGCTCCCCACGCCGGGTGGGAGAATCGCGGGAGGGCCAGGCGACTCGTTTCATGCCCCCCTTGCGCCCCCCCCCCCCCCCCCCGCGATTCTCCCACCCCCCGCTCGGAAGAATCGGCGCTCGCCATTTTTCACGGCAACCGGCGATTATCCCGCCGAGCAGCCTGCCGTTCATGACCATTTCATGACGGCGGCAACCACACCTGGTCGCTGCTGTCGTGAACATGGGCGCCAAAGGCCCGTTTGAAGCTTGTGGGGGGCGGAGAGGGGAGTGAGCACCACGGCCGTGCTCGGGAGGGGACTGGCCCGCGATCGGTGCTCACTGATCATCGGACCGGCATCTCAAAGCAACGCACTCTTTCCCCTCCGCCACCCCGCAAGATCAAGCCGCCACGTCTTGCGGGGAAGATGGCAACCGCGCATGCGCGGGTTTGAGCCGTCAGCTGGCGTAACGTCAGCCGCGCATGCGCGGGTTGGAGCCGGCCAACCTGCGCATCCGCGGCTGACGTCACTTAGGCACGCTGGCCGCATCATTCTCGGCGCGCCGCTGAGAATAACGGAGCCTCCGAGGCCATTGTGAAAATCAGCCGAGTTCACGACGGCCTTCCCGATTTTTCATGGGAGCGGAGAATTCCGCCCCAAAGCTTTGCTGCTGGTTAATTTTAAATCAAACCATTTGCAAAGTAAAATGGAGCTGCATATGCACACAGGATATTCTTAGTTCACAGACCACTTTGAGGAAACACCTTTAATGTGGTTGATGGAACCATTAATTCAGCGAACACGTGTAGTTGGATCTGAACAGAGGCTTTAATACACTTACAATAGAGCCAGCCTATTTGTCGTTGAACTTCAGGTGAAATGGCAGACTGGCTCTAAGGCACTGATCTTTATACATCGGTCCCAGTGGGAGGAGTCCTGGGCAGAGCCAAGGGAGGAGCCCAGTACAAACTCTCGCGTACTCCCAGAGCGACTCCACCTGGTGGTCGGATAGTGCAACTGCACTTACAATGGGTAGATAACGAACATATATACATGGAGTGATATTGGCAACTATATTTAGTGTGAATCACATTCACCACATTCACCCCCAGTTAAAAAAAATAAAGTCTGGCGGGGGTGATGGCTCAAAGAGTCAGTCTGTTCGGTGGACGAATTGTCCGTTTTGATCTGCGGAGCACCGGGGTTGCAGCCTCTTGCGGTGGCTGGGTGGGCGTCGAGGTCTGGGGTACGGTTGCCGGCTCCGGGGCGAGTCTTGTCCGAGCCTCATACACCTCCTGGTCGAATGGAGACTGGGGGCACGGGGGTCGGGCTGGTGCTGGCGCTCGGGACTGGTGGGGTGAGCTTGCAGAATCAGGGGCGCAAGTGGGCAGCCGCATAGGGAACGGGGAAAGGAGTTCCTCGGTGGGGGTAGATGGAGGGCTGGATCCAGCGGGTGCCAGGTCCTGGAGGAATACTGTGTCCTGGCGACCGTCCGGGAACTCAACAAATGCGTACTGTGGGTTGGAATGAAGCAGGCGCACCTTTTCAACAATGGGGTCGGTCTTGTGCGCCCTGACGTGCTTCCTTAGGAGAACCGGGCCTGGCGTCCTCAGCCACGCCGGAAGTGAGACCCCTGTGGTAGTGCCCCTGGAAAAAATGAAGAGCCACTCGTGAGGGGTTTGGTTGGTAGCTGTACACAGGAGGGATCTAATTGTGTGGAGCGCGTCAGGGAGGACTTCCTGCCATTGGAAAACTTGGAGCTTCCTGGACCTGAGGGTCAGTAGGACGGTCTACCAGACCGTCGCGTTCTCCCTCTCCACCTGTCCGTTCCCCCTGGGGTTGTAACTGGTTGTCCTGCTCGAGGCGATGCCCTTGTCGAGCAGGTACTGACGCAGCTCGTCACTCATAAAGGACGCACTCCGGTCGCTGTGCACGTAGCTGGGGAAACCGAACAAGGTGAAGACACTATGCAGGGCCCTAATGACTGTGTGGGAGGTCATATCGGGGCATGGGATGGCGAAGGGGAATCGGGAGAACTCGTCAATAATGTTAAGGAAGTAAATGTTTTTGTTAGTGGAGGAGTGTGGCCCTTTGAAATCGATCGCAAGGCGTTCAAAGGGCCTAGAAGCCTTGACCAGGTGGGCCCTGTCTGGTCTATAGAAGTGCGGTTTGCACTCCGCACAGATCGGGCAGTCCCTGGTGACTGCTTTTACCTCCATGTTGGAGAAAGGCAGGTTTCGGGCTCTGATGTAGAGGCCGAGCCGGGTGACCCCTGGGTGGCAGAGGTCATCGTGGATGGCTTTTAGGCGGCTGATTTGCGCGCTGGCGCATGTCCCGCGGGATAGGGCATCCGAGAGCTCGTTGAGCTTCCCCGATCGATATTTGATATCGTAATTGTAGGTGGACAGTTCAATCCTCCACCGAAGAATTTTGTCATTTTAAATTTTGCCCCTTTGCGAGTTGTCGAACATGAAGGCGACCGACCGTTGGTCGGTAATGAGGGTGAACCTCCTACCTGCCAGGTAGTGCCTCCAGTGTCGGACAGCCTCCACGATGGCTTGTGCTTCCTTCTCGACTGAGGAGTGTCGGAGTTCTGAAGCGGATAGGGTACGGGAGAAAAATGCAATGGGCCGCCCTGCTTGGTTTAAAGTGGCTGCTAGCGCTACCTCGAGGCGTCGCTCTCAACCTGAAAGGGAGTGGATTCATCCACCGCCCGCATGGCTGCTTTGCCGATGTCGTCCCTGATGCAGCTAAAGGCTTGGCGCGCCTCAGCAGACAGGGGAAATAGTGTGGCCTTGAAGAGTGGGCGGGCTTTGTCCGCATATTGGGGGACCCACTGGGTGTAGTACGAAAAGAGCCCCAAGCACCGTTTGAGGGCCTTGGGGTCATGGGGGAGGGGGAGTTCTAAGCATGCGGTCCGGGTCTGTGCCCAGGACTCCGTTCTCCACGACGTAGCCGAGGATGGCTAGTCTGTTTGTGCGGAACATGCATTTCTCCTTGTTATATGTAAGGTTTAATTTTTGGGCCGTCTGGAGAAAACGGTGGAGGTTGGCGTCGTGGTCCTGCTGGTCATGGCCGCAGGTGGTAACATTATCCAGATACGGAAACGTGGCCCGCAGCCCGTACTGGTCTACCATTCGGTCCATTGCTCGTTGGTACACCGAAACCCCGTTAGTGACGCCGAAGGGAACCCGGAGGAAATGGAAGAGGCGGCCATCGGCCTCGAACGCCGTATAGTGGCGGTCCTCCGGGCGGATTGGGAGCTGGTGGTATGCAGATTTCAGATCCACCGTGGAAAATACCCGATATTGGGTGATCTGGTTTACCATGTCTGCGATTCTGGGGAGGGGATACGCGTCTAGGAGCGTAAAGCGATTGATGGTCTGGCTATAATTGACGACCATGCGGAATTTTTCCCCAGTCTTGACGATCACTACCTGAGCTCTCCAGGGACTGTTACTGGCCTCTATGATCCCCTCACTGAGCAGCCTTCGGACCTCCGTTCTGATAAATACCCTATCCTGCAGGCTGTACCGCCTGCTGCGGGTGGCTACCGGTTTGCAATCCGGGGTGAGGTTGGCGAAGAGAGGAGGGGGGGGCGATGCGCAGCGTGGCGAGGCTGCAGAAAGTGAGTGGGGGCAGGGGCCCGCCGAAGCTGAGGGTGAGACTCTTGAGATTACATTGGAAATCCAAGCCTAAGAGGAGTGGCGCGCAGAGGTCGGGCAAGACATACAGTTTAAATTTGGAATAGCTAGCGCCTCGAATCGTTAGCGTTGCTGTAGTGCGGCCTTGGATTTGGATGGAATGGGAGCCCGAAGCGAGGGCGATAGTTTGGTTGACGGGATAAATAGGGAGGGAACAGTGTCTTACCAGCTCTGGGTGTATGAAGCTCTCTGTGCTCCCGGAGTCGAAGAGGCACGCCACGTTGTACCCGTTGATCTGGACCTCCGTCATCGAATTTCTCAGATGCTTGGGGCGAGATTGGTCAAGGGTGACCGTGTTGAGTTGCGGGCCGCGTGGTGGGTGCCCGGGGGAGTCGAATTCTTCCGATCGGGCGTCCTGTCAAGTAGATGCCACTGCGTTCTGGCGAGCTTGATGCAGGAACACTGCGCTGAGTTGCGGGCCATGTGGTGACTGCCCGGGGAGGTCGTACTCCTCCGATGAGCTGTTTGAGTCTGGGGATGCAGCTAGGGCCCGTGGATCGCACGTGGAGGGTGGTGATGAAGATGGAGTCCAAGATGGCGGCCCCCATGAATCGAACATGGCCGGCCGCATGGTGGACGTTTGCCAAGATGGCGGCCCCCATGGATCGCACGTGGCGGGAGGGGGCGGAGCCTGAGCATAGGCCGCAGCGTTTCGGGCCCCGCGGGCCTGCTGGTGCTGGGGGCGATGTTTTTGGACTGTTGGGGTGTTGAGGGCTGGGGCCCTTCTGCCGAGGCACACTTTAGCATAGTGGCCTTTCTTCCCGCAGCTGCTGCAGGTCGCGGATCGGGCTGAGCAGTGCTGCCGCGGGTGCTGGCTTTGTCCACAGAAGTGGCAGGCTGGAGCAGTTGAATAACTGGTTTGGGGAGCTGAATAGTGGCAGGCTGGAGCAGTTGAATAACTGGTTTGGGGAGCTGAATAGTGGCAGGCTGGAGCAGTTGAATAACTGGTTTGGCGAGCTGAATAGCTGGCTGGAGGAGCTGAGTAATTAGCTGGAGCAGCTGGATAGTTTGAGTAGTTGACTGGGACAGTAGGACCGGCTGTGGCAGCGCGATAGCTGGGGGACCTTGCGGCACAGGCTTGGGGGGGTTCTCAGGTCGGGGGTCCATGCGGGGTTAGCGGGGTCCGCGGGAAACGAGTTGAGGCTGCGGAAGGAAACTTCCATCATGATAGCAGCCTCTACGGTAGTCTCTAAGCCCTGGGCCCCATTTTCTAATAGTCTCTGGCGTACATAGCTAGATTGAAGGCCCGCTACAAAAACATCCCGCACAGCAAGCTCCCTATGTTCGGCCGCGGTTACAGCCTGGTAATTGCAGTCATTTGAGAGATTGTTCAACTCGCGTGCAAATTCAGCTAAAATTTCAGTAGCCCGTTGTCGGCAAGTTGTGAGCACATGGCGGGCAAAGACCTCGTTCATGGGCCTAATATACATTTTGTCCAAAATCGCCAGCGCAGCGGTGTAGGAACCGTCTGGATTTAGTTGTGTAGAAATTCTGTGGCTTACCCCCGCGTGCAGTAGGCTTAGCTTTTGTTCCTCTGTAGTTTCAGCGGTGCTGATTTCGGCCAGGTAGGCCTTAAAACATTTCAGCCAGTGGCAGAAGGTTTCTTTCGCCTCTGCATCCTGCGGATCGAGTTCTAGACGTCCTGGTTTTAGAGCTGATTCCATGCTTTACTTCGGCAGCTTCTTAAGTGTATTAAATTGATGGAACCATCAATTCAGCGAACACGTGTAGTTGGATCTGAACAGAGGCTTTAATACACTTACAATAGAGCCAGCCTATTCGTCGTTGAACGTCAGGTGAAATGGCAGGCTGGCTCTAAGGCACTGATCTTTATACATCGGTCCCAGGGGGAGGAGTCCTGGGCGGAGCCAAGGGAGGAACCCAGTTCAAACTCTCGCGTACTCCCAGAGCGACACCCCCCTGGTGGTCGGATAGTGCAACTGCACTTACAATGGGTACATGGAGTGATATTGGCAACTATATATAGTGTGAATCACATTCACCACAGTGGTCATGATAGGGATGGACAAAAGACTAGAGAAACACAGGTTTGTAAGGCTGGAAGATGCTGCAGTGCTAGGGAGGGGTGAGGCCAAGGAGGATTAGAACACATCCTAGATTAGTAATGCATTTAAGATAAATTTATGAAGGAGAAACAAATGGAAGAATAGCTTTGGAGGGTGAAGTGAAGTAAATTATGTGGAAATTGACTCCTAGACTAGTTAGGCCGAATAGCCTGTTTTTGTATAATGAACTCCATAACTTTTTTTAATTGCCTCATTTAATATTTACTGCTATACACTGGGCAGCATTCAGATGCGTCTTTTGAATTGCATTGCATTTGTAAGACTTTTTAAACTCACATGAAGGTCATTTCACTCCATCCATATTAAGTAGCAGAAAAAATTCCCACATGGGAATTATTTTGAATTCTCTCTATTTTCCCAGGCATTGATCCAAATGGCTTTTTGTTCTGAAAATGTTCTCCCATTTCTTTTGCAATTTAACACAATTCTGACTATAGGGTTGCAACTTTTGGATGCAGTTGATATTTGGGAGTTTGGTGAGTGGGCATGGATTAGTGTTGGCCATTCTCCACATAAGATCCTTAGTTTATTTATGCCAATAGGAGACACTGTAAACAGGCTAAATATTTCCTTTGAGGGTGGGATGAAAAATTTGCAGCATGCAGTTCTTGCACATTTCCTAGCAGCTAGGTATGAAACAGATCTGAAAATGACTTGGTTTGGGAACCTGTTACCTTAAGGTAGTGTTGTTCAAATACTGACAAGCCACAGTTGTGGATACAGTGGTACTGTTTTATCTACATCCGCTAACTAGAAATGCCTTACACACAATACTCCACATGTGTATATTTATGAATAAACATCTACTACTGTTCAGTAACCAAGGCCATGAAGCACTCATGACAATCAAAAAGCACTCAAATATTCTGCTTCTCGTCTTATTTTACACGTTATAAAATTCCGAATGAAGAACTTTAATTGTTTTCGTGTACTGTGATTAGAATGAAATCCTTTCAAAAAATGGGATCTGGGTTTCAATGTAGCTCAGATGTTGGGACGAACGTTTATTTTTTCTGATGGGTGTCAGAATTCTAATTGTAATGAGCTGGAGCAGTTCAATCCAGTTATTGTTGGTTGTAGTTCCAACAGTTCAAAACTGTCCATAAATTGCCATTGAACTGGCAATTTTACTTCTGGGGCAATCTCTACATGGCATCAGGATAGGTTTGAGAACAGCATAGATACCAACAGATAGGGGTGGGGGTAACAGGCCCTCATTGTAAGTTTTGTAGAGCACGAAGGAGTTCACACCGAGTAGTTAGATGAAGCAAAGTTTTATTACAATGAACTATTATTTACACAACACGGATTTTTCCATCCAGGTCACTTCCCGTCGGTACCAAAACTAGCTGACTTTATAAAAGAGATCATAATGGTGGGTTCGCATCATAGACTGGGCTGTGTTCACGACTCTCTGTAGTTCCTTACGGTCTTGGGCCGAGCAGTTGCCATACCAGACTGCAGGCTACAGGGCAGGGGGATGTCACTCAGTGAGCACCCTTTTCCTCACATTGAGTCCATTAATGCAGGTTTTGTCATGATATGCAAACATGGCAGCACGGTGGCGCAGTGGGTTAGCCCTGTTGCTTCACGGCGCCGATGTCCCCGGTTCGATTCTGGGTCACTGTCCGTGTGGAGTTTGCACATTCTCCCCGTGTTTGCGTGGGTTTCACCCCCACAACCCAAAGATGTGTAGGGTAGGTGGATTGGCCATGCTAAATTGCCCCTTAATTGGAAAAAAATTAATTGGATACACTAAATTTATTTAAAAAAAAAAAAAAAAATGATATGCAAACATGCAGCTAATGAACACATAGAATAGGACACGACCAATGAGCAGTCAGGACACTCAGGGGTGGTGTCTCACTATAAAAGGGATGCGGCACTCACACCCTGCCTCTTTCCACAGACCAACATCTACAGAGTGAGACAGGGTGTATCCTCAGTGGCAGCACGGTAGCATTGTGGATAGCACAATCGCTTCACAGCTCCACCCTATTCCCTGGTTCCCAGGTTCGATTCCGGCTTGGGTCATTGTCTGTGCGGAGTCTGCACATCCTCCCCGTGTGTGCGTGGGTTTCCTCTCGGTGCTCTGGTTTCCTCCCACAGTCCAAAGATGTGCAAGTTAAGTGGATTGGACATGGTAAATTGCCCTGAGTGTCCAAAATTGCCCTTAGTGTTGGGTGGGGTTACTGGGTTATGGGGATAGGGTGGAGGTGTTAACCTTGGGTAGTGTGCTCTTTCTAGGAGCCGGTGCAGACTCGATGGGCTGAATGGCCTCCTTCTGCACTGTAAATTCTATGAAATTCACCCCAGCACGTGGCTTAGAGAAAGGCTGGTTCAGTTAGACTGAGTTACTACATTTAGATTAGCAGAGAGTCGAACTCATTGAGAACTGTGCTAATAGTTCAATAAAACACATTGAACTCACTTCAAAGTCTGGAGCATCTTTTACTCAAAACTGCATCAAGTGGCAGCTTGTGTTATTCCAAATTACATAACACAACATGATACCGGGGCGAAATTCTCCCCTACCCGGCGGGGCGGGGGTTCCCGGCGTAGCAGAGTGGCACCAACCACTCCAGCGTCGGGCCTCCCCAAAGGTGCAGAATTCTCCGCACCTTTAGGGGCTAGGCCCGTGCCGGAGTAGCTCCTGCTCCGCCGACTGGCGCCGACGGCCTTTGGTGCCAGGCCGATCTGCGTCAGGACTGGCCGAAAGGCCTTTGCCGGTTGGCATGAGTCCGTGCATGCGCCGGAGAGTCAGCGGCCGCTGACGTCACCACCAGCGCATGCGCGGTGGAGGGGGGGTCTCTTCTGCCGCCATGGTAGAGGCCGTGGCGGCGGCGGAAGAAAAAGGGTGCCCCCACAGTGGCCTGGCCCGCGATCGGGGCCCGCCGAGATGAAGAAGCCCCCCAGCTGCCTGCAAGCTCCTGGATTACAACAGAAGCACGGTAGCACAAGTGGTTAGCACTGTAGCTTCACAGCACCAGGGTCCCAGGTTCAATTCCTCGCTGGGTCACTGTCAAGCACACGCCTGCAAGCAGCGGAACCTCATTCAAAGGGTTTACTCCACGACATCTTCTCATGTGGATCTTCAGGCTGGTATCGACGACATCCTCGCCCAGTATCCAGATGTTTTCGACGGGATGGGCACGCTGCCCTATCGACACAAGATTCTGCTACGGCCTGATGCCAAGCCAGTGGTCCACGCACCACGATGAGTCCCTGAGAGATCTCCTGAAGGCACTGCTCAAGGATCTTCAGCAAAAAGGCATCATATCCAAGGTCACCGAACCGACTGACTGGGTCAGCTCGATGGTGTGCATAAAGAAGCCTTCGGGGGACCTGTGCACCTGCTTTGATCCCAAGGATCTCAAAAAGAATATCATGCGGGAACACTACCCCATCCCGAAGTGGGAGGAACTCCAGAATGAGATGGCACACACGCGCTTCTTCGCCAAATTGGATGTATCACAGGGATTTTGGCAAATCCAGCTGGAAGAGTCCAGCAGAAGGCTCAACACCTTCAATAATAGACAAAGCGAGTTATAGAACTAAATTGTGGCTTTAATGCACTGAGATGTGTGCCTGCGGGCTGCTGATCCCTCACTGGGGGCAGGGCCACAGATCAGCCAACTATATACAAAGCCCGAGCAGCGGAGCCAACAGAAGCAACAACAACAGTAACAATGGAACAAACAATAACAGTGAATATATATATATATATATATACACACACAGCAGTAACAGTGGAATGTGGTTCACCACACAGGGTTTGAGCAAGGGCAACTGACTGGATTGTTGTGGAAAACTGGCATGGACTCGATGGGTCAAAGAGCTTCCCTCTGTGCTATAAAATGGCAGTATGACCTGCTGAATACCCACCATTTCTGTGTTTGTTACTTATTTGACACGTTTGCCATTTCCTTCTTGTCCCTTGTAGTCTTGCCTCTACCTGTCTCTAATGGGCACACATTGTGTTTATAATTCTCTGATATTTATTAAAAACCATTTGCTAGTGCTGCAGCTATCACTTATCACTTCTTTTTTTTCTCTCTCTCTGCTGGTTCCATACTGGCCAGCTCAATTTATGCAGGGCCCTGCTAATGATTCCCCTCATTGGGGAAGCTCATATTCCCATAGGATTGTGGGATTGTCATTAGTCCCCAGCCAATGGTAAGAAGGCAGGTTATAACATAATCTTTGCCTGTTGTTTTTAGTCTCCCAGTTTATTGGAATTTGACTCCCAGCGTGCCGTGCACAGCGGACAAATTAGCATGTCAAGAGTGCTCAGTACAGCCCTCGTACTAAACGGCATACTCCGCCTCACTGTGAGCAACCCCAGAGAGACCGGGTACGATTAAACGGGGAAGAAAATATTCAACAAGAGAGCAGGAAATGCTTCTTTGTGCTGTTTCGTTGGTAGTGTTAGCCTAACGGGTCTCGCCTGCAGATAACAATATCTAAATGTGTGTGTCACATGTTAGTCTTCTCAGGGGAGTGTGCCGGTGAGGGGAGTGTGCCCGCCTCTTCTGTCATCCACATGGGGCCTGCACGGGAACTAGGAAGTTGCTGTTGAGGGGAGCGCCATTGTGACTGGGCGGCTGTTGCCAGGTGAGTGGGTCGGATTCGCTCTGTGAGAAGCGCCCAGCCAGGAATGAAGCGACCACAGCCGCCGAACAGGAAAGGCGTTTGGTCGCTGGTCAGGGCTACTGACTGGATTGCCGTGGAGAACTGGCAAGGGGTGGATAAATAAATATATATCAAAGAAATCTAAACCGTGACCGTTCGTAAAATGGATCGAAATCCTTGAAGGTCGATCCTGGTCCACTGGACTTGACTGGGTGGGGTGGGATTGTGGATGCGGCAATTCTACTCGGCTTTTTGATTTAGTGTGTTAATTATATGTGCTTGCTAAATGTTATAAGGCCAAAAGTATTCTCTAGGTCGGAGACAAACGTGCATTTTTTCGGTTAGAGGAACTATGCCTTGTTCTAAATCATTCAGCTGATCTGATAACTGAAAAATACATTTACCACATCCCTGCAATTTTACCGTACAAGCCATTGCATCATTCCATCCCTCTTTTAAACACAAAATAGACTGAATTATCAGTAGGTAGTATTATCCAAAGTACGAAATGGAAACACACTCTACCTTTTTGTGTTTGCATCCAGAGATAAATGTGTAATTTTAAATTTGGGAAGCGTTGTGGCTTGCATTGTCCTCTTTCAGTGTATTGTTGCCATTTGAGATGGGAAGTTAAACAAACATATTTTTCTCCAAGATTGGCCCAAATTAGGTTCATATTTTGAGATAATCTTGCAGTTTATAAATTGGAATCTTAAAAAATGGATGTGGGGCTGTGTAATAATTTAATCCTCTTCTAGTTGGTTGTTAAGGATAGACTATGTTCTTTTATGGGATGTGGGCTTTGCTTGCTAGGTGAGCATTTGTTGCCCAACCCATTTAAAAAAAAAAAGTTTAGAGTACCCAATTATTTACCACATTTTTTTTCCAATTAAGGGGTAATTTGGTGTGGCCAACCCACCTAACCTGCACATCTTTGGGTTGTGGGGGGTGAAACCCACGCAGACATAGGGAGAATGTGCAAACTCCACACGGTCAGTGACCCAGAGCTGGGGTTCAAACCCAGTCCTCGGTGCTGCAGTTCCGCTGCCATCTTTTTTTTTCTATAAATTTAGAGTACCCAATTATTTTTTCCAATTAAGGGGCAATTTGGTGTGGCCAATCCACCTATTTAGAATTTAGAACAGTACAGCACAGAACAGGCCCTTCGGCCCTCGAAGTTGTGCCGAGCAATGATCACCCCACTCAAACTCACGTATCCACCCTATACCCATAACCCAACAACCCCCCCTCCCCTTAACCGTACTTATTAGAACACTACGGGCAATTTAGCATAGCCAATCCACCTAACCCGCACATCTTTGGACTGTGGGAGGAAACCGGAGCACCCGGAGGAAACCCATGCACACACGGGGAGGACGTGCAGACTCCGCACAGACAGTGACCCAGCCGGGAACCGAACCTGGGACCCTGGAGCTGTGAAGCATTGATGCTAACCACTATGCAGACACTGGGTCCCACTGCCATCTTGAACAGCTGCAGACCATGTGGTGTAGGTACACCCACTGTTATGAGGGAGGCAGTTACAGGATTTTGACACCGCAACATTGAAGGACCGGTGAGATATTTCCAACTCGGGGTGGTGATTGACTTGGAGAGGAGCTTCCAGGTGCTGGTGTTCCTATGTATCTGCTGCTCTTGTCCTTTTAGATCGTAGTGGTCTTGGGTTTGAAAGGTGCTGCCGAAGGAGCCTTAGTGAGTTCCTGCAGTGCATGTTGTAGATGGTACACACAAGTATACAACGGTGGTTGAGGGAGTGAATGTTTGTGGAAGGGGTGCCAATCAAGCAGGCTGCTATGTCCTGGATGGTGTTCAGCTTCTTTGTTGGAGCTGCACTCATTCAGGCAAGTGGAGAGTATTTCATCGTACTCTCGACTTGTGCCATGTAGGTGGTTGACAGGATTTGGGGAGTCAGGAGGTGAGCTACTCACCACAGGATTCCTAACCTCTGGTCTGCTCTTGTAGCTACAGTATTTATATGGCTAGTCCAGTTCAGTTTGTGGTCAATGGTAGAGGAGATTCAGTGATTGTAATGCCATTGAATGTCAAGGGGCAATGTTTTCATTCTCTCTTATTGGAGATGGTCATTGCCTGGCATTTGTGTGGTGCAAATGTTACTTGTGTTCTGAACTACGCCCATAATGTGCTCTCAACATTTAATCTTCATGGTGGCAGGGAATTTCATCTTGTCTCGTTTAAGATCTGTGTAATTCTAATGGGACTTGCGACTAGGTAGCTGTGGCAATCCTTTTTTTAAAAAAAAAATGTTTTTACTGAATTTTCAGATTTTATATCCAACAATTCATAAATTACAAATTACAAAACTGCACCAGATAACCAACATGTACATTTGCAAGCCAGTGTCTTCACTGCAACTGTGGCTGTGACGACCCCCTGGCTAGTCAGTGTCAACATACATATTTTACAATCCCCAATATGGCCAAAGCACATATTTACAAGTGTCTGTTTACAGTTTGGTTTGGGCCTTAGCTTGCCCTCGGACCAGTCTCCAGTGACTGTCCATGTCCCCCCCACCTCCCTTTCCTTTTCCTCTGTCCTATGGTTTGTCCGTCTCCACTCCTCACTCTACCCTCACTCCCTGAACCCTGGACATGTTTCAAAGATGATTGTCCAGTAACCAACAAGTCTGGGGCCTGCCCGGAACATGTGGCTGTGGTTGGCCAGCCTCCCTGCCACAGTTTGCATTTGCCCTCCACCTCCGGCCGCAGCCACAATCGCTCTCCCGTTCCCCCCTGGCCAAATACTCGAAGAGACCAGTGGTCGTAGCCACGCTTCGAACGTGGTACCAAATCAGGCAACACTTCGGCCTAATCGAAATGTCCACCATAGCCCCCATCTGCAACAACCACAGGTTCATGCCCACAATAATGGACACCACCTTTTAAAAAGTGGAGACAGGACGAGGGGTATTTGACGGTTAGGGACATGTACATGGACGATACAGTAGTGACTCTGGGGGAACCACAGGGAGGTTCAAGTCACCAAGAGGAAACAAACTGAGATACATTCAGATCAAAAACCTCCTCTGCAAGGAACAACAAAATACCCCCAGATACCAAGACATTTGTTAGTAGACCTGCTGGACACAGGTGACCTAGGCAAGGGAAACTGTGCCGATCTGTGCAGGTGATTGTTGGAGGAGGTACGACCCCCCCCCCCCCCCCCCCCCCCCCCCCCCCCCCCCCCTGGACGAGATGAGGAAAAAATGGGCTGGAACTAGGCATAGAGATTGGGGTGGGGGGCTCTGGATTGAAGCATTGCACAGGACACCCACATCGAGATGGGGATGGGCACCACCTCTGCAGGACTTTTTTTACTTCCTCCACCAGACCGGTCAGGTTCCATTTGTGGATCCGTGTCCAGTCGTGGGTATTTGGGTCCCCAGGTAGTGGAATTTGGTCTGGGCTGGCTTAAACGGCAGTCCCCCCAGGTCTGTCCCTCCCACACCTGTGGAACTTTGTAACTTGAGAAGGCTCCCAACTCCTTTAGGTGTTTTGTTATCCCTTCTATGCTGTCAGGGAGTTTGAGATATAGAGGAGCAGGTTATCTCTGTAGAGTGAAACTTTATGCTCAAAAAAAGATTAGATGTACTTTTCAGCACCAGGGACATGGAGTGATGATCACTATGGTGTCAATCGAGGAATATTTTCAAACGAGCAGTGGAGGAGACTGGCAAAATTAAACCAAGGTTGTTCCTGACCAAATACTGGACAGAAGATTCGCCTCAATCTTGGTGGAGAGTTGAAACAATGACTCATACGGTCACTCAAAGGATGAAAAACAGTCAAGTGATGTCACCGTAAGTATGCTGCAAAGTCATATTGGGTATTTAAATTTATCTTTTAATGAGGGTTTACAAATTAAAGCTTGCTTTTCATATTTTTTTAAAGGACTGAATAGCTCAACATGGCTTCAGGGAGGGGTGAGCATCCACAGCCTACACTCTATACGAGTCAAGAGGAAGACCCTCAACACTTGTCAAGAGGGAGGTGTTTAACATCTCTTTATTGTTTCCCTTGGGCATGATTCAAGAATATCTGTTCCAAGTGATTGGAAAAGTGGAGAACATTGACCTCATAAGGTAGGTGTATTTGGTTTTTAAAAAAAATATATTTTTTATTCTCCTTTTTCACATTTTCTCCCAAATTTACACCAACAATAAACAATAATCAGTAACTAATGTAATGTCAATCCCCATATCAATAACAATGATCCCATCCTCTCTCCAAATCCCTGACATCAGCCTGCATGTTAACATAAACAAAAGGAATCGGGAATCACCCATAGTCACCATTAACACATACAGTCCCTCTCCCCCAACCCCCCCCTAATGTTCGATGTAATCCAATTCTCGAAAGCGCATAATGTATAACGCTCATGAATTGTAGAACCCCTCCATCCTTCCCCTCAGTTCTAATTTGACCTTTTCAAGCGTCAAGGTTTCCAGCAGGTCCCCCCGCCATGCTAGGGCACGGGGTGCAGAGGTTGATCTCCACCCTAACAGGATCTGCCTTCGGGCGATCAACGAGGCCAACCCCGGCTGGTCCGACACCCCGAATATGGCCTCCTGAGGGCCTGGGTCCAGTTTCACGTGCATCACTTTAGAGATTGCCCTAAATACCTCCTTCCAGTTTAGAACAGGACCAAAACATATGAACGTGGTTTGCGGTGTCCCGTCTCTCTTTTCCCCCCCCCTCCCCCCACACCACCTTCAGCTGCCTTGCACATGAGGTGGAGGCGTTCACCCTCTGGAGCACCTCACACGGTGGCGGGGGGACCTGCTGGAAACCTTGACGCTTGAAAAGGTCAAATTAGAACTGAGGGGAAGGATGGAGGGGTTCTACAATTCATGAGCGTTATACATTATGCGCTTTCGAGAATTGGATTACATCGAACATTAGGGGGGGGTTGGGGGAGAGGGACTGTATGTGTTAATGGTGACTATGGGTGATTCCCGATCCCTCCTCCATGCCCTCTCCCAACTCTTCCTCCCACTTTGCCTTGATTCCTTCTAGCGGTGCCTTCTCCTCCAAAATAGCCCCGCCAACTGCCATACTACCCCCCTTCTCCAGTCCCTGTGTCGTCACCAGCTCCCCCAGCCATGTGGAAACCGGCTCTACTGGGAAGAGGTGTATTTGGTTTAACATAATGTTCCACTTGTGAATTCAAAATAACAATTAATTAATTCCTGAATAAATACAAGCCATATTAAGTGCCAAAGGGTTGCAATCGAGGGGGTATTAATGCCAGGCTAATGATTTTGACTAGACATATATGGGCATAATCTTAATATTTCCTTTTGGCTATAGTTCTATTTTAGTGAACGTGCTACATGTTTTTTCGGCCTTTGTGATGAGCTGTTCCCATATCACCTCTATTTTTAGATTAGCCAATGGGAAGCTTGGTGATTGTGACACAGGGATTATTCTTGCTCTGAGTTTTCTTTCCTTTGTCTTCGGGAAGTGTCTGGATTTTGCTAGGCACTTCCTGCAGCAGCAATCTAATTGACTTGGAGAACTTTGGTGTGGAGTGCCATTGTTCAAATCTGTTTTGTTGTAACTTAATCATTGCATGCAACAATGATCTTCTGTGATTCTGGATTAACATTATTTAATTTCCCTTAAAAAGTCTTAACTTCTTTGTTAATATTGTAAGCTTAAAGGGTTAGATTATGAAAACTAGCTTAAATTTGGCATTTATTACTGTGTATCAGAGAATTACTGATTAGCCATGATTTGATTGAATGGCAGCAGGCTTAAGGGGTTGAATGGCCTCCTCCTGTTCCTAATAGTCCAATGATACATTCTGTTGATCTTTGGATGTAACAACTATGCTATAGTCTTGGAGAAAACAATTCAGTTCACGTTCTACTTATTAATGTGCTTGGGCAATGATGAGCATAGTGATGGATGTGACTCTGATCTATAGTGGGACCAGTCTTACTTTAAAAAAAAATTAGAATATATTTGCCTGAGATGCTTGTCGTGCATCATGCCTATGAGGATGGCTTCCAAGTGCTAGAGCACTGTCTTAGTGTACTGCCTCTGTATTATAGTGTAACAGGGATGGATATTTGTGGTATGTGTGACGGGACAGTGTTATTGGTAAGCAGATTCTTCTTGCTGTGCCCTCATGTACACTTCACAAATTATGTTTTTATATTCATCATCAATACCTTATATCTGTGCTGCAACTATGATGTCGAAGAATCTCAAATGGCATTTCACAGAGAAAAAAAAACAAGAATGGGAGGTTTAAGACAGACTATGGAAGCTTGGTCAAAGAGATAGGTAGATGCACCAAAGGGCAGTGCCAGATGACCAGAACAGATGAACGACTGTCTGAGTTTGCAGACATTTTAAAATGAGTTTGCAGACGTTTTAAAATGAGGACATGTGTATTTGTTTTGTTTCGGGCATAGAAGCGATTTGTAAAATTTAGGATAGGTGACTGGGACTTAGTGCAGAGCAGCATATGAGTAGTACTATTTTAGATTGTTTCTGTCAGAAGGCCAATAATTAAAAAAAAAAAAAAAAAAATGGAGTCTAAGCAACAATGGGGACAAGCGCAGGATGGAAGTTGATGTAATCCGTTTTTTGGTGATGTATAGAATAAGGACTTTGTCAACTCTTAGTTAGCCTGAGCGAGCACCAAAGGAGTGGACAGGAAGGTTTTTTCTTTTGCAAGAGCCAAATCTAATACATGCGGCCTTTCCAATATTAAACTTCCTGTCATAAAGAGGCCCTCCTATCTGTCCATTTCATAAGACATTTAGGAGAACGTGGGAATTTTGTTGAGCTGGTAAACAGAATTTTTTAAAATTTGCTCTCTGCAAATAAATAATAATGAACAAAAGCAAAGCCAGGTTATCCGTGAGCATGATTGGGGGTGCTGTTATTTTCAGATGTGCGCAATATTTCATGCAGTCCTAACAAGACTTCAAAGAGTAATGTGTTGATGTTCAACATGTCAATAGTTATGTTTAGCTGGTACAGCTACCATATGGCAACAGTTTCAAAGGTAACAGTTTTTGCCAGTTCTAACTAAAATAACAATTTGTACCATATTGCTTTTATCTTTATATTTACGTATTTTTACTATCTAAATTACAGCCTGCTGGAAACATTGTCTTCTGATCCTTCTTTCCAGAAATCTAACTCATTCAAGATCACGACCACCATCTGTGACTAGTTAAAGATGGTATCAAATGGGAAGGAAAAAGCGTACAATTCTGCAAAGATGAGGGACAGGTTAGAAGATTGGACGAAATATAACTGACAGCACAGAACGGTTTAAAGATTAATAAGGGGGGAGAAATTAGAGAATGAGAGAAAGCGAGCCACAAATAGTAAGAGTTTATACATATATTGAAAAAGGAAGAGTTAAGTAGAGTGAGCATGGGAATTAATAATCGGAATGACAGACGAACCAATATTTTGCGTCTGACTTCTGTCAAGGATACAAATGCATAGTGGTTAGCACAATTGCTTTACAGCTCCAGGGTCCCAGGTTCGATTCCCGGCTTGGGTCACTGTCTGTGTGGAGTCTGCACGTTCTCCCCGTGTCTGCGTGGGTTTCCGCACGTTCTCCCCGTGTCTGCGTGGGTTTCCTCCTGGTGCTCCAGTTTCCCCTCTCAGTCCAAAGATGTGCAGGTTAGGTGGATTGGCCATGATAAATTGCCCTTGGTGTTGGGTGGGGCTACTGGGTTATGGGGATAGGGTGGAGGTGTGGGCTTGGGTAGGGTGCTCTTTCCAAGAGCCGGTGCAGACTCGATGGACTGAATGGCCTCCTTCTGCACTGTAAATTCTACGAACATCCCAGAAATATTTTTGAACCAGGAGATGAAAGGGAAGGAGGTACTAAAAACCATTGCAATTATCAGGGAAAAGGTAAAGAAAATTATTGCAACTGACCGCAGGTCCTGATTAACTTAATCCTGGCATCTTAAACTGTGTACTGAGGTAGTATATGTATTAGTTTTTAATTTTCAAAAATGTGACTCTATTTGAGAAAGGAAGGTGACTGGAACCTAAATGCCAGTTAGCTCAACATCTGTCATAAGAAAAATGCTGGAATCGAAGAGGTTACAGCAGGACACTTGGAAAATCTTAATGCAATCAGGCAGAGTCAAATGGTTTTTGAAAGGGAAATCATATTTGTCTTAACTTTATCAGAATTCTTTGAGGAATTAATGTGGATAAAGGGGAGCCTGTCAATGTACTGTACTTGGACTTCCAGAAAGCATTTGACAAGGTGCCACACCAAGGGTTATTATTGCATGTGTTCATGGTGTAGGGGGTAACATATTCGTACTCATAAACAACCCCTCTCTCTTCTCTTCTCCTTTCCCCCCCCCCCCCCCCCGCCCTTCTCGACTGACGCACCGCTTTCCCCGTGCACAATAGGCCAAATCTCGCCTGCAACTTCTTCTTTGCCAGGAGACCCGGTTCCAGGTCCCCCGCGTACCTCCGTCCACCTCCAAAATGTCTTCTATCAGTCATTAACGTTCTTCCCTTTCCTCCCTATCCACCTTAGCCTTAAACAAGATCCCCTCCCCCCTTATCACTGCCTTCAGTGTTTACCTGATCGTGAGACCTCCCCGTGCAATTAAACCCCGCAAATTCCTCAATCACTTTGCCTATCTTGTCACTGAAGCTCCGATCCGCCCGTAATGCCACATCCATTCTCCACTATGGCCTCGGGCTACCACCTCCAAAACCACATCCATCCAATGTGGAATCATGAATGAAACAGCTGACTCACCCAACCCTTCATGAGACTCACCTGATCCTTCACCCTCAAATGGGTCTCCTGCAGTGTCACCACATTGGCTTTTAAACTCTTCAAGTGCGTGGAAACTCACTTGCTTCACCGCCGTGCCCCCCCCCCCCCATCTCTCTCCTGTTCCACATCACCATTCTGACCGGAGAGTTTTCCCCCCCCCCCACTACGCTCGCAATCACTAGCCAACCTACGGTTGCTAGTGCGGTGACCACTGCCAAGCACCCCCTCCTCAGTAACCCGGCCCCAACTGCCAAACCCACCTGCCTTAAACAAAGAAACAATACAGAGCTGCACCCAAAAGGAAAAAAGAAAACCACAACCCGGAACACCTAAACAAACACCCCCCCCCCCCCCCCCCCCCCCCCCCAATTCAAGAGTCAAGAGGCAAAAATCTAAACTCCAATTAAATAGAAAATCCTCCATAAGAAAAACACAATCCCTGCCCCCACCAACCAAGTACAAATCCCAACTTTCATCTCCATCCCAGACTTTCAGCCGTAACGGACGGCTCCACCATCTCAAAATAAAAATTACTCTATTTGTGAGTCACTCTCAGCTTCGCAGGGTAGACCACTCCAAATATCACTCGGCTGCCATTCAATGCCACCTTCACCCGTCCAAAAGCTGTCAAATCTTGGTATATTCGTATACCAATGCCTTCCTACTTTACATCTCTCCTTTGCTTCGCCCAGCACAAAACCTTCTCCTTCATGTAGTAGCTGTAGAAGCAGACTATGACCGCCCTTGATGGCTCATTCGCTTTAGGCTTCGGCCTGAGTGACCAATTTGCTCTGTCCAACTTGTAGTAGGAAGGATATTTCCCCCCCTACATCATCAAATCCGCAAACATTTTTGCAAAGTACTTGGTCGGCCTTGGGTCCTCCACCCACCTCGGGCAGGCTCACGATTCTCAAATTTTGCCGCCTCGACCTGTTCTCCAGGTTCTCCACCTTGGCTCTGAGCGACAGTGCCTTCTCCACCCCCTTCAACTTCTCTCCTTGCACCCGTACCTCGACTGACGTCATCATCACTGCTGCCTTTACCAGGCAATTGCCTCCTCCACCATTGAAGCCATCATCTCCCTCCGAAGCACCTCCATATGCATGCCAAACAGCCTTTCAAAATCCCCTGAAGCCATCATCTCCCTCCGAAGCACCTCCATATGCATGCCAAACAGCCTTTCAAAATCCACCGACATCACCTCGGTCAGAGTTTCCACCGTGAGAGGAGTGGCCCCACCCGATGGGCCCTGTCATCTTTAGAACATAGAACACTACAGCGCAGTACGGGCCCTTCGGCCCTTGATGTTGCGCCGACCTGTGAAACCATCTGAAGCCTATCTGACCTACACTATTCCATTTTCATCCATATGTCTATCCAGTGACCACTTAAATGCCCTTAAAGTTGGCGAGTCTACTACTGTTGCAGGCAGGGCGTTCCACACCCCTACTACTCTCTGAGTAAAGAAACTGCCTCTGACATCTGTCCTATATCTATCACCCCTCAATTTAAAGCTATGTCCCCTCATGTTGGTCATCACCATCCGAGGAAAGAGACTCTCACTGTCCACCCTATCTAACCCTCTGATTATCTTGTATGTCTCTATTAAGTCACCTCTCAGCCTTCTCCTCTAACGAAAACAACCTCAATTCCCTGAGCCTTTCCTCGTAAGACCTTACCTCCATACCAGGCAACATCCTAGTAAATCTCCTCTGAACCCTTTCCAAAGCTTCCACATCCTTCCTATAATGTGGTGACCAGAACTGCACGCAGTACTCCAGGTGCGGCCGCACCAGAGTTATGTACAGCTGCAGCATGACCTTGTGGTTCCGAAACTCAATCCCCCTGCTTATAAAGGCTAGCACACCATATGCCTTCTTAACAGCCCTATTAACCTGGGTGGCAACTTTCAGGGATTTATGTACCTGGATGCCGAGATCTCTCTGTTCATCTACACTACCAAGAATCTTGCCATTAGCCCAGTACTCTGCATTCCTGTTACTCCTTCCAAAGTGAACCACCTCACATTTTTCCGCATTAAACTCCATCTGCCACCTCTCAGCCCAGCTCTGCAGCTTATCTATGTCCCTCTGTATCCTATAACATCCTTCAGCACTATCCACAACTCCACTGACCTTTGTGTCATCTGCAAATTTACTAACCTATCCTTCTACACCCTCTTCCAGGTCATTTATATCTTCCTGCAGGACTCGCAGCCTCCGTGCCAGTGGACTTTTGTTTGCCCCTTCTTTCCACCACATGGGGCTTCAACATTTCCTGTCTTCTTCCTTATGACTTCCCACACCAACCAGGGCAAAAGTCCAAAATCCAGAGACTCTAGCAGGAGCACCTAACATGTGACCTCCATCTACATGCTGTCACGGGAAGCCTGGTTTATTTTTAAGGATGTAAATACATTAGAAGCAGTTGAGAGAAGGGACACTCGACTGATAACCTGGGTTTGGGGGGGACTAGAGGGCATTATCTCGTGATAACTGGGACTGCATCCATTGGAGTTTAGATTTTTAAATGATTATTTGATTGGAACACATACAATCCTGAGGGGATTTGACAGGGTGGATGCGGGAAGGATGTTTTTCCTTTGTGGAAGAAACTGGGGACAGTTTAAAAATAAGTGCCCTCCCATTTAAGATTGAAATGAGACGACGTTTTTTTCTCTGGTGGGTCATTCCGGGTGCCGGGTGGGACGGGTCTTTGATAATGCTGCCCGCTTTCCCAAGGCAGAGGAGGTGTAGACAGTCAATGGATGGGAGGCAGGTTCGCATGGTGACTGGGCTGTGTTTAAAACACTCTGTAGTTTCTTATGGTTTCGGGCTGAGCAGTTGCCATACCAGGTTGTGATGCAGCCAGATAGGTACTTTCTATGGTGCATCTGTAAAAGTTGGTAAGAGTTGATGTGGACATGCTGAATTTCCTGAGGAAGTATAGGTGCTGTTGTGCTTTATTGGTTGTAGCTCAACATGGGTGGACCAGGACAGATTGTTGGTGATGTACAGTGAAGCAGTGTGGATTCACTGGAACGATACCAAGTGTTAAAATGTCTAGTCTTGAGGACGGGCAGCATAATGTTGTCTTGCATTTCCTTGTGTATTAAAGGAATACCCCCCCCCCCCCCCCCAAGTGCAATTGAGGTTTCCTTAGGGGGAGAGTTTGGGAAGCACTGGATAAGATAATTCAAATATTGAATTGACTACATAAATAGAAAAAAAAATTCTGGTGGGGGATACAAATCTTATTAGAGCCTTGTCATTTTAGAGTGAAACTAGGAAGTATTTATTTGTACAAAGGGTAGTAGAACTCTGGGGCACTCATTACACCTAGCTAAATTGCAGCATTCAAAATTGAGAAAATAGATTTTAATTGGCGAAGGATACCCAGAGATTAGAGTTGAGGTACAGGTCAGCCATGAGACAATTGAACATGAGTAACCTACTCCTGCCCCTATCACACTATTGGAACGTCTCAAAACTCTTCACAATAAGTGTCAATATTAGGGGCCTCACGGTAGCATGGTGGTTAGCATCAATGCTTCACAGCTCCAGGGTCCCAGGTTCGATTCCCGGCTGGGTCACTGTCTGTGTGGAGTCTGCACGTCCTCCCCGTGTGTGCGTGGGTTTCCTCCGGGTGCTCCGGTTTCCTCCCACAGTCCAAAGATGTGCGGGTTAGGTGGATTGGCCATGCTAAATTGCCCATAGTGTAAGGTTAATGGGGGGATTGTTGGGCTATGGGTATACGGGTTACGTGGGTTTAAGTAGGGTGATCATTGTTCGGCACAACATCGAGGGCCGAAGGGCCTGTTCTGTGCTGTACTGTTCTATGTTCTATCATTATTTCTGAAGTGCAGTTTAGACAGATATGGGAGCCAGTTTACACGGAGATCAACAAATGAGGAGAAGAAGAACCAATTATGCTAGGTTGTTTTTGCTTTGGTTACGAAAAGAATATTGACTGGGATCCAGGAGAACCTTTCGTTCTGTGAGTAGTGCCATGGGATCCTTTTTTTTAAACAGGCACCTGAATTGACAGTCCAGATGTAATGCTCTTTATTCAATTCAAGGAGACTGATTCCAAGTTTAAAGGGAATGAGCTGAGAGGAAAGACTACAGAATAATAATAACAATCGCATATTGTCACAAGTAGGCTTCAATTAAGTTATGTGAAAAGCTCCTAGTCGCCACATTCCTGTTCGGGGAGAACGATACGGGAATTGAACCCGCGCTGCTTGCATTGTTCTGCATTGCAAGCCTGCTGTTTAGCCCACTGTGCTAAACCATAAAACCGAGTCCCTTAAGGGGAAACCTGAAGTGTCAATATTAGAATTATTCCAGAATCTTGTATAAAAGTAAAACTGGAAAATACCAGCTTCATTTGTTGAAAAGAGCCAACACCTTTTTAAAATAAACATAAATAGTGTGGTGTGGTAGCACAGTAGTTAGCACTGTTGCTTCACAGCACCAAGGTCCCAGGTTCAATTCCCGGCTTGGGTGGGAGTCTGCATGTCTGTGGAGTCTGCACGTTCTCCCTGTGTCTGCGTGGGTTTCCTCCGGGTGCTCGGGTTTCCTCCGGGTGCTCGGGTTTCCTCCCACAAGTCCCGAAAGACTTGCTGTTAGGTGAATTGGACATTCTGAATTCTCCCTCTGTGACGGGTGCTGGAGTTTGGTGACTCGGGGCTTTTCACAGTAACTTAATTGCAGTGTTCATGTAAGCCTACTTGGAACAAGAAAGATTATTATTATTTAAATCATTATTGCGTGACTAGGACCATATTGGCTGCTGCATTTCCTGCATTACATTTCTTCAGTTGTAAAATGTCCTAAATTTAAGAAAGTTGCTATATAAATTCAAGTTTTACTTTAAATGTAATATAATAAAACGAGCTGGTTACAATGGCAGAAGAGTGGCAAATGACATTTAACCATGAAAAGTGTTAGGTAGTGCATTTAGGGACGACTAACAAGACGAGGGAATATACAACGAATGGTCAGACCCTAGGAATCATAAAACAGTACAGCACAGAACAGGCCCTTTGGCCCTCGATGTTCTGCTGAGCAATGATCACCCTACTCAAACCCACGTATCCACCCTATACCCGTAACCCAACAACCCCCCCTTAACCTTACTTTTTAGAACACTACGGGCAATTTATCATGGCCAATCCACCTAACCCGCACATCTTTGGACTGTGGGAGGAAACCGGAGCACCCGGAGGAAACCCACGCACACACGGGGAGGACGTGCAGACTCCGCACAGACAGTGACCCAGCCGGGAATCGAACCTGGGACCCTGGAGCTGTGAAGCATTTATGCTAACCACCATGCTACCGTGCTGCCCCTGCAGTTCAGAGGATCAAAGGCACCTTGGTGTGCATGTTCACAGTTGTCTGAAGTCAGCAGGGCAGGTAGATAAGGTGGTTAAGAAGACTTTTGGAATTTTTACATTTATATATAAAAAAAATGTTTTTATTCTCCATTTTCACATTTTCCTTCAAAATTTACACCCCACCCACAGACACGAAACGGTAACAAATACAAAATCAATCCCCTTAACAATAACAACGATCCCATCCTCCTACCACCCCAAACAACGGCCCACCTGTCAATATATGCATCCAATAAAACAAACCCTCCCATGGTGGAAACAAAAAACAAAGGAAAGGAGTCCAGGACCGCCCATGGTCACCATAGAGTCCACTCTTTCCCCCCCACACACCCCCACACACCCACGACGCCATCCAACCTCTGAAAGAGTACTGTACATGATACCCAAGAGTTGTAAACGCCCCCCCCCCACCAACTCCTCCCGTCCACTGCCTCTTGTAAAACTCCTACCCCCAACCTGGGTTCGTTCCCCCAAACTTTCCACCCCGGCTAGACCACTCTGACCCTGTTCTGCCAGGCTCTGATGGCCGCAGCCCCTCCCCCCACCTCACTCCCATTCACTGGCCGGTTTAAAGCAACCAGTGTGGCGGCCCCCGCCCGGGTCCCTTTCCCCCTTGCCTAGCCCTAGGAAAGCCCAGAAATCCCCTTTTAGCACACAAACCCCGCATATCCACCGACACCCCAAAGAGCCCTCACTTCGAGTGAAAGCCCCATCACTTCCCTTGTCCAAATATATACAACATTGGCTCCTTTAGCCCATACACCCGCACGCAGTGAAACAAAAAAAGAAGAAAATACAGTCATGAGGTTACATCGACACATGGCCATTTCTCAATTTCTCAGTTCTACCACAGTCCTGCCTTCGCAAACTCCTCCGCTGCTTCTGCCGTTCCAAAATAAAAGTCCTTGAGATTGTAAGTCACCCTCAGCTTCGCTGGATATACAATGAAATGAAATGAAAATCGCTTATTGTCACTAGTAGGCTTCAATGAAGTTACTGTGAAAAGCCCCTAGTCGCCAGATTCCGAATGCCACACTGCACCTTGCTAATGTACAATGCCCTCTTCACCCGGTTGAAAGCAGCCCGCCTCCTTGCCAGCTCCACCGTAAAGTCCTGGTATACCAACTCCAGCCCACTGCACCACCCGCTTCTGGCTCAGCACAGGACCTTCTCCTTCACACTACCTACAGAAGCAGAGTCACTACCCTTGGCGGCTCACTCGCCTTTGGTACAGGCCTCCACGACTGATGAGCCCGATCCAGTTCATATCGGGAGGGATCCTCCCCCTCCCCCAATAGGTTCACCAGCATCGTGGCAAAATACTCAGTCGGCCTCTGCCCTTCAACTCCTTCGGGCAGCCTCACAATCCTCAAATTCTGTCGCCTGGATCTGTTTTCCAGGTCTTCCATTTTTCCTCGCAGATCCTTGTTAATCTCCATCACCTTCCGCATCTCCTTCCCCATCGAAGTAAAGTTGATCACTGTGCTGCAATAATGTCTCCTCCACTTCCTTCAGCACCTCCCCTTGCTCCCGCACATCCGCCACTGCGCTCGCCACCGGGGAAATCGCCTCCTCCACCAGCACACTCATCTCCTTCCTCATTGTCTCCATGCATTTTGTAAACTGCCTTTCGAATTCCGCAGCCAACACCTTCGTTATTTCTTCAGCCGTAAGCAATGCGTCCTCCCCGATGCTCCAGCCTCCGTTTTCTTTGGTGACCCCGCGGTGACCTTTCCACTCCCCGACGGACCTTCAGCTGTTTTTGTTTTGCTCACCCTTGACATTTTCCTTTACTAAACCTTCACTGTGCCTCCTCTGTGCCTTCTCCCTGCTTTTGCCGCCTCCGTGGACCCTGGGACTGGGCTTAAAGCCCCGAAAATGCCGTTCCTGAACGGGAGCCCGCCATTGCGCGGCTGCCTCCCACCCGCCGTCACCAAGTCCGGGATTTTTACATTTAGTGCCTTGGTTAATAAAGGTAAGAGCAGGGAGGTTATGCTGGAGCTATGTAAAATGCTGGTTAGGCCCCAGCTGGACTACTCTGTGCAGTTCTGGTCACCACACTATAAAAAGGAAGTCATTGCATTGGAGTGCGCGCAGAGGAGATTTCACCAGGATTTTGCCTGGCTTGGATTGTTTCAGCTATCAAGAGAGACTGGATAGGCTGGGGTTGATTTGCCCAGAGCAGAGAAGGCTGAGGCAGGGGAACCTGATTTAGGTGTATAAAATCATGAGTAACATGGTTAAGGTAGACAGGAAGGTACCTTTCCCCTTGGTGGAGGGGTCAATAACCAGGGGACATAGATTTACGGTAATGGGAAGGAGGTTTAGAGGCGATGTGATGAAAAACCTTTTCACCCAGAGGGTGCTTTGAATCTGATACTCATTGCCTAAAAGGGTGGTAGAGGCGGGAACCCTCACAACATTTAAAAAATATTTGGATGAGTACTTGAAATACCATAACATACAAAGCAAGTGCTGGAAAATGGGATTAGAATAGCTAGGTCCTTGATGGTGGTGCGGACGCAAGGCCAAAGGGATCTCTTTCTGTGCTGTAAAACTCTATGACTATGACTCTATCAATATTAAAATGAAATGGCTCATTGGAATAACTACCAGACCATTTCATAGAAGTAAAGTTAAAGGTTTTAAAATGCAGTTGAATGCTTTAATAGGAAGTTGAGTTACTGGAGTCGGAAGTTTCATACTAATTTGTGTATTGTCATTATTTGTTTTCGGACAACTAAATCCACGGATGTAGCATTCTGCTGAAATGGCTGTCTTGATAATTTTGATAAAAGGAACTTTTTTTATAGGAAAAACTGATTAGACATTAGAATTGTTGCCATAATTGGTCTTTGTTCAGTGTTGCATTTAGAAATTAGATGTTTAATATTCTCTCAAACTCTACAGTGAAATAGTATGTTGATGGGAAATAATGTGAACCAAATCTCCGTGTTTCTTCTTTAAAAGGCTAAATAGATATTTTGGATGTGCAGTGAATGTTATCACAGCTGTAAAGAGATGAAGTGCTAAACTCAAAATTGTTAGTGTCCAGTGCCATAGTTATTTTGGTTCATGAGGCCTAGGAGTTTTAGGCATACGGGCAAATCATTAGGCCCAACATTCTTGCAGGTCAATTTTATATTTTGCGCCCCAAAATCCTCCTTTCTCAAGAAACGTGTGCCTCATGTTGCCTGCTTCAATGACCTTCCTAGATATCTCATTCCAAATTCTTGGTTCTTCTTTAGGTGAAGTAGTTGCACCCACCTTCTCTTTTTTTTTCTTCCCTTGGAATCATAGAATCAGGCAGCACAGAAGGAATCCGTTTCTGTTTAGCCCATCACTTTGGGAAAAAAAAAACTTGCCTAATTAGTTCCACTCCCTTGGTCATTCCTGTAGTCTTGCAGAGGTTTACTTCGTTCTCTTTGAATTTGCATCCAATATTCTTAATTCTGCCAAAACCTTTCATTTTTATTAAATCTTGCCATAACCTTCTCTGCTGTGTGGAGTACAATGTCTGCTTCTCTATTTTGTGCACATAACTGAGTCTGTTACAAAGTTTCTGTTAAAGTTTGATCCCTGATGATTGATACAAATATTTTTCCAGATCAGTTTTCAGCAAATTCCCTCATGATCTTGACTTGTTGATTACATCCCAATGACTGCTCTGTTCAACTTGCTTGAACTTTTTCTGCTTGCCTCCTGTACATGAGTAACCTTCTAAACATGTCATTTAGATAACCAGATCTGCACACTACTGCAGATGGAGTTTGAATAATACTACTTGTAGCATCTGTACTCTATTTCACTGCTAATACCTCATTTTCAGTTTTTTTAAAATTGTAGCTGAGCACTGTCCTTATCCAGTATAAACATTGATCTCTTGCCTGTTCCATTTAACAGTCATTCACAGAACAGGATTAAGCCTTGTTTTTGAAGGTTCCTTTATAGTCATGTATATGTTTTTGACACAATTTATGCGTAAGAACATTTCTTGTAATATATGTTGTAATCTGTTAGAACATAATTCCTTACTTTGGTTGGGATGAATGGTTTATTGTGTTGAGATTTTCAGATTTAAGACAACATGATCACTGTTCTTTCTTCATACATAGTGTCTTCCAACCGACCAAAAAGGCTCCAGCTGGCAATCAGAACTGTATTGAGCCTTGGAGTGGAGTTTGCTTGTGTCATGAAAATACTACTCGAGAGTACAGGGAACTAGGTTCTCTGCTGTTGTGCATTCGCCAAAGCCAAATCAAATATGTTTATAAAGGTGAAGGAGGAACATCCAACTCTGGCTTCATGTCTGTATGCACAAGCTACATGTGACTGCTGCTAACGCGCAGACATGTAGGAAGATCTGATGCATCAACATCAACTTGTGGAATCTACCAGCACCTGCAGAACACATTCCGTTGCCAAGGATGCTGGTCCAGGTATATTATGTGAGACTCGCGTGATGAATGCCTGGTTTCCTGGACTGTTGTCTCCTGCAGTTAATGTGGCAAAGCATGATTTTGGTGAAACTAAAAATAAATGGTTCAAAAAAATTTACTTGGCATCCATTTTGATTTTTGTTGAGTTATCTTCGATTTAAATTTAGAAATATGTATACATGTTTGATTTTTCCCTTCAGATAAAAATATATTATTTTGCAAAAATGAATTCCTTACATTTGAAAACATGCAGATGTTAGCGGGTTTTTTAATTCAGTAAAAAATTAATACTTGGAAATTGTTTTTCAAATGTTCTTCAAACCATGGTGGTTAGAATGACCTTTTGGCAGCTAATGTGTATTTAAGTACGTTAAATCAAATCATTTAAGAAACATTTAACTGAGGAGCAGCCTGCAGCCCTCTTCTGTAGTGTTGAGCTGCATTCAAAATGTCCTTGCACGAAGAGTTTTAAAAATAGAGCAAAAGTAATTTGCTAAGCACATTCACTACAACAAAATGCATTTGTAGAGCACTTTTTAATGTAGCAAATCATCACTATACTTCAAATAGAAGGCATTCTTATCTGCCATTCGAGATGCTTGTGTCTGAAGAAAATACATGCATTTGGAATTCCACAGCTACTGTTATTTTCAGGTTCTTGTTGAGCAATGGGACATGACCATTTGTTAACTGCATTATATTCCATTATTGACAATATACACCATTCTGCAGGCATCTTTGATATGAAGGATGAATAATGGGGCAGCTTGATATTATACGTGTTTTCACTTTAAGAAAGGTGACCCTGAACACAGAATGGGAGGACTGTCACCCCAAAAAATCATGAGGAATAAGAACTACTGTACAATCCAGATTGCCTGCAAAATAAAATGTTGCAACCATATGTCTATAAACAGACCGCCTTGGTTCAGTGGTAGTGCCTCTCAGCAAAAAGGTTGAAGTTTTAAGACTCATTCCAGAGTTAGCACATAACCCAGGCTGCCACTTTAAAAAGAAAATTCCAATTAAGGGGCAATTTTAGCATGGTCAATCCAGCTACCCTGCACATCTTTGGGTTGTGGGGGTTAGACCCAGACATGGGGAGAATGTGCAAACGCTAGGTAGATAGTGACCCTGGGCCTGGACTGTACCCGTCCTTGCTGTCATGAGGCACTGTGCTGCCCCTCGGGCTGCCACTTCACTTAGTACACTGAACTACTGTAATGTCAGAGGTAACATCTTTTGGATGAGAACCCCCTCAGTTGGGTGTAGGGTTCCTTGTGCATGATTCGAGAATTTTTGGATGTTCTCCCCGGATGTTCTGGCAAGGTTTGTTTTTATTCAGTCTTGTAGGCTTTGCCAGCATCTGTTGTCCTGCCTATTGTAGACTGAACATAACTGGACAATTTGTCATATTGCTAGGTAGATGCCAGACTTTGAACGGCTTGGCTAGGGGCAGAGCTATAACTTGGCGCACAAGTATTCAGTACTCTTGCCAGAATGTTGTCAGGGTCCATGGCCCATGACATCACATGGAGTTAATTGAATTTGCTGAACCCTGGTATTTGTGATGCTGGGGACCTCTGGAGAAGCCTGAGATGGATCATCCACTCAGCACTCCTGGCAGAAGATGCTTGCAAATGTTTCAACCTTGTTTGTTGCATTGACATTCTTGGCTCCTCCATCATTGAGGATAGGAATATTTGTGGATCCTCCTTCAGTTAGTTGTTTAATTGTTCACCGCCATTCATGACTGGATGTGGCAGGTTTACAGAGCTTTGTCCATTCTGATCTGTTAGTTCTGTCACTTAGCTTTGTCTGTCTCTTAATACTTCTGCTTAATAAAAGCTTCTGCTTTTTGCCATGCAAGTAGTCCTGTTCTGTGGCATCACCAGGTTGACACCTTATTTTTTAGGTGTGTCTGGTGCTGCTCCTGGCATGCCCTCCTGAACTCTATTGAACTAGAATTGTTTGCGCGACTTGATAATGGTAGAGTGGGGCTATTTGGGCCTGAGATTACATGCAGGTGGTGGTTACCCAATAATTCTGCTGCTGCTGATGACCCCCACAAACTGAATTGATTTTTAACAAACCTATTTCTATACCTTAACAAGAAAAGCTCCAAAATAGATGCCATGTAACCTTGTGCTTATTGTATAATATGTTTCTTAAAATGCAGTCTTGGCATTTTGATGGGAATTAATGCCCTTTTACGACCCCCAGAAGTAAGAGTAGGCCATTCAGTCCTTTGACCCAATTCAATTAGAGAGTTCCAGGATTTTGACTAGTGTATAGTGGCAGCTGCAGCAATTCACCAAAGCCCCTTCAGCAATACCATTCCAAACTCCTGACTTCTTCACCAAAATGACAAAAAAACAGATGTAAGGGAACACCACTACCTGCAATTCCCCTGCAATGACACACCATCCCAACTTGGACCTATATCTGCATTCCTTTACTGTCACTGGGCCACAAAAATGGAATTTCAAGCCAAAGAGCAATGGTGTACCTACACTTCATAGATTACAGCTGTACAAACAGGTGTCTCACCACCACCTTTAGCTGCGATTGGACGAGTAGCAAATAATGGCCTTACCAGGGCGGCTCGGTGGCTCAGTGGTTAGCACTGCTACCTCACTACGCTGAGGATCTGTTTGATTCCAGGTTACTGTCTGTGTGGAGTTTGCACATTCTCCCCATGTCTGTGTGGGTCTCACCCCTACGACCCCCCCCCCCCCCCCCCCCCCCCCAAAATGTGCAGGGTAGATGAATTAGCCATGCTAAATTGCCCCTTAATTGGAAAGAAAAAGAATTGGGTACTCTAAATTTATTTTGAAAGAATAATGGCCGTACCACTCTCCTCGGGAACAAATAAAACATTTGTACCCTCATTAGTTCCATATCCCTTGATAACCTGACCCAACAAAATCTCTGTCTTCCAGATTTCCACTGCGCTCTGTATGAAGGGCTGCCTGATTTTACTATTGAATTTCCTGGCTCCAATTTTTAATATTATGCTCCCTTATTTTGGATTTCCATAATTGTTTAACTCTAGATGGGATTCTCCAGCCGCATCCGCCCGGCGACCAGAGAATCCTATCCGAGGTCAATGGACTTCTTGACTGCATCTCGCCATGGTGAGAATCCAGCCCTATCTCTGTATATCCGTTTTAACATCTTAAAACACCTCTATTAGGTCATCTCTCAATTTTCTAGATTCAAGGGAATACAAGGTTATTTAATCAGTGCGCCATGATTTAACCCCTTTGTGCCTCTGTTTCATACTGGTGAATCTGTGCTGTACACCGCCTACCCAGAACTGAATGCAGTACTTTAGATGAGGTCTGAACAAAGGTCTCTAACTTGCCTGCAATTTCACTTCATTTTGTTCTTCCACTAAATCTTAATGTACCTGGTTATTGTTTACAGATTGGCAGAAAATATGCAAGATTTTTAAAAATATGCTATCATACGAGTAATTAGAAACACAAAGGAACTGTATCATGTTACTGTGTTTGACATCTGACCACTATGTAGTTTAACAAACTTCAAATCTCTTCTTCAAGAGTACAACCCTGGGTTAGAGCTGCATTCCAACTTGTTTTTGTGCCGACCTGACCAGTCAGCTTTCACGTGCTCAGAATATCTGGAAGAGGGGCAAGTGGACCATTACTAAAGTGCAGTTTAATGCTGCATCTTATTGTTTGCGTTTGAATTATGCATCAGTATGTTTGATCTTATTTATGGGGCAGACATTGATTTCATAGATTCATAGAATTTACAGTGCAGAAGGAGGCCATTCAGCCCATCGAGTCTGCACCAGCTCTTGGAAAGAGCACTCTACCCCATAACCCAGTAACCCCATCCAACACTAAGGGCAATTTTGGACACTAAGGGCAATTTAGCATGGCTAATCCACCTAACCTGCACATCTTTGGACTGTGGGAGGAAACCCACGCACACACTGGGAGAACGTGCAGACTCGGCACAGACAGTGACCCAAGCCGGAAATCAAACCTGGAGTCCAATCTCCTAACCTGCACCTCATCTTTGCCGAATTGTATGCTTTTTCCTTCCCAATTGATACCATCTTTAACTTCTTTAACTAGTCACAGATGGTGGTCATGATCACCACAAAGAACAAAGAAAAGTACAGCAGAGGAACAGGCCCTTCGGCCCTCCAAGCCCGTGCCGACCATGCTGCCTGTCTAAACTAAAATCGTCTACACTTCCTGGGTCCGTATCCCTCTATTCCTAACCTACTCATGTATTTGTCAAGATGCCCCTTAAAGTCACCATTGTCCCTGCTTCCACCACCACCTCCGGCAGCGAGTTCCAGGCACCCGCTACTGTGTTTTTAAAACATTTTTTAAAAAACTTGCCTTGTACAGTTCCTCTCAACCTTGCCCCTCGCACCTTAGAGCTATGCCCCCTAATAATTGACCCCTCTACTCTTTTGGGGGGGGGGGGGGGGGGGGGGGGGGGGGAAGCCTCTGACTATCCACTCTGTCTATGCCCCTCATAATTTTGTAGACCTCTATCAGGTCGACCCTCGACCTCCGTCATTCCACAAGCTTATTCAACCGCTCCTCATAGCTAATGCTCTCCATACCAGGCAACATCCTGGTAAATCTCTTCTGCACCCTCTCTAAAGCCTCCACGACCTTCTGGTAGTGTGGTGACTCTACATAATCTTTAATCTGACTGCACTTTATCACCCTCTATCTGCCAACAACCCTGAATCGGGCCTCCATCCCAGCCTCTGCTCCCGTCCCGATCTGAGCCGAATCTCCAGCTAGTGGGCTGGCTTGATCCAAATTACTATCTCTGCGTACTCTGCCCCCTCCACCCCAACCAAAACCCCCGGCTCACCACAAAAAATGTTGATTCTTGAATACACCCTATAAAAAGGTGAGAAAAAGGAGTACTCCATTCCCCTTGGGTTCTTAAAGCACCACGGATCCACCATCTTTTCCATGAACCCTCCCAACTCTGTTGCCATTCGTATCCCTACCCATTGACCTGGGAATTGACCTATCTACTCTTGGCTCTAGGGCACAGTTAAAATCTCCTCCCATGATCAGCTGGGGCTTGGGCAAATCCAGGATCACTGCCTGCAACACCCTCATAAAACATACATCATCCCAATTCAGTGCATATGCATTCACCAATACCACTGGCGACTCCTCCAATACCCTACTCGCCATCACATATCTCCCACCCGGATCCCGCACTTCCTTCACGCTCGCGAACCCCTTTTTCTTGCTCATCAGGATGGCCATCCTCTGCAACTTTGAGTTGAATCCTGAGTGGAATACCTGACCCACTCGCCCATTTCTCAGCCTAACCTGGTCCTTCATGTGGAGGTGTGTCTCTTGCAGAAAGACCACCTCCGCCTTTAAACTCCTGAGATGCGCAAAGACCTGAGATAATTTCACCGGTCCATTGAGCCCTCACACGTTCCATGTTATAAGCCCAACCTAGGGCTTACGCTTCCATTCCCCTATACTGTCTGCTATCCTCCCCTTTCAGCCCTACCCCCTTTGATTTCACCCTGTACCTGGCCCATCCATCTTCTCCAACCCTACCACGTCGCGTCCCACTCCTTTCCCGCCATCCTCTTCTCTGTCATCTCTCGTGGCGTTCTCTGCCACCTCACTTGTGTTCACCAGCATTACAAGCCTGCCTGGCAACACCTGCCCAAAGGCTCCTCCCCCACCCTCCTCTTTGGTCTATGAAGTAGGCTCCCCGTGGACCTCTCCCTCCTCCACTCAAACAAAGACACATCTCAAACTACAGGTTCCCCCCCCCCCCCCCCCCCAAAACAAACAAACAAGAAAGTTCCAGCCATAAGCAGGAGGAGGAGGGAGGGGGGGGGGGGGGGGGGGGGGGGGGGGGTGTGCCCTCCTGACAAATGTTTCATCCCGCTACCCATTGTCGACTCAACAAAAAGCCCCTCATCCCACCAACCCCTACTCTATCTGCATCTTCCTTTGTTCTAGAGTGCCGGCACCTCCGCCTCCGACCTTCAGCTACACTTTTCTGCCGATGTTACATCCGTTTTTGGTTAAAAGAGCTCTTTTCTACACCTTCAAGCAGGAGCTGCTGTGTGTGTGACCACTCACCACCATGGCCACCATCAGAAGTTCTAATCTATGCTATCATGAAGACTACTTTTTTCCACCTCTCAAACATCACTGATCCTGCCCTTCTCTGCTATCTTCTGCTGAAATCTTCCTCCATAACTTGGTTATTCCAACGCACTCCTGGCTGGTCTCCCACATCCTACTCTCCAAACGTTTGAGCTCATCCAAAACTTAGCATCGGCTCTAACTCTCGAGTCTCACCCATGTCCAACACTTTCACTAATTTCTGTTTGTTGGACTGCAATATCTATTAAGATTACCACCTGGCTGAGTTCTGGTGGTGACTTGTAGGTGGAGGTTGCATATCAGGTGTCTCCTGTGAGAGAATTTGATTTTTGGACTTTTAGGCCTGGTCTCGGGTGTAGTTTCTGGAAGAGCTGGTGTGGAAAGTCGTAAGGAGCTGGGCAGGATGGTAGCACAAGTGGTTAGCACTGGCTTCACAGCGCCAAGGTCCCAGGTTTGACTCCCCGCTGGGTCACTCTACGGAGTCTGCATGTTTTCATGTCTGTGTGGGTTTCCGCTGGGTGCTCTGGTTTCCTCCCACAGTCCAAAGACGTGCAGGTTAGGTGGATTGGCCATGATATATTGCCCTTGGTGACCAAAAAGGTTAGGAGGGGTTATTGGGTTACAGGGATAGGGTGGAAGTGAGGGCTCAAGTGGGTCAGTGCAGACTCAATGGGCCGAATGGCCGCCTTCTGCATGAATGTTGAAGTCTCAGAAGAAAGGTGTTGCAAAGAAGGGGACGACTAAAGTCTGCTGGCAAGTGTTGCTGTGAGTCCAGTAGGAGGACTCTGGGCGGGGACTGGGTCATCGGGTGGGGCCACTCCCATTACGGTTGAAACCTCTGACTGAGGTGGTGTCGGTGGAATTTGAAAGGCTATTTGAAAAACATTTGGAGGCACTTTGGAGGGAGGTAAAGTCTTCGCTTATAGAGTGGATGGAGGAGGCGATAACCCCGATAAGGTGGCATTGACAAAGACGTTGGTTGAGGTGTGTGAGCAAGGAGAGAAGATTAAGGGGTGGAGGAGACATTGTTGCAACACAGTGACAGTTCACCTCGATGGTTGAGGAGTGTGGCAGAGGTCAATAACTGGCTCAGAATCGGGGTGGAAAACAGGTCGAGGAGGCAAAATCTGAGGATTGTGGGTCTGCCTGAGGGGGTGGAGGGCCAGAGGCTGACTTAGTACTTTGCAAAGATGTTAGTCAAGTTGATGGGAGTGGAAAGCGCCCTCCCTCTGAGTTGGACAGGGTGCATCGATTGCTCAGGCTGAAGCCTAAAGTGAGTGAGCCACCAACGGCGGTCATAGTCGGCTTCCACAGCTGCCATGTGAAAAAGGTTTGGCTAAAGCAGAGATGAGATGTGAAATGGGAAGGCGTTGGCATGCGCACATAACTGATCTGTTGGCATGAAAGTGGGTGGTCTTTGGACGGGTGAAGGTGGCACTATACGGCAGTGGAGTGAGGTTTGGAGTGGTCTACCCAGCAAAGCTGTGAGTGGCTTACAATTTGAAGGACTTTTATTTTGAGACAGTGAAGGCGGAGATGAGAGTTGGGATTTGGATTTGGTGGGGATTGGGAATGGTTTTCTTTGAATTGGGGTTTTGTTTCTGTCTCTTAATGGGAAGGGGTTTATTTGCATGTGTTCTTATGAGTGTGGTTCTTTTCTTGGTTTTTGGGAGGTGGGGTTTTGGGCATGAGGGGCTGGGTTATGGAGGATGGGGGGGCGGGGCTCTGGCAGGTGTCACCGTGCCAGCAAACAAAGCTTGGTTAGTGAACGGGAGTGTGGTGGGGGGAGGGGCCACTGTCGTTAGTTTGGATCAGAAATTGGCTAGCTGGAAGAAGACAAAGGGTGGTGGGTGATGGGAAATGTTCTGACTGGTGTCCAGTTACTAGTGGTGTACCACAAGGATCTGTTTTGGGGCCACTGCTGTTTGTCATTTTTATAAATGACCTGGAGGAGGGCGTAGAAGGATGGGTGAGTAAATTTGCAGATGACACTAAAGTCGGTGGAGTTGTGGACAGTGCAGAAGGATGTTACAAGTTACAGAGGGACATAGATAAGCTGCAGGGCTGGTGGCAAATGGAGTTTAATGCATAAAAGTGTGAGGTGATTCATTTTGGAAGGAATAACAGGAATACAGAGTACTGGGCTAATGGTAAGATTCTTGGTAGTGTGGATGAGCAGAGTGATCTCGGTGTCCATGTCCATAGATCCCTGAAAGTTGCCACTCAGGTTGTTACCCTGTTAGCTTTTATTGGTAGAGGAATTGAGTTTCGGAGCCATTAGGTCATGTTATAGTTGTACAAAACTCTTGTGCGGCCGCATTTGGAGTATTGCGTGCAGTTCTGGTCGCCGCATTATAGGAAGGATGTGGAAGCATTGGAAAGGGTACAGAGGAGATTTACCAGGATGTTGCCTGGCATGGATGGAAGATCTTGTGAGGAAAGGCTGAGGGACTTGAGGCTGTTTTCGTTAGAGAGAAGAAGGTTTAGAGGTGACTTAAAGTGAAATTTTGCTAAGTTGGGGTTTTTTTTTTGGGGGGGGGGGGGGGACTGGTTCCCCACGGTGCAGAGCAAAATATCCCAAATTTATGTTATTCGTGCAGACACTCTCCCTCAGCTCCCTGCACAGCAGCCTTACACAATCTACAAATCGTGCCCCAATCACAAACCGCTCCAGAACCGCCATCAAATTCCCTCACTCTACTTGGTCAAACACCTTCTTGGTGTCCAATGCCTCCATCGCCTCTGCCTTCCTCCCCTCTGCCGGTGCCAGAACCACATTCAATACCTGTAATGTTCGAAAAGAGCTGTCTCCCCATCACAAACCCCGCCTGATCTTCGCTTATCACCTTTTGTGATGCACTTCTCCAACCTACCCCGCCAAAGACCTTCTCCAACACCTTTGCGTCCACATTCAAAAGTGATGTGGGCCTATACGACCCACGTTCTGACGGATCTTTATCCTTCTTGACCAACAGGGTGATCGATGCCCGCCACAAAGTCTGTGGCAACTCCCCCTTCCCTATCACCTCAATGTCCCCACCATCAGCGGCAGCAACTTATCTTCAAATTTCTTGTAATAGTCCACCGCAAACCCATCTGGCCCTGCTACCTTCCCTGACTACATCCTCCCAATCACATCTTTTATCTCTGCTCTGTTATCGCTCCCTCCAATATGGCCCTGTCCCCCTCCCAACCTCTGGTATTCCAAACCATCCAGGAATTCCTGCATCTCCCGATTCTTCCCAGGTGGCTCCGACCTATACAATCTCTTGTAAAACTCCCCAAACACCCTATTAATCTGATCTGGAGCCAACACCAACTTCTCTGCTCTATCCCACACCTGAGCCATTTCTTTCGCCGCTGCCTCCCTCCGAAGTTAACCTGCCAGACTGAGTCCCGCCTTCTCTCCATACTGGTAGACCGCTCCCCTCGCTATCCTCAATTCCTTCCTTGTGGACAGCCGATCAAAACTCGCCTGCACGTCCTTTCTCTTTTCGTACAGTGTTGGATCCACATCCTCTGCATATCTACTGTCCACTTCCAACATCTCATCTATTAACTTTTGCCATTCCACTGTCTCCTCCTTATCCCCCTTTGCCTTAAATTATATCACCTTACCCCCCCCCCTCCCCCCATCGCCTTCAAAGCTTCCCGTACCACCACCTGCGAGAACTCACCCATCCGATTAAACCGCACATATTCCTCAATCACTGCCAATCTTATCACAAAACCCTTGGTCCCCCAACAGCCCCACATCCAATCTCCACCCCCGCTTCTGCACTATTCCCTTCTCCAACACCATATTAGCCCAGTATGGCGCATGGTCTGATATCGCAATTGCCGAATATTCCGACCCCTTGACCCCAGCCAACAGCGACTTCCCCATCACAAAAAAAATCTATCCGCGAATAGGCCTTATGAACTGAAGAGAAGAAAGAATATTCCTGCTCCCCCGGGTGCATGAACCTCCAAGGGCCCACTCCTCCCATTTCCACCATTAACCCAGCCAACGCCTTCGCTCCCCCTGACTGGGTAAGCGATCGCGGTTGTGACCTGTCCAATTTTAGCTCCTGCACCATATTCTAGTGTCCACCCACTATCATTTCATGTGAATCCAAGTCGTGGATGGCCCCACACTCCTTTACAAACCCTGCATCATCCCAGTTTGGACCATACACGCTTAACGACACCAACCTCCCTTCCAATGCCCCTGTCGCTATTACATATCTACCTCCATGATCTGCCACAATGTTCTCCATTTGGAATCTCCTTCTTTTATTCACTAGAACCGCATCACCCTGTCCCCTACTATCGAAGCCTGAGTAAAACACCTGGCTAACCCAGCCCTTTCTAAGCCTCCCCTGATCCTTCACCTTCGAGTGAGTCTCCTGCTGCATAGCCACATCTGCTCCCACACTTGCTAGTCGTCTTCCAGAATCTGATTTCTCTCCCCAGGTTAGTGATGTGATTTTAATTATTCTCCCACCAGAAGCAACTCCTTTTTTTTAACCTCCATGGGGTAAATTCTGCCTCTGTCTATTTTAGCAAATTTATTTAAACCTTTCCGAATTTAAAAATCCTCTGTTAGGTCACCCCTCAGCCTTCCTGCTCATCCTTACCATGTGGATTGCAGTTCTGGAATTGCCTCCTTTCCATCTTCTCCAATGCCTCCTATATCCTTTTTTGTAATATATACATTATTGATGAGTAACGGTCTATTCTTATTCCCAACTGTGGCGTATTCCATTCTAACTAAATTTAGGCCAGTCTTTTTCTGTTGCTACTTCTCTATAATGTGCTTTAAAAATATGCCATTGTTTGACCTGTCCATTAATTTTTCTCTCTGCTTGTCCATTGTTTCTATTCATTACATAACAGCCTGACTAAAAACAGGCACTTAGCATTGAGTATATATCAACAATTGATTATTTAAAAAATTCCATAATGTGGGTTCAATACCAACCAGCTAATAGCTTGATAGATTAAAGATATTTATGATGTCTTTTCTACTTTTCTTAAATAGAAATGGAATTGTTTGAAGAAGAATTGACCTGTCCCATCTGTTGCTGTTTATTTGAAGACCCACGAGTTCTCCCTTGTTCACACAATTTCTGCAAACAATGTCTCGAAGGCATCTTGGAAGGAAGTGGGAGAAGTATGCAATACAAAGTTCCTTTCAAATGTCCAACTTGTCGCAAAGAAACCTCTGTCATGGGAATTAGCAATTTACAAGTGAATTATTCGCTAAGGGGAATAATAGAGAAGTACAACAGGATTCGAATCATACCTAAAATTCCGATCTGCAGGAAGCATAGTGGGCAACCACTGAACATCTTTTGCTCAACGGATCTTCAATTAATCTGTGGGTTTTGTGCTACTATGGGAGATCATGAGGGACATTCCTTCTGTGCCATCAATGATGCCTATAGAGAGGAGAGAGAGGCTTTTGATGGACTTTTCCAAGGACTAGAAACCTGGTGTTCTGCTGATGTGCAGTCATGTCTGGAGAAATTCGAAAGTGACAAGAAAAAATCCCTGCAGCTAATAAGCAAGGATGCAAAAAAGGTGATGGAATATTTTACCAAGTTGCAGCACACACTGGAGCAGAAAAAGAATGAGATTCTTTCAGATTTTGAAACCATGAAGCTGGTGGTGATGCAGGCCTATGATCCAGAGATAAATAAATTGAAGATGATCCTAGAAGAACAGAAAAGGGCTTTTACTATGGCAGAGACATTTAAGGATGTTACTGACCCAGTCTTATTTCTACAGCAGATGCAAGAGTTTCGTGATAAAATTAAAGTCGTTAAGGAAACCCCATTGCCTTCCTGCACAGATGTTGAGGTGCATCCTGTAATGAAAAATTTTAACACGAGCCGTTGGGATAGGGTGAGGCTGAAGGATGTTGATAAAGTTACTTTGCCTACAGAGAATTATACCTTCAGATTCAAGGACCCTGCTAAGAAGACTGGCAGAATGTTTACAGTTTCAATTATCTGTCTCCTGCTTTTAATCATGGCATTTTGTCATTGTGAGGTAATACTGGAGAGCATTGAGGCTTTGAAAAGTCAAATGACCACACTCACTGGCTTAGTCCACTATAGTGAAATTGTGGATATACTTTCACTTGGGTGTCAAGGGTGTAAAAGTATTATTCATGAGCTGTGGCAGAATGTAGCAGAATTTGTGCAAATTCTGAAATTGTAACTGCAACATCCATTGTGGAGTTGCATCTCTGAGAATAGGACCAAGATATCTGGGACCTATCTTTCTCCCTACTGAATATGCAAGAAATTGTGAAGGAATCATGATTTTTAAAAAAATATTTCGTATTTTAGTGAATTGGGGATTTTATTTTTAGGTTCAAGTTTCAAATTTATGGCAGTTGATTCATGCCATCAGATGGATACACTTTGGCTGTTTAATATATCTGCTGACATTGGGGACTGTTGTAACTGAATAATAGTCTCCCTTAGATTTATTTTATCTTGTAACATGGTGATATGCGAAGGATCTAATTAAATTAAATGTCTGAGTAATTGGTAGTCTTCCTACTTGCAACTTGCATTGTATAATCCAGGCACACATGCACACGCAGTTTTGCACATCTGCTTTCTGCTTCTGCAAAACCTGCAGCTTTTTCATGAAGACTACTTGTTTTACCAAAATGAATATACTTTCATTTTTGTGCATTTTTATGGATGAATACAGTGTGTGCACATCATTGCAGATGTACTTGTATCATTAAGTTATACATAGCCTACAACTGATTCTGGATGCTTATACTTAATAAACCTTTTAATCATTTACAACTGCCTATTTTCAAATTAATTCAGAAATATGTGTTCTAACACTACATGTTGCAAATAAGATTGACACTATTGTCCTGTTCAGATGCAGCTTGCGTTCTATAAAATAAATAGTGACTCATGCATAGCGCAATTCATAGATGTTATGCTTTGTAATTTCTTCTGGTAGATGAAATACATTTCATGGGTTCTGTTAAAATACACCTCAAACCTTTTCTCCAAGTTTTAAACATTTCTATCACAATGGCTAATGAGCAGCAATCAACAATGATGCACTGCATTGACAAATATTGATATTTGTGTAAAAATGCATAATTTTGGCACAGCCTGATTTAAGCTTTTAGTTGGGTATTGGGAGCTTTGGGGCCAAACTGGATGGCTGTTTCATATGTGCGCCCCCATCTAGAATGAGGCCTTACCAGTCCTGACAGAAACTTCTGCCATTATGTCACTGCCAGCAGATGGGAGTGGTTCCCATGGAACTTGGGGAATTTAAGTGAAGGAGTGGGGAATTGTCAAAGCTCACAACTGAGGCATGAGGAAAAGCTTATGAAGGGGCATGGGGCGAGGAGTACTGCACCATATATTCGGTGTTTGAGTACCAGAGGAATCTTGCATCATCAAACTTGCTGGTCCCTGACCAGTTGAATGTGTGGACTCTCCAGAAGATAATTTTTTTTAAAAATGCAGACGGGTAAATCTATCCAGACTGAGAAAGCGCTATGCAGTTACAAGGCAAGTATGCAAACCAAGGTTACAAATGTTCAGTTATTACAGATGTGTTAAAGCTACAGAATTAGAATGCATGGTTCAATTATTTAACAAAGCATAATTGTAAGGCATGCCATTCAGTCTCCAAAGTCTGTTATGTCATTCAATTCGATCATGATTGATTTGTATCTCCATTTACCTACCCGTTGCTCCATATTTCTTAACACCATTAGGAAAACGTATTACCTCAATCCACCCAGAATCCAAAGCCTTTTAGGGGAGAGAGAATTGGGTATCTCTACTGTCCTGTGGAAAAATATTACTCCCTTATTTCACACTTAAATGGGCTGGCTGTAATTTTAAGGGATTTGTAATGTAATTAGCCAAAGTCCACAAATGTATGGTTTCCTAAACATAATAGGATCTGGCCACGGCTCTGTACAGCTGAAACATAACTTTTTTTTTATTACCACGCCTTAAGACCAGCTTTTTATTTGCCTTGGTTACTGATTTCTAACATAAAATAATCAACATTTCTGAAAACAAAACCATGACCGGACAGCATGGTAGCACAGTGGTTAACACAATTGCTTCACAGTTCCAGGGTCCCAGGTTCGATTCCAGACTTGGGTCACTGTCTCGGAGTCTGCACGCTCTTCCCCCATGTGTGTGGGTTTTCTCCCGGGTGCTCCGGTTTCCTCCCACAGATGTGCAGGTTAGGTGAATTGGCCATGCTAAGTTGCCCTTTAGTGTTGAGTGGGGGTTACTGGGTTCTGGGAATGGGTGGAGGTATGGGCTTGGGTAGGGTGCTCCTTCCAAGACCCTGGGCAGACTCAATGGGCTGAATGTCCTCCTGCACTGTAAATTCTATGATAAAACTTGATGTTATACCCCCTTCTGTGCAGCTTTGATGTTGCAACCCGAGAGCTTTGTGGATGGAGTAAGTATACTTGCGTTAGCACTGGAAATAGGCTCCAAGATGCCAGATTCCTCACTGCTTCAGTAAATAATAATAATAATCTTTATTGTTGTCACAAGTAGGCTTACATTAACACTGCAATGAAGTTACTGTGACAAGCCCCTAGTGGCCACCTTTTGACACCTGTTCGGGTACAGATGGAGAATTCAGAATGTCCAATTCACCTAGCAAGCATGTCTTTCAGGACTTGTGGGAGGAAACTGGAGCACCTGGAGGAAACCCACGCAGACACAGGAAGAACGTGCAGACTCTACACAGACAGAGTGCAGACACTGTGAAGCCAGTGCTAACCACGTGCTACGGCAAGGTGCTATCCAAACTGTTTGGCTTCTTTGCCCAGGGTCCACTACAAATGGGATGAGTACCTATCCTCTTTAAGCAAACCTCTTGTAGGTCTTGCTGGCAGGATTAAAGCTGGGCAAATTGATAACCTGAGATCCAATCTCTGAACTTGGGCTTTAGGAATTTCAGGCCCTGAATCTTTCTATGGCCATCCATATATATTTAAAAGAAAACCATTTGGAGCTGTCTGTTTCTGCATTGCCTCTTTGTACAGATGGAGCTATCTCTCGATCTTTTTTGGTTATCATATATCCTGAGTTTACTTGATCCTTCTCTCTCTGCCCTGCAACTAAATATGGTTTATATTTAGTTATTCCCTTCTAGTGCTTCCAGTTTAATCCTCCGCCAGAAGTTGAACCACTACAATCCTGTGAAAGGAAATTAAGACAGTTGCTCGAAAAGCAGGAATATTAATTCACGGACATGAGAAGTGAACAATTATGCAAAATTGGATGGATGAGAAATTATGTAAGCAAAAATATTTTGGGCTGAATGCGTCTTTCCTGTGACATTCTAGAAAAGCCACTGAGCAGGATTATTGCAAATTAGGGTAATTGTTCATCCTCAGTAATTTATTTGCAGTGTTAATGTAAGCCTACTTGTGACAACAATAAAGATTATTATAAGATGTGCAGGGTAGGTGAATTGGCAATGTTAAATTGACCTTTAATTGGGTAAAAGTAGTAATTTAATTGGGTAAAGCTAATAATTGTGTAATCTAAAGTTATTTTTAAAATTAAAATACTGCTTGGAAATGATATCCCAAAAGCCCCTCTTGTCCTCCACAAAAACTGCTGGGAAGTTGTAGAGAGACAAAATCTCACGTTGAAATATACACAACACCTAATTATACAACTGCTTCCAGTAAGAGAGAGATTGTGACAATACAGATATAGGCCTGGGGGTGGGTTAGCACTGCTACCTCATGTGTCGAAGACCTGGGTCCGATCCTGGCCCCGGGTCACTGTCTGTGTGGAGTTTGAAAATTCTTCCGGTCTCTGCATGAATCTCACTCCCATAACCCAAAGATGTGCAAGGTGGTTGCGCTAAATTATTCTTTTAATTGGAAAAAATTAATTGAATACTCAATTGTTTTTTTAAAAAAGTTGGGCCTTAATTTTACATGTGATGTGCGTGCATGGTGGGTGGGACTAGAAGCAGCCAGGTTTACTGATCCTGCCTGAGATCAATTAATGATCACTATATTATGCTGGCTGGCTATATAACTGATTCCCAGTATTAATTGAGTCCACACTGGGTCAGTGGGGTTGGTGACCTGTCTAATGGCGCAAAGTTTGAAGGTGGCTACCAAAGGCTGCTGAAGACAACTGGAGGGGGTGAATGGTGGTGGCAGGAAGGCACACCATGCAGGAGGAATGTTCAGGTGGGCAGCAAGCGCCTCCCACCTCCCTGTTTCACTCAAGTGTCTGCATGCCCTTGTGGACGTAGTGACAGTCAGGAGGAACATTCTCAAACCGAGACATGGCAGGAGAAGGCCATTCTACCTCACCAAGGTGGCCTCATCAGAGGTGGCAGCTGAGGTCAGTGGGCATAACCTTGACTGGCGCATATGGATAAAGTGCCGGAAAAGGTTCAATGACTCTGCATTTGGCAAGGGCGAGCTCTGAGTGAGCATTGTCCAGTGTGGGGACTGGGGATGGGTCCCACCCATAGTGGGAATTGCAGGCTCCGCACACACCTCTTCCTATGTGTCTCAAAGCTGGAAAGAAGATTTGAAGCCTTGGGCCCATTAAAGGGCCAGGGGTGGCACAGTAGCACAGTGGTTAGCACTGTTGCTTCACAGTGCCAAGGTCCCAGGTTTGTTCACCAGCTTGGGTCACTGTGTGGAGTCTGCACATTCTCATTGTGTTTGCGTGGGTTTCCTCTGGGTGCTCTGGTTTCCTCCTACAAGGGGCAGCAGGGTAGCATGGTGGTTAGCATAAATGCTTCACAGCTCCAGGGTCCCAGGTTCGATTCCCGGCTGGGTCACTGTCTGTGTGGAGTCTGCACGTCCTCCCCCTGTGTGCATGGGTTTGCTCCGGTTTCCTCCCACAGTCCAAAGATGTGCGGGTTAGGTGGATTGGCCATGCTAAATTGCCCGTAATGTCCTAATAAAAGTAAGGTTAAGGGGGGGGGGGGGGGGGGGTTGTTGGGTTACGGTATAGGGTGGATACGTGGGTTTGAGTAGGGTGATCATGGCTCGGCACAACATTGAGGGCCGAAGGGCCTGTTCTGTGCTGTACTGTTCTATGTTCTATTAAGTCCTTAAAGACGTCCTATTAGGCAATTTGGGCATTCTGAATTCTCCCTCCATGTACCGAACAGGTGCCGGAATGTGGCGACTAGGGGCTTTTCACAGTAACTTCATTGCAGTGTTAATGTAAGCTTACTTGTGACAATAAAAAGATTATGTTCACAAGTCTTGTGGGTGTGATCTGGTGTGGGGGACAGTATGGTATGTTGCTTGAGGTGAAGGGCTGAGTCAATGGAACTTGCATGCGAAGCAGAGCCACTAGAACAAGGAAAGATCTGCTACTGGTAGTGGGGTCTTTGGTGCCTCTCATGGCAGCCGGATAGTGCGGTAACTGGCAGCTCCTCTGCATCTCTGCCAGTTACCGCACTATCCTGAGAGTCCATGGCGACTGAGAAATGTCCAAGCATGTCATGGAGTACAGCCTCCCAGAAGGTTCCTGCTCCAGCCCTACCGGCCAGAGGGCGACAGCCAAGGTCATCTGCAACAACAGGGCACCACAGTCAACAACCTGCCTCTGATGCTGCTATCAGCAAGATGAGGGGCACCTCGACATAGCACCTGCAACGTAAGCCAAAGGCACTGAACACAGCAAAGCACAGTAGGCTTATGTTTTCTTTTCATATCAGTTGAGTTTGGAAATGATCCAACTGGATGGTTTTGCTTTGTTTCACGTTAATGTTATCACGATAAATTACTGCTTGCCCACAAGTGTTATTTCTCAACTGCAATATGTTTTAACCCGTATATGGTGGACAAATAACTACAAGTCTGTTTCATGAAACAATTCAATATTTATTCACTTGCACACAATGTTAAAGTTACTCAATCACACATACACCTGTAAGTCAAACTGAAAAGCTATGAAGTAGGACATTTTTTAAGGCTATATTGGATTCGTATTAATATTTACATCATCAAAGCATTCTTCATTTATTGGACTGATTGGCACCATTTATGATGTAAAGGGATGGGCATTTGTTTGAATACCATTTTTGCACAGCTGAGAAACCTTTTTCGAACAAAATGGAGTCTATAATCTGCCTAGCAACAGCACGAAGCTGCATCTTAAAACGGCACCATGGCCAGAAGATCGGGATATCTACGATTCAAGACCCTGACAGTGGGGCAAATATATATATATATATTTTGATTAAAACTAAGACTTATAAAATGAAATGTTATAAAATGAAATGTTGTAAAACCAAAATAACCCAGGCAGGCAAAAGAAACCTAAGGATTAAATATATTGATTAGATTAGTTTTACACACAGACACAAATCCTATCAAACAGGAGGCTGACACAATAGATTCCCAGGTTAACCCAAGAACCACACTCAACACCTAATCAAGATACTGCATAGAGATAATGGGACCCCATTGTAAGTCAAGGGAACACCTATTAAAACCAAGCAGATAACGAGACATTGACGTCAGAGTCAGGAAGCCCGGGAAATCATGTATCTGTACTATATATCTGTACTATTCAAATGTAAAATGGCAAAAGCCCGCCAAAATCTTGCAAATGCTTGTACTCTCTATAAATATTGAACCTCGTCTGCATATCGGAGAGATCACCGTGGTCAAGCCATTGTTAGGAGCTGGCTGCGTGGGTCTCCCTGAAGGACTTCAGAACTTGCACAATACAGTAAAAACGCTTTGAACCTTGCCTTGAGACTCGACCTCTTGAATGCACTGGCACAAGGGATTTTTCCCTACAACAAATGGCGCTGCAGCAGTAGGGTTTGATATCTGACTTCTTGACTGGTGGCCACGGTCTGGAAGCCGGGATCAAATTTAAACGAATCTGATAAAAATCCAGTGCAGCCAAGAACGGGTACAAGTCTCCGTTCAAAGTGAGGTACCTTTAAAGGGTTAGGGTTTGTCTGTTTTAAATATTGTCCTGGAGAATTGTATAATCTTGCCTAAGTTTAAAAAAAAAAAAATAGTACAGAGAATTTCTTGAGTAAAAGAGGACGCCGGACAGAGATACCGTGCGCTAAAGAGGTGTAGGTCAAAGACGACCGCGTGGAAAAAGGTAAGTAAAACCTTAAGTGAAACTTTTAATAGGAGAAATAGAGAACCAGAGGTAAAGATAACAGTTTTTAGGGTATTTGATAACGGGTAACAGGATAAGAACCGCATGCAGAACTAATTGGTGTGACTAACCCAGGACTGTAAATGAAACCGCTGTCTGTGCCAAAGCTATAGGACAAGGGCGTGCTTGACTCAAGGTGCCCTACCTGACGTTAAGAGGAGGAATCTCCCACGCTAGGGTTAGGTGTTGAAACGGGCACTGAGAGATACAGGCACTCAGGGAGCAAGGCACGGACAGTGTATAATTGGGTAGCAACACCGACTCTGTAGAGACGAACAACGCAGAGTCGACACAGTTACTAATTTTAACAGGGGCGTTGATAACAAATACACATGTGTAAGTGTTGAGGAAAAGGGGACCCGATCCATCCTGACCAAGAGACACGATGACGGAGAGTTCATTTGGGGCCCGGCCGGAGTTTGATAGCCTTGTTCGTCTGTAGGGAACACCACAGCCCATAGCAGGGTACCAGGGAGCTGAGACTCCCTCTTTGGGGTGACGGATCAGCCTTGCTAGTGGGGGTGGTGGCCAAGCGGGAGGCACCACCAGCACCACTAATTCCTCCACATGGCCAGTTATAAAACCTGATGGGAGCTACTGACTCACCATCGATTACACAGGTTTGAACAAAGTGACACCTAAATTACACCCCATTGTGGCAAACCCCTCGACTAATTTAAACGGATTGGCACAAGACCACAAAATTTTCACGGTATTGGACATAGCAAATGGGTTCTGGTCCCTTCCACTGGACACAGAATCCCAAGATAAAGTCGCTTTCACTGTGGGAGAAAAACAGTATACATGGACTCGCCTCCCACAGGGGTTTCACAACAGCCCGCGATATTTCACAGAACAATGAGCGATATCCTGAGTAGGGTGAAATTGCATGAGGACAATACGGTCCTCCAGTATGTGGACGATGTGTTAATAGCGTCCAAAACAGAAGAAGGGCACAAAGCAGCCCTGTATTCTGTATTAAAAGGATTGGTGGATGCCGGGCTGAGAGTCAGCCCACATAAGGCACAAATTGCAAAACCTCAGGTCCTGTACTTAGGACACCTAATTTCCCAGGGAATTAAAGAAATGCCCGTAGATCGCAAAATCACAATTAAAGAGATGCCGCGACCAGTTTTAGGATTATTCAATTATAGTAGGAGTTTTATCCCTGACTTCGCAAAGATCGCGGAACCAATCCAGAGACTAGTGAAGGGAGGGAAGCCAGCCTTAGAATGTATAGAGTGGGGACAGGAGTAAGAGGCAGCATATACAGAATTGAAAGCTAGGTTAGTTTCAGCCCCAGGGCTAGGACTGCCAGATGGAAGCAAGGAGTTCCACATATTTTGTGATAACCAGGACGGCTTCTATTCTGCCGTAGTGGCACAGACACATGGGGATAGGAAGAGACCCATAGGGTATTTTTCAACGGCTGAGGGACCAGTAGTCACCGGGATGCCCAGGTGCATAGCCGCCCTAGATTGTGCAGCATGGGCTGTGAGGGTAATCGAGCCCATTGTCATGACAGGAGAGATCGTGTTACACACAAGACACACACTGGTAGAAATGCTAAACACGGGCAAACTTAAAACCGTCTCAAATATTAGAAGGGCAAGGTTGGAGGCCACACTCCTACCACCTAACAAGTCAGTCACCATCATTAGGGACACGGGAGAAAACCCCGCGGCAGGGATTTTAAATATTGGGGAAGCGCACAGCTGCGGAGAAATTGACAACGATAGCGAGGGAGGGAAGATTAGGGACGAACCCCTTCCAACAGCAGATGAGACCCTCTATGTGGATGGGTCCCGCAAATATGTATCCGGAGCACCAAGGACAGGGTGGGCAGTAGTAGACCAGAACCTGAAAACCCTAGAATCTGGACAGATCGACGGGGGTCAGTCCGCTCAGGTAGCAGAATTAGTTGCCCACACCCAAGCCTCGAGGTTAGCAGCAGGGAAAACCGTAAACGTATACACGGACAGCCAATACGCGTTCGGGGTGGTCCATGACTACCTGTCAGCCTGGGGGAGAAGGGGGTTCATTACCACAGGAGGTACCCCCATTAAACATCAGCAGCGAATAAGGGCTCTGCTGGCAGCTAGTGAACAGCCCAAAGAGGCTGCAGTAATCAAAATAAAAGCCCACCAGCGGGAACCAGGGAAGGACACCCCGGGGTGGATTCATTTCAAAGGAAACCAAGCCGCAAACACAGCGGCACAACAAGCATTGGAGAATAGCGATATTAAAAGCCTGCCCCTTGCAGCGATAGTGGTAGAACAGGAGGAAATTGACATACAGAAATTACACAGCGACATTCCCCAACAAGAACGAGATAGATGGGAGGAGTTGGGCGCAGTTAAAGGGACAGATGGGGTTTGGAGAAAAGATAACCGGGTATTGGCACCAGGATGCATCCAGACCACATTATTAGAACTACACCACGGACTCTCCCACACAGGCAGGGATGCAATGATACATAGCCTGGGGAGAGAGTGGTGGTGGAGAGGACTAGGATGAGATGTGGCTACATACTGCCGCAGATGCACTATATGTGCACAGCACAACCCAGGGAAACCCATAAAAGTAAAGATGGGATATCAACCTAGACCAAAGGGACCCTGGGAACAGATACAAATGGACTTTATAGGACCATTGCCTCCCTCTCACGGAAAAACATACTGCCTAGTAATAGTTGACCAATTCACCAGGTGGGTGGAAGCATTCCCCACAACCAATTGTACAGCTCCAACGGTAGTCAGGATCTTGGCAACCAAAATTATTCCCCGATGGAGGATGCCAACTCAGGTTGATTCGGACCAGGGAACACATTTTACAGGAAAAATTATGAAGAATATTTGCCAATTATTGGGAATAAAACAGAAATTTCACATCCCCTACCACCCACAAAGTTCTGGGATGGTGGAGAGGATGAATCGGACTCTAAAAGTAACTGTAGCAAAAGCAATGCAATCCTCAGGTAGAAATTGGACAGAAGTCCTACCTGCGGTTCTGATGAGGCTTAGAGCGACCACAAATCGAACTACTGGCTTGACTCCATACGAGCTGATGACCGGGCGAGCAATTCACTTACCCGAAAACATTATCACAGGTGGGACAGACGTGGTTAGTTTTACACACAGACGCAAATCCTATCAAACAGGAGGCTGACACAATAGATTCCCAGGTTAACCTAGGAACCACACTCAACACCTAATCAAGGTACAGCATAGAGATAATGGGACCCCATTGTAAGTCAAGGGAACACCTATTAAAACCAAGCAGATAACGAGACATTGACGTCAGAGTTAGGAAGCCCGGGAAATCATGTATCTGTACTATTTATCTGTACTATTCAAATGTAAAATGGCAAAAGCCCGCCAAAATCTTGCAAATGCTTGTACTCTCTATAAATATTGAACCTCGCCTGCATATCGGAGAGATCACCGTGGTCAAGCCATTGTTAGGAGCTGGCTGCGTGGGTCTCCCTGAAGGACTTCAGAACTTGTACAATACAGTAAAAACGCTTTGAACCTTGCCTTGAGACTCGACCTCTTGAATGCACTGGCACAAGGGATTTTTCCCTACAACAGCTAATACACACAAGACCTTAACTTAAACTTTCAAGTGACTGACGAGAACCGGACAGATTACGGCCTTTATCTGTGACCCACAGTCTTGCATTTCACGATGGTCGGCTGTTGATCTTCCTTGTCCTTTGCTCTGGTCTTCCTTCTATCGGTGGCCTGGGTGGTCTTCCTCTGTGTCCGGTGATGGGTCACCATTGTTGGGTGCTTTGTGCAGAACGATTCTGGTGGTGCAGCACCATTTAACCTGAAGCATGTCCGGTAGCACAATGGTTAACACTGTTGCTTCACAGCTCCAGGGTCCCAGGCTGAATTACCAGCTTGGGTCACTGTCTGTATGGAGTCTGCACGTTCTCCCTGTGCCTGCATGGGTTTCTTCTGAGTGCTCCGGTTTCTTCCCACAAGTCCTAAAATACGTGCTGTTAGGAGAATTGAGCATTCTGAATTCTCCCTCTGTACCTGAGCAGGCGCCAGATATGGTGACTAGGGGCTTTTCATGGTAACTTCATTGCAATTTTAATGTAAGCCTACTTGTGACAATAATAAAGGTTATTATAGGCGACACGGTAATGCTGTGGTTAGCACTGTTGCTTCACAGCACCAGGGCCCCAGGTTCGATTCCCGGCTCGGATCACTGTGCAGAGTCTGCGCGTTTTCCCTGTGTCTGGGTGGGTTTCCTCCGGGTGCTCCGGTTTCCTCCCACCAGTCCTGAAAGACGTGCTTGTTAGTTGAATTGGACATTCTGAATTCTCCCTCCATGTACTCGAACAGGTGCCGGAGTGTGGTGAGTAGGGGCTTTTCACAGTAACTTCATTGCAGTGTTAATGTAAGCCTACTTGTGACAATAAAGATTATAATTATATTAACCTGCTTGGATTTTGTGCTCTTTTGTTGGTGGTTTCTGAGTCCTTGTCAATCAATTGATCAGGGCTCGATCACCCTGATCAATCAAATCCAATCAGGGGCTGCCACATCAATTTTGGGGTGGGTACTCAGTGGCCATGCCTGCAAGTGTTGGGGGAAGGTCGGCCCTTGCAAATAAGGAGTTTATGTGCCACTGTCTGGTAAACGTGTGTGATTGACAGGACAGTTCTATTGTGCCTAGAGATGGCCTTTTTCCTGTGTATTTGCAAAGTCTGGGCTGCAGCTTTTAATGTTTATTCTGAGCTGCAGCCTGCTTGTCCTTGATGTTGTCCACTTTTCGCAGCATCCCTCGGCTGGACACCATTTTAGGTGGCCACACAAGCCATGAGTGACCTGCATCTTGCCTCTGCTCTGGGGTGATGCATGCCTTTTGGTCTCCTCTCTCTTTGTCCCCCGTCCTCCTCAGAGAAGATGCTCCCTGCTGAATAAATTATGCCCATCTGCAGAGATGAAAATTGGGCTGACCCATGCACGGAGAGTGCCAGCGGAAAGCAATGTCCTGAAAGCTTCAGATCATATGCTGAACCCTCCAAAGACTGCAGATAAGATGCTCAAATGCTCCAAACCGAACTCTCAAATTCCTAACTCCTCAGTCTGCCTTTGCACCAACTCCCTTTATTCCCGTTCTTAGAGGAGAAAGCCACTGCCGTGTTGATCGTGCGCCAATCTATAAATCGCACTGGCAACGTCAATTGGAGAATGATTCCTGTCACGTGGTTCCCTCATTGTTGGCGGGCGCGGCCCTCCTGATTCGCACCTGCCGCCGCCAACTGAGATATCACGCAAATGCGGCCACCCCTAGCGTGTAAAATCCTCCCCTTAGTGACAATACAGAGTTAAAAGGAAAGTAACAGTGGAATAAAAACAGAAAATGCTGGGACTATCAGCAGGTCTAGAAGCATTCTGTGGAGAAAGAAACAATTAGCAGTTGGTGTCCCTTCTTCAAAACTAGATAAATTGTCACTGACCTGAAACTTTATTTCTACTTGTCTCTCTCTCTCCATAGAATACTGCCAGACTTGCTGTGTCGGTTCAGTATCTGAAACACTTTGCACTGCATTCGTCTTTTAGTAAAAGTGGAACTTGAGTTTCTATTTTGAATGAGGATGTCTATCTAACAGTGTACAAAAAAACAGCAGACTTGTCAGGTTATCAAACTCAGCCTGAGTTGATATCTTAACCTTTACAAAATGTTGGTGCTATTATTCTTGCTATAAAGTATACTTTTGAAGGACGCCACTTTTTCTTTGTAGGGGAAGAGGTATTAGATTTCACTTCCAAATGTAAATGCATCAACCATGAAAGACTGGAGGATTTCAGAGGCAGTATTCATTGTTCCCATTTGTTGGGGATTCCTCGCAGTAACATTTCCTGGACACCACTGCCAGCTAGTGTGTACAGCTGAGTTGCTTGGAAACAAGTCAGCCTTCAGTCGCTGGGGTAACAAAACGGTGCACTCACAGTGGAAGAACCATAGCCATTGTGAATAGGACATAAATATCTAACCTTGCAAAAATGAGTAAAGGAGAGGTAGTAATTCTGAACGTTGGTGGGATGAAGTTCACCACCTTTGCTGCCACGCTCAAGAGATATCAAGACTCCAAGTTGGCACGAATGTTGGAAGGGGGTGACCCTGATTTCCGTGTGGTCAATGGGCAGCTGTTTGTAGACAGGGATGGCAGTTTATTTCGTTATGTGCTGGACTTCCTGAGGACCCGCCAGATCACCCTTCCTCCAGAATTCTCAGATTATGACAGGCTGATGAGGGAGGCGGATTTCTATGACCTGCCGTCTTTGGTTGATCTCCTCATCCAGGATCGACTCAAGCAGAGACTCGAGATTCTGGAGGTGAGGTTCTCCCTCCAGGAAACCTATTCCTTTTTCCGAATTTTCTGCTCATGCAACAGCACCATTGAGTCCTTAGCCGGTCGCATTACAGTCTCTGCGGAGCAGCCTGGCCAAAACTGGAACCATTCTTTCTCAGCTCACAGACCATTGGTTCCAATTCCAATGCAGAGGCCTTCTCATCACGATCTGGTCTTCCAGTGTGGAACCGACTATTCAGCTGGGGATGAGTTCTCAACAAGGTAAATGCCCAATTCCTCAATACCCCCAAAGATCCTTTTCTAATATTTCTGAAACACTGGAGAGAACGTGTTTATATAGTGTCTAACCATCTTAAGCTTTTCCCAAAGCATGTTAGAAACCAATTAAATAACATTTGAAGCGTCACAGTTGTAGGAAACACCACAGCAAATTTATGGACAAAAAATCTCACAAAAACCCATGTGGCGATGACCTTATAATGTTTTTTTCAAACTGTTGTTAACTGAGGGTTAAATATTGATTAGGGCACCCATGAACGCTCCCCTACTTTCCTTAAAAAGTACCTTTTGGATCTTTTACAGGTACCTGAGGAGGCAGACAGGGCCTCGGTTTAACATTTCACTGATGAATACAATTTAATTATTGTTCCTCAGAAATCATAGTAAGAAGTCTTACAACACCAGGTTAAAGTCCAACAGGTTTGTTTCAAACACGAGCTTTCGGAGCACGGCTCCTTCTTCAGGTGATGGCCCTCAGAAATCATGTTTACACCAAACTTGTAAATGTTAAATGTTTAACTTTTATGCCTTTGAGGGCTCCTGACAAAATCCAGTGCAGTTACCCAACCGTGTAGAATTGTTTACAGGGAGAATGATACATCCAAGTCTATTAATGAAAGCTTAGAATCAACTAATACCCCAAACTATTCCCAATTGGTTTCAATATAAATTAGGTCTGTTGGTTTTTTATGTGAACAAATTCAGAGGCAACGTAATATAAATGTACAATGGATTTCCTGACTATTTATTTGCCCATCTCCTCCAACTACCTACTCCTAACTGCCTCTTGAGCTCAGTGGTATGAAACATCCCACCAGTTTGAATTCAGATTGACTTCTGGAGTCAGGGAAGTGGCCTCCCCTTATATAGGCTTACTTGTAAGTTAGCAACACAAAGTGTGTTGCACAAGTAACTATTTGGCTGCACAGTGTTTTGGGATGTTATAAATAAACAATTCTTTCTCAACAAACTCCTGGCCCCATCCTTGTGATGAGTGGGTGCTCCGAGATGATGAGAACAGGATTATAATTTTGATTATTTTAAATGAGTACTTTTTACTTGGAATGAGCAATCTCATTATACTTTATTAATAGCCCTTATTTTGAGACCGGTACTTGCAGTGATGTTTGTCACTTTATTAATCTGATAATTCCAGTCACTATTATGCGAAGTTCAATATATACTACAGTCAAAACATGTGAGCCAATGGAAAGGTGCTGTTTTACTCCATTTTGGCATGGCTATGAAATAGTTTCTGCGATGCAGTGACACAAAAGAGGCAGTCATTCTGCAGTTAGCTCAATGATCTGATTCCGCTGTGCATAAACTTGGAAAGTGAAACCCTTGGCAATTGGAGAATTTGAAATTGTTTTCCAGTCTGAAGGCAGCTGTATAAATCCAGCCTCTGGCAGGCCATGTTTTAGAGAAGGCTGTGTTTATTTGTGCCACAACACTAGGGGGTGCACTTCCTGCTCACTTGAATTTCTCCCATTAACCAGCGCAGATACGATGGGCCAAAGGGCCTTTAATATGCTGTAGACCTCTATGATCCTTGCTTCCCCTTCTTGCCTCCCCAGTGCTCCCTCCCGCAGAACCTTGTTGCTTACTCACTGCTGGCTCACTAGCAGAATGAAAGGCAGGCAGTTAAGGCAGAAAGGAAGGGCAAGTTGCCATGGGAGGGAGCTGGAGGCAGAAACAGTTAAGTGGAGCAGGAGAGAAGTGGAGGGGAATGAGCCAACGATAAAGGGGTGTAGGCGAAGTGGGAAGGGCGGGCAATGTGAGGGCAGGGGGAGAATGTTTGTGAGGGGCAAAGGGCAGGAAGGAGTGAGCAATGGGCAGGAGCTGAAGTTTCATACAGCACAACTAATGGATCGCAACTTCCTCCTTGCGGCGGGAAGCCATGGGCCGCCGATTTTGAAAAAGAAATGTGCACACTTACCTGTGCTCCGGTGTTACAACAAACCTTCTTTTCCCTTTGGCAGCCTGGGGCGTCTAATTCCCGGTCTGTGCAGGCTCCAGCACGGCGCACAGTGATGTGGACGGCTTGGGAACACACATTGAGGGCAGGCATTTAAACAATAGATTTAGATAGAAAGCAACAGGCAACTATGTTAACAAGTGTTTTAAAAGGTATGTAGACTTTTTAACCAGTTGTTTTTCTCTTCCTTTTAAACAGGCATTGTTGTTGATTCTTTTAAAATAATTTTTACATTTTTTATGATTAAAGGTGATTATTTAGAAGTGAACATAGGTTTGGTTATTTGTTTTAAATATGTGATACTATTTAAGTTGCATTATATTATATAATTTTACATGTGCATGCTTAAAAATGAGTGTTTTAATTTAGATTATGATCATAAGATTTTAAGGGAAGACAGAGGAAGGGGAGGGAAGAGGGGGAAAGGGGAGGGTTTCAAAAATTGTTAATTGACAAGCTCGAGGTCTGAAAGCAGCAGCTGCTGAAGCACAGTGTCCTGGTAAGCATCTCCTCTGACATCATTTTGGAATGTCCTTTGGCAGTATACTCTTAGGGGTGGGTGATTGGTTCGCTGCAATACCTGCCAGACAGATGGTTCACATTAACTTACAAGAGGCTTACATATATCATTAGGCATTAAAGTTTCTTAAAGCATTTTAAGTAATCACTGAGGCTTCTAAGGATGAACATTACTCAGGGAGACTTGTAAACAACTCAGTTTAAAATACATTGCAAAATCGAAATGTACTTTAGCTCTGAATCAGCTGGTGGGCAGGTGTGCTAACATTAGTGTCCTTGAAGGAGTCAATAGCACCAGTATCAAGACCATGATCATCTGAAACCAACTCCGCTGGATCTCCCATATGCTTAGGATGTCAGTCCTGACTGCCAAAGCAAATCTTCACTCAGCTCGAGGGAGGATCCCAAACAAGAGGACAAAGGAAGCTCTTCAAAGATACCTTGTAAGCTTACCTCAAGAAATGGAACATAGACATCAATGCCTGGGAGACCTTTGCTGAAAAGAGACTTACTTGGGGGAACTTCCTGATTGAAGGGTCACAATTCTTCGAGAACACCTGATCGCAAGAGGAGATCTGGAAACGGAGCCTGAGAAAGGAATACCCGCGACTTAGCATCCAAGGACCGATCCCATCATTTGTAATCTCCTGCCAGGTAAGTAATTGAAGGTGTGCTTCTAGGATAGGACTCATAGCCACGCAAGGACCTACAGAACCCGTGGCCAGCAACACGCAGTATCTTAGGTGGACAATCTTACCCGTCAGTGAGTGATCACTGCATTCTATCCATTATAGTTCCTTTAATAAAATTAACATCTGCATGACAAACCAAAGTTTAAAAAAATAAAAATATATCTTCCTTTCATTTTATTTTATTTGCATTTTAAAATTATTTTTAAATGCTAAGCACTAATAATATAAAACTTTAACCTGCCAAAAAATGTCTCCTGATGTCTCCTGCCTCTGCTGGACTGAAAAGGTGTAAAAACTCACTAAATATCGGGGTGAGTGGTCCACGTTAGCCCAGGATTTTCTATTCGTCAGTGCAAGGGAAAAAAAAACTGGCTGGGAGTTTGAACGGCGCATGCTTTCAGCACATATGCCCGAAAGGCCGCTCTTCGGGGTGGTCACGCAGCGCATGTGCGGTGCACCAGCAATTTAAGTCGCAAATCCTGCGGGAAGGTATGGGCCAATGACATAAGCGTTCGGAAAAACTGCGCATATACCGGGACTAGAGTCAGAGCTGACTTCCTGATTTCCCTTTTCTGATGGCAGCAGCAAGATTTAGTGTTTTGAGAAATCCAAGATTTCAGATTGAAAACCACATACTCAATCAGTGTATAGGGTTCATATTGCCTTCGGCCATTCTCATTTAACTTCAGCCTGGCATATAAATGCAAGTTGTTGTTAACCAGGATGGTAGATGAAATTAGTTAAGGCTATATTTATACTGCGTTGCTCATATCGGGGTAAACCGATCTAGAGTACACAGCCACACAAAAGTGTTTAATTTGAGCATCTGATCCTGATATGACTCTTGAGACCCTTAAGTCAATTGATGGGGAAAACCTCTGCAGTAGTGCGAACCCTCCTACTATCTTGAATTCAGAGCACAAGCAGCCTAGGGCTGGCCAGATTTCAGGGGTGGGATTCTCCTGTACCTGGCGGGGCGGGGGGTCCCGGCGGGACGGAGTGGCGTGATCCACTCCGGCATCGGGCCGTCCCAAAGGTGCGGAATGGTTGGCGCCCTGCCAGCTGGCGTGGAAGGCTTTTGGCGCCACGCTAGCCGGGGCCGAAGGCACTCCGTCGGCCGGCGCAGGTCTGCGCATGTGCGGGAGCATCAGCGGCTGCTGACGTCATCCCTGCGCATGCGTGGGGGGGGGGGGGGGTTCACCTACACATCGGCCATGGCGGAGGCTTTCATGGCTGACACGTAGGAAAAGAATGCCCCCATGGCACAGGCCCGCCCGTGGATCGGTGGGCCCTGATCGCGGGCCAGGCCACCGTGGGGGCATCCCTTGAGGCCAGATCGGCCCGTGTCCCCCCCCCCAAGGACCCCGGAGCCCGCCTGCCCGTGCTGCCAGGTCCCGCCGGTAAGGGACCTAGTCCAATTCAACGCCGGTGGGACTGGCATAGAACCAGCGGGACTTCGGCCCATCACAGGCCGGAGAATCGCTGGGGGGGGGGGGGGGGGCCGACCGGCATGGCGCGATTCCCGCCCCCGCCGAACGTCCGGTGCCGGAGCATTCGGTGGCCAGCGGGGGCGGGATTCACGCCACCCCCCCCCCCCCCCCCCCCCCGGCGATTCTCTGACCCGGTGGGGGGTCGGAGAATCCCGCCCCAGATTTGTGAGTAATCAATCTGTTTGTCACTAAACTTTCAATACTTCGAATAGAATATCTTTAATGGCATGAGCAAATGGAGAAACAGTCAATTTCCGCATAGTAAAGTCCCATAAACAAAGAGAATATAGATAATTTTTGAAGCAGTGACTTCTTGGGGATTAATATTTTCTATGAACTCCCCCGTTCTTCTTTAAACTGGTGCAATCGAAATTTTTACATTTACATCAGGTTCCACTAGTAGGAAAAATTAGAACCCGAGGGCACATTGTCAGACTGAAGGAACAATCCTTTAAAACAGAGATGATGAGGAATTCCTTCAGCCAGAGGGTGGTGAATCTGTGGAACTCATTGCAGCAGAAGGCTGTGGAGGCCAAATCACTGAGTGTCTTTAAGAAAGAGATCTATAGGTTTTTGATTAATAATAGGGTCAGGGGTTATAGGGAGAAGGCAGGAGAATGGGGATGAGAAACATATCAGTCATGATTGAATGGCAGAGCAGACTCAGTGGGTTAAATGGCCTAATTCTGCTCCTATGTCTTATGTCAGAGGGCCTCAGTTTAACCTCACCAGAAGGATGGCACTGCCAGCGGTGCAGCATGTCCTTTGTTCTGCAAGTGAATGTTGGCTTGGATTATGTGCATTAAGTCTCTGGGGTCAGTTAACATTGTACATTCAAAATATTTTCAGCTTAAGTGTCGGAGTACTTTAGGTTGTACCGAGGGACCAGGCAGGGCTGCCCGCTCTCCCCGCTGCTGTTTGCGCTGGCCATAGAGCCGCTGGCGATTGCGCTGAGAGCCGCAGAGGGTTGGAAGGGGATGGTGAGGGGCGGGGTTGAACATAGGGTTTCTCTTTATGCAGACGACCTGCTCCTGTACGTGTCGGACCCAGTGGCTGGGATGGGAACTATACTGGGAATGCTGAGGGAGTTCGGCCAGTTCTCAGGATACAAATTAAATACGGTCAAGAGTGAAATGTTTGTGGTACAGGCAAGGGGCCAGGAGAACAGATTGAGAGGGCTACCGTTTAGGTTAGTTGAGGAAAATTTCCGGTATTTGGGAATCCAGGTGGCACGAGACTGGGGCAGGCTGCATAAGTTAAATTTGGCCAGGGTGGTGGAGCAAATGAAGGGAGAGTTTCGGAGATGGGATGCACTCCCGCTGTCGCTGGCAGGGAGGGTGCAGACTGTAAAGATGACAATCCTCCCTCGATTTTTGTTTATTTTTCAGTGCCTCCCGATCTTTATCCCACAGTCCTTCTTCAAAAGAGTTAACGGGCTGATCATGAGCTTTGTCTGGGCGGGAAAGTCTCCGCGGGTGAAGAAGGCAATGTTGGAGAGGAACCGCAGCGAGGGGGGGCTGGCGTTGCCGAGTCTGGTCAATTATTACTGGGCGGCCAACATCACTATGATAAGGAAGTGGATGGTGGGTACGGGGTCTATTTGGGAGCGGGTGGAGGCGGCTTCGTGCAGGGGCTCCAGTTTGGAAGCCCTGGTCACGGCTCCTCTACCGCTGCCGCCGGCCAAGTACACCACCAGCCCGGTAGTGGTGGCGACCCTGCGGATATGGGGCCAGTGGAGGAGGCATGTGGGGGAGATGGGGGCGTCTGTCTGGGCGCCAATCTGCGACAACCATCGGTTTGCCCCCGGCAGTATGGATGGGGGGTTCCGAGTATGGCGGCGAGCAGGGGCGGGAAGGGTGGGTGATATGTTCCTGGAAGGGAGCTTCGCGAGTTTGAGGAGCTTGGAGGAGAAATTTGGGTTGGTAAGGGGAAATGATTTTAGATACCTACAGCTGCGGGACTTTGTTCGTAGACAGGTCCCATCTTTCCCGCGCCTCCCGCCAATGGGGATCCTAGACAGAATAGTCTCTGGGAGGGACGAAGGGGAGGGTAGAGTCTCGGGTATTTATAAGGTGCTCATGAGGGAGGAAGGGTCCCAGACAGAGGAACTGAAACTTAAATGGGATGAGGAGCTAGGCGGGGAAATGGAGGATGGGCTGTGGGCAGAGGCCCTGAGTAGGGTAAACTCGACCGCGACATGTGCTAGGCTCGGGCTGATCCAATTTAAGGTCGTTCACCGGGCCCATATGACGGTGGCTCGGATGAGCAAATTTTTCGGGATAGAGGACAAATGCGCTAGGTGCGCGGGAGGACCAGCAAACCATGTGCACATGTTTTGGGCATGCCCTGAGCTGAGGGGGTACTGGGAGGGATTTGCGGGGGTCATGTCCCAGGTGCTAAAAACAAGGGTGGTGATGAGTCCAGGGGTGGCAATTTTTGGGGTTTCGGAAGACCCGGGCGTCCAGGGGGAGAAAGCGGCCGATGTGCTGGCCTTTGCTTCCCTGATAGCCCGGCGACGAATATTATTGGCGTGGAGGGACTCAAAGCCCCCGAAGACTGAGTGGTGGCTTGCGGACATGTCAAGTTTCCTGGGGATGGAAAAAATTAAGTTCGCTTTGAGGGGATCTGTGCAGGGGTTCACCCGGAGGTGGCAACCATTTATTGACTTCTTTGCGGGAGAGTGAGCGTCAGCAGGGGGGTGGGGGGAGGGGGGGGGGGGGGGGTAGAGTAGAGTAGGAGGGAAAATATGGCGGGTAGTACGGGTGGGAGGGGAGCGGGCTTGTGCAATACGGTACGATGGAAGTATTGAAAGTACGTGGATGTTTGCACATTTTTGCCTTTTTTGCTTCCTTTCTGATGATGTCTGTAACTGTTTATAAAGCCAAAAACTACCTCAATAAAATTGTTTATTAAAAAAAAATATTTTCAGCTTATCTAACGGTGAAATGGTGTTCACTTAGTAGTACATTTAAAAAAATAAATTTAGAGTATCCAATTCTTTTTTTTTCCAAATTAGTGTGGCCAATCCACCTACTCTGCACATCTTTTTGGGTTGTGAGGTGAGACCCACGCAGACACGGGGAGAATGTTTGCAGAGTGACCTGAGGCCAGGATCAAACCTGGGTCCTCAGTGCCGTGAGGCAACAGTGCTAACCACTGCACACCTGTGCCGCCCTATTCATTTAGTAGTACATCTGGGTTGCATGTTTTATAATTTAGAAGATTTCATTCTAAAATTATGCCAGAAAGGTTGTAATATCAAGACATATATGGAAAATATTTTCAGGAACATAAACAGGGCAAAGATTTTACTGCAATAAACAGCTTTGCTCTGAATTCAATGGATAAATTCATGATTAAGGACCTCTAATGATGATTTTTACATGATCTATTTCAGGTACGTGTCCATTCAACCTGATCAAAGAAAGCTTATCAATGGCAGCAATGTCCTGGGATTACTTGTAGACACATTGTTGAGAGAAGGGTTCCGTCTTATAAGTACCCGGACAGTTTCACCCAAGGAGAAGATTGAATGTTACACATTTGAACGAGCCAGGAGAAATGAACTTCTCAGCACATCAATTGAGCAAGAAGGAGCAAATGCAAATGCAGCGCATTTTAAGGCAGGAAAATCACAGTCCAAAAGGAGGTAATAGATTGCACCATTTAAGGTCTATTAAAGTGCTGGAAAACTGTACTGCAGCAGCCTATTGTCTTGGTAATGGTTTGCACATAACGACCTGACTTGGCTGTCTTCGGGCCTCTCTGGTAGGCCAATATAATACAAAGCTCCTCAAAAAGATCACTACTGGCAGAAGTACTTTTGCATTTGCGCTGGGTAATTGGATGAGGAACCCATTTGTTAGCTTCCATCCAGTTAACAGATGGAATGGTGGACTCAATGTGCCAGTGCCACCGAAACAACTTACTAAGGACATTTTTTGGTTTCAAACCAGCAAGCCAGTATGGAAAATCCCAGCAGAGATAAGGCAACTTAAAGTTTTGATTTACATTACTCCACATTTTGTGCATCAACATTAGGAAACATCTACATGTGTGTCCTAGTATACAGAACTTCTACTCCTATAACCCAACTCCAGCATTACTTGCAAGGCTGAGCAGCCCAATTAAGCTTCCCACCCCAATGCAGAGCACAGATAAACACAGCTGTTGGATTTAATGATTAAATAAGCAGCCAGGAACAGTACTTTGTCAGACCATAGTTTTTTTATGGTAAGGCAAAAATGTTTGGCCCATCTGCAAATACAAAACATTCTGAACAAACAGTGAGGGTTGCAAGCCACTCACACAATATGCCTTACAACATTCAAGGAGAAATTTAATTGATACACTCCCATTGCTCTTTAATTGAACTTATAATTAAGTTTAAGAACAATCTCTAGACATCATAGAAATCCTGCCTGTCATGGTAGAGCTAGATATTGAACTCACAGTGGAGGAGCTTAGCAAAACTATTGGCTAGTTTGCCATGGGTAAAGCTCGAGGTGCTGATGCTATACTGCCTGAACTCAACAAGCAGAGGAAAGTGGTGTTTCTGCAACATCTCCAAAACATCTCTGTCTATGCTGAAGGGAGGCCCAGGTTATGTGTGAGGCAAAGAGTGTGACCGTGTGCAAGAACAAGGGTGACTACAGTGATTACAACAACAACCTGCTGACCGTTGTGGGAAAAGTATTTGCCCGTTGCCCTTGTCAGACTGCAGATCCTGGCTGAACCCATCTATCTCAAATCACAGGGTTTTAAGAACTTGAACATCATGATTTTCTCAGTCCAGCAGCTGCAAGATAAATGCTATGAGCCAAGGAGACCACTATATATATTACCGTCATCAATCTCACTAAGGCATTTGGCCATGGGAGCAGATGTTGGAGAAAATTGGCTGCCTGACAAAGCTGTTCAATGTGGTCTCCTTGTTCCATGACAACATGATGGGTCAGGTCAGCTATGGTGGGACAATATAAGAAGCCTTGGAGATCCACAGTGGGATCAAACACGGCTATGTTCTGCCACTGACACTCTCGACATATTCTTCTCTTTGCTGCCATCAAATGTGTTCAGGTCACCGACAAAGGGTTTCTACTTATATATCAGAACCGATGGAAGGCTGTTAGGCCTTGTCAAGTCCTTTCCAGGGAATTGCTCTACACTGGTGATGTCGCACTAACATTCCATAACTAGGAACATCTGCAGCACCAAATGGACAGACACTCTTGTGCCTGTAAAATGTTTAGTTTGACCCTCAGGGTCAGGAAGACAAAGGTCAAGGTACCGGATGTTGCCATACTGCCAGCTTTCAGGATTGACAATGTGAATACTGTAGGTTGTTGATAGCTTCACATTTCTAGGCTGCACAACCTGTCACTTGATGCTGAAATCAACGCATGCATCACAATAGCTGCAGGTCCAAGCTGTGTAGGAGTGTGGAACAAAAGCAACTTGACTGAGAATACCAAGCTAAGCGTCTGAGATAGTGTCCTCAGTGCATTCATCTACAATGGTGAGACCTGCACAACTTATGTCAGGCAGGAAAGAAGACTGAACAGTTTCCACCTTTGCTGTTTCAGACCTATCCTTGGCATCTCAGAGATCTGGAAGTATGCTCATTACATCTGCATTCACTCATTGTCAGTGCTGGCTTGGCTACATTCATCAGGTGGATAATTCAGCAGATGTCATATTGAACTTGAAACATTAACTCTACTTCTCTCATCACAGATCCTGCCAGACCTGGTGAGTTTTACCAGCACCTTATTTTTATTTAAAATTTCCAGCATCCACCATACTTTGATTCTACTCATCAGATAAATGATGGCTATATACCCAAAGGTCTTCTGTACAGTGAATTGGTCACTGCGTCATGACCTCCTGCGGGTCCTCTGCTGCAAAGATGCCTGCAAGCGAGTTTTAAGATGGTGGATATTGACACTGACAACTGGGAGACAGTGGTGACATGGCCTCTGGAAGCTGACCATTTGGAAGGGCATTTGAAGAGACTAGGAGAATTGATCTCAACTGACTGACAAGAGAGCCCAGAGAAAACAGGCCAGTGAAATATGTACCATCTCAGTCCACTGTCTCCTCCACAGCAAATGCAGCAGAGATTGCCATGGCCAGAGTGGGGCTCCTGAGCCACACAAAGCAATGCTTAACAGAGTTGACCACCACAGCAGAAGCAATTATCTTATAAGATTTTCTTGGCCATCACATACGTAATTAAAGTATCTTTCAAAAAAAGCCATATTTGGAAGAAATTAAAAGTTGATGATCCTGCTCAATGCAGCCATATACTTTCAGTATTACCCACATAGAATACAAGAATTTCCAACATACATGAGTTGCACCAGTTTAATATATTTAAATGATAGAGGGGAATATAGATTGAATATATGGCATAAAAAAAGTTACTTGTTTACATATGAGTTATAGTCATACAGTACTGAAAAGGCCCTTTGCACCATCAAGTCTGCACTGACATAACTACGCTAAATCTACACTATTCCACTTTGTAGCACTTGGCCCATAGCCTTGAATGTTATGACATTTCAAGTGCTCATCCACATACTTTTTAAATATTGTGAGGTTTCCTGGCCTCTACTATAATAATAATAATCTTTATTGTCACAAGTAGTTTACATTAACGCTGCAATGAAGTTACTGAGAAAAGCCCCGAGTCGCCACATTCCGGTGCCTGGTCGGGAACACGGAGGGAGAATTCAGAATGTCCAAATTACCTAACGGCACGTCTTTCAGGACTTGTGGGATGAAATGGGAGCACCCGGAGGAAACCCATGCAGACATAGGGAGAATGTGCAGAATCTGCACAGACCAAGCCGGAAATCGAACCTGGAATCCTGGCGTTGTGAAGCAACCAGTGCTAACCACTGTGCTACTGTGCTGCCGAGACAGTGCTACCCTCCTAGGCAGTACATTCCACACTCCCACCAGCCTCTTGGTGAAATATTTTCCCCTCAATCCCTTCTAAACCTTCTGCCCCTCATCTGAAAATTATACATCCTCATTATTGACTTTTTAACTAAGCTGCTTCCTATCCACCCTGTCCATGACCCTCATAATCTTATACACCTCAATCAGGTCCCCCCCATCAGCCTTCTTTCCTCTTAAAAAAAAAACCCAACCCAAGTCTATTCAGCCAATCTTCATAGCTCAAATGCTCCATTCCAGACAACATCCTGGTGAATTCCCTCTGCACCCTCTCCAGTGCAATCATATCCTCCTATAGTGAGGTGACCAGAACTACACAGCTGCGTGCTGGCACACCAGCTAAGAAAGCAAGCAGCCGCAAAAGGGATAGTGCAAATTAGGGACAGAAATGGTAGGATGGTAGCAGACCTAACCGAGGTTAGCAAGGCCATTGCAAACTTTTACCAAGGGCTGTTCATCTCTGAACCCCTGGAGGGAGACTGGATATACCGATGGTGAGGGAGGACAGGAAACACGGGCTGGAAGCACTGCTAGAGCTGGGCAGAATCGTGGAATGCATTAAATTCTTGTAGTCAGGGAAAGCGTCGGAACCGGATGGGTTCCCGGTACTTTTACAAAATATTTGCAGTGGGGCTGGCCAAACACTTGTGGGACATGTTCAACAACTCACTGCCGCCCACGCTGGCCCAGACCTCAATCTCACTGATCCCCAAAAAGGACAAAGACCAGAGTGTGGATCATACAGACCCATCTTTCTCTTAAACACTGATGCAAAAGTCTTAGCGAAAGTGCTGGCCAGGCGCCTGGAGAGCTGCTTGTCAGAAGTGACTGTGGAAGATCAGAGCGGGTTTGTCAAGGGCAGACAGCTAACAGTGAACATCAGATGCTTGCTGAATGTAATAATGACCCCACCTGGGCAGAGGACACCAGAGGTGATCATCTCCCTGGACGCTGAGAAAGTCTTCGGTTGAGGAGAATGCGGATATCTCATGGAGATGCTTGAATGTTTTTGGTTCGGACCAGGGATCATTGCATGTGTGAAGCTCCTGTACAGCGTTCCTACGGCGAGGAAAGGTCAAACGCTACCAGCTCTTAATAATTTCGGCTGCACAGGGGAATAAGGTGGGGTGCCCGTTATCCCTGCTCCTGTTCACACTGGCAATCGAACCACTGGTTATCGCCCTTAGACCAGCGGAATGGTGGATGGGCATTCGGAGAAAGGGCAGGGAGCAGAGTCTTGCTGTGTACGGAGGACCTGTCCCTCTACTTGTCGAACCTCCCTAGCCAGCATGGGAAAGATAACCAGATTCTTCAGGGAATTCGGTGCCTTCTCAGGTTACAAACCCAACATGGGAAAGAGTGAAATTTTCCCGGTGAATCCCCGAGAGGGAGGAGCGGAGCTGGAAGAACTGCCGCTTTAAAGTGGCCCAAGCCAAGTTCAGGTACCCGGGGATACAAGTGGCCCACACCTGGTTGGGGCTCCATAAATGGAACCTCTCAGCCTAGTGGAGGAGATGAAGAGGGACCTGCAAAGCTGGGACACACTCAGGGTCGGCTCAAGGTACCGGCAACTCGGGCAGTCGCCCGGGGCCCCATGTGCTAGGGGGCACCATCAAGGAGCGCGGGTCATGCGCAGTTGGGCCGGTGCCAACCAGCGCATGCGCGGTGGCCGCCCTCCCTCAGGCCGCCCCGCACAAACATGGCGGATGGATCCAGGCTCGCCGGTGGTCACTCCGGCCCCCCCCCCCGGGCCCCCTCCGCCCCCCCCCCTCCGGCCCCCCCCCCCGCCCCCCCCCCCCCCTCCGGCCCCGGCCGCCCCCCCGCCCCCCCCGAAGGGCGCCGAAGTTCAGCTTGCCCGGGGCGCCAGCAACCCTAGGGCCGGCGCTGGACACACTCCCTCTTTCGCTAGCAGGAAGGGCACACATGGTCAAACTGAACATGTTGTCTAGGTTCCTCTTCGTATTCAGATCACTCCCAATCTTCATCCCCAAAGCCTTCTTCACCAGGGTTGATAAGTTAATCATGGCCTTATTCTGGGGAGAAGAGTCGCGAGGAAACGCAAGACTATCTTCCAGCGAGGGTGACACATTGGAGGCCTGGTCCTGCCGAAATTTCTATTCTACCACTGGGTGGCAAACACAGAGAGGGTGAAGGTGTGGGAACTGGAGGCAGACTAAGTCCGAATGGAGAAGTCCCCCTGCATGGGGACGTCTCTCTGAGCCCTGGCCACTGCACTAGTCCCGGCCCGCTCACACTGTAGACGCCCGGTGGCAGTGGCCACACTAGCGCATGAAACCAGTTCAGGGAGCATTTCAAGTTTGGCGAGATGTCCATAGAGGCCCCTATCTGCAACAACCACAGGTTCACACCAGCGAGGATAAACGTTATATTCAGGTGTAGAGGGAGGACAGAGGGACACAGAGTGAAGGACATGTACGTGGACGATAGACTGGCTTCCCTGGGGATCTCTCAGAGAGGCTCCAACCTCTGAAAGGAAATGAGGTCAGGTACCTGCAGCTGCGTGGCTTTCTCCACATCGAGACAAAAATGTTCCCCAAGAGACCTTTTTCTTTTTATAAGTTTAGAGTACCCAATTCATTTTTTCCAATTACGGGGCAATTTAGCCTGGCTAATCCAACTACCTTGCACATTTTTGGGTTGTGGGGGCGAAACCCACACAAACACGGGGAGTCGGGCATGGTAGCACAGTGGTTGCTTCACAGCTCCAGAGTCCCAGGTTCAATTCCCAGCTTGGGTCACTGTCTGTGCGGAGTCTGCACGTTCGCCCTGTGTCTGCGTTGGTTTCCTACGGGTGCTCCGGTTTCCTCCCACAGTCCAAAGATGTGCAGATTAGGTGGATTGCCCATGCTAAATTGCCCCGAGTATCTAAAAAGTGTTAGGTGGGATTACAGGGATAGGGTGGAGGTGTGGGCTTGGGTAGGGTGCTCTTTCCAAGGGTAGGTGCAGACTCAATGGGCTGAATGACCTCCTTCTGCACTGTAAATTCTATGATTTCTATGAATGTGCAAACCCCACACAGACAGTGACCCAGAGCCGGACCCCCGAGAGACCTGGACACACATTTCTGGACATAATGGTAGGGCTGGATTGTTAGGGGATGGCAAATGTGGCGACAGCTACCGATGACTCATAGAAAAGGTCAGAACTCCACTGGATGAGACCAGACGGAAATGGGAGGAGTACTCTGGATTGAGGCGCTACACAGGATTAATTCCACCTCTTGTGCTGGGTTAAGCCTAATGCAACTCAAGGTGTTGCACAGAGAGCGCCTTACTAAGATACGCATGAGTGGGTTCTGCCCGGAGGTGGAGGATAGGTACAAGCGGTGTCAGGAGGACCTGGCCAACCACACGCATATGCTCTGGTCTTGCCCCAAACTCAGGGAGTTCTGGACAGCCTTTTTTGAATGCCATGTACAGGGTTGTGGGGATTGAGATGGAGCCGCGCCCATTTGTGGCGGTCTTCGGGGTGTCAGAGCATCCAGAGCTCTGGACAGAGAAGGTTGTGGACACCCTGGCCTTCGCCTCACTGATCGGCTGGCGGAGATTTCTGCGAGGATGGAAGTCGACAGGAAGGCTATTCGCAGGAGGGGACACTGATCCATCCTACACATGTCAAACCGGGAAGGTTGACCATCCTAACCTCCCTCGAGAAGTCAAGATCGGAACAGGACTATCCCCCCTCCACCCCAGGAAAACAAATGTATAAACAATGTAAAGTCTCTTGGCAGTAATTGTAAAGTTTTGTATAATTCTAATTACTAAACATTAAAAATCCCAATAAGAACATTTTTTTAAAAAGTGCAGGATGCACACGAATGCAAATAAAATAAGGAAATGATAGTACTGAGATTACTGTCACAGATCCAGTGGCAGCTTGGGAAACATGTGTTAGTGTTGTTATTGTTTTAGTTAATATTATTGTTTTTATATTGTTCTGCAAAATTTTGATATTAAGTGCAAACATTCCAATAAAATTATTTTCCAAAAAAAAATCTTTAGAATTATCTCCAATAGTTTCCTTACCACTGATGTGAAACTCACTAGGGGCTGTTTAGCTCACTGGGCTTTGAAAGCAGACCAAGGCAAGGTGGCAGCACGGTTCGATTCCCGTAACAGCCTCCCCGAACAGGCGCCGGAATGTGGCGACTAGGGACTTTTCACAGTAACTTCATTTGAAGCCTACTTGTGACAATAAGCGATTTTCATTTCATTTGGTCTGTATTTCCCTGGTTTATCTCTGCCACCCTTTTGATAAGTGGAACCACACCATTTGTCCTCCAATCCTCTGGCACCTCAACTGTTGCCCGAGGGGAATTAAACATTTGGGTCAGAGTCTTTGTAATTTCCTCCCTTGCCTCCCCCAGCAGCCTGGGATACAATTCACCTGGACAAAGATTTGTCCTCTTTTAAGCCCGTAAAAACCTCCAATACCTCCTCACTCCTTGGGCGGGATTCTCTGTTGACCGACGCCAAAATCGGGAAAGGCAATTGGGCGGAGAATCAATTCCGATGCCAAATATGCGGCGGATGCCGATTTGACGCCAAATCACAATTCTCTATCACCTCGACAGTGGCATCAATGCATACCGGAACGCACGTACATTAGACACGTTTGCATGACATTAGTGGGCCCGACCTGATATTCTCCGGGGCCTCCGCGATTCTCTGCCTCCGATGGGCCCGTTTCCCAATGGTGTGGTTCAATTGTGCATTTAAAAATCCAGAAACCGGCTTGATGGCTCCTGAGGGAGAGGAGGTAGGACCCGGAGAGGAACGACTGTGAGCTGCCAGCCCGGACACTGGCCGTGCTGGTTTGGGCCCTGCCAGGGCTTGGGGAAAAGGGGGGATGGGGGTGACACCACCACGGAACTGCGGCGGTGTCCAGGCATGAACTGCCATCACGGTGGCCATCTTGCTGTGCACCCACTGAACACCAATCTTGGCCCCTGGTTCTGCAGAGTGACACCAGCCATATGGGTGCCCATACCCTCCCACCCATGCACCCCACCGCTGCATCACCCTCACCCCACCCCTCCCCCAAATCCACCCGCCACCCATCGAGGGTAATGCCCATAGTAGCCCCTACGGGGGCCACGGTGTCTAGCTCAGATGGGGCAGTGCCAGTCAACGGTACCCCTGGCATCAGGGACAGGCGCCAGGGCTAGAGGCCCACACGGTGCCAGAGGTGCGGGTATGGGGGGGAAATAAGAGGCATGCAGGGGCAGAGCCCGCAGTGCCAACAAGGGCCACCATGTAGCCCGGTGGACCTGGTTGGGCATGGGGGTATGCATCACGCTAACATGTTGACCGTTCACCCCTGCAGACAATGGCCATTGGAATACAACCAGTGATGGTGGTCTTCCTACTAGTCACCGCAGCCCCGGGGATGCCCTGCAGCTGTACGAGCTGAAGCTGCTCGAGGAGGAGGAAGCTGCAGCGGAGCGTGCAACAGTGATGCGTGCAGCAGAGAGGCAGGTGGCAGCCACCCAGGTTGGAGGGCCGGCTGCCCAACAGGCCGAGGAGGAGGAGATGCCAAATAGGCGCAGTATGTGGCCTCGTGTGTACCGGCACCGCCTGCCATTCGAGGACCTGCCGGACCGGGCATGGCGTTGAAGACTCCGGCTGAGCAGAGAGACAGTGCAACATATCTGCCAGATCATGGCACTCCTGGCACCACAGGGGTCTGGGAGAGGACATCCTCTCAAGGCGTCTGTCAAGGTGACGGTCGCCCTGAATATTTAAGTGACGGGCTCCTTGCAGGCAGCGAGTGGAGACCTGTCCGGGATCTCACAGACCTCGGTGCACAGGTGCATTCGTGCCATCATGGAGGCCCTATATGCCCAGGTGGCTCAATACATCAAATTCAATGTGGACCGAGCCCACCAGGATGCACGGGCAGCGGGGTTCGCCACCGTCGACGGGATACCCCAGGTCCAGGGGGTTATCGTTGGGATGCATATCCCCCACGAGCACCAGCTGATGAGAGGCCGCTCTACACCAACCAAAAGGGGTTCCACCCGATGACCGTGCAGCTGATTATCAGCTGCGCATCATACACATCTGTGCCTGGTACCTGGGCAGTTTGCAAGACGCCTTCATCCTGGCACACTCGACGACTCCTGACATGTTTGAGACGCCTCCTTCCCGGGCCAGGGTACAGAGTAATCCACCGCTCCTCCACTGCGCCCAAGAGGGTCTCCAGCTAGGTGTCTGTGAATCTTGGTGTTGCTTCCCTTGCTGCCATCTTGTTGGCTGGAATGGTGTGTCTCGGGGGAGAATTGTTTATATGCGGCTGCAGCTTGTCAGCCTTTGGTGCCAATCTTTTTGTTGTGAAAGTCCATGCAATCAGCATTGGCATTAACTCTTAGTCTCAGAAACGGAGAGAATCCTGCCTGTTATGTCAAACCTCACATTCCCTCTCCCGGAGTTCTGTACCTACATCCTACTTCACCTGAGTGAAGACAGATGTGAAGTACTCATTTCTGTCCTCCAGCTCCACACACTGATTACCCCCTTGGTCACTAATGGGCCCTACTCTTGCCCTCTTCCTTTTAATATATTTATAGAGTATCTTGAGATTCTCCATAATCTTACTTGCCAGTGCTTTTTTATGCCCTTTCTGATCTCCTAATTACTTTCTTTTTTAAAAAAGTATTTTTATTAAGGTTTTGCAGAATTTTTAATAATAAAACAACAGTAACCATAATAACAAAATAAAATAGAGTGAACATTAACATAGTGCAAAAAAGAGAATATACAATAACAATTAAATAGACATTACCCCACGCGACCCAGTCTTCCCACACCATTCCCCCCCCCCCCCCCCCATGGATTGCTGCTGCTGCTGACATTTAAATTTTCCCCGAGAAAATCGACGAATGGCTGCCACCTCCGAGAGAACCCTAGTGTAGACCCTCTTAAGGCAAACTTTATTTTCTCGAGGCTGAGAAACCCAGCCATGTCGTTAACCCAAGTCTCTACACTCGGGGCTTTGAGTCCCTCCACATTAATCCTCAGTGGCGGCAGCATCGGAAAGGCCACTACCTGTTTTTTCAGGAAGGCTCGTACTTGCAGATATACTAGCCGCCCAGTAGTAGTATCGAAAGTTCGGCCGCACCAACCCACCCCCGACTGCAATCCAACAGTGATCTCCTTACTCGCAGGGTCTTATTCGCCCACACCAAGCCCGTAATGATCCTACTCACCCTCTTAAAAAAGGCCTTAGGGATGAAGATGGGGAGGAACTGAAAGACAAACAGAAATCTGGGGAGGACAGTCATTTTCACGGTCTGCACCCTCCCTGCCAGTGACAGCGGGAGCATGTCCCACCTTTTAAAGTCACCTTCCATTTTCTCCACCAACCGGGTCAGGTTGAGCCTGTGCAGGGCATCCCATTTCCTGGCCACCTGTATACCCAGGTAACAAAAACTTTTCTCTACCATCCTGAGCGGCAGCTCTTTCAGTCTCTCCTCCTGCCCCTTGGCCTGGATCACAAACAACTCGCTCTTTCCCATGTTCAGTTTGTACCCTGAAAAACTACCAAAATCCCTCAGGATCCGCAGAACCTCCCCCATCCCCTCCATAGGGTCCGAAATGTACAGGAGCAAATCATCCGCGTGTAGCGAGACCCGATGTTCCACCTCCCCGAACCAGTCCCTGCCCGTTCCTCGAGCGCCATAGCAAGTGGTTCTATAGCTAGGGCAAATAGTAACGGGGAGAGTGGACACCCCTACCTCATTCCCCGGTGAAGCTCGAAGTACCCCGACCTCAGCCGGTTTGTACATACACTTGCTGCAGGCGCCTGGTACAGCAATTTCACCCAGCCAATAAAGCCCTCACCAAACCCGACCTCCCCAGCGTTTCCCAGAGGTACTCCCACTCCACCCGGTCAAAGGCTTTCTTTGCGTCCATCGCTGTTACCACCTCCGCCTCCCCTCCCTCTGAGGGCATAATAATAATATTCAAAAGTCTCCGGACATTGGTATTGAGTTGTCTGCCTTTAACAAACCCAGTCTGGTCTTCCTCTATCACCCCTGGGACGCAATCCTCAATTCTTGTGGCCAGAATCTTAGCTAGCAATTTGGCATCCACGTTTAAAAGCAAAATTGGCCTGTATGACCCGCAATGTTCCGGGTCCTTCCCTCGTTTAAGAATGAGTGAGATCAAAGCCTGTGACATTGTTGGGGGGAGGGTTTCTTTCTCTCTAGCCTCATTGAAGTTCCTCATCAGGAGTGGGCTCAATATTTCTGAAAATTTCTTATAGAATTGTACCTGGTAACCGTCCAGCCCCGGGGCTTTACCCGATTGCATGCCCTCTATACCCTTGACAATCTCCTCTAATTCAATTGGGGCCCCCAGCCCCTCCACCAGGTCCTCTTCCACCTTTGGAAACCTCAACTGGTCCAAAAATTGCCTCATCCCTTCCGCTCCCGTCAGGGGCTCCGACTCATATAGTTTACTATAGAATTCCTTAAAAATTCCGTTCACGACTTCTGGTGTGCACCATGGATTGAGTGGTCACACAGAGGCAGCTCCTGCCCAAGGTTACAGAAAAGAGCTCTTTTTTAAGCAACACGGGTTGGAATTTCGATGAAAAGGCGTAGGTGAATGTTGGAGGAGTACTTTCCCCCAGGAATGGTATGTTTCTTGGTTATCAGACCCTCAGAAACAGTGCAAGATTTGGCTGATGCAGCAGCAGCAGACAAAAGCCTCTGCAAGCATGCAGGTGGGGGAAGGGCCAGCTTAGAGGCCTCAAGCTGACTTGAGGGCCTTTATGAAAGCTGAATTCTAGCAGCAGAGGGAAGAACTGTGAAAAGATCTCACCAAGGCCATTGAAGAAGCAGGGACGGACTTCCGGTTGCGGTGTTCCGGAGCTAAGCCGCACGTTCGGTGTCTCCCACTATTTTTGGACTTTGGGGCTCTTTTAAGGGGCCATAGTGGTGCTGGTTGGACTTTTCCCCGTGTGGGAACACTCTCTCTACGATTCTCTGCCGGTGGATGGCCTGGACTATGAGTGGAGCGGTCAGAAAATCGGCTTTGGAGCAGAGAAAGGTGCAAGGCAGGAAAGGCAAGATGGCGGCGGGCGGGGAAGCAGCAGCGTGGCAGCAGTGGGCGCGGGAGCAGCAGGAGCTGCTTCAGCGCTCCTTTAAGGACCTGAAGGCAGAGATTCTGGAGCCGTTTAAGGCCTCCCTGGACAAGCTCATGGCGACCCAGACGGCTCGGGGTGCGGAGATCTGAGAGCTTCAACAAAAGGCCTCGGAGAGCGAGGATGAACTTCTGGGCCTAGCAGTGAAGGTGGAGTCGCACGAGGTGCTCCATAAGAAGTGGTCAGCGAGGCTGGAGGAGATGGAGAACCGGGCCCGTCGGAAGAACCTGCGGATTCTGGGCCTCCCAGAGGGGCTGGAAGGTTCGGATTTGGGGGCCTATGTGGCTATGATGCTGAACTCGCTAATGGGTGCGAGGTCGTTCCAGGGACCCTTAGAGCTGGAGGGTGCCCATCAGGTGCTGCTGAGGAAACCCAGGCCAAATGAGCCACCTCGGGCGGTGCTGGTCCGTTTTCACCGCTTCGTCGACTGCGCGTGTGGGCTGCGTTGGGCGAAGGAGAGGAATAGCAAGTGGGAGAATACGGTGATCAGGATCTACCAGGACTGGAGTGCGGAGGTGGCGAAGAGAAGGGCTGGCTTTAACCGGGCGAAGGCAATGCTCCACAAGAAAGGGGTCAAGTTTGGCTTGTTACAGCCGGCACGCCTGTGGGTCACTTATAAAGACCGCCAGCTATATTTCGACTCCCCGGAGGAGGCCTGGTCTTTTGTCCAGGCAGAGAAGCTGGACTTGAACTGAGGACTGGGGGCTGGGGAACGTTGTACACAGCCCGGAGGTTTTGTCCTCCTTGGTATCCTTTCGTTTTATCGGTTCTGTTGGATGATGTTGGTTTTTGGCTGTTCTGCTTTTTTTTTTGCTTTTTGGGACTGTTTACTTGGGCGTTTGTTTTGTTTGGATTTTTATTTTCCTTCACCGGTTGGGAGGTTGGGTGGGGTTCGCGGTCCTGTTGGGTCATGTGCCCGCCTTTTCCCGCGTTTTGGGTCGGGGGGGTTTGGGAGGGAAGCGCGGGCTTTTAATTCCCGCGCTAGAGGAGTAGTGGGCGGGGGGGGTGGTTGTGTTGCAATGGGGAGGGTCTTTGGGGTGGCGGGAGCAGCCGGGGTTAGCAGGAGACGGCTGGCTTACGAAAGTATAAGAGAAGGGGTTACGCAGCTGGGGGGGGGCAGCTTGGGGGGGTGGGGGGTGGGAAGGTTTGGGGGGGGGGAAAGGTGGGGGGGGGGGTACCGGGTTGCTGCTGAAGTGGCGAAAGAGCTGGAGCAGGTAGAGGGGGTCGGGATGGAGGTCTGTCGCTGTGGGGAACGGGCTGAGTGGGGGCCGCGGGCACGTGGCGGATTCCAGAAGGGTTATGGCTAGTCGACGGGGAAGAGGGGTAGGTGGTCCCCTGATCTGGCTGATCACCTGGAATGTGAGGGGACTGAATGGTCCGGTTAAACGGGCCCGCGTGTTCGCGCACCTGAAGGGGCTGAAGGCGGATGTGGCCATGCTTCAGGAGACGCACCTGAAGGTGGCGGACCAGGTTCGGCTGAGGAAGGGATGGGTAGGCCAGGTGTTTCATTCGGGGCTGGATGCAAAAAATCGGTGGGTGGTGATCCTGGTGGGGAAGAGGGTGTCGTTCGAGGCGTCGAATGTGGTGGCAGACAGTGGCGGGAGGTACGTGATGGTGAGTGGCAAGCTGCAAGGGGAGCGGGTGGTGCTGGTCAATGTATATGCCCCGAATTGGGACGATGCAGGTTTCATGCAGGCGCATGTTGGCCCGGATTCCAGATATGGAGGTGGGAGGCCTGATAATGGGGGGGGGGATTTCAACACGGTGCTGGATCCGCCACTGGATCGATCCAGTTCCAGGACAGGTAGGAGGCCTGTGGCGGCTACGGTGTTGAGGGGGGTAATGGACCAGATGGGAGGGGTGGACCCATGGAGGTTTGCGAGGTCGCGGGCCAGGCAATTTTCATACTTCTCCCATGTGCATAAGGCCTATTACCGGATTGATTTTTTCGTTCTGAGTAGGGCGCTGATTGCGAGGGTGGAAGATGCTGATTATTCGGCGATAGCCATTTCTGACCATGCCCCGCACTGGGTGGACCTCGAGCTGGGGGAGGAGAGGGACCAGCGCCCGTTGTGGCGCTTGGAGGTGGGGCTGCTGGCGGACGAGGATGTGAGGGGGCGGGTTCGAGGATGCATCGAGAGGTACCTGGAGGCCAACGATAATGGGGAGGTCCGAGTGGGGACGGTCTGGGAGGCGCTGATGGCGGTGGTTCGGGGGGAGTTGATCTCCATTCGAGCGTACCGGGAGAGAAGGGAGCGGAGAGAGAGGGAGAGATTGGTAGGGGAGATGGTGAGGGTGGACAGGAGATACGCGGAGGCTCCGGAGGAGGGATTGTTGCGGGTGCGGCGCAGCCTTCAGGCTGAGTTTGACTTGTTGACCACCAGAAAGGCGGAAGCTCAGTGGAGGAAGGCACAGGGAGCGGTGTATGAATAGGGGGAGAAGGCGAGCAGGATGCTGGCACACCAGCTCCGTAAGCGGGATGCGGCTAGGGAGATTGGTGGAGTTAAGGATTGGGGAGGAAATGTGGTGCGAAGGGGGGTAGACATTAATGGGGTCTTCAAGGACTTTTATGAGAAACTGTATCGGTTCGAACCTCCGGTGGAGGAGGGGGGGATGGGGCGCTTTTTGGATTGGCTGAGATTCCCGAGGGTGGAGGAGGGACAGGTGGAGGGGCTGGGGGCGCCAGTTGAGCTGGAGGAGCTGGTTAAACGAATAGGGAACATGCAGTCGGGGAAGGCGACGGGGCCGGATGGGTTCCCGGTTGAATTTTATAAGATGTATGCAGACATGTTGGGCCCCCTGTTGGTTAGGACCTTTAACGAGGCAAGTAAGGGGGGGGGGGGCCTTGCCCTCGACGATGTCTCGGGCGCTGATCTCCCTGATTCTTAAGCGGCACAAGGATCCCCAGCAGTGTGGGTCGTACAGGCCGATCTCACTCTTGAATGTGGACGCCAAGTTGTTGGCAAAGATCTTGGCCGTGAGGATAGAGGACTGTGTGCCGCAGGTTATCCACGGGGATCAAACGGGGTTTGTGAGGGGGAGACAGCTGAACACTAACATATGAAGGCTCTTGAATGTTATAATGATGCCAGCGGTAGAAGGGGAGGCGGAGATAGTGGTGGCACTGGACTCGGAGAAGGTCTTTGATAGGGTTGAGTGGGGGTACCTGTGGGAGGTGCTGGAAAGGTTCGGGTTTGGGGAGGGGTTTGTCAGTTGCGTGAGGCTGTTGTACGAGGCCCCGATGGCGAGCGTGGCCACGAATAGGAGGAGGTTGGAGTATTTTCATTTACACCGAGGGATGTGGCAGGGGTGTCCCCTGTCCCCTCTGCTCTTTGCGCTGGCAATTGAACCCCTGGCTATGGCGCTGAGGGAGTCGAGGAACTGGAGGGGGCTTGGTGCGGGGTGGGGAAGAGCACCGAGTGTCGCTCTATGCGGATGACCTATTGCTGTATGTGGCGGACCCAGTGGGGGGAATGCCGGAGGTGATGAGGATTCTCCGGGAATTTGGGGACTTTTCGGGGTACAAGCTCAACTTTGGGAAGAACGAGCTGTTTGTGGTACACCCGGGGGACCAGGGGGGGGGGGATTGGTAGGTTCCCATTTAAAGGGCGGAGAGGAGCTTTAGGTACTTAGGGGTGGCCAGGAGCTGGGGGGGGGGGGGGGGGGGGGGCCCTGCATAAGCTTAACCTTACAAGGCTGGTGGAGCAAATGGAGGAGGAGTTTAAGAGGTGGGACATGTTGCCGCTGTCTCTGGCGGGTAGGGTGCAGTCAGTCAAGATGGCGGTGCTTCCGAGATTTCTGTTCCTGTTCCAGTGCCTCCCCATCCTTATCCCGAAGGCCTTTTTCAGGCGGGTTAACAGGAGCATTACGGGGTTTGTGTGGGGACATGGAACCCCGAGGGCGAGAAGGGTGTTCTTGGAGCGGGGCAGGGATAGGGGGGGCTGGCGCTGCCCAACATCTATGGGTACTATTGGGCTGCCAATGCAGCGATGGTGCGTAAGTGGGTGATGGAGGGGGAGGGGGCAGCATGGAAGAGGTTGGAGATGGCATCCTGTGTGGGCACGAGCCTGGAGACGCTGGTGACGGCGCCGCTGCCGTTCCCTCCAATGAGGTATACCACGAGCCCGATGGTGGTGGCTGCCCTCAAAATTTGGGGGCAATGGAGACGATACAGGGGGGAGGTGGGGGCCTCGATGGGATCCTCGATATGGGGGAACCACCGGTTTGTTCCGGGGAGAATTGATGGCGGGTTCCTGAGTTGGCACAGGGCAGGTATCAGGAGGTTGGGGGACCTGTGTATAGACGGGAAATTTGCGAGCCTGTGTGAGCTGGAGAGGAAGTTCGGGTTCCCCCGGGGAATGCCTTTCGGTACATGCAGGTGAGGGCGTTTGTCAGGCGGCAGGTGGCGGGGTTCCCTCTGCTGCCGCCGCGTGGGGTCCAGGACAGGGTGCTCTCGGGGGTTAGGGAGGGGAGGATCTCGGCGGCGTACCAAGTGATGCAGGAGATGGACGAGGCCTCGGTCTAGAGCTGAAAGGGTAAATAGGAGGAGGAGCTGGATGAGGAGATTGAGGAGGGGACGTGGGCGGACGCCCTGGGGAGGGTGAACTCCTCCTCTTCTTGTGCGAGGCTTGGGCTCATACAGTTTAAGGTGCTGCACAGGGCTCACATGACCGGGACAAGGATGAGCCGGTTCTTTGGGAGTGAGGACAGGTGTGTTAGGTGCTCAGGGAGCCCAGCAAACCATGCCCATATGTTCTGGGCATGTCCAGCATTGGGGGAATTTTGGAAGGGGGTGGCAGGGACACTGTCGAGGGTGGTAGGATCCAGGGTCAAACCCGGCTGGGGGCTCGCAGTATTTGGGGTTGCGGAGGAGCCGGGGGTGCAGGAGGCGAAAGAGGCCGGTGTTCTGGCCTTTGCGTCCCTGGAAGCCTGGCGGAGGATTCTTCTTCAGTGGAGGGACGCGAGGCCCCCAAGCGTGGAGGCCTGGGCCAACGACACGGCAGGGTTTCTCAAGCTAGAGACGGTGAAATTTGCCCTAAGGGGATCAGTGCAGGGTTTTTTCAGGAGGTGGCAGCCATTCCTGGACTTCCTGGCAGAACGATAGAAACAGGCCAGCAGCAGCAGCAACCCGGGGGGGGGGATGTTTTGTTGTTTTGTACTAAAGGGACGGGCATAGTTGTTCTGTGCCAATGTCGGGCGTTAATTCATTTCCTCATCTGTGCGTACGCGGGGGGGGGGTCCTGTCCGGTCTATTGAAGGGACGGGCAGATGTTTTGGGGGAATGATGGGCGTTAGTTTATCTTTTCCGCTGTGTATGGCAGGGACGCTGGGGTGGGGGGGGGGGGAGGGGGGGGGGGACTTTTCTTTCTGTTCATTGTAAAAAAAAAAATTCTGTCTTTTTGTTGTTGATATTATGCACAAATTTGAATTTAAATGATATGTTTTTTAAAAATCTCTGTTCACCCGCCCTGGATTCAAGACCGTGTTACCCTCCTTATTCTTTACTCCTCCAATTTTCCTGGCCGCCTCCCTCTTTCACAGTTGGTGTGCCAGCCTTCTACTCGCTTTCTCCCCGTCCTGATAGACTACCCCCCTTGCCTTCCTCAGCTGTGCTACCACTTTCCCTGTGGTCAGCAGTTCAAACTCCGCCTGCCGACTCCGCCGTTCCGTCAGTAGCCCCGCCTCGGGGGCCTCTGCATATCTCCTCTCCACTCAGAGTATCTCCTCCATCAGTCGCTCCCTCTCAGCTCTTTCTCTCTTTTCCCTATGGGATCAAATTGAGATGCGCTCCCCTCTGACAACTGCCTTCAGAGCCTCCCAGACCGTTGCCGCTGCTACCTCACCCGTATCGTTTGTTTCCAGGTAATCCTGAATGTTCCTGCTAATTCACCCACAAACATCTTCGTCCGCCAGCAGCCCCGCATCCAGTCTCCAGAGTGGCCGCTGCCCTCTCTCCTCACTAAGCCGCAGGTCCACCCAGTGCGGGGCATGGTCCGAGACTGTGATTGCTGAGTATTCTGTTCCCGCCATCTTTGGGATTAACGCCCTGCTCAAGACAAAGAGGTCTATGCGAGAATAAATCTTATGGACGTGGGTGAAAAAAGAGAACTCCTTCGCTCATGGCCGCGCGAACCTCCAGGGATCTCCCCCCCATGTGCTCCATAAAACCCTTCAGTTCCTTAGCCACTGCTGGTCGCTTCCCTGTCCTGGACTTCGAACGGTCCAGCTCGGGGTCGATGACTATGTTAAAGTCTCCCCCCATGATCAGGTTGTGTGACTCTAAGTCCGGGATTTTGCCTAGCAAGCGTCTCATAAATTCCACATCATCCCAATTTGGAGCATAGACGTTCACAAACACCACCCCGACCCCCTCCCACTTTCCACTCACCATTATATACCCGCCCCCTTGTCTGCCACAATTCTCCCAGCCTTGAATGCCACACCCTTATGGATCAGAATTGCTACCCCCAGGTCTTCGAATCCAGCCCTGAATGGAACTCAATCTTGTGTGATCTGCGAGTTTTAAATGTGCCTGCTGAAGCATTGCTAGGTCTGTCTTTAACCCCTTTAGATGCGCGAACACGCGCACTCTTTGACATAATTACTTTCTTAAGTTCCCTCTTGCACTTTCTGGACTCCACTAAAGCCTCTGATTTGCTTCCTTTTTACCTGCTTTCAGCCTTTCCTTTCTGGTGGTCAAAACCGTTTGTTGGACAAACACGTATGGTTCAATATCCTTAAAAGCAGATCAAGGGATGTGATAGGGCATGTGGGTTTCATAGGCTGCAGCAGCATGCTTGTGTGGTGAATTATAAACACTAATAATCCACACTGTATTGTACAACATGTGTTGAGCCTGTACCTTGTATCAGATCATGTGTAGTTGCGCGGCTCTACCCATAGGGGGAGATGAGGAGCTTGTACTGGGCTCCACCCTTGGACCCGCCCATGGCTCCTCCCCCTAACCCCACCCAACTCGTCGCGCCCCACGCCCCCGCACCTACCGGGTCGCTACACATGTTCCGTGCACCCGCGCCCACAAGCTTCCAGCGCCACTAGTCCCCAGTCGAACCAGACGGGTACGAAGCTCGGATAGAATCACCCCCAGAGCCCAACCAACCGTGATCGTCCAGCCACCAGAAGAGGCTGCAACCCCGGTCCTCCGCCGATCACAACGGACAACTCGACCACCGGACAGACTCAATTTGTAAGCCATCACCCCCGCCAGACTTGATTTTTTCACAGGGAGTGAATGTGGTGAATTATAAACACTAATAATCCACACTGTATTGTACAATATGTGTTGAGCCTGTACCTTGTACAGATCATGTGTAGTTGCGCGGCTCTACCCATAGGGGGAGATGAGGAGCTTGTACTGGGCTCCACCCTTGGCTCCTCCCCCTAACCGGAAGTATAAAGGTTACTGTCGTGAGCCTGCCTGCCAGTTCATCTAGAGTTCATCTCGGCACAGACAGGCTCTGTTGTAAGACGATTAAAACCACAGTTCGCTTCTAACCACGTGTCGCGTGAATTGATGGTCTCATCAGCTTGTTACTTCAATAGCCTCTTGCCAGGAAGGAGAGTGTGGCAATGTCAATTTGGAGTCATGGTAGCTGACGTTATAAAATTGCGGTTCTTCTTTCCGGATGGTCACTCTTGAGATTATCTATGAGTATTCTAACATTTCAAGTTCCAAAATTAAAGTTTCCTTTCTTTGACCATAAAGATGGTGATCCAACAGGGTGTGATTCCACAGCCAAGAGAAAGTGGGATGACCATGGTTTAATGTGCCACTGAAATCTGATTACCAACCTGTCAAAATTGTGGGTACTATGACAGTGTCTCACATTAAACAATGTCATGCACAGGGTTCTACCAGAGTCCATTTGCCAAGTCTTGTGACATTGCAAATTGGTATAGGGAATCTGGGAGTCTTTAGTTAAAATGTAATGCAGCAACTCACAAGCCTCCTTAGGCAGCACCTTCCAAACCCACAACCTTTACCTTCAGAAGGACAAGGGCAGCAGATACATGGGAACACCACTATCTGGAAATTCTCTTCCAAGCCACACATCATCATGATTTGGAAATATATTGCCATCTCTTCATTGTCACTGAACAAAATCCTGGAACTCCCTCCCGAAAAGAACTGTGGATTTCCTATATGGACTGAGTGGTTCAAGAAGGCAGCACACCATCTTCTCAAGGACAATGAGGGATCAGAAATAAATCTTGGCCTAGCCAGATCTGCCCACATCACATGATTGAATGAATTTTTAAAAATCTGCACACATGCAACAGATGCATGAAGGTCAGTGAACACCTGTGCTGGGACATAGGTGGCTTTGGGCAGCAGTATCAGTGACTAAACAGGCTTCTTCAGGATATCCTCTGCTTACTCCAAATTGGGAGGGGGCTAGAAAATATGCCATAAAAATAGGCTGCCCCACTTTCTTTTGGCTGGGGAACCACATCCTGTGGGATCACCATCTTTATGGCTCTTGTACCCACTGAATTGTTTTGCTATCCAGAATACGATCTTGGATGCACTGGCAGAACTCCTGAACTGTATAAATGAAAGACCTGTAGCTCAGCTGCAACCAATATTCTATTGTAATCAGCACTTATGTCCTGACCCTTGATTCAAATGTTAAGGTAAGTTCTATTCTGACCGTGATGAAGTACTCATTACCACCTCAAAAGAAGAAAAGATCATCCTTCTGGGGGACTTTAATGCCAGCGTTGACAATGACTCCAAAACTGGAATGGAATCAATGGGAACAGGCGATGATGGCTTAATATGCAAAAAATATAGGACGCGATTCTCCGCAACGGCCGATGCCGGAGTAAAACCCGGAGTGTTTAACTCCGGCGTCGGAGGCCGCAACGCATCTCCTATTCTCCCCTCCCGGGGGGCTAGGAGCGGCGTTGGGAGAAACTCGGCCGCCGGGCATTGACGCTTGCGTCAAGGCGGCGCACCGAGAATGACGCCGCCGGCGGCGCCTAAGTGACGTCAGCCGCGCATGCGCAGGTTGGCCGGCTCCAACTCGCGCATGCGCGGTTGCCGTCTTCCCCTCTGCTGCCCCTCAAGATGTGGTGGCTTGATCTTGCGGGGCGATGGAGGGGAAAGAGCGCGTCTCTTAGAGACGCCGGCCCAACGATCGGTGGGCACCGATTGCGGGCCAGTCCTCTCACGAGCACGCCCGTGGTGCTCGATCTTCTCTCCGCCCCACACTTACCTGTCGCGCGCTGTTCATGCCGGCAGCGACCAGGTGTGGTTGACACCGGTGTGAACAGGTCTGGGTCGTCAGGCCGCTCGGCCCATACGGGCCGGAGAATCGGCGGTCGCTGTGAAAAACGGCGAGCGGCGATTCTCCGAGCGGCGTGTCGCAAAACGCGACACGCCATTTTGTGGGGGGTGGGAGAATCGCAGGGGGTGCCAGAGCGGCCCTCCCGTGATTCTCCCACCCGGTCTGGGGAGCGGAGAATCGCGCCCATACTTTCAAACTTGTGGTGAATGTATTCACCTAATGCATGTATGATACTGTAAACTATGACCTGGAAGTGGTGATACGAGCTGCTTCCAGGTACTGTACTGTAACCCCGGTCATCTCCGCCTCCGGTTCCGTCCTCACTGGGGCCATATATAGACCGGCCGCCTGTGGGCGGCATTCATCTGTACAACCAACTCTGGCTAGACAAGTTCATGATTAATAAAGCCCAATGTTCACTCGCGCTCTCTGCTTCTCGGTGAATTGAAGGTATATAAATTTATTAATCATAGACAGCATTATGGAAGCCACACTAAAGCCAGACAGGGTCGAACTCGACGCCCGCACGTCTGAAGCCAAGGAAATATTCGAACGTTGGCTTTGATGCTTCGAGGCCTATCTCAACTCCTCCACAACGCCTCCCATGGAGACCCTCAAGCTGCGACTCCTCCACGCTCGGGTGAGCCATCAAATCTCAGTAATGATCCTGAAAGCGGCCATGTACGAGGCAGCGGTCGCAACACTCAAGGCACACTTCGTGAAGCCCGTAAATTAGGTGTTTGCCAGACACCTCCTCACTACTTGCCGTCAACGCGCCGGAGAATTGCTGGACGAGTATCTGGAAACCCTGACCCTACTCACGAGGAACTGCAGCTATCGATATGTGACGGCGGAGGAACACATGAACTCACAGATCCAGGACACCTACGTGGCGGGGGTCCGCTCGAACTACATCAGGCAGCGCCTGCTGGAAAACGGGACCTCCCACCTGCGGGACACGGTAAAGCTAGTTACCTCATTAGAGGTGGCCTACCAGAACCTCAGTGCGTTCCCCGTGGGCCTGGCGATCCCCTCGTGGGCACCCTCGTCGCGGCCCCCCGTCAGACCCGACTACGTCGCAGGCCTGCGCCGCGCGTCTGCCAGCCCAGCCCAGGGAACCCCAGTGCTACTTCCGCGGCCAGGCCCAACACCCCCGACAGCGTTGCCCAGCCTGCACAGCGACTTTGCTAGAGTCTGTCTGGGCCGACCTAAGTCTCAGAAATTGAAAACGCAGACCCCGCAATGCAGCTGCGTGCCTGCGTGGAACGCCCCCGTCAGATGCGTCATCAGCATCATGCGACTTGTGGGGGCCGCCATCTTGGTTGCTAGCCCCAACACCGACCGACCCGTGCGACTCATGGGGGCCGCCGGCTCCATCACCGACCAACATGTGCGACCGATGGGGGCGGCCATCTTGGCCGCCATCTTGTGATTCCACCGACCACACAGGCTACCCGCAGCTGGGGGCAGTCACTCTCAACCAGTCGCAGCCGAAACAGCTGAAGAACTCCATGATGGTCATCCAGGACAACGGGCATGAGACGCCCTGTCTTTCCGACTCCAGGAGCACGGAGAGCTTTGTCCACCACGACAAGGTAAAGCGCTGCTCCTTCCACACCTACCCAGCCTCCCAAACAATCTCCCTTGCCTCCGGGTCCCATTCGGTTCAGATCCGGGGGTACTGTATCGCCAATCTCGCGATGCAGGGCGCAGAGTATGCTCGTTTTAAGCTCTACGTCCTCCCCCATCTCTGCGCCCCTCGACTGCTCAGATTGGACTTTCAATGTAATCACCTAAGCTTGACCTTACAGTTCGACGGACCCTTGTCCCCCCCTCTCACGGTGTGCAGCCTCGCGACCCTCAAGGTCTCCCACCTTCACTCTTTGTGAACCTCACTCCTGACTGTAAGCCCATCGCCACCAGGTGCAGGCGGTACAGTTCGCTGGACATGACGTTTATCAAGTCGGAGGTCCAGCGACTGTTGAGTGAAGGGATCATCGAGGCCAGCAACAGCCCCTGGAGAGCGCAAGTGGTGGGCGTCCAGACTAGGGAAAAGAATCGGATGGGTGTGGACTACAGCCAGACAATTAACCGGTTCACGCAACTGGATGCGTACCCCCTCCCCCGCATAGCGGAGGTGGTCAACTAGATCGCGCAGTTCCATGTGTTCTCAACAGTCGATCTGAAGTCAGCCTACCACCAACTCCCAATCCGCCCGGAAGAGCACCACTACATTGCCTTTGAAGCAGCCGGCCGACTCTTCCACTTCCTCTGAGTCCCCTTCGGGGTCTCGGTCTTGCAGAGAACAATGGACCGAATGGTGGACCAGTACGGTTTGCGGACTACATACCCGTGCTTGGACAATGTGACCATCTGCAGCCATGATCAGCAGGACCATGACGCCAACCTCCAGAGGTTCCTCCAGGCCGCCCGATCCGTCAATCTCACATACAACAAAGAAAAGGGCGTCTTCCGCACTACCCGACTAGCCATCCTCGGCTACGCCGTGGAGAATGGAGTCCTAGGGCCCGACCCCAACCGTATGCGCCCCCTCACAGAATTCCCCCCTCCCCACAGCCTCAAGGCCCTAAAATGATGCCTAGGGCTGATCTCCGACTACGCCATCTATGCGGACAAAGCCCGTCCACTAATTCAAACCACTACTTTTCCCCTGACGGATGAGGCCCGCTCGGCCTTCAGCCGCATCAAGGCCGACATCACCAAGGCCGCAATGCACGCGGTAGACGAGCCCATCCCCTTTCAGGTAGAGAGCGATGCGTCAGATGTCGCACTGGCCGCCATACTCAACCAGGCGGGCAGGCCAGTAGCATTCTTCTCTAGGACCCTCCACGCTTCTGAAATTCGACACCCCTCGGTCGAGAAGGAAACACAAGCCATCGTGGAAGCCATGCGGCACTGGAGGCGCTACCTAGCCGGTAGGAGGTTCACCCTCGTCACCGACCAGTGATCGGTTGCCTTCATGTTTGACAACGCACAACGGGGCAAAATAAAAAATGACAAAATCTTGAGGTGGAGGATCGAACTCTCCACCTACAATTATGATATCAAGTATCATCCTGGGAAGCTCAACGAGCCCCCAGATACCCTGTCCTGCGGCACATGCGCCAGCACTCAAGATGACCGACTTCGGGCTATCCACAATGACCTCTGTCACCCGGGGGGGGTCACCCAGCTTACCCACTTCATTAAGGCCCGCAATGTGCCCTTCTCCACTGAGGAGGTCAAGGCAATGACCAGGGGCTGCCAAGTCTGCGCGGAGTGCAAACCGCACCTCTACCGGCCAGACAAGGCCCAGCTGGTAAAGGCCTCCCAGCCCTTTGAGCGCCTAAGCATTGACTTCAAAGGGCTCCTCCCCTCCACCAACCGTAATATATACTTCCTCACCGTCATCGATGAGTACTCCTGCTTCCCCTTTGTTGTCACCTGGCTTCACATGACCTCGGCCACTTTAATAAAGGCGCTGCACAGCATCTTCACACTGTTCGGTTTCCCTGCCTACGTCCACAGCGACTGGGGCACATCGTTCATGAGCGATGAGCTACGTCAGTACCTGTTCAGCAAAGGCATCGCCTCGAGCAGGACTGCGAGCTATAACCCGCAGGGAAATGGACAGGTGGAGAGGGAGAACGCGAAGGTATGGAAGGCCGTTCTTCTGGCTCTCAGGTCTAGAAGTCTCCTGATCCCCCGCTGGAAGGAGGTCCTCCCCGACGCCCTCCACTCCATCAGATCGCTCTCCTCCACAGCCACGAACGAGACCCCTCACGATCGTTTGTTTATCTTCCCCAGGAAGTCCATCTCCGGGGTCTCGCTTCCATCTTGGCTGACAACTCCGGGACCAGTCCTTCTCTGGAGGCACATGAGGAGCCATAAGACCGACCCCCTGGTCGAGAGAGTCTAGTTGCTCCACGCCAACCCCCAGAATGCCTACATCCCGCACCAGGACGGACGGCAAGATACGGTCTCCATACGGGACCTGGCGCCAGCTGGTTCCCCTGCCAACATGCCCCCCTCCCCACCACCACCCCCAGCGCCCCGTACGCTCCCCTGGGTCTCCTGTATTGTCCAGCGCCAACACTGCCGCCACCTATCACCCCCCCTTAACCCTACCCCCCTGCCTGCCCCCACACCCCAACTGTTTCTGACACTCCGGACTGAGGCTCAAGCTCCAGACACAATGCCCCTGGAGTCACCACCTGCAACAACTGTGCACCACCAGAGCTGATGAGGTTGAAGAGAACGATCCGGCCTCCGGATAGACTGAATATGTAATGACCCCACGTCACCCCCACTGGACTTGATTTTTATTGAACAGGGGGTGAATGTGATGAATGTATTCACCTAATGCATGTATGATACTGTAACCTATGATCTGGAAGTGGTGATATGAGCTGCTTCCAGGTACTGCACTGTAACCCCGGTCGGCTCCGCCTCCGGCTCCGCCCTCACTGGGGCCATATGCAGACCGGCCACCTGTGGGCGGCATTCATCTGTACAACCGACTCTGGCTAGGCAAGTTCATGATTAATAAAGCCTAATGTTCACTCGCTCTCTCTGCCTCTCAGTGAATTGAAGGTATATCAAAACTAAAATGAGAATTTGAGTGCTCTTTGAAAGTTAATCAGTTGTCCGTTGATACCTTTATGCATTGATTTTGTTTCAGTAGGAAGATTATAGGCACTTGCACAGCCATTCAAGATATTCAGGGGCATACAGTGTTTCTCTTGTCATAAATCTGTGAATTTTCTTATTATATTTTAACTTAACTTTAGACAGTGGCTTCAAAATAAGAGATCAAAAACTGGATCTGTTCCTTGTCATGCTAGGCATGAAGTCTTTCATTTCTGTGTTAGACTGAGTCACTTGATGAGATGCTAATGGTTGCATCGGTGTAAGTATCAGGCAGTTCCTGTAATAATAATAATCTTTATTGTCAAAATTAGGCTTACAATAACACTACAATGAAGTTACTGTGAAAAGCCCCTAGTCGCCACATTCTGGCGCCTGTTCAGGTACACAGAGGGAGAATTCAGAATGTCCAATTCATCTAACATCACGGGCTGGATTCTCAGTTTGGGAGACTAGGACCCAAGCCGGTGCAAAAATGGTGGTTTTCACAGTCCAGGAAAACTGGCACAAAACGGCTACCGATTCCGTGCTCGGGGGGGGAGGGGGGGGGGGGGGACTACAGCCAGGCAGCGTAGAGCTCCCAGCTCCAGCTGCCAAAACGGCCTGGCCACGCATGCAAACGGCAGCGGCCTGCAGCGGCCGCGCCGTGCTTCAGGGCGGACGCAGCCCGCGGACCCGGACCACAGAAATAGTCCCCCCTTCGGCTGCTCGCGAGCCCGGACCGCTCCCCCCCACAGTGCCCCCAGCCCCGAATAAAGCCACCTCTGCCCGCGGATCGGCCCTACCCAACTGTGGCAGCGCTGGACTGAGTCCGCAGCTGCCACGCTGTGTTCACGATGGGTGGGACCGCATGTCCCACACCATTGGAAACTCGGCCGGTCTGTAACTGAGCATTGCAGGGCGGGCCTCTGGCAAAGGCCTGAGGCCGTGGATACAGAGTGCAGCGTACTCCTAAAGTATGTCGCTTTTCATAGGGCGGAGCATCGCGAAAGCGGTGACGCCTCTGATTTTGGCATCATTGGGGATTCTCCGCCCCCCTCACCAAACACAATTTTGGTGTCGCGGAGATCAGAGAATAGAGCCGCACGTCTTTCAGGACTTGTGGGAGGAAACCGGAACACCCGGAGGAAACCCACGCAAACATGGTGAGAACGTGCAGATTCCGCACAGACAGTGACCCAAGCCGGGGATCAAACCTGGGACTCTGGCGTTGTGAGGCAACAATGCTAACCACTGTGCTACCGTGCCGCCCAATTTAAATGAACTAATTGTTCAATCATTGTGAATGTTTATAAACACCCAACACTGTGGTTAGCAAAGGGGAACTGAAAGGACTTTTTTGAAGTTGCCTGCAGCTGTCAATCAGAACAAGGATGTTTATAAACATTGGGCGTGAGTCTCCCGAGTTACGAAAACTCGGGAAGCTGGCGTCAAAAACGGGCGCGTTTGACGCCAGCCTCCGCCCCCCCGACCGGGAACCGATTCAGCTCCCCGGTCGGGGCTAGTATCGCGCGGCCGTGAACTCCGGCATCGCGGGCTTAACGAATTTCGTTAAGCCCGCTAGCCAGAGTTAGCGACGGCTGACGCGTCAGATGACGTCAGCCGCGCATGCGCGGATTGGACGACTCCAACCCGCGTATGCGCGGATGATGTTATCGCGCTTGTGCGTGAAACCCGCGCATGCGCGGGCCGTTATGCCCCGCAGAAGGATCCATCGGGGCGGCGGAGGGAGAAAGAGTGCGCGGGGTAAGTACCCGCTGCCCGCGATCGGTGCCCACCGATCGCGGGCCCATGGCACCCTTGGCACGTCCGTGGTACGGCCGTGTCAATCGGTGCCATGGTTCCCGAGAACGGGACTTTACGGCCGTTTTTACGAACGGTCAGAGCAGGTGTGTTTTACGCTTGTAAAAACGGCCGTAAAGGCCTTGGAATTCGGCCCATCGGCCAGGAGAGAATCGCTGCTCGCCGTAAAAAAACGGCGGGCAGCGATTCGTGTCAGGAGGCGGGCGTGGTGGGGGGGGGGGAGAATAGCGGGAGGGCGTCGGACCAGCGTGTCCGTAAAAATTTACGCCGCCCGCTATTCTCCGAATTTTTGTGAGAGCGGAGAATTGCGCCCTTGTGTTTAGGAACAATGGGGAGTACTTCAGATATGTTCAAGTGTGGTGCCTGAATGGTGTGGGGGGGGAGGGGTGTAACCCATTACTTCCCTGGTGGGGGGAGGGGATGGGGATGATGTCCCTCTTTTCTGAGGGTTTGGGGTGCTCCCTTTGTCAGTGGAGGCTCACCATTTCTGTTGTGGGGTGGAGGGGGACTGGTCTCTGGACGCTGGGGCATCCCAAAATTGGTAAGAGCAGGCTGACCAGCACGCTATCCGCTATGAATATTTTAGCGTACTAAAGGTGAGGGAATCTCACCTCAGAGGCACTCCTTTTTTTTTTTTTTTTTTAAATAATTTTTATTGAAATTTTTCGATACAAACATTTACCCCTACTACATTTTAAATTATAACACAACAAATCCCCCCTGGAAAATCCTCCCCACGCCCTCCCCCGCGCGCACCCCCCCACCCTCCCCCCCCCCGCGCCACCAGTCTAGCAACCAAACCGTTTTCCCTTTCTGCCGATGGCCTCGGGCAGTCATTGCCCGCGACCCCCCGCTGACGTGCTCCCTTCGTTGCTATCCCCCCCCCCCCTCCCTTCCCCCCCCCCCCCCCCCTTTCTCCCCGGGTTGCTGCTGTTTCGGCCTCCAGTTCCTATCTCTGATCCAGAAAGTCAAGGAAGGGCTGCCACCGCCGGAAGAACCCCGTACCGACCCTCTCAGGGCGAATTTGATTCTTTCCAATTGGATGAAGCTTGCCATGTCGTTTAACCAGGTGTTAACACTTGGTGGCCTTGTGTCCCTCCACTGAATCAAGATCCTTCTCCGAGCTACCACGGACGCAAAGGCCAATATTCCGGCCTCCCCTGCCTCTTGTACTCCTGGCTCCACCCCAACCCCAAAAATCGCTAGCCCCCACCCTGGTTTGACCCTGGTTCCCACCACTCTCGATACCGTCCCCGCCACCCCCTCCCAGAACTCTTCCAGTGCCGGGCACATCCAGAACATATGTACATGGTTCGCAGGGCTTCCCGAACACCTAACACACCTGTCCTCACCCCCGAAGAACCGACTCATCCTAGTCCCCGTCATATGGGCTCTATGCAGCACCTTAAATTGGATGAGACCCAACCTTGCGCACGACGACGACGAATTGACCCTCTCTAAGGCATCCGCCCATGTCCCATCTTCTATCTGCTCTCCCAGCTCCGCTTCCCACTTGTCTTTCAGCTCCTCTATCGATACCTCCTCCACCTCCTGCATTATTTTGTAGATGTCCGAGACCTTCCCTTCTCCGACCCAGACCCCTGACAGCACCCTATCACTCACCCCTCTATCGGGAAGCAAGGGAAATCCTTCCACCTGTCGTCTGGCAAATGCCTTCACCTGCAGGTATCTAAACGTGTTCCCCGGGGGGAGCTCAAATTTCTCCTCCAGCTCTCCCAGGCTCGCAAACCTCCCCTCTATGAACATGTCCCTCAGTTGCCTGATGCCCGCCCTGTGCCAGCTCTGGAATCCCCCGCCAGTGTTCCCCGGGACAAATCTGTGGTTCCCTCTCAGTGGCGCCGCCATCAGACCCCCCACTTCCCCCCTGTGTCGCCTCCACTGCCCCCAGATTTTAAGGGTGGCCGCCACTACCGGACTCGTGGTATACCTTGTGGGGGGGAGCGGCCATGGTGCCGTTGCTAGCGCCCCCAGGCTTGTATTGCCGCAGGACGCCCTCTCCATACGTTTCCAAGCTGCCCCCTCCCCCTCCATCACCCACTTGCGCACCATCGATGCGTTCGCCGCCCAGTAGTACCCGGAAAGATTGGGTAGCGCTAATCCTCCACTGTCCCTACTCCGTTCCAAGAAAATCCTTCTCACTCTAGGGGTGCCATGTGCCCACACATAGCCCATAATGCTGCTCGTTACCTTCTTGAAGAAGGCCCTGGGGAGAAAGATGGGCAAGCACTGGAACAGGAACAAGAACCTCGGGAGGACCGTCATCTTGACTGACTGCACCCTCCCTGCTAGCGACAGCGGTACCATGTCCCACCTCTTGAACTCCTCCTCCATCTGCTCCACCAGCCTTGAAAAGTTCAGCTTGTGGAGGGTCCCCCAGTTCCTTGCCACCTGCACCCCTAAGTACCTGAAGCTCTTTACTGCTCTCTTAAAGGGGAGCCGCCCAATTCCCTCCCCCTGATCTCCCGGGTGTATCACAAAGACCTCACTTTTACCCACATTTAATTTATATCCCGAAAAGTCCCCAAACTCCGCTAGTATTTCCATTACCTCCGGCCTCAGAGGCACTCCTAATAACAGTGGGAACCACTCCGGTTTTCCTGCTAGTGGGAGTAACTCGTTTCAAAATGGGAGATTTGTGCCCTGATTGCCTGGTTCCCCACTTTTGGATTGAACTGGGTGGGTCAATCATTAAAATATTCAAATAGACAATTAATAAAGTTATAGCATCATAGAGTACAGGAAGATGCTCTTTAGCTCATTGTGTCTGAGCTGGCTATCAAGCACCTATGTATTGCAATCCCATTTTCCGGCACTTGGCCCATACACTTGTAGGCTAGGGCATTTCAAATGCTCATCTAAATGCTTCATAAATGTTGTGAGGGTTCTCGCTTTTACCGCCCTTTCAGGCAGTGAATTTCTCACCACCCCTGGGTGAAAAGGTTTTCCATCAAATCCCCTCTAAATCTCCTGCCCATTATGTTAAATCTATGCCCCTTGATTATTGACCCCTCAACTTAGGGGGGAAGGTTTCTTACTATCTTGGGGTTTTCACAGTAACTTCATTGCAGTGTTAATGTAAGCCTACTTGTGACAAAAAAGATTATTATTATCTACCCTATCTATGTCCTTATTCATTTTGTATACTTATTGGCCGCAAGGTGGTGCTGTGATTAGCACTGCTGCCTTACGGCACCGAGGACCCAGGTTTGATCCCGGCCCCGGTCACTGACCGTGTGGAGTTGCACATTCTCCCAGTGTCTGCGTGGGTTTCACCCCCACAACCCAAAGGTGTGCAGGGTAGGTGGAATGGCCACGCTAAATTGCCTCTTCATTGGAAAAAAAATTAAAAGATAATTTTGTACACCTCAATCAGGTCCCCCCTCAGCTTTTCTCTAATCAAAGGAAAACAACCTCAGCCTAACCAGCCTCTCTTCATAGCTGAAATGCTCCAGCCCAGGCAACATCCTGGTGAACCTCCTCTGCACTCTCTCTAGTACAATCACTTCCTTCCTGTAGTGTGGCGACCAGAACTGCGCACAGTACTCTAGCTGTGGCTAAACGATCACTTTATACAGCTCCATCATAACCTTCTTGCTCTTTGTTTTTAAATACATTTTTAATTAGCTTTACCCCACATTTTAACAATAATTGCAACAAATAAGAAAAAATTGTGTACCATGGGTGCAGGCAGAACAGAGTTACTGTCAGCATAAATAAAAACAAAACAGTGCAGAATAGATTTGGATGAGGACAATTGAGGGTTCAGAGCTTCTAGCTTAAATGCTGGATCAATCCAACAATGAAATACCACAGTGAGTGGGGAAAAGAGAGACAGATCATATTAATACCGAAGGAGATGAATGCAAACCGTACACCCCAAAGTATAGTGATTCAGACTGACAATTTGAGATTAATTAAATTGAATTGAAATAAGACAAATTCACTCATGGAAAGTTCAACAGAAGCAAGTCAGCCAAAGTGCAGCCTACAAATTTAAGATCGGGATCCCACACTTGCCGGAACGCATCGTACATACGAACAGGTTTCAGGCTGACCCTGTGGGAAGAGGCGCTGGGAAATTTAAAAAAAGATCAAAATGGAGGTCAGAGCTCATAGTCTGAAATTATTGAACTCAATGTTGAGTCCAGAAGGCTGTAAAGTGCTTAATCAGAATGAGGTGCTATTTCTACAGTTTGTGTTGGGCTTCACTGAAACATAGCAGCAGGATGAGAACGTAGATGTTGAATTGAAATGGCAAGTGACAGGAAGGTCGGGGATATGCTTTCTGGACTGAGTGAAGGTCTTCATTGGTGAAGCAGTCACCCAGGCTGCGTTTAGTCTCCCCGATCTAGAGAAGACTGCATTGTGAGCAGCAGATACAGTAGACTAAATTGAAAGAAATGCAAATGTATCGCTGCTTCACCTGAAAGGAGTGTTTGGGGCCCTGGACTGTGAGGAGAGAGGAGGTAAAGGCGCAAGTGTTATACCTTCTGTGATTCATTTGTACTTCTTTCCTCATTCTGCTATTAGAGCATTCTGCTATCTAACCTTTGGACCACTATTTGCGTTTTCCTCAGTCTATCTTGTGTCTATGATATCTTTGCCAAATCTCTGCTTAGCTCTGACCTGTCTTTGGCTTTGGATTTTGCTGCACCAGCTCCACCCCCCTTTCTTCGACAGAATAAAATCAATCACATTCCTACTTTTCCCGCTCTGAACTCGAAGAGAAATGACACTAAACAAGCCAGACATCTGGCTGCCTGGAAGCTGTCAATCACAGCCTAGTAAAAGCAATTTCTCATTGATGTGAATAAAAGCCTGCAGATCAAAGGATCTGAGGGGGTTTAAATCCTGGTGATGTAGTTTTCACTTTCTCAGAATGTATAGCTGCTGCTTTCTCTGCCTGAGTCAGCAGCTGTTGGGGGACAGGTGATTTTTAAAGCAGTGATTCTTTTTCACTGTTTCTGTCTGGACTGTTCTTTAGCTTCAAGCAGGGTTCTCTGTCGGGGAGGTTCTGTTATGGGGGGGTCTCTGTTAAGGAGGAACTCTGTTATGGGGATCACTGGTGGTGGGCTCCGATGGGGCATCTGGTGGGGGTGGGGTGGGCTGGATTTATAATGTAAGGGGGCGGGGGACCCTCCGATGGACTTTGGGGGCACCTACCTTAAAGACTTACCCCCTTGGCCCACCGCGCCAGGGCCCGCTGACAAATTCCTGCACCAATCTACACTCAAGTGAATCCCAGCCCAGAGGATCAGCGAATCATAGAGGTGTGGAAAATAGTTAATAGGATACAAATGGGTAATTTTTTACCTATTTGGGTCCTCCCAATGTTGTGGGATCCGCCAAAGGGGGACTGAAGCATCAGAAACGGATTGTGCCCTTTTTTGCCCGATCACCATCTCTCTGCCAGCAACGGAGATTCCAGCCCATTATGTACCCCAGAATATTTAATTCCTAACCTTGATCACCTTGTAACCATGTTTCTGTAATGGCAATTAGATCTAAATAATTTACATCTATTTGTGCCATTATTTCAACTGCCTAATTTCAAATACATTGTGCATCCAGCTGAAGAATGTAAAATCTAATTCTTTTAAACTTCTATTCCCTGCAATTATCTCATTCACTGATGTACAATTTTTGTTAAATGCTCTGTCCCTACTTGTCTCATTCTGCTTGCCTTTACCCACAGCGTCCACTGTTCCAATATCGCTTTCTTTGAATTGCTAAATCTCACTTCACCCGAATCATAATTTAAAGCTAATAGGTCTAACATTTTGTTTATAAAGGAGGTGCGACACAGGAATTAAGAGAATATGATTATGAAACACACAAGCATTATGAAAACTACTTTTGAAGACCTGATTTTTAGTTTTGCAACATTCTAACCACTGTTGTTATCCAATATATTACAATGATATTGAATCATATCATCTCCCTCATGAAAAATAAACTTTCCATTGGAGCCAGGATGACTAACTCTTATGAAATAAGGGTCATTCTCCCCCTAGTGGCTGATAGCCATATTGCACAAGTTTACAAAAACAGCAGAGGCAAATTGCAAGAGGAGGCTCAGGTTAAGTCTCGCTAGAAATAAGGGACAAAAGGTGTCAGGGACATGGACAAATGGTCATAATAATCCCTAGAAATACAGGACAGTTTGTCAACTAGGTTTAAAGAGATTCTGGTGAGGGTCAGAATGGCTGCAGGAAGCTATATTTCTGAAGGTTAGTGTAGACAAAGAAATGCAAGGAAAACGCAGGAAGACTGCTCCCCCATTCCTCCATCTCCCCCCCCCCCCCCCCCCCCCCGCCCCAGAATTCTCTGACTAAAGATTCTTCCTCGGAGATGATGCTGGAGGCAGTGAGGGCCAGAAGGCGTGCTTTTTTCTCTGGATTAGAGGAAGAGACTAACCATCCAAACTAAACAAGCGTGGCTGGAATAAAAACAGAAATGCTGGAAAAACTCAGCAGGTCTGATAGCATCTGTGGAGAGAGAAACAGAGTTAATTTTTTGAGTCGATAGCTGACTGTGAAGTCAAAGGGCATGAGATGTATGGAAGCTCAAGGACACTGGTTGGATTGGATGGATTTGTTTATTGTTGCATGTTCTGAGGTATAGTGAAAAGTATTGTTCTGTATACAGTTCAGACAGATCATTCCATACATGAAGATAAAAAAAACATAGGGAAAACATAAAATACACAATATAAATACATAGACACAGGCATCGGGTGAAGCATACAGGAGTATAGTACTACTAAGTAGAGAAGATGTGTGAAGAGATCAGATCATTCCGTAAGAGGGCCGTTTAGGAATCTTGTAACAGCAAGGAAGAAGCTGTTTTTGAATCTGTTAGTGCGTGTTCTCAGACTTCTGTATCTCCTGCCTGATGGAAGTAGTTGGAAGAGTGATTGAGCTGGGTGAGAGGGGTCTTTGATTATGCTGCCCGCTTTCCCAAGGCAGCGGGAAGTGTAGAAACAGTCAATGGATGGGAGGGAGGTTTGTGTGATGGACTGGCCGGTGTTCACGACTCTCTGTAGTTTCTTACAATCTTGGGCCGAGCAGTTGCCATACCAGACTGTGATGCAGCCAGATAGGATGCTTTCCATGGTGCATCTGTAAAAGTTGGTTAGAGTCAATGTGGATATGCCCAATTTCCTTAGTTTCCTGAGGAAGTATAGGCACTGTCGTGCTTTCTTAGTCATAGCATCGACATGGGTGGACCAGGACTGATTGTTGTGATGTGCACACCTAGGAATTTGAAGCTGTCAACCATCTCCACTTCGGCCCGGTTGAAACTGACAGGGGTGTGTACAGTACTTTGCTTTCTGAAGTCAATGACCAGCTCTTTGGTTTTGCTGACATCGAGGGAAAGATTATTGTTGTTACACCACTCCACTAGGTTCTCTATCTCCCTCCTATATTCTGACTCATCATTGTTCGCGATCCGACCCACTACGGTCGTGTTGCCAGCAAACGTGTAGATAGAGTTGGAGCCAAATTTTGCCACATGCAGTCGTGTGTGTACAGGGACGCAGCCTTGTGGGGCCCTGGTATTGAGGACTATTGTGGAGGAGGTGTTGTTGTTTATTCTTACTGATTGTGCTCCATGAGTCAGAAAGTCAAGGATTCAGTTGCAGAGTGAGGAGCCAAGTCCTAGGTTTTGGAGCTTTGTTATGAGCTTGGCTGAGATTATGGTGTTCAAGGTGGAGCTATAGGATGTAGGAGTCCTTGTTGTCAAGATGCTCCAGGGATGAGTGCAGACCAGGGAGATGGTGTCTCCTGTGGACCGGTTGTGGTGGTATGCGGATTACAGTGCATCTAGGCATTCTGTGAGTATGGAGTTGATGTGCCTCATTACCAACCTCTCGAAGCACTTCATTACAATTGATGTCAAATCCACCGGATGATTGTTGTTGATGTACGTTGCCTGATTCTTCTTTGGCACCGATATGATGGTGGTCTTCTTGAAGTAGGTGGGAATCTTGGAATGGAGTAGGGAGAGGTTGAAGATGTCTGCGAACGGCAGAGATTGTGGTGGCATTGGATGGGGAGAAGGCCTTTGACAGGGTTGAGTGGGGGTACTTGTGGGAGGTGTTAGAGAGGTTCGGGTTTGGGGAGGGGTTTATTAAATGGGTGAGGTTGCTGTACAAGGCCCCGATAGCGAGTGTAGTGACAAACGGGAGGAGGTCCGAGTACTTCAGGCTCTACTGTGGGACAAGGTAGGGGTGCCCCCTGTCCCACTTGCTTTTTGCGTTGGCAATTGAGCCTCTGGCCATGGCGCTCAGGGAGTCGGGGAGGTGGAGGAGTCTGGTGCGGGGTGGGGAGGAGCACCGAGTGTCGCTTTATGCAGATGACTTGTTGCTGTATGTAGCAGACCCGGTGGAGGGAATGCCGGAGGTGATGGAGATTCTTGCTGAGTTTGGGAGTTTCTCGGGCTACAAGTTGAACCTGGGCAAGAGCGAGCTGTTTGTTGTACACCCGGGAAATCAGGAGCTGGGGATTGGTAGGCTCCCGCTAAAAAGGGCAGTGAGGAGTTTTAGGTACCTGGGGGTTCAGGTGGCTAGGAGTTGGGGGACTTTGCATAAGTTTAATTTTACTAGGTTGGTGGAGCAGATGGAGGAGGAGTTTAAGAGGTGGGACATGCTGCCGCTGTCATTGGCGGGTAGAGTACAGTCCGTGAAAATGACGGTGCTCCCAAGGTTTTTGTTTCAGTGCCTCCCCATTTTCATTCCGAGGGCCTTTTTTAGGAGGGTGAACAGCAGCATCATAGGATTTGTTTGGCGCACGGGACTCCGAGGGTGAGGAGGATCTTTTTGGAGCGGGGCGGGGATAGAGGGGGGCTGGCGCTGCCCAATCTCTCTGGGTACTATTGGGCGGCTAACATCTCGATGGTACGTAAGTGGGTAATGGATGGGGAGGGGGCAGCTTGGAAACGGATGGAGATGGCGTCCTGTGGAGGCACGAGCCTGAAGGCACTGGTAACGGCGCCGTTGCCGCTCCCTCCAATGAGGTACACTACGAGCCCGGTGGTGGCGGCTACCCTCAAGATTTGGGGGCAGTGGAGGCGACACAGGGGGAAGTGGGGGGCTCGGTGGAGGCCCCGCTGCAGGGGAACCACCGGTTTGTCCCAGGGAACATTGATGGCGGGTTCCTGGGGTGGCACAGGGCAGGCATAAGGAAGTTGGGAGACCTGTTCATTGACGGGAGGTTTGCGAGCCTGGGTGAGCTGGAGGAGAAGTTTGAGCTCCCCCGGGGGAATATGTTCAGGTACCTTCAGGTTAAGGCGTTTGCTAGGCGGCAGGTGGAGGGGTTCCCTTTGCTGCCCCCGCGGGGGGTAAGAGATAGGGTGCTCTTGGGGCTGTGGGTCGGGGATGGGAAGGTGTCTGACATCTACCAAGGTGATGCAGGAGGTGGAAGAGGCGTCGGTAGAGGAGCTGAAGGCTAAGTGGGAAGTGGAGCTGGGGGAGCAGATCGAGGAGGGGACATGGGCGGACGCCCTGGAGAGGGTGAACTCCTCTTCATGTGCGAGGCTTAGCCTCATCCAGTTCAAGGTACTGCACAGGGCTCATATGTCCGGGACGAGGATGAGCAGGTTTTTTGGGGGTGAGGACAGGTGCATCAGGTGTTTGGGGAGCCCAGCGAACCATACCCATATGTTTTGGGCATGCCCGGCACTGGGGGAATTCTGGCAGGGGGTGGCGAGGACGGTGTCGAGGGTGGTAGGATCCAGGGTCAAACCAGGGTGGGGACTCGTGATATTTGGAGTTGGGGTGGAGCCGGGCGTGCAGGAGGCGAAAGAGGCCGGTGTTTTGGCCTTTGCGTCCCTAGTAGCCCGGCGGAGGATCTTGTTGCAATGGAAAGATGCAAGACCCCCAAGCGTGGAGACCTGGATCAATGACATGGCGGGATTCATTAAGCTGGAGAAGGTCAAATTCTCCCTGAGGGGGTCGGTGCAGGGGTTCTTTAGACGGTGGCAGCCTTTCCTCGACTTTCTGGCTCAACGATAAGGTACTAGGTCAGCAGCAGCAGCAACCCAGGGGGGGTTTCAGGGGGGAATTGTTTATGTTAATTTAATTATTGTTAATTTATTTTGTTGTTTATTGGGTGTCGGGGATGTTTATTATTGTTATTATTATTATTGTTCTGTTGTTATACATTTTTTTCAAAAAATTTCAATAAAAATTATTTTTTAAAAAAATGTCTGCGAACACATCTGTCAGCTGGTCCGCGCAGGATCTGAGTGCATGACCAGGGATCCTGTCAGGACCCGTCGCCTTCTGAGGGTTCACTTTCAAGAAGGCTGACTTGACTTTGGAAGCTGTGACAGTAGGCATGGGCGTGTCCAAGGCTGCTGGGTCAGTTGACAGCTTTATGATGGTTTCCTGCTCTAACTGAGCATAGAATGCAATGAGTTCATCGGACAGAGGTGCACTGCTGCCGGAGATTCTGCTCGGCTTCGCTTTGTAGCCCATTTTGGAGGCCAGGCTGTCAGGGATTAGGGTATGGGTGGCTGGCTGTTCAAGTTAGAAAGCTAGTTTAATCCACAATCCTTGAGTGTATTTTAGTTTCCTAACGTTATCAAAATACAGAAACCAGTACAAGAACACCAAACACATGGCACCTCAGAACACACTTACCACCCCCCCTACCTACACCAGCAGAAAGGCACACCAGTCCAACCCACCAGAATAGGCCACTCCAACATGGTGCAAGGTGGAGAGAGAGAAAGAACAGTCCACCCCTCTCGAGAGTGCATAATTCAGCCCAGAATAACCTCAGCATATCATAAACCAAACCGTACGGAGCATATCAAAAGACAAGGAACAATGGCACCAGCTGCTGAGGCAGTGCCCCTGCCCCCACCCCGCCCCCTCCTCCCCGCCCCGACCCTCGCCCCTGACCCACATAATGCAAGGCATTATGGTGAATTCGCTCATTAGTCACCCCGTTCAAATGATGATGGGGTCAGCATCTTGTTCCCTCGTGAGGTTAGAATATAGGTGTTTTGCCGCCTCTTGATTCGAACATGGTTTCGGCCAATGGCATCCTCATAACTAGAGAACACCTGACAGGCCTGGGTGCTGTTGTGGGGAAACCTTCCATCGATGGGAGATTTGGGGGATGGAGTTGGGGTCCTGCGCCAGGAGCGACGCAACTTAATTGTGTCACCAATGTGGGTGGTGGGAGAGACATCGCGCTGCCATTCTCATACTCAACACGGAGGAAGTACCGAGTTTGCACGGGGGTTTGCGGAGTGTGGCGCCATGATATGGCAACATGGAGAGTCTTTGTGGGTGATCAAAGTGATTTTTAACAGTAGCTAGTTATTACAATGGTGTCTTTTCTTTAATAGTGCCTAGGGTCATCCGTGACCACTAGCTGCCGATCATGTCTTAGCCTTCCTCACCCTCCTGCTACGTCTAGGTGCTGCCACAAGATCTGCAGCTGAGGATGAGGCCGCCTGCTGACTTCATGCCATATTGCCTGTGATGACCGTGACGGGCATCCCTTGGGAAGCATGGGTGTTGCAGTGCTGCCCTCCTTGGCGTGCAGGGCTGCAGGAGTTTCGCACACAGGGAGGGGGTGTCAGATGGGCTGGACACCCCCAGATGAAGGACCTGGGCTGTACTTCTGCAGATGCTCCATGGGATGGAGAGGCCACTGGAATGAGATCCAGAAGCCCCTCCATCCTCTGGCACACACATTTGTCAATTCCCACTAGTACCTGCACCATGCAGTTGAAGCCCTGCACCATGGAGCTCATGAGCTGAGCCATGGAACGGACATCTCCTGCCATGGAGTGCACTTCCTGCACCAAGGTCTTCACTGTGGTTGCCACCCTTGCAGTGTTGGCATTGATTCATTGGACTGATGGCACCATCTCCTTGGTCAGAAGGCGATGGGGCTCCTCCAGTTGGCCTTGCAATCTGAGGAGGGATGCTGTCATCCCTTCCTGATGTTCATGATTATATCTTTGCAACTCCAGTAAGTCTAGAATGACCGTATTCATGGGCACATCATCGGCCTGTGGCTCATCAGTGTCCTGGCCTCCAGCATTCTTCCGAGTGCCAGATCCCTGGGAGGTCCCTGCCTCTGCCTGCTGTGGTCATCAGGTGTGAGGTGCTGAAAAGTGAGTAACCAGGAAGCCTGCCTACTACATGATCCCACTGAGGTGTGAGTATCTGTGCTGGTGGAGGGTTCACATGACAGGTGTGATGCCTCATCACTGCTGGTCTTGGAGCTGCTCGGGTCTGTAGTGTCCAGGGGCCTTCAGGATGGTCCGGGCTGGTCTGCTGATTGACCTGCAATGGCGGGGAGATGGCAATAGTGTGGCACCGTGGAAAGCTGGTAGGAGAAAGGTCACTCACATGAGGATTGTACCATGGCTGAATGTGTTGAGGGTTCTCACTTGCGTCTTTGGCCCCGACCTTTCCCGCTGCACAGGACGGCTCGTTCATTCCTCAAATGGGTTTCAGGTCTTGAGCTCTGGCATCACTCCAGTCGGCTGTGCCCCCTCACACCAGTTGTGTTTGAGTTTGTCCTGCAATGAGATAGATGGGAAGTGGGCAGGCGGGAGTCATGCCATGTCAGATTGGACAGGTGTGGCATGCGTGGAAGGTGAGTGTGAGCAGGCATTTGAAGGATACTGGAGCTGCTGAGGGGATTATGGGGATGAGAATGAATAGTGCTGTTGCCCCGCGAGGTTGGTGGGAGCGAGATCACCATGGAGGTGTGAGGGCTGTGTTAAGCGGTGCTGAGGGAGACATGAGGAGATGGACTTATGCTGGCTGTAAGAAGTAGGGCATTCATCTTCTTGCGAGGCTGCTTCCCCATCCTCTTTTGGAGTAGGCTGGCGCTAACAATCGCAGCCACAGTCTCCCAGGTTTGCTGGGTGGAGATCTGCCCAAGCATTGGATAGAGGGTTTCTCACCTCTTCTTGACCCCATCGAGAAGATTGCTGAGGGCTCCTTCTGTAAAATGTGCTGCAATCTTTCTGACAGCCATCTCCCCAATTGGACTTGGATCAAATGCTGGGGAGGCATTTAAAAGGAGCGCCCCACTAATTACAGAAATTACATTTTCCCAGGGTGTGTGTATAGAGGAAAGCCATCATGAGCGCAGCACGATTCATGTGGAGGGAAAAAATGTTGTTAAAGAGACTGAATATCCGGTGATTTTTCCCACCATCGGCACGGATAGGATTCTCTCTAGTTTTCTCATTGGAACCGACACCGATTCCACCCATAATGTTCAACAAAAATACATTCCACTGAAAAACAGCAACTCAGCAAGAAATACCCATCATTGGCTCACTCAGGAAGTTCAGACTGAAAGAGGAGGCTTACAATCTTGCAAAAAGAATAGCGAGTCTGAGGATTGGGAGTGTTTTAGAAACAAGCAATGGGCCTCCATAGAGCTGTTCAAAAAAGGAAAAAATAGAATAAGAGTAAACTACCTTGAAATATAATAATGCACTGTAAGAACACAAGTATATAAAAAGGAAAGAGTAGCTAACATAAATGTTGGTCCTTAGCAGTACAGGCAGGAGAAATTATCTAGGGGAATGAAGGAACGGTAAAGGCATCAAACAAACATTTTGGGGGGAATTCTCCGTTGGTTGACGCCGGAATCGGGAAATGCAATTGGGTGGAGAATCGGTTTTGACTCCAAAATTGTGGCAGGAACCTGTTTCACACCAAATTGCCTCGACAGTGGCACCAATGCATTCCACTCTGCACGTACAGTAAACACCCTTGGCATATTATTAGCGGGCCTGACGTGATTCTCTGCCCCCACCGGGCTGAATTCCCGGCAGCGAGGTTCAATTGTACTTTTAAAAATCCTGAAACAGGCGCCATGGCTCCTGAGGGAGAGAGAGGGGGTATGGAAAGTGTCCAACATCGCCATAGTTTGCTGACAGTCGTGCCGCTGCTCCTGGGCTTCTGCCAGTGCCCAGGGGGGTGGCCAGGAGGTGGGCTGTGGAGTTTGGATGGACGTGCATGGAACACCACTGCTGTGGCCTGCAAGGCAGCTATGCAGCTGCACACGTCGCTGACTGCCCACTATGAACTTAGTGCCACAGGTCGTATGAGTGGTCCCCCCAGGGCAATCCTCTAGGTGCCCTCTGGCCCCAGCCAACCCATCAACAGGATGGGCGTGCTCCAGCACAACCAGTGGCATCTTGTTGGCTGGGATGGTGTGTGTGGAGTGGTGTGTATATGCGGCTGCAGCTTGTCAGCCTCCTGAGTGTCAATGGCGAATCCAGCGAAACGCACACCGTTTCTGATTAGAATCGATTGTGTTCCACATGGCACTGGTACTAGTCCCTTAACAGTGGCTGAATCGGTCCAGGTGTGGCACCAGTTTTGCTGTAGTGGAAGTCTGTGAATCCTGCCCCGGCATCAACACTTGGTCTCAGGAACGGAGAATCATGCCTTTTGTGTCTGTCTTTACAGTAGAAGATGTTAGTTTCATACCATATATTGACATTAACCCAGGGCTAGAGTGAGGAAATTAATACCAGCACAGAAAAAATATTTGAGAAATGTAAGGGACTAAAATCTGATAAATCCTCAGAACATGATGGTTGGCACCCTAGGGTTTAAAAAAAAAAATTTAGTGTGCCCAATTCAATTTTTTTTCAATTAAGGGGCAAGTTAGCTTTCTAATCCACCTACCCTGCACATCTTTGGGTTGTGGGGGTGAGAACCGCGCAGACATGGGAAGAATGTTTAAACTCCATACGGACAGTGACCTGGGGCCGGGATTGAACACAGGTCCTCGGCGGCGTGAGACAGCAGTGTTAACCACTGCGCCACCGTACCGCCCTACCCTAGGGTTTTAAAATAGATAGCTGCAGGGATGTTGGTTGCGCTAGCTATGCGAGGGAATTCTCCATTCCTGAGAATAAGTGTCGGGGCGGGAGGAGGGGGTCGCTGAGTGTCAACCCGGACCCGTCCTGTGGAGTGGCTACGGTGGCCACCAACTCCCTTGAGTTCCAATCCTCTGATGAGGCTGCGTCTCGAAGTCAGCACATGGGACAGGGCGGCACGGCTGTGCATGTGCTGCTAAGTGAGCTGGGGCCCTCCGGTCTCAGAGCCCCCAGAGGACGCCCGCCAGGGGATGAGGTAAGAAGCTGGCTGCCTCCAACTCAGATGTGCATCCTGGGGAAACACCTATACATAGCGGTCAAGCTAGGAAGGCAAAGCAGGTTGAGGATCACTGAGGGCACCGGGGGAGGGGTTGGCGCGTTTAGGTAGGGGGTGGGGAGGGAGGGGTGGTTGGGTTTGGCCCAATACAAGAACAAACAGATCCTGGAAACATTACATAAATGCAAATTACTGCCGATGCTGGAATCTGAAACCAAAGAGAAAATGCTGTAAAATCTCAGCAGGTCTGGCAGCATCTGTAAGCAGAGAAAAGAGCTGATGTTTCGAGTCCAGATGTCCCTTTGTCAAAGCTAAAAGACAGAAAAAGTGGTAAATATTTATTTATTTATTTTTAAAAATGTTTTTATTTCAAATTTTTCAATAATCTTTCTAAACCACTACAAAAAAGAGAATAATACAAAGAAAACAACCCTGAGTTGCTGCTGCTGCTGACCTCCACCTATCGTTCTGCGAGAAAGTCAAAGAACGGTTGCCACCGCCTGGAGAACCCCTGCAGAGACCCTCGCAAGGCAAACTTTATCTTCTCTAACCTGAGAAACCCAGCCATGTCACTGATCCAAGCCGCCACGCTCGGGGGATTTGCGTCCCTCCACATTAACAAGAGCCTTCTCCGGGCTACCAAGGAGGCAAAGGCCAGAACTCCGGCCTCTTTCGATCCCTGCACTCCCGGATCTTCCGATACCCCAAATATCGCTATCTCCCAACTCGGTTTTACCCAAGTGTCCAAGATCTTGGACATAGCCTTTGCAAAGCCCTTCCAAAATTCCGTAAGAGCCGGGCATGCCCAGAACATATGAGCATGATTAGCTGGGCTCCCTGAACACCTCACACACTTGTCCTCTATCCCAAAAAACTTACTCATTCTTGCCCCTGTCATATGTGCCCGATGCACCACTTTAAACTGAATCAGGCTAAGCCTGGCGCAAGGTGAGGAGGAATTGACCCTGCCCAGGGCGTCAGCCCACAGGCCCTCATCCAGCTCCTCCTCCCACTTGCCCTTCAGCTCTTCCACCGAGATCTCCTCCGCCGCCTGCAGCTCCTGGTATATATCTTGCCATCCCCAACCCACACATCCGAGACCACCCTATCCTGTATCCTCCGAGCAGGCAGCCGTGGGAATTCCCGCACCTGCTTTTTCACGAATGCCCAAACCTGCATGTACCTAAAGGTATTCCCCGGGGGTAGCCCAAATTTCTCTTCCAGCGCCCTTTGACTGGCAAAGGTACCATCAATAAACAAGACCCCCATTCTTTTGATTCCCGCCCTATACCAACTTAGGAACCCACCATCTATCCTACCTGGAACGAACCTATGATTGTTCGTATCGGGGTCCAAACTGAGGCCCCCACATCCCCCTATGCCGTCTCCACTGCCCCCAGATCCTCAATGTCACCGCCACCGCCGGGCTCGTGGTGTACAGCGTCAGCGGAAGCGGCAACGGTACCGTCACCAGTGCCCTCAAGCTAGTGCCTATACAGGACGATGTTTCTAGCCGTTTCCACACCGCCCCCTCTCCCTCCATTATCCACTTCCGAATCATCGATACATTCGCTGCCCAGTAATAACTGCACAAGTTCGGCAGCGCCAACCCACCCCACTAACGACTGCGCTCCAAAAACAGTCTCTTAACTCGCGGGGTCTTATTTGCCCACACAAATCCCATAATACTCCTATTTACCCGCTTAAAGAAGGACTTGGGGATGAGAACAGGCAGGCACTGGAAGGCGAACAGGAACCTAGGGAGAACCATCATTTTTACGGACTGCACCCTACCCGCCAGGGAGAGTGGCAACACATCCCACCTCTTAAAGTCCTCCTCCATCTGATCCACCAGGCGCGCTAAATTGAGCTTGTGTAAAACCCTCCCAACTCTTGGCTACCTGGATACCCAAGTACCGAAAGCTCCTCTCCACCATCTTAAGCGGTAGCTCCCCCAATCTCTTTTCCTGGCCCCTCGCATGCACCACAAAAGGCTCGCTTTTCCCCACATTTAACTTGTATCCCGAGAAGTTTCCAAAATCCCTCAGAATCTGCATAACCTCCTGATGGGACCATCAATTCAGCGAACATGTGTAGTTGGATCTGAACAGAGGCTTTAATACACTTACAACAGAGCCAGCCTATTCGTCGTTGAACTCCAGATGACTGGCAGGCTGGCTCTAAGGCACTGATCTTTATACATCGGTCCCAGGGGGAGGAGTCCTGGGCGGAGCCAAGGGAGGAGCCCAGTACAAACTCTCGCGTACTCCCAGAGCGACTCCCCATGGTGGTCGGATAGTGCAACTGCACTTACAATGGTGGATAGTGAACATAGATACACGGAGTTATATTGGCAACTATATACAGCATTGATCTTACAACGGGTAGATAACGAACATATATACATGGAGTGATATTGGCAACTATATAGTGTGAATCACATTCACCATACCTCCCTCATCCCCTCCACCGGATCTGCAATATACAAAAGCAGGTCATCCGCATACAGTGAAACGCGGTGTTCCTCACCCCCCCCCGGACCAATCTCCTCCAGTTTCTGGATTCTCTCAACGCCATGGCCAACAGCAGGGGGGACAAAGAGCACCCCTGCCTCGTTCCACAATATAACCTGAAATACTCTGACCGCAGCCGGTTTATCGAAACACTCACTACCGAGGCCTGGTACAACAATTTGACCCATCCTATGAATTCCTCCCCAAACCCAAACCTGCCTAACACCTCCCATAAGTACTCCCACTCCACTCGATCAAAGACTTTCTCCGCGTCCATTGCCACTACTACTTCTGCGTCGCCCCCCCTCCAAGGGCATCATGATCACATTCAGGAGCCTTCACACATTCACATTCAGATGCCTGCCCTTCACAAATCCTGTCTGATCCTCATGACTCACTCCCGGGACACAATCCTCAATCCTAGTGGCCAGGATCTTGGCCAACAGTTTAGCATCTCCATTAAGAAGCAAAATCGGCCTATAGGAGCCACATTGCAACGGGTCCTTATCACGCTTGAGGATAAGCGAGATCAAAGCCTATGACATCGTCGGGGGAAGCATTCCCTTTTCTTTAGCCTCGTTAAAGGTTCTCAGCAACAGCGGGCCCAACAGCTCTGGGAACTTTCTGTAGAACTCAACGGGGAATCCATCTGGCCCCGGGGCCTTGCCCGCCTGCATACTCCCCAACCCCTTAGCCAACTCTTCCATCCCAATTGGAGCCCCCAATCCCTCTAACCACCCTTCCTCCACCTTTGGGAACCTAAGTTGGTCCAGGAACTGTCGCATCCCCTCCCCTTCCTCCGGGGGTTCTGACTCGTATAATTCACCATAAAAGTCCTTAAAGACCTTGTTTATTTTAGCTGGACTCCGCACCGTGTTCCCCCTCCTATCTCTAATTCCCCCAATCTCCCTGGCCGCCTCCCTCTTCCGCAGCTGATGTGCCAACATCCGGCTTGCCTTCTCCCCATACTCATATACTGCTCCTTGTAGCTTCCTCAACTGGGCCTCAGCCTTCCCCGTGGTTAGCAAGTCAAACTGCGTCTGGAGGTTCCTGCGCTCCTTCAGCAGCCCCTCCTCCGGGGATTCTGTATATCTCCTTTCCACCCTCAGTATCTCCCCCACCAATCTCTCCCTCTCCATCCTCTCCCTCTTCTCTCTGTGGGCCCTGATTGAAATTAACTCCCCCCTGACCACCGTCTTCAGCGCCTCCCAGACCACACTCATTGACACCTCCCCATTATCATTGGCCTCCACATATCTTTGGATACACCCCTGGAGCCGTCCACAGACCTCCTCTCCTCCTCAGTAGTCCCACGTCTATTCACCACAACGGGCGCTGACCTCTCTCCTCCCCCATCTTCAGGTCCACCCAGTGTGGGGCATGGTCCGAGATCGCAATGGCCGAGTACTCCACCCCCTCCACCCTCGGGATTAACGCCCTGTTTACCACAAAAAAATCTATCCGCGAGTAAGCCTTGTGTATAACAGAAGAAGGAAAACTCCCTCGCCCTTGGACTAACAAATCTCCACAGATCCACTCCCCCCATCTGGTCCATAAACCCCCTCAGAACCTTAGCCGCTGCCGGTCTCTTACCCGACCTCGATCTAGACCGATCCAGTGTCGGGTCCAGAACCGTATTGAACTACCTGCCATTATCAAACTACCTGCCTCCAGATCCGAGATCTAAGTCAACATCCGCTTCATGAACCCTGCATCGTCCCAGGTTGGGGCATACACATTCACCAGCACCACCCGGGCCCCCTGCAGCTTACCACTCACCATAACATATCGGGCCTCTTTATCCGCCACAATACCCACCGCCTCAAATGCCACCCGCTTACTCACCAGGATTGCAACCCCCCTGTTTTTCGCATCCAGCCCTGAGTGAAAAACCTGTCCCACCCATCCCTTCCTCAGCCGAGTTTGGTCCGCGATCTTCAGGTATGTTTCCTGTAGCATGGCTACGTCTGCCTTCAGTCGTTTTAAGTACGAAAACACCCGGGCCCTCTTGACTGACCCATTTAAGCCTCTCACGTTCCACATTATCAGCCGGATCGGGGGGATACCCCCCCCCCGCTGACTAGCCATCTCCTTTTTTAGGCCAGCCACGTGCCCACGACTCCCGCACTCTCGAGCCCACCAGGTGGAGGCTCCCCGTCCCGACTCTCCCTCTTACCGTCAACTCCCCCTCAATCAGCACAGCCCCCCCCCCCCCCCCCCCGCTTCAGGTACCGCCCCCACCATTTCGCGGGAAAAAGCCATGCTCCCTGCCTGGGCCAACCCCACCCCCGTGGCGCAGTTCCTCTTAACTGCGACCTCACCCCAGTTCCCGACGGCCTCGGGCTACGGGCCCACCCATTCCCAGGAAAACGCGGGGAGAAAAAAAAAGAAATAAACCCCACTCGACAAGCATCGCCCCTACTCCCTCACCAATATCCCACATAACATACGGCAAACCATTAATTCAAGTCCAGTTTCTTGTTTTTGATAAAAGTCCACGCCTCATCAGGCGTATGAAAATAGTGGTGTCGGTCCTGGTATGTGACCCACAGTCTCGCCGGCTGTAACAGCCTGAACTTCACCCCCTTCCGGTGGAGGATCGCCTTAGCCCGGTTGAATCCTGCCCGCTTCTTGGCCAGCTCTGCACTCCAGTCCTGATAGATGCGGATCTCGTTATTCTCCCACCTGCTGCTCCGCTCCTTCTTCGCCCATCGCAGGACACACTCCTTGTCGGTGAAACGGTGAAATCTCACCACCATTTCCCTCGGCGGTTCGTTCACCCTCGGCCTCCTTGCCAGGACTCTGTGCACTCCGTCCAGCTCTAGGAGCCTCGGGAAGGCCCCCCCCCCCCCCCCCAGCGTGCTCAGCATCGTGGTCACATACGCCCCAGCATCCGACCCCTCCACACCTTCAGGGAGACCCAGAATCCGCAGGTTCTGCCTCCTCGACCTTTTCTCCAGGTCCTCCAGCTTTTCCTGCCATTTTTTGTGAAGCGTGTGGTGCGCTTCTACTTTAACCGCCAGGCCTAGAATCTCGTCCTCGTTGTCAGAGACCTTCTGCTGCACCTCCTTAATCGTCGTCCCCTGCATCTTCTGGGTCTCCACCAACCTTTCAATCGACGCCTTCATAGGGGCCAGTACCTCCGCCTTCAAGTCAGCAAAGCAGCTTTTAAAGAACTCCTGCTGCTCCCGAGACCACTGGGCCCACGCTGCCTGGTCCCTGCCCGCCGCCATCTTGTTTTTTCGCACCCGTTCTCCTCTCTGCTCTAAAGCCACTTTTTGGACTGCTCTGCTCCTGGTCCACTCCATACAGTGTTGGGGGACCCTCATTGCTACCTTCCCACACCGGGAATCGTCAAGCAAATGCCGCTGAGGCTCCTTAAAAGGGCCCAAAAGTCCGTTATCAGCGGGAGCTGCCGACCGTGTGACTTACCCAGGCATAGTCGCAACCGGAAGTCCCAGTGGGAAATATTTATACTGTGGAGTGAGAATGAAAGATGAGTCACAGCCACAAAAAGCCAGGGAAACGGGGTGTTAATGGCCACAGAAACCAAGGGGAAAGAGTGCTAATGGCATTCCCTATAGAGAACAAAAGGTGTGAAAGGCTAAACAGCAGAGAAACTAACATCAGAGGGTGAATTGTGGCAGCTGTAGATGTGGGGGGAGGGGAAGGGGGAAGCAAAGGGGAGAAAGGGTAAGGAAAAGTGGATAAGATGGGGGTAGTTAAATATATATAAAGAAAATCAAGAAAGAAAGAAATGGTAAAAGACACTTAAAATGAAATGGGATGAAAATAAATGGGCCTAGGTGGGGTAGAGCTAATCATCTGAAGTTGTTGAATTTGATGTTGAGACTGGAAGGCTGTAGAGTGCCTAACCGGAAGATGAGGGGCGCAATTCTCCCATCGGGAGACTAAATCCCGATGCCGGAGTGAAAACCGGAGTGTTTCACTCCGGCGTCGGAGGCCGCTCCCAGCCCCCTATTCTCCCGCCCCCGGGGGGCTAGGAGCGGCGCCGTGTCATTTATGCACATGCGCGATTGCCGTCCTCCCCGTGGCCGCCCCGCAAGAAGATGTCGGATGGATCTTGCGGGGCGGCGGAGGAAAGGAGGTCCTCCTTCAGAGAGGCCGGCCCGCCGATCGGTGGGCACCGAACCCCCCCCCCCCCTCCCACAGGCCACCCCCCCAGCGGTCCTGCGCTGTTCCTGCCAGCAGCGACCAGGTGTGGACGGCGCCGGCGGAAACCTGTCATGCTGGGCAGGCCGTTCGGCCCATCTGGGCCGGAGAATCGCTGCTCGCCCGTTACAAACGGCGAGCGGCGATTCTCCCAGTGGCCAGCTGTGAATCTCGCTGCGCCGGTTTGGGGGTGGGTGGGAGAATCGCGTGCAGGTGCCGGGGCGGCGTGGCAGGACTCGCTCGGCGCCCCGGCGATTTTCCCACCCGGCATGGGAGGGGAGAATTCCGCCCGAGATGTCGCTCCTCCAGTTTGCATTGAGCTTCACTGGAACATTGCAGCAGGCCAAGGACAGACATGTGGGCATGGGAGCAGGGTCTTGTGTTAAAATGGCAAACAACGGGAAGGTCGGGGTCCTGAATGTGCACAGACTGAAGGTGCTGAGCAATCCAATCACCCAGTCTGCGTTTGGTCTCTCCGATATAGAGGAGACCACATTGGGAGCAGCAAATGCAATAGACCAAATTGAAAGAGATGCACGTGAAACGCTGCTTAACCTGGAATGAGTGTTTTGGGCCTGGGATGTTAAGCATGGAAGAGGTAATGGGGCAGGTGTTACACCTTCTGCGATTGCATGGGAAGGTGCCATGGGCGATGGGAGAGGTACTGGGTATGGTGGAGGAGTGGACTAGATTGTCTCGGAGGGAACGGTCTCTGCAGAATGCTGACAGAGTGAGTGAAGGGAAGATGTGTTTGGTGGTGGCATCACGCTGGAGTTGGCGAAAATGGTGGAGGATTATGCTTTGCATACGTTGGCTGGTGGGGTCAAATGTGAGAACAAGGGGGACTCTATACTTGCTCTGGGAGTGAGGGGAGGGGGCGAGGGTAGTGGCACGGGAGATGGACCGCGCACTGTTGAGGGCCCTGTCCACAACTGTAGGTGGGAAATCACGGTTGAGGAAGAAGGAACACATTTTTGAAGCACGATTTTGGAAAGTGGCATCATCGGGTCAAATGCGATGGAGGCGAAGGAGTTGAGAGAAAGGAATGGAGTCCTTACAGGGTGTAGGGTGCGAAGAGCTGTAGTCCAGATAGCTGTGGGAGTCTGTGGGCATGTAGTGGATATTAGTAGATAGCCTATTGCCGGAAATGGAGACAGAAAGATCAAGGAAGGGAAGGCAAGTGTCTGAGATGGACCAGGTGAAAGTGATGGATGGGTGAAAACTGGAAGCGAAGTTGATGAATTTTTCCAGGTCAGGACGAGAGCTTGAAGCGGACCAAAATAGTCATCAATGTATCAGTAAAGGAGTTGGAGGGGACCCGGGTAGGCTTGGAACAAGGAATGTTCCACATACCCCATAAAAAGGCAAGCGTAGCTTGGACCCATGCGGGTACCCATTGCTACACCTTTGATTAGGAGAAAATGGGATGAGTTAAATGAGAAGTTATTGAGAGATAGAAAGAGTTGAGCCAGGCGGAGGAGAGTGGTGGTGGACGGGAATTGTTCAAGCCTCTTTTCGAGAAAGAAGCAAAGAGCTCTCAGGCCATCCTGGCGTGGGATGGAGGTGTAGAGAGATTGCACGTCCATGGTGAATAGGATGCGGTTAGGGCCCGCAAACTGAAAGCTGTCAATATGACGCAGGGCATCAGAGGAATCCTGGATGTAGATGGGGAGGGAATGGACCAGAGGAGTGAGGACGGAGTCAAGGTAAGAGGAAATAGGTTTGGTGGGGCAGGAGCATGTTGACACAATGGGCCTGCCCCGACAGTCCTTTTTGTGGATTTTGGGAAGTAGGAAAAAGCGGGCTGTCTGGCTTTGGGAGACTATGAAGTTGAAAGCCATAGGGGAAGGCATCCGGAGGAAATGAGGTTGCTAATGGTGTTGGAGATAATGGCTTTCTTCGACCCACTGGAGCCGCATTTTATCTTCTCCAGACTAAGAATTTAGCACAAATCCCACAACCAAGCTGTGACCCCCGAGGATGCTACTGAACTCCAGTTCAGTAGCACCCATTTCCAGGCAATCTGAATGGCAAAGGCCACAACATCGGCTCCCTACTCCTCCTGCAGCCCCAGTGCATCCGACAGACCGAAGATTGTCACTATAGGATCCAGCATCACCCTGACCCCAATAACCTCCAACAAACTCTCAAAACCGCCTCCCAAAAGCTACCCAAATTTTCACCTCCTCCAAAATACGTGAACATGGTTTGCTACCCCTCCTGCACCTCTCACACACATTTTCTACTCCAGGGAAGAACCTACACCTCTGGGTCCGGGCGATATGGACCCTGTGTACCACCTTAATCTGTATAAGGCTCATCCTTGCACAGGAGGAGGTTGAGTTGATTCAGTGCATTATCTCACTCCACATTCTCCACCCCATCTCGATCCCCAACTCTTCCTCCCACTTCCCCTTGATCCCTTCAACTAGGGCTGATACCTTCCCTCCCAAACACCCATAAATATCACAGAATCATAGAATTTACATTGCAGAAGGAGGCCATTTGGCCCATCAAGTCTGCACTGGCCCTTGGAAAGAGCATCCCACCCAAGACCACACCTCCACTCTATCCCTATAACCCAGCAACCCTACCCAAGCTTTTTAGACACTAACGGCAGTTTAGCATTGCCAAACCACCTAATCTGCACATCTTTGGACTGTGGGAGGAAACCGGAGCACTGGGAAGAAACCCACGCAGACACAGGGAGAACGTGCAGACTCCGAATAAACAGTGATCCAAGCCATGAAGCGAACCTGGGACTCTGGAACTGTAAAGCAATAGTGCTAACCATTGTGCTACCATGCCGTCAATATCCCCAATCCTCGTTCCCCCTCATACATCCAGGACCAATAACTTCACCGGCAAATGAGGAAACAAAGGCAAAATCCCGCACCTGACAATATCTAAACTCACTTCTCCATCGGCAACTCAAATCTCTCTCACACTTCCTCCAACCCCACAGATTTACCCTCAACAAACAGTCTCTAATCCGCTCTATCCCTTCCTCCCACCATCCCATATGTCCCATCCATCCCTCCTCACCGGTGCAAACCAATGGTTCCCACATAATGGGGTCAAATACCGACATATGCCCTAATTTAAAGTGCCTCCTCAACTGATTCCAGATCCTAACTGAAGACTCCACCACTGGGCTGCTCGTATACCTCACCGGGGAAAACGGCAACAGGGCTGTCGCCAGGGCTCTCAAACATGTCTCCCCAGAAGCGACCTCCTCCAGCCGGACCCAATCTGACCCCCCCCCCCCCCCCACCATTGTCTCACCTTCTCAGCATTCGCCGCTCAATAATAATGCAGCAGGTTTGGGAGTATTGTCCGGGCTGGCGATGTGCTGAGCGGATGCACATCAGGTGGTTCTCCTCCGAATCGCACCCAGAATAGCAAATGTTCCAGGATTCTTGGCTCAAAAAGCCACCCAAAACTCCTAAAAACCCAAAAGACACCAAAAGCGAAGAGGCAGAAGGGAAATGCCGGCAAACGGTCGTTCAAAGGGGCGGCGAGAAGGCAGAAGTGGCGGCAAGGGGCAGGAGCAGCGAGCACACGGACCAGCGGACACATGAGATGAAGCGGAGGCCCAGGCGAAACAAGGGAGAGGGCGAATGGCGACCTGAACAGAGGAGTAAGAACAGGCAGTGATGCTCCCCCTACACCGGGGGAGGGGTGGCAGACATTCCTTAATAAAGAACAGGCTGCCGCCATGAGGGAGGCGATCAAAATGGAACTCCAGGTGGTGATGAAAGAGGAGGTGACGGAGGTGGTGACGGAAGCGATGGCCGCCCTCCAGTGCACGATAGACGGCCTGGGAAAGAAGGTGGAAGCCCAGGAAAGGACGATCCTTGACCTGGAAAGGGCAGCAACTGACTAGAGTGATAGGACCGTGGCTCTGGAGACCAAGGTGAAGAGGTTGGTGGCGGCCCAAGGGAATCTGAGGAGAAGGGTAGAGGACCAAGAAAACAGGCCCAGGCGATAGAACGTCCGTATTGTGGATCTGCCAGAGGGGGTGGAGGGAAGGGACCCAACGGCCTACATTGCCCACATGCTGGGCAACTGGTCGGGAGGGACAGCTTCCCAAACCTCCCAGAACTCAACAGGACACACAGGTCGCTCCGGCTAAAACCCAAGGCTGGGGACAGCCGAGAACGATCATTGCGAAGCTGCACTGGTACCAGGACCGGGAAAAGATCCTGAGGTGGGCCCAACAGACAAAGTCGTGTTCGTGGGAAGGACACAGAATAACGGTGTATCAGGGCATTGGGGCAGACCTTCGAACAAAAGGGCCGAACTTAATAAGGCAATATCAGCACTCTACTAGTAACTGGTTTAGCACAGGACTAAAGAGCTGGCTTTTAAAGCAGACCAAGGCAGGTCAGCAGTACGGTTCAATTCTCGTACCAGCCTCCCTGAACAGGCACTGAAATGTGGCGACTAGGAGCTTTTCACAGGAGCTTCATTTGGAGCCTACTTGTGACAATAAGCGATTTTCATTTAATTTCACAAGAGTGGGGTGAGATTCAGTATGCTGTTCCTGGCCAGACTCTGGGTAACATTTAAAGGAAAAGAACATTACTTCAGCACTCCGGCGGAGGCCGAGGAGTTTGTGAAAACCAACAGTCTAAAGAGGCAACAGAAGCAGCATCTGTGAGGGCAGCGGGGCAAAAGACAGAAAGTGGAGGCCGAAACGAAGATCTGTTGTATGAACTCTGTGTTTGCGCGGGACTGTGCTGCCTTGTTCTTGGACCAAGGTAGAAAGACGGAGAGAGGGAAGAGAGGATAGGAGAGACAGGTGAGGGAGCGAGGAAGGGAAAGGAGACGGGCAGCGTCTAGCCAGGGGGGGGGGGATTAGGGAGTTAGGGCGGGGAAGGGAGAACGGGGGGGGGGGGGGGGGGGAGCTCACAGAACAGAAAAAGGGCAGAAGGATAGGAAAGGGTTTGCAGCAAGATACACAGGCCTCAGCAGGCATGGAGCAGGCCGAGGAGTCAAGATGGCGCCACAAGCAGCCATTTTGGAGGGTCCCTGAACAAAGGGAGACGCCGGAGTGCAGGGGCCCAAACTTAGGGGGAGAGCAGCGACTGCGGCCATTTTCGACGGCCCCTAACAAGAGGAAACCCCAGAGTACAGGGGCGCGTCCACCAGGTAAGTATGGTTGATCCCGCAGGACACGGGGGGTCATAAACCCCTGATGCACGATCAATTGCACAAAAGACTCAGATTGGTACAACTGTGGCTTTATTACAGTCAGATGCGTGGCCTCCTGCTGCAGCTGGCGAAATGGCTGATCAGGAGGAGTCACGCATATTTATACGGCTCCTTGTGGGCGGAGCTAGCTGGCAGGGGCTACCGGCGAACCTGTAGTGCAGATCCTACCGTACATCCCCTAATACAGGTGCACAGTGGTTCACCACAACCCCCCACCAGGATAGTCACCTGGAACGTAAGGGGATTTAACAGCCTAGTGAAAAGATCCAGAGTCTTCGTCCACCTGAGAAGCCTGAAGGCAGACACAGTCTACCTGCAGGAGACACACCTGAGGGAGAAGATTACTGGTAAGGAAGGGCAGGGTGGGACAGACTTACCATTCATGCTGCGGGACGAGGGCTAGGGGAGTGGCCATACTGATCAGCAAGAGGATGAAATGTACTGAGACTAGGACGGTTATGGACTCAGGGGGACGGTACATTATGGTCAGCGGTGTCCTGAAAGGGGCACCGGTGGTACTAATAAATGTATATGCTCCCAACTGGGACGACAGAGACTTTATAAAAAAGATCATGGCGGAAATCCCTGACATTGACACACTGACTGATTATAGTGGACGACTAGCTGCGTACAGGACCCGCTGACCGACTGATCAAACCCCAGAACGGGAAAAAAGACATGCATGGCTAAGGAACTGGGAGCATTTATGGAGCAGATGGGGGTGGTGGCCCCTTGGAGGTTCCTGCACCCGGGAGAAAAATAATTCTCGTTTTTTTTCACAAGTGCACAAGGTATATTCGAACCAACACCACCAGCTCTGAATACTTCCAGCTACAATGAGGCACAAGGCAGGGATGCCCACTGTCCCATTCCTGTTTGCATTAGCAATCAAACTCCTGGCGATAGCCCTACGGGGCGCGAAAAACTGGAAGGGCATCCAAAGAGGAGACAGAGAGCACAGAGTTTCGCTCTACGGATGACCTGCTCCCGTACGTCTCAAAACCACAGGAAGGACTGAAAGCAATCATGCGGATCCTAAAAGAGTTCGGAACCTTCTCAGGTTACAAACTCAACCTGGGCAAAAGCGAGGCATCTCAGTTAGCCCAAATGGGGCAGGGACAGAGCTAGAGGGACTCCCGTTCAAAATAGCCCAAAACAGATTCCGATATCTGGGGATCCAAATAGCCAGAGAGGATCCACAAATGGAATCTGACCAGCCTGGTGGAGGAAGTCAAAAACGACCTACAGAGATGAAACGCACTCCAACTCTCCCTGGCGGGGAGAATACAGACTATTAAAATGAACTTGCTGCCGAGGTTCCTTTTCCTGTTTAGGTCCATACCGTTCTTCATCCCCAAGGCCTTCTTCCAGAATCTAGATAACTTAATTATGGCATTTGTGTGTGCGAGTGTGTGTGTGTGTGAGTTGGGGGGGGGGGGGGGGGGGGGGGGGGGGGCAAGAATCCGAGAGTCCCCAAATCAACACTGCAAAGGAGGAAAATGAAGGGAGGCCTGGCAATACTACCACTCGGCAGTAACAGCGGAAAGAACGAGGGATGGGTGCACGAGCCTAACTCAGATTGGTACAGGTAGAGGAGAGCTCCTGCAAGGGAACGACCCTCCTGACCCTGGCTACAGTAGCCCAGTGGTAATAGCCGCACTGAAAACGTGGGGCCAGGTAAGACAACATTTCTGGATAACCGAGATGTCCCCCATGGCCCCTATCTGTGCTACCCACAGATTCCCGCTAGCCATGCTAGACGCAACGTTTTTAAAAATGGAGACAGGACGGGGGAACACTGACGGTTAGGGACTTCTATGTAGGGCACAGACTAGCGACGCTGAACGAATTGACGGAGGAATATGATTTGCCAACAGGACAGAAAATGAGACACTTACAAATAAAACATTTCCTCTGCAAAGAGACAGTAGGGTACACCTGGGCCCCGGAGTATTAGAGGACGTGATGACCACAGACAGTAAGGATGAGGAACTCTGTTGGAAAATATACGGACAGCTGCTGGACAGAGTCCAAACACCACTGGACGAGACCAGACAGAAATGGGAGGACGAACTGGGGACAGAAGTGGGGTGGGGGACTCTGGAGCGAAGCACTGAGCAGGGCCAAATCCACCTCCGCCTGCGCAAGGCTCAGCCTCATGCAGTTCAAAGTGGTGCACAGAGCGATCCTGACCAGAACCCAAATGAGAAGGTTCTTCCCGGAGGTGGAGGATAAATGTGAACGGTGCCAGAGAGGCCCGGCTAACCACACCCACATGTTCTGGGCCTGCCCCAAACTTGCCGGGTTCTGGACAGCCTTCTCCGAGGCAATGTCCAAGATTGTGGGAGTGAGGGTGAAGCCATGCACAAATTTGGCAAGCCTCGGGGTATCAAAGCAGCCAGAGTTATACATGGGGAAGGGGGCTAGCACCCTTGCTTTCGCTTCCCTAATCGCACGATGGAGAATCCTGCTCGGCTGGTGATTGGCAGCACCACCCAAATCTATAGACTGGCTTGCGGACCTTTCGGAATTTCTCCACCTGGAGGAGATCAAATACGCCATCTTAGGGTCAGAGGAAAGCTTCCTTACTGCATGGGGGCGATTTGTCGGTCTGTTCCAAAAGCTGTTTGAGGCCAGCAATAACCAATAGAGGGAGAACTAGAAGGAGTAGAGAGGAAAAAAAAAGACAAGGAGTAACCCAGGGACGCACAACTCAGGGGGAGGGGGGGAGGGAGCAGAGAGTCTGAGATGGGCAACGAGGGACACGGGGGGGTGGGGGGGCGGGCGTACCTGCCCCCACACCCCCCACCAAAAACGGGGAAAACCCCCATATCGACCAAGGAGGATATCAAGGAGAGGTGGGAGGGGGGAGCCGGGGAGGAGTTAGGGAACGGCGGGGGGGGCTGGAGGGATGCGGGGTGCGGGGGGAGGGGGGGGGGGGAAGAGGAGGGAAGGACACGCCAAACTAGACGGCAGCAATCTGTAAATAAAGTAAAGTAAGATAAAAGCTTTTTTGTATTACACTGTACAATAAATAAACACGAACGTCAATGTACATAATATTGAAAATGGCAATAAAAAGATTTTAAAAAAAAAGGTTTGGGAGCGTCAGTCACCCTCCCACCTCCTCCTTTGCAATAGGGCTCTACTCACTCGGTGTCTTGCCTGCCCAAACAAACTCAGATCAATTAAAGGCCTTGGGTAGGAAAATTGAGAGGAATTGAAAAATAAACAAGAACTTTGGCAATACATTTACCGTTACCACCTGAACCTTCCGTACCAATGTCAAATGCCAGGTGTCCCAACTCTTAAAATCCCCCCTAACCCCCTCTATAAGACCCAAGTTCCACTTATGCATGGTAGCCCAGTCATGTGCCACCTTATTCCCTAGATACTGAAATCCAACCCTAGCCACCTGAAACGGCAGGGCCCCCAAGTTCGCACTCCGCCCCAGAGCGTTCTTCGGGAAGATCTCATTTTCCCCAACTTTCAATTTATACCCGGAAAAGGCCCCAAATTTGCCGAACAAGTCTGTAATTCTCCCCATACTTTCCAATGGATTCACTACATATAAAAACAAATCATTGGCATATAGTGACACGCTATGCTCTTTAGCTCCCCTCACAATCCCCTGCCACTCATTCTAAGCTCAATTGCCAAGGGCACTATCGCCAATGCAAATTGAAATGGTGACAACGGGCATCCCTGCCTTGTCCCCTTATACAGCCGAATGTGTCTCGTTCGTTCTCACACTCACCATAGGGGATGTGTACATTAGTCGTACCCAAGCCATAAACTTCGGGCCAAACCTCCCAAGGACCTTGAACAAGTATCGCCACTCCACCCAGTCAAAGGCCTCCTCAATGCCCATAGACATGATCACCTCAGGCACTCACCCCACCGAAGGGGTCATGGTCACATTCAATAGCCTCCTAATATTACCCAGTCTGATCCTCTGAAACCACATCCGGCATACACCCCTCACCAACAGCTTGGCCAACACTTTCATGTCCGTGTTCAACAGCGAGATGGACCCAAAAGACCCACACTCCATCCGGTCCTTGTCCTTTTTTGGAATCAGCGAAATAGACACCTGCATCTGCAGCCCCTTGTCCACCGCCTCATTAAACATACTCAAAATGAGACACTTACAAATAAAACAACTCTGCCGAGAACTATTTATAAAATTTTACTGGAAAGCCGCCCAGCCCCGGCGCCTTTCCCGACTGTATTATACCAACACACTTCATTACCTCCTGCAACTTCAGTGGTTCCTCCAATACTTGCCGCTTCCCCTCCTCCACCTCCAGGATCACCAACCCTTCCAAAAAACAACCCATATCTGCCCCCTCACACCTAGGCTTATCTTTGCACAACCCTTTTAAATACTGCATTTATTTTCTCTGACTCCGTCATCCTCCTTTCACCCCCGGCAACTCGCCTTCCCCCCCCCGTACCCATACTGAATCCCCCGTAGCCGGCGTAGCTGACCCACTGCCTTCCCTGCTGCCAACAGGTCAAACTGCCTCTGAAGTTTCTTCCTTTCCGCCAGCAACTCCCAAGTAAGGGCCACCGAGTACCTCTGATCCACATCTACAATACCTTCCAACATCCTCTGCCTCTCCTCCCTCTCAACCCTATATCTGTGAGCCTTAAACAAAATAATTTACCCCTAACTACCGCCTTCAATGCCTCCCAGAACATGGCTGCAGAGATTCCCCATTTTGATTGAGATCATCGCAGTTCTTAATCACCAGTATCGCCATATCACAGAACTCCTTATCCGCCAAAAGTGCCGAATCCAGGCTCCACCCCAGTCTCTGTGCCCACCCCGATCTAAACCTAATATCCAAATAGTGTGGCATGTGATCCCAGATTACTATTCCTGCCCATTACACCCTCACAACCCATGTCAAAACTGGAGAATCTAATGGAAGGGATGTGGTGGTATGGATATGAGCACTGCCATTGGTGCAGAGCACTGGCTTCCCATTGGCTCTGGCTGGTCATGTGCCTCTCGTCCGATTGGTTGGAACTAGTCATGTGACTGCTCTACAATTGGTCGAGAGGCAAGTAGGCCCCACCTCCGAGGCGGGGTATAAGTACCCAGAGTTCCCGGCAGTCGGTCATTCTCTGTAGTCGACCACCGGGCTAACAACTAGCTGATTAAAGCCACAGTTCGGATCCTAAATGTGTCTTGAGTCGAATTGATGGTACATCAATTTAATCAGCTAGAATTTTGGAATGGAGCTTCGCATCAAGCCTGACTGCCTCCGCACCAGCCCGCATGCTGCAAATGCGTCTGCAATTTTTAAACACTGGCAGGCGTGTTTTAATAGCTACCTGACGACTGCAGCCGGCAAGCCACTTGCTTCATTATTATTGGCAGCGAATGTGGACAAGGTGCAGCGGTGGTGGGAAGGTGAAGGGGTAGAGTGGGTTAGGTTGGAGGAGGAATTTTGTAAGGGGTCTAGTTTGAGGTTTATGGTGATGGCAGCGTTGCCAATGGCTCCGAGTACGTATTCAGGGAGCCCAGTAGGGCAGTCCAAGGTGAAGATATGGAATCAGTTGAGGAGGCATTTTAGGGTGGAAGGGAAGTCAGTGTTGGTATCTGCAGGTTAGGGACTTTGCACGTAAGGTCTGGAGGGGGTTCCCTAGGTTGCCGGGATACACTCTGCTGGAGTGACTGCTGATTCGGGATGTGGAAGGAGAGGGAAGAATTGGGGATATATACAAGTGGCTGGGGGAGCAGGGAGGCGAGTTGGTGGTGAAGATCAAGGAGAAATGGGAAGTGGAGTTGGGAGGGGAGATCAATTGGGGAGCATGGAGTGAGGCACTGCGTAGGATAAAAGGGAATTCCTCTTGTGCAAGGATGAGCCTGATACAGTTTAAGGTGGTGCACAGGGTGCATCTGACTCGGGCGAGAATGAGTGGGTTCTTTCAGGGGGTAGCAGATTAATGTGAGAGGTGTGGGCAGGGGCCAACGAATCACGCACACATCCATGTTTTGGGGTTGCAAAAAATTGGGAAGATTCTGGGCGGGAGTGTACACGCTCTTAGCCAGAATAGTGGAGGAGGAGGTGGACCCAGACCCTTTGGTAGCGATATTTGGGGTTTCCGAGAAGCCGGAGCTCATGGAGAGGAGGAAGGCCGATGTCGTGGCCTTCACCTCTCTGATTGCACCGCGGTGAAAAAGGGAAAAAAATCTGTACAGACTGTATAGCTGATTGTTGGGAAGTATGTTTCCCGCGGTGTTTATTTGCTGTAACCTGTTTTGATACATGATTGTAATAAAATACACTTTTTAGAAAATCAGTCAAAAACACATCAAAGAAGCCCCCCCATACACAAAATTATCAATAACCCCCAAGAACCCACGTAAACGCAAATCATAAACCTTACAAAGCGTGTACAATAGGTATAAAAATATACAACAATGTACAAAAGGTGCAAAAAGGTTCAAAAGGTACAACAAAGTACACAAGATACAAAAATGTACAAAAGATACGCAAAGTATAAATTTCTCAAAAAATACAGACGGTACAAAAATCCCTTACTCAGCACTCCCCAAACACATGCTCCTTAACAAAGTAATTTGCCTTCTCTGGATCAAGAAACAATATTCCCGGCCCCCAAAAGTTAATAATAATAATCCTTTATTGTCACAAGTAGGCTTCGATGAATTTACTGTGAAAAGCCCCTATTCGCAACATTCCAGTGCCTGTTCAGGGAGGCTGGTACGGGAATTGAACCCGCGCTGCTGGCTTTGTTCTGCATTACAAGCCAGCTGTTTAGCCCACTGTGCTACACCCACCCAAAATAATAATCGCTTATTGTCACAAGTAGGCTTCAATGAAGTTACTGTGAAAATTTGCCCCGAGTTGCCACATTCTGGCGCCTGTTCGGGTAGGCCGGTACGGGAATTGAACCCGCACTGCTGGCCTTGTTCTGCATTACAGGCCAGCCGTTCAGCCCACTGTGCTAAACCAATGTTTGGCCAGGTGCAGCATCCCAAACCGAACCTTGCGTCAAAAATACGCTACCTTAGCCCTATTAAACCCCGCCCGTCTCTTGGCCAGATAGATGCAAATCTGATTTCCTTCCCAGCTGCAGTCCTGACTCACCTTGGCCCACCTCAAAATCTTTTCTTTGTCCTGGAACTGGTGCATACGCACAATCATCAACCACGGCAGCTCCCCAGCCCTCAGATTCTGCCTCAAGGCACTGTGGGCATGGTCCATCTCCGGGGTCTTGTTGAAAACCTTTTCCTCCACCAACTTCGCAAACATCTTCGTGACATAGCCTGTGGCACTTGTTCCCTCCACTCCCTCTGGCAGGCCCACAATACGAAGATCTTGCCACCGAGACTGATTCTCTTGGTCATCTACCCTTGCATGCAGCACCTTACAGACATCACCCAGGATTGCCACCTCCACCACAATCTGGTAACTCTGGTTGGACATTACCTTTTCCACCTCTTGGATCATTGCTCCTTGCGCATCCAAGTTCTTCTCCACCCGATCTAAGGTCCTGTGAAGAGGTGCTAATGCCCCCTCAATCACACTTGACTAGTCTCCCTACATCTCCTTTCGTTGCTGTTGAAATTCCTCCTTAATACACATCATAAGTTGTTCTATTGGCAGTTTAACCGTCAATGATGTCCCTTCCCCCTCCACCATCTTCCCAACTTGTGCTGCGCCACGAGAGTCCTCCAACTCCTGGGCCAGGATTCTCGCTGACTTTAACTGGGTTTGATAGCATGTAGACATTCTAATCCTTCGGGGGAGAAACAATCACCCTCCACTCTCAGCAAACTTTATCCAACAACATCCCCCATTAATTGGGTAAAGAGGACCAAAACTGACACCTCAAGATAGGAGCCACCTCTTGTGCGACCGATCAGACAATGCCCGCCACCGGAATCCCGGTGTTGACAAACCTTACTACTCCATTCAGCAGATGTTGTTTTAATAGTTTTCTGTCTGGCATAACGTTGGCAACCAAAATCTTTCAGTGCACAATGTCTACCATCTTGCAAGGCAACATGGATGACATTCTTGTCCACTGAGCAACTGCTGAAGAACACAACCTGCGACTTAAAGCTGAACGGAAGAAGGACTGACACTTAAAGTTAATTGTGAATTCTCCAAAACATCCATTTGATTTTTAGGCCACATTATAAGTAACACAGGCATAATGGAAGACCCACAAAAAACAAGCGCCATCAATGAATTTCCAATCCCATCATCCATTCCGGATCTTCAACAATTATTTGGTATGGTCAATCAGCTGGCAAAAATCCTGTCAAACCTAGTGGAAGTCATGGAGCCCTTGAGACATTTAAAAAAAAATTTTGAGTACCTAATTCAGTTTTTATAATTAAGGGGCAATTTAGCATGGCCAATTCTCCTACCCTGCACATCTTTTTGGGTTGTGGGGGTGAGACCCATGTAGACACGGGGAGAATGTGAAAACTCCACATGGCATCGTGAGGCAGCTGTGCTAACTAACCACTGCGCCACCGTGCTCCCCCAGCCCTTGAGACTCCTCATGAAGAAGGCTTAAACATGGTTTTGGGATGCAAGCGCAAGCATTTCACCAGATTCAAAGTGTGCTGCTCGCACCAGATGTCCTGGCTCACTACAACCCATCCCTACAGACCACAATCACAGCTGAAGCCTCATTCAACCGACTAGAGCAGTCTTGTTTCAAGAACAACTGAATGAGTGTCACCGACCAGTCTATTGCACATCTCAGATGCTATCAGACACGGTAACAAGGTATGCAATTAGAGAGAAGGAGGCTCTTGCAGTCACGTGAACTTGTGAAACATTCGCCAACTATACATTGGGCTAAGAATAGTCAGTGAGGTGGGCCAGACCATTAGTCTCATTAGTTGGTGAAAACGAGCTTCCCAGAATGCCCATGATAAGCCAGAAATTCTGCTTGCGACTAATGCACTTCGCTTACGAGGCAATGCCCAAGGTAAGCTACAATACAACTGTGGTCACATTATACAGGGCCACTGTGGTGAATTATATGCCTCGTAATTCACACTGTATTGTCTTGCGTGTATTGTGTCCTTGTGGGCTTTGTATGTGAGCCGTTGAGCGGCTCTGCCCATAGGGGGAGATGAGGAGTTTGTACTGGGCTCCACCCTTGGCTCCGCCCATGGCTCCTCTCACTAACCGGAAGTATAAAGCCCGGCAGCCGTAAGTCTGCTCTCAGTTCCTCTAGACGTAGGCTGGCTTAGTTGTAAGACTATTAAAACCACAGTTTACTTCCAATCACGTGTCTTGTGAATTGATGGTCTCATCAATTTAATAGTCTTAGAAAACTTGAAGAAAACTACGATGGAATCAGCCCTCAAACCTGACCGAGTAGAACTCAACCCGCAGGCTGCAGAGTTGAAATAAATCTTTCTCCACTGGCTCAGATGTTTCAAGGCCTACCTGGCTGAATCAAGCACTTCCGAAACTACAGAGGAGCAGAAACCCAGCCTACTGCACGCAAGGGTGAGCCATCGTATCTCTACGCAACTTAACTGTACTACATCGTATATGGAGGCCCTGGCCATGCTCGACCGAATGCGGCCCATCAACGAGGTCTACGCGCGCCACATTTTTACGCCCTGCCGCCAGCGCCCCGCGGAGTCGCTGGAAGACTTTCTGCGCGATTTAAAAGCCCTGGCTCGGGACTGCAATTTTCAGGCTGTAACAGCTGCCTAGCATGTGGAACTCGCTGTCCGTGATGTATACGTGGCAGGGCTCAGGTCCAACTATGTGCGCCAACGGTTGCTTGAGAAAGGGGCCCAGAACTTGGAGGACACTGTAGAGTTAGCTACAACCATGGAGGTCTCGTTCCGCAGTCTCACCTCGTTCCCCGTGGACCAAGCGACCCCATCATGGGCCCCCGACCAGCGACTGCCCCAGGCCTGCGCCGCGCGGCCACCCACCCACTACGCAGCGCCAGCGTGCCATTTTTGTTGGCAGCCCCAACACCCACGGCAGCACTGCCCGGCCCGCAACGCGACCTGCAGCAGCTGCGGTCGCAAAGGACACTATGCCCGGGAATGCCTAGCAAAGAAAACTCCAAACTTTCCCGCAGCCCAGAGCACTCGCTTCCCAAACTCACAGGCCCGCAGGCCCCGTGATGCTGCAGCATATATGCCGACTCCGCCCCCACCCGACATGTGCGACTCATGGGGGCTGCCATCTTGGCAATCCTCCTCCACGCAGCCGGCCATGTGCGACTCATGGGGGCCGCCATCTTGGCAATCCTCCTCCACGCAGCCGGCCATGTGCGACTCATGGGGGCTGTCATCTTGGCAATCCTCCTCCACGCAGCCGGCCATGTGCGACTCATGGGGGCCGCCATCTTGGACGCCATCTTCCTCGCCGCCCGCCACGTGCGATCCACGGGGGTGGCCATCCTGGGCTCCCTCCTCTCCAGTCTCTGAACCTCATCTTGAAGACTACGACCTCAGCGGACAGTCATCACGGGGCCACTCCAGGACAGCTGATGGAGCCGTCGACTAACCGCAACTCAGCGCAGTCACGTTGGACCAGTCGTGTCCGAAACAACTCTGGAACTCTATGATGACCGTTAAAATCAATGGGTACAGTACACCGTGCCTCTTCGACTCCAGGAGCACCGAGAGCTTCGTACACCCTGAACTGGTAAGACGCTGTTTGCTGCCTATCTTCCCTGCACGGCAAACTATCTCCCTCGCTTCGGGCTCACACTCTGTTCACCTCGAAGGGCGCACCGTCGCGACCCTAACGATTCAGGGCGCCAGCTACTCTAATTTCCAGTTGTACATATTCCCCGAACTCTGCACCCCACTCTTACTGGGACTCGACTTCCAGTGTAATCTCAAAAGCCTCACACTCAGCTTCGGCAGACCCCTACCACCACTCACTATCTGCAGTCTAGCGACGCTAAAAATCGATCCCCCTCCACTCTTTGCTAACCTCACTCCGGACTGCAAACCCGTAGCCACTCGCAGCAGGCAGTACAGCCTGCAGGACAGGGTGTTTATCAGAACTGAGGTCCAGAGGCTCCTACGTGAGGGGGTCATAGAGGCCAGTAACAGCCCCTGGAGAGCTCAGGTGGTGGTCGTCAAGACCGGGGAAAAATTCCAAATGGTAGTGGACTATAGCCAAACCACTAACCGGTTCACGCTCCTCGATGCGTACCCCCTCCCCAGGATTGCAGACATGGTGAATCAGATCGCCCAGTACTGCATCTTTTCCACGGTGGATCTGAAGTCTGCATACCACCAATTCTCAATCCGCCCGGAGGACCGCCACTACACGGCGTTCGAGGCAGATGGCCGCATCTTCCATTTCCTCCGAGTTCCCTTTGGCGTCACGAATGGGGTGGCGGTTTTCCAACGAGCAATGGACCGAATGGTGGACAAGTACGGGCTGCGGGCCACGTTTCCGTACTTGGATAACGTCACCATCTGCGGCCATGATCAGCAGGATCACGACGCCAACCTCCACCGATTTCTCCAAACTGCCCAGAACCTTAACCTCACGTATAACACAGAGAAATGCGTTTTCCGCACGACCAGGCTAGCCATCCTCGGCTATGTTGTGGAAAACGGAGTCCTGGACCCCGACCCGGACCGTATGCAACTCTTACCATATGCCCCCTCTTACAACTCCCTCATTGTCCCAGGGCCCCCAAACGGTGCCTGGGATTCTTTTCATATTATGCCCAGTGGGTCCCTCAGTATGCGGACAAAGCCCGCCCACTATTTAAGGCCACAATCTTTCCTCTGTCAGCTGAGGCTCGCCAGGCCTTCAACTGCATCAAGGAGGACATCGCCAAAGCGGCCATGCGGGCGGTGGATGAATCCGTCCCCTTCCAGGTGGAAAGCGACGCCTCAGCAGTTGCTCTCGCAGCCACTCTGAATCAGGCAGGGAGACCAGTCGCCTTTTTCTCCCGAACCCTCTCTGCTTTGGAACTTCGACACTCTCGGTCGAAAAGAAGCACAAGCCATCGTGGAAGCCATACGACACTGGAGGCACTACCTCGCAGGTAGGAGGTTCACCCTCATCACCGACCAAAGATCAGTTGCCTTCATGTTTGACAATTCACAAAGGGGCAAAATTAAAAATGATAAAATCCTGCGGTGGAGGATCGAACTCTCCACCTACAATTATGATATTATGTATCGACGGGGGAAGCTCAACGAGCCCCCAGATGCCCTGTCCCGCGGCACGTGCGCCAGCGCGCAAGACGACTGCCTGAAAGCTATCCACAATGACCTCTACCACCCGGGGGTCACCCGGCTCGCCCACTACGTCAAAGCCCGAAATCTGCCTTTCTCCACCGAGGAGGTAAAAGCCATCACCAGGGATTGCCCGATCTGCGCGGAGTGCAAACCGCACTTCTATAGAGGTGATGGAGTGTGTGGAGGCGATGCAGTTGGGAAGGCCCCGTGCCCGGACAGGTTAACTGCGGAGTTTTACAAGAAGTTTGCGTCGGAGTTGGAGACCTTGTTAGTGGAGATATACAATTGGTTGGTGGGGAAGGGTGAGCTTTCCCTCACGCTGCGTCAGACATCTATCTCGCTCATTTCAAGGAAAGTTAAAGACTCAGAGCAGTGTAGGTCGTACCACCTGATATTGTTGTTAAATGTGGATGCAAGGCTATTGACAAAAGGTGCTGGCGCTGCATATAAAGAATTGTGTGCCAGGGGTGATAGGGTAGGACCAGGCGGGGTTTATGAAGGGGCGGCAGCTATAAGCCAATGTTCTGAATGTGATAATGATGCCCTCCATGGTCCAGGAGGTGGTGGTGGTTCTGTCTATAAATGCGGAGAAGCCCTTTGACTGTGTGGAGTGGCCTTACTTATTTGAGGTGCTGGCGCAGTTCGGGTATGGACATGGGTTTGTCGACTGCGTGAGATTGTTGTATAGGGCTCTTAAGGTGAGTGTGTGGACCAATAGTGCCAATAAGGAGTATTTCGCGTTGCATCAGGGGACGAGGTAGGGTGTCCGCTCTCCCTTTTGCACAAGCGATTGAACCATTTGCAATGGCACTTAGGGCTTCAAGCGGGTGGCGGGGCGGTTGGAGCATCGAGTCTCTTTACATGCTGATTACCTCTTGTTCTATGTTGCAAACCCGGTTGAATGTTTTGACAGGATTATGGGGATCGTGAGGAGTTCAGTCTTTTTTTGGGTATAAACTCAATATGGGAAAAAGTGATGTATTCCCAATCAACGCCTGGGGACAGTGGTATGAGTTTGAGGAGTTTGCTGTTTGGATTGGATTTGGATTTGTTTATTGTCACGTGTACCGAGGTACAGTGCAAAGTATTTTTCTGCGAGCAGCTCAACAGATCATTAAGTACATGAAAAGAAAAGGAAATTAAAGAAAATACATAATAGGGCAACACAAGGACTACATAAGCACCGGCATTGGATGAAGCATACAGGGTCTAGTGTTAATGAGGTCAGTCCATAAGAGGGTCATTTAGGAGTCTGGTAACAGCGGGGAAGAAGCTGTTTTTGAGTCTGTTCGTGCGTGTTCTCAGACTTTTGTATCTCCTGCCCGATGGAAGAAGTTGGAAGAGTGAGTAAGCCGGGTGGGAGGGGTCTTTGATTATGCTGCCCGCTTTCCCCAGGCAGCGGGAGGTGTAAATGGAGTCAATGAATGGGAGGCAGGTTCGTGTGATGGACTGGGCTGTGTTCGCGACTTTCTGAAGTTTCTTGTGGTCCTGGGCCGAGCAGTTGCCATACCAGGCTATGATGCAGCCTGATAGGATGCTTTTTATGGTGCATCTGTAAAAGTTAGTAAGAGTTAATGTGGGCATGCCGAATTTCCTTAGTTTCCTGAGGAAGTAAAGGAACTGTTGTGCTTTCTTGGTGGTAGCGTCAATGTGGGTGGACCAGGACAGATTTTTGGAGTTGTGTGCCCCTAGGAATTTGAAACTGCTAACCATCTCCACCACGGCCCCATTGATGCTGACAGGGGTGTGTACAGTACTTTGCTTCCTGAAGTCAATGACCAGCTCTTTAGTTTTGCTGGCATTGAGGGATAGATTGTTGTGGCTGCACCACTCCACTAGGTTCTCTATCTCCCTCCTGTATTCAGACTCATCGTTATTCGAGTTCTGGCCCACTATGGTCGTATCGTCAGCAAACTTGTAGATGGAGTTGGAACCAAATTTTGCCACGCAGTCGTGTGTGTACAGGGAGTAGAGTAGGGGGATACGTACGCAGCCTTGCAGTGCCCCGGTATTGAGGACTTTTGTGGAGGAGGTGTTGTTGTTTATTCTTACTGATTGTGGTCTGTGGGTCATGACATCGAGGATCCAGTTGCAGAGTGAGGAGCCAAGTCCTAGGTTTTGGAGCTTTGATATGAGCTTGAAATGAAAATCGCTTATTGTCACAAGTAGGCTTCAAATTATGTTACTGTGATGTCGCCACATTCCGGCGCCTGTTCGGGGAGGCTGGTACGGGAATTGAACCATGCTGCTGGCCTGCCTTGGTCTGCTTTAAAAGCTTGGCTGGGATTCTGGTGTTGAAGGCGGAGCTGTAGTCAATAAATTGGAGTCTAGCTCAGCACGGTGGCCTAGTGGTTAGCACAACCGCCTCACGGCGCTGAGGTCCCAGGTTCGATCCCGGCTCTGGGTCACTGTCCGTGTGGAGTTTGCACGTTCTCCCCGTGTCTTCGTAGGTTTCGCCCCCACAACCCAAAAATGTGCAGAGTAGGTGGATTGGCCACGCTAAATTGCCCCTTAATTGGAAAAAATAATTGGCTAATCTAAATTTATTAAAAAAAATAAAATAACTTGGAGTCTGATGTTGTCGAGATGCTCTAGGGATGATTGTAGGGCCAGGGAAATGGCGTCTGCTGTGTTTCGGATGGTATGGGCGGGTTTTCAGTATCTTGGGATGCATGTGTCATCGAGCCGGGCCCAGCTGTACAAGTTGAATCTGGCAAAACATTGGTGGAGGGAATGAAGGGTCCAGATGGTAAAGATGACAGTGCTCCTGAAGTTTTTGTTTGTGTTTCAGATTCACTCGATTTCCGTGTCCAAGTCCTTTTTCAGTAGGGTGAACAACATTATACTGGGGTTCATGTGGGCGGGTAAGGTTCCCTGCCCCAGGAGGGTTTTCTGGAACGAGAAGGGTGGGCGGGCTGGTGCTGCCGAACCTGCACAATTATCATTGGGCGGCGAACATTGCTATGGTTCACAAGTGGGCGGTGGAGGAGAGGACCGTGTGAGGATGGATGGAGGAAGCTTTGTGTAAGGTGACCCATCTGAAGGCACTATTGTTGGCACCTCTTCCGTTCACACTGTTCAGGTACTCCACAAGCCCATTGGTGGCATCAGCATTGAGGATATGGAACCAATGTAGGCAGCAGTGTAGGATGGAAGGCATGTCCCTCTGGGTGCCGATTTGCGACAACCACAGGTTTGTTCCGGCGGGGCTGGATGCGAGGTTTCGGGGTGGGGGCGATTGGGATAGAGTATTTTCGGGACCTGTTTGTGGGGGATATGTTTACGGAATTGGAGGAGCTTGAAGACTTGCTACCAAAGGTGAATGGGTTTAGGTACCTGCAGGCGAGGACTTATTGAGGAAGGAGTTGGATTCGTTCCTGCAGCTGCTGCCTCCAGCGCTTCAGGACAAGCTTCTGTCCGAGATAGGAGAGGGCAAGGTGTCAGGTATATAGGGGGAGCTGATGGGAAGGGAGGACTCTCCAGTGGAGGAGGTCCGGCGCAAGTGGGAGGAGGAGTTGGGAGGACAGTGCAAGCTGGAGTATGGAGTGAGGCGTTGCGGAGGATAAACATATTTTTGTCATGTATGAGTCTCATACAGTTTAAGGTGGTGCATAGGGATCATATGCCGGGGTCTAGGATGAGTTGGTTTGTTCCACAAGTGGGGATCGGTGTGGGTGGTGTGCAAGGGGACTGGCGAACCATGTCCATATATTTTGGGCATGTCCAAAGTTGGAGGGGTTCTTGAAAGAGTTTGCGAATGTAACGTCGAAGATTTTGGGAGTGGAGGTGGCGCCGAGCCTGTGGGTGGTGATATTTGGGATGTCGGAGGAGCCAGGAGTGCAGGTGGGGAAAGAGGCTGATGTGGTAGGTTTGCCTCCCTGATAGCCCGGAGGCGGACCTTGTTTTGTTGGCGGGACACGGAGCCGGCAAAAGCGGAGGCATGGGTGAGTGACATGGCAGAGTTCCTCCACCAAAAAAAAAATCAAGTTTGCCATAAGAGAAGCGGATGAGGGGACTTCTGGTGACGCTCGCGAGCGGTGTGGCCGCGTTTGGAAGAGGCTCCGCTCCCGCCGTTCAGCGATATCCCGGTCTTTTTCGGGAGTTTCCCCATTGTTTTTTGGAACCATATTTCTTCGGCCTTTGGGGCATGAGGGACAGGCGTCGGGTCGGGCCGGTTTGAAGCTGCTGAGCAGCCCCACGGGAGTGTCCGGCGGCTGAGGCGGGGGCAACAAGCCCGAAGTGAGGCGGAGCTTGACACGAGGCGAGGCCCGAATCCAGGATGCAATGTAGAGGGGGGCAGAGCACATCGGGTGGCTCCCACTGAAAATGGATGTTTGAGAAGTTCGAAGTCCGGTCCCGGGGGAGGAGATTTTTTTTTAAATTAAAAAAAATGTTTACTTTATTTTTTGTTATTTACTTATTTTAAGATTGAAGAAAGTAGGGGGAAAATAATAAGTTGTTAAAGGATGCCAAAAACAACTGTGAATAAGGGAGGAAACGCGAGCTCGCTGTCAAGGGAGAGGACCAGTAAAAGCGCTGACAAGATGGTGGATGCCGGACCACGTGGTGGGGCCGCACTACTTATGGTGGAAAATATGACCGAGGTGATGGCTGTGGAGCTGGAGAAGCAGTTTGCGAGGCACATGGAGGCGTTGAGGAAGGAGATGGCGGTCGCACTTAAATCATTGGTGGAGGAGGCAATCGCCCCGCTGAGGGTGGATGTGGCAAAGACATCGGCTGAGGTGCAAGAACAAGGTGAAAAAATGAAGGAAGTGGAGGAGGCCGTGACGCAGCACAGCAACCAGCTCACCTCGATGAGGGACGAGCTGCGGAGGGTGGTGGAGGTCAACAGAGGACTCCGAGCAAAGCTCGAGGACTTGGAGAACCGCTCGAGGCGGCACAATCTGAGAATAGTGGGCTTGCCCGAAGGGTGAGAGAGCTCGAGGCCAACGGAGTACTTCTCTAAGAAGCTGCCAGAGTTTTTTTTTTTAAATTTAGAATGCCCAATTCATTTTTTCCAATTAAGGAGCAATTTAGCATGGCCAATCTTTGTGCATAGCCTGCACATCTTTGGGTTGTCGGGGCGAAACCCACGCAAACACGGGAAGAATGTGCAAACTCCACACGGACAGTGGCCCAGAGCCGGGATCGAACCTGGGACCTCGGCGCCATGAGGCAACAGGGCTAACCCACTGTGCCACCGTGCTGCCCTAGATGCTGCCGCAGTTGATGGGGGAGGGTGGAGACCACTCCCGGTACGAAATGGACCAAGCTCATTGGTCGTTCAGGCCAAACCCAAAGTAAATGAGCCGCCAAGAGCAGTAATTATCTGCTGAAGGAGAAGGTGTTAAACTGGGCGAAGCAGAAGCAGGAGGAGCAGTGGGATGGTGCTAGAGTTCGATTTACCAGGACTTGACCGTGGAGTTGGCAAAGAGACGAGCGGCGTTCAGCCGAATGAAGGCGGCACTGTACAACAAGGGACTGTGATTTGGTATGGCATACTCGGCAAAGCTGAGGGTGACGTACAACGCCAAAGATTTTTATTTTGAAACGGTGGAGGCGGTTGAGGCGTTCGTGAAGGCAGAAGGCTTGGGACAGAAGTGAAGAGTGAAGCTGGAAGAGAGATCATGGACTGTGATTGGAGAGCTGGAAAAGGTATAAATGTTATAACTTTCTTTTCATTAACCTGTTGAAGGGCTGGTTTAGCACAGTCTGCTAAACAGCTGGCTTGTAATGCAGAACAATGCCAGCAACGCGGGTTCAATTCCTGTACCAGCCTCCCCGAACAGTGGCAGAATGTGGCGACTAGGGGCGTTTCACAGTAACTTCATTGAAGCCTGCTTGTAACAATAAGTTATTATTATTGTTATTGTAACTTACGACTTCACATTAGTATAGAGGAGAAGCTTGTGTTTGGTTTGATTGGCATTTTTGTTCCCTTTTTTGTTGTTGCAACGGTTATATGTTATTTTATTAAATTGCATGGGTTAGATTGTTTTTCATTTTCTTCTGGGACTGGGTGGAAGGGGACGGTATGCCTTGGCGGGGGGGGGGGGGGGGGGGGGGGGGGGGGAGGGGGGGGGGGGCACCCACGCTAGCTAACTAAATTTGGCTAGTGAACAGACCACGGACCTGAGATGAAAGGAGGGCCGCGGACATTGGAGCCTGGTTAGCAGATTTCAATGGGCCTCCGAGGCGAGCAGGGGGAGAGGACTGATACTGGGTGAGATTTTTTCGAGGGGAAGTGCAGGGGGGGATTCTGGGAGGGGGTACGATGTTAGTAATGGACAGGGGTGGGTCAGGCTTGTAGGGCAGGGCCTGGTGATATGATGATGGGGATAAGAAGAAGACCCCCAGTTGGGATAGTCACGTGGAACGTGAGGTCCAGTTAAGATGTCAAGATGCTTGCGCAACTTACAAGTTTTAAGGCCGATGTAACAATGCTGCAGGAGACTCACTTGAGGGTGAAGGACCAGGTGAGACTTAAAAAGGGCTGGGTTAGTCAGGTGTTTCACTCTGGATTTGACGGAAGGGCTCGAGGGGTAGCGGTAATGGTCGGCAAAAGGGTACGCTTCCAGATGGAGAAGGTGGTGGCAGATCAGGGGGGTAGATATGTGATTGTGACAGGGGCACTGGAGGGGAGGCTAGTGGCGCTGTTAAGTGTATATGGTCCCAATTGGGACGATGTGGAATTCGCAACGGTGTGTGGGGCCATCCCCGACTTGGACTCACACAAACTGATTGTGGGGGGGACTGGAACTTGGTGCAGGAGCCAAGGTTGGACAGGTCACGGCCGCACTCGCTGGTTCTGTCGGGGGCTGAAGGCGTTGGCTAGGCTAATGGTGGAAATGGGAGGGGTGGACCCTTGGAGGTTTCTTCACCCGAGAGAGCGGGAGTACTCGTTTTTCTCAGCGGTCGATAAGGTATACTCGCGGATCGACTTTTCGTGGTGGGGAAGGCGCTGCTGGCTGGGGTTAAGGGGTCGGAGTACTCGGCAATTGCAATATCAGATCATGCTCCGCATTGGATGGATATGGTACTGGGGAAGGGGGTGGTACAGAGACCAGGGTGCAAATTAGATGTGGGACTGTTGGGGGACTGAGGGTTCTGTGACAAAATTGAAAAAGTAATCGAGGAATATGTCGGTTTCAACTGCACGGGTGAGGTGTAGAAGGCGGTTGTCTGGGAGGCTCTAAAGGCAGTGGTGAGGGGTGAGGTGATCTCTTTTAAAGCCAGTCTAGACAAAGAGAAGAGGTTGGAGTGTCAGAGGGTAATTGATGAGATGCTGGAGATAGATACGAGTTATGCAGAAGATGGGGACCCAGTGAAGTTGGAAAAGAGGAAGGAACTACAGGCGAGCTTTGACCGGCCATCTACCAGGAATGTGGTGCGCCAACTGAGGCGAGCAACGGGTGCAGTTTACGAGCATGGAGAGTATGTTGGTGGGTCAGCTCCGGAGGCAGGCTGCGGCAAAGGAAATTGTCCAGGTGTGGGACAGGGCAGGGAAGTTGGTGGTTACTTCAGATTAGATTAACAAGGTCATTGAGGAATTTTATGAGAGGTTGTACAGGTCAGAGCCACCTGGGGGAGGCTGGGGGATGCAGGAATTTCTAGATGGGCTGGAGTACTTAAGGTTAGGGGAGGGGGACAGGGCTACGTTAGAAGGGGCGATAGTGGAGCAGGAGATAAAGATGCGATTGGGAGGATGAAATCGGGGAAGGTGTCAGGGCCGGTTGGATTTCTGGTGGAATGTTATAAAGAAATTCAAAGATAAGCTGGTACCGCTGAAGTTGGGGATGTTTTTAAAAAATAAATTTAGAGTACCCAATTATTTTTTTTCCAATTAAGGGGCAATTTAGTATTGCCAATCCACCTAACCTGCACATCTTTGGTTTGTGGGGGTGAAGCCCACGCAGACATAGGGAGAAGGTGCAAACTCCACACACAGTGACCCAGGGCCGGGATTCAAACCCGGGTCCTCAGTACCGCAGTCCCAGTGCTAACCACTGCGCCACATGCTGCCCCTGGTGGTCGGGATGTTTGAGGAGGCAATAGGGAAGATGTTACCACAAACTTTGGGGCAGGAATTGATATTTCCCTGTAGCTTAAAAAAGATAAGGATCCGACGGAGTGCGGAATGTATAAGCCCATATCACTTTTAAATGTGGACGCAAAGATATTGGCGAAGGTACTGGCAGGTAGGCTGGAGGAGTGCCTCCCGATGGCGATAGGTAAAGATCAGACGGGATTTATGAGAGGGAGGCAGCACTTTTCAAACATTAGGAGGATATTAAATGTGGTTATAGCACCGGCGGAAGGGAAGGAAACAGAGGTGGCTGTGGCACTGGGTGCCGAGAAAACGTTTGACCGGGTAGAATGGGGGTACTTGATGGCAGTTCTGGAGCGGTTTGGGATTGGACCAAGATTTTTGGGCTGGGTAAAGGTACTGTATAAGGAAACGAGGGCGAGTGTCCGCACAAATAACATAGCTCTGAATACTTTTCTCTCCACCGTGGGACTAGGCAGGGACGTCCTATGTCCCCCTTGCTGTTTGCACTCGCAATTGAGCCGTTGACCATCGTGTTAAGAAGTTTGAGGGTATGGAAAGGGATAGTGCATGGCGGGGAGGGGGTGGATAGAGCACAGGACGTCCTTGTATGCCGATGACTTCTTGTTATACGTGTCGGAACCGAGTGTGTCAATAGGAGGAATACTGGAGCTGCTTCGGGTGTTTGGATCTTTCTCGGGGTACAACTTAAATCTAGACAAGAGTGAATATTTTGTGGTGTCTTGGCCAGGGGTGGGGGTGGCTGCCATTCCGTAGGGCAGGGACTCACTTTAGGTACCTGGGGGTGCAGGTTGCTCGGGATTGGTGGGGGGCTTTGTCGATACAACATTTTTAGTTTGGTGGTGAGGGTGAAAGCTGATATGGCAAGGTGGGATGGTCTCCCTCTGTCACTGGCGGGTTGGGTACATGCGGTTAAAATGAACGTGTTGCCGTGATTACTGTTTATTTTCCAATGCCTGCTGATTTTCCTGCCAATAGCATTTTTTAGAGAGATGTAAGGGATGATTACCTCGTTCATATGGGGAGGGAAGGTGGCCAGAATTAGAAAGGTGCTGCTACAGAAAGGAAGGCAGGCAGGGGGTTTGGGTCTTCCGAACCTGATGTATTATTACTGGGCAGTGAATGTGGAGAAGGTACGGAGCTGGGTCAGAGGGTTTGACTCCCAGTGGCTCAGAGTGAAGGAGAGTTTGTGTAGGGGGTCGGGATTGAAGGCACTAGCAACAGCACCGCTCCTGACGGCCCCGGGGAAATACTCAGGGAGTCCGGTAGTAATAGCTTTGTTTAGAATATGGAGGCAGTTTTGCCAGCACTTCGGGTTGGGGGCTGGGTCAAGGGAAATGCCGATTCGGGGGAACCATAGATTTGAGCCAGGGCAGTGGGATGGAAATTTTCAGAAATGGGAAGAGAAAGGAATTAGGACACTAAAAGATTTGTTTCTTGGGGGTCGGTTTGCAGGATTGAAGGAGCTGGGAGCGGTATGGGGTGGAGCAGGGGGAAATATCTAGATATATGCAGGTTCGAGACTTTGCCAGAAAGGAGATACAGAGCTTCCCGGGAGAGCCGGCCTCCACATTGCTGGAGGAGGTGCTGACGACAGGGGGACTGGAGAAGGGGGTAGTGTTGGCAGTTTACAGGGCTATTTTGGAAGAGGAGAAGGCACCGCTGGATGGGATCAAGGCAAAGTGGGAGGAAGAGCTGGAAGAGGGTGTGGAGGAGGGGTTCTGGTGTGAGGCGCTCTGGAGGGTGAACACCTCCATCTCATGGGTGAGGTTGGGGCTGATACAGCTGAAGGTGGTATATAGAGCGCACCTGTTGGTGTAAACTTTCTGCTTTGATAATAATCTGGGATATGAATTAATGCCTGCTTATTTTCTGCTGAGACAGTGAACTTTGGACTAAGAGTGACTCTAACAGATGTATCCTCCAAAGACAATGGGTCAAGTGAGGACCAGTGCTCCACGGACTGCAGATGCTGTTATTCTAAGCTGTCAAGACAGCTACGAGAGAAAGGGTGGTCTCTAAATCCACATCTCGGACTGGCAACTCATGATCTTATGTAATCATGCGCGCAGCATATGGATTGGACAAAAAGTAAACTACTGTGTAAAGAATCGATAACTAAATATGGTATGAACTGTGGTACTAAGAAAATTGCTTGGCTGTTTGTAAATGATAATGCAAACTAATTCTGCTTTGAATGGGTATATTAAGTTTTAAGGCACAGCTCAGAGAGGTGTGCCGGGAGGACTAAGGAGTCCAGGACCTTTCTCCCAGAACTCTGCACAATAAATTGCTTTTTTGCTCACGTTGAGGTCTACCTGTGAATATTTTCCCCCAACAGCACCTCACAAGGGCGAGAATGAGCCGGCTCTTCGAGGGGATAGAAGATGTGTGTGAGCGTTGTAGGGGGGAGCTGGCGCAAACCCTGCAAGCTGGAGGATTACTGGAAGGAGGTTTTTAGGGTAATCTCTAAAGTGATGGACGTGAAACTGGACCGGGCCCTCAGGAGGCCATATTCAGGGTGTCGGACCAGCCGGGATTGGAAACGGGTGCGGAGTTGGATGTTGGAGCCTTCGCCTCGTTGATCGCCCAAAGGCGGATCTTGTTGGGATGGAGATCAACCTCTCCACCCTGTGACCTGGCATGGCGGGGGGACCTGCTGGAATTCCTGACTCTTGAGAGGGTCAGATTTGAACTGAGGGGAAGGATGGAGGGGTTCTACAATTCATGAGCATTATACATTATGCTCTTTTGAGAATTGGATGACATCGAACATGGCGGGGGGGGGGGGGGGGGGGGGGCGGGGAGGATTTGGGAGAGTTGGGGGGAGGGGACAGATTGTATGTATTAATGGAGACTATGGGTGATTCCTGATTCCTTTTTGTTATTTGGTTATGTTAACATGTGGGCTGCTCTTTTGGGTGTTTGGTGGGAGGATGGGATTGTTGTTATTGATATGGGGATTGACATATTCGTTACTGATTATTGTTGGTGGGTGTAAATTTGGGAGAAAATGTGAAAAAGGAGAATAAAAATATTTTTTAAAAAAGAGAAGCGGAGGAGGGTGTCTCCACAAGGTGGAGACTGTTCATTGATTTGAAGGGACAGTAACATGTCGGTGGGCAGTTTTGTTTGAGTTTGGCGGCTGGGTATAAAAGGAAAGGGGTGGGGACTGGGGGTTATGGGGGAATAGTGGCAAATGTACTGTCATTGTTTGCTTGTTTCTGTTCTGTATATATTTGAAAATATTTCCAATAAAATATTTAAAAAGAAATTTGTACAAAGAATTGTAGCGGGTTTCTCCATTTCAGAAAATGTTGACGCTGGGACTGAATCGGTGGTGTTCTACAACAGCAAAACTGCCGCCGTTCCCAGAGCAATTTATCAACCGTTAATGGGCTAGCACCGCATGGAACACAATTGATTCCAATTTTTAAAAAATTCATCGGAGTCGAGATTAACACTTGAGAGGCTGACAAGCTGCAGCCACTTATAAGCACTCCACTCCGCACACACACTCATCCCAGCCACCAAAATGGCAGCAAGACTGGCACCCAGATTCACCGATGCAGAACCGGAGACACTGCTGGACGCAGTGGAGGAAAGGTGGATCACCCTGTACCCTGGGGTGGGAAGGAGGTTGCCACCCACCGCTGTGCACCGGGCCAGGCGCAGGTGGGAGAGACCATGAGCGCCGTGGGAAACACCGCCAGGACTGGCCCGTAGTGCCATAAAAAACTGCATGGCCTCCTCGGGGCAGCCAGGGGGAGTAGGCAGCACTGTGTCCCTGGCACTAACCCTCAACCTACACCCATAACCCCACTCATCCCATTCGCCACCCGGAGGGCGACCAGACCTCCCCACCTGCATCGCCTGCCAGCACCCAAACCGGCTGCTTTGGCTGAGTGCCCTGGCCACGAAGGCCACCTGCTACCTACCCCCACGGACGCTGGCCGACATGGCACAAACCCAGAGGGAGGTGGCGCAGTCAGTGGCTGATGAGGGGCAGACCCAGAAGGTGGTGGCTGTGAGCATTGAGACTCTGGTTGGGACGGGAGTGGGCCTCCAGGACTGGCAGCGGCAGGTGGCGGGGAGCCTCAGGGGTTAGCTCCGCTCACATTCCCGTCTCGTGGAGTAGCCCGGGGGCCATCGGACACCCTGAGGGAGGAGTAGGTGTTGGGGCACATGCCGGTTCTTCCTGCAGGAGAGGTGCCAGAACACCATAGTGCCTTGAACTCCCCTTCTCCTGTCCCTGTCACATCCAATGTGCAGGTGCAGCGGGCAGAACAGGGCAGCACCATGCCACCTAGGCCCCTGAGCAGCAGCTGGGCCCATCCAGATCCAGTTGACCCAGAAGACGGACACCAACGGGGACCCAGGTTACAGGGCGGGAATTAGCAGCAGCCCACCTCTTGTCCTGATGTACCGCCTGGGGATCCACCTAGGTGTAGCGTTAGGGTCCGTAAGGCATGGGTGCAGCAGATAGGATAGCATTCGGGGATAGGGCAGAAACCTGTATATATATATGTTGTCATGGGAATGTCCCTTCAAGAACTGTTTGTCTTCTCAAATGGCTGCAGTGATGTCATTGTGTGGGTGGAGCTGGACTGTGGCTCTAGTTTCTATTTTCGTTTTGAGCTGGAAGCTGTTTGTGGCTCTGGGTTTTACTTTTGTTGAGAAGTTGGAAGATTAATTCAGACAAAAGAAGGTTTCCCTGGTCTCTCTGCATGTTAAAAAAGGTGTCTCCAGATCACTTGATAACTTCAATGTAATACCTGTTTTCTGTAAGGAATTCAAACCTACTGTTTTGTGAAAAAAAGGATGTTTTGGTTTATGGATGTCGTTACTTGATTGAAATAGTAAAGGAAGTTATTAAGGGTTGAATATCGAGTTCTGTAGCTGTGTGGAGTCTTTACGTTTGTAGTTGATAACATGCTTACTGTGTGTGTTATAAAATGTCAACTGAATTCATAGAATAAACTTTGTTTTTGATTTAAAGTACTTAAGGTCTTATGTTAAATACAACCTGGAAAATGGGCCCTTGTGCTCCTCATAACCAAAATCTATAAACAGTTATAGGTCAGGTGAACTCCATGATATACTTTGGGGTTCTCTAAATCCTGGCCCGTGACAATGTTCACTTGTTCATAATAAACACATGTTCACAACGTTACAAGTTGCCTCGTGATCAGTCAGAAGTGTCTGAGGGATGGGCTGGTTGCAGATGGGGCGCTAAGGGCGGGATGGAATAGGCGGACATTGGAGGTGGACAATGGGCCAGGAACTCATATGCAGGGATCACGCAGGTAGACAATGGAAAGTGCTATTGTGGCCAGTAGTCAGACATTGTCAAATGATGCGGAACACCAGTGCTCATTGCAGAGCGAGTCGCCATCATCCGCCATCCCATTGACCAGATCCGCTGTAACTGCCAACCCAGGGGCCGCACCCCTTAGTGGGGTAGGTAGGAATAATAGTGGGGTGCAAGGGAGGGGGTAGTAGTGCAGGGTGTTCATTGGCAAGAGTGGTCCACTGTGGGGTGGGCGGGGGGAGGTTTGTGGGTGTGATGGGATGTCCATACTGCTGGCCAGGCCCTCTAGTCGGTGAACCTGGAGGCGATTTGAGCGTCCCATGTGCGCCGGCACAGGCGCAAACATTGTGCGGCCACCTGTGCCCGTCCAGGCCCCATGTCCTGCCCGGTTTCCCCCTCCCCCTCTTCCAGCTCATCGGACGAAGCCTGCCGTTATTCCTCCTCCTCCAGCACATCACCCCTCTGCTGCGCAATGTTGTGGAGGACACGGCAGGCCATCGATGGGTGGAAGACTCTCCGAGCGCTATATCGGATGGCCCCAGGCACCTGAACCACATCTTCATGATGCCAACGCACCGCTTGATCACACCCCTAGTTTTGGCATGGGCATCGTTGTGTTGGGTTTCTACGTCGGACTGTGGCATCCGGATGGGCATCATCAGCCATGAGCACAGTGGATAACCACTGTTGCCCAGCAGCCAACCCCTTAGCCAGGGGTGCGCCTCTGAGAGGTCAGGAACTGTCACGTGTACCAGAATGAAGGTCAGACACACTGTTCGGATATCGGGTGCAGATGTGCATGATGTGTCTCTTTTGGTTTGTGAAGGGACTGTCATGGCCGGTGCTCATAGGGTGACATGCATCCTGTCGATCACCACCTGGACCTGGGGCATCTCAGCAATGGTGGCGACTCCCGCTGGCCGTGAATCCTGATGGACGCGGTCCACATTGAATTTGATGTATTGAAGGCAGCATGGTGGCGCAGTGGGTTAGCACCGCAGCCTCACGGCGCCAAGGTCCCAGGTTCGATCCCAGCTCTGGGTCACTGTCCGTGTGGAGTTTGCACATTCTCCCCATGTTTGTGTGGGTTTCGCCCCCACAACCCAAAAGATGTGCAAGCTAGGTGGATTGACCATGCTAAATTGCCCCTTAATTGGAAAAAATAGGGTCAGCTGACTGGGCGTATAGACCTCCATAACTGCTCGGAAGCACCTGTGCACCAAGATCCAGACAGGTACCCACTCGGCGGCTGGAAGGACTCCGTTGCGTATATGTTCAGGGTGACTGGAGGTTCTCCCCCATACACCCATGGTGCCAGGTGCGCCATCATCTGGCAGAAATGTCACACTGTCCCCTGTGATATTCTCTGTTTTGTTAATCAGGATGTCTTGACTACGTAGTTTTGAACAAAAACATCAACTAAATAAATGAACAAAGCTGATTTATTTACACTACTTAGAAGATTTGAATAAGTTCCAAGGGAAAAGGTTATTAAATTAAACTATATATCTCTAACTACAGATCTCTCAACTATGCAAAATATCTCTCTCACGCCTTAACACCTTCTCCCAGAAGTCACATATTTATAGGACTGCTCCTTATTTCCATCTGGTGGTGAGAAGTATTGACATCAAATTGTTAACCCTTTGTATTCCTTACAATATACATATTGTTACATTGGGCAGCACGGTAGCACAAGTGGATAGCACTGTGGTTTCACAGCGCCAGGGTCCCAGGTTCGATTCCCCGCTGGGTCACTGTCTGTGTGGAGTCTGCACGTTCTCCCCGTGTCTGCGTGGGTTTCCTCCGGGTGCTCCGGTTTCCTCCCACAATCCAAAGACGTGCAGGTTAGGTGGATTGGCCATGATAAATTGCCCTTAGTGACCAAAAAGGTTCGGAGGGGTTATTGGGTTACGGGGATAGGGTGGAAGGGAGGGCTTAAGTGGGTCGGTGCAGACTCGATGGGTCGAATGGCCTCCTTCTGCACTGTATGTTCTATGTTACATCTCCTTGCTCAGTCGGAGTTTTCAGTGGCACGCCCGGTCTGACAGGTCCTCAAATGACAGGCGCTGCCAGTGTTACACATGAGGCCTGATGCGGCGCCTCCTTTCCACCTCCTCCTCCTCGCCTGTAGGGCTGCCTCCTGTTCCTCTGGGGCAGCCTCCGCTATTGCGGGTTTCCCCTTGAGCTGCTCCAGCTTGAACAGGCTCTTCAGTGCATCACCTAGGGTTGTGATGACTAAGAGTCGGTGTTACCCATGCCAACGGTACGCTCTGCAGCCCCGGTCCGGTATCCTTCTGCAGGGGCTAATGTGGGTGTTGCCCTTGGGTGCGCCATGTGCTGCTCCACGGAGGATGGCACCCTTTTGGGGGCGGGGCATTTGTTGGGATTCGGGGTTGTTGCAGTGGAGGATGGAGGGCGGTGAACCCATACAGTCGGTGTCACTGCACAAACCGGGCCACAGTGGGCAGTAAGATGGCTGCCTTGCAGGCTGCGGCAATGAAGGTCCATGCCTAGACACCCTGGTCCCCTGGGGTCACGCCGACCCAACTGCCCATCCCCTGGTAACCCCTTGCTGAGCCCCCGGGCCTGGCAGAGGACCCCCTTCCCACACTCTGCCCGGGCAGTGGCAGTACCAGCAGCCCAGGGTCGCACCTTTGCATGTCCCACCTCCTCTCTCTGCCTCATCGGCCACTGCACCTGTTTTCCGATTTTTGAAACCACATGTGAAACTCGCTGTCGTTAATTCCCCTGGCAGAGGTGGAGTATTGTGGAAGCCCTGGAAAATACCGGGTAAAGCCCGCTAATGATATGCCAACGGCATTTATTATACGTGCAGAGTAGAACGCATTGACGCTGCTGCCGAGGCACCGGGGATTGGTATTCTGGTGTGTGCCCAGCGCCCGCAATGACTTTGGCTTCAAGACCGATTCACCCTCCAATCAGGAGCTCCTTGATACCCTGCATAGGATGCACGGCTCTCTTCGTAGCCTGGACCAGTCAGTGCAGAGCCTGAGTGAGGATGCCTGTGGTGTATGAGGAGCGAAGGACCCTGAACAAGACGCTTGCAGGTGGCCCAATGATGGCTGACAGGAATGCTAATGTGCCCTGGAGTGATCTGTATATCTGCTGGTATGTGAGGGGTTAACATCTGTATTATAGTGCTAGACAACCACTAGATAGCAGCACCAGATCTATGTATGTAAGTAAGAAGGGCAGCATGGTAGCATAGTGGTTAGCACAATTGCTTCACAGCGCCAGGGTCCCAGGTTCGATTCCCAGCTTGGGTCACTGTCTGTGCGGAGTCTGCACGTTCTCCCCGTGTGGGCGTGGGTTTCCTCCGGGTGTTTCGGTTTCCTCCCACAGTCCATAGATGTGCAGGTTAGGGTGATCAGCCATGCTAAATTGCCCTTAGTGTCCAAAATTGCCCTTAGTGTTGGGTGGGGTTACTGGGTTATGGAGATAGGGTAGAGATGTGGGCCCGGGTAGGGTGCTCTTTCCAAGAGCCGGTGCAGACTTGATGGGCCGAATGGCCTTCTTCTGTACTGTAAATTCTATGAAATCTTACAACACCAGGTTAAAGTCCAACAGGTTTGTTTCAAATCACTAGCAGTGCTCCGAAAGCTAGTGATTTGAAACAAACCTGTCGGACTTTAACCTGATGTTGTAAGACTTCTTACTGTGCTCACCCCAGTCCAACGCCGTCATCTCCACATTATGTATATAAGCTTCACTCAGCGGAGATTTTCGCCTCTTCATATCAGGAATGACTAGTGAGCAGAGTGTTAGAGATATAGCTTAGTTGGCAAGTGCAGTTAAACAAAATATAATTATTCTTATTTATCTAATCTTCAGTTATAGTTGTAGAAGAGTGAACAAACTCATAGTTATTTATAATTGTAATTCCATAAACAGTATTTGCTTAATTTGAGCGAGTGCTGGGGGTAGGTTGGTGAGAGCGAGTGCCGGGGAGGGGAGGGGGGGGGGGGGGGGGGAAGAGTGTGAGTACCGGAGAGGGGGGGACAGTGCCGGAGGGGGGGGGGGGGGGGGGGGCGGAGAGTGAGAGTACCGGAGAGGGGGGACAGTGCCGGAGAGGGGGGGGGGGGAGAGTGCGAGTACCGGAGAGGGGGGGGGGGGGGGGGGGAGTGTGAGTACCGGAGAAAGGGCCGGCTCAAGGCACCGGCAACTCGGGCAGTCGCCAGAGACTCGGGTCCCGCGCATGCGCAGTTGGGCCGGTGCCAACCAGCGCATGCGCGGTGGCCGCCCTCCCCCAGGGCGGCCCCCCCCGGTCCGCCCCCCCGCTCGGTCCGCCTCCCCGCTCGGTCCGCTCCCCCCGCCCACCCCCCTTGGTCCGCCCCCTCGGGTCCGCCCCCCCCCGCCCCGCCCTCGGGTCCACCCTCCCCGCCCCGCCCTCGGGTCCGCCCTCCCCGCCCCGCCCTCGGGTCCGCCCCCCCCGCTCAGCCCTCGGGACCCCCCCCCCGCTCCCCCCTCGGGTCCGCCCCCCCGTGGGTCCGCCCCCCGTCCCTCCTCGGCCCCGCCCCCGTCCCTTCTCGGCCCCGCCCCGTCCCTCCTCGGCCCCGCCCCCGTCCCTCCTTGGCCCCCCCCCGTCCCTCCTCGGCCCCGTCCCTCCTCGGCCCCGCCCCCGTCCCTCCACGGCCCCGCCCCCCCATCCCTCCTCGGCGCTGCCCCGTCCCTCCTCGGCCCCACCCCCCCGTCCCTCCTCGGCCCCGCCCCCCCGTCCCTCCTCGGCCCCACCCCCCCGCCCCTCCTCGGCCCAGCCCCCCCGTCCCTCCTCGACCCAGCCCCCCCGTCCCTCCTCGACCCAGCCCCCCCCTCGGCCCCCCGTCCCTCCTCGGCCCCGCCCCCCGCTCGGCCCCGCCCCCGCCAAGGGCGCCGAAGTTCAGCTTGCCCGGGGCGCCAGCAACCCTAGGGCCGGCGCTGACCGGAGAGGGGGGACAGTGCCGGAGAGGGGGGGGAGAGTGCGAGTACCGGAGAGGGGGGGAGAGTGTGAGTACCGGAGAGGGGGGAGAGTGCGAGTACCGGAGAGGGGGGGAGAGTGCGAGTACCGGAGAGTGGGGGGGAGAGTGCCGGAGAGGGGGGGGACAGTGTGAGTATCGGAGAGGGGGGAGAGTGTGAGTACCGGAGAGGGGGGGGGGGGGGGGGGGGGGGAGAGAGTGTGAGTACCGGAGAGGGGGGGGAAGAGTGTGAGTACCGGAGAGGGGGGGGGGGGGGGAGGAGAGAGTGTGAGTACCGGAGAGTGGGGGGGAGAGTACCGGAGAGGGGGGGGGACAGTGTGAGTACCGGAGAGGGGGGGACAGTGTGAGTACCGGAGAGGGGGGGAGAGTGCCGGAGAGGGGGGGGGGGGAGGAGTGCGAGTACCGGAGAGAGGGGGGGGGGGGAGAGTGCGAATACCGGAGAGGGGGGGGGGGGGGGGGGGGAGAGTGTGAGTACCGGAGAGGGGGGGACAGTGCCGGAGAGGGGGGGGGGGGGAGAGTGCGAGTACCGGAGAGGGGGGGAGAGTGCGAGTACCGGAGAGGGGGGGAGAGTGTGAGTACCGGACAGGGGGGGACAGTGCCGGAGAGGGGGGGACAGTGTGAGTATCGGAGAGGGGGGAGAGTGTGAGTACCAGAGGGGGGGGGGGGGGGGGAGAGAGTGTGAGTACCGGAGAGGGGGGGGGGGGGAGAGTGTGAGTACCGGAGAGAGGGGGGGGGGGGGGAGAGAGAGTGTGAGTACCGGAGGAGTGGGGGGAGAGTACAGGAGAGGGGGGGGGGGAGAGTGTGAGTACCGGAGAGGGGGGGGGGGGGGGAGAGTGTGAGTACCGGAGAGGGGGGGACAGTGTGAGTACCGGAGAGGGGGGGAGAGTGCCGGAGAGGGGGGGGGGAAGAGTGCGAGTACCGGAGAGAGGGGGGGGGGGGAGAGTGCGAGTACCGGAGAGGGGGGGAGAGTGTGAGTACCGGAGGGGGGGGGGGGGGGAGAGAGTGTGAGTACCGGAGAGGGGGGGGGGGGGGAGAGTGTGAGTACCGGAGAGGGGGGGGGGGGGGAGAGAGAGTGTGAGTACCGGAGAGTGGGGGGAGAGTACCGGAGAGGGGGGGGGACAGTGTGAGTACCGGAGAGGGGGGGACAGTGTGAGTACCGGAGAGGGGGGGAGAGTGCCGGAGAGGGGGGGGGGGAGAGTGCGAGTACCGGAGAGAGGGGGGGGGGGAGAGTGCGAGTACCGGAGAGGGGGGGGGGGGGGAGTGTGAGTACCGGAGAGGGGGGGACAGTGCCGGAGAGGGGGGGGGGGAGAGTGCGAGTACCGGAGAGGGGGGGAGAGTGCGAGTACCGGAGAGGGGGGGGAGAGTGTGAGTACCGGAGAGGGGGGGACAGTGCCGGAGAGGGGGGGGACAGTGTGAGTATCGGAGAGGGGGGAGAGTGTGAGTACCGGAGGGGGGGGGGGGGGGGGAGAGAGTGTGAGTACCGGAGAGGGGGGGGGGGGGAGAGTGTGAGTACCGGAGAGGGGGGGGGTGGGGGGGGAGAGAGAGTGTGAGTACCGGAGAGTGGGGGGAGAGTACCGGAGAGGGGGGGGGGACAGTGTGAGTACCGGAGAGGGGGGGGACAGTGTGAGTACCGGAGAGGGGGGGACAGTGCCGGAGAGGGGGGGACAGTGTGAGTACCGGAGAGGGGGGGACAGTGCCGGAGAGGGGGGGGGGGGAGAGTGCGAGTACCGGAGAGAGGGGGGGGGGGGAGAGTGCGAGTACCGGAGAGGGGGGGGGGGGGGGGGGAGGGAGAGTGTGAGTACCGGAGAGGGGGGGACAGTGCCGGAGAGGGGGGGGGAGAGTGCGAGTACTGGAGAGGGGGGGAGAGTGCGAGTACCGGAGAGGGGGGGGAGAGTGTGAGTACCGGAGAGGGGGGGACAGTGCCGGAGAGGGGGGGACAGTGTGAGAATCGGAGAGGGGGGAGAGTGTGAGTACCGGAGAGGGGGGGGGGGGGGGGGAGAGTGTGAGTACCGGAGAGAGGGGGACAGTGCCGGAGAGGGGGGGACAGTGTGAGTATCGGAGAGGGGGGAGAGTGTGAGTACCGGAGGGGGGGGGGGCAGAGTGTGAGTACCGGAGAGGGGGGAGAGTGTGAGTACCGGAGAGGGGGGGGGGGGGGAAGAGTGTGAGTACCGGAGAGGGGGGAGCGTGTGAGTACCGGAGAGAGGGGGGGGGGGGGGGGAGAGTGTGAGTACCGGAGAGGGGGGGACAGTGCCGGAGAGGGGGGGCAGTGTGAGTACCGGAGAGGGGGGGAGAGTGCCGGAGAGGGGGGGAGAGTGTGAGTACCGGAGAGGGGGGGGGGAGAGTGCCAGAGAGGGGGGGACAGTGTGAGTACCGGAGAGGGGGGGAGAGTGCCGGAGAGGGGGGGACAGTGTGAGTACCGGAGAGTGGGGGGGGGGGGGAGAGTGCCGGAGAGGGGGGGGGGGCAGTGTGAGTACCGGAGAGGGGGGGGGAGAGTGCCGGAGAGGGGGGGACAGTGTGAGTACCGGAGAGGGGGGGAGAGTGCCGGAGAGGGGGGGACAGTGTGAGTATCGGAGAGGGGGGGAAAGTGCGAGTACTGGAGAGTGGGGGGAGAGTACCGGAGTGGGGGGGGGGGGGGGAAGAGTGCGAGTACTGGGGAGGGGGAGAGAAAGGGAAACAGTCGCGCCCATGGCACCTGGCTGCGGGTGGGGGGGGGGGGGGGTCGAGGGGTACGGACAATGATGACATGTTGCCCCCCCCCCCCCCCCCCCCGCAGGCAGTCATGTTTTCTGATCAGCCAGCGATTTTGGCCACCGTGGCGGCAGCCGCTATTCTACATGTTGCCCTGGAGGAGGAGGAGGAGGAGCGTGGCAGAGAGGCGGCACAGACTGCCGCAGGGGAGCATGCTGCAGAGGGGCAGACGACAGGCGCCCAGGCTGGACGGCCACCCGCCCGACAGGACGAGGAGGAGGAGGATGAGGAAGGGGAGCACGAAGAGGAGGAGCACGGGGAGAGGGTGGAGGACATTGTGGCGCCACAGCGACGGAGAAGCCCGAGGAGGCCCCGTGTGTACCAGCCCCGTTCGTCGTACCAGGACCTCACGGACCAGGAATGCAGGAGACTCCAGATGAGCAGTGAAACCGTGGCACACATCTAACACCTGGCACCGCATGGCACTGAGGGAGGACACCCTCTCCCAGTGTCCGTCAAGGGTTACGGTGGCCCTGAACTTTTATGCCACGGGGTCATTCCAGGCACTGAGTGGGGACCTGTCCGGCATCTCGCAGACATCGGTGCACCGGTGCATCCGGGCAGTGACAGATGCCCTTTATGCAATTGAAGACCGCTACATCCGGTTCCCTGTGGACCGGGCAAGCCAGGATGCCCGGGCAGTGGGCTTGTCTGCCGTGGCCTGTTTTCCCATGGTCCAGGCGGCGATCGATGGGATGCACGTCGCTGTGCGGCCACCTGCAGATAACAGGGCTATGTTCACCAATAGGAAGGGCACATATTCCATGAACATCCAGGTGGTCTGCGACCACTGCATGATGATCCTGCACGTCTGCGCCCGGTACCTGAGCAGTGTTCACGACTCATACGTGTTGTCGCGGTCTTACATCCCCGGCATGTTCGAGGGACGCCACCCCCGGCTGAGGGGCTGGTTGCTGAGCGACAGGGGTTACTCGTTGCGGTCGTGGCTGATGACGCCTATACGGAGTTCACAGAGTGACGTGGAGAACAGCTACAATGATGCCCATGCAGCGACAAGGGGTGTGATAGAGAGGTGCTTTGGGCTGCTGAAGATACATTTCAGGTGCCTGGACATCTCTGGGGGGGGGCCCTCCAGATAGGATCGGCCACATCATTGTGGTGTGCTGTGTCCTGCACAACATAGCCCAGCAGAGGGGCGATGTGCCACAGGCAGAGGAGAGGGGAGTGGAGGAGCAGGAGGAAGAGGCGCGGACCTCCCCAGATGAGGGAGATGGGGGCAATGGTCAGGGCAGACGGGCTGGACATGGGCGGGTGGCTGCCCACCGTTACCGGCTGGGCCAGCGAGCACGGGACAGGCTGATAGCCGCCCGGTTCACTGACTAGGGGGCGTACAAATCGGTGAGTATGGCCACATACTGCACACCATGGCAACGTCCGGCCACCCTCACCCCCCCCCCCCCCCCCTGACCCACCCAGCACCAACACCCTAATCCCCCCCCACCCACCACCCCTCCATTGCAGATCCACCTGCGGCACAACGGGCCGGGCTCACACGGATGCTGGTGGAAGCGTGTCTATTGCAGGCCACGGAGGATGATGACGACCCGCTCTGCGATGAGCTCCTGGCTCCACATCGTTGGACAATGTCTGACCCATGGCCACAGTACCACCATCCACCCGGGCCATCCCTGCATGCGGCCATGACACTGCAGCGCACGGTCCCGTCCTCTGCCCGGGGGGATGGAGAGGGCTGCCCAGGTGGAGGGGGGGCACACTCACCTGGGGCCGACGTCAGACCCCCCCTCACACACACACAGGCGCTCAACGTACATGACACCCCCGCACGCTTCGGATAGAACACAAAGGCAGCTTCTGCAGGTGTAAAAGTGATTTTAATTACAAACTGTCCATACACGTGCCCTAGCCCCTAAAACTCGTCTGTGCCCTTCCCTCGTGCCAACTTACTCACTGCCTAATTGTTTAGCCTTACGGGCCCTTTGACTACGCCTAGGTGGTTCCCCAGACGGTACAGCAGAACTGGAGGTGGACTCCTGTGATTCCTGCCCTGTGACTCGGGATCCCTTTGGCGGCCTTTTCCTGGGACGGCCCGTCCTAGATGGGCCAGGCAGCGGCTCGGGCGACTGGGATGGCGAGCTGCCAGCCTGTCCTGCCCGCTGCCTACCAGATGCACCTGGGACGGAACTTGGGGAGTCAGAGGTGCCGCTGTGTTCCGGGACCTCCCCTATAGGGGGACCCGGGATGGGTCCCAGCACCTCCTCCTCTCTCAGGGTGCCCGATTGCCCCCGGACCTCTACATGGGTCGGGGGTGCGAAAGGACCGGCCATCCAACGCCCCTCCGACACCTGGCGCTGCGAGTCCTGGAGGCCCGTGCTTGTATCGACAAGGGTCTGCAGGTTTGCAGCCATGGAGCTGAGGGAGTTGGCCATCCCTGTCTGTGTCCGGTGGACGCCGGCCAGCACCTGGGCAATGGCGCTGATGCCGTCAGTCATGGCCTGCAGAGACTGGGCCATGGCTTGCTGAGACTGGGCCATGGCCTGCAGAGACTGGGCCACGGCGATGAGCGCCTCTGCCATCTGCCGCTGGCTCATGGCTTCCTGTGAGAGGGAAGCCATATCCTGGGCCACATATGCCGCCCTCACGGAAAGCCCCAGGCCTCGCATCCTGCTCCCCATGTCTGACACCTTCGCACCCATTGCCTCCACCGCGGACGGCACTCGTGCGGTTTCGGCCTGGGTGGCACGCATGACTGGCACCACTCCCAGCTCCTGAATGCGGGTGGACTCCTCCACCTGCGTCTGCAGCCGCTGCAAGCCAGCCATCATCCTCTTCCTTCATCCCAGGTTTGGTGGCTGCATCGGGTCTATGGGTAGGTGTGGTAACTCCAGGAACCCGGGACCCGTCTGGGCGGCAGATGTTCGCTTGTATCAGGAAGCCCTCCGCCCTCCTGGCCCCTCAGCTGCTCCTACCTCCACCTGCTGTACCGGTACGGCAGTGTTGTGCCCACCAGTGAGTGTACCAGACGCCTCATCACTAAAGTGCCCAACCGAGGTGAGTGTCTCTGCGATGGTGGAGGGTGTTGGAGAAAGCAGTGGCGTTGTGTCAGACTCCGAGTCCATGGTGCCCTGGGGTGGCGCCTCGTCTCCACCCGTCCGCTGTGTGTCACTCCTGTCATCCAGTCTCATGTCTGGCAGTGTCCCGGGTAGGGGTGTCCTGGGTCGGGGTGTCCTGGGTAGGGGTTGTCCTGGGTAGGGGTGTCCTGGGTCGGGGTGTCCTGGGTAGGGCTGTCCTGGGTAGGGGTGTCCTGGGTAGGGCTGTCCTGGGTAGGGGTGTCCTGGGTAGGGGTGTCCTGGGTAGGGCTGTCCTGGGAAGGGGTGTCCTGGGTAGGGGTGTCCTGGGTAGGAGTGTCCTGGCTCAGCTGCGACGGGGGCCTGTGGCTGCTCCCCTCGTGGCTGGGTGTCATACGCCTGCATCGCCGCACCCGCATGAGACGGGGGCGTCATCTCCGTGGTGCTCCAGGTCTCTCCCTCTCTCGTGGCCGCCCTGGGGGGGGCCTGCGAGCGTCGCACACCAGAGGGGCCGGGTCTCTCCCTCTCTCATGGCCACCCTGGGGGGGGGGCCTGCGGGCGTCGCACACCAGAGGGGCCGGGTCTCTCCCTCTCTCATGGCCACCCTGGGGGGGGGCCTGCGGGCGTCGCACACCAGAGGGGCCGGGTCTCTCCCTCTCTCGTGGCCACCCTGGGGCATCCTGCGGGCGGTCGGCATCCGCGGGGACGGGTGCCTTGACGTTTGGTCCTGCAATACACAATACAGCATGCATGGTTAGACACGCGGGCGGTGATCGGGCGATATGGGGGAGGGGGGATATGGGGGAGAGGGGATATGGGGAGGGGATATGGGGGAGGGGGAAAGGCCGTGGGTGGCTCACTTGCTGGTGGGCCCCCGACCTCTGCATCGGCAACCTCCCGCTCCTCAGGTCTGCCTGCCAGTTCCAGGGCCCTTTCCTCATGGACGGTGAGTGGTCTCTCATCAGCTGTGACCCTCCAGTCCTCTGACGCTCCCTGTTGTTGTGTGCACGCTTCTCCTGTGGGGGGCGGGTGGGTGGGTGGCAGGGGTAAAGGGCAACTGTGTTAGACAGGTATATGACTGCACGACAGCGGTTGCGCGTACATTGGCAGAGGTCACAGCAGATTAGGGTTAGTTGCACGTGGGGGTTAGGGTTAGTTGCACGTGGGGGTTAGGGTTAGGGCTAGTTGCACGTGGGGGTGTGCTGCTCATCAGAGCGGGGGGGAGGGGACGACGACTCACCCTGGCTTCCCTGACGAGGTCGTTGACCTTCTTGTGGCACTGGGTGCCTGTCCTCGGTGTCACAGCCACAGCGCTGACGGCCTGTGCCATCTCCCTTCACAGGCGGCGGCTGAGGCGTGGGGCGACCCTGCAGCCATGTCCAGGGTACAGGGCCTCCCTCCTCTCTTGCACAGCGTCCAGGAGCATCTCGATGTCGCGCTCCTGGAACCCCGGGGCTGCGCAGCGGCTCGCCATGTTTGCAGTTCTTCCGGGGGGGGGGGATGATATCTTTTGTGCTGTGACGCCGAGCGGCGCTGATTACGCGCGCGGTGTCCACAGCGGGTGACACCGTCGTGAATGGCGTCACGCTGCTGCTAGCCCAGTCTGGCCCGGAGACTTCGCGACGCTTGGGGGTGCCCGACGCCGGAGTGATCCGCGCGTTTTTGACGCCGGTTCCTGGCCATTGCGCCGATTGTCGGAGAATCCCGCCCCTGATTTCCAAGACCCAATGGCTATGCTCCCCCTGCAGATACTGGCAGCGCAATCACAGGAAAGGCCCCAATGGGTTCCTGCACGTTGAAGCCAATCGCCATGGTGCTCACGGCTGCTTGGCCGAAGACATAAGCAAACTGCCTCCACCTCCTGTGAGGCAACAAGGGCAGCACTGCGTAAGAGTATGCACTTTTTCAGGACACTTGCCTTGATCACTGAATTGGTCAATACGATGTGTTATATATATGTGGTTGTGTGGTTAAGAAAATTGTTTCATTCAATGCTATGGTAAAGTTGTTGGTTTATACAATGTTTTCTATGTTATTTACATGAACAATTATTTGCAATATGTACCAAAATCACAGGTTCTCATCAATGCAAGTGGAGACTGCACGAAGTAGACCATTCATAGTAGCTTCATTGCAATGTTAATGTAAGTCTACTTGTGACAATATTAAAGAATATTATTATTATCTTCTTAACATGATGGCACTGGGGATGAGCTTAACTTGATTGCTGTCCTTGTGAAGGCTCAGGGATGATTCTGTGCTGACATGCATTCGGCATCAGTTACACAGGATGCCCTTGGGTGAATTGTTGCTGGATCAACAAGTCCTTTGCAGAAATGGCATCCTACATGGATCCGTCAAGTCTCTGGGCCTGTCCTGCACCATGTCTCAGTGGTCCACCCTGTGCTCGAACTACTCTGCCTTCAATTCCCTTGGCCTTCTTCTTCATTCTCTTCCTTCTGCTCTGTTAACACAGGGACTTCCTTGTATTCTGCCTCCTCAAGCCCAACACCCCTCTAATGTGTGGTGGCATGCAGCATCAGAGCAGTCAAGGGATGAAAATCTTATTTTGAGAAGATCTATAAAAAGTGCCCTGGTGTGCAGGTGGCTCCCATTGTACCAATGCTGGGGCTCAGTTTGAAAATGTCTCATTGCGATGCCACCTCCTCAGAGAGCAGGCTCTTGTCACCCAGAATCCATTTGTGTGCTTGGGGAGTGGTGTGGAAGAGCTGAGGTACACTTGACTTGCAGAGTATGAAGGGGCTTTGGCAGCTTCCTGGAAAGTGTGTATAATCACAAAATCTACCATGAACCAGTGCAATTGGGCATCATAATAGAATGTAATCATTTTTCTTTTGTCCATTAAAAAATGTTTATGTATTTATGGTAGCCTGGTGCATTCTCATTAATTATTAATATCAGTTAATCCCTAGAAATAAGCATTTTTAATAAGGGTATCTCCATCTATGTGTAACCGACAGGTTAATAGGTTCATTAGTCAGTTTCTGAGTGAACTTAATATTTTGATATGATAAAAATTTCAAACTGTGCCTATTAATGCTTGTCTAAGAATGATTACAATTTGAAGCACCTTCTCAAACTGGTACAATCAGTGGAAAGCTGCAATTTCCACCTGGGCAGTGACCTATTTTGTCCATCAGATCCAATTCAAGCAAATCAAACGTTGAGCAAATGCAAAAGATCACGGAAAATATGAATCTGGGTTTTGGTTATAACTCGTGTTTAAAAATTCCCATCCTTTGCATTGATTCTGCTGGTGTAAATTTTTTAAAATTACTTTATCAGAGATACAAAGCCAGAGCTCAGAGTGTGGACAGAGGGAACCCCCTAATCCAGGTCCTTGCCTGCTCAAAAAAACAATTCAAATTGAATCCAATTCATGGTCCCCACAAGAGACATACAGGAGAAACTTTGCCCCACTTGTGTGTTGTTCGGTAGTGTTGATTATGCAGCAGTTAATAAGGCTTGGACTTCAATTCAGGGAAACAATGTGTTGTTGATCCGTCGTGAAAACTGGCAGTCAAGCAGTGTTGGGGTGCCAAGCGATGCCTAGCTAGTGCAGAGGAGATACCACGCAGAGTTTTTGAACAGTTGTGGCAGCAAATCTCACTTTGGTGAAAATAATGGAGGAGCTGGGGAGGATAGGCCGGGAGATCAAAAGACATTAAAGGACTGCCAGGAGTTGCTACTATGCCATGCAGCATGCCTACTACAGCTTCCCTAAAATTCAGCAAGAAACATTGTGTCAGGAGACTTCTCCTCAAGGAAAGGCCAGAGACTCCTCCTCACAAGGGAGACAGTGCAGCATCTTTGCAACATTCTTGTGACCACCAAATGAAGATCATGCATGTTTTCCAGGGAGCATGCATGATAGTTTTGCCCTTTCAGTCTCATGTCTGGCAGCTCTAGAACTACCCCCCCCCCCCCCCCCCCCCCCACACACACCTTTGTAGACCCCCTTCATGACCAAGGGTGGAGGCCTGCAACAAAAATATCTCATCAGGGTGCAGGGCTTGGGATGCTTAGCATGCCAATGCAAGCTCTGATGCTCCTCAGGTTCTGTTCAGGTCTGACTCCTGCCTGTCAGCTACCAGCATGCTGACTACCCTGCTCATGTGCTAGTGAGTGTTGGGGCCACATCCCTTTGCTCCAGAGGGGGCTAAGAAGCTGGGAGTCTAGGGTTCACTGAATAATTGGAGAGTCCTTCAGGATGTCTGTTACTCTTCATTTGAGTGGGCCTAACCGTTTCCCTCATGTTGAAGGACAGTGGGAAAAGATGTGTCCAGAAGGGGCGAGGACCCATTCCAATGGGAGGAGAGTCAGAGTGAGGCCTAAGGTTGTGAACAACAGGTTTTAATAAGGTGACAAGTGCAATTGTGACAAAAGATTTTGAACCATCAGTGCCTAACTTCACACATGGCACTAAAACCTCTTCATCTGCTTCACGACGCCGAGGTCCCAGGTTCGATCCCAGTTCTGGGTCACTGTCCGTGTGGAATCTGCACATTCTCTCCGTGTTTGCGTGGGTTTCGCCCCCACAACCCAAAGATGTGCAGGCTAGGTGAATTGGCCACACTAAATTGCCCTTTAATTGGAAAAAATGAATTTTGTACTATAAATTTTAAAAAAAACTTCTATTTTGCGAGCCCTCCCATTACGTCTAGGTGTATTCCCAGGACATCTGCACTGTAGGGATTCTAGGTGTAGTCGGCCTGCTTCCTTCTAAGCCACGTTTCCCGAGATGCTGTTGGCGGGTGTGCTCTGGAGGGCCCAGGCCGATATTCGGGTGACAGTTGGTACAATGCTGGATAACACAAACGTTACTGTATATTAGAGTACAGTACAGAATCATCAGAATACTAAGGCTCAAAGGGCTTGTATTCTCTCGAGTTTAGAAGGTGGAGGGGTAATCCAATGGAGGTGCATAAAAGAAAAGGAATTCAAAGAGTAGATACAGAAAAGCTAAATCCTCTGGTGGGAAATTCAGAATAATGATACAAAAAGTAGAGCTAGGCTGCAAAGAATTTAAATCAGGAAGAACCTTAACCACACAAAAGTGGTAGTGGAAATCTGGAACTGTTTTTGAAAATGCAGTGGATGCTGTGTCAATTTAAATTCCTGAATGGGATTAAGGGCTGGAATTTATGCCCTCTGTTTGCGTGTGTGGGGGGGGGGGGGGGGGGGGGGGGGGGGAGAACGGGGACGCAAGTAACTTATGATGGGTGGCTAGCTGTGTCATCCCCTCTAATTTGATCCCCATAATACAGTAGAGAAATAAATAACTAACAGGCAACTGAGCTTAATACAAAGCTAATTGACCTGAATATTATGCTGCCCAATTTTTACAACAATTTTGCAGAAACGTCAGGAAGGGGGGGGGGGGGGAGGGAGATCATCTGAATGATACCCTGTATGCATCAGAGAACCTTCATCTCTTTATTTCTCACAACTGGCCAACCAAAATCACTCCCTCCACCCAGTCCCTCCCCATTTAAAGCCCAGGACTTAATTGGGTCCAGACTGGGTTGTGTTGGTCTTCATCCTGAGGCCGACTTGCAGTCCCAGCAACACCCAGTACACCATCTTGGCACTGCTGAGAATGCTAGCCAATCAGATTGCCCGGCAGCCCATGGGCAGGATTTACTCTCACTGAGGGACAGAAGTCCTTTCTTCTTGCTTGGTCCTCCGCCAGCATATTTGGCAACTGGGGTAAGGCATCAATTTACACATCCCTCACCTCATGAAATTCAGCTTCAAGAATTTAAGTATGGATATCAAAGGTGAGTAAATGAGGATTGATCAATGATTTAAAAGAATGGATGTTAGGCTAAGGGGGCTGAATTGCTTTCTCTTGTTCATATACCAAAACAATTATCCAATATTTTGAACAAAGTAACTTTAAATGAGGGATTCGGGCATCATCAATTTCCTTCAAGTTCAAATAAAGCATTAGATGCATCATGACTTTCCAAGTTCAGGGACAAGGAGATAGTAAGGTATATTTTACAGAGGGGGTTCAGTGTGCGATGTGGTAATTGTAATACAGAAGATTCCACCAAAGTCAATTATTCTCCAACTCCAAGAAGAATAATTAATCTGCTACTTAAAAATGTACTTAAGTCGATGTGACATGGTGGTGCTGCTTCACAGCGCCGAGGACCTGGATTCGATCCCGGCCCCAGGTCACTGTCTGTGTGGAGTTTGCACATTCTCCCTGTGTCTGCGTGGGTCTTGCCCCCACAACCCAAAAAGATGTGCAGGGGAGGTGAATTGACCACGCTAAATTGCCCCTTAATTGGAAAAAAAAAATGTACTTTAAATTTATTTTTAAAATGTTCCTCAGTCAAATTAGAAGATCAGCAAAGTAGATTTTGAATTGAAGTGGGTTTGTAAGGTCTACGAACCCATTTTCTTTTTGTGAACCTAACTTTTACCAAATATGTTTTGAATACCTACGTGAATTTCTTCAGAAAATTCAATGTTAAATATTTATGAGTTATAAATATGGTTTTTGAAAGTCAAAAGAATAGAAAATAAACTTCAACAGAATATCAACAAATGACATTGGAATTAAATGGAATGTTTTTGCTCTTTATTTTCTAAATTGCATACAAAATTTTCATTAACATTTAATGTTTGTTATTCTTTCTTTGTCCATTGTCTTGTAGTCCCCTTCTGTTTTCTTCCAATTTTATCTGCTCCTTATCTTAACATAGATGAGATTGTTAATCTTCAGATCTGTAACTGAAGTTACAGTTTACTATTAATCAAAAAAATAATAATAATTTTGAAGTCAAATATTCACTGTCCCTCCAACTGCCACCCTAGTTCTAGTCAGGGTAAGAAAACAATCTTTGCAGTGTTTAGATTTTTAAATCAAAATATTGGAGCACTTCGAGAAAGAACAAATGGAATTTTATGCTGATAATATGTCGGCCTGAATCATAGAACATTACAGCGCAGTACAGGCCCTTCGGCCCTCGATGTTGCGCCGTCCTGTGAAACCCTTCAAAAGTCCCTCTACACTATTCCCTTATTGTCCATATGCAGATCCAATGACCATTTGAATGCGTTTAGTGTTGGCGAGTCCACTACTGTTGCAGGCAGGGCATTCCACGCCCTTACTACTCTCCAAGTAAAGAACCTACCTCTGACATCTGTCCTATATCTATCTCCCCTCAATTTAAAGCTATGTCCCCTTGTGCTGGACATCACCATCTGAGGAAAAAGGCTCTCGATGTCCACCCTATCTAATCCTCTGATCATCTTGTATGCCTCAATTAAGTCACCTCTTAACCTTCTTCTCTCTAACGAAAACAGCCTCAAGTCCTTCAGCCTTTCCTCAATGATATTCCCTCCATACCAGGCAACATTCTTGTAAATCTCCTCTGTACCCTTTCCAATGCTTCCACATCCTTCCTATAATGTGGCAACCAGAACTGCACACAATACTCCAAATGCAGCCGCACCAGAGTTTTGTACAACTGCAACATGACCTCATGGCTCCGAAACTCAATTCCTCTACCAATAAAAGCTAACACACCGTACGCCTTCTTAACAACCCTCTCAACCTGGGTGGCAACTTTCAGGGATCTATGGACATGGACACCGAGATCTCTCTGCTCATCCACCCTACCAAGAATCTTACCATTAGCCCAGTACTCTGTCTTCCTGTTATTTCTTCCAAAATGAATCACCTCACACTTTTCTGCATTAAACTCCATTTGCCACCTGTCAGCCCAGCTCTGCAGCTTATTTATGTCCCTCTGTAACTTGTAACATCCTTCTGCACTGTCCACAACTCCACCGACTTTAGTGTCATCTGCAAATTTACTCACCCATCCTTCTACACCCTCCTCCAGGTCATTTATAAAATGACAAACAGCAGCGGCCCCAAAACAGATCCTTGTGGCACACCACTAGTAACTGGATACCAGTCAGAGCATTTCCCATCAACCACCACCCTTTGTCTTCTATCAGCTAGCCAATTTCGGATCCAAACTGATAAATCACCCTGAATCCCATGCCTCTGTATTTTCTGCAATAGCCTACCGTGGGGAACCTTATCAAACGCTTTACTGAAATCCATATACACCACATCAACTGCTTTACCCTCATCCACCTGTTTGGTCACCTTCTCGAAGAACTCAATGAGGCTTGTGAGGCACGACCTACCCTTCACAAAACCATGTTGACTATCTCTAATCAAATTATTCCTTTCCAGATGATTATACATCCTATCTCTTATAAACCTTTCCAAGACTTTTCCCACAACAGAAGTAAGGCTCACTTGTCTATAGTTACCGGGGTTATCTCTGCTCTCCTTCTTATACAAGGGGACAACATTTGCTATCCTCCAGTCCTCTGGCACTATTCCTGTAGACAAAGATGACTTAAAGATCAAAGCCAAAGGCTCAGCAATCGCCTCCCTAGCTTCCCAGAGAATCCTAGGATAAATCACATCCGGCCCAGGGGACTTATCTATTTTCACACTTTCCAGAATCGCTAACACCTCCTCCTTATGAACCTCAAGCCCTTCTAGTCTAGTAGCCTGTATCTCAATATTCTCCTCGACAACTTTGTCTTTTTCCTGTGTGAATACAGAGGAAAAATACTCATTTAGCACCTCTCCTATCTCCTCGGACTCCACGCACAACTTCCCACTACAGTCCTTGACTGGCCCTACTCTTACCTTAGTCATTCTTTTATTCCTGACATACCTATAGAAAGCTTTAGGGTTATCCTTGATCCTACCTGCCAAAGTCTTCTCATGTCCTCGCTTGGCTCTTCTTAGCTCTCTCTTTAGAGCCTTCCAAGCTAACTTGTAACTCTCAAGCGACCCAACTGAACCATCATGTCTCATCTTCACAAAAGCCTCCTTCTTCCTCTTGACAAGTATTTCAACTGCTTTAGTAACCCATGGTTCCCTCGCTCGACCACTTCCTCCCTGCCTAACAGGTACATACTTATCAAGGACACGCAGTAGCTGTTCCTTGAACATGCTCCACATTTCCATTGTGTCCATCCCCTGCAGTTTTCCTCTCCAGCCGATGCATCCCAAGTCTTGCCTCCTCGCATCATAATTGCCTTTCCCCCAGCAATAACCCTTGCCCTGCGGTGTATACCTGTCCCTTTCCATCGCTAAAGTAAACGTAATCGAATTGTGGTCACTATCACCAAAATGCTCACCTACCTCCAAATCTAACACCTGTCCTGGTTCATTACCCAGTACCAAATCCAATACGGCCTCGCCTCTTGTTGGCTTATCTACATACTGCATCAGGAAACCCTCCTGCACACATTGGACAAAAACGGACCCATCTAAAGTACTCGAATTATAGTGTTTCCAGTCAATATTTGGAAAGTTAAAGTCCCCCATAACAACTACCCTGTTATTTTCGCTCCTATCCAGAATCATCTTTGCAATCCTTTCCTCTACATCTCTGGAACTTTTCGGAGGCCTATAGAAAAGCCCTAACAGGGTGACCTCTCCTTTCCTGTTTCTTAACTCAGCCCATACTACCTCAGTATTCGAGTCCTCATCAAATGTCCTCTCAGCCACCGTAATACTGTCCTTGACTAACAATGCCACCCCTCCCCCTCTCTTACCACCTTCCCTGAGCTTACTGAAATATCTAAACCCCGGCAACTGCAACAACCATTCCTCGCCCTGCTCTATCCATGTCTCCGAAATGGCCACAACATCAAAGTCCCAGGTACTATCTTCAGAGTGGCAATCACCAGCTGATCCCAGCTTCACCTGAAATGGAACTGCTTCTTCGTAATGCTGGATCGGGTACTAGCTGTCACATTCTGGTAAGTAAAGACTTTAAAAAAGGGTGTCACAGTGGTTAGCACTGCTGCCTCACGGCCCTGGGTCACTGTCCATGTGGAGTTTGCACATTCTCCCGGTGTGTGCGTGGGTCTCACCCCCACAACCCAAAGATGTGCCGGGTAGGTGGATTAGTCACGTTAAATTGCCCCTTAATTGGAAAAAAAATAATTGGGTACTCTAAATAACAAAAGACTTTAAATGTCCCAAAGCTTCTTTGAAAAGCTATGGAGAGAAGGTAAATGTGTAAGTGGCAGGTGGGAAAGCGCAGTAGGGGCTAGTCAGGTCCGGTTGAAGGACTCAGTGCAAGTGATTGGGTCGGGGGAGGGAGGTCACCTGTATAGTTACCCAAGAGTGAGACAAGCATTTTTTTTGTTCAACATTTCCTGGGTAAATATTCAATTAGGTCAATCGGAATCTCGCCAAAGTCTTTTGCAGAGGATCTGGGGAATTGCCCATTGGATGATCAAACATTGGGACTTCCGAGGGGTACCAAAGTGCATCTTCTGGGGTACGAGTCTCTGACTACTTGAAAATCTGAGCCATTATTTAGGTTAATAAAAGTGGAAATTTAGGTAGATTTAGAATATCGAAAGGTGATGGGTGGGATTCTCCGCTGGCTGACGTCAAAATAGCGAAATGCGATAGGGCGGAGAATAGGTTCCGATGGCAAAATACCAGAGGGCACTGATTTGATGTCAATTCACAATTCTCCATCACCTTGACAGCAGCGTCAATACGGCCCGGAATGCAGGTACAGTAAACACCTTTTGCATGCCATTAGCGGGCCCTACCCTGTTTTCTCCTGGCCTCTGTGATGGGCTGGGCTCCTGATGGCGCGGTTCACTTGTGCTTTTAAAAAAAAATGGAGAAACAGCCATCGTGTCTGCTGAGGGTGAGAGGGGGTACGGAAAGTGTCCTACATTGTCATAGTTTGCTGACAGTTGGGCGTTGGTTGAAAGGGGGGGGGGGGGGGGTGGTGGTTGTGGGGTCAGTGTAGCCGGGCACAGAACACCATTGCCACAGCTGGCAAGGCAGCCTTGCAGTTGCACATGCAGCAGCAGTCTACTGCTAACTTATGACCATGGCTGTCCCCCCAGCCAACCCCCGTAGGTGCCCCCTGGCCCCAGCCGTCCCATCAGCTGTATGGGTGTGCTCCAGCACAACCAGTGCCATCTTGTTGGCTGGAATGAGTGTGTGTGGGGATTGTAATGCGTATATGCAGCTGCAGCTTGTCAGTCTTCAGAGTGTCAATCACGGACCCGGGTAATCCCGCACCCTTTTTCATTGGAATCGATTGTGTTCATGTGGCGCCGGTGCTAGCCCCTCCACAGTTGCTGAATCGATCCAGGTTCGGTGCCAGTTTTTCTGTCGTGAAAGTCCATGAATCCTGCGTCTGCGTCAACACTTAGTCTCAGAAATGGAGAATCCCGCCCCATATTTAGATAAAGAATTGTTAACATTCCAGAATTGACATTAGATTGTCTGCAAGAAAATTTGGTTATAGAAAATGACCTTGATATTGCAGTAAAAAAATTAACTCAACAAATTGAAACCACTTTCCCTTTCTTTTCAATGTCTTAAGAGCACTGATATAAAGAACTGTCATGCACATATGATTAAAATAAGAGACAGAACTAAATGTTATAGAACTGGTGCGGCAGCGGTGGTAATAAAGTTGGTCATTTGACAAACAAAGCGGAAGATTGTAGTGTTAATGAAAAGTCAGAAAAGTGGCTGGTGCAATTTCATGTTGATTAAGTATGAGGTAATATTTTTGAGCAGGGAGGAAAAAAACACACAAGGAATGGCAGTATATATTTAGGGCAGACATTGAATGGTGTGGATAAACAGCAGAGATACCCTTCTCCTCCCAACAAAGTTTTAAATACACAATTCATAAAGAGAGTAAAGGCATGAAAAATTAAATTTTGGATTTCAGAAATAGGGACACATAATACAAGAGTATCAGAATTGTTGCAGCACAGAAAGAGGCCATTTAGCCCACGGTGTCTGCAACAGCTCTCCGAATGAGCAACTCACCTAGTTCCATTCGCCCACCTGCGCCCTGCATATTCTTTCTTTACAGACAACAGTCCAATTCCCTTTTGAATGGCTCGATTTAACTTGCCTCTACCACTTTGGCAGTGCGTTCCAGACCCCAACCACCCACAGCGTGAAACAGTTTTGTATCGCTTTTGATTCTTTTGCCAATTATTTTTAATCTGTACCCTCGGTTCTTGATCTTTTCACGAGTGGGAACAGTTTCTCCCTCTCTACTGTCTAGACCCCTCATGATACCTCTATCAAATCTCCTCTCAGCCTTCTCTTCTTGAAGAGAAACAGTACCAACTTCTCTAATCCACTTATTTTCAAACTCAGGGTCGTGACCTGTGGGTGGGTCTCAGGCGGGTGTCGTGATCGCGGGACGAAGTCCCCAACGGCCGCAACCAGCTCTTAAAAATGCCGGCCGTGACTGGCTTTCAAGAATGCCGGCAATCCCGTTCATGTGTGCCCCCTCAGCCAGACCTAGCAGTGCGCATACCCACAGCACAGTGGGGCAGACTGCCATTTCCTGATGTAAGCGTGCTATCCCAGTACCAGTTCCTCCTGATGTCAGTGCACTGTCCCAGGACCATATTTTAAAAAAAATTAAATAGATGGAGTCTTCCCGCCGGAAGCAGTGACAGAGAGGACAGAGAGGTACACTCGATGTCACGTGCTCTTGGAGTGAAATCACAGAGAGGAGATTCCTCCATTTTGTAGCTGCCAGCAGGCAAGCAACAGGTGTGTCTCTGGCCCTCTATTCCTTTATTACAAAATTATCCATCTTCAATTCTTTACAAAGAGGTTTCACAGTTGAATCTGCTGGAGAGAGCTTTGCAGGAGAGTCTACGGCAGAACAAAGCAGTGCTGGTGAGCTGTATCCAGAGCTCCAGGGCCACCAGTGAACAACATCCGCAAACTTTTAAATTGTGCCCTGTACATCAAATTCCAGGTCATTAATGTTTATCAAGAGCAGCAAGGGCCCCAACATTGATCCCTGGGGAATTCCTTCCTACAACCCGAAAAACATTCAACCCTTTCACTCAGCCACTTGTGTCCTTGTTGCTACTTTCCCTTTTGTTCCATGAACTATAACTTTGCTCTTAAGTCTGTTGTGCAATACTGTATCAAATGCCTTTTGGAAGTCCACCTCAACACACATGAACAGCATTGCCCACATCAACCCTCTTTGAAAGCCTCCAGCAAGTTAGTTAAACATTTTAAAAAATAAATTTAGTGTACCCAATTTATTTTCTCCAATTAAGGGGCAATTTAGTGTGGCCAATTCACCTGGCCTGCACATCTTTGGGTTGTGGGGGCGAAACCCACGCAAACATGGGGAGAATGTGCAAACTCCACACAGACAGTGACCCAGAGCCAGGATCGAATCTGGGACCTCGGTGCTGTTAGGCAGCAGGGCTAACCCACTGCACCACCGTGCTGCCTAAGTTAGTTAAACATGATCTTCCTTTAAGAAATCCACACTGACTCTCCTTAATTAACCTACGTGACTATTACTTTTGTCCTGAATGAGATTACCCCACCACTGAAGTTAAATAGACAGGCCTGTAACTGGGCTTATCAATACAACATTTTATGAAGAAAGGTGCAATATTTGCTATTCTCCAGTCTTCTAGAATCAACCTGGAGACGAAGGAATACAGGAAATTTATGGCCAGTGCCTCATCAATTTTCACTACCAATTCCCTCAGTATCCTTGGATGCATCTCATCCACTTCTGGTGCTTTATCAACTTTTGTACAGACAGGCAAACAAATACCACCTACTTATCAATTTTTAATTCTTTTAGTGTACAAAGTACCTCCTCTTTCACCGTGGCCTATGTAGCATCTTCTTCCTTGGTAAAGACAGATGCAAAGTATTAATTTAATTCCTCAGCTATTCTCCCTGTTCCGTGCATAAATCCTCTTTTTTGGTCCCTCACCGGCCCAACTCCTTTTACCATTTATAGGGCACATAGAAGACTCTGGGATTTCTGTTCAGGTTAGCTTCAGTCAATTTTCATACTCCCTCTATGCTTTTCTTATTTACCACTTCAGCTCTCCTTTGAACCATCTATATTCAGCCTGGTTTTTCACTGCATTATCCACTTGACATCTGTCACAAGCACACCTTTTCTTCTTCAAAGAAGTAAAGATGAATTTATACAAAATACTATTTAGGGTAGTTGTTGGTGTACTAAATGCAGTTTTGGGTATTCCATTAAATCAAGAGCATTAAAGAGACTAAGGTCTCTTTACACACCAGTATGATGCTAGGAAAGGAAAATTACAGTTACGAAGGAAAACCGGAGGTAGAATCATAGAATCCCTACAGTGCAGGAGCCATTTGGCCCATCGGGACCACACCGATCCTCTGAAAGAGCATTCTTTCGGCTACCTCGGCCCATTCCCCGCAAACCTGTAACTTACCTAACCTCTAGATACTAAGGGGCAATTTAGCATGGCCAATCCACCTAACCTGTGGGAGGAAACCGGAGTACCCGGAGGAAATCCATGCAGACAAAGTGAGAATGTGCAAACTCCATACGGACAATCACCCAAGGTTGGAATCAAACCTGGGTCCTTGGCGCTGTGAGGCAGCAGTGTTAACCACTGGTTAGTGAACAAACCCGATTTCAACCTTGTGGCACACTGAGATGAAGGAGGGCCACTCATGCAGTCCACTCATCAGCCTAGGTTACCTAGATATTGGGACTATTTCAACTGTGGCATTGAAGGCCAAGAGGAAATTTAGTAAAGCTTTTAAAAACTTAAAAATGTTAATACTGAATAAGGTTGGACATCCGGTAGTAAAGGATAATGATTTTTAAAAAAATTTATAGTACCCAATTTTTTTTTTCAAATTAAGGAGCAATTTAGTATGTACAATTGACCTACCTGCACATCCTTTTTTTTGGGTTGTGGGGTGAGACCCACGCAGACACGGGGAGAATAAAGGATAATGAATTTAAGATTGTCGGAGAAGATGGGTTTGGAAAAATCTCTTCTCGGGCATAATAAAAAGTAGCAAAAATTGGCAGAAAATAAAATTCAGACATTTATCTTCTAAATGTTGGAGTAAAATACAAAATTCAAAATTATTTTCACCGCCTAGCCTGATGCTGCCTTTTGCTTACTAAATCCCTTTAACCAAAATAATCAGACAGATGGGAATTCAATACAGTGGATCTTTTCAACATATCCTATTTCCCAGAAGAATGGCTAACTTACTATAACAGGTAGTGGAGTTCAACATCTTTGTAGTTCAAAATAAATTGTACCGCTATCTGCTAACTCTGGCAGTACCTTTAAAAGCATTGCTATTAGCGGGCAAACCCAGGCAACTGGTTATAAATTGCTGAGGTCAATTGTAACTGCTTTTTGCTCCAAGTTCCAGATCAATAGCTGGCTCTTTCCTCTTTCTTTTAAAGAAATACCAGCAGGAGTCTTGGGTGTATGATGGACACATTAAGTTTCATACAATAAACATATTCAAAAAAGTATTCTTAAGGTTGTTACAAACTAAAATAGAACTACGAAAAATATCCAGGTTATTAAAAAATGAAGATTACCTCAAAGAATTGAGATTGAATATTCAAGTGTACAAAATCACAATTGAGCAATGTAACTTGCAGTTTTTAATAAATTATAAAGACATTCATGTTGAAAAATCCTATATTTTAATATTAAAACAAAATAAAAATAGGTTTAGCATAAATAATGATATATATATATATATATTGGACCCTTTTAAACTAATGTTAAAATAACATGTTGCTTTTCAATTTGGGACGGGACAAATGTTGTGGCAATTATTCCAGTTGCCCTCTAAATGCCTATGACAGAAGTACAAATCTGAAGTAAGTTTTCATTATGGGTCTGAAAATACAAAAATAGGATATCCATGTGCATTGACAAGATCATTTTAAGTTTACAGATTATTTAGCGATTTATAAATAGTATATCAAAACACTACGAAAAATACTAAACACTTATCAGTCTAGTTATAGATTTGTCACAGTCAGAAAAATAACCACTGCCGTACTCATGGCATATGAATACCGAGGATTCCTGTGTGACTTTTGGCAGCAGCAGAAGCAGTCAGCCTTGCTCCAGCAGCACAATTAATATTGGGGACTTTCACAAGAGCTTAACTCCAATATTTACGTGCTGCTAAGGCACTGCTGACATCAGAATGTTGTATTTGCTTTCAATGTTTAGCACCACTACTAAGCATCAGATGGAAAGTTGGTATTATGATGAGAAGACATTGTAGTGAAATCAGATTATACTCCTATGTTCATGTGGCAGCACAATGTGGCCTGCATCTCCATACAACTCACAAACCATTATGTGCTGCTAGTTCACCACAGGACCTCCACATTGGATTTTTTTCTTGTCCAAAGCTTATTTAACTCTTCCTTATTAAGAAATAAAACCAAGTGTAATTTAATTATGAACCAAAATATATTGCACAATATTACCAAATTATCGCAACAAATTAATGGAGATATCATATCACAAATGATATTTCTGTCGCTGAACTATTTAATTATAAACTTATGGGAATAGAGAACTAATTAAGAATTACAATGACAGTAGACAGGAAGGATTCGATAAGTATTACAAACTGTTTTTAATTTTCCCTGTAATAGTTCCATCAACTTGCAAAATTCCACTTGTCAGTTTCTTGAATACTCTTTAATTTACCACAAATGGTGGTGCAGTAGTTAGCACTGCTGCCTCACGACGCCGAGGACCCGGGGCCATCCTGGCACCAGGTCACTACCCGTGTGGAGTTTGCACATTCTCCCCATGTCTGCGCGGGTCTCACCCACACAACCCAAAAAGATGTGCAGGATCGGTGAATTGGCCATGTTAAATTGCCCCTTAATTGCAAATTTTTTATTTTAAAAAAAACTTACCAAAGGAACAATATCCAACAAAAATGTATCACAATGCTTAAGAATATGTAAAACCAGTTTTGGATTGCAACTAAACACGATTAGTATGACAAAATGCTGAAAATATACTTGTTAAATGGAAAGATAGATTAATTGCTCTAGCAGACAAATAAATCAGTCTCTTTTTATGATCTTCAATAATTCACTCTGTATTTCAAGGGTTTTATTTTTATTTCAGATTTATTTTCATCTTACAGGAACAAAATAGTATTTATAAATGAAAAAAGTTTCTGTACCAGTTGAATTCAAATTACACTGTGAAAAGTATTTTAAAAGAAAGACGAATTTGTGGAAGAACAAGTGGTGCAATATTTCACCTGAAGAGACCATGTGACTAACATTCAATCCAGATTAATGAACCAAGGTTTCTCATTTGCGCACTCAGAGTGTTACTTGGTATGAGATGAGTAAGCATCAACTCAGATTTAAGTGGATACACAAATACCAGCAGAACAGCCCACAAAACACTAAATTTGTAATTCCATGAACCAAAAGGATGTTAATTTGAGAAATGGTCAATGCACAAGAGTGAAGTATGGGATAATTCTTGAGACTTGGTTTAAGCTTTTTTATTGGGGAGGTAAGCACACACAACCAACAATATATTCATTATTCTATGAAGACGATAGAAGGGTTTACAGGGGCAGCATGGTGGCGAGCATTGCTGCCTATGGCGCTAAGGACCCGGGTTCGAATCCCGGCCGTGGGTCACTGTAACACCCCTCAATTCTCAAAAAAACCCCAAAAGGTCCAAGTTACAAAAATAATATTAAACTGAAATGGCTACACCGAAGTAAAATGGCCATTGACCATAGGCTGCTTTCCCCTTTTTGGGGGGGGGGGGGGGGGGGGGGGGGGGGGGGGGGGGGGGGGGGGGAAAGAGAGCTGATTGGTGGTGATTTAGCCTGAGGATCTTCACACCTCAGGCGAGTGGTAAGGTTGAGGAAGCAGGGCCTCAGCTGGTATAGGAATTGAACCCGCACAGTTGGCCTCACTCTGCACTACGAACCAGCTGTCTAGTCAACTGAGCTAAACTGACCCGCATGTTTTACTTTAATGGCTACACTAGGCATAAATTAACAACTATGAATCAACATATTCCAGATCTTTATTTTTACTGAGATGGACATCACGGTGGCGCAGTGGGTTAGCCCTGCTGCCTCATGGTGCTGAGGTCCCAGGCTCGATCCCAGCTCTGGGTCACTGTCCGTGTGGAGTTTGCACATTCTCCCATGTTTGCGTGGGTTTCTCCCCCACAACCCAAAGATGTGCAGGCTAGGTGGATTGGGCACGCTAAACTGCCCTTAATTGGAAAAAAAATAATTGGGTATTCTAAATTTATATAAAAAAAATTTTTTTTTTTTTTACTGAGAGATGCACTTGGGATGAGCAAAAAGATGCTAAATAGAGTTGATGCTAGATGAACACAAACTTTATCCAAGCATAGCATTTCAAACTAAACCTTGGGCGTGATTCTCTGGCCTTCCAGCCACATGGTTCTTGGCGGCTGGAGGCGGTGTGCCATTCCTTGGCAGTGTGATTCTCTACTGCCGCCGCTGTCAATGGGATATTCCACTGAAGACACCCCAAGCCGCCGAGAAACCCACGGGAGGGGGTGCACCAGAGAATCCCACCAGCGTGAATGGCCAGAGAATTCTGGCCCTTGTTTGTTACTATTATATTGTATATATAATAGGATATATATTATATAATAGGAATCGCAACTGGGTGTTAGTCTAAATTATTGATTTAAAGAAAAAAAAGTTCTCAATTTTAAAATGCTTCAGACATTAAGCATAGCTGTATAAACCCTAAAGTATCTTCTCATTATACATCGAGAAAGCGGATTTATCCACAGTTCACAGAAATCCATTTCAGGACGTAATATTTGAATATATATCCACGGTATTCTGTTGTTCCATCGCAAATGTTTATGACTAGAAATATTGTGAAGCAGGACACAGTTTACAGAATTAATAGTGTGTCTATCAACCAAAACAGTTGTTAAAATAAAAAAAGACCCTCTCATCCTACTTACCAACTCAACTGTTATGGCTTTTGACAGTCACAGTATATCCGTGTCCAGAACAATCTACGTCTCCAGTTAGAAGAAGATATACTCATGATTGACCTAAAAATTCAGTTGGGGAAGGGAAAATAGAAAGGAACAGACAGAAAAAGGGTAATGTTCAATACAAAAATATTTTATTTAATTGGAATTAAATTTTGTATTAAAAAATGAAATCACGGCAACACGGTGGCACAGTGGTTAGCATTGCTGCCTACTGCGCTGAGGACCCAGGTTCGAATCCCAACCCTGGGTCACTGTCTGTGTGGAGTTTGCACATTCTCCCAGTGTCTGCGTGGGTTTACCCCCACAACCCAAAGATGTGCAGGGTAGGTGGATTGGCCACGTTAAATTGCCCTTTAATTGGAAAAAAATAATTGAGGACTCTAAATTTAAAAAAAAATGAAATCACAGATACTAAAATGTCAAATACTAGACTGACAAATAATAGCCTAAATGGACATTAGCAAACACTAGACTTGAAGAAGTTACAGCAACATTTTATTTACTGAAATCATTTTTTCAGAACATTATTTTACAAGCAGTAACCGTAGGAGCTGGTCAGAACATTGAAACTCTCCTGCTACATTACTTAGTTTCTTTGTCAGTAGAGGTTCTAAGCAACTATGTAAAATATTTTGTTTGACCTGCTGACTATTCCCACCATTTTCTGTTTAAATTTCAGATTTCCAGCTTCTACAGTATTTTGCTTTATGTTAGGTACTTTCAGTAGCATTAAAAATATACAGTAACAAAATAGATCACATTTTCAAAATAATTTCTTCAGGTCAAGACCCATGGAAATCAACACACTACCACTCATCTACAAAATAGTCACCTATTGAAGAAAAACACAAGGCATTTCAGTAAAATTTGAATTTTGTGGATATTCATTGAATCCTTGATAAACAGTTGTAAATGTCACAATTAGAAAAGTTTCCCCGTTCTCACCAGTGAAATCTTCCATTTTTTGCAATTCAGAAAACAAAGTCAAACTTTACTTGAGAAACTTAAGTATAGATCTAAGTCTCACATTTGTTTTGAGGAAGTTATTGAAATCTATAAAGACAGACTATCTGAGCACTTGTTCAGAGTAGGTAACGTCTATCAAACCAGATTAAAGTTTTGAGGGCAATACGTATAGTAGTAGATAGGGGAATGTCTATCGACGTAGTTTGTACTGTCCTCAAAGTCATTTGCGAAAGTTTCCACACAACAAATTGTTAATTAAAGGTCATGGAGCTCAACTGAAGACATATTATTGATCCGATTAGGTGGTAGAAGACAGAATACAGAGAAACATACATAGAAAATAGCAGGAGGAGGCCATTAATTATGATCATGGATGATCAACAAGTTCAATACCCTGATTCCGCCTCCCCCCCCCCCCCCCCCCCCCATATCCCTTTAGCCCCAAGAATTATATTTAATTCCTTCTTGAAATTACACAATTTTTCGCCTACACTACTTTTTGTGTGAGTGAATTCCACAGATTCACCACTCTCTGGGTGAAGAAATTTCGCATCTCAATCCTAAATGGTTTACCCATTATCCTCAAACTATGTGCCCTAGTTCTGGGCTCCCCCACCATCAGGAACATTCTTTATGAATCTACCCTGTCTAATCCTGAGAATTTTATAAGTTGCTATGAAATTCCCCCCACTCTTTTAAACGGCAATCAATGTAATTCTAACCAATTTAGTTCTTCCTTATATGACCGTTTGCACTGGAGTGCTGACTGAGCTGCATTAGAGTGCTAAATTGGGAGTTTGGTGACTGAGGGAGTTAAATGCTCCTTTCATTTCCTACATTTCCTCAAAGAGTGTGAGGGGAATCGGGAGTTTACAAAGCAAAGAGCGCAGCTGACTGGGAGCAGAGTTGGAGAGTGGAGTTCCAGCCGGTTCACAGGGCAGAATCTCAGCTACAGCCCGCAAGTTAAGAGTTGTTTGTACTTTTTTTGCTTTGATTTTTTTTGTTTTCAGGGGGCAGCAAATTATATTTGTATCATTCAGCAGCATCACCGATTTTAGAGGGTTCACTTGAGAGAATAGCAGCAATATATTTCTTTTAAGGGTCTAAACGGGTGTTTAATCTTTAATTTTTATTTTCTCCTTTTAAATCCCTTTGGGAATTCCAATCAGAGGGGGTGGAAACTAGGGCAGTTGCATGCTCCTCCTGTAGGATGTGGGTGGTGAGGGACACCACTAGTGTCCCCGCTGACTACGCCTGCGGGAAGTGCACCCAACTCCAGCTCCTCGGAGAGCGCATCAGGGAACTGGAGCTGGATGAACTTCAGATTAATCTGGGATGCAAAGGGCGTGATAGAGAAGAGTTACAGGGAGATAGCCAAACCTAAGGTTCAGGATAAGAGTAGCTGGGTTACAGTCAGGGAAGGGAAGGAAAGGGAACGGACAGACGGATTCCCCCGCGGCCGTTCCCCTTCAAAACAAGTATACCGTTTTGTATGCTGTTTGGGGGAGGGGGGGTCCTCTGGCACTGAGTCTGGCTCTGTGGCTCAGAATGAAAGGGGGGAGAATAGAAAAGCCATAGTGATAGGAGACTCAATGGTTATGGGAATGGATAGGAGATTCTGTGGTTGCGAATTAGACTACCGGAGGGTATGTTGCCTCCCTGGCGCCAGGGTCAGGGATGTCTCGGATAGAGTCTATAGAACATAGAACGATACAGCGCAGTACAGGCCCTTCGGCCCTCGATGTTGCACCGACATGGAAAAAAACTAAAGGCCATCTAACCTACACTATGCCCTTATCATCTATATGCTTATCCAATAAACTTTTAAATGCCCTCAATGTTGGCGAGTTCACTACTGTTGCAGGTAGGGCATTCCACGGCCTCACCACTCTTTGCGTAAAAAACCCACCTCTGACCTCTGTCCTATATCTATTACCCCTTAATTTAAGGCTATGTCCCCTTGTGCTAGCCACCTCCATCCGCGGGAGAAGGCTCTCGCTGTCCACCCTATCTAACCCTCTGATCATTTTGTATGCCTCTATTAAGTCACCTCTTAACCTTCTTCTCTCTAACGAAAACAACCTCAAGTCCATCAGCCTTTCCTCATAAGATTTTTCCCTCCATACCAGGCAACATCCTGGTAAATCTCCTCTGCATCCGTTCCAAAGCTTCCACGTCCTTCCTATAATGAGGCGACCAGAACTGTACGCAATACTCCAAATGCGGCCGTACTAGAGTTTTGTACAACTGCAACATGACCTCATGGCTCTGGAACTCAATCCCTCTACCAATAAAGGCCAACACACCATAGGCCTTCTTCACAACCCTATCAACCTGGGTGGCAACTTTCAGGGATCTATGTACATGGACACCGAGATCCCTCTGCTCATCCACACTACCAAGAATTTTACCATTAGCCAAATATTCCGCATTCCTGTTATTCTTTCCAAAGTGAATCACCTCACACTTCTCCACATTAAACTCCATTTGCCACCTCTCAGCCCAGCTCTGCAGCTTATCTATGTCCCTCTGTAACCTGCAACATCCTTCCGCACTGTCTACAACTCCACCGACTTTAGTGTCGTCTGCAAATTTACTCACCCATCCTTCTGCGCCCTCCTCTAGGTCATTTATAAAAATGACAAACAGCAACGGCCCCAGAACAGATCCTTGTGGTACGCCACTCGTAACTGAACTCCATTCTGAACATTTCCCATCAACTACCACTCTCTGTCTTCTTTCAACTAGCCAATTTCTGATCCACATCTCTAAATCACCCTCAATCCCCAGTCTACAGGATTATTAAGGGGGAGGGGGAGCAACCAGAAGTCGTGGTGCACATAGGCACCAACGACATAGCTAAGAAAAGGGATGAGGATCTAAAAAGTGATTTTAAGGAGTTTGGAAGCTAAAGAGCAGGATGAGCAAAGTAGTAATCTCAGGATTGCTACCAGTGCCACGTGCAAGGGCAAGGAACAGAGAGTGTGTGCTGCTGAGTACGTGGCTACAGGGCTGGTGCAGGAGGGAAGGCTCCAGATATGTAGATCATTGGGATACCTTCTGGGGAAGGTGGGACCTCTACATGAAGGACGGGTTGCACCTAAACTGGAGGGGCACCAATATCCTGGGTGGGAGGTTTGCTAGAGCTCTTCGGCAGGGTTTAAACTAGTTTGGCAGGGGGATGGGAACCAGAGCTACGGATCAGAGGATAGGGTAGCTGTTGAACAGGCAGAAATAGTATGCAGCGAGTCTGTGAGGAAGGATAAACAGTTGATAGAGCAAAGTTGCACTCGTGGGATGGGTTAATGGGTGTCTGTTTCAATGCAAGGAGTGTCAGGAATAAGGGAGATGAAGAGTATGGATCAGTACTTGGAACCACAATGTTGTGGCCATTACGGAGACATGGATTTCACAGAGGCAGGAATGGTTGTTAGATATTCCGGGGTTTAGATGTTTTTAGGAAGAATGGGAAGCGAGGTAAAAGAGAAGGGAGAGTGGTACTGTTAATTAGGGAGTGCATCACAGCTGCAGAAAAGGAGATAGTTGAGGAGGGTTTGTCTACTGCAGGGGTGGGCAAACTTTTCCGTGCAAGGGCCGCATTCAGAAATTCACAATTCACAAAGGGCCGCATAGTACATTAAGTAAAATAATTACTTCACCCGGTTATGATTGTGGGCGCCTCATATAGAACATAGAACAGTACAGCACAGAACAGGCCCTTCGGCCCTCGACGTTGTGCCAAGCAATGATCACCCTACTCAAGTCAACGTATCCACCCTATACCAGTAAGTAACCCAACAGCCCCCCCACCCATTAACCTTTAAAAAAAAATTTAACAAAAAAAAAAAAAAAAATTTTGTTTAAAAAAAAATTTTTTTTTTTTTTTTTTTAATGACTTGGTGGGCCGCAGAAATACCTTTGGCGGGCCGCATGCGGCCCGCGGGCCGTAGTTTGCCCACCCCTGGTCTACTGAGTCAATATGGGTGGAAGTCAGAAACAAGAAAGGAACAGTCACTTTATTGGGAGTTTTCTATAGACCCCTAATAGCAGCAGAGAGATGGAGGAAGAGATTGAGCGGCAGATCTTGGAAAGGTGCAGAAGTAACAGAGTTGTTGTCATGGGTGACTTCAACTTCCCTAATATTGACTGGAATCTCCTTAGTGCAAACGGTTTGGATGGAGCAGATTTTGTCAGGTGTGTCCAGGAAGGATTCCTGACTCAATATCTTGATCAGCCGAATAGAGGGAAGGCCATATTGGATTTGTTGCTTTGCAACGAACCAGGCCAGGTGTCAGATGTCTCGGCGGGAGAGTATTTCTGCGACAGTGACCACAACTCCTTGACCTTTACCATAGTCATGGAGAGGGATAGGAACACAGTATGGGAAGGTATTTAATTGGGGGGGGGGGGGAGAGGAATTATACTATCAGACAGGAGCGGAGGAGCATAAATTGGGAACAGTTGTTCTCAGGGAAATGCACAACAGAGATGTGGGGGTTGTTTAAGGAGCACTTGCTGCGAGTGCTGGATAGTTTTGTCACACTGAGAAAGAAGGAATGGTAAGGTGAAGGAGCCTTGGATGACAAGAGAAGTGGAGCTTCTAGTCAAGAGGAAGAAGGAAGCTTACGCAAGGCTGAAGAAGCAAGGATCTGGCACGGCTCTAGAGGGTTATAAGGTAGCCACGAAGGAACTCAAAAATGGACTTAGGAGAGCTAGAAGGGGGCATGAAAAAGCCCTGGCGGGGAGGATTAGGGAAAACCCTAATGCGTGCTACACTTATGGTGAGAAATAAGAGGATGATCAGAGTGAGAGTAGGGCTGATTAGGGATAGTGGAGGGAACTTGTGCCTAGAGTCTGAGGAGGTAGGGGAGGCCCTAAATGAATATTTTGCTTCCGTGTTCACTAGAGAGAGGGACCTTGTTGCTCATGAGTACAGCATGAACCAAGTTAATAGACTCGAACAGGTTGATATTAAGAAGGAGGATGTGTGGCAAATTTTGAAAAGCATCAGGTCCCCTGGGCCAGACGGGATATACCCCGGGTTACTCTGGGAAGTGAGGGAGGAGATTGCTGCGCCGTTGGCGATTCTTTGCATCCTCGCTCTCCACTATAGTAGTACCGGATGATTGGAGGGAGGCGAATGTTGTTCCCCTGTTCAAGAAAGGGAATAGGGAAATCCCTGGGAATTACAGACCAGTCAGTCTTATATCTGTGGTGAGCAAAATATCGGAAAGGATTCTGAGAGCTAGGAATTATGATTATTTAGAAAAACATAGTTTGATTAAAGGTAGTCAGCATGGCTTTGTGAGCGGCAGGTCATGCCTCACAAGCCTCATTGAATTCTTTGAGGATGTGACGAGACACATTGATGAAGGTCGGGCAATGGATGTGGCATATATAAATTTCAGTAAGGCATTTGATAAGGTTCCCCATGGTAGGCTCATTCAGAAAGTCAGGGGGCATGGTATAAAGGTAAATTTGGCTGTCTGGATACAGATTTGGCTGGCCAAAAGAAGACAGCAAGTCGTAGTGGATGGAAAATATTCTGCCTGGAGTTCGGTGACCAGTGGTGTCCCGCAGGGATCTGTTCTGGGACCTCTGCTCTTTGTGATTTTTATAAATGACTTGGATGAGGAAGTGGAAGGGTGGGTTAGTAAATTTACTAATGAAACGGAGGTTGGTGGAGTTGTAGGTAGTGTAGAGGGCTGTTGCAGCTTACAACAGGCCATTGACAGGATGCAGAGCAGTGCTGAGAAGTGGCAGATGGAGTTCAACCTAGATAAATGTGAAATGATTCACATTTGGAAGGTCAAATTTGAACACTGAATACAGGGTTAAGGCAGGATTCTTGGATGTGTGGAGGAACAGAGGGATCCCTCAAAGTTGCCACCCAGGTTGATAGGGTTGTTAAGAAGCCGTATGGTGTGTTGGCTTTCATTAACAGGGGGATTGAGTTTAAGAGCTGCGAGGTTTTGCTGCAGCTTTATAAAACCCTGGTTAGACCCCACTTGGAATATTGTGTCCAGTTCTGGTCACCTCATTAGAGGAAGGATGTGGATATTTTGGAGAGGGTGCAGAAGAGATTTACCAGGATGCTGCATTGACTATAGGGCATGTCTTATGAAGAAAGGTTGAGGGAGCTAGGGCTTTTCTCACTAGAGCGAAGAAGGAAAGGAGGTGACTCGATAGAGGTGTACAAGGTGTTGAGAGGCATGGATAGAGTGGAGCCAGAGACTTTTCCCCAGGGGAAATGGCTGTCATGCGGGGACATAGTTTTAAGGTGATTGGAGGAAGGTGTAGGGGAGATGTCAGAGATAGGTTCTTTACACAAAGCGTGGTGAGTGCGTGGAATGCACTGCCAGTGGAGGTGGTGGAGTCATTCGGGACATTTAAATGACTCTTGGACAGACACATGGACAGCTGTAAATTGAAGGGGTGTAGGTTAGTTTGATCTTTGATCAGGATAAATGGTCGGCACAACATCATGGGCCGAAGGGCCTGTACTGTGCTGTACTGTTCTATGACAGTCCCATCACCCCAGGAATCAGCCTGGTAAACCTTCGCTGCAGTCCCTCCATGGCAAGAAGTTTCTTCCTCAGATAAGGACACCAAAACTGCACACAACATTCCAGGTGTGGCCTCACGAATGCCCTATACAATTGTCGTAGGCATAATAGTTATGTATTTGAATTAGAAGGTAGGGACTACTGACATCCCAAAAGGAAAAAAATGCTGCAACCTCAACAATTCACTACCTTTTTTTTGTAGAAAATATTTCATTGAAGCATTTTCAATTTTCGCAGTTTAACACATTAACATTTCTTAAACAACTGCGTGGGCCGACACATGTACAAAAACCTAAAAAAGAAAAAAACAATGTCTCCAACTGCCCACGCCCTATTTCCTAACTACCCATATACTGCGTTCCCTGTCCTTATCTAACACTGACATGCCTCCTATTTTCTTCCCTCCCCCCCCCCCCCGCCCACTGCTGACGTTCAAGTTTCTTTGAAGAAGTCGATGAACGGTTGCCATCGCTGGGCAAACCCGTTTTTACAGTTTAACACATTAACATTTCTTAAACAACCGCGTGGGCGACACATGTACAAAAACCTAAAAAACAAAAAAACAATGTCCCCAACTGCCCACGCCCTGTTTCCTAACTACCCGTATACTGCGTTCCCTGTCCTTATCTAACACTGCCATGCCTATTTTCTTTCCCACCCTCCCCCTACTGCTGACGTTCAATTTTCTTTGAAGAAGTCGATAACAGTTGCCATCTCTGGGCGAACGCCGGAGTTGATCCTCTCAAGCGAACTTGATTTAGTCCCCGCCATATCGCTGACCCACACATCCGACTTCAGGGGCTCCGAGTCCCTCCATTCCAGCAAAATCCATCTCCGGGCCACCAGGGAGAAGGCCAGGACACGGCCTCCCTCCCCCCCTTGGCCCCCGGATCATCCGATACCCCAAATATTGCCAGTTCTGGACTCGGGGTTACCCTCCCTTCCAGGACTTCTGACATAACATCTACAAATCCCTGCCAGAATCCCCTCAACTTCGGACATGCCCAGAACATATGCACATAGTTAGCTGGACTACCCCCACACTGCCCACATCTATCCTTCACCTCCTCAAAGAACCTGCTCATCCGGGCTACCGTCATGTGGGCCCTGTGGACCACTTTGAACTGGATCAGGCCAAGTCTCGCACAGGACGAAGATGAATTAACTGTCTTCAAGGCTATTTCCCACTTTTCCATTTCTCTTCCCACTTCTGCTTCATCTCCCTGATCGGGGCCCCCTGCCACTCCATCAATTCCTTGTACATCTCCGAAATCCTATCTCTAACCCCAGTTTTTGACATCACCTTATCCTGTAGTCCCCTCAGGGGGAGGCGAGGAAAGCTTGGAATCTACCTCCGGACAAAGTCCCGTACCTGAAGATATCCAATCCCATTCCCACCCGGTCACTCAAACTCCTCCTCTAGTGCCTCCAAGGTCGGAAAGCCCTCCTGGATAAATAAATCCACAAATCTCTCGATCCCTGCCTGCTGCCACCTCCTGATGCCCCCATTCAGCCTCTCCGGGATAAACTGATGATTGTTACAAATTGGAGACCACAGTGACACCCCCTCTAATCCCATGTGCTGCCTCCATTGCCCCCATACCCTTAGGGCTGCCAAACAGGGCTTGTGGAGTACCATGCCGGCGAAAACAGCAGGGGTGTAGTTAGTAAAGTCTCCAAACTTGTACCCTTGCAGGATGCCGCTTCCACTTGCTCCCAGGCCTACCCCTCCACCACTACCCACTTCCTGACCATCGATATGTTGGCAGAATAGTTAATAAAGCTCTGGAGGGCCAGGCCCCCCTCCCCTCGACCCCGCTCCAGGAGTGCCCTCTTTACTCTGGAGGTTTCCCCCGAGCACACAAGACCTGTAATCACCACATTTATTTTTCTAAAAAAAAGCCTTTGGGACAAAAATCAGAAGGTATTGAAAAAAGAAAAGCAGTCTTGGGAGGACTGTCATCTTCACCGTCTGGACCCTTCCTGCTAGCGTCAGTGGGAGCATGTCCCATATATTGAAGTTCCTTTTCATTTGGACGACCACTTTGCCCAGATTTACCTTGTGGGGAGCTGCTCCCACTTTTTAGCCACTTGAATCCCTAAATATCTGAAACTGCCCGCTACCACTTTAAAAGGTAACTCCCTCAGTCTCCTTTCCTGTCCCCGTGCCTGGATCACAAACATCTCGCTCTTTCCCATATTCAGCTTGTAGCCTGAAAATCGCCCAAATTCTCCCAGTACCTCCATGAATTCGGTCATTCCCCCCTACCGGGTCTGTAACATAAAGCAACAAGTCATCCGCATAGAGATAAACCCTGTGCTCCGCCCCCCGCTAACTATTCCCTGCCACGCACTCGATGCTCTGAGGGCCATTGCTAACCCTCTATGGCCAGGGCAAACAGTAATGGGGAAAGTGGGCATCCCAACCTTGTCAGTCTCCAGAGATTAAAATATTCTGACCGGGTTCGGTTGGTTCTCACATTTTCCACTGGGGCCTGATATAACAGTCGGACCCAGTCCACAAATGCCTGCCCGAACCCAAACCTGCCTAAAATATCCCATAGGTACTTCCACTCCACCCTGTTGAAAGCCTTCTCCGCGTCCATGGCTACTACCACCTCAGCCTCATGCCTCTTGGCTGGCATCATTACAACATTGAGAAGCCGTTTAATATTGGATGGCAGGTGCCTGCCCTTCACAAATCCCGTCTGATCCTCACCTCTTACCTCCAGGACACAATCCTCTATTCTGGTGGCCAAGATCTTTGCCAGTAATTTAGCATCTACATTTAAAAAGGAAAATTGGTCTGTACAATCCACAGCTTTCCGGGTCCTTGTCTCGCTTCAGGATGAGAGATTGATGCCTGTCATAGCGTTGGGGGAAGCACTCTCAACTCCTTGGATTAATTGAAAGCCTTGATTAACAGCAGTCACACTAGCCCCGAAAATGTCTCATAAAATTCCACTGGGAATCAGTTACGCCCCGGGGCCTTACCCGTTTGCATTGCCCCCAATCCGTCTGTCACTTCATCGAGCCCAATTTGCTCCCCCCCCCGCCCCGCTTTCTCCCCATATTTGTACACTGCCCCTTTTACCCTCTGCAGCTGTCCCTCTGCCTGTGGAAAGGAGCCCAAAATCCATTTGAAGTCTCTGATGCTCCTTCAGGAGCTCCTCATTTGGAGACTCCGCATATCTCCTATCCACACGCAATATTTCTCCCACTACCTTGTCGAACTCCGCCCGTTCAGCTCTCTTCCTATGGGCCCCGAATCGAAATATATTCCCCTCTGATGACCGCTTTCAATGCCTCCCACACCACCCCAGTCACGGTCTCTCCCGTGTCGTTGGTTTTTAAATACCCCCGAATGACCTCCCTCACATATCTTATTGTCTGCTAACAATCTGCATCTAGCCTCCACTGTGGGCGCTGAGAGTTTCCCATGTTCACCTGTAGGTCTAGCCAATGTGGCGCATGGTCCGATACTACGATTGCTGGATACTCTGTGTTCATCACCCCTGCTAACAATGTTTTGTCCAATATAAAAGAAAATCGATCCTGGAATACACCTTGTGCACGAGAGCAGAATGAATATTCCTTGCTCCTCAAATCTCCACTGACCAACACCTCCCCATGTGCTCCATGAACCCCCGCAGCCATTACTGATACTTTCCCCGACCTAGAACTCTACTGGTCCAGAGAACTCGAACGGTCCATCCTCGGATCTAAGACCGTGTTAAAATCACCCCTACTAATCAACTGGTGCGAGTCGAGGTCCGGGAGTCTTCGCAGCATCTTCCTACCAAATGCAACATCGTCCCAGTTTGGGCATATATATTTACCAGCACCACTGCCATTCCCTCCAGTTTCCCGCTCACTATAATAAATCTGCCTCCCGGGTCTGTCTCCATTTCCCCCACCTCAAATGCCACCCTTTTGTTAATCAGGTTGGCCACCCCCTTGTTTTAAAGTCCAATTCTGAATGGATCATCTGTCTAACCCATCCCTTTTTCAGTCTTAATTGATCCCCCAGCTTCACTGTGGCTCCTGTAACATAGCCACGTCCGCTTCCAACTGTCTCAAGTGTGCGAACACACGGGCCCTCTTGCACCCCCCCCCTCCCCCCCGCTTGACCAGCCATGACCGTTCCCAGGCTAGCCCTTAGCCCACACCTCCTCAGATCCACCCCTCGGCAGCAACCGCCATCTAGTCTCCATCTCCAGCCTCCTGGAAGTGCCCTAATCGTCAGCAGTACCCCCTCCCCCCGCCTCATCACTTTTCAGCTCACCCCCCACTTTGCTTCCGTGAGTCAGCCTTACCAGCTAGCCTATCAGCTCCACCCCTGATGCCTAAAAGTCTACCGGCTGCTGGATCTTTAGACCCCAACTCTTAACACAAGTTTTCAAAACAATAGCACCAAGCACAAAAAGCAAACACACCATCCACTGAAGGTCTAAGCTCAACAGCCCACTCCTCCTCCTTTACAACATTTTATCAATCGCATCACCTTCAAACAGAGCCCCAAACAATGGAAGTGTAAACAAACAGGATAAATGGAGAGACAAAAAATTCTAGATGTAAAAATTCGAACAGATGTCTTTCCCTCCTGGACCATCTTAATTTGAGAACTCTTCTTCTCCCCCCTCCATTTTTTAAATTTTCCCTTTCTTTTTTACAACACACACAAAAAAGGAAGAAACAGTACCTTAGTACATACATTGAAAGGTCAAAATTAAATAGCTCAAAAAAATCTTTCTCGTCCCAGTCATCGCAACTCAAGTTACAGTGTGCCACAGAACCTTTTGATTTAAAATCGCTACCGATCAGTTTTCTCTTTTTATTAAGTCCTTATGGGTCCCCCAGGTTGTTGTCTTTCGTCTGTGCGGAGTCTGCACCTCCTCCCCGTGTGTGCGTGGGTTTCCTCCGGGTGCTCCGGTTTCCTCCCACAGTCCAAAGATGTGCAGGTTAGGTGGATTGGCCATGATAAATTGTCCCTAGTGTTGGGTGGGTTTACTGGGTTATGGGGATAGGGTGGAGGTGTTGACCTTGGGTAGGGTGCTCTTTCCAAGAGCCGGTGCAGACTCGATGGGCCGAATGGCCTCCTTCTGCACTGCAAATTCCATGAAATTCTATAAAGCCCGCTACTTCTGGCGAGCCAAATATAGTTCCTGTTCCTCATAGGTTACCCAAAGACGCGCCGGGAAGAGCAATCCAAATTTTATTCCCACCGCATACAGGGCCGCTTTAACTTTTGCAAATCGGACTTAATCATACTCACCAGACTTGCGTCGTTCAATTTATGGAGCTGGGCCCAATTGTGGGCCACCCGGTCACCCAAATACCAGAAGCTAGATCTGGCAACGTAAAAAAGCAGCTCCCCAAGTTGGTTCCCCTCCCCCCCATTGACCGGAAAGTACACTCTTTTCCAGATTCAACTTGTATCCTGAAAAGGTCCTCAGTAGCATCATTATTTCACCCATAGTGGGGACAGGGTCCGTACCATAAAGCACATATAGTCAGCATACAAAGGCACCCTGAGCTCCATTCTCTTGCTCTTCCCTGTTCCCCCCACCCACCCTGCTTTATCCCCTTCCACTTACCTAAAGCTCTCAAAGCAATGGCTAAGGCTTCAATTGCGAAAGCAAATAGGTAGGAGAGGGGACATTGGACACCCCTATCTTGTCCTCCTATTCAATAAGTATCTTGCTGGTATGAACACTAGCCTTGGGGGCCCTGTATAATAACTGTACCCATGAAATAAACTTTGGCCCTAGACGGAACCTCTCTAGGACTTCAAAAGGTACCTCCATTCCACCCTATCAAATACTTTCTCGGCATCCTAAAACACAATCACCTCCCAGTGGAAAGGGAGAGAGCAATATTCAACAGCCACTGAATATTGGCTGACAATTGCCGATCCTTAACTGAAGGGAATAAGCTATTTCTGATAGGCAAAAGGGTAATTGCTTTCGTCATTTTGATATAAATACTAAATTCCAATTTTAAATCCATTTTAAAATGGATTTCATCATAAGACTTCAAGCATAACCTTGGATTAGAAACACACAGCTTGCAGTAACAAAAAGCACAGAATTTGAAACATCCACAGGCTAGCTAGAAACAAATGCAACAAGTTAAATTGACATTATAAACTGTCCATTGTTCTAATGAACAGAATTGCAGAAGTTCCATTTAGTTTCATTAAAGGTATTAAACAGTATCACAATCTGATTCAAGGTCAAAATAAGCACCATGAGGCATGAATCCACCATTGTTAATAGTATAGCAGTCAGAAGAGAAAACAGTAGAAACCAGAGCTGATTAAAAGTGTAGATCGCATTCCAATACACAACAAACATCTAAAAATGCACCATATCCACAGCTATGTTGCATATTAATGATTGACAACTAATCATCCAACCAAATGCATTTGAGATTCGTCCAAGCCAATTTACATAGAGGTCCGGGCAGCCATTTTTCATCCAGGATCACTCTATACCTTTTACTAACTACTTGCTATCCTTATTTCGTATTTTCATATTTCCACTCTTGAAGTCTGTGCAAGCTGTTTTTGCTTTGAGCAAGAAACATTTACTGTATTTTGAAAGTTAAATCTGTTTGTAAACTACTAAGTCGATTAGATCTCTTAAAGTCTTCTGCTGGCAGGGGCTTTATTGATAACATTTGATTTGTAACCACAAGATCTCATACTCCCAATTATAATCAATAGACACAATAAAATATTTCATTTTGCATCTGAGGCGTGTAGCTTAAATTTCTACTGAGTTCAAAGTATATACGAGGCTACACTTAAACCGGATGGTAGATTTCAACATTAACAAAGCCTGTCTGATCTTCCGCAATCACCCCAGGGAGACATGTCTCCAGCCTCAAAGCCAACACCTTAGCCAGTATCTTTGCATCAACATTCAATAGCGTGACAGGCTGCTACATCCCACACTCCGTGGGGTTCTTATCCTTCAACAGGAGAGAAATAGAAGCCTGCGAAAGTGTAGCCGGCAAAGACCCCCAGGACAAGGAATCATTAAACATGTCTAGCAGCAACTGGATCAATAGATGAGCAAACATCCTGTAAAATTCGACAGGAAACAATCAGGCTCATGAGCTTTACCCGACTGCATCCACCCAATACCTATCAAAATCTACTCAGGGCCTGATGGTCCCACCACTGGAAAGGTCAATTCATCTCAAAATGTCAACATGTCCAACCCCTCCCACGGGGGCTCTGCCCTATAAAGACCCTCGTAGAAAGCCTCAAATGCAACATTGACTTTATCCGGAGTGGAAATCGAGCTGCCTCCCGAATCCTTAACCTTCATAATCTCCCGGGAAACCACCTGCCGCCTCAGCTGATGGGTTAAAAGATGGCTGGCCATCTCCTCATATTAGTTAAAATAAAACCCTTGGACGCCGCAGCTGGGTCACCACCTTGCCCGTGGACAACAGATTGAACTGTGACTGCAGCTTCTGCCTGCTTGCTGGTAGCTCTGGGGTAGGGCCACATGTACTCCTGCGGTCCATATGTACTCCTGCGGTCCACCTCCAGGATAGCACCCACCAACCTCTGCTGCCTCCCTTTCCATATGTGCATTATATATTATCTCTCCTCTAATAACTGCCTACAAGGCTTCCCAGAGATTGGAGGGAGAGACAGATTCATTCATACTGAACCAGACATACTCCTTAATAGTCTTAGACATACACCCACAAAGCCCTCTCTGCCAGTAACCTCACATCCATCCTCCACAGCGGGTGCTGAGTGGGGCCTGACTCCAAAACCAAGTCCACCAGGTGTGGAGCACGGTCCGAAATGACAATGGCCGAGTATTCTATTTTCCCTCGCCCAAGGGAGAGAGACCCACCCACCAGAAAAAAGTTGTTCATGAACCACCATGGATCTGCAGGCCCCCCCCCCCCCCCCCCCCCCCCCCCATCTGCTCCATAAATGCCAACAGCGCCTTTGCCATCCCCGAAAGAGCCAATGATTTAGGCCTAGAACGATCTAACTTCGGATCAAGTACGCAGTTTAAGTTACCACAAAAATCAGTTGCCGTATCCAAATCTGGAATTGAAACCAACAGCTTTCTAATAAATGCTGTATCGTCCCAAGTCGGGGCATGGCCATTGACCAATGCTATCAACGTGCCTGTCAAGGACCCAGTAACCATCAATTACCTGCCGTAAGAGTCTGCCATGATCTTGTCAGCTGAAAAGTAACCCATTTGTCCATCAAAATTGCTGCCCTCCCCCTGCCATCAAAGTCCAAATGAAAAATCTAGCTCACCTGCCCCTTCCAAAGCCTGGTCTGATCCCTCACCCGCAGATGTGTCTCCTGCAAAAACACCACAATCCTCAGATTCTTTAGGTGAGCAAATACTCAGCCATTTTACTGGGCCACCTAACCCCCTTCCAACCCTAGTGACCAATCGAATCGGGGCCTCTCCCCCCACTCTCTCAACCCAGAGTCAACCATTTCCACTGAGAGGGGTGATCAAGCACCTGCCCCGAGAATAGGCCCAAGGCCCACCCAAGATGGCCACCAAATGCACCCACAAAGTAAAACAAAAAACCTCATCACCACCTGAGAACTGATCCTTCAAGCACCCTCTCCTGAACTACACCCCTCCCAAATGCACATATCAGTTACATACAAAAGAGCAATAACCACCCCCCAACCAACAGTCAGGTTCTGTACCAGTTATTCCCAAACTATTTTCCAATTCTATATACTCAACGTGGATTTCATCCAAACTTTCCATTTTCTCTGGTGAGACTCAGTGAAGCCCATTGCTTCCCCCAAACACACACTACCTCCCCCATTTCATAAACAGCCCTCTTCCCTTCCCCCACCCCCACACACATTAATCACTCCCTTTCACCAGCATTGCCCACACATTCCTCCCTCCACTCTTTAGGCTGAGTGTCACTGACTGCAAAGCAGAGTCAGCAACCCAAGTGAAAAAGCCTGGACACATTCAACTTCCTGGCTGAGTGGTATGGCCTCCTGGGTTTCCCACATTCCAGACACATCAGCCACTGAAATAAAAGGAAAAATGCTGCAGATGCTGGAAATCTGATATTAACACAGAGTCATACGGGCTCATGCCGTTAAATCTGTTTCTCTCCACAGATGCTGCCAGACCTGCTGAGTCGTTTTTACATCAGTCATGGAGTTACCCTAGTGTGGAGCCAGAGGAAATGGGTGAGGTACTAAATGAATACTTTGCATAGTATTCACCAAAGAGAAGGAATTGGTGGATGTTGAGTCTGGAGAAGGGTGTGTAGATAGCCTGGGTCACATTGAGATCCAAAAAGTCGAAGTGTTGGGCGTCTTGAAAAATATTAAGGTAGATAAGTCTCCAGGGCCTGATGGGATCTACCCCAGAATACTGATGGAGGCTAGAGAGGAAATTGCTGTGGCCTTGACAGAAATCTTTGGATCCTCACCGTCTTCAGGTGATGTCCCGGAGGACTGGAGAATAGCCAATGTTGTTTCTTTGTTTAAGAAGGGTAGCAAGGATGATCCAGGGAACTACAGGCCAGTGAGCCTTACGTCAGTGGTAGGGAAATTACTGGAGAGAATTCTTCGAGACAGTATTAGCGAGAGACAGCATGGTTTTGTGAAGGGGAGGTCGTGTCACACTAACTTGATATAGTTTTTCGAAGTGGTCACAAAGTTGATTGATGCAGGTAGGGCAGTGGATGTTGTCTATATGGACTTCAGTAAGGTCTTTGACAAGGTCCCACATGGCAGACTGGTACAAAAGGTGAAGTCACACGGGATCAGGGGTGAGCTGGCAAGATGGATACAGAACTGGCTAGGTCATAGAAGGTAGAGACTAGCAATGGAAGGGTGCTTTTCTGATTGGAGGGCTGTGACTAGTGGTGTTCTGCAGGGATCAGTGCTGGGACCTTTGCTGCTCGTAGTATATATAAATGATTTGGAGGAAAATGTAACTGGTCTGATTAGTAAGTTTGCAGAGGACACAAAGGTTGGTGGAATTGCGGATAGCGATGAGGACGGCCATGAGGATACAGCAGGATTTGGATCGTTTGTAGACTTGGGCGGAGAGATGGCAGATGGAGTTTAATTTGGACAAATGTGAGGTAATGCATTTTGGAATGCAGGTAGAGAATATACAGTGAATGGTAGAACCCTCAAGAGTATTGACAGTCAGAGAGATCTGGTGTACAGGTTCACTGGTCACTGAAAGGGGCAACACAGGTGGACAAGGTAGTCAAGGCAGCATACGGCATGCTTGCCTTCATTGACCGGGGCATTGAGTACAAGTATTGGCAAGTCATGTTGCAGCTGTATGGAACCTTAGTTAGGCCACACTTGGAGTATAGTCTTCAATTTTGGTCGCCACACTATCAGAAGGATGTGGAGGCTTTAGAGAGGGTTCAGAAGAGATTTACGAGGCTGTTGCTTGGTATGGAGGGCATTAGCTATGAGAAGTGGTTGAATAAACTCTGTTTGTTCTCACTGGAATGAAGGAGGTTGAGGGGCGACCTGATAGAGGTCTACAAAATTGAGGGGCATAGACAGAGTAGATAGTCAGAGGCTTTTTCCCAGGGTAGAGGGGTAAATTACTTGGGGGCATAGGTTTAAGGTGCGAGGGGAAAGGTTTAGAGGGGATTTGTGAGGCAAGGTTTTTTTTTTAAACACAGATGATAGTGGGTGCCTGGAACCCACTGCCGGAGGAGGTGGTGGACGCAGGAATGAGAGTGATGTTTAAGGGGCATCTTGACAAATACATGAATAGGATGGGAATAGAGGGATACAGACCCCGGAAGTATCGAAGAGTTTAGTTTAGATGGGCAGCATGGTCGGCACAGGCTTGGAGGGCCGAAGGGCCTGTTCCTGTGCTGTACCTTTCTTTGTTCTTTGTCCATATAGCAAGAATGGGATCCGATAGTTGAGGGATGTTCTGTGGTCACAGAGGAGTCAGGTATGAGACTATAACGAAAACAATTCAGTGTTAAAGCAAGCTATTTACAGGTCACAATCCAGGTTCCAGCCGGGACTTCTCTGCCTAGGCTCCTATCTCGGCAGGCTTTTATGTCTGTATTCAATCACCCGGGTGATGGGCCCCACTCCTCATCGGGGGAGTTTGTATTCCACGAGGCTTACGGGGAGGCTAATCAGTCCCCCTTAGGTCTCATGAACAAGATGGTCATCATCTGCCGCAGTGCCTTCTGCATCTATCACCTCTGGCTATACCTTGCAAAGAGCTAAGAGATTCATAACTTCTATGTCTGCCCTTGGTCTAGTGGATGGCGTCTGTGAACGAAAAGAACTTACTGCCCGAGTATAAACTTCCTCAGCTTTTGAGGGAAGAATTTCCACTCCTAACTAAAAGGTTGAAATTCATAAAACAACAAAGGTTGTTTCATGAAAGACAGTGAGTTGTGAAATGATGAGCATCATGTTTTATTCAAGGATCAAAAGAGGCATACCAACATCACCACTCAATAGGGATGTACATTGATTCTCTACGTTCTTCACAATCAATGATCAGTTGCCGTTTGTAGTTAAAAGGAGCAATAATCCTACCTTTGATTGGAAGGTTGATGCAGTCTGGACCTTATAACTTGATGTCGAATGTGTGAAGGGTCATTGGCTGAAGCCAGTTGAGTCTATCTGCTAATAGGTTAATGGCAGCTCCAGTATCAGTCTTAAAAGTAGTATCAAAAGCTTGAATTCGGAACATCATAAATTTCAGCCTTTTCTGGCCTTCAAGGAATATGATTCATAAATACTTTCTGGTCTACGACTTTGATTAAAATGCCTGGATCTGCAGTCCAGTTTTGTCACGCTGGAAGCATTCTGTTCCCCTTGCTGGGCACTCTTGGGAGTCTAAGCTGGAATTTTGCACCACAACACTACTGCTGATGTGGAGTTTCCCACCCTTTCCCTTGGTTTAGTCATTACTTATGGGTGGGGCCACTGTCCATGGGCTTACTCAATCTATGGAGACATGTGAAGCCTTGGAGTTGCCCGAATTGTAGCTCGATTAAATGCTGTGCTCTGCATATTTGACTATTTGATCCATTCTTACATTCCGGATGTGTGTGTGATCACAGATTAGATTTTACTTCAGTGCTCTGTGTTTGCACGAACCAGTTAGGCTGCATAGGAATAATTGAATCGATTGTTGCAATTGCTGGTTAAAGCATTTGTGTTCAATCACTAAATTTTGCTTTGGGCAAAGTGTCAAAGGCTATAAGAATGGACTCAAAGTCCACAGTGGATGCTTAGACACCCTGCCTTAGGAGAAAATCTTCAGTTACCAGATCTACTGCATAAAGTAAGGAACTAACTTGAAGCTTTGGCTCCTTTTCACAAAGACCTGAAGTTGCTTAGTACTGGAGAAAATGGCATTGCCATAACTCTTTCTGCTGGTTTTTCTACCTTGAAGCAGTCAAACAGGCAAGTCAAGCAGGGACTGCTTATCAAGTACAGTAATCATTACCCCTCTCCAGTGTGTCGCCTTCATTTTTTGTTTACAAGCTGTTTTCAAACGTTTCTTCGCTCTGCCTTTTACATCGATGTCTCCACGGCTGCCACCATGTTCTGAGATGGGTTCTTCGACCTTGGACTCTTAAACATTGGATTTGGTTCTTAGACACACTGTAGACAGATGCTGGTATCTGTATAACACTTATTTATTAGTACTACATCCAAAATTAGGGTAGGCACGTTGCCCCTAATCATGATTCCAACCTCTCTCTTTCTGTTGAGTCCAACACATGTCTGACTGATATCAGTAGTACATCATCTACATCATACATTAGCATATCTCATCGGTTAACCCTTTATAACATTCACAAAACCATACCCTTCAGCTAATGTCCCAGCCTATAACGTGCACACATGGTCCATTGGCTTGACAGACCCATCAGATGTAGCACAGTCATATGTAGTTCGGAGAAATGGCCCTGTAAGTCCTCAACATTGACGGAGAGCCCATGAAGTCGATCACATCAGGTTAAACATGGCCAAGGAAACCTCTTGTTGATCATCATCACACTGACTTCCAGTGGACGAATCAGAACTCCTCCTTATTGAACACCACTTGGAAGAAGCACAAGAGTATAGAATGTACTTTGGATGGGGAACATCCATGTCCATCACCTAGGTTGGCTCAGTAGCACCACCACTGACTGAGCCCCAAAGACACAGGATTAGATTGGGCCTTCGGCAGGTGGCACAGGAAAAACATACTCATCTGTCCATGATGGTATTGGTAGGGGACAGTCCTATGTTTACATGAAGGACACCATCCACCATGTTGTGTAGCGTTACTGCAGTGTTAAATGAGATAGATTCAGAACAGATCCAGCAGCTCAAAACTGGGGCATCAATTAGGTGCTGTGGCCATCCTCTGCAAAATTGCATTCCATTATGATCTCTAACTTCATGGCCGAGAGTATCCTTCACTCTACCTCAACCATCAAACCAGGCAATCCAACACTCTGCTTTGACAGACCTGGTGAGGCTACCACACAGAATTACATATATATATATACATGTAATAATAATATATTTATGTAATTGCATATATATATATATGCAGAAATGCAATCCCACAACCAATGGATCACGAGTCTTGCCATATCCAATCATGAACGATGGCGACAAGTAAATAACTAACAGAAGTGGTGGCCCCATGAACATCCAAATCCTCGATGATGGTGGAGCACAGTACAAGCGTAAAAGACCAAGCTGAAGCATTTGAACGAATCCATCTTGTTGTCCTATTGAGATCTCCATCAATGCTGCCTCCAATTTCTCATTGCTTTGCAATCCCTTTAAGATGGCTGTGCAGCCTGCTTGTTTAACGTACTGTACAGTCAAAGTTGTTGTGCTGCTTTTTTCAGTTTATCAATCAACAAACTGTGGTATAAATTAAAAATACAGATCCTTGAAGGGATACTGCAAAGTAAACAGAATCTCAAAGGAAACTTAAAAATCATCAAAACAAAATGTGATTAGAGATTGATAATGCACTCCAGTCCCAGCACGGAAGGCCTCAATGGTGGCGACAGACACTGTGCGCTCCCTTTTCAGGGACACCTGGCAGCGAACACAGCCGCAGACGGTCAGGTCGGAGACACTCTCAACCACTGACTGCCTGGACCCATTAATGGCCAACCTGACCAGACTCCAAGTAGCTGTGGGTGTTCATGGCTTTAGAGAAAATATTGGTCTCCATTATTTTCAGCCAATTTGACTAATTGACATGATATCATGAAAAAGCCAAGTGCACTGGATAGGTGCGCCGAGTAGGCTTTTGGCCCTGACATTATTCTGACTGCAGTGCTGAAGACTTGTACCCCGAGGCAAATTTTTCCAATGTAGCTACCAGCTTGCACTTGACAATGTGGAAAATTGCCCACGATATGCCCTGTGCACAAAAAGCAGGACAAATTCCATACCACTCCACCAGTCTATGCTCAATTAGCATGATGATGGAAGGTTCTGTTGATAGTACTATCAAGTGGCACTTGCTCATCGATACCTGCTCACTCATGCTCAGTTTGGTTTCTGTGAGGACCCATCAGCAACTCATTGTAGTTTTGGTCCAAATATGACCAAAATTCCAGAGAGCGACTGCCCTCAACATCAAGGCTGACTGAGTACGGGATCAAGGAGCCGGAGTAAAATTTAAGTCACCTGGAATTTGGGAGAAAAAAAAAACTCTGCCTGGCTGCAGTCTTACCTAACAAAAGAAAATGTGTGTGATTGTTGGAGGCCAGATGTTCCTCGGGGGCAATGGCCTAACCCTAACCATCTTGAGCTGATTCACCTGCATGTAAACTTTCCATTTCATATAAATCCCCATCTCCCTGATCTTGCCATCTTTCATACCCTCACTACTCTACCCACCCCCCTCCGTTTTGATCACGGATAAGGCGATCTCAGAATTTCCTTTTATCACTCTTAACCCAAATTCCCCTTCATCCTCCTAATCTGTATTTCCTTCAGTATGTGCCCCTGGAAAATACTTCCATTAACTCCCAAAATCCAAACGGTCTCATTTAAAAAAAAAATTTAGAGTACCAATTATTTTTTTCTCCAATTAAGGGGCAATTTAGCATGGCCAATCCACCTAACCTGCACATCTTTGGTTTGTGGGGTGAAACCCATGCAGACATGGGGAGAATGTGGAAACTCTACACGGACAGTGACCCAGGGTCGGGATTCAAATCGGGGCCCTCAGCGACGCAGTCCGAGTGCTAACCACTGCGCCACATGCCACCCTCAAACTGTCTCAACTTTGACCCTGCTTTTATTCTGACATTCTGCAGTCAATGATCTGCTAAACCAACACCTCTCTTCCATCTTTGATACCCAAGTTACCAGTAAAGTCATTACTCTTTCTCATCTTGGCCATACCCCTTCTACGGCCCTCAACTCTATTGCCTTAAGTCCAAGGGACACATCTGAACGGATTTGGTGGACAACTGATTTAGTTGTTCACTTTCACATTTGGCTGTATGTGATGAATGTAGGAATTTCAGATATATTGTATGATAGGCATTTGGCGCAGTAATGATTAAAAAAGCCTTGGTTGTAGTGTTTGCGATTGCTGTAGTCCTGTTTTAAAATAAATCTTAGTTTTAAAGTTTGGGAGCCAGGGGTGCAATTAAAGCACCATAAAAGGCTTGGGATATTGGAATTTTGTTTTAATAAAGGGGATCCCCGTGGAGTTAATTAATTTCAGCTTGGCGCAGTGATGTTGTTGCTGGGTGGAGTTAAGGCATCATGCATTTTGAGAAAGCAGTTCAGTTTTGATCTGAATGAAGCCGTGTCCAGACGTCAGTTTGTTCTAACTGCAGTTCAGTTTAAAGAGAGTAACAGTCTTTAAAGCAGGGCAGACTTGTCTGAGAATAAGGGGAAGTTGAAAAAAGCAACTTCTGAAGACAAACAGCCAGCGTTTCTTCATGGGTTGACAGGAGGCAGATCTTTTTTTTTTAAAGCAATGGCAAGAGATCTCTCTTTCTCAAAGAACATCTCTACAGAGCAATTATTCCCACGCCATTGGTAGTTAAAGTGGACTGAGAGCGGAGATGTTTTTTTCTTGTTGTTTATGTGGGAATAAAGATGTGGGAAATAAGGGAATCGCATTCATGGCATTGAGTAGTATTGTTTAAGGAGAATTGTAAACTATTTTCTGGTGTGATGTTAAAGATTTTATTTATTTAAAAAAAAATTTAGATTACCCAATTATTTTTTCTATTAAGGGGCAATTTAGCGTGGCCAATCCACCTACTCTGCACATTTTTGGGTTGTGGGGGCGAAACCCACGCAGACACGGGGAGAATGTGCAAACTCCACACGGACAGTGACCCAGAGCCGGGATCGAACCTGGGACCTCAGCGCCGTGAGGCGGTTGTGCTAACCACTAGGCCACCGTGCTGCCCTGATGTTAAAGATTTTAATATTGTGTTAGCAATAAAATTTGTTTTCATATTCTTATTTCTTGGTGTAATCATTCCTGGAACATATTATCCTTTCCTCTGTTTCAAAATTAAAATAAAATATTGGAGTTTCTGTCCAGTATCCTAGCCACTGTTGTGGGCCTGGTCTAGGATCGTAATACATGTGTCACAAAGCAATATTAGTTCTTCCTCATCTGTCAAACTGCTCATTATTTCAGGATCAATCTGGAATGCAAAGCTATCACTGGTTTCTTTTCTCTACTGCAAACCTTAAATGCCCATCGTCTCCACCCTCACCTCCAACAAGTATGGAGAGCTCACAGACTTCCTTGTCGCAAAGATGGAGTCCGTCCAATAAGTTGTTTTTGCCACTTCTAGAAATTTTGAGGTCAGGCAACATCTATGGAGAGAGAGAGGAAAAACGTAGTCAATATTTCAGGTCAAAATTGGAAAATTTATACCAATGCAACAGGTTTTAACCAGGTTCCAAGGAAAGAATTGGGTGGTGGGAGTAAAAAATATCTGTGCTAAAGTAGAAGCCAGGAGAACAAACAGAAGAAAGCACAAAGCATGAAGGTGCATAACAAAGCAATACTATCCTGTGGAACATCTGCGGTAAATGTCCCATCAACAACTATAACCATCTTCCTTTGTGCTGGCCATGATTCCAGCCAGTGGAAAATTTATCTTCACCAGCCGATTCCCATTTTTACTAGCACTCCTTGCTGCAATACTGGGGCAATTGCTATCCTGATGTTAAATGCAGTCACTTCATAGAGTAGAGTATACAGTGCAGGAGGCTATTCGGCCCATCGAATCTGCATCGGTCCTTGGAAAGAGCACCCGACCCAAGCCCACACCTCCACCCTATCCCCATAATCCAATAACCCCACCCAACCTTCTTGGACACCAAGGGCAATTTAGCATGGTCAATCCACCTAATCTGCACATCTTTGGACTGTGGGAGGATACCGGAGCACCCGGAGGAAACCCACGCAGACATGGGGAGAACGTGCAGACTCCACACAGACAGTGACCCAAGCTGGGAGTCAAACCTGGGACCCTGGAGTTGTGAAGCAACTGTGCTAACCGCTGTGCTACCGTGTTAAACTTGTCCTTCACCTCTGGACTCTGATGGCAATGAGGTCTGGAGCCTAATGGTTCTGGAGGAACCCAAATGGAGCACTGGTAAGCAAGTTAGTGGTGTGTAAGTACTGCTTGATATTGTGATCAATGACACCTTACATCACTTTGCTGATGATGGAGACTGATGGGGCGGTAACTGGCTGGATTGGATTTGTCCAGGATTCATTGTACAAAATGTTCCTGTGCTATTTTCCACTTTGTCGGGATGATGTCAGTTCTGCAGCTGTAATGGAATTTATTGGTAAGAGACATGGATAGATCTGGAGTATAAAGCTCCAGCACCACAACCAGGATATTATCAGAGCCTGTGGCCTTTCTTATTTCTGTGTACTCAACTGTTGTTGATATCACTGAATCGAAACAGGTGAAGACTGGCTTTGAGGATGGTGGGAACTTCAGAAGTGGAGATGGCTCACTCACTCTGTAGTTCAGCTTGAAGACATTTAAACCTGTGTTACTGATGTGATAAGCACCATTAGGACTGTTCATGGAGCTACTTCCCCCAGTCAGTTGTTAATTATTCACCACCATTCACAACTGGATGTGGCAGAGTTTTTAAGTTTTGATGTGATCTGTTGGTTGCAGAATTGCTTTGCTCGGTCTATACCATGCTGCATGTAGTCCTATGTCGTAGCTTAACTAAGCTGGTACTTCATTTTTAGGTGTGCCCAGCGATACTTTCCTATACTCCTCAATGAGCCTGGGTTGGTCACCAGGTAAAAGGCTGTGCCAGGTTAGATTGTGATGGACAACAACTGTGCTATTACAACAGTGACTTACAAGAAGAACTTAACTGGGTCTTAAGCATTTGGAATGTCCAGTGGGGACATGAAAGGTGCTATATAAATGCAAGTTTTCCTGCTTTCTTGTGGCTGCTTCTGGCCCACCTTATGGATGTCCAGTTTTGAGCTGTTCTCAATCTATCCCATTTAGCCACACAACTTGGGGAGGGTATCCTTTGCAATGGTCACCCTTAACAATACTGATGATCAAATCTGGTTTGAGTGAGGAGCTTAGAAAAGCACACTAGGAAATAACCAGGCACGCCTGAAAGTAAAGTCTTAATTTGAAAAACTACAAAATAGGACAACAGGGGTTGGTTTAGCACACTGGGCTAAATCGCTGGCTTTTAAAGCAGACCAACAGCACGGTTCAATTCCCGCACCAGCCTCCACGAACAGGCGCCGGAATGTGGCAATAGGGGCTTTTCACAGTAACTTAATTGAAACCTACTCGTGACAATAAGCGATTTTCATTTCATTTCATTTTCAACATGCACGTAACAAACAACAAAAACAGCATGTTACAGGCAAAGCGGAAAGCCTACAACCAAAAATCAAATTAAACCTCTGCAGACTTGCCACATCCAGTCATATTGGTGAATGATTAACAGAAAATTTGTGAACATCCCCTATCAAAAGAGCCCTGGACAACAGTGCAAAAAGCAAATCTGAAGTTTTGGCAATTAACTTCAGCCAGAAATGCAAACTGGAGATTATTTTATGTCTCTGCCTCAGGTCCGTACTTTTAGATGAGTCTGTAGCAAATTCAATTCAGTTTTTACGTCAAGAAACAGCTGAGTGTACTGGACTTGGCAAAGGAAATCTGTACAAAGACATCCTGGTTATTGTGGTGATATGCATCACTGTAAATACACAAGGGGTTAATGTAAGTACGCGTAGACTAGCTAGACACTAGAGGGAGCACCAGAGACATGATACACAGACATTCAACCAATAGGTCAGTCAGATAGGACACGACCAATGGGCATTCACGATACACACACAGGTGACACTATCACAGGGGGGCATTACACCAACCCATATATAAAGGACACAGCACACATGATCTTCCTCTTTCCAGTGGAGACACCCAGTGAGTACAGACACAGGGTTGATTGAACATCACATCCACCACGTGGATTCTAGCAGACTGGTTCGTCAGTCTGAGTAGCTATAGAAGGATTAACAGTAGAGTCGAATCAGAGTAGGAGAATTGTTAATAGTTTAATAAACATGTTGAAGTTATCTTCACGTCTGAAACTTCCTTTGTCAGAGTGCACATCAAGGAAGCAGCTTATGCTACGTCGAGAGCATAGCGAGAGTTATTATAGTGCCAAAGACCAGTGTTATATTTATATTGCCCTAGTATGTCCTGCTGAATGACAAGCATTTATAGTGCTTCTATACCTAAATAGTGATGTCAATATTTATATCCAAGTGTCCAGCTACACAAACAGGCTGCCTCTGACAAACAGGACTGAAGGAAGGACTTGCATTTCTAAAGTACCTCATTACATCCCAAAGCACATAACGTACATTGAATTACTTTGGGTCAGTGACTTGAGTAAGCTTTTTCAACTTTGCACACAAATCACACAAACAGCAAGGGTTGAGGCAGAACACCAGAGGAAATTCATTATTTTCTTCAAATGCCATTGCAACATCAAACATATACCTGAATCACTGGAATGGGCAAAAGGGTCTGATGTCTCATCCAAAGAACTGCATCTCCCAAAATATGCAGCATGCCCTGTGCATTGTATTGAAGTTTAATGCTGGGAGATTTATCACAGGAAGTGACTACTTGGTCCACTCTTTTTGGAGATTTGCTGGGTCTGAATTACTTGCAGCAAAGTATCCCATACTCCTAAACACGAAGAAATTTCTCCTAAACATTCTCCTAATTTCTTAGTAGTAATTTTAAATTGACAACTCCTCATCACCAATTCGCCAAACAGAGAGTCTATTACACTCCATTAAAATGCTCATGTTCTGTACTGGGGATTGAACCCACTCTGGTTTCAAGCAAGGCAAACTCATAAGCTTTAAAAGTATTTTATTGTACAAAAATCTCTAGTAAAAGGTTAGCTGATGTGATTATTGATGGTAGTGGTATACGTAGAGAAAACAGAAACAAAGCTACAATGGTGAAAAGTTTTGACAGACTTCAAACTCAAAATACCAGCAGTTAGAATAATGGCAAGATTAATAGTAATCCCCATTATTAAATGCCACAGTGGGTTCAGGTGCAGCCAGATGTTCTATCAAATGTAAAAAAAACAATGAGAAGTTAATAGCTGGAGACGTGCCAACCCTTTGTGAAAACAGCATCTCACTTGTCTGGCTCTCACTCTGCACCATTCAAAAGAGTCAAGTGGCACGAAGCTCTTGTACTTGCACTATGGATATAAAGTAAACTTGTCACAGAAACGGAAGTTTGGTCATTTCGAGTAAGTATTCTTTAATGATGTGATGTGTTAATTATAGACAGTCAATCTCTCGCACGGAAATAAAATATTACAAACGTACACTATGTATGTTGCGGAAAGAAAAGACTCAATGTCTAAGTCTTTTATCTTATTCTCATCAGGACAGACAAAGTTTCAAAAGTCTCCCAGCAAAACTGGAGTCGCGAGGAATCAGTGGGAAAACTCTCCACTGGTTGGAATCATACCGAGCACAAAAGGAAGAGGATTGTGGTTGTTGAGGTCAATCGGCTCACTTCCAGGATATCCCTGCAGAAATTCCTCAGTGAGTGTCCCAAGCTCAACCAACTTCAGCCGTTTTGTCAATAACCTTCCTTCCACCATAAAGTCAGAAGTGGGGATGTTCACTGATTTTTATTTAATTTAGAATTTATTTAAGGGCCAATTTAGCATGGCCAATCCACCTAGCCTGCACATTTTTGGGTTGTGAGGGCAAGACCACGCAAACAGGATGTTCACTGATGATTGCTCACCATTTGTGGCACCTCATATACTGGAGCAGTCCATGTCCAACTGCAGTAAGTCCTGGACAATAATATCGCGTCTTAGGTAAGTGGCAAGTAATATTTGCACCACACAAGTGCCAGGCAATGACCATCTTCAACAAGAGAGAATCTAATCATCACCTCATGATAATGAATGGCATTACCATCACTGAATCCCACACTAACAACATTCTGAGGGGTGACGATTGACCAGAAACAGAATTAGACTAACAACAGAATCATAGAGTTTACAGTGCAGAAGGAGGCCATTTGGCCCATCGTTTCTCCACCGGCCCTTAGAAGGAGCATCCTACTTCAGCCAGTGCCTCCACGCTATCCCTGTAACCCCACCTAACTGTTTGGACTAAGGGGCAATTTAGCATAGCCAATCCACCTAACCTGCACATCTTTGGACTGTGGGAGGAAACTCACGTAGACACGGAGAGAAAGTGAAAACTCCACACCGACAGTTACCGCCTGAATTGAAGCCGGGACCCTGGAGCTGAGGCAGCAATGCTAACCACGGTGTTTAAATTAGCATTGGGTCAGTTTCAGGCCGGACTCACCCAGATCCTGGTATTCTACTGCCCCCCCCCCCCCCTCTCCGGCACAGAACGTGGCCAGTGGGAATCACTACACTCTCCATCAGAAACCAGAAGTGATGACCATGTTGCGGGCTCAGGGGACATTACAGGCCCCACATGGTCAGAGATGTTCCCCTGACAGATAGGTTGCTGATGTGAAGTGGATGAGGCCTGAAAGGTGGCAGGGGGCATTTTGAAACTGGCGGGTTTGGGTGGAGATTAATACTGGCAATTTGGGAAGAGGGCCTATTAATACAGGCAAATTGGGGGTGGTTGGCTCCTAGTATTGGCGCGTGAAGTTTGGGAGGGGGGGGGGGGGGGGGGGGTGAGGAGACTGGTAACTATTAGTACTGCCAATTTGGGGTGGAGCAATTATTGACGCCGTTTGTGGGTGGGGGGGGGGGGGGGGGGGGGGGGGGGGGGAAAGAGAGAGAAGAAGCCGCGATTGGTACCGACGGTTGGGGGCAGCGAATAGTACTGGCAATTTGAGGACGGGGTGCTAATTAGTACCGGCAAGTTTGGTGAGTGGGGTGCCAATTAGTACCAGCAATTTGGGAAGGGTTGGGCAGGGCTGTGTGGCCTGATGTTCACATGGTGGTGGGGGTCTGAAGGGAAACCCATTGGGAGGGCCCCAATGCCAACTATCCTGGGTTGGGAGGGGAAGGTGCAAGGGGGCTAATGCCAGTGCACACTTTCGTTACAAGAGCAGGTCAGAGGCAAGGAATCCTGCAGTGAGTAACTCTCTTCCTGATTCCTCCTTAGCCCGTGCACCATCTATAAGGCACAAGCTGGGAGTGTGATGGAATACTCCCCACTTGCCTGGATGAGTGCAGCTCCAACACTGAAGAAGCTCAACACCATGCAGAACCAAGTAGCCTACTTGACTGGCATCCATCCACATTCACCATCTTCACCATGGGGGTGCAGTGGCAGCAGTGTGAACCATCTACAAGATGCACTGCAGGAACTCGCCAAGGCTCCAGAGACAGCACCTTGCAAACCCAAGATTGCAACCATCTAGAAGGACAAGGGCAACAGACACATGGGAACACCACCACCTGGAACTCCCCCTCTTTATATCTTTGAGTTTGCTGCAAAGAGAAAGGTATGGAGGTGTCCACACTCTGGATTCTTACGAACACAAGAAGTTTTAGTTAGGGATGTTGCTCATACAATTCAAGATGGAGAACTGAAGCCTGCGCAAATATTCTGCTGACTTCACTACAGGTCGTGTGATGCTTCACCACCAGGGAGGTTTTCTCGGATACATAACACCCTCCAAGCCACTCACCACCCTGACATGCAAAATCATGGAATTCCCTCCTGAACAGCACTGTGGGGTGTACCTACACCACGTGGACTGCAGCGGTTCAAGAAGAAAGCTCACTGCCAGTTTCTCAAGGGCAATTAGGAATGAGCAAGAAATGCTAGCCAGTGACACCAACATCCCATGAATAAAAAAAAGCATGTCACTTTTTCAACAATATTACAAACGTGGAGTATCATTCCTTCAGGTTGTTTCTATTGTTGTTGGGAAAGAAGTATGTTTTTCTTTTTCTCGATTTAATCCTTCAGTTTCACTTTGTGCTGTGCATTTACAATCCTTCAAACTCCTCCTTCCAGCGATCACTCGAAACGAGTATGATTGCTCACCCAAGAAACTCTTGTTACTGGCATTGGATGACTGATGAGCCCAATCCTAGAGCTGCATCTTCAACTGCACACTTGGCATTTACGAGAGGTATGGTTGGTCCTTGGAATCATGATCGCTGGTATTCCCTCCTCTGGCTCCTTTTCTGCTCCTCCTCACCGTTGGAAGTCCTCAAAGAATTGTATCCCTTCAATCAAAGGGGTTCCTCCAAATTAGTTTAATCTGAGCAAGGGTTACCAGGAGTTGAAGTCTAGGTTGTATTTCTTGAGTTAAGCCTTCAGGATGGTCTTTGAAGCACTTCCTTTTGTTCGTAAGCCTTCCTTGAGCCGAGTCGGGATGCTGACATCTTAAGCACATGACCATGGAGTTGGTTTCGGGTAATCATGGCCTCGATGCTGGTGTTAGTACATTTGTCTTCCCAGCTGATGGGGAGCGTCAGTCTCAGACAGCGTCTCCTGGACTGAGGAGGTGACGTCTGTACGTAGTACAAGTTTCTGAGACGTATAGAAGAGCTGGGAGGACAATTGCCTTGTACATGAGAATCTTAAGTGTCAGCATGGATATTACGGTCATTTAAGACACATCCTCAAGGCCTCCGAAGGAGGCGCTCGCGGTTTGGATACGATGTTGGATCTCCGCATTGATGTAGCTTTAGAGAGGAGAGGTGGCTCCCCAGTTATGGGAAATGTTCCACGCTTGGTAGGGTTTCTCCACTGATCTTGGAGGGAGAGATTAGATAGGACTCGAGTCTTCTGGAGTTTGAGGCAGAGACCAATCCTTGGTATGCTTCTGCGAAGGTGTCAAGCATGGCTTGGAAATTCTCTTCGGAGAGTGGAGATGGCGATGTGATCTGCATACTGAAGTTTGATTTTCTGACCGTAGGTAGATGAACTTGCTGGATGCAGTTTTCCAGCTAGGTTGGGGACAGAACAAGCTATTTTTAAGAGCACTTTTTCTAGCCCTTTCCCATGCAAGGTGAGCAAACTGGATCTTGAAGGGGGCTGCTCAGTCATAAAGAAAGCTGGAGAAATGCTCTTGTATTCCTATTCCAAGAGCGAGGTGACTGAATCAAACTCTGCCTTCATGCTGGTCCGAAGCTAGGGACTTCCAGGTCTCACGGTCCTTTTCTTGTCATCAATCGCCGGAGGGCTTGTCTGTTTGGGGGTGTGCTGGTTTCCACTAGGTAGGTGCCTGGTGCATGACATCTTTTAACATGGGTACGCTGTTACACATCAGCAGAAACATGGTCCTTGACAAAGGGTAGGTTGAGTTCCAGTGGCAACGGAATCTCAACAACTGGGATCTCCCTGCTGCTGCAGTCTTCATCCACCATCACAGCAATTGATACCATATGAATATCTCCTGCCTGATGTGCCATTGAGGACTTGTTTTGGATTGCGCTGTTCCTCTCCCTCCGACCTTACCGTCATGGGTGACCCTGCCAGGAGCTCAAGACCCTCAACAGCATTACTCGAGATCAACGGAATGTTCAAACCTCGCCATCATGGAAAGGTGGCAATCCAAGGAAAAGGTAGTTGATTAAAGAAACAGCTGCTAGCCCTGTTCATGCAGATTCTAGATAATATGAGCAGAACACTGCACTATTTCAACCTTGCACTCCCAGTACAAAACATAATGGGATATTAAACAGGCATGGATTAGTCAATCTAAATAATATGCCATTTGTTACAGGATGTTTGGGCTACTACTATTTCCTGTCCATTGTTGCCGATCTGACAAAGTATAAATCCTACAAAGTGTTTTTGGACATAATGAATCGTCTTTCACTACTTGATGTTGACAAGAAATCTCCATATTCATTTTTTAAAAATTTAGAGTACCCAATTCATTTTTTCCAATTAAGGGGCAAATTAACGTGGCCAATCCACCTACCCTGCATATCTTTGGGTTGTGGGGGTTAAACCCACGCAAACACAGGGAGAATGTGCAAACTCCACACAGACAGTGACCCAGAGCCGGGATCGAACCTGGGACCTCGGCGCCGTGAGGCTGCAGGGCTAACCCACTGCGCCACCGTGCTGTCCTTGAAATCTCCATATTCATGTCACAGTTTGGATTGGATAGGATTTGTTTATTGTCACGTGTACCGAGGTACAGTGAAAAGTATTTTTCTGCGAGCAGCTCAACAGATCATTAAGTACATGGGAAGAAAAGGGAATAAAAGAAAATACATAATAGGGCAACACAAGATATACAATGTAACTACATAAGCACTGGCATGGGATGAAGCATACAGGGTGTAGTGTTAATGAGGTCAGTCCATAAGAGGGTCATTTAGGAATCTGGTGACAGTGGGAAGAAGCTGTTTTTGAGTCTGTTCGTACGTGTTCTCAGACTTCTGTATCTCCTGCCCGATGGAAGAAGTTGGAAGAGTGAGTAAGCCGGGTGGGAGGGGTCTTTGATTATGCTGCCCGCTTTCTCCAGGCAGCGAGAGGTGTAAATGGAGTTAATGGATGGGAGGCAGGTTTGTGTGATGGACTGGGCTGTGTTCGCGACTCTCTGAAGTTTCTTGCGGTCCTGGGCTAAGCAGTTGCCATACCAGGCTGTGATGCAGCCAGATAGGATGCTTTTTAATGGTGCATCTGTAGTTGCCAGAGCAGGCTGTGAAAGTTCAGACTTTCTCTAAACAGTTTAGATATTTGTTCACAAGAATTTTCTGTTTAGTTATTTATGCAGCAGTCTTCATTTCTCTGCATGGTTGGTGCTGGTTTTTGAATGAGCAACGTTTAAAAAAAGAAATCCATGGGATGGTATCTTGTTAATTTTTGTGGCGGCTGTGGTTTAAATTTTCAGTGCATTGGGGCTCGTATTTATGGTGTGATGAATGTAGAATTTTAGATATATTGGATTATAAGTATTTGGTGAAGTAAAGGTTAAAAACCTGGGTTAATGTGTTTGACTGCTGCAGTCATGCTTTTTTCTTTTAAAAAAAAGAAGAATCTTCGTTTGAAAGCCAACAAAGCTTTTATGAGCCTGAGGTGCAATTAACCATTGTAAAAGCTTGGGCTAATGCAATGTTGTTTTGATGAAGGGAATTCCTGGGAGGGGTTAATTAATTTTCAGCTTGGTGAGGTTATGTCATTGCTAGGTGGAGCCAAGATATCAGGCTTTTGGAGAAAGCATTTTCCAGTTTCAGTTCTGATCTGAGTGTGCACATCTCCAATTAAAATCTATAAGTTTTTGTGGATGATGACATGACTGTTGTGGGTCATATCTCAAACAACGACGAGTCAGATTACAGAAGGGAGATTGATCACCTGGTTGGATAATGTACCGAAAACAACTCTAAATGTCAGCAAAACCAAGGAACTGATCATTGACTTCAGAAAGCGCAGTACAACACATGCCCCCATCTACATCAATGGCTCCGAAGTGGAGATGGCCGAAGATCCTGGGGGTAACCATCACAAACAGTCTGTCCTGGTCCACTCACATTGATGCAACAGTCAAGAAAGCCCAACAATGTCTACTTCCTACGGAAGCTAAAGAAATTCAGCATGTCTGCATCGACTCTCACAAACCTCTACAGATGTTTCATAGAGAACATCCTATCCAGTTGCATCACAGCTTGGTATGGCAACTGCTCGGCCCAAGATCGCAAGAAACTGCAGAGTGTGGTGAACTCAGCCCAACGCATCACACAAGCTTGTCACCCTCCCATTGATTCAGTCTACACCTCCCGCTGCCTCTGGAAGGTAGACATTGTCAGAGATCCCTCGCACTCAAGCTTTTCCCTCTTCCAGACCCTTCCATCAGGCAGAAGATACAGAAGTCTGAAGACCCGCACATCCTGACATAGGAACAGCTTCCTCACCACAGCTACTATACTCCTCAACTACTCACCCTCTGACTGATCTGTTCCCTGTAAGGCACTACTCACGACGCCTTATGCTGCTCCTGCTCATGTCATATTTGCTTCGTTTAGCACTTGATCCACACTGTAACCAATTACTACTTTGTCGATTATACTTTTTGTCTACTGTGCACGTTGTCTTGGCCGCAGAAAAATACTGTTCTCTGTACTTCGGTACATGTGACAATAAATAAATCAGTGACAATAAAATAAATCAATCGTGAAAGAGTTCTGTTCTCAAGTTAGTTAAAATAGATTAACTATATTTAAAGCAGTGCAGACTTGTCTGAGCATATGGGGAGCTGAAACAAGCCAGTTGATACCCAGCGTTTGAAACCATCCAACCAGAGTTTATGCAGGGTTTTGAACTGGAGCGAGATTTGTTCTGTAAAGTAGTGTCAAGGGATCTATTTCTGCTGCAAGGCAAATATTACTCTGTGCCATTGGTATTTAAGGTGGATTGAGAGCGGAGGTGGCCTATTTACTTGTTGATTAAGTGGAAATAAAGATAGCAAGTAATTATATCGCATTCATGTGTTGAGTAGGGGAATTGTAAGCTGGTTTCAGGCGTGATGTTAAAGATTTTAATACTGTGCTAGTAATAAAGTTTGGTCTTAAAATACCATGTGATTTAACAGCCGCGTGACGCTTGAGCGAGAGCGCTAAGTGGGCATTAGGTTGCGGGAGGCACCAAACCGACCGGTTTGCGATCTAACTTGCACACTCCTGTTGGTGAAATCAGGATCCTGCTGTGGCGAGAAACCAATAATCACCACTTAAGGCCAATCCCCATACAATTAATGGGAACAATCTCCCGTGATCTAACTGCCTCCCCAGCAAGTTGTCATCTGGCCACGATTGGTACATCTTTTTAAAAATGTGAAGCCGGCTGCTGCGGGGACCCAAGTAGCTCAGTAGCAATCTTGGCTCCCAGGTAATGAGCCTGGAGGCACTGGGATTGCTGCCCCAGTGCTCGGGGGCTCTCGGCGCCCATAGGTCTGCCATGCCACCCCCTGGATTGTGTGCACCCGATATGCTGGCAACCCTAGTCCCTGCCTGTCTGTCCCACCGACCACCTATACCTCCCACCTAACGCAGAGGCCTCTGGCCACGAGGTAAAGGCTATCACGAATAGGGAATTGGCAATTATAGTTAAGTGAGCACTTCACAGATCCCACTCTCCTCACTCAACCCGAACAAAATAATTTAAATTGGGGTAATCTGAACGATTAAGGACACCACAACTAACTTCCTAGGTCAGAAGGGGGCCTCACGGTAGCATGGTGGTTAGCATCAATGCTTCAAAGCTCCAGGGTCCCAGGTTCGATTCCCGGCTGGGTCACTGTCTGTGTGGAGTCTGCACATCCTCCCCGTGTGTGCGTGGGTTTCCTCCGGGTGCTCCGGTTTCCTCCCACAGTCCAAAAAGATGTGCGGGTTAGGTGGATTGGCCATGCTAAATTGCCCGTAGTGTAAGGTTAATGGGGGGATTGTTGGGTTATGGGTATACGGGTTACGTGGGTTTAAGTAGGGTGATCATTGTTCGGCACAACATTGAGGGCCGAAGGGCCTGTTCTGTGCTGTACTGTTCTAAGGGTGCATTCACTCCCTGTTGTGTTATCTGCAAATTGCTAAGGAGATGTAGGGGACAAAATTAGAATTTGGTGTGGCTCAAAGTGTTTATCAAACCTTTTTTTGCCCGGGACCCATTTTTAGCAACCGGCCACCGGGCCACGCAGGCCGACCTTCGTGACCCACTATTTTCTCGTACCTTTGATGCAGATGAGCCTGCTTGGTCCTCATGCGCTCACTCCAATCAGGCTCATAGGAGGAGAGGGCAATGTGCATATCGGGTACAGGGGTGGAGATAAATTGGGAAGTACTAAAATGGCTATACATGATGTAGATGTGGGAAATGTTGTTCCAATCAAACAACATCCATACAGACTTAATACTTTAAAATTGGCACAGGTTAAGAGATTGAGAGTATGCTTAAAAATGGCATAATTGAAGTGGGTTGCAGCAAATGGAGCTCACCCATAGAGATGGTACCAAAACCAGATGGTACCCAACAGTTGTGTGTGGACTATAGAAAGGTTAATGCAGTTACAAGAACGGACTCTTATCCTATCCCACGTTTGGAGGATTGCGTTGAAAAGTGGGACAATCAGCTTTTATTTCTAAACTGGATTTACTTAAAGGTCACTGGCAGGTACCTTTATCTGAAAGGGCGAAGGAGATTTCAGCTTTTGTGACTCCAGATGGTATATACCAATTCAAAGTTATGCCGTTTGGCATGAAAAACACCCCAGCCGCATTTCAATGGTTAACTAACAAAGTTGTTTCAGGATTACCCAATTGTGCGGTATACATCAACGATCTGGTAATTTTCAGCCAGACATGGAAAGAACATTTAAAGCATCTGATGGAGTTATTCTATCGACTTCAGGAGGCGGGTTTGGTGATAAACCTAGCCAAAATTGAATTTGGATAAACCAAAGTCACTTTCCTTGGCCATACAATTGGACAGGGTCGAATGGTCCCACGGGATATGAAAACAAAAGTTATTGGGGAGTTTCCGATACCCTCGACACGATAGGAAATAATGTGATTTCTTGGTATGAGAGGATTTTACTGGAAATTTGTACAGAATTTCAGCAGTGTGGTTGCTCCACTGATGGACTTACTCAAGAAGCATAACAAATTCCAGTGGACAGCAAAGTGTCAACTGGCATTTGATGGCCTGAAGGCCCTGTTAAATCACTGCTCCTGTGTTAACCATCCCAAATTATACGAAACTATTCAAAATGGAGGTTGATGAGAGTGATGTGGGTGTAGGTGCTGTGCTTCTACAAGACGACGACTAAGGGCGAGAGCGGCCTATTGATTATTTTTCAAAGAAATTGAATTCTCACCAGAAAAAGTAAGTATTCCATGATTGAGAAGGAGACTTCTTTGAGTTTGGTGCTGGCTTTGCAACATTTTCACATTTATGTGACCAGCAATCCGTCTGACACTGTTATATATACTGATCAGAATCTGTTGACGCTTTTGGAACGATTCCGGAATAATAATGCAAGGCTGTTTCACTGGAGTTTATTATTACAGTCATTTCATTTAAAATAGTACATGTGGCAGGACAAGAAAACATGACAGCCGATACTTTGTCGCGAATGTGATGAATGGAAGCAGTTTCAGTTGGAGGACAAGAAAAGGAAAAAAATCATACGTGTTTGCGTGTTGTTTTTGGAAACGAAAAAGTAGATAGTGAAAAATTAAACCATCTTAAAGTTGATGGTTTATTGTTTTTCTTGGGGGGGGGGGGGGGGGAGGTGTCATCTGAGAGTACCTTTAAGAAATGGGTGCTTAAGAAATAAACCTTTAAGAAATGGGTGTTCATCAGTGATGTCAGAGTGTGGACGGTTAGGGTTAGCTGGGCTGTCTGTCAGCTTTTTACTTTTGTTTTAGGCTGTTTGCTGCAGGGTGTGTTTTAGTTTTGTTTTCAGTGTTAGAGCTGAAGCTAGGAGTTCCTTCCAGCTGCACCCTGTCCCAAGGCGTAGCCCAGGGGCCGTCAGACACACTGATGGAGGTGGTGGCGATGGGGCCCGTGCCAGTGATCCCTGCAGTTTGCACCATTGCTTCACAGCGCCAGGGTACCAGGTTCGATTCCTGCTTGGGTCACTGCTTGTGTGGCGTCTACACGTTCTCCCAGTGTCTGGATGGGTTTCCTCCCACATGTCCTGAAAGACGTGCTTCTTTGGTGAATTCATTCAAATTCCCCCTCGATGTACCCGAACAGGCGCCGGAGCGTGGCTAGTAGAGGATTTTCACAGTAACTTCATTGCAGCGTTAATGGAAGCCTATTTAATAATAATAATCTTTATTGTCACCAGTAGGCTTACATTAACACTGCAATAAAGTTACTGTGAAAAGCCTCTAGTCGCCACACTCCGGCGCCTATTCAGAGGGAGAATTCAAAATGTCCAAATTACCTTTTTACATCCAAATCTCCATTAACGGTTCACAAAAAAACATTATATTAACTTCCAAATGCTTCTCAATGTATTTTCATATCCCTCGTATCACTGGTATTTTGGCGTATTTTCCCCACTGGTGAAAACAGATATAAATTATTCAGTTAACAAGTCTGTGATTTTATTAACCAGTCTCTGTGTAAGCTTAGGGAAATACACTTTTAAAACCCAGCTTTTAAACTCAATTGTTTCAAAATTCTGTATTGAAAAATGTTCAAGAAGCCCTATAATGTAACATTAGATTTAATGCACTCCATTAAAAAGATATTGGCCATATGATAAAGTTAATGCAATGAAATGAAAATCGCTTATTGTCACATGTTGCTTCAAATGAAGTTCCTGTGAAAAGCACTGGAGAGCCAAGATCAGGCCGCCATTTTAAAAGTGAGCTTGTGGACCCCCCACCCATGGGCAATATCACCCACCCCACATACATGGATACTACTCGCTCCCCCCCCCCCAACAAATTGGGGACATCCTGCTATGGGGTCCCTGGGGGTCCCCCCCTCTTCAGGCCCTGCATGCCCCCTTACAGGACCCCCATTGCCACACCTTCCAACCTCCCAGAGGTCCCTACTAACCTGCCATGCCCCCCCCCCCCAAAAACCTTCATACCCCCCCCTTTCATGGGCATGGTCCCCCTTGGCAGTGCCACACTGCAAACCTAGCAGTGCCAGCTGGGCAGTGTCAAGGAGCCCTTGTTCCATGGGAGGGCCTGGGGCCACCATGCACTATCTCTGACCATCCAGGTGTCTCTGATAGCCCGAAGACCCCCTGGGTGCTGTTCCGCCTGGTCCATGTCTCTGTGGACCAATGCTGTACAGTGCCCGGATGCAGCCTCGCTGGAGGGGCTGGTAGATCCTGCGAAGTCAGTTTAAAGCCAACTATGGCGAGTGCCGTTTGGTCTCACCCCTTTTAGGCGTGATTCTGACTCCAACGCCATGCAGGACTTGGGTAGATCCTGAGAGTCGTGAAGGCTGCCAGGAAACCCGCGGGAGACCTTTCCCGGAATCTAGTGAGAGTGCAACGCGGCCGGTGGATCGCAGCCAACAAGTCTGGATGACTCTGACAAAGTCTGGAGTCTTTGACAAAGAGCCATCCAGACTCGAAACGTCAGCTCCCTTTTCTCTCAACAGATGCTGTCAGACTGAGATTGTCCAGTATTTTCTGTAGATGGCAGATGAGGTTGATAAGTAAACGCACAAATTAAAAAACAAAATCAGTAAAAGAATGGACGGGGGTTCGGACATTTTTCTTAAAAGCACAGAGGGTTTTTCAGAAATAGTTTTACATGCAGCATGGCAGCACAGTTGCTTCACAGCTCCAGGGAAGGGACCCAGGTTCGATTCCCGGCTTGGGTCACTGTCTGTGCGGAGTCTGCACGTTGTTCCCGTATCTGCGTGGGTTTCCTCCAGGTGCTCCGGTTTCCTCCCAGTGCAAAGATGTGCAGGTAAGGTGGATTGGTCATGATCAATTGCCCTTAAGTGTCCAAAAAGGTTAGGTGGGGTTACTGGGTTATAGGGATAGGGTGGAACTGTGGGTTTAAGTAGGGTGCTCTTCTCAAAGGGCTAGTGCAGAATGGGCGAATGGCCTCATTCTGCACTGTAAATTCTATGATTCTAATGTCTTATCGGAAACAGTGGTACCATCAAAATCCATAGTGATTTTTAAAGGAATTGGATAAATTTTTCAAAATTAGAGTAGAGGAATAGGACTTGAATAGATAATATACAACTATTTCAGAGAGTCAATACAGGCTAATGGCTCAATGGCCTCTTTTGTACTGTATAATTTCTACAACATCTATATTTAAATACCAATTGAGAACATTGACCCGATGACCAATCTAAAATTTTCCACTGCATTCAGATAACTGAATCACCAGAGTCAAACAAATCATGCAATTCTGTGAAGGTAATTGTGGCTACCAGTCTGTCACTAGTCTTACTTCGCTATGGAGTAAAAATGCTGCATAATTATTGTTAGTATTTTGGATTAGGCATCAAATAGAATGCCATTTCAAGTAGAACTAAAAAAAGGCATGGCACTATTTGAAGAAATGCTGAGCTTCTCCCAGTGCCCAGACTTCCATTCTTCCCTAGGTCCCTCCACTTCCAGAAACAGATTAAACGGTCATTCATTCATCTGCCATTTGTGGAACTTTGCTGTACGTAAACTGATGTCATGCTTGCCTATACAACAGGGAATATATTTCAAAATGCAATCCATTGATTGTAAATTGCATCCCAAGAACACAAGCTACTCTAAGTAAATGCAAATTGCGCAAGCGAGAGAGAGACCGGCCGCACGATCGATCGATCGAGAGGCGCGAGCGAGAGAGAGAGAGAAGAGAGAGAGGCGGGCGAGCGAGAGAGAGAGAGAGAGAGAGAGAGGCGGGCGGAGCGGGCGGCGAGAGAGAGAGAGAGAGAGAGAGAGAAGAGAGAGAGAGAGAGAGAGAGAGAGAGAGGAGAGAGAGAGAGAGAGAGAGAGAGAGAGAGAGAGAGAGATAGAGGAGCAGAGAGAGAGAGGCGGGAGGCGCAGAGCGAGAGAGAGAGAGAGAGGCGCGCGAGCGAGAGAGAGAGAGGCGCGCGAGCGAGAGAGAGAGGCGCGCGAGCGAGAGAGAGAGAGGCGCGCGAGCGAGAGAGAGAGAGGCGCGCGAGCGAGAGAGAGAGAGGCGCGAGCGAGAGAGAGAGGCGCGCGAGCGAGAGAGCGCGCGGCGCGAGAGAGAGAGAGGGCGCGCGCGAGAGAGAGAGGGCGCGCGAGCGAGAGAGAGAGAGGCGCGCGAGCGAGCGAGAGAGAGAGAGAGAGAGCGCGCGCGAGCGAGAGAGAGGCGCGCGCGAGAGAGAGAGAGAGGCGCGCGAGCGAGAGAGAGAGAGAGAGCGCGCGAGAGAGAGAGAGAGGCGCGCGCGAGAGAGAGAGAGAGGCGCGCGAGCGAGAAAGAGAGAGGCGCGTGAGCGAGAGAGAGGCGCGCGAGCGAGAGAGAGGCGCGCGAGCGAGAGTGGCGAGCGAGCGAGAGTGGCGAACGAGCGAGAGTGGCGAGCGAGAGAGAGAGGCGTGCGCGAGAGACAGAGAAGCGTGCGTGAGAGACAGAAAGGCGCGCGCGAGAGACGAGAGCGCGCGCAAGAGACAGAGACGCGCGAGAGAGAGAGAGAGAGACAGAGAGCGCGAGAGAGAGAGAGAGACAGAGAGGCGCGCGCGAGAGAGAGAGACAGAGAGGGCGCGCGAGAGAGAGAGAGACAGAGAGGCGCGCGCGAGAGAGAGAGAGACAGAGAGGCGCGCGCGAGAGAGAGAGACAGAGAGAGAGAGAGAGGCGCGCGAGAGAGAGAGAGAGAGAGAGGCGCAGAGAGAGAGAGAGAGAGAGAGAGGCGCGAGAGAGAGAGAGAGGCGCGCGAGAGAGAGAGAGAGAGAGAGGCGCAGAGAGAGAGAGAGAGAGGAGAGGCGCAGAGAGAGAGAGAGAGGCGCAGAGAGAGAGAGAGAGGCGCAGAGAGAGAGAGAGGCGCAGAGAGAGAGAGAGAGAGAGGCGCGTGAGAGAGAGAGAGAGAGAGAGGCGCGCGAGAGAGAGAGACCGCGAGCGAGAGAGAGAGAGGCGCGCGAGCGAGAGAGAGGCGCGCGAGCGAGAGGCGCGCGAGCGAGAGAGAGGCGCGCGAGCGAGAGAGAGGCGCGCGAGCGAGAGAGAGGCGCGCAAGCGAGAGAGAGGCGCGCGAGCGAGAGAGGTGCGCAAGCTAGAGAGAGGCGCGCAAGCGGAGAGAGGCGCGCAAGCGAGAGAGAGGCGCGCAAGCGAGAGAGGCGCACGAGCGAGAGACAGAGAGAGGCGCGCGAGCGAGAGAGAGAGGCGCGCGAGCGAGCGAGAGAGGCGCGCGAGCGAGCGAGAGAGGGCGCGCGAGAGCGAGCGAGAGAGAGGCGCGCGAGCCGAGCGAGAGAGAGGCGCGCGAGCGGAGCGAGAGAGAGGCGAGGCTGAGCGAGGCGAGAGAGAGGCGCGCGAGCGAGAGAGAGGCGCGCGAGCGAGAGAGAGGCGCGCGAGCGAGAGAGAGGCGCGCGAGCGAGAGAGAGGCGCGCGAGCGAGAGAGAGGCGGGCGAGCGAGAGAGAGGCGGGCGAGCGAGAGAGGCGCGCGAGCGAGAGAGAGGGCGCGCGAGCGAGAGAGAGGCGCGCGAGCGAGAGAGAGGCGCGCGAGCAAGAGAGAGGCGCGCGAGCGGAGAGAGGCGCGCGAGCAAGAGAGAGGCGCGCGAGCGAGAGAGAGGCGCGCGAGCGAGAGAGAGAGGCGCGCGAGCGAGAGAGAGGCGCGCGAGCGAGAGAGAGAGCGGCGCGGCGCCGAGAGAGAGAGCGGCGGGCGCGAGCGAGAGAGAGAGCGGCGGGCGCGAGCGAGAGAGAGAGCGGCGGGCGCGAGCGAGAGAGAGAGCGGCGGGCGCGAGCGAGAGAGAGAGCGGCGGGCGCGAGCGAGAGAGAGAGCGCGGGCGAGAGAGAGCGGGCGCGGGCGAGAGAGAGAGCGGCGGGCCGCGAGCGGAGAGAGAGCGCGGCGCGATCGAGAGGAGATCGGCGGCGCGAGAGAGAGAGAGCGCGGCGCGCGGCGAGAGACGGCGGGCGCGAGCGAGATAGAGAGCGGCGGGCGCGAGCGAGAGAGAGAGCGGCGGGCGCGCGAGAGAGAGAGCGGCGGGCGCGAGCGAGAGAGAGAGCTGGGGAAGAGAGCGGCGGGCGCGAGCGAGAGAGAGCGCCGGGCGCGAGCGAGAGAGAGAGCGGCGGGCGCGACGCGAGAGAGAGCGGCGGGCCGCGCGAGCGAGAGAGTAGAGCGCGGGGCGCGAGCGAGAGAGAGAGCGGCTGGGCGCGCGCGAGAGAGAGCGGCGGGCGCGAGCGCGATGAGAGAGCGGCGGGCGCGAGCGAGAGAGAGACGCGGGCGCGAGCGAGAGAGAGAGCGCGGCGGGCGCGAGCGAGAGACAGTGCGGCGGCGCGAGCGAGAAAGAGAGCGGCGGGCGCGAGTGAAAGCGTGGCGGGCACGAGCGAGAGAAAGCGCGGCGGGCGCGAGCGAGAGAAAGCGCGGCGGGCGCGAGCGAGAGAGAGAGCGGCGAGCGCAAGCAAGAGAGAGAGCGAGCGGCGGGCGCAAGCGAGATAGAGAGCGGCGAGCGCAAGCGAGAGAGAGAGCGAGCGGCGGGCGCAAGCGAGAGAGAGAGCGAGCGCAAGCGAGAGAGAGAGCGAGCGGCGGGCGCAAGCGAGAGAGAGAGCGGCGGGTGCGAGCGGAGGAGAGGAAGAGCGGCGGGCGCAAGCGAGAGAGAGAGAGAGAGAGAGAGAGCGGCGGCGGGCGCGAGCGAAGCAATGACAAAAAAGGTCAGTCTCAAATTTTCACTTCCTCCATAACGGAACTTATTCCCAAATTATTCACTCAAAAAATTAGTCTTGAAAATTTGACTTTCGTTTCCATGGTAGGTATCAGCTGATGCTGTTCCCAAATTTTCCCTTCACTATCCTGAGGTTCCATAAAATTCTACATGATTGATTTACCACCTGCTTCACTGATGGACCATATCGAAACTTCAAATGAAGAATGCCATTGCTTATCTATCTAATTACAGCCAAAGAATCACTATGTTTGTTCCCATGTCTTGGATTCCTCAAATCGGTCCTTGTTCCCCTCCTGTTTTTCCATCTACAATGTTGCCCCACATGGCATCATCTGAAAACACGCCAGCTTGCACATGTTAACCAATGACATCCAGCTCTACCTCACCACCAACTCTCTCAACAATCCATGGTCTCTAATCATTAGACTGCTAGTGTGACATTCAGTATTGGATGTGCATAAAATTTCTCCAACCAAATATTGAAAATTCCAAAACATTGTCTCCTGTACCGATCACAAACTCGGTTCCCTCACCACAGACTCAGTTTCTCTCCCTGGCAACAGCTAGAGGTTGAACCAGTGTGTCAGATTTGATGCTGCGATGGGCTTCCAAGCACATATGTGCTCCATTACCAGGAACCCCTATTTCCACCTCCCCCATCACTGCTTAAAACCCCCCCATTCATTCCTTTGTTACCTCTAGATTTGATCAATTCAATGTATTCTTGGCTGGCCTCCCATGTTCTTGCCTTAATAAACTTGAGGTCATCAACAAATCTGCTTCTTGTATCCTACCTTGCACCGAGTCCCATTTACCCATCACCCCTGTGCTTGCTGACCTACACTAGTAGTTGCTGACCTACACTAGTAGTTAAGCAACACTTAGATTTAAAAGTCTCATTCTCATTTTCAAATCCTTCCATTACTGCTCCTTTCCCCATTTCTGTATTCCCTTCCAGACCACGGCCGTCTCTGCTTCTCTAATTCTGGAGTCTTGAGCATCTCAGATTTTAATTGTTCCACTTTAGGCAGCTGTGGCTTCAGAAGCCTGGACTTCAGGCTCTGGCATCCTCTTTGCTTTCCTCTTTAAGACAATCCTAAAACCTACCTCTTTCACCAAATGTTTGGTCTTTACAAGCTTCCGTGTCATCTTTTGTTTTATAATGCCCTGCAAAACCTCTCAGGGCTTTGAGGCACAAGATAAATACAATTGTAATTGATTAAAATGAATGACATTTGTATCAGGTAAGATTTCAAATGCAAGAGGCTTGCTCCATTTGCTAACTTGCGTTCTCTGCTGAAGTTCTTCCCATTTTGCATTTAAACTAAGGGTGGACATTCTTCATAGGATCTGATTAAAAATCATACCTCCCTTGGTTTGTATGATGGTAAAAGTGTCAAGATTTGGAAGGGTGACTATATACGCAGGGCGAGAGATAGACAGATCATATCCATTTTAGGTTGACCATTAAAAGGTGATTCTTATCTTCAGTTGTCTTGAATCTGTGCTGAATTTTTCCTTTAGATTTAATAATTCCTAACAGATTCACACAAACTGTAACATGTGGAAAGGAATCAATCGCTACCACTTCTAGAAACGAAGCCAGGTCAGTCAGAAACATTCTAATAAAAAACAAAAGTCTTGGGTTTTTCATGGATTGGGGAGCTTAATTCATCTTGGAGAGTAGTCCCTAGCAGAAAATGCAGGTAAATGTTGGTGTTAAAGTATTATACAAATTCGGAGGCAAGAAGGTTGTGTGATCTAAATGTTTTCTCTTAAGCTTTCTACTGAACTTTTCAGAAACCCAGGGAATCAGAATTTGAATTGGTCACAGATTTTCTTACAGCCACGTTACTCCCTCTTCATATAACTGGCAGGCAAGAGGTGAGATTAAAGTTAAAGCTGATAGCTTGGTCTTGCACAGGATTCCATCTGCAACTCACCTGATAATTGCTTGTCTATACTGTAAAGCAGATAAACTAGATAACAGCCTCGAGACAAACTCACCTGATTGAGCATTACAGCGCTACTGAACATGGCACGATAATATAATTAATCCAATTTGTTCTTCAGCTGAAAATCAGCACCTAACCAGAACTTACTGTAACAGAATTTTAAGACACATTTGAGTAGATACTAACTTAAGAGGAGATATATTTTATTGATACACATGCAGTAATGAAGTAAAGGGGAATTATATATATCCACACATTTAATCACTGTCCCTTATTAATGCATTTTATTTGCTTTAAAAATGTTCTTAAGAGTAGTTGACTGACACTACATTACGTTCAGCCTCAAAAACACAGCAAGACCAACCTGTGTAATGCACAAATCACATGAGAGTCATTTGAAAGTCAGGAGGTTGTTCAAAAAAAATGTTAGATGCATGGGTTACCAATGACAAAATACACCCCTTGCCTTCAGTTCTTCTCCTGAATACAACTCCTTGTATTGTAGCCAGTTAGTTTTATCCAATACAAATCTATTATTTTCCCCCAGGTTTGCTAGTGTTTTGCAGTACTGTGCTCAGAGGAAGGAGAAAATTAACATTTGAGGTGCCAAAGCACTCAATAGAGAGAGAGAGTGCAAGACTACGAGATGTCGTCAACAACAAAATACTAAACCATGCCAAGAAAATTACATTAGAAAAATCCTCAATACCAGAGAGGGCATTTTGAAACGCTTCTCATGGCAACAGAACTAACTAGTTACAATAAATTTTAAAACCAGAAAAAAAAATGTGCTTTGGATTTTAATTCAAAAACGGCCCAAAAATGCATTAAGCAAGGTTTAAATTACTTCGAAGCATCTCTTCCTCCATTAGCACTGGGCAAGCAGCTACTGTGGGGAAATAATTTTTGAGTGCAATATAGGTACATCTTCAGGAATTTTACTGTAAGTAATGATTTTTTGGAGAGGAGATGGGGAAGAATTAGCAAGGGTTTTGTTGAGACACTGGCACTTGAACACCGAAACATTATCCTGTTCAAATTCAGCCAACAATACAAATTGCATTTTTTTTTTCCAGTGAAGAAATACACAGGGTTTGAAAAGCAATTAAAATCAACAGCAGGAGTAAAATTGAGGAAGCAAAGCCCACAAAAACTAAAAGTTTCAAAATCTCTATGCTGGAGATTGTATTATTATTACCACAAGTATTCAATAAAAAAAAAGCAACATTCTAAATCTTGTACAAAATCGTGCAAGGTGGCAGTAGCGATTACATCAAATAGGAACAATGGGCATCACCCGATGTTAGTTTTATGAAATGTTAACAGAGATAAACCTCCAAGTATCTCAATTTCTAACACTTGGGATTGTATGATAATTCAGCAGTGTTCATACCTGCTAAATTTTAGTTCATTCTATATTAAAACAAGGAGATCTTATGTTTTTATCCTTCCCTGTTAGTCACTCCTGTTGTGCTCAAAGAAATTCAAGTCAAGGCTGACAACTTTAGCAAGATCAATATTTCATGTGTGGAAAGGTAATTTTTTTTAAAATTCACACCTGTGCAACCCAATAAATTTCTGCACCCACATGCACTATAGTAGAACTTAAATAGGCACTTAATGTTCTGCCAGGAGCCACATGCCCATGAAATGAACACAACAGCTCACCATTGACAGCATGTTCCAGGTGTTCTTTCAAATCATACAAAACAAATCATAGCTCACTTGAGTCTGCATGGTTCAGTATGAGATTTTACAATCTTCTTCTCATTTTTGTAGATCTTTTTCTTGTATCGTGCAAAATTCTACAAATTAGGACTATAAATTTCTATGATGCTTAATTATATATATATTTGCACCCTGTGCCATAATAGGAAGAATTGCAAAGGTATAAACCAAATAAGATTTTCCAAACATTAACTAATATTGAAGTGCAACTGCCCAGTCACAATCTTAGTTCTACATTAGTAAATAAAACTAAACCTTAATAGCAAATTTACTTATGCTTAGTCATTGGTAAGTGGGTAGCTGAATTCAGAACCCACATGTTTCAGTTTCACCCTGATCTGCTGCTGTTATCATAATTTTATATCAACTCAGAATGGATTCCTTTGTGAAAGATTTCAGTGCATAATAAGGTAACATTAATGAAATGCTTTGACATTTGTATCATTTGTGCATCTAGGCAATTGCTCGTCACCAAAGTTATTAACTGCAATTTTCATCAGCTCTGCACAATCCCGATTGTCACCACAATTGTCATTTACAATAAATGGAGTTTAAATACTATGAATCCTATGGGTTTAGCTCCAAACATGATATTTTTTATAGCACAAATATGCATTGTTAAAATGTTAAGAAAAGTTTCAGAACAAATGAAATGACGCTGAAGTCAATGCAATGCAACCACGACAGAAATATCGTTCTGCAACAGCTGAAGTTCTTTGACCCATGGTTGAATATTATGGTTAGAAATATATTAGTCTATTGCACACTGGATCAGATCCTAAAATTATGATGTTGGAAAATGAGGCAACTGCCCAGCAAGGCTTTGTGATTAATATATTATATGCAATTTCATTATTTACCCACAAAAAAACAAATGTCAACTTTAGCACTGATGTTGCTCACTTTCATATCTGAATGCAAAGGATTTTATACCTAAATGATGTCTTAATTAGGAACTTCCTTCCTCATTTTAATTCAGAAAAGGCCAAAATTTTAAAAGCACAAATGAGTTTTTCCCACTTAAACATAACCAAAATTAACTGAAAAGCTTCCAATCCATTAAATGCCCATAATATGGATGTTCTTTTGCCTTTTATACGTTGATTGCTATATTTCAAGTCATACAGTAAATGAAAAATGAGCATGGAAAAATAAACTTTGGCAACAGGGAAAAGGAAACCAAAGTTTTTCATTTGAATAAAGATTGTTTAATCAGTTGTAACACTGTATGAAATAAAATGCTGGAGGACACAGGCATAAAAGCGGTCTCAATGAACACTTTTTTATATTCATAAACTAACAATTAGAAAAGTATTGTGGCCATTTTCACCTTTCTTTCTGGAACATCTTGCTTTAATAAAGCACAAACAGATTGACTGCCAAGCCTATCTGACCAGGCCATGCCAGCTGCCTACTGACATATCTTGTACTATATTATTTTCACCCACACCTGATTCTTTCTACAGCAGATACTCGGCCTTCCTACGAATTATGTCAAGACTGCAGAAATAAACATTACCTTGTATCAAAAGTCAGTGCAAACACAAGTTTAAAGAGATTCTTATATGGCAGCATGCCAAAAAGCCGTATGTTTCTTATTACAAATTTACAAAGAGAATGGTGGTTTGGGGGGGGGGGGGGGGGGGGGGGGGGGGGGAAGGAGAAGTTGCAGAAAGGAGAAGAATACTATATTCAATTTTCATGTTTTATAAGTTGAAGAGTGTCAAATCACAATTTGAGGGGGATGAGTAAGAAAATGCATAGGCTGCAAGTTTGAAACCATTCACATCGCACCTAAATAAATAACCAAAGCTGTTGAATGGACAAATAGATTTTCATATACCACAATGATATTTAGTTATCAGTTACAAAATTACCTGAAATCAAAATCCTTAAAAATATAAATTATGATTTTGTTTCCAAAATACCATAAACTAAAATAAAAATTTAAATAATGTGTAGCCCAGACAATTTTGCAACAAATGCATTCCTGAATAAGTGACACAATTTTTTTTCTCCAAAGAAACTGGGCTGGGACATCATTGTTGTTCATGATAGAATGGCTGTCTTGACTGGCGGTGGGTTACAGGTTTTACACACCAGGAAGAGAGTCATTGTGCACTGTGCTAGCATCAATACAGCTGATCCAAAATGATTAAACCATAATCATCTTTCACAACTTAGGACTTGAAATTCTGCTGTGGGGCAGGTACAGGATAGGAAATAAAAAACCATCATTGGAAAGCTGCCAACCTCAATAGAGGCTGAAATAGATGATCAGATTTAATCCAGCTATATACCTTATACACTGAAAAGCAAGATCTAAACAAATCATTCCACAAGAAACCCAATTTTATTTACACACTAATAACATAAAAATGTAATCAATAACTACACTTCTTGAATAATGCCAATTAGGTAAAATTAGGTAAACTGTATAATTTTGAACTTAAAAGATATTCATTTGGATTTCATTAGAATTTAAATTTACTTGTTCAAATTGAAAAATTAATGTACTTATCTGAAATAACTTGAATGATCAAGAACAGAAAAATAATTAAATTTAGGCCAGACTTCAGGTCCTTAAAAACAAAGGGCAAAATTGTTTCAGTTGGACACCCGTTAACAGTTCAAACAATTATCACATATAAAAACCTCATTTATTTTATTTCCAGATTGCTGAAGCAAAACGCAGCAGTAACAAACAGCTATCATTTTTTCAGAAGTGGTCTTCTTTCAGCCACAAAAGCAGAATGCAGGTAGTTTGCTTTTTATTTTAGATCAAATGATGATGATGGTTTGTGAAGATAAACAGACATTGTAATTTTAGTATGCTAGACGAACTTATGAAAAAACAAACCAGCATTTATTACCCATCCATAGTTGTCCTTCAGAAGGTGGTGGCAAGTTGCCTTCTTGAACTGAAGTAGTCCTCGAGGTATAGGTACACCCACTGTGCTGTTAGGGAGGGAGTTCCAGGATTGTGCCCCAGCGACAGTGAAGGAGTGGCGATATATTTCCAAGTCAGGGTGGTGAGTGACTTGGGATAGGAACCTCCAGGTGGTGGGGTTCCCAGATATCAGCTGCTCTTGTCCTTCAGATGGTAGTGGTCTGGAAGGTGTTGTCTAGGAAACCTTGGTGAGTTACTGCAGTGCATCTTGTAGATGGTGGACAAGGCTGCCACTGTTCGTCAGTGGTGGAGGGTTTGAATATTTGTGGAAGGGGGACCCATCAAGCAGGCTGCTTTGTCTTAGATGGTGTCAAGCTGCTAGTGCTGTTGGAGAATAGTATTACCTATTCCCCAATAATCACAGATGTCAAGATTAAATAAAATCATATGGAACAACATCAGGGTCAACTTGCAATAATTTTTTTTTTTTAAATTTAGGGTAACCAATTCCTTTTATCCAAATAAGGGGCAATTTACGTGGCCAATCCACCTACCCTGCACCTCTTTGGGTTGAGGGGCGAAACCCACGCAAACACGGGGGAGAATGTTCAAACTCCACAGTGACCCAGAGCTGGAATCGAACCTGGGACCTCGGCACCGTGAGGCTACTTGCAATGATTTATATTCATTAGAATTTAATGATCCCTCTGCCTCAAAAGAACTAGCAAATCTGGGCAAACAAGGTGATTGTGTGGAGTTAGCACTTTCTCTATGTCTGTGTGGGTTTCCTCCAGGTGCTCCGGTTCCTCCCACATGTCCAAAGATGTGCAGGTTAGGTGGAATGACCATGATCAATTTCCCGTTAGTGTCCAAAGGTTAGGTGGGGTTACTGGGTTTACGGGGATAGGGTGGAGGTGTGGGCTTAAGTAGGATGCTCTTTCCAAAAGGCCGGTGTAGACTCAATGGGCCGAAAACACTGTAGGAAAGCGCTCCTTCTGCACTGTAAATTCTATGAAGTAATATGCACCAATTCACACCGAATAGATGTTTGAAAAAAGCTTTCCAATAGCCACCATATTTGCATAATTCATTTTTTCCACCTGTATGTTCTTAAACAATTTAACCTACCAGTAATTCAAACATTTTATTCATTTCAATGAAACCTGAAAATTATAATCAAAATTATAAGCCTTGCATTATGCAACGTTAATTTGCTTTTCATACCTATAGGCGATAGTCCCACCTAGGTGTCCAGACATACAACATCTGAATCGGAATTTAAACATAGGGGCAGCACGGTAGCATAGTGGTTAGCACAGTTGCTTCACAGCTCCAGGGTCCCAGGTTCGATTCCAGGCTTGGGTCACTGTCTGTGTGGCATCTGCACGTTCTCCTCGTGTCTGTGTGGATTTCCTCCGGTTTCCTCCCACAGTCCAAAGATGTGCAGGGTAAGTGGATTGGCCATGAAAAATTGCCCTTAGTGTCCAAAAAAGGTTAGCTGGGGTTACTGGGATAGGGTGGAAGTGTGGGCTTAAGTGGGGTGCTCTTTCCAAGAGCTGGTGCAGACTCGATAGACCGAGTGGCCTCATTCTGCATTGTGACTTCAATGATTCTTTATAATGCAGTGCTTACAACATATTTTAAGACATTGAAAATCTAATTAAATGCAATAAAAGGGCATGGCGGAATTTTAAAAAATTGTTCTACAGAAAGATCAGGTTTATGAAACATGTACTAATTTTCTATCATTTGTAAAAGTTCCCTTGACACAAAATGAAATGGCTATTTCACTTGCTTAAAAACCACATTGCACAGCTGTCCTGAAGAATATCCCCAAATTATATAGATTTGGTTCTAATGCTAAATTATTTTATTTTGGTATATCAAAAGCTAGAATCCAAACCACAGACAACCCAATAATCTAGGATGTTGTGACAAGTTAGAAACCTACATTTAACTATTTTCAATCAACACTAACTGTTACTTCTTTCAATTGAGTATACACAGCCTTCACTTACCAAGCTAAAACTTCAAAATTATCTAATAATTCATATCTAGCAATGCAAATGACACAAAAGTAGGAATTTTAGTTTGGCCTAATGGAAATTTAAGATCATTTACATGAATCAATCCTGAATTAAGACTAGATTATGTTGTTTTAAAATACAAAACGCACATCTGCACAGATCCAAAAACATTTGATTTCCTATTTGTGTAGATTTTTCTTTTAAAATTACAAGCTGCGCTCTCTTTCTTCCCTCTCTCTCCCCCCCCCCTTCCTTAAAAAATCTTCAAAACAAATCCTCAAATTTATATGGGTATGCACATATATTCCATCAGCTTTGGAGAGAGAACTCTAAGAAAAGGAAAACTTGGTATATTTCTACAAATGAAGAACTGCAATGGAATTAATATCCAGTTAGTAGGTACAGCAGTGTATTAGTTAATTGTAATCTTACAAATTTCAGTGAGTCATAGAACATAGAACAGTACAGCACAGAACAGGCCCTTCGGCCCTCGATGTTGTGCCGAGCAATGATCACCCTACTTAAACCCACGTAACCCGTATACCCGTAACCCAACAATCCCCCCATTAACCTTACACTACGGGCAATTTAGCATGGCCAATCCACCTAACCCGCACATTTTAGGACTGTGGGAGGAAACCGGAGCACTCGGAGGAAACCCATGCACACACGGGGAGGACGTGCAGACTCCACACAGACAGTGACCCAGCCGGGAATCGAACCTGGGACCCTGGAGCTGTGAAGCATTGATGCTAACCACCATGCTACCTTGAGGCCCCATATGGAGGGATTCGGCAAGTTTATAATCTAGGTTCACAATTTCTGGATTAGATTTCTTTGTTTAATTGGACAGTAACTGAATTAATAAATTCTTAATAGCAAGTAACTTGGTAACATTCAATATGATTAATGCACCCATTAAAGAATAGATCAACAAAAGTGTGCACTGAAAAAAAGGATTTTTTTTGAATGATGGCCTTTACTACTCTTAATTTACCCCATTTATAAACTGTGTGAATTGTCAATTGTTAAATTTGTGCTATCTGCATTTTTAACTTCTTAAAAAGCAGTTCATGTAATATGTACAAACTTCTATATATAACAATTTTCAATACAAACCTCTCTCAGGCACAAACTTTGTATGTTTAAGTCGTACTTTTCCAAAAGAAGTGAATTAATTAGTGATATTCCAAATTAAAAAAAAACATTTATTCTAGAAAAATTTGCAGCAAATCACTCTGACACTAAAACTGAAGAATTTAAAATAAAAATATAGATCATTTAAAAGTCAACCCGGCTTATAAAGTGACCCATGTTCTTCGACTGGCCTATAAAACGACCCTACTTCTTCCATGCTAAGAATCGTGCTTTTGCATGTATTCTTGTGTACAAGTGACTTCTCATATTTCAGCTATTAAATGCTGTACTTACATTAGTAGGCAACCTCAAATTTCCACCCCAGAGACCTCACCTTATATTGCAAGTTGGCACATTGGATCAAGGAAAGGATATGGGCAAAGATGATGTGCAGGAGTTTAAGACACGATCACGCAGAGCAAACCGTGCATGGCATGGCAATTGACGAACAGAAGTACAAAGCTGCTTTCAAGCGAGAAGTGATAACCCTTCAGATAACTGCTGCAGTGTGGAAATTTGATGTTAAGTTAGAAATTGGTACGAGAATGGGAGGGGAGGAATCCATCCTGAAAATGCCCCAAACCAAATACACCTTCAGGACAGGCACCAGTCACTGGTCTGATCTTAAGAAGCAGGTTTCAGGATGAGCCCTCAAAAATTGTTGGAATAGTTACATCACCAAAAATACAATGCATATATATGCAATTAGTGGGCCATATCAAACCAAGAGTCCATCAAAGACTTCAGACCAACACCTAATTGGTGTAACTACTTTACAGAATGAAACAAACAGTCTGCTAGTGATGCGACAGAAGACCAAAATTGATCAGGGATGAAGACCTGGATGCCCAAATTCCCAGTTTCCAGCAATTCATTATCAGACAGCGGCAAAACCTAAAGTACCCATTAAATCACATCGGCAATGTGGAAATGTCCAGCAGCTAAACTGCTGTCGTGGAAAGGATCAAATACGGTCCAAGAGAAAACAACAGAGATGAAAAGACAAGATCCATGGTGGCACTAGTCTGCATGGCCAATGGAATAAAATTAAAGCCTATGGTAATTTTCAAATGTAAATCCATGCCAAACATAAAGTTCCCTGCAAGTGCTTTTGTGCATGTCCAACACAATAGTTGAATGGACTGAAGTTATTATGGATGGATCGAGTGTATGTGGAATAGACATCTCACTTGCCTACATAAAGTATGTAACCTATTATTGTGACATAGGTCCAATTCTCATATCACCAATGAGATCACGAGGCACCTGGGAAGAAATTACGCCCACATTGCAGTCACCCCAGAGGTTTAACATCTGTAATTCAACTTTAGGGTGCATACCTCACAAGCCAGTCAAGGATCATATCCTTGCCAAACGGAATAAGTGGATGATCGACAGTGAAAATAAAACCTTAACATAAAAAGTGAAAATATGCATACTGCCCTGTTTGATATTGTGTTGTTTCATTATCAGACTGTGGGATGCTATTAGTGCAACAGGTATCATATCATTCAAAAAATAACATTGGATATTCAATTCTATGGATGGAAAGGAAGATGACCGTTGTGGAGGGATGATCGGAATAGGAATTATTGGTGTGTGCGTCTGCATATTTCAAAATGGCAACTACTGGAACCCATTGTTCATGTTTTTATACTCATGTGCACAAGTCAACCCCCATTTTTAGAAGGATATTTGGAGGCTTCAAAGATTGATTTATACAAAGTCTCTGAAATAAGAATGTCAAAAAGGCCTCTAATATTTCAAAGCAGCCACGTTAAGAACTTTCCAAATCTGATACCTGCACACAATATAACAATCCCACTTTTGGCACTGAGGATCAGGTTCAACCCTGGCGCTGGATCACTGTCTGTGTGGAGTTTGCAAATTCTCCCCATGTCTGTGTGGGTCTCACTCCCATAATCAAAAGATGTGCAAATTAGGTGGATTGGCCATGCCACAGTTCCCCATAATTGGAAATAACAAAAATTAAATTATTTTAAAAATGTACTTCATAAATGATCGATAAGTGTACTTGATAATTGCTGTTCAAGTACAATAACATGTGCAAACTTTGTTAGAAATCCGTACTGCAACAGAAATACTTAGAATTGAGAATGAAAGGGCAGCACGGTGGCCTAGTGGTTAGCACAACCGCCTCACGGCGCTGAGGTCCCAGGTTCGATCCCGGCTCTGGGTCACTGTCCGTGTGGAGTTTGCACATTCTCCCCGTGTCTGCGTGGGTTTCGCCCCCACAACCCAAAAATGTGCAGAGTAGGTGGATTGGCCATGCTAAATTGCCCCTTAATTGGAAAAAATAATTGGGTAATCTAAATTTATAATAAAAAAAATAGAGAATGAAGACCCAGGAGGGAGATACTGAAGCCCTCTACATAGTACTGTGCTAAATACATACTGCCGTTTGGATAATTGTACAACCACTGAGTTCTTTCACATCCCAACTGTTCAACCAATCCATCCGAAATTGACTACTCTTACAAGACTCATGGACTGAGGTTCCCAAGAATAATTAGCAATTTGCAATATTCTGCTTTGTAAATATAGATTTTGACAGATGCCAATCCCTCAATAGAAAACTTAATTTCAGTGTTATTTTTCATTGGTCATCTCTAAATTTATCCCCAGTTTTTGCTTGAGCAGCGAAATGAAAAAACATAGAATTTTGCATCTCACTAAATCAGCTATTCAATGAAAGGTATGGCATTAATCAATTTCAATAAATGATTAAGCAATTGAGTAACTTGAAATATAATTTTCTCTTCTTTTTTTAAATAAATTTAGAATACCCAATTCATTTTTTCCAGTTAAGTGGCAATTTAGCATGGCCAATTCACCTAGCCTGCACATCTTTTGGGTTGTGTGGGCGAAACCCAGGCAAACACGGGGAGAACGTGCAGACTCCGCACAGACAGTGACCCAGCGGGGAATCGAACCTGGGACCCTGGCCCTGTAAAGCCACAGTGCTATCCACTTGTGCTGCCGTGCTGCCCTAAACCTGGGACCTCAGCGCCTTGAGGCAGCAGGGCTAACCCACTGCGCTACCAACTTTAAACATAAATGTTTAATGTGGCTAAATCTGCTCTTCTGTGGGGATTTTGCTATTTAACAGTACTCTGTAAGCCACTCAACTAAAATCACTGATCTTGATGTAACAGTACCGTTGAAACATACTGGGCTGGATTCTCCGAATTTGAGGCTGGCCGAAGGAAGCGTCTAGTTCTACGATGAAGAAAGAAAATCAGCAAGGCCCCAGCACCGAACCTCCAAGCCGCTCCACGTAAAACACACTGCCTTTACGAAATAAGCAGCCGGAGAATTGCCAGGTCCGTGGCTGTGCAGCGGTCGCGCCCCACAACATGGCACCGGTCGTGCGCGGACCTGATAGTGCTCACTGGACACCCCCCTCGCCACCCTTCACCAGTCCTCCCAGCTCTCGTCGAAGACCCCCAGCCAGCAGTATGGCTCCCCCTCCAGTTGTGGCGGTGCTGGACACAGTCCGCAACTGCCACGCCAGGTTCACGAAAAACGAGAGTCTCGTGCCGTTGTGAACTCAATCCATCAGGGGCGGAGCATTGGGGGAGGGCCTTCAGACAATGTCCTGAGGCTGTCCCAACAGCGTGCGCCATACTCCCCGGTGACGTCATTTTGGAGTGAGGCGAAACAGGCGCCGGCCCCGATTCGGTCTTAAAATGGGATTCTCCGCCCGATCGCCGATTAAGAAATCGACGTCGGGGAACAGAGAATCCCTCCCACTATTTCTGACAGCAATGCTATTTTCCATTGATAATAATGTTTCAGGTATGACAAAATGTAATTTATTTTTCAAATAAAATAATTTGATGGTATTCAATCCAAATAAATTCCTCAGTTTCACTACTCTTTAAGAAAGTCAGTGCTAGAGCGGCACGGTGGTGCAGTGGTTAGCACTGCTGCCTCACAGCACTGAGGGCCCGGGTTTGATCCCGGCCCACTCTGTGTGCAGTTTGCAAGGGTCTCACCCCCACAACCCAAAGTGCAGGCTGGTGGATTGGCCACACTAAATTCGCCCTTAATCGGGAAAAAAAAGATTTGGGAACTCTAATTTATATATATTTTTTTTAAAAAGAAAGTCAGTGCAGAGTATGTATTTATTGTCACTAATGCTAACTGAACAGTGTAGTTTCAAAACATATCAGAATACAAAGTAAAATTGAGCTCAAAGCAGGGGCAGGCCATAAACTTATGCATTTGCCTCCTTCCTTCCTGAAGCATAGGCTAATGATAGTCTGCTAAACTGAAACCTTTTGAACTGACCACGATTACTGCAGAAAGACTTTAAAACATGCATAGTAACTCTATGAATCATTAGCATTATGTTCAATGGTTCATTCCTGAACATACAAATTGTGAATGGAAGGAACTGAGAACAGGGAAGAATCTAAGTACCATGGGCAGGATTCTGGCAACAGAGGAAAATAAAGACCCAAAAAACGAGTACCCGTGTTTGGTAAAGATCAATACCCCTCAAATATTGATCCAATTTCTCATTTATATTTTCCAAACCATCTATCTGGACAGTCTCCTTCGTCAGTCTTTTTAAAAATGTTTACTTATTTTACCATTTGAGAACCAAGTAACAGTTGGGAAACTGGATAATGTCATAAACTTCAAGACAAACGCTTTTGCACTGGCAAGACAAATTCTCCCCTTTACGGACATTCGCAAAGTTGGAAGATGGAAAACCATAGTGGGAATGTTTTGTTCATTAAATATACTTAAATAAAATTCACAATCAATTTGAATTAATGAGAAACATCAATTTCTTGACTTCTGATTTGACTGCTTAGTGGTCTACCGATCCCAATTTCTATTCCTCCCAAGTGCATTTAAAAAAGTATATGGCAACATAATCTACAAGCCAGTTGGTTTTGTCTTCTTCTCAATTTCAAGGTCAGCTGTAATTCAGTGAATCTATCATCTCAACCCTGTTAAATGTACTGAATGAGAAATTAAGTCATACAGTAGGTACAGAATAACACAACGTGCTCAGGTATTAAACTTTTAAAACAGCATGCCTAAGTCAGGAATGACTCAATTAATATGCCCATGTAAACCAAGGACTATCTGTTTACAATTAGAGTTAGACTCATTTACAGCACAGGTGGTCATTCAGCCCATCAAGACCATGCCAGCTCTCCGTGGAACTAATCAGTCAGTCACACCTCATCCCTGCCCCCCCCCCCCCCCGCACTCTATTCCCAAAGTCCAGCAAGTTTACTTCCTTCAAGTAAAATCATTGATAACCTGTTTCCACCACCCTTGTAAAGCAGTGAGTTCCAAGTCGTTACCACTCAGTGTAAAAAAAGGATTTTCCTCACATTCTCACCTGCATCAAAACCTTGTCTGCTTCCCCTAGCCCTTGTACCATTAGCAAAGAGATTGTCCTGGTCTAATTTACCTAAACCCATTAATCTTGCACCCCCCCCCCCCCCCCCACAGCTTTGGGTGTTCAGCATAACTATAGAAGGATCATTTAGATTCAAAACATTTAACTCTTTCTCTCCACAGATGCTGCCAGGCCTGCAGGATTTATCCAGCACTTTCTATTTTTATTTCAGCATACTTCTGTTTTTGTACTCAACTCTTCTTTTAATGAAGCCCAAGCCAATGAAGACCATTCTGTTAAATGTGTGCCCTGTTGCTATTCATTTCTAGTATCCCCCTTTCTTATTCCAAGTTTGGTATCACTGGCGTTTTGAAATTTTACTCTGTACTCCATTTGCCAAGTGATTTATATCGGTCAATAGAAACACAGTGCGGACTTCTGTGGGGCAGCACAGTAGCACTGTGGCTTCACAGCGCCAGGGTCCCAGGCTAGATTCCCAATTGGGTGTACGGTCTGTGCGGAGTCTGCAAATTCTCCCCTTTCTGCGTGGCTTTCCTTCAGGTGCTCCTGTTTCCTCCTACTAGTTCCCGTGACGTGCTGTTAGGCAATTTGGACATTCTGAATTTTACCACTGTGTACCTAAACATGTGCTGGAATGTGGCGACTAGGGCTTTTCACAGTAACTTCATTGCAATGCAAGCCTATTTGTTACAAGACTATTATAATTATTATAGGTGGAGGTCACACATTGGCTACTGCTAGAGTTCTTGGTTTTTGGCCCTTTTTGCCCAGTTTGTTTGGGGGGGGCGGGGGTAGTTTTTAAATCAGCTGTCTTCAGTAAAGTTGTGGGAAATAGAGGATGTTGAAATCCCAACAGAAGAATATAGCACAAAGAGGAATGAGCTCTAGTCCGCTTGAGAGTTCAGTGCTGAGTTCTGTGGGAGGAAAGATGGCAGGAGCAAGCTCGCTAGACGGGGCAGTACCCATTACGGTGGGCACGCTGGCTTGAGGTGATGGTGGTAGAGTTCAGTTTGCCAAACATTTTAGGCAGCACGAGAAGGAGATGATGTGAATACGCAACAGTTGGTGGAAGATACATTGGCCCCAATAAAGGAATCTCTACTGACCCCGATAAGGGAAGCTCCTGGAAAGACATCAAAGGGGGTGGAGGAGGAATTGTTGCAGCACAGCGGCCAGCTCGCCTGGATGGGAGAGGAGCTGCGGAAGGTGGAGGAAAGTAATAAGGGGTTGACAGGCAAAGTGGAGAACCTAGATAACAGGTCACGGTGACAGAATCTTCGGATTGTGGGATTGCCCAAGGGGCCGGAGTATTTTTCGAAGAAGTCTGCCAAGTTGTTGGGGGAGGAGAAAAACACCTCCCTCTTTGAGCTGGATAGGGCTCATTGGTTGCTCAGCTGAAGTCAAAGGTGAATGACCCACCAAGAGCTGGGAGAGTCAGTTTTCACAGCTATCAGATGAAGGAAAAGATCTTGAGATGGGCCAAGCAGAATCAGGTGTGGTGGGAGACAGTGGCATTCGTATATACCAGGACATCACACTGGAACTGGCAAGGCGGGCAGCCCTTTTAGGGCAAATGAAGCATTTTACAAATGAAAGTAGTTCGGGGTGGTCTACCTGGCAAAGCGTAGAGTTGTGTATAACGCAAAGGACCATTTCTTTGAGATGACGGAGGCTTTCGTGAAGGCTGAAGGACTGGGAATGAATGGAGTTGGGACATTAATTTAGGTTGTGGTTGGAGAGGATTATTTGGGGACGGTAAGACAATGTGTTCCCCTTCCTTTAGGTTCAACATGTTTGGTGTTTAGACGGGCGAGGTGTTGGGGATCTGTTGATTGTTGGGTTAGGTATGTGATGGGAGGCGCCCGCCACCTCACGAGCAAATTTAAGTTGGCTAGTGAACAGGAGCGAGGTGGGGCCATGACTGGCTGAGCCTGTGTGGACAGGTTTGACTGTCTAGGAGGTGTGAACAGTGGGGCGCATGGCAAGGTTGCAGAGAAGAAGTGGTTTGAGCTTTCTGGAACGGGGGGGGGGGGGGGGGGGGGGAGAGAAACGGTGACTAGGGCAGGGCTTGGTCCTATGCGTGGGGTGGGGCTCAGAAGTTGGCGGAGGGGCAGCTATGCCCCGCAGGGAGGTTATGCCTGACAGGATAGGGGAGATACCCTCAGTCCAAATAGGAACGTGGAATGTGCAAGGATTGGGTGGACCAGTGAAGTGGGCAAGTCTTTTTGCATTTAGGGTGCTCGAGAGCGACATGGTGTTGTTGCAGGAGATCAATTTGAAGGTGAAGGACCAGGTAGGCTTCGGAAGGAGTGGGCAAGTCAGGTGTTTCCCTTCAGGGGGGAGAAAATCTGTGGCGGTTCTTGCATCCAAGGGATACAGAGTATCCCTTTTTCTTGCCAGTGCATAATGTATATTCGAGGATCGGTTTCTTTATTATGGGGAAGTCGTGGCTGTTGGGGGTGAGGAAAGTGCAATACCTGGCTATCATTATTTCATATCATGCTCCACATTTGGTGGATGTAGTCTTGGGAGAAGGGCCTGCCTGCATGGAGGCCGGATGTGGTAGCTGCTTGCGGATCCAGGTTTTTGTGCGAGGATGGCAAAGGTGATTGACGATTATGTGGGGCACATTAAAAATGGAGAGGTCTCGCCAGTGGTATAGGAAGCGCTGAAGGCGCATGATCATTTTGTTTTAAGGTGCAGGTGGATAAAGGGCAAGAAAGGAGCAGCAGTGGTTGGTAGTCAAAATTTTGGAAGTGGATTATGCAGAGGATCCCAGTTTGGACCTTTTGGCCAGTAGAAAGGAGCTGCAGACGTTTTGTCTACAGGGAAAGCAGGAGGAGCTGGGGATGTCACTGGAGGGTGAACACTTCCACCTTGTGTGTGAGAGTGGAGTTACTGTTAAAGGTAGTGCACAGGGCGCACCTGACAATGTCAAGGATGAGTCGGTTGATTGAGGGGGAGGAAGATACTTGTGAGTGGTGTGGGAGAGGCTCTGCCAATCATGTATATATGTTCTGGACCTGCCAGAAGTTGGGAGAAATTTTGGATGTCCTTTTTCAAGCACCATGTCAGTAATCTTACACTTGGACTTCGAGCCCAGTTCCTGGGGACCATATTTGGAGCGTGGGACCAGCCGACGGCTGTGGATTTTTAAAATCGCCTTGTTGATGGCTCGCACGCGGGTCCTGTCGGGGTGGAGGTCAGCTTCTCCACCCTGTGCCTCAGTGTGGCTGAGGGGTCTGATTGAGTTCCTGTATAGTGAGATGGTGAAGTTCACCTCGACATGGGCGGCATGGTGGTGCAGTGGTTAGTACTGTTGCCACGGACCTGGGCTCAATCCCAGCCCACTGTCCCTGTGTGAGTGGTTCTCACCCCCACAATCCAAATATCTGCAGGGTAGGTGGAATGGACACGCTAAACTGCCCCTTAAATTGAAAGAAAAAGGATTGGGCACACAATGGTTCGCTTGGGGGGGTATTTTATTGTCAGAGGTGGGTGGGTAGGTAGAGTGGGGGGTCTTTTGTTATTGTGCGTTGTGTTTTTTTTCGATGTATAAAATATTAAAAACTAAATTAAAATATTTTCAATCATAGAGAAACAGTATTCCAAGCACTAACCATGGAGAACACCATTCCCGACCAAGCTTCAGTCTGCACAATTACCTTCTACCATGAATTTATTAGCTTCATTCATTTTCTGGCTTTTGCTACCATTGAAGGGATGTAATTGGACCCTGGAGTTCAACAGTTATGCTGTTTTCCAATGCAGTGAATAAAATGGGATGTGGGCATTGTTGGTTGGGACCAGCATTGGTTGCCCATCCCGATTTGCCCTTGAACAGAGAAGACTGCTCGACCATTTTGGAAGGCATACAAGAGTCAATCACATTGTGGGTCAGGGGTCTCATGTAGGCCACACCTTCTTTCTTCCCTGAAGGAGTCGAGTGAACCAGAGGTGCCACTGCCTCCCTTTCTGATAAACAGGTTGCAGGGATCTTCAGCAAATGTTCCCTTCAGCTCCACCTATGGGACCAGTGTTCAAAATCTAGGTGGATGATTATTCTCTGAAGACTATACATAGCCTAAATATATGTTTCTGCACCAACAATCTTATTCTAAGTGGTGTGAAGTTTCAGCATTAAAGTGTAATTCAACAGTGATTGGCAAACTCGCAGACAAAGCTGATTAATGACAAGCAGGAATGTCCCAGAATTGCAACGTAGGTGCACCTTCGCAACTGAGTGACTTTAATTTGTAATTAACTATTATATTTGATGGAGGGAATGGCTGGTATTAACAATAGCTATGAAAATGACGTTGGGAAGAGTTGTCATTAAACCCATAATCATCACTGCAGGTCCTACAGCATTCCATCAAAGCAAACAAAAACAATTCAGTTTTTTTTTTAAATTAGAAGGAACATGATTCAAAATTTATAAAAATGTACAGACACTGCAAAACACGATTTAACAGTTAGGTCTTTCAGTGCTGAAGGGGTTAAGAATCTACTTTTCAAAAATAACTTGTATATGAAATCCGTTTAATAGGTGTTACATTCATCTCTTCACTGTTTTCCTTCTTTCCCCATAGGGATGTCACTATGTTTCTTCATTCACCAAAAATACACAAAGTATTTCCAGGTTTCTGAGCAGATCATGAAGTTAAAGGAATGTACTGTAGAACTGTAAAAGTCTAGGCTTGAATTAGGTACAATGCGAAATCAAGGCAATGCAGGAAAAAGCTTCTCCAAGGTCCTAGTGCTTCCAACATCAATGAATTTGTTGTAAAAGAAGCAACAAGGCCAGTTAAAAAGGAACCATTAGCCACAACACACAGTAAATCCAATGAGCAGAAATGTATTATGCTTGCATTTCGGAAACAAAATTGTATCCAAGAAATGTTAATCATCCAAGAACACCTTGCTAAAATCTGACATTTTCAATATGTATATTATTGCACATCGTTCTCCCATAATAATTTTAAAAACTAAGTTACAGTAAGCATTCAACTAGAATTGTTATACTTTTGCAATGTTAACAAAGCATTCAACTAGAATTTAATTATATTTTTGCAATGTTAACAACTGCAGCTAGAATGCAAAATAGTTAAGTCACTAAATTATTGGCCACTGCAATTTCAATTTATGCTCTTACCTTTTTCAAACCAATATGAATCAGGGTTTCATCAGTGAACCCTAAATGCAACGGGTAGAAATTATTTTATCTTAGTTATAATCTGTTACAGTGCATAGTTCAAGGTACAATTAATCAGATTTTTTAAAATCATGCATTGCTATTGTACTGTTTTGAAATACACATTAAAATCTGCATTTGGATGAGATTTTCCAATTTTTGTTTGCAATTCACCCATTTAACACCCCCTCTATAATAAAATCTAGTTTTGAAGTTGGTGCTAAATTAAAAACAGCAAAGCAGGGTTATGACACAATTAGATTAGTGTAGGAGGAATACCAAAAAAAAACAGCATGACCACATGTCAAGAGCAGTTGCAGATAATAATGCCACACATTCTGCCAGATAAAAATCAGAATTGGATTACCTATGGCTATCAATACAGAGGTAACCTGACAACATAATGATGCAAATGCTACTATATTGTCCTTTTGATGAGATGGGAAAACAACTGCTTTAAACTACACAAAATTAACCCTTTCATTATCAAAATAGCAGCAAAAATATACATTTCACTGAAATTCAGATGTTTTTGCACCTTCTACAAAATTAGATTTCCTGAAAATATGAAATTCAATTTTCCAACCTTACATGCATCAAAAGTATAGGAATACCTAAAAATGTACCATATCAGTATTCATCTTGACAAAGAAAAGTTTCATTCCATTAAAAATTATTATTTGCTCTTAATGCAAAATTTGTACCACAACTCTATTTAAAGATGCTAAATTAAGTAGGTAATAATTCCACAAATCAAACATAAATGTTCTGAACTTTAAATGAACCAACGACAAAAGCTCAATGGAGTGTACTCTGGTTGAGAAATTAGCAAACAAATAATATAACTGAATAAGCATAGGACAGTATATTTCTGTTCGTACTGCTGTGTGGACTATTGTGTAAAGATTACAAAGCCATACTACAAGTAGTAGTTCCTTAATATTCACAAATTGAGACTTATCAGGATGACTAAGTGATACGATGACAGACTGTTTATCAAAGGGATCCTACAATACGTACGTTAAATGGTGATGTAATTTTTTTCTGGACTGTACAATGTTAAAGTGCATAAATGGGTTCTTAATTGTTGTCCGAGTCCTAGCATATAACACATTCACTTCATTGCCGTAATCCCATCATGACCTAATCCACTCTCTCCCTTAGTGATCTTACAGTAAGAAAACGGATTGTGCAAGTAAGTCATCTAATAATTTTCCTCGATTGTTTCCCCAAACCTCCAACTCGGAGGTCACATTATTCTCCTGTAAAAGAAGGAGTTGAAGGTGCAGCGAGGCCCACCTCATTTCTTCCAGTTTTAGGCCACCTGAGATTTAAAAAACTATCTAAAGGAAACCTACATCTTCCATTTCTGAATCATGGCAAGGCATTAATTCTAGATGTTCCTGTGTGAATTAATAATATATTAAATATGAAAAATGGTGCAATTTTGTTTAAACACTATGCACTTTAACATTGTACAGTACAGAAAAAAATTACATCACCATTTAGCGTACGTATTGTAGGATCCCTTTGATAAATAGTCTGTCATCGTATCACTTAGTCATCCTGACAAGTTTCAATTTGATTCAGACTAGTGCGCAAGGTAAGTAAAGTAATGGCTTCTCAACATAAATATACTCTCCAGTAAAATTATGTTCACCGTTACACAATGGGCTAAAGGTTGAAACAAACGAAACGAATGAGGGGAACGAACATTTTACAAAAGCTCGAACACCAGATGCTACTATTAAATGCTCCAAAAAGATTGTTTCTATACCGTACAATTACTAAAAATATATCTCACAAATCTGCTCTGCAAGCAATTGCTATTATTTCTTGCGATTTTTATTTTGGTAGTGATCAAAAAATGCGAATAAACGAGATAACGGAACATAGAGGTACAACTGGTAACGTTCAAGTATTGATTACAGTTACTGCACCATATTTTTTTGGGTTATTTCTGAAATGTTGTTTTATTTTAGCCATTAATAGATGGAAATAAGTTCGACAATCTTTAGAAAAGCCCGTGCGCTAATACTTGAAACTTCAAATACATGCGGGAACAGGAGCTGGCGGAGACAGCAAAGGGTCATTACAACTTCACATTCTCGTCATTTTGAGAAGTTTACCGTTTAACACAAAAAACATTTCAATTCGTGGCCTCGACCTACTGAATAAAAATACATTCAGAATGTGTAGTCTCACCAACTATCCTGTAGCAAGTGTAATTCCAATTTGGTATTGCTCAGCGTTATATCGCAGTGTTTTTCACGAGGTCTAACCCGTCTCAAAAAACAATAGTTATATTGACATTCGCTCGCCAAATGTAGGGAAAATAACCACCTAGTAAACATTTTACCCATGTACAATGTTAGAATGAAACCTATTTCATTCCCTTAACTTAGGGCAACGTTAACAAAAAATGTAACTGAAATATAGTTTATGGTACACACCCACATCTTACAGCGGAACATCGTGCCCATTGTTAGATGTGAAAATCGAGGTTTCCCTTCAAGAGTCCCAGACTTGACTCAATTATGGAAAAGTATACAAAATAGTCCATCGCAATACAATTAGAATAAATCATTAAAGCCAAATTTACGAAATTTTAATATGACTGAGGCATCAGTTTTCAGTATATATCTACTATACTTTCACAAGTTACATTTTTCTGTATTTCTTTCCCTTAAACCTACCCTAATCCATCTCAGACATCAGCCAATAACGGTTTTTTTAGATTCAAAGATTTCATACGCACACATACTCATTTGCGCCCACGCCAGCGAGGAAGAAAAAAATAGTTTAATCAAATACCGTTATTCCAGCAATCTAAAAGTCATGAAAGGTGTGTAATCACTTCCGAAGACATTAAACTTCCAATTCTGCCCATTACAAAAAAATCCGCCAATATAATTACGGGAAATTAAAAGTAGAGGGAAAAAACTACCATTTGTTCGTGGAGACGATTGTGTAACGGGGGGGGGGGGGGGGGGGGGGCGGAGAATATTTCAGATGGTACTGGCACTTACAGTAATACCGAAAATAAATGAATGATTCAGACAGGTACCTTGGACCGTGAACTATCCCCCCCCCCCCCCCTCCCATCCCACGCACCCACCCCACCACCAATTCAGAAACTCACTTACGAGGACCCATGAAAACGACAGCATAGTGCTGAACGTAGTTCCAATTTTTGAAACGAGTGGTTCTGGAGAATTTGATGCACACAGAAGGGGGTGAAAGGAGGGGGGAAAACAGCCGAAAGTTGATACCTGGGGTGGAGCCTGGTTATTAACTTGCGGTAATACCAATGATCATCGTACTGTACTTACTGTAACCGGGTGGGTGGGGAAAGTCAGTCCCAGACCCGCCGTCCCATACAGCATTAAAATAACTTAGTATAACATTACAAAAAAAGATGTAGTCAACAGCCTTGAACTTGCTGTAAATTTAAAAACAAGTCTTACCAAACAGGAGTAAGGGTTTCCGAATGAAACGATAATTTGGTGAGGGAGGGGAGCTCGGCGACGTTGCACCAAGTGCCAGTCAGAAAGAGTTCGCGATTCCTTCGCACTGTCACGCAATTAAAAAAGTTTTTCCCCCACCATCAGCTATTTTGTGTGTGTACACATTTCTCTCCCCCTCCCTCCTTTCCCATAATCGCTTTGCCAAATTTTTAAATCTTGCTTTAATTATAACTCCCCAGTCATTCGTTGCGACAAGACACCGATTCAACGTTCAAGGCTTACTTTCTTGCTTCAACCACCACCTATTTCTCTCTTGGCAAGGACTAAATCAGAAACACAATTTAAGGTATCAGCGGGACAACAAAAGGGGGGGGGGGGGGGGGGGAAGAGAATCCTGTCCCGCTCAAAATTACTCAAAAAAGTGACACGGACAAGAGGCAGGAAAAAGAAATGGAACAAACCTGCTTCCTCCGAAGTGAGCGTCGGATCAGAGTCCGTCTTTCATCCTTCTGCTCTTCTTACTGATTTGGGGGGGGGGGGGGGGGGGGGGTGAAGAAGAGAGCGAGGTCCTGTTGGTCAATCCGTAACCAAGCTGTTGTACCTGTGTGACCGACATCTGTCGATGGGTTGACTTCAACCCTAATCTCTCTCTCTCTCTCATTCTCCTCCACTGTCTGGCCTCACATCCTCCATCTCTCCTGACCTCACCATTGCTGTCTTCTTCCCCACTCTCCATCCTGTGTGTCTGTATGTGGTGCTATTGCTTCTGTGTTTTTTTTGCTCCAGTCGAAAATGGCGCCGAAAGCCGAGATTCGACTCAAATTCGTTAGTGGCGGGCCGCGCGGCATGCTGGGTAACAGCAGATCTTCGCGCTGACAGTTTGAAATTGGGCTCCAACGGCAGCGGCGCCAGCCGCCGCCACTCGGCCAACGGCTCTTTACATCAAACAACAAGCTCCGCCACTCAGTTCCCCTTCTCAGTACACTGACACTCATTTTTATTTAGGACCACTTCACCAGACTGCATGATTCAGCAGCAAACGCCAACTGCGCCGAGCTTTAATGCTGAATTTACCCAACTGGCCCACTACTTTGCAGGTCTGTTGGTACTTTTTTGTAAGGGAGAATGGGGCGAATCTAAATGTTTCGGATTTACAGAATATTTACAAGTACGCAACCCGAATCAACTCTATTAGGCTATTTTTAAATTAAATGCCCATTCTATCCTCCTCACCACCAGAGGGTCTGTCAAACTTCAATGTCACATTCTGCAAGGATCCCGAAGCTGCAAATGTTCCAATTGTGGCATTGTGTTTGGTGTGCACCTGGAATTTGTGGGTACCATCTGAGCAAGTTTACCTAAAAATTCGAGTTTACATAGTTTGTTCAGGGCAATGTGCGTAAAATTGGGGTCTAAGTTAATTGTCGGGGCCTCCTAAATGATTCAGGAGGCTTGCAAGAAGGATCTACAGTGTCAACTAGAATCATAATTTCTGGTGCCCTCGAGCACTACCAGCCATCTCAATTTATGCATATCCAGGTATCTATATCAATGTAGTTCAGTTTAAAGTGCTCAACCATGACATTTGAGAGAACCCATTAAACTTTCAGATATACGTGGCCACGCTCTGAAAACAAAGATAAGATCGTAAATCTTCAATGTCAAAATGGCTGCCAAGATTTCATAGAATTTATAATGCAGAAGGAGGCCATTCGGCCCATCGAGTTTGCACCAGCCCTGGGAAAGAGCACCTACTTAAACCCATACCTCCACCCCGTAACCCAGTATCCCCAACCATATGTTTGGACTGTGGTGGTATGATTAGCATAGCTGCCTGCCATTGTTGCAGGACACCGGCTCCCCGATTGGTCGAGAGGCTGAGTTAACCCCGCCTCCAGGGCAGGGTATAAATACCCAGTACTCCCGGCGGTCGTCCTTCTACTGTAATCGACCGCAGGGCTAAACATCTAGTAGATACTTTTGTTCAGCAACTCGTCTCGCGTTCAATTGATGGTACATCAATTTAATCTACTAGAAATTTGAAGATGGAGCTCCGGATCAAGCCCGAATGCCTCCGCATCAGCCCGCAAACTCCGAACGCATCGGAAATCTTCAAGCATTGGCTGGCGTGTTTCGATAGCTATCTGGCGACCGCAAGCAGCCCCCCCACCATGGCACAGAAGCTTCATATTCTCCATTCCAGCGTGGGCACGGCGGCCTACGTGATGATAGGGGAAGAAAAGGAATACGACGTGGCCATGGATAAGCTTAAAGGACAATTTGTTAAGTCGGTAAACCGAGCGTTCGCCCGACATCTGCTGGCTACCAGACAACAGTTCCCCGGTGAGTTCTTAGACGATTTTTACCGGGCCCTCGCTGTCCTGGGGAGGAATTGCGCCTGCCTCCAAGTTTCAGCCACTGAGCACATGGAACTTTTAATCAGAGATGCTTACATGGCTGGGATGCAGTCTGCCGCTATCCGCCAGCAGATGCTGGAAAAAGACGACCTCAGCCTAACTGAGGCACGGACTCTCTCCACCTCCCTGGAGGTCGCCGACTTAAACGCCCGCGCCTATGTCCCCAGCCGCGCTGCAGCACCCTGGGCCTCCTGGCACGCTTCCCCACCGCAATCCGCCGCTCCCGACCCCCCTCAGGCCTGCGCCGCAGGACGCCCCGACAAGTCCGCGGGACCCCGCTGCTATTTCTGTGGTTTTACCAAACGCCCGCGCTGCCCGGCCCGCTCCGCCCTTTGTAAGAGCTGCGGGAAGAAGGGCCATTTTTCGTCGTTCTGCCAGGCCAAATTGGTCGCTGCTGTGCCGCGCAGCGACCCGGGATCTCCTCCACCGGGCCCTTCCAGCGCACCGCGCCAATCTCCCCCCCGGGCCCCTGTGCCCGGCCTGCGCGCCTCTCTTCCCCCGCTCCGATCGGCCTGCTGGCACCGCTAACCCCGACTCCAGCAACCACGAGTGTCCTGCGGGCGCCGCCATCTTGGGCCCCAGACGCCACGTGCGGGTCCTGGGCGCCGCCATCTTGGGGCCCCGACCCCACGTGCGGGTCCTGGGCGCCGCCATCTTGGGGCCCCGACCCCACGTGCGGGTCCTGTGCGCCGCCATTCTGGACTGGCACACAAGGTCCTGCCAGCACCCACTCGGCCGACGACGACTATGGATCTTCTCCATGGCTCGCGGCCATTTAGCTCGACCAGTCACGTCCACGCACGCTCGCCAAGACGACGATGCAAATTCACCTCAACGGGCACGAGACGGGCTGCCTACTGGACTCCGGGAGCATGGAAAGCTTCGTACACCCTGACACGGTAAGACGCTGCGCGCTCCCTGTCCACCCTGTAAAACACAAAATCGGGTTAGCCTCAGGTTCGCACTCCGTCCGCATCACCGGGTGCTGCATCGCGGACCTCACGGTCCAGGGGGAGGTTTTTAAAAATTATAAAATCCTTATCCTCCCCGACCTTTGCGCACCGGCACTCCTAGGACTGGACTTCCAGTGCAACCTGCAGAGCTTGACCTTCCAATTCGGCTGCCCTATACCCCCCCTCACTGTCTGCAGCCTCGCGTCCCTCAAAGTAGACCCCCCCTCCTTGTTTGCTAATCTCACCCGATTGCAAACCCGTCGCGACCCAGAGCAGACGGTACAGCGCCCAGGACCGGACCTTCATCAGGTCCGAGGTCCATAGGTTGCTGAAGGAAGGGGTCATCGAGGCCAGCAACAGTCCCTGGCGAGCCCAAGTGCTGGTGGTCCGGACTGGGGAGAAAGACCGGATGGTCATCGACTACAGCCAGACCATCAACCGGTTTACGCAACTGGACGCGTATCCTCTCCCCCGTATTTCCGCCATGGTAAACGAGATTGCGAAATACAAAGTCTTCTCCAAAGTGGACCTCAAGTCCGCTTATCACCAGCTCCCCATCCGCGCGAGTGACCGCAAGTACACTGCATTCGAGGCAGATGGGCGCCTCTACCACTTCCTCAGGGTTCCATTCAGTGTCACAAATGGGGTCTCGGTCTTCCAACGGGAGATGGACTGAATGGTCGACAAGTACGGATTACGGGCTACCTTCCCGTATCTCGATAATGTCACCATCTGCGGCCACGACCAGCAGGACCATGACACCAACCTCCGAAAATTCCTCCAAACCGCAAAACCCCTTAACCTAACTTACAATAAGGATAAGTGCGTGTTTAGCACCGACCGTCTAGCCATCCTTGGCTACGTAGTGCGTAACAGAGTGATAGGCCCCGACCCCGAACGCTTGCGCCCCCTGATGGAACTCCCTCTCCCCAATACCCTCAAATCCCTTAAACGCTGCCTGGGTTTCTTCGCTTACTACACCCAATGGGTTCCCAATTACGCCGACAAGGCCCGTCCCCATTTTCAGCCCACGACCTTCCCGCCGTCGTCAGAGGCCTGCCAGGCCTTTAGCCGCATCAAAGCGGACATCGCAAAGGCCACGATGCGCGCCATCGACGAGTCCCTCCCCTTCCAGGTCGAGAGCAACGCATCAGAAGTAGCTCTGGCGGCCACCCTGAACCAAGCGGGCAGACCCATGGCCTTCTTCTCCAGAACCCTCCAGGCTTCCGAACTCCGCCACGCCTCAGTGGAAAAGGAAGCCCAGGCCATAGTCGAAGCTGTGCGACATTGGAGGCACTATTTGGCCGGCAGAAAGTTTACCCTCCTCACAGACAAACGGTCAGTAGCCTTCATGTTCGATAATGCACAGAGGGGCAAGATTAAGAACGACAAGATCTTGCGGTGGCGGATCGAGTTGTCCACGTACAACTACGATATCTTGTATCGTTCAGGGAAGCTCAATGAGCCTCCTGATGCCCTGTCCCGCGGTACCTGCGCGCAGATAGACTGCCTCCGCTCCCTCCACACGGACCTCTGCCATCCAGGGGTGACCCGTTTCTATCATTTCATAAAGACCTGCAACCTGCCCTACTCCATAGAGGAAGTCAGGACAGTAACCCGTGACTGCCACATCTGCGCAGAGTGCAAACCGCACTTCTACCGCCCCGAGCGCGCGCATCTGATCAAAGCATCCCGCCCCTTCGAACGTCTCAGCATAGACGTCGAGGGGCCCCTTCCCTCTTGCAGCCGCAACATTTACTTCCCGACGGTGATCGATGAATACTCCCGCTTCCCCTTCGCCATTCCCTGCCCCGACATGACCACATCGCCCGTCATTAAGGCCCTCCTCTCCATCTTTTCCCTGTTCGGCTACCCCGCGTACATACACAGCGATCGGGGGTCCTCCTTTATGAGCGACGAGCTGCGTCAATTCCTGCTCAGCAGGGGCATTGCCTCTAGCAGGACGACCAGCTATAACCCCCGGGGTAATGGACAGGTCGAGCGGGAGAATGGTACCATCTGGAAGACCATACTACTGGCCCTCCGGTCCAGAGATCTCCCTATTTCCTGATGGCAAGAGGTTATCCCCGATGCCCTACATTCTATCCGCTCCCTCCTCTGTACCACAACTAATCAGACACCTCATGAACGTCTTCTGGTTTTCCCCAGGAAGTCGTCTTCCGGATCCCCTCTCCCGACGTGGCTGGCCGCCCCCGGACCCATCTTGCTCCGGAAGCATATGCGGGTGCAAAAGTCCGACCCGTTGGTGGAACAAGTCCAGTTACTCCACGCTAACCCGCAGTATGCGTACGTGGAGTACCCCGACGGTCGGCAGGACACTGTCTCCCTCCGGGACCTGGCACCCTCCGGCGTGCGGCCCTCCCCCCCTTCACCACAGACCCCCCCCGTCCCTTTTCCCCCAGCGCCCCACCAAGGCCACCCCTCCCCCATCCATGGCATCTCCACCACCAGCCCGGGGAACGGAGACAGTTCAAGGACCATCGCTCCCGGAGTCCAGGACATCAGCTGAACCAACGTCACCAACTCCACTGCGGCGGTCGGCCAGGACGTCACAGGCAACGAAAAGGCTGATCGAGTCCATTTAACTTCGACACCACCATGGACCTTGTATGGACACTATGTACTGTTGCTAAATGTCTGGACCAGTGGGAAGCCAAGGATACATTTTTTTTTTCTTTCTCTCCTTACTACTCATACCACCAGTTCTCACCCACCCCCCCCAGCTCTTTCCCTCCCCCCCCCCCCGGCTTCTTTCTCCGCAAGGGGTGAATGTGGTGGTATAATTAGCATAGCTGCCTGCCATTGGTGCAAGACACCGGCTTACCATTGGCCCTGGTCGGTCATGTGCCTCTCGACCAGTTGGTTGAGACTAGTCATGTGACGGCTCCCCGATTGGTCGAGAGGCTGAGTTAACCCCGCCTACAGGGCGGGGTATAAATACCCAGTACTCCCGGTGGTCGTCCTTATACTGTAATCGACCGCAGGGCTAACATCTAGTAGATTAAAGCCATACTTTTGTTCAGCAACTCGTCTCGCGTTCAATTGATGGTATATCATGGACACTAGGGGTAATTTAGCATGGCCAATCCACCCGACCCCGCACATCTTTGGACTATGGGAGGAAACCGGAGCAAACCCTCGCAGACATGGGGAGGAATGCAAACCCACACAGATGATCACCCGAGGCCGGAATTGAACCCTGGAACTGTCCCGCCATGATATAGGTTATTTATTGCCAATCTGTAGTAGGCCAACAGAAATTACCTCAATGTCAACATGCACGGTAGCATAGTGGTTAGCACACACTTCACAGCTCCAGGGTCCCAGGTTTGATTCCTGGCTTGGGTCACGGTCTGTCCGGAGTCTGCGTGGGTTTCCTCCGGGTGCTCCGGTTTCCTCCCACAGTCCAAAGATGTGCAGGTTAGGTGGATTGCCATACTAAATTGCCCATAGTGTTCAAAGAGGTTAAGTGGGATTAGTGGGTTATGGAGGTCTGGGTTTTGGATGGGTTCATCTTTCCAGTGCAGACTTGATGGGCCAAATGGCCTTCTGCACTGTAAATTCTATGTCTAAATTCTATGCCTGATTGCTGAAGCCTTTTGAGCAGAGGCCAGAACATCTCATTATTGTTCACGGTAACTTTTGCAAGCTCTTTCCTTCCACACAGGCTACTAGACAGGAGTGAACCATGGAGCTTCAAGAGATGTATAAAATTTAAAAATAGCGTTTCCGTTGACTTGTATCTATCTCAGGTTGCTGGTACTATTGAATCTTGGTATTCTGATTAGGATGTATCCAACAAGCAGACTAAGGGTCTAAAAATAATTTTGTTTGCAACCTGATTAAATTCAAATAGAGGAAACTGGAGTTTAAGAAAAAAAAGCACAAAAAAGACTAAATAGCCTGGGGTTAGAGCCTTTGAAAATACAGTGCTCAATACAACGTGGCCCCCATAGACTGCAGTTTGGACGACTATCCCTTAGGTAGGATGCTACGGCACCAGCCGAAGAATGTCCTGAGAAGTTTGTGATCAACCATCACCAAAATGAATTCAAGACTGATTTAACCATTCAATTTGAGTGGCATCTTAATCTTGGTTATGGAGCTCAAAGTTGGTATAATTATTACAGATCTATTTTTTCTCTTGTTTGGCACTCTGCACTTGCTTTGTATAAATTTAGAGTACCCAATTTTTTTTTCCAATTAAGGGGCAATATATTATGGCCAATCCACCTAACCTGGACATCTTTGGGTTGTGGGGGTGAAACCCATGCAGACATGGGAGAAAATGTGCAAACTCCATACAGACAGTGACCCGGGATCGAACCCAGGTCCTCAAACGCCATAGGCAACAGTGCTAACCACGGTGCCACCCTCACTTGCTTTTCATAAATTATCCACATGCAGAATATTTAGTCATTAGCGTGAGGTATTTTGTGAAGAAGCACAAAACTTAGGTGTTCACAATTGAGAACGTTCGATCTAAATTGGGAGATTTCAATGGCTACAAGAAATACTGAATGATTCAAGTTGAGCCATTCTTGCACAGTTACTGGTGATCATGTTATGATCTATATTGGTATAAGGCCTGACAGCAGGCCCCTTCTTTCCCCCCCTCCACCCATTCAAATAACTTGTATGTTGCACAAGGAATATAAGAAGGTTTTACATTATTTTCAAACTTAAGAGAAGCCAAGGGAACTTGCTCATGTAGAAGTTTAGAAAATTAATGTTTCAGAAATATAGCTTGATAGTAAGAGCAAGGAAAATTAGCTATAACACGCGAGTAAGACATAAATCCTAGGAGCTCAGATGGTTGAATTCTCCACTCTTCTACAGATGTTCAAGAGTCTAGATACGTATAATTCATCTCAATTATGTCTAAGGATGAGTACTGGATTAAATTTATGCGTAAGCATGATTTTCTTTTGGGAGGCGTGTGGAAGGACCTCCTTTTCTAAGTTTGATTTGTATCTGGTGGATGGATGATTGTGGCTGAACAATCATGACAAAAAAGTGCCCTCACAACTAAATGATTGCTGTTTACACTTGGCAAATCATTTTTAAAAACTTGAAATAAAATCAGTCTGGTCAGTAAAGTTAATAAGTTATATTTTCTCCAACTGGCGTGCATGGACACTACAATTTGGTAAGTTGACTTACGATGTATATTGATGAAATGAATTAAATTGCTGAAATCACATCAGTTTAAATTATTCAATATCACTGGTGAAAGATCAGCATTTTTCAATTGGAACCTTGACCAAGAATATCTTGGCAGTAGTTATTGTATTTTCACAATCTTCCACTTACAAAATGGTTCTAGGGATGAGGGACTTTAGTTATGTGAATAGTTAGAAGCTGTGGTTGTTTCTAGGGTAAATTTCATAGGTGTTCAAAATCATGAGGGACTAGACGGAGTAAAGAGAGATATTGTTCCCAAGGACAGAAGGGTGAAGAACCAGAGGACATTGATTTAAGATGATTGACAAACAAACGCCAACTAGAAGAATAAAAACGTTAAACATACTGTAAATGGTTAGGACCTGTAATGCACTGATGGAGTGTGGTGAGGGCAGTTTCAATTGTGGCTTTAAAAATGGAATTGGATTGGCACCTGAAGGGAAAAAGATTGGCATGGCTACAGGAATGGGGAGTGGGACTAGCAGAGTTGCCCTTGCAGAGAGTTGGCATGGACACAATGAGCCCAATGGCCACCTTCTGTGCTGTAATCATTTGGAGTCCCTTGGAGAATAGTATTAAGTAGTGGAAGCATTCACATTCTGATTAACAGCATGTCAGATTACAATCAATCAAGGTGCTTCATACAACAATAATTTTTATACCAACAGTCATATTGGTTAACCCTACACATCAGGAGTGTTTTATAGGTTGCACAATCTTTACATTGTCAGGGGTGGGGGCATTTACATTTGAAAAATATGAAATATGAAAATCGCTTATTGTTACAAGTAGGCTTCAAATGAAGTTACTGTGAAAAAGCCCCTAGTCGCCACATTCCGGCACCTGTTCGGGGAGGCTGGTATAGAAATTGAACCGTGCTGCTGGCCTGCCATGGTCTGCTTTCAAAGCCAGCGATTTAGCACTGTGCTAATTTATAACCACTAGAACTAAATATCCTGGTGGATGTTAAACCCAGAATGCCACTTGTCAGGACAGTCTGCAGTAGAGTTCAAATACTGGAACAACGCGAATGCCACCACCAAATCAAAAGCCTGCTGTTATCAGTAGTAAATTTTAGATTAATTGATTATTAAAGTTAAAATGACGGTTTGTCACTTGAACTCAGACGAAAGGTATCAAGAGATTCTACTTTTCAGGAAAGTGGGGAAGGAACTAATGGAGCAGGGGTGTCAGTATTGGCTATTGATACAATGGTGCTAGAAAGAGGGTTCAAGGACAATCTATCTGGGTTGAGTTAAGCAACAGAGGTACCATTATTTGACTATCTGTACTCTGTAGGCTACCAGAGGTGCCAATTTGCAGGGAAATTAGAGCAGCAAAAATGGGGACTTTAAATATTCAAATATATAACATGTTAGTAATAGAGTAAAGAGCGCAAAAGGAAGGAAGAGTTTCTGAAGTGCGTTCGGGAGAATTTTCTTGATTATTATACTTTTCGACCATTGAGGAAGGAGGCTGCTGGATTTGGTTTTTGAAAACGTGGTGGGGCAAGCTGTCAGGGGAAACAGTGATCAGGGGATCATAAGGTTTAGGTTAGCCATTGAAAAGGACAAGGAACAATTTAGAGTAAATATTCTTAATGCAAGAGGGCTGAAGGAGAACAGATCTGGTCCAGATAAACTGGAATCAAAGATTGGTAGGCAGAACTGTAAGAAAACAAATGGCTGTCTTTAAAGAGGAGCTGACTCAGATAGAATCAAGATATATTCCCACAAGGGGAAAGGTATGGCAACCAAAGCCAGAGATTCCTGGATGACAAAAAAAAAAGCACGCTGATGGAGAATAAGGGCGTCAGTTTGCCAATACAAGTGAAAACTAGGCTGAATATAGAAAGTTCAGAGGGCAAAGAGAGAATATGAAAAGAGTCTGACAGCTATCATAAAAGGGAATTGAAAAGTCTTAGATTAGGCACATAAATAGTAAAAGGGTACTAATAGGAGAGATGGGGCTTCAGAATGGGTCTAAACAGACTAGATAGAGAGAAATCGTTCCCATTGGCAGAAGGATTAAAAAAAAATCAAGAGAACACTGATTTAAGACAGTTAGCAAAAGAAGGAATGGCAAATTACAAAATCTTTTTTATTATGCAGTCAGTGATTAGGATCTGGAATTCACTTTGAGTTTATGGTGGAAGCAGATTCAATTGTTGCTTTCAAAAGGGAATTAGATAAGCACCTGAAGAGAAAATGAGGGGTTACAAGAAATGACAGAAGAATAGCAGAGTTGCTTGACCAGGAATGGACGTAATATTCTGAACGGCCTCCTTCTGTGCCATCAGATTATTAAAACAAGTCGATAACAATTTATACTTAGTACCAAAAACATTAATATCCAAAATTCCTGTGAATCATCATTACCAATAATCTGACAAAACCACCAGGAAATATTATGGATGATGGCCATAACCTTGGTTAGAGGTAGGGTTTTAAAGAGTATCTTATAAAGGCAGAGAGGTTGCAGGATTCCACGGTGTTGATAATGACAACTGAAGACATCGGGCACAGGGGTGATGAGTGAACAGGACTTGATTTGAGTTAGAAGGTATGTAACAGAATTTTGAATGACAAGATTGCAGAGGGTAGAATGTGGCAGGCTGGCAAGAAATTCTCAGGAATATGATCTAGAGATAACAAAAGGTATGGATGAGAGTTTCAGTTGCAGATGAGTTGAGGCGAGGTGAAGTTGGGCAATGTTATGGAGGTGGAAATGGGAAGATACTTGGGTCAATTAGCAGTTTAGAGGTATATAGAAAAAAAAACTTTGAAATGTTTACAAATTTCTCGTTTTACAATGAAAGAATCCAGACAAGCAGAAAATGTGTATTAAAAGAAACGAGTAAAATAGCAGCCATTCAACTTGTATTAACTTCTAAACACATTCCACAGTGCTATTGTACACAGGGCAAATTGAATGTTAAGCAATTAAGGGGAAGGAGGGGTAGAAGCGTGAGTGCACTCATTATGGAAAATAATTGATGTTCTAATATACTTTGTAACAAAATGTTTTGTACAGTATTAAATATGCACTTGTCTTTTACAGTAGATTTCAATATTTTATACATTGAATTAAGGGATCACGTTTTAAGGATGCACAAGAAAAACATATTATTCGCCTTGAAAGGAAGCAAATGAGAAGAGCTCATATGGTACTAAATAAAATACTAAGAGACTAGAAAAGGCAAATCAGGCACACTTAAGGTAAACCATGACTTCAGGTCAAGGAAACAAAAAGCAAATTGATGACAGAATAAAGATATGCATTCTCGTGTCATGATTGATCATTACCTGGATCTTTGGAGTGGGATTGTGGAGGCAGAAATGCTGCAATTGTTGTAGAGTCTGTGATGAAATTACAGGAGATTTCGGTAATCTAGATGGGCTGTTAGACCTCCCTCATCTTTGTGATATTGCACTTTATTTTCAAACAAGGGACAGACAGGATTGAACTTGTTAACTGTTAATAATGAAAATGGAACAACGTTGACTCACTGCAATCGACATAAACTAATATCAAATATTAAACCTATGACATAACATAAGTTAAAGACATGTGATTGTACGCATATACTACAATGAAACCTTTTATAAAAAGCCACATACCAGGGATTAATCTCATCACGGTTTGGCCAACTTTAACTCCTTGAACCAAAGATTTATTGGTAATAAGATAACAAATACAGAATCTTCTTATGTGACTGTTGAAAATGTAACTATTTATCTTTGTCCTTCATGATCTGTCTGCAGCTTACCACACCATTTTCCTCCAACACTTCTCCAGTCATCCAGCTGGGCAGGACTACAACGGTGTAGTCTATTCAGTCATAGCCAGAGAAGCAATGGCTTATTTTCCTACTCCTACACAGTTATTGGGCATTGTCAAAGGATCTAGCCTTGGACCCCTCCTATCTCTTGTCATGTTAAAGTACCTTTAAGAAATGGGTGTTTATCAGTGATGTCAGAGTGTGGGTGGAGCTGGGCTGTCTGCCAGCTTTTTACTTTCATTTTAGGCTGTTTGCCGCAGGGTGTGTTTTAGTTTTGTTTTCCGTGTTGGAGCTGAAGTCAGACAAAGCACCTGTACTGCTGTTCTCTTTGCCATGAAAAGACTATCTCTTGATCATTTGGTGAATTCAGAATTATAAATGTTTTCAGTAGCGACTTTAACCTGATGTGCTTCTGTTAAAGGTTATGTTTTTTGTAAGTCTTCTGGATGTTAAAAGGACAGCGTAAGCATTACTTAGTGTTGTACTCTTTGGGGTTGTATTTGAATTAATGGGTGCTAAGATGTTCACGGTTTGTTTTAAAAAGGTAACTTGAGTTCATAGAATAAACATTGCTTTGCTTAAAAAAATACTTTTCCATTTCTGCTGTACCACACCTATAGAGTGGGCCGTGTGCTCCCCATACCACAATCTATTAAATGTTATGGATCAGGTGAACTCCATGATACACTTTGGGGTTCTCTCTGGCCCATAACACTCATCTCTTTCCGGTCCTCCGCAACACAAAAAACAGTCAGTTTCCATAAGGCCTTGGAGTGAGCCATTCGGCCCCTTGAGCCTGCTCACCATGGAATAAGATCATGGCTGATAATATCTTGATCCCAACATGCCCATAAGACAATCCCTACATACTGGGATCATTCTCATGAACCTTCTTTGAACCACGTCCAATGAAATAAAGGATCTTAACTTAAATAAGGGGACCAAAACTGCTGACAGTACTCCAGATGTGGTCTCTAGTACCTGGTACAGTTGCAGCAAGGCATCCCTCTTGTCCTCCAACCCCCTGAAATGAGGGCCAACATTCCATTAGCCTTCTTGATTACCTGCTGCACCCGTGTGTTTGTGTTTCATGCACTAGTACCCCCAAGACCCCTTATGTTGCAGCTTTTCTTCATTTAAATAATAGTTCTTTATTCTCCCTTCCAAAATGAACATTTTCCCACATTATACTCCATTTACCAACTTTTTATCCAGTTACTTAACCGATCAATATCTCTTTGCAAAATATTTGTATCCCTCTCGCAACTTGCCTTTTCACCTATTTTTGTCTCATCTGCAAATTTGGCTACAGCAGACTTGGTTCCTTCCTCCAAGTCATTAACATATATTGTAAACAGTTGCAGTCCCAGCACTGATCCCTGTGGAACCCCAGTGGTTACAGGTCACCAACCTGAAAAGGACCCCTTATCACCACTCGCTGTTTCCTGCCCATTAGCCAATTCTCTATGCATGCCAATATACTACCTCCAACACCATGGACTCTTATCTTATGATTTAAACTTCTGTGAGGTCTTCTGAAAGTCCAAACACAAACACATCTACTGGCTCCCCCATATCCACTCTGGTTGAAACTTCCAGACTTCCAGAGACGCAATTTCCCTTTCATGAAGCTACGCTGGCTGCTTGATTAGATTATGATTTTCCAAATGTGCTATTACTTCCTTAATAATTGATTCTAACAGTTTTTTCAACAATTATTAGGCTAATTGGCCTAGTTACCCACTTTTTGCCCCTCTCTGTTTTTTTTTGAATAGGGCTGTCACATATGGCAGTTTCCTAATCCTCCTGTACTTCTCCAGAATCCAAGGATTTTCCATATGTAAACTGATACTAGGCAGCTCCACTTCATCACTACCTGTACCTCTCTGCAGTGCTCCTTTGTCTAAAAACTGTTGGCCACATCTTCAGCTGTCAATACCCTTACCTCTGGAATTCCCTCAGTAAACATTTCTGCCTCTTTCTATTTTTCCAATTCTAAGACACTCTGTAATTCCTACCTTTTTGATCAAGCTTTTTTTTGGTCATAGTCCCCAATATTTCTGTATGTTGCCGAATATGAAATGTTATTATTTAACACTTAAGTGAAGCGTTTTGGGACATTTTACGACGTGAAAGGCACTTTTTGAACACAAGATATTGTTGCTGAATGCCGCAGATCAAGCATAACTACTGTACTTAACTTTGGGGACGAATTCTGACTGTTCGGGGAGGCAGTCTGTTTTGAACAGACCAATAGGAGGTGCGATTCCAATTCCACCAGAACGATCAACAAGTGCCTCCGATTTTAGAGGGTCGAAATATCGCAGCTCATTGTTAAAATCGTAAATATTATCTAGTCCCCATTAAAAGTGCTTGTGCTAAAGCAGAGTCTTAGGATCATTCAGTCATTGACTATCCAGAACCAAGTTGTTGTACTATTCCTGCTAGACAAGATGTTGCGCGACGCAGAAAAACGCCCTTAAAATACAGACGAGCAGACTGCAAAAAAGGAGCTGCACACAAGCATCTCCAAAATATATTACCCCACAGTATACAACTTTTTGCTGATCTACCATTCCAAATATAGTCGGCAAGGGAAAAAATGTTCTCTTAATAAGTGTAGTCATGTAAAAAATATGTTCTCAGTATTGTATCTTGCATTCGCTGTACTAAACTTCCATCGGAAATCACATTTTAGGGTATTGAAGATTTGCCTATGCTGTGAGTTGTAGTTGTTTAACCACGGTACTCTTCAGCGTATTTAAACTCCGAGCCACAGTTTTTATTAATGGACCTCTATTGTAAAGACCGTTTTCCCAACGTTTAATCAAAATCCAACCCATTAACAGATAGACCAAGAACAAGCACGGGTGTTATAAAACAAATTTGACTTGTAGCGTCACTTTCCGTTTATTTAGTCAATGCACAGGCCTATTTTGCCCAAGTTTCACTTTGAATCTGTCAGTACAAAATACAGCAGCCACCCACTCCAATCTGCAGTACTGTAAATGGCTTATTGTTTGTAACAAAGTACTCCTCTGAAGCGGAAGTCCCGCCCTCCTAGCGACTCCGAACTCCGATTGGTTCGGTAACGCTGTCACTGTTCTAATTTGTAATGTTCCCAATTCTAGATCGCCTATTGTATGGAAGTCCGGGCTGTCAATCTCCTTACGCCGGAGTACCACTGTGTATCAACGTAAATACTGTAGTAGTATTATTGCTTCTGTGCAATGTTGTCGAAGTTGCTTTATGTTACCTTAGCCAAGGTGTGTGCTGTCCGGTTTACATAAATAGCATAATCCGGCGATGTCAAATTAATAACAAGGTAAACGAAGGTCGCAATTTTACTCTCTCTTTACCATCATTTTTAACAAAAACAGTTTTAATCCAACTTCAAACAAATGTCATCATGAATAAACAACGTATCACGTTTCTTTCTCCAGTAATTATTGAAATTCTTACATCAGTTGCCCAGTTTTCTCAACAGTATAGGATAGTTTAAGAGTGAACAAAATATCGACACGAAAATAAACACTAGGGGTGTCATGTGCGACTATTTTTTGTAATAATTAATTTCGCATCAGTGATTTTAAAATTACATTTCTAATTGCGTCATTCCGTCGTTAGGCACAATTAGTATCAGTCAAGTTGATGCCCGATGGGGTGCAAGTTAATATGCTCCAAAATATGCTTTTCAATCATGCACTATTTCGTTAAACGCTACACATTCGCCACTTAAGTTTAGGAGCTCCAAAACTAGGGTGTTTTGCCCCTAAATAATCTTTAACGTAGCGAACAAAAGAAACATAGCCGCTGATAAAATTCACAGGCACATAACTTAAATACTTTATGTAGTTTTAATAGAAGAAAACAATATGGGACACTTACTGACTCGCGAACATCGATATCTCAAGTAATCCAACTCTGACAGAATGGATATTCTTTAGAATAAAGAATCTTCGCAAATCGCCGCTTATGTTCTACCCAACGACAATGCTTACCCTTTTATGCAGTTTCAGCAAGCTTCAAGGAAGTTGTCCTTTTGTTCTACTATTTATAGATTGCGTCAACATTGCGAAAAGAGTAGGCGGGGCGGTCCCTACAGGAAAGCGCACAACACACGCGACCTACCATACAGTCGTAGTAAACCAGTAGGTCAAATTATCCCACGTGTTTGTGATAACCCATGTAAAAGGAATCCATATCTCTCAACGGAAGAGGCTAGATAACAGCTTTTGGTGACAGGCGACGTTGTTTTCATTAACTGTTCCTGTATTATTACCATATCGTTATAGGTTTACACAAAAAGATGCATATTTGTATTTACATATACATGAATAATGCATGTATTGTGAAAAGGATACATAGGATGCTTTGAATGTCCACTCTCACTCATCTTGTAATGAGAAACATATGTCATTGTTAATTCAGGTATTACTAATATTCATTTGTGACAGTTTTCATTGGTTTGCAAGGTCATGGGAGAGATAGCAAACAGTGCTTAATTACATTTAATGATGGGGTGTTGCTGTTGAGTATAAATATGAATTAAAAGTATAGAAGTTATTATTTCATACTGTAGTTTAGTAAAATAAAACCGGATCTGACTTGTTTATATTGTTGTCAAGTAATCTATGAACAATGCTAACGTATCCTGTCAAATAATTATGGGAGCCTGTATTTGTCCACTACTACAAGAGAAAAGAGAAAGTTAATAAATTACATAGTGTTGCATTGATGCTGCTCATAGCTCGTGAGTGCCTCAGATACTTGTACATTTCATGCACGATACTGCAGATACCGTCAGGGGATTTCTGAGCCTTTGTTCTTGTGACCACATTGACATGTACTATGAACCGTGGCAGTCACATCAAGTTTATATCCATTTTCACATTAATCTGCAGAAACGGTATTTCAAATTGCCAACCCGACCATGACGTTCCAACCTACAATTTAACCACCATTGAGGTAACTGCTTAAAAAAATTCTAATTCTTTTAAACCCATAAAATATGAAATATGAGCACCAATAGGATGAGTTGCTTGAACGCTAGAGCTACTTGTGACTCTGGTATCACCTGTTGGACACCATTGTGGTACACCAGTACTGTTCAGTATAGAGGTTCTATAATAAGGTACAAAGTCATAATTACTGTCCAGGAAGAGGTAAAACAGACATTTGAAAGGAGCAAGAGCATTTTGTTTTGACAAGAAAATGGAAAAATATTTGGCACATGATTTTACAAAAAGACTGCTTTCTTTTACACATTTCTGGAGCCCATACAGTGCAAATTTAAATAAAGGATTGCTGACGGGCACTGCATAATCAACACAATGACATTCACAACACCACCATCACACACCATAGCACTGCAGTATCATGGGCCCAGTTGCTGAGACTGGGAAAAAGAGTAGTGATTTGTGTTAGATAATATTTTCACAGGAATGCATTTTAAAAGCATAGAAGCTTACCCTGGGACCTGTTTTATCCTTTGAGCCAAAAGACTTGACAACTGCGTTGAAGTAGCTGAGTCTCGAGTTAACAAAGGCACGGATGAGGGTTTCAGCAGCAGATGAGTTGAGACAGGGATGAAGTTGAGCAAAGTTACGGATGTGGAAATAGGGAAATAGATGTTCTTAGTGATGGCACAAATATCAGGTCGGAAGCTCCTCCGGGAATCATTCATCAGTGGGAGTGCTGACATTCATTGAATTTACTGCAACAACGTATATTTATATTGCGCCTTTAATGTCATGAAATATTCCAAGGCATTTGACAGGAGCATTAGAAAGTATAGTAAGACACTGAGACTTTGGTCAAAGAAGTAGGTTTTAAGTGCCTTAAAGGATGAAAGCGAGTTGGAGAGGTGAGGGAAGAGATTCCAGAGCTTGGGGACTAGGCAACTGAAACAGTGGCCATCCATGGTGGAGTATTATAATAGGGAATTCGCAATAATTAGAGGACCACTGATATCTCAGATGTTGAGGGGTTGGAGGAGATTACAGAAACGGACAGGCAAGGCCTTCCTTGGAATGATTTGAAAAAATTTATAAGAATTTCAAAATCAAGACGTTGCTTGAACAAGAGCCAATGTTGTAGTTTGTAAGAGAACAGGACTTTGTGTGAGTTAAGAAATGACCAGTAGAGTTGACTTCCGGTTGCGGCTATGCAGAGCTAAGCCGCACATTCGGCAGCTCCCGCTTTAAAAGGACTTGTGGGCTCTTTTAAGGGCCCCAAATGGCGCTGATTCAACGATTCCCGGTGGATAAAGGGGTCTGGAGCAAAACCCCCCGGGATTTATGGTTCGGACTCGAAGTGGGGCGAGGAGAAAAACGGCAGCAGCTCCCCTGGAAAAGCGGGGGAAGGTGGACAAAATGGCGGCCGGTGGAGCCCCTGAGGAGTGGAGGCAGTGGGCGGAGGAGCAGCAGGCGGCCTTTCTGCGCTATTTTACGGAGCTGAAAGGGGAGTTGTTGGAATCCCTGAAGGTGACGACGAGTAAGCTGCTGGAGACCCAGACAACCCAGGGGGCAGCGATACTCGAGTTGCAGCAGCAGGCCTCTGAGCGCGAGGAGGAGGTTTTGGCCCTCGTGGGGAAGGTGGAGATCCACGAGGCACTTCATAAAAAGTGGCAAGATCGGTTTGAGGAGATGGAGCTTCGGTCACGGAGGAAGAACCTGCGGATCCTGGGCCTCGAGGAGGCGCTGGAGGGGTTGGACCTGCCGGCCTATGTGGCCGTGATGTTGAACTCGCTGGTGGGGGCAGGATCCTTCCATCTGCCCCTGGAGCTGGAGGGGGCCCATAGAGTGCCTAAGGCGAATGAACCCCCGCGGGCGGTGCTGGTGCGGTTCCATCGGTTCAGCGACCGGGAGTGTGTTCTCCGATGGGCCAAGAAGGTGAGGAGCAGTAAGTGGGAGAATTTGGTAGTGCGTATCTACCAGGACTGGAGTGCGGAGGTGGCCAAGCGGAGAGCCGGGTTTAACCGGACGAAGGCGGTGCTCCATGGAAAGCAGGTGAAGTTCGGCATGTTGCCGCCTGCGCGCCTGTGGGTTACCTACAAGGACCGGCATCACTACTTTGAGTCCCCGGAGGAAGCGTGGGCCTTTGTGCAGGCTGAAAAGCTGGACTTGAACTAGAGATTGGGGGCTGTGGGAGTTTTTCTATTCTATTCATGTATCATTGTTTATGCTGTAGCGGGTTATTCTGTTTGTTTTTGTTTTTTCTCTCGCTTTCGGACGATGTGGGTTATGGTTCCGTGTTCTAAGGGGGGTACTGGGGTTTGCGGTTGATCTGTGTCTTTGTTTGTATGGAGTTGGTGGTTGGGTTGGGACTGCGGTTTGGGAGCTGCGTTGGTGGGGTGGAGCAGTGTGAAAGCGCGGGCTTTTCTCTGGTTTCCCGCGCTGCGGGACGAGGGGGTGGAGCTGGTGGCGAGGGGTGTTACTATTAGACCGGGTTTCCCGCGCTGAAACGGTGCCCAGGAGCTGATGCAGGGGAGGAGGGGGGACCTCATATCGGGAGGGGTCTGAGTTAGAGTGGGAGCTGCCAGGGTCAGCAGAAGTCAGCTGGCTCACGGGAGTACAGTGGAGGGAGAGTCACGGCTGGGAGGGCTCCTTGCCTTGGCGGGGGGGGCGGGGGGGGGGGGGGGGGGGGGGGAGGAGATACCGGGTTGCTGCTGGATTGGCCAGGGAGGAGTTCGGGGGGGTCGGGGTGAGGTTCTATCGGCGTGGGAAACGGGCCGAATGGGTGATGGCCAGGGGCCAGCAGTCGATGGGTTGTGGCTAGTCGAGGGGGGCGGGGTGCCCCCTGATCCGGCTGATTACGTGGAACGTGAGGGGGTTGAATGGGCCCGTTAAGCGGGCCCGGGTGTTTTCGCATCTGAAGGGGCTGAAGGCGGACGTGGCCATGCTCCAGGAGACCCACCTGAAGGTGGCAGACCAGGTCCGTCTGAGGAAGGGGTGGGTGGGGCAGGTGTTTTCCACTCAGGGCTCGACTCGAAGAACCGGGGGTGTGGCGATCCTGGTGGGGAAGAGGGTGGCGTTTGAGGCGTCTCAGGTTGTGGCTGATAGTGGCGGCAGATATGTGATGGTGAGCGGTAAGCTGCAGGGGGAGAGGGTGGTGTTGGTTAATGTATACACCCCAAATTGGGATGATGCTGGTTTCATGAGGCGTATGTTGGGCCGCATTCCTGGCCTGGAGTGGGGGGCTTGATCATGGGGGGGGAGGACTTCAATACGGTGCTGGATCCCCTACTGGATCGTTCTAGTTCAAGGACAGGCAGGAGGCCAGCGGCGGCCAAGGTATTGAGGGGGTTTATGGACCAGATGGGAGGAGTGGATCCCTGGAGGTTTGGGAGGCCGAGGGCTCGGGAGTACTCCTTTTTCTCCCATGTGCACAGGGTTTATTCCCGCATTTATTTCTTTGTTCCGAGCAGGGGACTGGTCCCGAGGGTGGAGGAGGCCGAATATTCGGCTATCGCGATTTCGGACCATGCTCCGCATTGGGTGGATCTGGAGATGGGGGAGGCGCGGGACCAGCGTCTGGACGTGGGGTTGTTGGCTGATGAGGAGGTGTGTAGGAGGGTTCGGGGATGTATCGAGAAGTACCTCGAGGTCAATGATACTGGGGAGGTCCAGGTGGGGGTGGTGTGGGAGGCTCTGAAGGCAGTGATTAGGGGGGAGCTGATCTCCATCCGAGCCCATAGGGAGAGGGGGGAGAGGGAGAGACTGGTGGAGGAGCTGTTGAGTGTGGATAGGAGGTACGCGGAGGCCCCGGAGGAGGGATTGCTGGGGGGAAAGGAGTAGCTTGCAGGCCAAGTTTGATTTATTGACCACCAGAAAGGCGGAGACACAGTGGAGGAAGGCGCAGGGAGCGGTCTATGAGTATGGAGAGAAGGCGAGCAGGATGCTGGCGCACCAGCTGCGTAAGCGGGACGCAGCTAGAGAGATTGGTGGAGTGAAGGATAGAGATGGAACTGTGGTGCGGCAGGGGGAAGAGGTCAATGAGGTCTTTAGGGACTTCTATAGGGAACTGTACCGGTCGGAGCCGCCGGTGGTGGGAGGGGGAATGGAGAATTTTTTGGACAGGCTCCGATTTCCAAGGGTGCAGGAGGAGCAGGTGGAGGGACTGGGGGCGCCGATCGAGTTGGAGGAGCTGGTCAGTGGGATTGGCCACATGCAGTCGGGGAAGGCGCCGGGACCGGATGGGTTCCTGGTTGAATTTTATAAGAAATATGCGGACCTGCTGGGCCCCCTGTTGGTCAGGACCTTTAACGAGGCATGGGAGGGGGGTGTTCTGCCCACGACGATGTCTCGGGCACTAATCTCCCTGATCCTGAAGCGTGATAAGGACCCCTTGCAGTGCGGTTCATACAGGCCGATTTCACTGCTGAATGTAGACGCCAAGTTGCTGGCGAAGATCTTGGCCACTAGAATAGAGGACTGTGTGCCGGGGGTGATACATGAAGATCAGACGGGTTTTGTGAAGGGGAGGCAGCTGAACACTAACGTGCGAAAGCTGCTAAATGTGATAATGGTGCCGGCAGCAGAAGGAGAGGCGGAGATTGTGGTGGCACTGTATGCGGAGAAGGCCTTTGACAGGGTTGAGTGGGGGTACTTGTGGGAGGTGTTGGAGAGGTTCGGGTTTGGGGTGGGGTTTATTACATGGGTGAGGTTGCTGTACGAGGCCCCGATGGCGAGTGTAGCGACAAATGGGAGGAGGTCTGAGTACTTCAGGCTCCACCGTGGGACAAGGCAGGGGTGCCCCCTGTCACCCTTGCTTTTTGCGCTGGCAATTGAGCCTCTTGCCATGGCTCTTAGGGAGTCGAGAAGGTGGAGGGGTTTGGTGCGAGGTGGGGAGGAGCACCGAGTGTCGCTACATGCGGACGACTTGCTGTTGTGTGTAGCAGACCCGGTGGGGGGAATGCCGGAGGTGATGGAGATTCTTGCTGAGTTCGGGAGTTTCTCGGGATATAAATTGAACCTGGGCAAGAGTGAGCTGTTTGTCGTACACCCGGGAGATCAGGAGGAGGGGATTGGTAGGCTCCCGCTAAAGAGGGCAGTGAGGAGTTTTAGGTACCTGGGGGTTCAGGTGGCTAGGAGCTGGGGGACTCTGCACAAGCTCAATTTTACTAGGTTGGTGGAGCAGATGGAGGAGGAATTTAAAAGGTGGGACATGCTGCCGTTGTCGTTGGCGGGTAGAGTACAGTCCGTTAAAATGACGGTGCTCCCGAGGTTTTTGTTTTTGTTTCAGTGCCTCCCCATTTTTGTTCCGAGGGCCTTTATCAGGAGGGTGAACAGCAGCATTCTGGGATTTGTTTGGACGCACGGGACTCCGAGGGTAAGGAGGGTCTTTTTGGAGCGGGGCAGGGATAGAGGGGGGCTGGCGCTGCCCAACCTCTCTGGGTACTATTGGGCGGCTAACGTCTCGATGGTATGTAAGTGGGTAATGGATGGGGAGGGGGCAGCATGGAAACGGATGGAGATGGCGTCCTGTGGAGCACGAGCCTGAAGGCACTGGTAACGGCGCCGCTGCCGCTCCCTCCAACGAGGTACACTACGAAGCTGAGGCGGGGGGGCGGGGCCGAGGCGGGGGGGCGGGGCCGAGGCGGGGGGGTGGGGCCGAGGCGGGGGGGGCCGTGGCGGGGCCGAGGTGGGGGGGGGCGGGGCCGAGGCGGGGGTGGGGGTGGGGCCGAGGCGGGGGGGGCGAGGCGGGGGGGGGGGGTGGGGCGAGGCGGGGGGGCGGGGCCGAGGTGGGGGGGGCCGAGGCGGGGGGGGCGGGCCCGAGGCGGGGGCGGACGGAGGGGGAGGGGGGGCGGAGGGGGCCGTCCTGGGGGAGGGCGGTCACCGCGCATGCGCTGGTTGGCACCGGCCCAACTGCGCATGCGCGGGACCCAAGTCTCTGGCGCCCCCTAGCACATGGCGCCCCGGGCGACTGCCCGAGTTGCCGGTGCCTTGGGCCGGCCCTGTTGCTTGCCGACAGGTGGAGGGGTTCCCTTTGTTGCCCCCGCGGGGGGTAAGGGATAGGGTGCTTTCGGGAGTGTGGGTCGGGGATGGGAAGGTGTCTGACATCTACCAGGTAATGCAGGAGGTGGGGGAGGCCTCGGTAGAGGAGCTGAAGACTAAGTGGGAGGTGGAGCTGGGGGAGCAGATTGAGGAGGGGACATGGGCGGACGCCCTGGAGAGGGTGAACTCCTCCTCTTCATGTGTGAGGCTTAGTCTCATCCAGTTTAAGGTGCTGCACCGGGCCCACATGTCCGGATCTAGGATGAGTAGGTTCTTTGGGGGCGAAGACAGGTGCATTAGGTGTGCGGGGAGTCCAGAGAACCATGCCCATATTTTCTGGGCATGCCCGGCACTGTGGAGGAGTTCTGGAAGAGGGTGGCGGGGACGGTGTCGAGGGTGGTGGGATCCAGGGTCAAGCCAGGTTGGGGACTCGCGATATTTGGGGTTGGGGTGGAGCCGGGAGTGCAGGAAGAGGCCGATGTCTTGGCCTTTGCGTCCCTAGTAGCCCGGCGGAGGATCTTGCTGCAGTGGAAAGGTGGGAGACCTCCGAGTGTGGAGACCTGGATTAATGACATGGCGGGATTCATTAAGTTGGAAAGGGTCATGTTCGCCCTGAGGCGGTCGATACAAGGGTTCTTTAGAAGGTGGCAGCCTTTCCTCGACTTTCTGGCTCAACGATAAGGTACTGGATCAGCAGCAGCAGCAACCCGGGGGGGTTTAGGGGGAAGGGGGGGGGGTTTAGAGGGAAATGGGGGGGGGGTTTAGGGGGGATTTAGGGGGAAAGGGGGGGGTTTAGGGGGATAGTGTTTAAGTTAATTTGCTTATTGTTAATTTATTCTGTTGTTTATTGGGGTTTGGGGGGGGGGGTTTGTTATATGCGCTGTTACGGGTGCCGGGGGGTGTTTATTATTACTATTGTTATTATTGTATTGTTTTGTTGATATATATTTTTCAAAAAATTTCAATAAAAATTATTTAAAAAAAAAATATGACCAGTAGAGTTTAGGATGATCTCGAGTTTATGCAGGGTAAAATTGGGGAGACCAGTCAGGAATGTGGGCGTCACGGTAGCACAATGGTTAGTAAGTTGCTTCACAGCTCCAGGGTCTCGGGTTCAATTCCCGGATTGGGTCACTGTCTGTGCAGAGTCTGCACGTTCTCCCGTGTCAGCGTGTGTTTCCTCCGGGTGCTCCGTTTCCTCCCATAAATCTGGAAAGACGTGCTGCTAGGTAATTTGGACACTCTGAATTCTCCCTCTATGTACCCGAACAGATGCCAGAATGTGGCGACTAGGGGCTTTTCACAGTAACTTCATTGCAATGTTAATGTAAGCTTACTTATGACAATAAAGATTATTATTATTAATAATAAAATGTGTTGGAACAGCTGTTAGAAATAACAACGGCATGGATGATGGTTTCAGCAGCAGATGAGCTGAGACAGGGATGAAGTTGAGTGATGTTACGGATGTCGAAATAGGGAAATACAGATGCACCATAGAAAGCATCCTATCTGGCTGCATTATAGCCTGGTATGGCAACTGCTTGGCCCAAGACCGCAAGAAACTTTAGAGAGTTGTGACCACAGCCCAGTCCATCACACAAACCTGCCTCACATCTATTGACTCCAACTACACCTCCCACTGCCTGGGGAAATCGGGCAGCATAATCAAAGACTCCTCCCACCCGGCTTACTCACTCTTCCAACTTCTTCCATCGGGCAGGAGATACAAAAGTCTGAGAACACGCACAAGCAGATTCAAATAAAGCTTCTTCCCTGCTCTTATCAGACTCCTAAACGACTCTCTTATGGACTGACCTGATTAATACTACACTCCTGTATGCCTCACCCGATGCTGGTGTCTGTATTTATACTGTGTACCTTGTGTTGCCCTAAGTTCTTTTTATTTTATTTTCATGTACTAAATGATGTGTTTGAGTTGCTCACAGAGAAATACTTTTCACTGTACCTCAGTATACGTGACAATAAACAAATTCATCTATCCATCTTAGTGGTGGCATGAATATGAGGTTGGAAACTCATCTGGGTTGAATCTGACACCAAGATTGCAAAAGAACTGGCTTAATCTCAGATTGTTGTCTGGCAGAGGAATGGAGTTCGTAGTTAGGGAACGGAGTGTGAAACTAAATAATTTATCAATGGTCATAGGAAGGCAATTCAGCCTCTTGGCTCTGCTCTGCCATTCAATCCCATCATAGCTGATCTCTTCCTGGTCTCAAATCTAGTTCCCCATATCCCTTTAACCCAGTTTTAAAATCAGAAATATATCTAACTACTTCTTGAACCATTTAATGACTCATACTCCACCGCACTATGGGGCAGCGAGTTCCAAAAATTCACCACTCTCTGCGAGAAGTAATTCTTCCTCATCTCAGTTCTAAATCCATCGTCTGTCAACCTATTCTGTGATTCAGACCTCTCATTCTAGATTGCCCCACAAGGGGCCACATTTGGTCTACATTTACTTTATCAATCCCTTTTAGTATTTTATATACCTCGATCAGATCCCCTCTCATTCTTCTAAACTCCAGCGAGTATAAGCTCAAACTGTTTAATCTCTCCTCATACTTCAACCTTTTCTGGTCTTACATAATTCACTAGTGTCTTAAGTACTACTCCACCATGAGATTTATTTCATGTGAAATATACCCAGCAAGGCACTACTGCTTGTTTAGCATATACAGGATGCACAGTAGGACTCAGTAGTTTGCCAAAATCCAGGCTTGTGACCTACATAAACCCAACTCGCTGGTGGTTTTCGTCAAAACCACTGAGTCCTATCATTTTGTACCATCCATTTTAAGTTTTCTGAGTTACATTTAAATGTTTATGGTTTGTAACTGCATATTTTGCACAATAATACTTCTTTTGCCCAGAACTAGCATTACTGTCCGTGAGTAAAGCTACCACAATGGTGGCTGTTTGAAACAATGATTAGAAACATTGCAGTAGAAAATTTAATGCAGGTCAGAGACAAAAGGTTATCTTATGGAAGAGCTGGGGGTGGGGACCAAACAAAAATAAACTATGAGGAAAAGAAGACAATTTAAAAAAAGCTGGATAAGAGCGTAAAACAACCTTTTGAGGGGAATGAAGGCAGAGATTGTAGAAGAGGTGTACCAAAGACAGAAAACAAGGATAAAATAATAAGTCAAGAACGAAAGGTGGTATATAAGTGGAATTTTATCAGTGGCATGCTGTTCCCGACAGCAGAAATAGAAATGTGCGTCATATCCGCTCTCTTTTTCCCATTTCCCATACGATTACCATTGAAATTGAAAGCGCCAGCGGCATGCATTCTGGCAGTGGGAAGCTTTTCAGTGGTGAAACTCACCATCCACTGACAATGCTGTAGCTACGGGTGGGCTATAAAAGAGGCTTTTGGTCAAACTGGGAGGCTGGCTCTGCATCACAGCCAAAACCTTTCTGCCCAACTCCACCACAATGGTGTCATGGGTGTTTTTTCAAATTTAAATTTCACTTATAAATAGTTCATATTACATTGGTTTCATTTTATTCATGTGTTCATCATCATTATTTGTTGAGACCAGCTTATTCAGGGAGCTAAATGTACTGGCATGCCTCCTTTGGCACATATTGATAGTTACATGGGAGTTAGGGACAGTTCCTTCATTGTGGAAAAACTATTTTTTTTTGTTCAATTTATTGAATGTTCATATTAGTGGTCAATGTTGTGCTTGTCAGTCTGCGGCACATGGCTGAACTTGCATGCTCAGCTGGCTCTCCATTCGATGCAATGCAAAGGACATTTTCCCTGATCACTCTCAGCAGAGATTATTGAAATGTTGTAGGTGAACTCAAAATCCTGTAAGGACCTTGTCAGCCAACACCCTGTGATGGACCTATATTTGAGCAGAACTGACACCACCCTTGAGGCACCTCATTTTCTTACCTTGGCAGTGACCATCACCCTCCTACTACAACGTTGGCAACAATGGGCAGAAGACGCTGCTGACTGGTGGGATCAACACTGAGCCGCCCCATGACGGGGAGATCCAATACGGCGGCTATTGCAGCCTGAGAAGCCGGCGTCCACTTGGGTTGTGGATTGAGACCAGTGGGGAAAGGGTAAAAGAGCATGAGGAGAACGGCAGAGGCACAGGGTAAAAGCGCAAGGAGAGCAGCAGAGTCACGGTAAGAGCGCGAGGAAAGCGGCAGAGACACAGCGTAAAAGCGCAAGGAGAGCGGCAAAGTCACGGTGTGAGCGCAAAGAGAGCGGCAGAGTCACGGTAAGAGCCAAGGAGAGCCGCAGAGACATAGAGTAAGACTGCAGGGAGCGGACTCAGGGTGGAGCATGGAAGTGAAACTTCAAAAGGAGCAGCACAGCACACCCTCATTGAATCCAGAGACTGAGCTCCTGAGATGACGTCAGGACTCAGAAAATGATGCAGAGCAAAAGGAAGCAGCTGATTGATCTGGGGAGAAGAGCAGCACAAGCAGGGGCAAGAGGAGCAGCAGCGGGGCGAGAGGAGCAGCATCGGGGCGAGAGGAGCAGCATCGGGGCGAGAGGAGCAGCAGCGGGGCGAGAGGAGCAGCAGCGGGGCGAGGGGAGCAGCAGCGGGGCGAGGGGAGCAGCAGCGCGGCGAGGGGAGCAGCAGCGGGGCGAGGGGAGCAGCAGCGGAGCGAGAGGAGCATCAGCAGAGCGAGAGGAGCAGCAGTGCAAGCAGGAGCAAGACTGAAAGGCATGAGGGGGAGTGGAAAATGTGACATCACTGACAGGTAGACGAGCAGAGGACGATGAATGTGTGTTAGTCCCCATCCTGCAGCAAAGCCTGGTCTCTAGTCGTCTTGGATCTCTCTGCCACTGGGCCAAAACCTTGCTCCACTGGGCCCGGGTGGCGTTTGGTCTGCTACAACCACCCTTCATGCACAGACATCTTCCACTCCACCCACCCAAATTAATTTCAGCACCTGCACCCTCATGGACAATCTCAACAACAACAGACCTGAACGTCGCACCCCCATCATAGAGCCTGGGAACTCCAACGCCTCAAGTTGACATAACTGCCCTGTGCGAGACACAACTGGCAGGTGATGACCAACTTAAAGAACAAGGTGGCAAATATACCTTCTTTTGGAAAGGCAAACCAGAAAATGAACGCCATCTCTACAGGGTCGGCTTCTCTGTAAAAAATGAGTTGGTCGGACATCTCAAAGAACCTCCCTGTGTGGTGAGCGAACAACTCATGACCCCACAGCTTACCCTGGCCCACAAACAACATATCTCAGCCATCAGTGCCTACACCCCAACCTTAGATGCAACAGAGGAGACAAAAGTGGCATTCTATTCCATCCTCGACCAATCACCATCCTGCATCCCAAAGGAAAACATGCTGATTCTCCTTGGTAACTTCAATGCTAGAGTCGTGAAGGATGCAAACCTTTGGAAAGGCATGTTAGGCAGGGAAGACATGGGGAAAACCTGACAAAATTTTTAGAGCATGACTTGGTCATCACAAACACCCTGTTCCGCCAGTGGGACAAGCAGAAGACCTCATGGCAAAAGCCAAACACCGGGACCTAATAGACTGTGTCATCGTCTGGGCAAGGGACCTCAATGATATCCACATCACCCACGTCATGACCGTAACTGATGCCTGTTGGACTGACCACCGCCTAATCTGCTCTACCACTTCTATCACCCTGGCCCCAAACCGACACAGGCAGAGGAAACTCTGCCATAGGAGATTCAATGTTACTGGACTCAAAGACCCTGAGAAGAAAGAGTTACTCAGCTGGTGTCTCACAGCTAACCTGGCGACAACCAAGGAGCTAGAGCTGCAGAACACCGCCGTAAAAGCCACCATAGTCAGCACCAACGAAGAGACGCTCGGGCTCTTGACCAAGAAATGCCAAGACTGGTTCGATGAGAACGATCAGGAGATCCAGGATCTCCTTGACCGCAAGCGCAAGGCGTTCTTGAACTGGAAGCTCCACCAAAACCCGAGAGAGAGAGGAAACAAGCCTATAGGCAACTGAAGGCCGATGTGCAACAACGAACCCGCGACCTAAAGAACAGGTGGAAAGAGAGCAGGATATTCAGCAACTCGCTGACAACCACGATGTGCACGGCCTGTTCACAATCAAAACAATCTATGGTCAATTACAAAGGGGCCCTCCCCATTGAGAGCCAAAACGGAGAGGCTCTCATCAAAGGCAGAGGCAGTCAGCGCCCACTGGAGAGAACACTTCTAGGACCTCCTCAACCAAGACACAGCCTTTGACACAAGCATCCTTGACACCATCCTATGCTACCTGCCACCATCTCAGCGCAACCCCAGCTCACCATGAGGTCTAAAAAAACATCCTACAGATGAAGAACAACAAGGCCTCTGGCTCCGATGGAATCCCTGCAGAAGTGCGGCAGAGATGCACACTTGATAAGAATCCACAATCCCATCACTCTTGTCTGGAAGGAAGAGAGCATGTTGCATGATCTCAAAGATGCCTTAATTGTGACCATCTTCAAGAAATGAGACAGGATCGACTGTGGAAATTACAGAGGGATTTCCCTACTCTCTGCAAGAAAGGTCATCGCGAGAGTACTCCTCAACCGCCTCGTCCCAGTGGCTGAAGAGCTCCTCCTTGAGTCCCAGTGTGGCGTCCGCCCATCAAGAGGCTCAATGGACATGATCTTCAGCGTGCAACAAATCCAGGAAAAGTGCAGGGAGCAGCATCAACCTAGCAACGGCCTTCAATTCTGTGGAGCAGAAATTCGTCACCATTCTCCATCTGCTTCACAATGACATGACAGTAAGGGGGAAAGTGACAGGCAGAGAAGCCACAGTCAAAAATCAAAAAGGGTCTCAGTACAGGGTACAGTGACTGAGGAGAGTGTGAAAAGGGAGGCGGCCAATGCAGGATTGAGGGTGGTGTACCTAAATGCGCGCAGTATAAGGAACAAGGTAAATTAGACTGGGATCTAAATATCCAAGGACATATGTCCTATCGAAAGGACGGGCAGATGGGCGAAGGGGGCGGGGTTGCATTGTTAGTAAGGAATGAAGTTAAATCGATAGCAAGGAGCGATATAGGATCAGAAGGCATAGAATCTCTGTGGGTAGACTTGAGGAATCGCAAAGGTAAAAAGACCCTGATGGGAGTTATGTATAGGCCCCCTAGCAGTAGTCAGGATGTGGGGCAGAAAATAAATCAGGAGATAGAAAAGGCATGTAAAAAAAGGCAATATTACAATAATCATGGGGGACATCAATATGCAGGTGCACTGGGAAAATCAGGTTGATAGTAGACACCAAGAAATGTAATTTGTGGAATATCTAAGAGATTTTTTTTGGAGCAGCTTATGACAGCCTACTAGGGAACAGGCAATTCTGGATTTGGTGATGTGTAATGAGGCAGACTTGATTAGGGAACTTAAGGTGAAGGAACACTCCGGGAGCGGTGACCACAATATGATAGAATTTACCCTGCAGTTTGAGAAGGAGCAGCTTCAATCAGATGTAACGATATTACAATTAAATAAGAGTAACTACAAAGACATGAGGGAGGAGATGGCCAGAGTTGATGAAAAAGGAGCCTAGCAGGGAAGACAGTGGAACAGCAATGGCAGGAGTTTTGGGGGTTATTAGGGAGGTACAACAGAAATTCATCCCAAGGAGGAAACATGCTAAGGGGAGGACAAGGCATCCATTGCTGACGAGGGATGTCAAGGACAACATAAAGGCTAAAGAAAAAGCATACAAAGTGGCAGGAATTAGTGGGAGACTAGAGGATTGGGAAGCCTTTAAAAGCGAGCCGAGGTCAACTAAAAAAGCAATAAGGGGTGAGAAGATGAAGTATGAGTGCAAGCTAGCTAGTAACATAAAGAAAGATAGGAAGAGATGTTTTCAATATATAAAAGGTAAGAGGGAGGCAAAAATAGACATTGGACCACTAGAAAATGTGGCTGGAGAAGTAATAAGAGGAAACAAAGAAATGGCAGACGAACTGAATAGTTACTTTGCATCAGTCTTCACGGTGGAAGACACCAGTGGGATGCCAGAGCTCCAGGAGAGCCAGGAACAGAGATGAGTGCAGTGACCATTACTAAGGAGAAGGTTCTGGGGAAACTGAAAGGTCTGAAGGTGGATAAGTCACCTGGACCGGATGGACTACACCCCAGGGTCCTAAAAGAGATAGCTGGGGAAATTGTGGAGGCATTAGCGATGATCTTTCAGGAATCACTGGAGGCAGGAAGGGTCCCAGAGGACTGGAAGGTAGCTCATGTAAAACCACTGTTTAAGAAGGGAGGGAGGCAGAAGACATAAGAACATAAGAACTAGGAGCAGGAGTAGGCCATCTGGCCCCTCGAGCCTACTCCACCATTCAATGAGATCATGGCTGATCTTTTGTGGACTCAGCTCCACTTTCCGGCCCGAACACCATAACCCTTAATCCCTTTATTCTTCAAAAAACTATCTATCTTTATCTTAAAAACATTCAATGAAGGAGCCTCTACTGCTTCACTGGGCAAGGAATTCCATAGATTCACAACCTTTTGGGTGAAGAACATAGAACATAGAACACTACAGCGCAGTACGGGCCCTTTGGCCCTCGATGTTGCGCCGACCTGTGAAACCATCTGAAGCCTATCTGACCTACATTATTCCATTTTCATCCATATGTCTATCCAGTGACCACTTAAATGCCCTTAAAGTTGGCGAGTCTACTACTGTTGCAGGTAGGGCGTTCCACACCCCTACTACACTCTGAGTAAAGAAACTGCCTCTGATATCTGTCCTATATCTATCACCCCTCAATTTAAAGCTATGTCCCCTCGTGTTGGTCATCACCATCCGAGGAAAAATACTCTCACTGTCCACCCTATCTAACCCTCTGACTATCTTATATGTCTCTATTAAGTCACCTCTCAGCCTTCTCCTCTCTAACGAAAACAACCTCAATTCCCTGAGCCTTTCCTCGTAAGACCTTCCCTCCATACCAGGCAACATCCTAGTAAATCTCCTCTGAACCCTTTCCAAAGCTTCCACATCCTTCCTATAATGTGGTGACCAGAACTGCACGCAGTACTCCAGGTGCGGCCGCACCAGAGTTTTGTACAGCTGCAGCATGACCTTGTGGTTCCGAAACTCAATCCCCCTGCTTATAAAGGCTAGCACACCATATGCCTTCTTAACAGCCCTATTAACCTGGGTGGCAACTTTCAGGGATTTATGTACCTGGATGCCGAGATGTCTCTGTTCATCTACACTACCAAGAATCTTGCCATTAGCCCAGTACTCTGCATTCCTGTTACTCCTTCCAAAGTGAACCACCTCACACTTTTCCGCATTAAACTCCATCTGCCACCTCTCAGCCCAGCTCTGCAGCTTATCTATGTCCCTCTGTATCCTATAACATCCTTCAGCACTATCCACAACTCCACCGACCTTCGTGTCATCTGCAAATTTACTAACCCATCCTTCTACACCCTCTTCCAGGTTATTTATAAAAATGACAAACAGCAGTGGCCCCAAAACAGATCCTTGCGGTACACCACTAGTAACTGAACTCCAGGATGAACATTTGCCATCAACCACCACCCTCTGTCTTCTTTCAGCTAGCCAATTACTGATCCAAACCGCTAAATCACCTTCAATTCCATACTTCCTTATTTTCTGCAATAGCCTACCGTGGGGAACCTTATCAAACGCCTTACTGAAATCCATATACACCACATCAACAGCTTTACCCTGATCCACCTGTTTGGTCACCTTCCCAAAAAACTCAATAAGGTTTGTGAGGCATGACCTACCCTTCACAAAACCGTGTTGACTATCGCTAATCAACTTGTTCTTTTCAAGATGATTATAAACCCTATCTCTTATAACCTTTTCCAACATTTTACCCACAACCGAAGTAAGGCTCACAGGTCTATAATTATCAGGGTTGTCTCTACTCCCCTTCTTGAACAAGGGGACAACATTTGCTATCCTCCAGTCTTCCGGCACTATTCCTGTCGACAAAGACGACATAAAGATCAAGGACAAAGGCTCTGCAATCTCCTCCCTGGCTTCCCAGAGAATCCTAGGATAAATCCCATCTGGCCCAGGGGACTTATCTATTTTGACATTTTCCAAAATTGCTAACACCTCCTCCTTTTCAACCTCAATTCCATCTAGCCTGGTCGACTGAACCTGAGTGTTCTCCTCGACAACATTGTCTTTCTCCAGTGTAAACACTGACGAAAAATATCCATTTAACGCTTCCCCTATCTCCTCTGATTCCACACACAACTTTCCACTACTATCCTTGATTGGCCCTAATCTTACTCTAGTCATTCTTTTGTTCCTGATATACCTATAGAAAGCCTTAGGGTTTTCCTTGATCCTATCCGCCAACGACTTTTCGTGTCCTCTCCCCTCTCTTCTTAACTCTCCCTTTAGGTCCTTCCTGGCTAACTTGTAACTCTCAAGTGCCCTAACTGAGCCTTCATGTCTCATCCTAACATAAGATGTTCCGGGAAATTATAGGCCGGTTAGCCTGACTTTGGTCATTGGCAAGATTTTAGAGTCTGTTATTAGAACATAGAACATAGAACGATACAGCGCAGCACAGGCCCTTCGGCCCTCGATGTTGCACCGACATGGAAAAAAACTAAAGGCCATCTAACCTACACTATGCCCTTAGCATCCATATGCTTATCCAATAAATTTTTAAATGCCCTCAATGTTGGCGAGTTCACTACTGTTGCAGGTAGGGCATTCCACGGCCTCACCACTCTTTGCGTAAAAAACCCACCTCTGACCTCTGTCCTATATCTATTACCCCTCAATTTAAGGCTATGTTGCGAGATCGCGAAGTACTTGGAAGTGTATGGTAAAATAGGACTGAGTCAGCATGGCTTTGTCAAAGGGAGGTCGTGTCTGACACATCTGTTAGAGTTCTTTGAGGAGGTGACAAGGAAGTTAGACAAAGGAGAACCAGTGGACGTGATTTTTTTAGATTTCCAGAAGGCCTTTCACAAGTGGCGCATAGCAGACTGTTAAATAAGTTAAGACCTCATGGTGTCCAGGATAAGATCCCGGCATGGATAGAGGATTGGCTGACTGGCAGAAGGCAGAGAGTGGGGTTAAAGGGGTCTTTATCAGGATGGCAGCCGGTGACTAGTAGTGTGCCTCAGGGGTCTGTGCTGGGACCACAACTTTTTACAATATACATTAATGATCTGGAAGAAGGTACTGAGGGCACTTTTGCTACGTTTGCAGATGATACAAAGATCTATAGAGGGACAGGTAATATTGAGGAAGCAAGGGGATTGCAGAAGGACTTGGACAAGCTAGGAGAGTGGGCAATGAAGTGGCAAATGAAATACAATGTGGAAAAGTGTCAAGAAGGAGGAATTTAGGCATAGACTATTTTCTAAATGGGGAAATGCTTCGGAAAGCAGAAGCACAAAGGGACTTGGGAGTCCTTGTTCACGATTCTCTTAAGGTTAATGTGCAGGTTCAGTCGGCAGTTAAGAAGGCAAATGCAATGTTAGCATTCATGTCAAGAGGGCTAGAATACAAGACTAGAGATGTACTTCTGAGGCTGTATAAGGCCAGAATCCAGACCACCCTAACCTCTGTCATTGAACTGCAGTACGCAGAAAATGCCTGTGTGTGCGCACATTCAGAGGCCGGGCTACAAATTATCGTCGACAAATTCACCAAAGCATATGAAAGAATGGGCCTCAGACTAAACATCAAGAAAACAAAGGTTCTCTACCAGCCGGCTCTTGCCACACAAAAGTGACCCCCCCCCCCCCCGGCGCCACCCCCCCACCAAGCATCAAGATCCACGGTGAACCTTGGACAATACCTCGGAAGACTCCTCTTGGTGCGAGCAGGCATTGATGACAAACCCAACATTGACTCCAATGCGCTAGTGCAGTCTTCAGACTTCAGCTGAGGAGCAGCATATTCGAAGACCGAGACCTGAAACCTAGCACCAAGCTCATGGTCGACAGAGCAGACATGGCCTCTGCCCTCCTGTGTGTATCAGAATGATGGACAATGTATAGCAGACACCTCAGATCCTTTGAGAGATATCACCAACGCTGCCTCCGCAAAATCCTGCAAATCCACTGGCAGGATAGGCGTACCAATGTGAGCATCCTCTCCCAGGCTAATATCCCCAATATCGAGGCACTGGGCACTGGTCACACCCGTCCAGCTGCAATGGGTGGGCCACATTGCCCGCATGCCCAACACACGACTCCCAAAACTAGTGCTCTACTCCGAGCTCCGTAACGGCAAGCAATCATTAGGAGGGCAGAGGAAACGCTAGAAGGACACTCTGAAAGCCTCCCTAAATAAATGCAAAATCCCCATCAACATGTGGGAATCGCTTGCCTTAGAATGCACAAGCTGGAGAAAACGCTTCCGCGAAGGCGCCAATCTTGTTCTCCTACTCTCTTCCCTCTTGCTATTAAGTTCAACAGGGAAAACCGCTGACCTCACACAACTGCACAATGCTGACAGGTGCAATAAGATTCTAGTGCACTGCTGGTTTTATGTTGGAGTTAAGACTTTATTTTTACAAGTTTTACATTAATGAGTATTCATGGCAAGTAAATTTAATACTGTATGAACCTGTCACAGGATGGCATGAGGCGCTGGTTCTAGCATGGAGGCCTTGGTAACTGCCTCATTTTCGTTTTCCCCTGCAAAATTTACCTCGTCAGAAAGTGGTGTCCGCGGTGAGGATTTGGAGGCAGTTCAGACAGCATTTTAAGTTTGGCTCAGGTCATGGGAAAGAAGAGGCTGGGGAGATTTGGGGACCTGTTTGTGGAGGGTAGGTTTGTTGGTTTTGAAGAGCTGTTGGACAAATTCCAATTCCCCAAGTCTAATTTATTTCGGATATTTTCAGGTTTGCGACTTCTTGCCGAAGCAGATCTCTTCATTTCCCTTGGCACCTTTGCCCTCCCTCTTGAATAGAATTTTATCTCATGCCGAGGTGGGTGAGGGCAGGATTTTGGACGTTTATGGCCAGATCCTATCGGCGGAGAAGGCTCTGTTGGGTTGGGGTGACGAGGAAGGAAGTGGGAAGGTGAGCTGAGTCCGGTTTCCGATGGAGGTATGGTTGGGGGGGGGGGGGGGGGGGGGGGGGGGGGGCGGTTGAGGTGGAGTGAGGCCTAAGGTGATCTGCCTGCTCTCACCCCAATTGAGGCCTTTTAGTGGCCAATTAATGGCTGAAATTCTGAGGCCGGCAAGAGGAGGATGTCAGGGTGGTGGGACAGCACTTTATCTTTTGTGGGCCTCAGGTCAGAACAGAGGAGGGGTGCCTCCCTCATACGTCCCCTTTCAAAGAACAAAAAAAAGTACAGCACAGGAACAGCCCCCCCCCCCCCCCCCCCCCCCCCAACATGGACCGCAGTAATAGGGGACCTCTGTAATAGGGGGACCCTCCCAGGGACCCCTACCTAAAAAACAAACCCTCCACAGACCCCCCCCCCCTCCCTCAGAAAAGGGACCCCAGTCCAGGCAGGGGCTGTGGGAAGCATTATAGCTGTGGTACCTTGCTGCTCCTTTGAAGAAGAGCAGCTGTGCCTTCTCTGGTCCCCACAGATCTACTGGCTGTAGTCCATTCATAGTTGTTTATGATTGACAGCTCATAAAAACCATCTGTAGCTTTGATCCATTCACATCCCTTCTCCTTCAGTGGTCTAATTGGTGAAACCCCCAATGTTTGTAAACACGGCCCACATCAAAGAGATGAAAGTGTACCAAGTGCATTCCAATCACTCAAGTGTGATTTCACTGCACTTACCTCTCTTTGTACTGGCCAATGTTAACAAACATTTTCTTCTCTTGGTGTTTCTTATCATGATTTTCTGAGTCAATATCCTTCCTCCCTATTGTATAGACTTCCTCATTTACTAACACTGTTACCTCCTTTCCCTATCCTTTCTAAATAATGAATATCCCTGGATGTTCAGTCCCCCCCCCCCCCCCCCCCTTGATAACCCTGCAGCCATGTCTCTGTAATTGCAACTATATCATAACTGTAGATATTTGTGCTGTTAATTCATCTATCTTATTGTGAATGCTCTGCGCATCAGGACACAAAGCCTTTAGACCTGTATTTTGGGGTTACTGGGTTATGGGGATAGGGTGGAGGCGTGGACTTGAGTAGGGTGCTGTTTCCAAGAGCTGGTGCAGACTCGATGGGCCGAATGGCCTCCTTCTATCCTGTAAATTCTATGATTCTATGATTTTTAACCTTGTGAAACACCTTTGCTTTATTTTGCATTATAGCCCCATTTGTTTTTCACCCTTGTTTTTTCTGTCTTCCACTTTTGCTTCTTACATTTCTGTCTTTTGCTTCTAATCCTTGTTTTTCCCACCTCAGTTTCCTTTCTCAGGTTCCCATCCCCATGCCATTCGAGTATAAATCCTCCCCGACAGCACTAGCAAAACCCACTCCCCGGGAGAACATTGGCCCTGGTTCTGCCCAGATGCAACCAATCCTGCTTGTACCAGCCCCACCTTCTCCAGAACCAGTCCCAATGTTCCAGGAATCTGAATCCCTCTTTCCTACACCATTTCTCCAGCCACATAATCATCTGGCATATTCTATTACTTTTACTCTTGCTAGCGGTATCAGCAGTAATCCTGCGGTTACTACCTTTGTGATCCTATGTTTTAATTTACCTCCTAATTCTCTATATTCTGTTGTACGATCTCATCCCTTTTCAAACCTATGTTGTTGGTAGCAATATATACCGCAACCATTGGCTGTTCACCTTTCCCCTTCAGAATGTCCTTCACCAGCTCCAAGACATCCTTGAACATAGAACATAAAACATACAGTGCAGAAGGAGGCCATTCGGCCCATCGAGTCTGCACTGACCCACTTAAGCCCTCACTTCCACCCTACCCCTGTAACTCAATAACCCCATCTGACCTTTTTGGTCACTAAGGGCAATTTATCATGGCCAATCCACCTAACCTACACGTCTTTGGACTGCGGGAGGAAACCGGAGCACCCGGAGGAAACACATGCAGACACGGGGAGAACGTGCAAACTCCGCACAGACAGTGACCCAGCAGGGAATTGAACCTGGGAGCCTGGCACTGTGAAGCCACAGTGCTACCCACTTGTGCTACCGCGCTGCCCGTCAGGGAGGCAACACACCATCTTGGAGTCTGTTTTGCAGCCACAGAAGCACCTATCTGTTCCCCTTACTGTTGAATCCCCTATCACTACAGCCTTGCCATTATTCTTCCTCCCCTCCTTGCAGCAGCACCACCCATGGTATTATGGACTTGGTTTCCACTACGATACCCTGAGAAGTCATCCCCCTCAACAGGATCTAAAACAGTATAACTATTAGAGAAGGGTCAGCCACAAGTGTCTCCTGCATTACCTGACTTTGTCTACTCTGCCTGGTGGTCATCCATCCTCTTTCTGCCTGTTCGATCTTTACCAATGGTGTGACCACTTTACTGAATGTGTTGTCCACAACAATCGCAGCATTGCGGACAATCTCCAGCAAGTCCACCTGCCTCTCCAGCTCCAAAATGCAGTTAGCCATTAGCTGAAGTTGGATACACTTCCTACACATGTGATCACCAGGGACCATCACATGTGACAGATAGATATTTTTAAATTTTGTTTTTATTCCAATTAAGGGGCAATTTAGCATGGATAATCCACTACATTACACATCTTTGGGTTGTGGGGGAGACCCATGCAGACATGGGGAGAATGTGCAAACTCCTCACGGTCAGTGTCCTGGGGCTGGGATCAAACCAGGGCCCTTGGTACCGTGAGGCAGCAATGCTAACTACCGCCCTCTTGTGACAGATAGGTGATGAGTCACAGATGATAGAAAGGTAATGAACATGACTTGTGCATGAATTGGATTATAGTGAGGGAAGTTGTACATCATTAACCTCACTCTCGTTCTGATTTATCTTCATTCAGTGGCAAGACAAGCCTAGACTTCACTGGAGATAGATGGGAGTAGTTTATCGGTCCTGACAGTAGGTCTGTAGGACACAGTATAAATCAAAAAATAATGGGGCCTGTAAGAAAAATGCTGCAGAAATTGGATCAATATTCTTCGTACCTATTGGATGAATGAAATTGGTGCAGGTAGCTAGGACAGTAACTCCATAAAGTGTATTCAGAAAATTTTCTCAGAACAATACATTCTGGAACCAACCAGGGAGAAGTCTATTTTAGATCTAGTAATGTGTAAGGACCTTCTAGACAAGAATGATCATAACATGATGAATTTCATATTCAATTTGAGGAAGAAAAACTTGAATCCAAAACTAGTCCAAAACCTAAATAAAGGCAAGGATATGAGAAAGAGTTTGCTAAAGTTAACTGGGAAATTAGATTTAATGGTAGAGAAGCAGTGGTAAACATAGAATTTACAGTGCAGAAGGAGGCCATTCGGCCCATCGAGTCTGCACCGGCTCTTGGAAAGAGCACCCTACCCAAGGTCAACACCTCCACTATATCCCCATAACCCAGTAACCCCACCCAACACTAAAGGCAATTTTGGACACTAAGGGCAATTTATCATGGCCAATCCACCTAACCTGCACATCTTTGGACTGTGGGAGGAAACCGGAGCACCCGGAGGAAACTCACGCACACACTGGGAGAATGTGCAGACTCCGCACAGACAGTGACCCAAGCTGGAATCAAACCTGGGACCCAGGAGCTGTGAAGCAATTGTGCTATCCACAATGCTACCGTGCTGCCCTAACATGTCTGGAGATAATTGGTATTGCTCAACAAAGATATATTTCATTGAGACAGAAAGACTGAATGCATCATCCGTGGTTAATTAAAAAGTTACGGATGGACCAAATTGAAAGAAAAGCCATACAATGCTGAAAAGGTTAGTGGTAGGGCAAAGATTAGGAAGGTGTTAGAAACCATCAAAGCATGACAAAAGATATAGAGGGTCATTAGAGTGAGAGAATAAAAGCTTCTAGAAGTAGGTTGGTTCTTTGGAGGATGAGACTGTATTTGGATTTCCAAAGGGTCTTTAACATGGCACTAGTTAAAAGAAATTAGTGCATAAGCAAGGTCTTAGTGCTGAGGGTGATATATTAGCATGGTTAGAGGGTTGACTAACTAACAGGAAACAGCGAGTCAGGATAAATGGGTCATTTGCAGCTAAGTAAACTAATGATTGGAATGCCGTACGGTTAATGCTAGGGCCTTAACTATTTATGATCTAACTAATGACCTGGATGAAGGAACCCCTGTACTGTAGCCAACCTTGGTGAAGGTGCTGGTGAATAGCTTTCTTGAACCGCTTCAGTCCATGGATGATCCAACGGCCAAAGTGCGCTGGGAAAGCAGCTTGCTGCAGTGCAGCGTGTCCGATAAAAGCCGGGAGACCCCACTCCCGGGATCTATCCAGCTCCCCATGCCTCGCGAGATCTTGTGAGACCTTGCGATGTAAATCCTTTTGGTAAATTTGCATATTAGAGCAAGGGAGTGAGCCTCACTCTAATGTGCAGATTCCTGAGGTAGCTGAGGCTTTGGGATTCAATCCCTTTGCCTCGGAGACCTTGGGCAACTGCTATTCAGCACTGGTCCCCACAAACACAGACCAGATGCAACGGCTCTTGGGGTCTCCCAGGGGATTGGAGCCCCCCAGCTGCATGCCGTTTGGGCAGCATGGTACCCTGGCACTGCTGTTACCAGTCTGGCACTGCTGAGGTGTTCAGGTGGCACTGCCAGCTCGCATATGCACTGCCAGGTTGGTGGTGCCAAGCTGCCACTTTTTGTGCGTCATTGGACTGGGAGTGCCCCGCATGAGTGCAGCGGGAGACTGGGGACTCTCATTGTGTGTTCAGGCTGGGGGGGGGAGGTTGGGCATCGTTTTGGGGGCTTTGGAGATTGGGGCACCATATGTGTGGCCTCGACTGCACATTCCCCGTTCAGGCCCCTTATTCAACGTGAGTCACGTTGAATAGCCATGTGTTTCTCAGCACTGCGACGCCAGGAAACACCCAGCTAAATGCGCTCATGAGGGATTTTGTTCCCTTTGGGAGAATCTTGCCCTACGTGGTATTTACACATGTACTTAGAAATGGAGTTCCAGAATTTTCATCCAGCAATAATGAAGGAACGGTGATACAATTCCAAGTCAGGATGCTGTGTGTGGTTTGGAGGGAAACTTGGAAGTGATGTTTCCTTACGTCTACTGCCTTTGTTCTTCTAGGTGGTAGAACTTGTGGATTAAAGAAACCTTGGTGAATTGCTGCAGTACATGTTATTGTGATCAAGGTGTGCCAATTAAGTAAGCTGCTTTGTCTTGGGTAGTTTCAAGCTTTTTGACTTGTTGGAGCTGGACTCAAATAGGCAAATGGGGAGAAAGGTAAGTGCGAGATGCTACTTTTGCGAAGCTAATAGCGGAGCATGTAATCTGTCAACAACTTGTGGCAATTCACGTTCGGCTATTTTCTTCCTTAATTTTCCTGTTGATTAATAAAGGCGTGTGTTTTCCAGAAGTTCACGTTTTTTCAGCAATCCGGGCTATTGTTAAGCGCGTATAATGTGAATAGAGTCTCCAAGTGGTTAAGTGTGTTTATATACTCATTTTCCTGTTTACCATAATCACAAAACAAAAGTTATAATTAGCTTCTTGATTCTCTTGCAAAGTCCAAGTTTCCTTGGTCTTCTCATAACCCAGCTCATAATCAACTTTATGTTTCTTTGAACTTGCAGGTGGTTGAATGTTTCCTTTGTGTGTTGATGACACACATCTAGGCACATCAACTCCATACTCCCAGAATGCCTAGATCCACTGCAATTTGCATACCACCGCAACTGGTCCACAGCAGATGCCATCTGCCTGGCCCTATACTCATCCCTGGAACATCTTGACAACAAGGACTCCTCCTATTTATTGACTACAGCTCCGCCTTCAACACCATAATCCTAGCCAAGCTCATAGGTGCAAGTTCGATATGGGGGTAAGGTGTGCTGGTGTGCCTCTCAAGCCATTTTAACTCGCATGCCTCATTACTGTCTGCCTCCCAGTTACCTTTCTCACTCCACCCCAGCGGGAATTAGCAAGTGGCCAGCAAACTCACGAGCAGAACTTGAATGGAAGGAGGCCACAGCAGGGGACCCGAGAGCACGGCCCTCAGCAGTAAGGTAAGTGAATCGGGATGACCAGGGAAGGGGAGGCCAAAGATTTCCTGTCCTACTGGTGCACAAGGAATGTCAAAAACATGAAACGAAGAAATTACCTTTCCGGCCAACGTTTAAAAAAGTTTTATTTTTTATAAATTTAGAGTACCCAATTATTATTTTTTACCAATTAAGGGGCAATTTAGCGTGGCCAATCCACCTACCCTGCACATCTTTGGGTTGTGGGGTGAAACCCATGCAGACATGGGGAGAATGTGAAAACTCCACACGGACAGTGACCCAGGGCCGGGATTCGAACCCAGGTCCTCAGCGCCGTAGGCTCAGTGCTAACCACTGCGCCATGCGCTGCCCCTTCCGGCCAACTTTTGAATGTGATCCTGTTTGTATCCCGGCTTCTCTTACAACTTTTTCACTGGATATTGTCCACATGCCCATTAAAATTGTGTTGGCACACGACTTTAGTGCTTGCATACTTAGTATGAAGCCCCCTCCTACTTACTGTGAGGGTATCAGTCACTGTCTGAAACATGCATCTTAGACTGGCAGGCAGGGGGTGGGAATGGAGTGCAAACTTGCAGGAAAGACGCTGTCTCTATTTTAACTTCCTACACAATCCATTCTTCACTGACCACAAAGAATTGGTGCTTCGGAATCAACTTTATGTTTCTTTGAACTTGCAGGTGGTTGAATGTTTCCTTTGTGTGTTGATGACACACATCTAGGCACATCAACTCCATACTCCCAGAATGCCTAGATCCACTGCAATTTGCATACCACCGCAACCGGTCCACAGCAGATGCCATCTGCCTGACCCTACACTCATCCCTGGAACATCTTGACAACAAGGACTCCTACATCAGACTCCTATTTATTGACTACAGCTCCGCGTTCAATACCATAATCGTAGCCAAGCTCATATCAAAGCTCCAAAACCTAGGACTTGGCTCCTCACTCTGCAACTGGATCCTTGACTTCCTGACCCATAGACCCCAATCAGTAAGAATAAACAACAACGCCTCCTCCACGATAATCCTCAATACCGGGGCCCCGCAAGGCAGGGTACTTTCCCCCCTACTATACTCCCTATACATGCACGACTGCATGGCAAAATTTGACTCCAACTCCATCTACATGTTTGCTGACAACATGACCGTAGTGGGTCGGATCTCGAACAATGATGACTCAGAATACAGGAGGGAGATAGAGAACCCAGTGGAGAAGTGTAACGGCAACAATCTCTCCCTCAATGTCAGCAAAACTAAAGAGCTGGTCATTGACTTCAGAGAGAAAAGCATTGTACACACCCCTATCTGCATCAACAAGGCCGAGATGGACATGGTTGACAACTTCAAATTCCTAGGTGTGCACATCACCAGCAATCTGTCCTGGTCCACCCACGTCGACGCTACGACCAAGAAAGCACAACAGCGCCTATACCTTCTCAGGAAACTAAGGAAATTCGGCATGTCCACATTAACTCTTACTAACTTTTACAGATGCACCATAGAAAGCATCCTACCTGACTGCATCGCAGCCTGGTATAGCAACTGCTCAGCCCAAGACCGGAAGAAAATACAGAGAGTTGTGAACACCGCACAGTCCATCACCTCCTATCCATTGACTGTCTACATCTTCTGCTGCCTTGGGAAAGCGGGCAGCATAATCAAAGACCCCTCCCACCCGGCTTACTTACTCTTCCAACTTCTTCCATCGGGCAGGAGATACAAAAGTCTGAGAACACGTGCTAACAAATTCAAAAACAGCTTGTTCTCGACTGTTACCAGACTCCTAAACAACCCTCTCATGGACTTATGGACTGATCTGATCTCTACTGAGTAGTACTACACTCCTGTGTGCTTCACCCGATGCCTGTGTTGTGTATTTTATGTTTGCCCGATTATGTATTTTCTTTTCATGTACGGAATGATCTGTTTGAGCTGCATGTAGAACAATACTTTACACCAGGGGTGGGCAAACTACGGCCAGCGGGCTGCATGCGGCCCGCCAAAGGTCTTTATGCGGCCCGCCAAAGGTCTTTATGCGGCTCACCAAGTCATTTAAAAAAAATAATTAAAAAAATAAATAAATTTTTTTTTTTAAGGTTAATGGGGGGGTTGTTGGGTTACTTACTTGTATAGGGTGGATAAGTTGACTTGAGTAGGGTGATCATTGCTTGGCACAACGTCGAGGGCCGAAGGGCCTGTTCTGTGCTGTACTTCTATGTTCTATATGAGGCGCCCAGAATCATAACCGGGTGAAGTAATTATTTTACTTAATATACTATGCGGCCCTTTAAAATTGTGAATTTCTGAATGTGGCCCTTGCACGGAAAAGTTTGCCCACCCCTGCTTTACACTGTACCTCGGTACATGTGACAATAAACCAACTAATTCCAATCCCATTGTAGATGTGTTACTCAGTGTGGCCTGAGCATACTTTGCACTTTCAGCATGACTTCCCTAACCTAGTACTCTGCCGCTTTGATAATGTAATTATCTGTTCTATTTGTTCTTCTGCAATAGTTCTCATGTTGAGCATTAAATCTTTGAAGGTCCCTATTTTTAAAAAACATAATTCTTCGCTGTTTCAACACTTCATAAAGTTGAATATATGTGAACCAATTTTCATATTAACAGTAACCTGCACTTAACAGTATCAAATTTCATATGTCATTGATCTAAAGTTACATATTTTGTTGAACTTGTTTTGTATTTCCTGTTTTGTCATTTTGGAATTAAATGTTCACCTACTTTGGTATGCAAATTTGACCAATTTGCATTGAGATTTTGAATCTCTTGTCCTTTGGGAGTCATTAATTTCCTTGGGAATTCGCTTTTAGCTTCTATTTTACAGTGTGCAACCAGTTTCACAGGATTTACCAGCTTTGAGTTTATCTAGTAACCTTTCACAGTGTAGGTACAATACTTTGTAAGGCTTTCTAGAGTCCGTTTGGGATGCCACTTCCTCAAAGAAGTTTGTTCGGCAGGAACTTGCACATGCCAATCCATGTCAGCCACATCATTATTATGGAGATATGTTCAAGTTTTTTCCTGATAGTGGATTCTATTGATGTACATGAAGTTGATTTGTTAGGTCTGTAGTTGTTTGTATGTGTTTTGTCATTTTCTAAACATCTTTTATACATCTTGTATAAAAGCTCTTACTGAATGCTTAAATTCCAAGAGTGAGTCTTAAACTCTTCAGTTACAGTCAACTGTGAAGATGGATTCGGAGGCCTCTTAGATCACACACAGGAACAATTGATAATGTACCGTGAAGAGATGGCCCCCAGCAGTAAAGTGTACAGGCAGCATTTCACCGAGTATGGCATCAAGAAGACCGAGTGTTGGGACTCTTATTTTACCTTCTAATAAGAGTCGATAATCCAGTTGACTGGAGTTGTCAAAAATGTGACTTTATTGCTAATTATTCGCTTGAATGCACTTGAATAAAAATTGAATCAAAACTTAGAAACAAAACTTCAAACATTACATAATAAAAGGTCGAACACATGGCAAAAAGCATAAAACATAAATAAATCACTTTAACACAAACAGACAGATGATTCAAGAATTCAAGCATTCAGGAACAAAGATCTTGACCACGAGGCCCTACTTTTAAGTGAATTCTTATCTTTGTTTTAACCCCTCAATGGACATTACTTAAGACTGACTGGTGCCCTAACAAAACTAGCTCAGCGTCTGCATGCGCAGTCTCAGGAAAATTACTGAGTATGTTTCTCACGTGTTCCATGTTACACAGCTCGGCCCAGAGACCTTGCTGTAACTGATTAGTTGAATAGACTGAGAACTTTCCCATTGCTGAATACAATGGCTAGTTCATTATGTGAAATAATGACTGAAACAATGTCAGGATTCCCACAGTCAAAACAATGGCTAAGTCATTATGTGAAACAGTCACTGAAACAATGTCTGAATAGCTAAGACACTTTTAATAATTTTTTAAAATATAAATTTAGAGTACCCAATTCATTTTTTCCAATTAAGGGGCAATTTAACATGACCAATCCACCTACACTGCATATCTTTGGGTTGTAGGGGCGAAACCCATGCAAACACGAGGAGAATGTGAGAATGTGCAAACTCCACATGGACAGTGACCCAGAGCCCGGATCAAACCTCCGCGCGGTGAGGCAGCAATGCTAACAACTGTGTCACCGTGCTACCCCACTTTTAATGATTTTACCTCGCAGCTACATGCATTCAACTCGCACCTAAAACTATGAATAAATCAATACTCTATCACCAAGCAAAACTGGAGTCAATGGGAATCGAGAAAAACTGTCCACTGGTTGGAGTCATATCTGACACAAAGATGGTTGTGGCTGGTTGAGGTCAATCTCTCAGCTTGTTGTTGAAAACTCACTGCTATTCTTAGAATTCCCCCATACCAAAAAGGGCCAACATTCTAAATGGTGAACAGGGATTCTCACTCCCTGACTCCGATGCAGGCTTCGGTGGGTGCTATTCAGGTCAAACTATATTTTCAAGTACCTTCACCGAAGATTTCATCTACTTACCACTTAGTAGCATCGATCCTGGATCCCGCATTGCTAAGTAGGTAAAGTAGACTTATGAATAACCACTGTTTCAGGTTAAATTAAGCTATTTTATTATTATATTTTTTCTTTCAAAATCTGCGATCACTTTCTTTACAGAAAGGTAAAAAGATCTTGCTTCTGGATCCTTCTGGTTGGTTGAAGAGACCTTCAGGCACAACTTGCCAATCAATCTTCTTTAAAGTCTGGTCTTCTTTAGATGTATTCGCTGGTGAGCTCGGTTGCGGTGTCTTGTTGATCCCATGTACTGAGCTATGAGAGCTGGCTATCTCTGAGCTGACTCAGCCTCCTCTTTAAATTCTAGTCTTCCTTAGATGTATTAGCTGTTTTAGCTCGGCTGCTGTGTCTTATCTTTCCCATGACCGAGCTGGCTGTAAGCTGACTCTGCTTGCTTCTCTTGTTCCTTCTCTCTGAGTTCTGGTTCTGGTAGTTCCTGCTCTGGTCTCTGCGTTTATATTCTCTTTCTAACAGTTATTAGGTTTTTATGACCTTATTGTAAAGTAACTATTATTTCATTTTGATTGTAAAAAGTATCTTTGATCTAAACATTCTAATACAACTAAGTATTCATTTTGACATGACCTCACCTCTCAGGTCTCTGATTACATTGTTTCCTTTGTGATGTTCAAAGTTCCTTTGTGATATTCAAAAATGCTTTGGTTTCAATAGAGGTGTGAATTTTGTTTTGGTTCCTGTCATTTCTATAGTTTTATTTTCTAATTGTGTCTTCAGCTCATAATTTTGACTTTGATTTTGGCTTTAAATTATGTTTCTCGTAGACTGATAGTCTCCAGTTTTCTTTTAATTTACTTAGTGTTAGCAGAATTTCACACCTAGAATTGTCACCAAATTCAACTGAACCTCATCCTTTCCTTTCCAGCTGCTTACTAAGATAGTTACTTTCAATGAAGGTGTGAGCCATTGCTTTTAGCTTCCTACAAAAATCCTGTGTGTTTGCTAAGCCTGCCTGAGAGAAAGAATTTGCATTTTATAATCCTGCTCTTTGCAGCTGCTATTAACTCTTCATGGGATATTTCCCTGTATCCTCTGATGTTTCTCTCAGACCAGGTATTGCCAGACATCCATGTTTCAAATGACACATGATTCCATATTTTCAATAACAAGCTCCAGTACATCACTGCAGGAGTTCCTCAGGGTAGCGTCCTAGGCCCAACCATCTTCAGCTGCTTCATTAATAAGGTCCATCATAAGGTCGTAAGTAGGGATGTTGGCAGATGATGCACATGTTCAGCACCATTCACGACTCCTCAGGCAATGAAGCAATCTGTGTCCAGGTTTGCAATATCTAGGCTTGGGCTGACAACTGGCAAGTTACATTCGCGTTCCGCAAGTGCTAGGAAGTGCCAGGCAATGATTTACAAGACAAGATCTAGCCATCGCCCCATGGCATTCAATGGCATTATCATCGCTGAATCCCCCATGATCAACATCCTGGGGGCTGACCATTGAACTGGACTAGTCATATTAACACTGTGGCTACCAGGGCATGTCAAAGGCTAAAACTCCTACGGTGAGTAACTCACCTCCTGACCCCTCAAAGCATGTCCACATCGACGAGGCACAGATCAGGAGTGTAATAGAATACTCTCCACTTGCTTGGATAAGTGCAGCTCCAACATGCTGACTTGGAAATATATCACCTTTCCTTAACTGTCACTGGGTCCAAATCCTGGAACTCTCACCCACAGTGCAGTTAGGGAGAACCTATACATCAGGGACTGCAGCGGTTCAAGAAGGTAGCTCACCACCACCTTCTGAAGGGAAACTAGGGATGGGCAATAAATGCTGGCCTAACCAGCGATACCCATATCCTGTAAATTAATTTTTTTAAAAGGGCAGTTGATTAAGACTCATTTAGATGGTAGTTCTGTGTCGTGTAGCTTCGCAAAGTTACAGCAGTCATCGCTACAAATGCTGGGCTTTTGGAATCAAATGCAATGTACCTGTTATATGGAGCTATTCCCTCAGCTTGTGGACTACTTTCCTTATTAACAATCTAGCTCCCAATGATGTATGACTTTCCCCACTGACTTCCAAGAATGGTGGCACAGTGGTTAACACTGCTTCCTCACATCGCCAGGGACCTAGGTTCAATTCCAATCTCGGGTGACTGTGGTGTTTGCACATTCTTCCCGTGTCTCCATGGCTTTCCTCCGGGTGTTCCGGTTTCCTCCCACAGTCCAAAGATGTGTAGGTTAGGTGGATTTGCTATTCTAAATTGCTGCTAGATGGGGTTACAGGGATACAGTGGGGATTGGGCTGAGGTAGGGTGCTCTTTCAGAGGGTCGGGGCAGACTTGATGAGCCGAATGGCCTCCTTCTGCAATGTAGGGATTCTATGATTCTGAGGTGTTAATGATCACGTATAACAGTAGAAACAGTGTGAGTGGAGCATGTACTCCTGAATTAACGGATATCACCTTGCATTATAAGTAGTCAGTTCAACTAGACAGTTGGTCAAAATTCTGACAATGAATCTTCACCCACTTTATACCTGCCCAGTTTCAATTCTGATATTAGGTGGCACATTTTCAGATGATCCAATGAAGAAAAACCTTTTTAGAATAGCTTTTACTTTAATTTCCTCCATGCTGCCATTTTCCCCCTCACCATTTCAGGCAGGGTAAGATGGGTTTCCCATTAAGAGCAAAGAAGGAAATTCAGGCAGGATCAGAGGCATACAGTGCCCATCTGCTGATAATAGATTATAGAACAATGTAGGAGCAATAAGGTGGTTGTGATGGGAGATTTTAACTTCCCCAACATTGAATGGGACTCATGTAGTGTTGGTGGTGTAGATGGAGCAGATTTTGTAAGGAGCATCCAGGAGAGTTTTTTAGAGCAGTGTGTAAATAGTCCAACTCGGGAAGGGGACATACTGGACCTGGTATTGGGGAATGATCCCGGCCAGGTGGTTGACATTTCAGTCGGCGATTACTTTGGGAATAGCGATCACAATTCCATAAGTTTTAGAATACGCATGGACAAAGACGAGAGTGGTCCTAAAGGAAGAGTGCTAAATTGGGGAAAGGCCAAGTATAACAAAATTCGGCAGGAGCTCGGGAATATGGATTGGGAGCAGCTGTTTAAGGGTAAATCCACATTTGAAATGTGGGAGTCTTTTAAGGAAAGGTTGATTAGAGTGCAGGACAGACATGTTCCTGTGAAAATGAGAGATAGAAATGGCAAGATTAGGGAACCATGGATGACGGGTGGAATTGTGAGACTAGCTAAGATGAAAAAGGAAGCGTACATAAGATTGAGGCAACATAAAACTGATGAAGTTTTGGAGGAATATCGGGAAATTAGGACAAATCTCAAACGCGCATTAAAGAGGGCTAAAAGGGGTCATGAAATATCTTTGGCTAACAGGGTTAAGGAAAATCCCAAAGCCTTTTATTCATATATAAGGAGCAAGAGGGTAACTAAAGAAAGGATTGGCCCACTCAAAGACAAAAGAGGGAATTTATGTGTGGAGTCAGAGGAAATGAGTGAGCTTCTTAATGAGTACTTTGCATCGGTATTCACCAAGGAGAGGGACATGATGGATGTTGAGGCTAGGGATGGATGTTTAAATATTCTAGGTCATGCCGGCATAAGGAAGGGGGAGGTTTTGGGTATTCTAAAAGACATTAAGGTGGACAAGTCCCCAGGACCGGATGGGATCTGTCCCAGGTTACTGAGGGAAGCGAGGGACGAAATAGCTGGGGCCTTAACAGATATCTTTGCAGCATCCTTAAGCACGGGTGAGGTCCCGGAGGACTGGAGAATTGCTAATGTTGTCCCTTTGTTTAAGAAGGGTAGCAGGGATAATCCAGGGAACTATAGACCTGTGAGCTTGACATCAGTGGTAGACCAACTGTTGGAGAAGATACTGAGGGATAGGATCTATTCACATTTGGAAGAAAATAGACTTATCAGTGGTAGGCAGCATGGTTTTGTGCAGGGAAGGTCATGTCTTACAAACCTAATAGAATTCTTTGAGGAAGTGACAAAGTTAATTGATGAGGGAAGGGCTGTAGATGTCATATACATGGACTTCAGTAAAGCATTTGATAAAGTTTCCCATGGCAGATTGATGGAAAAAGTGAAGTCGTATGGGGTTCAGGGTGTACTAGCTAGATGGATAAAGAACTGGCTGGGCAACAGGAGGCAGTGAGTAGTGGTGGAAGGGAGTGTCTCAAAATGGAGAAAGGTGACTAGAGGTGTTCCACAGGGATCCGTGATCGGACCACTGTTGTTTGTGATATACATAAATGATCTGGACGAAGGTATAAGTGGTCTAATGAGCAAGTTTGCAGATGATACTAAGATTGGTGGAGTTGCAGATAGCGAGGCGGACTGTCAGAGAATACAGCAAAATATAGATAGATTGGAGAGTTGGGCAGAGAAATGGCAGATGGAGTTCAATCCAGGCAAATGCGAGGTGATGCATTTTGGAAGATCTAACTCGAGCAGACTATATGGTCAATGGAAGAGTCCTGGGGAAAATTGATGTACAGAGAGATCTGGGAGTTCAGGTCCATTGCACCCTGAAGGTGGCAACGCAGGTCGATAGAGTGGTCAAGAAGGCATACAGCATGCTTGCCTTCATCGGACAGGGTATTGAGTACAAGAGTCGGCAGGTCATGTTACAGTTGTATCGGACTTTGGTTAGGCCACATTTGGAATACTGCGTGCAGTTCTGGTCGCCACATTACCAGAAGGATGTGGATGCTTTAGAGAGGGTGCAGAGGAGGTTCACCAGGGTGTTGCCTGGTATGGAGGGTGCTAGCTATGAAGAAAGGTTGAGTAGATTAGGATTGTTTTCATTGGAAAGATGGAGGTTGAGGGGAGACCTGATTGAGGTCTACAAAATTATGAGAGGTATGGACAGGGTGGATAGCAACAAGCTTTTTCCAAGAGTGGGGTTGTCAATTACAAGGGGTCACGATTTCAAGGTGAGAGGGGGAAAGTTTAAGGGCGATGTGCGTGGAAAGTTTTTTACGCAGAGGGTGGTGGGTGCCTGGAATGCTTTGCCAGCGGAGGTGGTAGAGGCAGGTACGATAGCATCATTTAAGATGCGTCTGAACAGATATATGAACGGGTGGGGAACAGAAAGAAGTAGACCTTGGAAAATAGGCAACAGGTTTAGATAAAGGATCTGGATCGGAGCAGGCTGGGAGGGCCGAAGGACCTGTTCCTGTGCTGTAATTTTCTTTGTTCTTTGTTCTTTGATATCCTCATACCAGAATAAACAGGTACAGTAATGTAGTGGTTATGTTACGGGGCTAGTCATCCTTGTGGTGTTCTTTGTGTTGCTTATTTCTGGATAGTTGGCGTGGTGTTCACAAAGACCACAAAATAGGTTGAACTTAAACAAAGCTATAAATTTATTAACACTACTAATTTGGATTCGACACATACTCCTAAAGAATACACAATTAATTATTAACATTTAAGCTACACTCATCTACAGCTAATCTTAATACTGATATAAATTATGATCTGCTCTCACTCACACAATTTGTACTTCTGACTCTCTCCAGCTAACTCCTGCACACACTCTCCCTCAAGGCTTAGCATTACTGCCTTATATACTTGTAGCTGTAGCTGCCTCTACTGGCTACTCTGGACACTTCATTAACCCTTGCAATTCTTACAGTTATGGTAATACTGCAACCCTGAAGTAATAATCTAGAGAATGTAAGTTTAAATACCACCGAAGCAGTTTGAGAACTTGAATGCAGTTTAGAAATAAAAAGCTGATACTGGTAAATCACAACTCTTTGTTGTCCTTTAAGAAAGAATGCATGTCATTCATAGCCAACAAAAACAGAAAATGCTTCAATATCTCAGCAGGTCTGACAGCATCTCTGGAGAGAGAACAGAGCTAATGTTTTGAGTCTGGATGACTTCGTAGGAGCCATTCCTAGCCAGTGTGCCTTCTATGTTACTCTAGCACCAAACCAATGAGGTTGACTCCACTCCTCCTCTCATCTGAAGTGATCTGGGAAACCAAAACAAATTGCAACTAAATTTTGCATCTTTATCACCTAGGACAAGGGCAGAATGTGTATGGATAACCACCCACATCAAAAATTCTCACCCAAGTCATACCTCATCCTGATACAGTTCCTTCATTGCGACTCGATTATGTTGGGAATTTCTGCCGAGCAACAGTATTGTGGAATCACCTTCACCACAATGGTGCAAGACTTTGAAAATACTAATTTTTAGGGTGCTATGAAGTAACAGTTTAAGAGTGCTATGAAGTAGCATTTTAAGATTGTGCCTTGACCAGCTTTTAAATAGTGCAGTTTGAATTTCTATAAGTGAGGCACATTATAGTTAAGGCAGCTACTTGCAAGGATTTTCTTGATGAACCAAATAGCTTTAAAGGCGCAAAAGCTCTGTGTTCAAGCAATGTTTTAAAATTACACTCTGTAATACAAGGTCTTTTTTTTGCTTATTTTAAAGCTGACAAACCTTTGAACTAATATGATACCTTGAGCTGGATTCTCTGATTCTGAGACTAAGTGCTGACCCCGACGTGGGAACGCTGGCTTGCCACACCCGGACCACCCCCCACCAGTGCCCCCAGCCCCCCGCCAAAGCCCTCCTGCCCGCAGATCGGCTCCCCTCCCTCCCTCCCCCCCCCCCCCCCCCCCCCCCCCCCCGACTGTGGCGCCGCTGGACTTAGTCCGCGGCCACCACGCTGAGTTCCCGAAAATAAATACCATACCCGACCTATGCGGTCGGGAACTCGGCCCATTGGGGCGAGGGCCTCGGGTAACATCCTGAGGGCGTCCATTCACATGCTGTTTTGGAGGTGGTTGAGCATCACAAAAGCGCCGCCGCTCCTGATTTTGGCGCCAACGTGGATTCTCCGGCCAATCGCTGAATGCAATTTCGGCATCGGAGACCGGAGAATCCCGCTCCTTAGCCGGGATTCACCGATATCGCGGCCAAGTGTTGATGCCGGCGTCAACGTGCCTTGAGGCCCAGTAATTCTCCTCTCCTTCGGGGGGGGGGGCTGGAACGGCCTCGGAGTGCTGTGCGCTGCTCCGGTGCCGATAGCCGGCCCTCCATGGCCGGTGCGGGTCCGCGCATGCGCGCCACGGCCAGCGCGGGACCGCGCATGCGCGTCATGGCCCTCTCCGCGTCGGCGCCTGCGCGTAGTTGCCCTCTCCGCGCCGGCCCCGGGCAACATGGTGGAGCCCTACAGGGGCACGGCGCGGAGGAACATAGACCCCCCCCCCCCGGAATGAGCGCGCCCGCCGATCGGTAGACCCGATCGCGGCCCTGGCCACCGTGGAGGCCCCCCCCCCCCACCACCAGAATGGTCCCCGCAGCCAGAGCACTGAGGGCCCGGCCGGGTGGGACCATATGTAAACCACACCTGCGGGACTCGACTGCGACCGCGCGGGAGCAACCTGGCGTAGGAGCGGCGTGGCGGGTCTCTCACCCCCCCCCCCCCCCCCCCCCCCCCCCCACCCCCACCCCCGGCGAGTCTCCGACCCAGTGCGGGCTCGGAGAATCCCGGCCCTTATCTTTAAACAACAACCATATAAATTTGGATTAACCTTTGGCTTACTAAATGCCTTGATGCCTTTATTTGAATCATGGCTAATATTTGTTCTCAATTGCTTTAGCATCCATAGGATCAGGTTAACATGTTTTATGTGAATAAAAGAATATAACATTGTGCAACTACTTTGGGCGGGATTCTCTCATCCCGCAGCAAAGTGTCCACGCCATCGTAAATGCCTTTGCGATTTACGACAGCGTGAACGGGCCGCCTGCCAGGACTAATTCTGGCCACTACAGGGGTCCAGCACGCGCTGGAGCAGTTTGCGCCGCTCCACCTGCCGATCTCCCGCCGTGAACTGGGCGCCGCGGGATCCGCACATGCGCAGTGGCGTTGGTGCCTGTGTTGTTCCTTGTGTCTTAATAAAGCTCGTAGTCTCAAAGTTGGAGAAGATGCTTTATTGTGAATCGTTCTGTCTTCAGAGCTTAACTTATAGCTACCTCAAATGCTGCCTGCCTTTGTCTGTGTCCTGCTACCAGTTCTCCCTTCCGTGAAGTGTGTCCTCACTTCCTGTCCCTATGTATTTATAGCTCTCCCGTGCTCCCCCTAGTGCTTGCTCAGTTGTATTGCATCTACACTGATACACAATCACCACAGTGCCAACCCGCGCATGCGCAGTGGCCTCTTTCAATGTGCTGGCCCAGACACAAAATGGCGCAGGACTACAGAGGCTGGCGCATAGGAATGGAGGTCTCCAGCCAGAGAGACTGGCCCGCCGAGCGGTGGGCCCCGATCGCAGGCCAGGCCGCATCAGAGACCCCTCTGAGGTCGGTGACCCCCTCGCCCCTCACAGGCTGCCACCTGACCCTTTCACGCTGTGTTCCCGCCGGCTGAGAGCAGGTCAGAACGGCGCCAGCGGGACTCAGTTTTTCTGTGACGACCGCTTGGCCCATCCCAGCCCGAGAATCGGCGGTCCGGCCGTGTAGTGCAGCCCGCAACTGGCGTCGCGCCAATGGCGCCAATTCTCCGCTCTGCAGAGAATCGCGTGCCGGTGTCGGGGAGGCGTGTCCAGGTCGCGGGGATTCTCTGGCCTGGCCCCGGGCTGAGAGAATCTCGCCCGCTGTATCTATAATAATGTAATTTGTTCACATGTAATGTTACTCCTAGGGAATAAAGGAAAGAAGACGCGATTCTAGTTACAGAGGAGAGGAGGAGTGATAACCAGATTACCATTGCTCTAAGGTAATGAAAAGCGCTCGTTTGAACTATCTCCTCATGGGGACAAGGAACAGTCAGAATTTGGGATTAAAGTTGGAAACCCAGAGCCTTTGTTACCGTTTCACCATTGCTTCTGCGGTGTAAATCTTTGACAACACAGCTCAACACAATGTCACTTAAGGATAGACCCAAAAGGTGTCAATCATGCTTAATAAATTATACTTGATTCATAAATATTTGTTATTTGTGCCTTTTATTAGGCCAGGCACAACTGAGGACCCCTAATTTATAAATTGAAAACACAACATAGATATTTGAATTGAAAAGGTTTTATATTTCAAAATCCCTAAAATTTACTCAAGAATATGCCCCAGCAGTACCCTCTTGGGTACTAGAGATGGGCAATAAATGCCGCCATTCTAGCAATGATCTAATTGTGATGATGTGAAAAATAAATCAGGAGTAGAGCATTGGTTTACTGGAAGAGCTAGATAATATACTCCAAATGACCCACACACTACAACTACTCTTTTTGGTATAAGTTCTTTCAGGCCGATACTAGGAACAGTAGTAATCAGAACCATTCATTTATGCCACATGCATAAAGCAATTCATGGATAGAGTGTTTAATGGCGGAAGGTTTAATCCCCTTCCTCTTGGAAAAATTGGTAGTGGTGCGATGGGGCAATTAACCTACACCAATGGAAAAGTATTGCATTGAAAGTAAAGCTTGTTCCTGACCAGAAAATATATATGGTTTAATTATTCATTCATGAGATTTGGATGTCACTGACCAGGCAGCATTTATTGCCTATTTCTACTTACTTTGAGAAATGGTGGTCAGCCACCTTCCTGAATCACTGCAGTTAGTGTTGTGAAGGTATAGACACAATGTTGTTCGGGAAGAGGTTCCAAATTTTTTAACCTGCAATAGTGAAGGTGATACATTTTCGAGTCAGGATGTTTTATGACTGAAGTGCTGCTGGTCCCACCTGTCTGCTGCCCTTGTTCCAAGTGATAGATGCGGGTTTGGCATGCACTGTCGAAAGGAGACTGGGTGAATTGCTGCAATACATCTTGTAGACTGTATGTATTGTTGCCACTGTGCATTGGTGGTGGATGGGGTACTCATCAAGCAGCTGCTGGTGCTGGATGGTGTTGAGTTGTAAACGTCTAGGCAAGTGGAGTGTAGTTCATCACACTAACTTGTATCTTGTAGATGGTGGACAGGCTTTGGGCAGTCGTGAATTACTCACTCCAGAATTCTCAGCCTCTGGCCTGCAATTGTAGCCACAGTATTTAAATTTTTAAGATCTCATTCTTAAAGTTACAAAGCCAATGCATAGAGTGGACAGGGCAAGCCCTTAATGCATATCATTGTTTGCTTCAAAAAACAATTCAGATTGTATGCAATTTGTGGCCATAGTCTTTATATGGTTGGTCCAGTTTAGTTTCTGGTCGGTGGTAACCGCCTGGATGATGATGGTCAGGATTTCAGTGATGGTAATGTTGTTGAACAATAAGGGGAGATGGTTATATTCTCTCAGGTTGGGGATGGCCATTGGCATTTTTGTGCTATGAATGTTATTTGCCACTTAACCCAAGACTAAATGTCCTGAGTTTGCTGCATGCAGGCAATAGTTGCTTCGGGTATCTGTGGAATTGTAAAAGGTAATGAGCACTGCAATTATCAGCAAACATCTCCACCTCTAATCTTATGATGGGGAGAAGCCATTGTTGAAGCAGCTGAAGATGGTTAGGCCTCTGACTCTGCCCCGAGGAACTCCTGTCGTGATGTCCTGGGACTGAGATGTTTGGCCTCCAACAACCTTCTTCTTTTGTGCTTGGTATATGACTCCAGCCAGTGGAGAGTTTTCTTTCTGATTCCGATTGACTTCAATTTTGCTCAAGGTTCCTTGATGCCACACTCAGTCCAATGCTCCCTTGATGTCAATGAAGGTCATCCCCACCTCACCTCCGAAATTCACTTTTTTTCTTTTTTTGCCCATGTTTAGACCAAGGTTATAACGAGATCTATAGCCAAGTTGCCCTGGAGGACCCATGCTGAGCACCAGCAAGCAGGTTATTGCTGTGTAAGTACCATTTGAAAGCACAGTCGATATCATACATTCATTTGAGACTGGGTTAATTTTGTGCTGCTTTTTGTGAATAAGGCAATTTTCCAAATTGTTGGTTTGATGCTAGTATTGTAGCTGTACTAGAACAACTTGCTTATGGGCCTGGCTAATTCTGGAGCACAAGTCTTCTGTTTTATAGGCAGGATGTTGTCACGGCCCATTGCTATTGCTCAATGCAGTGCATTCTGTTATTCCTTGATATTGCATGGAGTGAAGCAAACTGGCTGAAGACTTGACATCTGTGATGCTGGGAACATCTGGAGATGATTCATCCACTTTCAAGTTCAGCCTTGCCTTTGCACTGAAGGGCTGGGCTCTCCCATCATTGAAGATGGAGGTATTTGTTGAGTTTCTACCTTCAGTGTTCAACTGTCCAGCATCGTTCATGGTTGGATGTGGCAGCACTGAATAGCTTTTTGCTGATCCATTTGTTGAGGGATTTATTAACTCCATCTGTAGCATGCTGCTTCCACTTTGCATGTAGTTCTGCGTTGTAGCTTCACCAGTTTGGCATCTTGTTAATAGGAATGCCTGGTCCTGTTCCTGGAATGCTCTCCATCACTCCCCATAGAACCAGGGGTTTATCCCCTAACTTGATAGTAATGGTAGAATTAATGATTTAATGAATCACGTATTTATAGATTGGTGAGTTAAATACAACTCTGCAGTTTGAGCCTCTGGAGCTGTTCTGAATCTATCTCCTTTCACATTGTGTAGTGCCACACAACATGGGAGGATATCCTCCATGTGAAGACTGGACTTTGTTAGTAATAAATAGTTTTGCTGTAAAACAAAGTCTAATGTTCATTGTTAATACTGCCACATCAAAATTCTATCTTTGCCTTAAAAACATTTCACGAGGTAGCCTTAAATGCTTCACTGGGCAGGGAATTCCACAGATTCACAGCTCTTTTGGGTGAAGAAGTTCCTCCTCAACTAAGTTTGACAAGGACTATGAGATGATCAGTTCTACTAGTTCAGTCTTGAACAAATCTATCTGCATGCAGGTAGTTTGCTGAGGACAAGATCAAGTAGATTTTTGCTTCTTGTAGAGTGCTCTCTCTATCACCACCAAACCCAGTCTACCATATGTGTTTTTGATCCTGGTACCTTTTCAAGATCAATAAGTACACTAGTAGCCTCAAGAGGTGATTAATATTGCATCTATTCTTTATTACTTTTAAAAAATCTGTTCATGGGACATGGGCATTGCTGGCTCGACCAGCATTTTTTGCCTCTCCCTAATTGACCTTGAGGAGGCAGTTCAGAGTCAGCCACATTGCTGGGGATCTGGAGTCACATGTAAGCCAGGCACTGCCGCGCCACATTTCCGTTTCACCCTGCCGGCGGGATGCTCCGTTACATCGGCCGGTCAATGGGGTTTTCCATTGTGGGGCAGCCCCACGCCATCGGTAAACCCCCATGTTGCCAGCAAAACTGAACATCCCGCTGGCGGACAATCCAGCCCCAGGTGTTCAAGAAGAAGGTGTTCGGAAGGAGTTGATAGCAGTTGCATATTAGAGTAGCTCTGTAGTATCTTAGTGTAAGTTAGTGTTGGACCATTATTTCAAACTGTTTTAATCTTATGCATTATAGAATTCTTTAGAGTAGTGTTAGTAATAAATAGTTTTGCTGTAAAACAAAGTCTAATGTTCATTGTTAACACTACCACATCAGAAATCTACCTATCTTTGCCTTAAAAACATTTCACGAGGTAGCCTCAAATGCTTCACGGGGCAGGGAATTCCACAGATTCACAACTCTTTGGGTGAAGAAGTTCCTCCTCAACTAAGTCCTAAATCTTCTCCCCATTATTTTGAGACTATGCCCCCTAATTCTAGTTTCACCCACCAGTGGAAATAAACTCTCTGCTTCTATCTTATCTATTCCTTCATAATTTAAATGTTTCGATAAGATCCCCTCTTATTCTTTGAGTATAGTCTGTCTCTCCTCATAAGCCAATTCTCTGAGCTCCGGAATCTACATAGTGAATCTCCTCTGCACCCCCTCCATTGCCAGTACATCCTTTCTCAAGTAAGGAGACCAAAACTGTATACAGTACTCCCGGTGTGGCCTCACCAGCACCCTGTTGCACGTTTTACTTGAGTGTATTACGCGTTTATTGGAGTGTATTAACACGCCTCCGTTTAAAGGCCGTGTGCTTAACACTGCTACAGCTCTGTGTGTGTATTTTCAGCTCGGAGTCGCCAGGTGCCGTATATAGACACCTCACAAGTATTTCAAGGTCAGGTTCAAAGTAATAAAACTATACACCGATCAGTAAGTTCAAACGATCAATATTTATTATACAAATATAATAAATACGCATGCACACGCTAAAGACTAATACTTATTTCTACTATTAAACGACTAAATACTTATCTAAGTAGGAACCAGCAAGGTCAGGGGACAAGGCCTTTGTTCCTTTCTGGGCTGCACCTTCTGTTCACTAATAGTCGAATACTGTATAAGTAATGCCGGGTTCACGTAGCGAGCGTCGTTTTGGCACTTACTGAACGATGGCTGGTGCTCAACGGCTGGTGATGGGAGACAGGATCAACGGCTGGAGTCGGAGTCAGGGATACAACAGCAGATCTGGGCCGGAGTCAAAACAGCAGTCCAAGCCGGAGCACAAAAACAGCAACGGAGCCGGAGCACAACAGACAGAACCATGTGCGGGGTCTATCTTTATAGGGCCCCCAATGTCCGTGCCTTTTCGGGGCGGGCCTTTACCTGCCATGTATCGATTGGGCCATTTCCCAATCGATATCTTACAAATCCCCCAATCTGAGGGTCTCTTCTCGATGGGTGGGGCGGTCTCTAGGGTCTTTTGTGATGGATACTTCTGGTGCCGTTTCGTCTGGGCGTCCACTCAAAGTATCCATTCAAACCCAAATGTTGCTGTTGTGTGTGCCCAGATCTGGATTGCCTCATTACTATGCAAAGCGTTTTGCTATTTACACCTTTGGTTGAGATCTTCCACCTGGCCATAAACTAGTTTTGTTACATGCAGAATGCTAATTAGCCTTTGCAGACTGCTTGTCCTGGCTAAAACTGTTTTCTCCCTACAGTCTTAGCAGTTCTCCATTTTGTTAGCCCAGTGTCCATCTTAGGTGGCTACATTCCCTCCTTGTGATCCTCACAATAAAAAAATTGTGAAGGATCACCTATGCACGTTGCTTCGAGTGCTTCTCGGTGCCTTCTTTGTGTTCCCTGACCTCGGCAAGTTCCTGGGCGTCTACTCTGTCCTTGACTATGGGAAGAAAATTTTTTACCTGACATCTCTACTTGGCGCTATGTCAAAGGGGACATGCATTACCAAAACCGGGAACCTCTACCTATCACAACTATCCTTATCTTACCTTAAACATTTTATTACAGTCTAAACCTTATTCATTCATACCACATTACATAACATTTCCTGACTCGGCAGTCGAGTCCAGGACAATATAATACATGGGTATCTTTTATTCACATAGTGCTTTATTCATCAAGGGGCAAGGGGGATTGATGAAACCGAAAAATAGGGGATCGAACTCCATAGACGGTTGAGGGGCAGGAACGGGAGGCTCTCCTTTTCCATTTCCTCAACCTGAGGGTCTGTACGATTATGCAGAGGATTGCAATCACTAGCAGTGATTCAATCACATATGACATGGAGTACCATGTCATAAATTTTGTGCACCAGGTCTGAACTTCACTGATCAGAGCTGAGCATGGGGGAGTTGGTGTGAGGGAAACATTGACGGCGGGGGTTGTGGGGGAAACGTGCCTTGCTTCCACACATACAAATATAACATTTAACAGTAATAGGTAGGCTTCCATCATGGTCTTCTCTTCGTTCTCTTTCTCTTCCTCCTGTATGGCCGATCCTTGCTGTGAACCCTCTTTCGTCCTTTGAAAGCTATGGGATCAGGCACAGTATCTGTCAATACACAGTTTAATATCCGTACTTGTTAGTGTATCTGTCCTCTAATTCCAATTGACCCATTAAAATGACTGGCCAAGTCACACCCTGTGACTCCCCTCATTTTTTTTTTCAAAAGCGAATTTAATGAACAGAATACACCTAACAACTTTCCTCCTGCGAGCCGTCTCGCAGGCTTTGCTAATTTACCATCCGAATGTTCCTGGATGTAAATAGCATGTGGGATGGCGGCCTATGGGCTGCCTAACGAAAAATGAAAACAAATTTGAAACAAAAGGTCGAATGGGTTGCGTATGGGCCGCTATGGGTACGATTTGAATGGGATCCCCGGGTAAGGCGTGCTGTGCCGTACCCGAGCTTGGCTGACCAAAGTGGGTTCTCAGACAGGGCGGGTCCTCAGTGCCGTTTGTCCACTGCCTGAGTAACCTGGATTAAACGGGCAAGAATGTGTTTACCGTGGATTTGCAGCCTCTATTCGTCGAATAGAGGGGCACCTAAAAAACAAGGGAGGAGCCAAGATGCTCCTTCATCCAGAAACAGGGAACAAGTCGTGAACCGTGTCGGTTCACCAGAGGATACACCTGGAATTCTCAGAGGTATCTGCAGATAAACTTAGTGTGCGTGTGAGGGCACAATCAAACCATTGGGTTGGGAACCGAAGTTCTCAAAGGTATCGGCAGACAAGCTAAAGTGCGTGCGAGGTGGTCACAATCTTTTCAGCTGAAAAGAAGGTGTCTAGCCTCCAACTGAACCAGTAACATTGAAACAAACAAACATAAACAGACAAACAAAACATACGTGCAGGTTCCATCAGAAAGGATATCGCTTCCCTCAAGAGGTTCCTATTTTACATCATCTGGACACCTCACTTTTCCTCTGTCTCTGTGAACAGGGTCACAAAGGGGTTGCCGTATCGGGATTCAGACACCGTGTCGTCCTGCTCTCCCGGATCCCACACCCTTGTGTGGATCAGGCATGAAATTTTTGAATTATGTGACCGGGGGTCACTTTCGTCGTTGCGGACAAGTCTGTACGAATTGTCCCTGTGCCAGAGTGTTGGGTCTAAAAGTGAATGGGTATTGTCGGGGTAGTCGGGGTCGGGTGGTGGGTCTGGATATTTGATATAGGTGACTTCCATGGGGTCACTGGAGTCGGGGTCATAGTCGCTGCAGTGTGTGCTGTAGTATGGTGTGCTGTGGCTGTCCTCAGAGTCAGTGTCTGTATCGCTGTCTCTGCTGCGGCAGCTTGTGGGCGTTTCGGGGCGTGGTCTGTCGTGGTCAGTGGGCGGAGTCGTGGGCGAGTCCGATGAAGAACTGGTCTGTGAGGGGGATGGTGGAAACGTGTCTCTAGTGGGCGGGGCGAGGTGTTCTGCTGCGTCTAGCAGGACATGGTGTGCATGGTTGGACTGTGTTCCATGTGCCTTTAGCTGGTTAATATGGAACCACGCGGTCTTTCCATTGGGATATTTTATCTTGTAAACTGAGGGGCTAATTTTATCCGAAATTGAATATGGGCCGGAATATTTTGGTGCCAAAAAACTGCTGGGGTTGTATACAGATAGCATTACCTGTTGCCCAACCTGGAATTCTGTGGGGTGAACGGTCTTATTAAAGCATGCTGTGCTTTGTCTACGCCGTTTCCCTAGCTGAACTGCGGCTGCGATCTGTGCAGACCTCACAGTCTCAACCAGGTCTTTAACTGCCTTTTCATGTGTGAGGGCCGTCACTTCGGGGCTAGTCATGTCCAGTCCTAAAAGGAATTCTGTACCTTTCATAGGGCGTCCGGTCATGAGTGTGTGTGGTGTGTATCCTGTGGAAGTTGAAACTGTATTTCTGATAAACATGAGTGCAAATGGGAGCACTGAATCCCATGTTGAGTTGTTTTCTTGAACCATTTTTCTAAGTGTGGATTTTAGGGTCCGATTCATGCGCTCTACAATCCCGCTGGACTGTGGGTGATACGCAATATGAAAGTTTTGTTTGATGCCGAATATGGTCAGGACGTTCTTCATGACACGTCCTGTGAAGTGAGATCCCTGGTCCGAATCAATACTTCTGGGTAAACCCAATCTCGTAAAGATGTGGTGGGTCAGGATCTTTGCAGCTGTCTTAGCTGTATTCGTTCTTGAGGGGAATGCCTCTACCCATTTGGTAAAGGTATCGATTACCACCAGAACGTATTTATAGCCATTCCTGCAAGGGGGCAATGGTCCTATAAAGTCGATCTGGAGGTTTGTCCAGGGGCCATTAACTGGTCGAGTGTGCCGAAGCTGTGCCTTTTTAGAATACCTCTCCGGGTTATTCTGGGCGCAAATAAGGCAATTCTCGATGTAGTGGGTTACATCTGTCCTTAGGTTAGGCCACCAACAGAGCTGCCTGAGGTGCCTCGTGGTCGTGTCGATTCCTTGATGTCCATGCCCGTCATGGAACAAGGCAATCATTTGATTCCTGTCCTGCTGCGGGACCACATAAAGCTGGTCCTTGATGATCACACCCTCATGTGTGGTCAGTGCGTGTCGGAACTTGTCAAACTGAGGCACAAAGTTGCCTTTAAAAATCTCCCTGAGATCCTCATCCTGCTTCTGTGCTTCAGCTAAATCCTTGATATTGGTCTGTGAGACTTGAACTGCGCTCACAGGGGCGCTAGCTGGTGCGCTAGCTGGGGGTGTCCACAAGTGTCCTCGCCTGGAACCTGCCTTAGCCAGTGCGTCGGCTTTTACATTCCCAGGGGGGGATGACCTATGGTGGCTTCTAACTTTTATGATGCCGAAGGTTCTGTCCTTCGCTTTATCTAAAATGTGGCGGAGTAAAGGGGCTGATGGAAGGGGTTTCCCGTCTGCGGAGACAAAACCTCGTGTCCTCCACAGGGGTAGAAAATCTGTCAAACTATTGCAGACATATAGACTGTCCGAATATATGTCTGCCGGGCTGGGGAAAGAATCGGGGTGGTCCACTATGTACGCTATGGCCGCGAGCTCTGCTGCCTGCGCGCCTAAGTGACCTGGCAATTTTAACGCTATTTCTTCGAGTGCGCGACCCTGCGTGTCCTCGACATAGATGCCGCATCCCGTGATACGCTCACCTTCTAAAACCGTGGATGAACCGTCCACGTATATCCGTAGTGGTCCACACGTGTCTGTGTGTTGGGGGCTTTGTCTTGGGTTCCCTATCTTCCTGGGGGGTGTCTTCGCTATGAAGGGTCCTGTGTTGTGTAGGGGTGCTACAATTTCACAATCATGGGGCTGTCCTGGGTATTGGAGGTTGTCGGCTAAAAATATGTGTGTCCGGGTCCGTTTTACCGTAATGTCCCGTCCTTGTAAGAGTAGTGTCCACCTGGCTGCCCTAATCTGGCTAACTGAACCGTCCTTCAGTCGACCGTCTAGGAGTAACTGTGTGGGGGTGTGCTCGGTCAAAATGGTGATGGGGTTGAGTCCGGTAATGTACGAGAAGTACTGAACTGCCCAGAAAACCGCTAGGAGGTGCCTCTCGCAGGCTGAAAATCCTTGTTCCACTGGGTCTAAAAGTCGGGAGGCATAAGCCACTGGTCTTAGCTGCTCGTGCCGTTCCTGAAGTAACACGGCCGAGAGGGTCAGATCTGTGCTCGCTACCTCTATTGCATAGGGGGAAAGTTGGTCTGGGACTAGCAGCGCGGGTGCTGCGCTAAGGGCTTTCTTTAACTCCTCCACAGCCTCTGTATGCTGCGGAAGCCATTCCCAGGGGGCTCCTTTCTTAAGGAGGTCTGAGAGTGGGGCTGCCTTTGTCGCGAATCCGTCGATGTGGTTCCGACAATAACCAACCAGTCCTAAGAACGACCGGAGGGCTGAAACATTCTGGGGAAGGGGCAATTTGACAATCGAATCAATTCTTTTGAATTCGATCTCGCGTTTGCCGTGTGTGATGACTGTACCCAAATACATCACTTTGTTTTCCAAAATCTGGGCCTTTCTTGGGTTAACTTTACATCCAATTGAGGTTAAAAGTTCCAGGAGTTCTGCCAGAAGCGTAATGTGCTCTGCCTTTGTGTCTGTCTGCAGTAGTAGGTCGTCTACATACTGTACCAGACATTCGGGGCGGGAAAATTTTTCTAGACCATTCGCCAGCTGTCGGTGGAAAATGGAGGGGGAATTGTGGAATCCTTGTGGAAGGCATGTCCACGTATACTGTTGTGTTTTGAAGGTGAAGGCAAATTTGTACTGGCACGCCTTTGCCAATGGGATTGACCAGAAGCCGTTGCTAATGTCCAATACCGTGAAAAATTTGGAGTTGAGTCCCTGTTTGAGCATGGTCTCGGGACTTGTTGCTACCGTGGGGGCTACTGCTGGGGTTACTTTATTGAGCTCCCGATAATCGATGGTCAGACGCCATGATCCGTCGGGCTTTCTCACTGGCCAAATAGGGGCATTATTGGTCGAGGCTACTGTTCTAAGTACCCCTTGCTCCAATAAGCTACCTATTACCTTCTCTATTTCTCCCTCTGCTTCTAGGGGAAATCTGTATTGTTTCTGTGGTCGGGGGTCAGGTCCGGTAACGTGAATTTGTCCAGTCATTCTGCCACAGTCGTGCCGGTGACTGGCAAATGCTGTCCTATGTTTGTGTAATACTGCCTTTACTTGTCTGTCCGTGTTTAGGGCAGTCATGTCAAATGAATAGTCTCCTACTGCGCTAATCCTATTAGTGTACTCTCCTACTGTGAGAGTAGCGGGTGCTCTGTCTGATCTCGCCATTCGCCAGACACACTGGCTAACTGGGTCGAACGACAGGCTATGGGCATTCATAAAATCTATCCCCAGGATGTGTTCTGCTGTCCGGGGAAGATTTACTAGAACGACTGGGTGTCTGATGGAAATGTTCCCTAGCTGGATTGCTACGGGTGCTGTAATGTGTCCCTGCTGCGAGTGTCCTGTGAAACCGCTAAGTGTGATGGTGGAGGTGGTCGGCCACGTGTCTGCCTGTGCCGTGGTGGTGGAATTAATCGTGGTGCGGGACCCTCCTGTGTCCCAAAGTAACTCTATGGGCTTCCCTCTAACCTTAGCTGTGACTACCGGTCTTCCGGATTGATCCCAAAGAGTGTCACAGACCCAAGTGGGGGAGCCCGAACACCGTCAGTCCGTTCCGTCCACATTGGTCTGTCCTGAATGTATCCCCATACTATGGATTGGTTTGGCTTTATTCCTATTCAGAGTGCCTGTCTGCTGGCCTCTCTGTGATCTTTGGGATGCATTACATTCCTTAGCCCAATGTCCTAACTGGCCACAGTTGTAGCATTCCTGCGACTTCTGTGGAGGGCTGTTCCTTCCTTCATTTACCCACGCGGGGTTTTGGTGCGCTCTCACTGCCTGAATGTCCGCTGCAGCCTGAGCTTCTTCTGGGGATTTCACTTTGCCTCTGCCCTGAACTGATTGCTCCCAAGCGCGGGACAATCTTTTCAGGACCCACTTCTCATTATGGGCCTCTTCTGAGGGGTCATAGCTGTTGCAAGCGCTCTGTCCTGCATCTGTGGCATGGGAAATTATGGTGCGCGTCCATTTAACCATATTTTCTCGGTTCAAATGGGCTCTATTTAAATCGCCAAAAACTGCGTTAAAATGGATCCACAGCCTTCCTGCAAATGCTGTGGGGTGCTCGGTTTTCTTTTGTCGGCACTTGTTAAGTCCTTCTCCTGGGTCACCTCGATTATACCCTATGGCATCTAAAATGGAGGTGTGCATTTCCTCTAGGGTGCCTCCGCCAACGTTCTGTGGGTCAGGGAGGGCTGCTACTACCGATTGGTCTAAACTCAGAACCGTGAGCTTAACCTGCTCTCTCTCGTCCAGGCCGTACATGGTTGCCTGTTGCTTTACTTTTGCGAAAAATTGGTGGGGGTCTGCGGTGGGGAGAAACGGAGTGATCTTTTCACACGCGTCCCTGAGTTGGGTTACAGTTAAGGGGGTGGTGTAGGTGATGTCGGGTGCGCCTTCTGTGGTCGCCTTTCTTTGGGTGGTGACTGGATTCATTGGTGCGGTAACTATCTGATCTGTGGGGGGTTGGGGTGCTTGTCTTTTCTGCTGCGCTGCTGGCACACATGTTCCCTGAACATAACGCTGCACTGTCTCGCTTAATTCTTTCCAGTCTGGGGCATTCTCCTCATCTAACTGCGTTCCAAAGGTGCTTTGGAACCCATTCTGCACTGAAAGCAGCGATTGCAGCTCCGCAATCTGCTTCCTGCATTTTGCATGGTCTACTGTACTCTGTCTTTGTTCTGTGGTGGCAGCATGGAGTGCTCTTAAAGCTGCCTTTAGGTCAGAGCATTGCCTCTGCAAAGCCTCTACCTGCTTCTCTGATTCTTCTCTTATCAGGACGGCACGTTGCACGTCCTGATAGGCCTTTTCGTACTGGGTCTGGGAACTGCTGAGATGGGCTAGACAAGACTGATGTGCCCTCTTGGCATCATCCACCTCTCTACCTTTCTCTGCCAGCTTCCCTCTAAGATCCATATTTTCTTTCTCGATGTCCCTGACATCCACTTTACTCATTCGATTTCTCTCCTCTAATTCTGCCCGGACCGTCTGAACGACCTCCTCTGTGCCTCGCAATTGTGCCAAACAGGACACGATTGCCATCGGCTTGCGTGCTTTACTAAGGGTTTTCTTATGAATTTGAGAGAGGTTCTCCCACCAAGTATGTCCTATACTTCCGGGACCTGTCTCCTCATTCATACAGAATTCTTTCCAAAGGGGCCATCCCTTTCCTTGCAGATACTTGCGGAGTTCCAGCTCCCACACGGGACACTGACCTACTCGGCTACTGCTGGTCGCTGCGACCACAAACCGTTCTGGGTTCATGAGGCGTTCCATTGCCTGCATGGCCATTTTCTCTGACTCACTTTAATTTGGAACAGGGGGTGTTGAGGTTATGTCTCACGAAACGGGTAAGGCTTACGCTGTGTTCCGTTCACAAAACTGCCGAAAGTTTGTCGCAACAAAAATGCTTTCAGGTTTTCCTTACAAACCTGTTAGTGCGCATGCACTAAACACACTTCCGAATTACGTTTATTCGTTTGAACACCTTGAATACTTGTGATTTCTTTCCTTTTTCTTTACTCAGATTTCTAATTCAAAATTCAGGGTCCTCGACGGAGTGGGGGTGCCACTTGTAACCGTGTCCCGTCAGGAAGTCGCCACTAAATGTTGCACGTTTTACTTGAGTGTATTACGCGTTTATTGGAGTGTATTAACACGCCTCCGTTTAAAGGCCGTGTGCTTAACACTGCTACAGCTCTGTGTGTGTATTTTCAGCTCGGAGTCGCCAGGTGCCGTATATAGACACCTCACAAGTATTTCAAGGTCAGGTTCAAAGTAATAAAACTATACACCGATCAGTAAGTTCAAACGATCAATATTTATTATACAAATATAATAAATACGCATGCACACGCTAAAGACTAATACTTATTTCTACTATTAAACGACTAAATACTTATCTAAGTAGGAACCAGCAAGGTCAGGGGACAAGGCCTTTGTTCCTTTCTGGGCTGCACCTTCTGTTCACTAATAGTCGAATACTGTATAAGTAATGCCGGGTTCACGTAGCGAGCGTCGTTTTGGCACTTACTGAACGATGGCTGGTGCTCAACGGCTGGTGATGGGAGACAGGATCAACGGCTGGAGTCGGAGTCAGGGATACAACAGCAGATCTGGGCCGGAGTCAAAACAGCAGTCCAAGCCGGAGCACAAAAACAGCAACGGAGCCGGAGCACAACAGACAGAACCATGTGCGGGGTCTATCTTTATAGGGCCCCCAATGTCCGTGCCTTTTCGGGGCGGGCCTTTACCTGCCATGTATCGATTGGGCCATTTCCCAATCGATATCTTACAAATCCCCCAATCTGAGGGTCTCTTCTCGATGGGTGGGGCGGTCTCTAGGGTCTTTTGTGATGGATACTTCTGGTGCCGTTTCGTCTGGGCGTCCACTCAAAGTATCCATTCAAACCCAAATGTTGCTGTTGTGTGTGCCCAGATCTGGATTGCCTCATTACTATGCAAAGCGTTTTGCTATTTACACCTTTGGTTGAGATCTTCCACCTGGCCATAAACTAGTTTTGTTACATGCAGAATGCTAATTAGCCTTTGCAGACTGCTTGTCCTGGCTAAAACTGTTTTCTCCCTACAGTCTTAGCAGTTCTCCATTTTGTTAGCCCAGTGTCCATCTTAGGTGGCTACAACCCTATACAGATGCAACATAATCTCCCTGGTTTTAAACTCCATCCCTCTAGCAATGAAGGCTAAAATTCCATTTGCTTTCTTAATTACCTGCTGCACCTGCAAACCAACATTTTGTAATTGATGCACAAGGTCACCCAGGTCCCTCTGCACAACAGCATGCTGCAATTTTTTGCCTTTTAAATAATAGTCCATTTTGCTGTTATTCCTACCAAAATGGATGACCTCGCATTTACCAACATTGTACTCCATCTGCCAGACCCTTGCCCACTCACTTAAACTATCTATGTCCCTCTGCAGACTTCCACTGTCCTCTGCACACTTTGCTCCACCACTCATCTTTGTGTCATCTGTGAACTTTGACACATTACATTTGGTCCCCAACTCCAAATCATCTATGTAAATTGTAAACAATTCCGGTCCCAACACTGATCCCTGAAGCACACCACTAGCCACTGATCCCCATAACGTTGTGCACCTTTATTATGTGCAACAGCCTTTTGTGCGGCATCCTGTTGAAAGCCTTCTGGAAATCCAGATATATCACGGTAAATTAGTTGAATGTGACCTGCTTTTCATGAACCCCTACGGCGTCTGCCCAATGGGCCAATTTCTATCCAGATGGCTCGCCGTTTCTTCCTTGATGATAAATTCAAGCATTTACCCCACTATAGAAGTTACCTAACTGGTCTATAGTTATCCGCCTTTTGTCTACCTCCTTTTTTAAACAATGGCACCACATTTGCTGTTTTCCAATCTGCCGGAACCGTCCTAGAGTCCAGCGAATTTTGGTAAAATACCACCAGCGTATTTGCTATTTCACCCGCCATCTCTTTTAGTGCCCTGGGATACATTCCATCAGGGCCAGGAGATTGTCTACCGTTAGCCCCATTAGCTTGTCCAACACTACCTCCTTAGTGATAATAATAATTTCTAGGCCCTTACCTGCTATTGCCTCCTTGCCATCAATTATTGGCATGTTTGTGTCTTTCACTATTCAGACTGACACAAAATACCTGTTAATGTCTTAGCCATTTTCTCATTTCCCATTATTAAATCCCCCTTATCATCCTCTAAAGGACCAATGTTTACCTCAGCCACTCTTTTTCATTTTATATATTTGTAGAAACCTTTGCTATCTCTTTTTATATTATGAGCTAGTTTACTCTCATAATCTATCTTACTTTTCTTTCTAGCATTTTTCACGGCTTTCTGTTGACCTTTAAAGATTTCCCAATTCTATAGTTTCCCACTTTCTTTGTCACTTTGTAAGTATTTTCTTTCAATTTGATACCCTCCTTTATTTCCTTAGATATCCAAGGCTGATTATTCCTTTCCCTACAGTCCTTCCTTTTCACTGCTATATATTTTTGCTGAGCACTATGAAAAATTACTTTAAAAGTCTTCCACTGTTCCTCAATTGCTCAGCCATTAAGTCTTTGCTCCCAGTCTACCTTAGCTTAGTTTAGTTTAAGCACAAGACAACGGTATTGGATTTTACCGTCTCACCCTCCCTACCCTCCATCTGTATTTTAAATTCAGCCATATTGTGATCGCTGCTTCCGAGAGGATCCCTAACCATGAGATCATTAATCATTCCTGTCTCATTACACAGGACCACGAAGCATTCAAAACAAGGTAAATGAGATGACGGCGCAAATCATCATGAATGAGTATGATTTAATGGCCATTACAGAGACATGATTGCAGGGTGGCCATAACTGGGAGTTAAATACCCAGGGGTATCAGACTATTTGGAAGAACAGACAGGAAGGTAAGGGAGGCGGTGCAGCTCTGATATTTAAGGATGACATCAGGGCGGTAGTGAGAGATGGCCAAACACGTTTCACGATTTTGGCGTCGGCCAACGGAGAATCCCGCCTCAGGACTTTAGGAGGCATTTAGAAGGGAGAAAAATACCAAAATAATTTATTGAGGTTGGAAAGGTATTCTGAGAAGAAAGAAATACACTTGCATAACACCTTTCATGATCTCAGAAATTCCCAAAGCACTTTGCAGGCAATTAAGTTGAAGAAAAATCAGTGTTGGAATGCAGAGAACATGGCAGCCAAGGCACATTGCAATGGGCAGATTATCTTTTCCTTTCGTGATGTTGATTGAAGGATAGATATTGGCCAAGAAACTGCTCCTCTTTAAAATAGTGCCACAGGACATTTTACGCCCACCTGAAAGAACAGGATCCATTGATTTTAAATCCGCAAACAATTTGTTTGTTGTTGAGATTTGGCTGCTATTCTCAACCACCAGTAACTGAAATGCTTTGATGGGTTTTGTGTATTGTAAAGAAAATTGAATGGCTAGACAATATTAAAATGAACATGGTTTATAAAGAAATATACAAAACATTTTTATTTATTGGGTAAAATGATTTGCTGCAGTACTTCTTTCCCCAGCGATGCATGATTGCATTAACTATAAAATAATCCTGCTCTAGAAATTGTTTTGCTGCCTTTTTATGACTTTGACAGTCACCATGAGTGGGCACATATGTGATATTTTGACAAATTGAATCAAAAATACAATGTGGAAATCTGCTCCTATTGCGACAACAAATTGCTCTATAGGAACAATGCTAATTCTATGAGAATGGGATATGGTGACAACTCCCTGTGTCCATGTTGACTTTGCACTTTGCATTATCCATCATTTTAAATGGTGTATTGTAAAAATCTTGACAGGCCCTTGCTCCACTAAGGTGTGCATCTAATTGAACTTCAGGATTGGAGTCTGATCATGTCATTTGGATCCTGACACCATTTTAAAATATTTACAATGGCATATTTTTGCTGGTGTTTGCTTGGACAACCAGTATGGGCTTCAAGATTGAGGAGGTCTTCATCTGCAATCAAGGACAAGGGTAAGATATTTAAACTGACCTTTGATTGAACCACTTTGTGATTTTGTTTGCATTCTGACAACCAAGATCAAATTTGTGCCTATCCTAGGGTTTTAATCTATGTCGAATGGGCATTGTGGAATTTTCCTATTTGCATTACTATTAATTAATATTTTTGAATTATGTGACACAGTTCATTTTAGATCCTGACATTAAATTTAACTCTTGCCGAGAATGTTAGCAATCTTGCTCAGCAAGATTTAATTCATGAACCCCTCTGGAGAAGTTACTTAGTTTTCATAAACCAGTGTCCAGGGATCTGAGGCTGGAAGGTGACATCACTTAGTCGAAAATGAATATTGTTCACTCAAGTCAAACCTGCAGCACTTTTCTTATAAGATGGTTACCTAACTCCAATACTTCTCCAAGGGGCACTCCTCGTGGACTGGGAAAAGTTAGACGAAGCTACTCACACTGGGATGATTCATGTTTGCAACCAGTGAGCTCTTGGTCCCTGTGACTGGCAAGGTCTGGCTGCAAACTGCTATACTTTGACTACTGCTGGGGTAGTCTGGTATAGTGGACACTATGCTGCTTCCATTGTAAATATTGGCTGAGGGAATAGTGAAGGAACAGGTAAGCTACTGTTATATAAGGCTTGCACGTATTACACCTATAGTCCCTCTGCCACTCCCATCGTCCAAGCCTGGCACTCCAGTCCAGTAATCTCTGGAGAGCTCCTTTGAAGCTCTTGTCCAGTTCACTAATCTGTCCAGTATGTCCTCTATGAATTATTTCCCCTCTTAAGATGGAGACCAGAGCCTGCAAGACAGTCCTTTTGATATTCTGTTTGAACTGAAAAGCTTGCAAATGCATTTGCCTGTTATGAGGGCCTAGCTGCCATGGCATCCGTTTGCTATACTCATGATGGTAGACTGCAGAGGTCTGATGCCAACATATGCATAGACGAGGATTCCTCCAAATTCTCAAGCCATTATGCTGACATTCCTTGGCAGATTATCCAATATGTTTCTGACTCATGTGATGGCACCAATTTCTCCATATGGTTGTGCTAATGAGCTCCAATCTGTCTCCTCAGCAGGGGCTTCACCCTTGGGAGAGCTCTTTCCTCGGCTGTTCCTTCCCGCAGTACATAAACTGCAGTTTGGTACGTTTCCATATGCTGACAATCCTGACTGAATGACTTACCCAACTAGATTACAGTATCTGAGCCAGCACCTGGGAGAGGATGTGGCATTGGATAGTCCATCCTTGAAAGCATGTTTCTCCTCCGAGGTTTCCAGTGTAGTTTTTTTTTTACTGCTGTTAAGGGCGAAGAAGAAAGAGAAAGGACACGAGTTAGGATGAATGACAGGCTGGACATGAGGTGAACGTCTTGAGAATGCTGGTTGAGATAGTGAAGCATGCTACATATTTGTGGTGAATAAAAGTTTAGATGTAATGTGCAGACCCCTTGCTCTCACAGTCTACAGCCTCGTTTTTCTAATGCTACAACTCCCTGATCACTGATCTCTAGGCTTCCTGCTCTGACTGGCTTTGGCGTGTTTTCATTTGTGAGTTCTTTGCTGTGTGTTGTGTTATCCTACAGAAAGAAGGGGAGAGTTAATGCTTTTCTGTTAATCTTTCTCTACCAGGTAATGCAGTTTAGGAAAAGGCTTTAAATAAAGTTGCACAGCAAGAAACGCAAGCAGGGTTGTTACCATGCTCGAATAGGCACATCCCGAGTTGTGTTCAGAAAGTGGCGTGTCAGAGTTCTGTAGCCACATGATTCATGCTAAGTGTATTGAAATGAGACCCAGGAGTTAAAACAGCCCAGCCTCCTGTCTGGCTTGCCCCAATGGACCTAAGCTCACCCCTCATCCAGAGTCAGAATAAAGGCTTCTATGCCTACCAGAATCTAACAATCTTATTACAGTGTCATCAATTTAATACCTGAATTTATTTTCTTTTACTCAAAATAATTTTCAAAAATGTGTGACTCAACTGTGGTTCTCATTTATGTTGTTTCCCCACCGGAGAAGGCCAATAGGTGAGGACTTCCAGGATTGTTGCCCCTGAACCAAGTAGCTGTGAGGTCTGTGACTCCCTCACAGCTTGACTTGCATTCAGCTGATGCCTCATCCACTCTCTGCTCGGATTGAGAACCGAGATTGAAAATTCACTTCACATTACCATTTACCACAGGTTGCCTATACTTAACAATAGTCCTAGATTTAAACTAATTTTATTGGTATTACTGATATCATCAGGGTCTTATGTACAAATATAACTTTGATTCACTGTATTTACCTAATATTTGGCTTTTATGGTAGAAAAATCTTGTTATTTTTATGAATTTGGATAATTAAAGAAAAAGCACCACATTGCACACTGCAATGTAAGCCCATTTTGTTGCAATATTTTGAAAGTTGCACCAATTAAGAATTCTATACAAATCTTGAGTGCAATTCAACGGAAAAATTACTAAGTGTCAAGTTTGGCAGGGTGTTGCTTGTCAGCTGCATTGGCAAGATCGGAACCTGTATTCAACAGCGCTTAATGGCAAAAATGAGCCTGCACAAGATTTTTGCCATTCTGGCTGTCTTGGTGTCTGATTCAACGAACTTGTGCCTCAACTTCTCACTGCTAACAAGAGGGAGCTACTTGGACACTCCCTTGCCACTCACTCCCAGTCAACACACAGCATGGCAGCGTGCAGACCTGCTCCTCACTTTGGCAATGCCGATCTCATAAGGCTTGTTGAATGAGAGGCGGGCCACCCTGTTCCCCCAAGGGGTTTGGCGGACCAGCAGCAAGGTCAGCAATGTCGCTTGGGAGATAGTAGCAGCGGCAGTCCAGGCAAGATGACAAGGAGGACCCGTCCAGGTGCGGTGCCAACACATGCAACCTGCTATAGATCCCCCCTGGCCATCAAGCATGCAGGGCACCACTAGAGCTGTCAACCGCATTTTCAGCAGTCTGATGCACTGCTCAGTGAAAGCACAGGTGGCAACATAACCTCATTATACTGTCCCCACTTCGGTCTCGGGCCTCCAAAGCAGCGTCATCAGCCATGATCTCAGTTTGTATCCCTTGTCCCTGTGTTGTTCCTCGTGCCTTAATAAAGCTCGTAGTCTCAAATGTGGAGAAGATGCTTTATTGTGAATTCGTTCTCTCTTCAGAGCTCTACCTACGGCTACCTCAAGTGCTACTAGCTGGTGTGTCTGTCCTGCTACAAGTTCTGCCTTCTGTGACGTGTGTCCTCACTTCCTGTCCTGGTCTATTTATATGGCTCTCCCGTGCTCCCTCTAGTGTTTGCTCAGTTGTATTGCATTTAGTTAACTTGTGATCACCACATCCCCCTTTTTCTCTTTACATATTTTCTGTACATCGTTAAAGAAAATTGTACATCCTGTCCCGGTGTATTTATAGCTCTCCCTCTAGTGTTTGCTCAATTGTATTGTATCTAGTCAATCTACGATCACCACATCCCCCTTTTTCTCTTTACATATTGTCTGTACATCGTTAAAGAAAATTATACAAAACAGTTACTTATGATATGCGTATCTATACAAGTGATGGTGCTATTGCATATTTTTACAAAGCCAATGTATTTATGAGTCCAATCTTAATAAAACATTTATGAGTCCAAACTTGATGAATTTGTTCAGTGTTTTTTTTCTTTTTGTTGTTGATGACGTGGTGATATTGATATTGCAACTCCATTGTGAATGTTGTTGGTGTTCCTTGTTATTTTAAGTACCCAATGCGTCAACCCGAGGTGTTTGCATGGTCACATCACTGATGTTGACTGGCATGGACTTTTTTCTGTGCTTGTGGTATTGATTTATTATCTCATCCGCCTTGGATGCTGGCGTGCTTGCTTGTTCTGGAGCAGATGTGAGTTTGTGCGATTCGTTGTCATCCCATGACATGTTTATAGTCTTGTCATCGTTTTGCAGTGTGCTGTGGCATTGTCCTTCATGTGCCGAGTAGTACCATTGTGTACAAGTCGTTGTTTCATTGCTGTTGTTTCTGTCGTTCCTGTCTTTGTTGTTTTCGTTGCCGTTCTTGTCGTTTCTGTCTTTGTCGTTGTCGCTATCTTTGTTCCTGACTTTGTTGTTTTCGTTGCCGTTCTTGGTGCTGTTTTTGTCGTCGCTATCTTTGTTATGCTTCTTGTTGGTTTTGTTGTCCTTCTTGTCGCGCTTCATGTTGCTTTTGTTCTTGCAGTTGTTGTTCTCGTTTCTGCTGTGCTTCTTTTGGCTTTTGTTTTTCTTGTTATGCTCTATGAGTGTCCCGTGTGGATAATTTGAGTCATTGAGCATGTCGTCTCGAGAGTGGTGCGAATAATCTGATGTTGCATCGGTGCTGGTGACATCAATCATTTGTGGAGGATTTGATTCCTCATCTTTGCTTTCTTGGTGCTCCTCTTCTGGAGTCAAATTCTTCTCGATTTCATTTGACGCGGTGTCTCTGGATTCTTGGCGCTCCTCTTCTGGAGTCAAAAACTTCATGATGACAATTGACGTGGTGTCTGTGGAATCTTGGCGCTCCTCTTCTGGAGTCAAAATCTGCATGATTTCAGTTGACGTGGTGTCTCTGGACTCTTGGTGCTCCGCTTCTGGAGTTAAAATCTTCATGATTTCTGTTGATGTTGTCTCACTGGACTCCAGGTGCTCCTCTTCTGGAGTCAAAATCTGCATGGTTTCTGTTGGCGTGGTCTCTCTGGACTCCAGGTGCTCCTCTTCTGGAGTCAAAATCTGCATGGTTTCTGTTGGCGTGGTCTCTCTGGACTCCAGGTGCTCCTCTTCTGGAGTCAAAATCTGCATGTTTTCTTTCGGCGTTGTCTCTCTGGACTGTTGGGTGGCCCGACTCTGTGCTTCTGTACAGACAAGCTGAGAACTGTCAGTCTCGCTGTGATCCTGTACGTCGAGTGTGATCACCTTGTCACTTTTCGCATGCAGTAGGTAGAGGTACATTGTCCTCTTCTTGTTCATGTGAGCTGGTTAGACTTTCATAGTCTGCTTGTGGTTGCTCAGATACGGCGGGTTGACCTTCATGGTCTTGTTCATGCATGGTGTCAGTGGTTAGATGTACATTGTCTTCTTCTTGTTCATGTGAGCTTGGTAGACTTTCATAGTCTGCTTGCGGTTGCTCAGATACAGCGGGTTTACCTTCATGGTCTTGTTCATGCATGGTGTTCGCCAGGGAGTGTTTGCTTGCATCCCTGTTGGAGTCTTTCATCACTCGCACTGTGGAGCCTGTCATCGCTCGCTCTGTGGAGCCTGTCATCGCTCGCTCTGTGGAGTCTTTCTGTGCTCTCTGTGTGGCGTCGTCTTCGTCTTGGGTATTGCTGTCATCCAATGTATCGACGAGCTGCCATGGCATCATGGTGTTGTATTCATCTACCACGAGTAGATTCGTGTTGAGCTTTGCAACGGTGTCGCTGATGCTGTGATCAGCATATCCAAATAACTCAGCCATCTCTGAGTAGTATTCTTTGAAACCCAAATCATCTTGGTTGGCTTCTTCTACCACGAGTTGATTCGTGTTGAATTTTGCGACCGTGTCGCTGATGCTGTGATAAGCATATCCGACTGATTCAGCCATGTCTGAGTGGTAATCTTCGAAAAACAAATCATCTTTTGTTGTTTCGGAATTCTTTTTGTTCTCTTCACTTTGGGTGGTGCAGACTGCTTTTTTCAGGGTGTTGTGCAAGTTATTTTTAACTGCTGGTTTAAGTTCAGGCGTTTTTCTGTGTTCTGAGGCAAGAAAATTTGCTTTTACCACTTTAAGTGTCTTGTTTTCAATTTTCGGGCATTTCCCTTTTAAGTGGGCGTGGTCGGGATGCTCAGACGCCATGATGTCACGCGTAGGAATGAATTGTGCACGCGCAAATCGGCCTTCCTCCTTCAATGTGCTGTTTTGTGTCCATTGCGCATGCGCGACCAAAACTTTTTTAGACTGCGCATGCGCGGCTTGCGCATGCGCATAACGATCCGTGACCAAAACTTTTTGAGACTGCGCATGCGCGGCTGGCGCATGCGCATAACGATCGGCACCGCGACCTTTTTTAAACTGCGCATGCGCGGCTTCCGGTTCCGGCGCATGCGCAGACGCAATTTGTAGTTTTTTGCTTGCCCGAGACTGCAAAATGTGCTCCGACGCCATTCTATCGTGGATTTCAGCGTTTTTTCTTCCTAAAAGTTGTAAGTTACCTTTTCTTTCCGATCTGGACTGGATTTCAGCGTTTTGGCTTTGTGAAAAATTCATGTTATTTCTTCTTTTTGATCTGTACTTTTCATTCGCGATTTCTTGTTCTTTTCGTGATTTTTTAAGTTTTGCATCACTCAGCCTCTCTGCAGTTTGGCCTCTGAGCATGCCTTGCTGTGCAAATTCCTTACAGTACTCTTCGAATTTGTTTAGTATCGTTTGTAAGCTGTTTCTGTCTTCATCTTTTGAGTATTTAAATCCATTATACACTTTTCTATTTACATGCCCTGCGGTGAGAATTGCTATTTTAATGTTGTCTGAGGCTGCTGCTACATCATTAGCTATGAGATAAATATCGAACATTTGTTTAAACCTTTTCCAGACATTTCTTACATTGCCAGTCAGGTCCAGCTGATATGGGTATCCAATCCACATCCTTGAATTAGCGATGTCTTCCCAAGTCAAATGTCCAGTAGGAGATTTCCATGCCATTTTGAGCTTTCTGTGTCTGCAGCTGAGTTGTCCTGTAGTAAGCGTCTGAAGCCACTCCTGGGTACCATGTGTTGTTCCTCGTGACTTAATAAAGCTCGTAGTCTCAAATGTGGAGAAGATGCTTTATTGTGAATTTGTTCTCTCTTCAGAGCTCGACCTACGGCTACCTCAAGTGCTACTAGCTGGTGTGTCTGTCCTGCTACAAGTTCTGCCTTCTGTGACGTGTGTCCTCACTTCCTGTCCTGGTCTATTTATATGGCTCTCCCGTGCTCCCTCTAGTGTTTGCTCAGTTGTATTGCATCTAGTTAACTTGTGATCACCACAGTCCCCAAAAGAGCCAACCCTTCACCCTGGGGTGGTCCCTGGGATCTCGGAGTAACCCAGGATGTAGCTGTCATGCACGCTCCCTGGGGGGCAGGCACACACGTGCATGATACAGAGGTGGTGATCGCACATGATCTGAACATTCAAGGAGTGGGACGCTTTCCTGTTAATAAAGAGCACTCCCTGATGCCCTAATACGCGCTGGCAACACACGTGCGATCAATTGCCTCCTGGGCCTGGGGCGAACCGGCAATGGTGGAGAATCCTGCAGCTAGGGCATTTTGGTGGGCCTGGAGCCCGTGCCCTGTAGGCTGTAGATTGTGAAATGCCGCACAGGTCCCCACTTGAGCTATGGAATGAACTGGTGGCATAAACATTTAGGGCAGCGGTGACCTACACGGCCACAAGGACATGGCACAGTTGCCGCACTGTCTCTCCTGAGATGGAGGTTTCTGCGACACATGCTGTCTGCCATCTCATTGAATGACCAATGACGCCTGTACACCTTGAGCTGTCACTGTCTTCTTCTTCTGCATCCCTCCTTCGCCTGCTGGGTAGCTGGGTCTTAAGGGTGTGCAGCGCCCTCCTGCACATGGGGTGCCATCTCCAGCCTTTGCCATCGCTGCTGCCTTTTTTGACAGCCTTGTCTGCCGCCGGCAATGCGAGGGCAGCCACTGCAGGATCAACTCCAGCAAACATTTTGGTATCTGTAAGGAGTTGGAGAAGGCTATAGACCAACAATCAGTTGGGCTTCCATTCCGGGACTCTCTGATCCCCCAAACCTCCCTCACCCTTGCGTGTCCCACCTTCTCTGAGTGCCATCCAGCGAGCCAGTTGTACTCACAACCATTGCTTTACGAACTTGCCTGCAGCCACATCAGGAACCCTTAGACCCCAGACCTCAGCTGGGAACATCAGCGGGGGGCCGTACTCAGGTGCTCTCCCCTGAACCACACGCTTGCCCTTTGGTTGCAAGAGGATCCCAGTGCTGAACGCCTGCTCTTTAGTGTTTGATTGTTGGGAGCTTCCTCTGTGGTGCTGTCGCTCCTAGAGTTCAGGCACAGTTTTCAGGCTTCAAAGTTTGCTTTATATGCAGTGCACTAATCATCCTCCAACATGGCACCTGTGCCCTCGAGGAGGCACCTGAGAATTGAGGAGCGTGAAGTGCTATCACAACTAACAAGGCTCAGTTGCAATAGCATTCAGCTGTAAAGCTAGAGGCTGCTCACAGTCAAAGGGAGTGAAATTGGCTTTCGTGAGATAAGCCAGAGTAGGCCTTTATCCTCGAAGTTTTTGGTGGGACAGACAGGCTGCAGCTGCGGTTTCCTCTGTAATGGGTCTCAATATTTAAGGATGGCTTGAAGGCCTCACATATGCAAAGCACTTCCCCATCGCCCCCCACCCTCCCCCGCACCTAGAACGTTTCAGTCTCCCGAAAACCGAACCTTCTTGAGGGGTCCCCACTGCCCCCGATCACTAATGCAGCAGCTTCGGTGTCCTTGCGAAAATGGAAATGGCTACTCATCCACCTCGCTTCCCCTTGGCAGCCATTGTGTAATTCCCGGGAGGCCGCTGCATTTGACTTCAATCTCGCTCATGAGATTGAAATGAATGCAAATGAGGATCAATGATATATTCACCATATTGGGGCGAAATCCAGAACTTGCCATTGGCCGAATGATTGACAAAACTGGTTTGCGCCCGAAGCGAAACCTGATTTTGGGCTTTCTCGCTATTTATCCGGTGCGCCCATATCCACGCCAGGCGCAACGCGATGGTTAAACTGTGCCCCTTGATCTTGCAATCCATGATATTTTACCATTATATACCATTGACTATTTGGAAAAGTTGTTAAGTAGTAACCTGTTATTCACATACTTGTTGACACTTGTAAAAAAAAAGCCTGCTAGGCAACTAGTAATCAAGGTCCAGGTCACACTGACCTTAATTTGTAAAAGGAAATTAAAATTACAATCTGACTTCAAGAAATTTGATCTTTTTTTAAATCAAAAGAGTATTTTGAAACAAATGTGATATTAGCTGATGTTATCATAAATGGATTTTTCTAATTCAGTTTTTACGGGATGTGAGCTTTGCTGGCTAGACCAGCATTTGCTGCCCATCCCTAATTGCGCTTGAGAAGGTGGTGGTGAACTTCCTTCTTAAACCGCTGCATTTGTGTAGTGTACGTACACCCACTGTGTTATTAGGGAGGGAGTTCAAGAATTTTGAACCAGCGACAGTGAAGGAATGAAAATGAAATGAAAAATGAAATGAAATGAAAATCGCTTATTGTCACAAGTAGGCTTCAAATGAAATTACTGTGAAAAGCCCCTAGTCGCCACATTCCGGCGTCTGTTCGGGGAATGGCGATATATTTCAGGATGGTGAGTGACTTGGAGGGGATCTTCCAGGTGGTGGGGTTCCCATGTATTTGCTGCCCTTGTCCTTTTAGATGGTAGTGGTTGTGGGTTTGGAAGATGCTGCCTAAGGAGCCTTGGTCAATTGCTGCAGTGCATCTTGTAGATGGTACACAAGGCTGCTACTGTTTGACGGTGGTGGAGGGAGTAAATGTTTGTGGAAGGGGTGGCAATCATTTTTTTATTTAAATTTGAAGGATCCAATTAAATTTTTTTCCAATTAAGGGACAATTTAGCGTAGCCAACACCTATCCTGCACATCTTGGGGTTGGGCGGGGTGTGACCCACGCAGACATGGGAGAATGTGAAAATTCCACACAGACAGTGACCTAGGGCTGGGATCGAACCCGGGTCCTCAGCGACGTGAGGCAGCAGTGCTAACCACTGTGCCACCAGGAAGGGGGGGGGGGGGTGAGTCAATCAAGTGGTTTTATCTTGGATGGTTTTGAGGTTCTTGAGTGTTGTTGGAGCTGCATTCATCCAGGCAAGTGGGAAGTATTCCATCAAACTCCTGCCTTGTGCCTTATAAGTGGTGGACAGACTTTGGCAAGTCAGGACGTGAGCTACCCACCGCAGGATTCCTAGCCTCTGACCTGGTCTTGTAACCACAATATGTATATGACTAGTTGTGGTGAATGTAACATAATAATTCACACTGTATTTACCAATACTATTGTAAGCGCAGTAGCGTGATCCGACCACTAGGGGGAGTAGCTCTGGGAATGCTCAGGAGTTTGTACAGGGCTCCACCCTTGGCTCCGCCCACGACTCCTCCCCCTTCACTGCTGTATAAATAACCGTGTCCAGAGCCAGCCTGCAGTTCATCAAGAGTTCAACGGGTAACAGGCTGGCTCTGTAGTAAGTAGATTAAAACCACTGTTCATATCTTAAAGCACGCGTCTCATGAATTGATGGTTCCATCAATTTAATCTACTTAAGAACAGTCAGGATCGATCATGAAATCAGCCCTCAAGCCTGGACGCCTGGAACTCGACCCACAGGATGCAGAGGCTGCGGTGCTTTAAGGCTTACCTGGCAGAAGCGAGCACAGCCGAAACAACAGAGGAACAGAAGTTAAGTCTACTGCACGCGAGGGTGAGCCACAGAATCTCTACGCAACTAAACTCGGGCGGTTCATATACTGCAGCGCTAGCGATACTCAATAAGATGTATGTAAGGCCCATTAACGAAGTTAACGCATGCCATGTGTTCACGATTCACCACCAGCGGCCTACAGAATCACTCGCCGAATTTTTAAGAGAGCTCAATAATCTATTTAATGACTGTAACTATCAAGCGATGTTTTTGTAGCGGGCCTCAGGTCTAATTATGTGCGCCAACGACTGCTGGAAAAGGGGGCCCAAGACTTAGAAACAACTGCGGAAATTGCTACCACGATGGAGGTCTCCTTTCGCAGCTTCACCTCGTTCCCCGCGGACCCAATCATGGGCCCCCGACCAGCGACTCCCCCAGGCCTGTGCCACGCGGCTGCCCAGCCACCAGGCTGCTCCAGCCAGCCACTATGCTGCCCCAGCCTGCCATTTCTGCGGCCAGAATCAGCACCCGCGGCAGCACTGCCCGGCCCGCAACGCGACCTGCAGCAGCTGCGGGCAGAAAGGCCACTACGCGAGAGTGTGCCCTGCAAAAAGGGCCCCAGCTTCCAACTCCTCAGCGGCACGAAGTAATCGCTTCCCACACCCGCAGGCCCGCGGGGCCCGAAACGCTGCGGCCTATGCCATGACCCCGCCCCCTCCCGCCACGTGCGAACCATGGGGGCCGCCATCTTGGCAAACATCCACCACGCGACCGGCCACGTGCGACTCATGGTGGGCGCCATCTTGTTTTGTTTTTTAAAATAATTTTTATTGAAAAATTTTGTATTTATACAACAACAAACAGTAATGAAAATAGCAACGGTCTCTAACAATAAGTCATAACACCCCAGAACCGTAACAGCTCGTACACCGAACCCTCCCCAACCCCCCAACCCCAATGACCAACAGAATAAATTAACAACAAATTAAATTAACAACATTTTAAATTGAATAACCATAGAACAAATAGATAATACCCCCCCTCTCTCCCCCCCCCCCCCGGGTTGCTGCTGCTATTGACCCATTTCCCTATCTCTGAGCCAGAAAGTCCAAGAAAGGCTGCCACCGTTTATAGAACCCTTGTACTGATCTTCTCAGGGCGAATTTGACCCTTTCCAGTTTGATAAACCCCGCCATGTCACTGATCCAGGTCTCCACACTTGGGGGCCTCACATCCTTCCACTGCAGCAAGATCCGCCGCCAGGCTACTAGGGACGCAAATGCCAAAACACCGGCCTCTTTCGCCTCCTGCACTCCCGGCTCCGCCACAACCCCAAAGATCGCGAGTCCCCAGCCCGGTTTGACCCTGGATCCAACCACCCTTGACACCGTCCTTGCTACCCCCTTCCAAAATTCCTTCAGTGCCGGGCATGCCCAAACCATGTGAGCATGGTTCGCTGGGCTCCCCAAAACCTGACACACCTATCTTCGCCCCAAAGAACCTACTCATCCAAGTCCCGGACATGTGAGCCCGATGCAGCACCTTAAATTGAATGAGACTAAGCCTCGCACATGAAGAGGAAGAGTTAACCCTCTCCAAGGCATCCGCCCAAGTCCCATCCTCGATCTGCTCCCCTAATTCCCCTTCCCACTTAGCCTTCAGCTCTTCCACTGACGCCTCCTCCCCCTCCTGCATTACCTTATAAATGTCAGACACCTTCCCATCCCTGACCCACACCACCGAAAGCACCCTGTCCCTTGCCCCCCGCGAGGGCAGCAAAGGAAATCCCTCCACCTGCCGCCTAGCAAACGCCTTTACCTGCAAGTACCTGAACGTGTTCCCTGGGGGGAGCCCGAATTTCTCTTCCAATTCCCCCAGGCTCGCAGACCTCCCGCCCATAAACGGGTCCCCCAACTTCCTAATGCCCACCCTGTACCACCCCCTAAATCCCCCGTCGATGTTCCCCGGGACGAACCAATGATTCCCCCTTAATGGAGCCTCCACCGAGCCCTTCACTTCCCCCCTGTGCCGCCTCCACTGCCCCCATATTTTTAGGGTCGCCGCCACCACCGGGCTTGTGGTATACCTTGTGGGAGGGAGCGACAACGGCGCTGTTACCAGGGCCCCCAGGCTCGTGCCTCCACAGGACGCCATCTCCATCCTTTTCCATGCCGACCCCCCCCCTTCCATCACCCATTTACGCACCATTGACACATTGGCCGCCCAATAATAACTCGAAAGGTTGGGCAGCGCCAGCCCCCCCCCCCCCCCCCCCCATCTCATCTCTACCTTGCTCCAGAAATACCCTCTTCACTCTCAGAGTCCCACGCGCCCACACAAAGCTCAAAATGCTACTAGTCACCTTCCTGAAAAAGGCCCTGGGGATGAAGATGGGCAGGCACTGAAACAGGAACAAGAACCTCGGGAGCACTGTCATTTTGACGGACTGCACCCTCCCCGCCAACGACAGTGGCAGCATATCCCATCTTTTAAATTCCTCCTCCATCTGCTCCACAAGCCTGGTGAAATTGAGCTTGTGAAGAGTCCCCCAGCTCCTGGCCACCTGCACCCCCAGGTACCTGAAACTCTTCTCTGCCCTCTTAAACGGGAGCCTTCCAATTCCCTCCTCTTGGTCCCCCGGGTGCACCACAAACACCTCACTCTTGCCCAGATTCAGTTTATAGCCTGAAAAGGCCCCGAACTCAGCCAACAGCTCCATCACCCTCGGCATCCCTCCCACTGGGTCCGCCACATACAGTAACAGGTCATCTGCATACAACGACACCCGATGTTCCTCCCCACCCCGCATTAAACCCCTCCACCTTCCTGACTCCCTCAACGCCATCGCCAAAGGTTCGATTGCCAGTGCAAACAACAAGGGGGACAGGGGGCACCCCTGCCTGGTCCCTCGGTAGAGCCGGAAGTAATCCGACCTCCTCCCATTAGTAACTACACTTGCCATCGGGGCCTCATACAGTAGCCTCACTCACTTAATAAATCCTTCTCCAAATCCAAACCTCTCCAGCACCTCCCATAGGTACCCCCACTCCACTCTATCGAATGCCTTCTCCGCATCCAGCGCCACCACTATCTCAGCCTCCCCCTCAATCGCCGGCATCATAATGATATTTAGCGACCTCCGTACATTCGTGTTCAGCAGCCTTCCCTTAACAAAACCTGTCTGGTCCTCGTGTATCACCCCTGGCACACAGTCCTCAATCCTGGTGGCCAGGATCTTTGCCAGCAACTTGGCGTCTACATTAAGGAGAGATATGGGCCTGTACGAACCACACTGCTGGGGTTCCTTATCCCTCTTTAGGATTAAGGAAATCAGTGCTCGCGACATAGCGAGGGCAAAGCCCCCCCCTCCCATGCCTCATTAAACGTCCGTACCAACAGGGGGCCCACCAGGTCCACATAAATTTTATAGAACTCCACTGGGAACCCGTCCGGCCCCGGCGCCTTCCCAGACTGCATCTGCCCAATCCCCTTAACCAGCTCCTCCAGCTCAATCGGCGCTCCCGGCCCTTCCACCTGCTCCTCCTGCATCTTCGGGAAAGATAGCCCGTCGAGAAAACTCTCCATTCCCCTCCTCTCCACCGGTGTCTCCGACCGGTACAGTTCTCCATAAAAGTCCTTGAAGACCTCATTCACCTCTGCCCCCTTCCGCACCACATTCCCACTCTTATCTCTCACTCCAGCAATTTCCCTAGCCGCATCCCGCTTGGGGAGCTGATGCGCCAGCATCCTACTCGCCTTTTCACCATGTTCATACACCGCCCCCTGTGCCTTCCTTCACTGTGCCTCCGCCTTTCTAGTGGTTAAAAAATCAAACCTAGCTTGTAGGCTACGCCTCTCCCCCAGCAATCCCTCCTCTGGTGCCTCCGCATACCTCCTATCCACCTCCAGGAGCTCCCCCACTAGTCTCTCCCTCACCCTCCTCTCCGTCCTATCCCTGTGGGCCCAGATGGCTATCAGCTCCCCCCGAATCACTGCCTTCAGGGCTTCCCAAACCATCCCCACCCGGACCTCCCCCGTATCGTTAACCTCGAGGTATCCCTCAATACTTCCCCGGACCCTCCTGCACACCTCCTCCTCCGCCAACAACCCCACATCCAGACGCCACAACGGGCGCTGGTCCCGTACCTCCCCCATCTCCAAATCCATCCAATGCGGAGCGTGGTCGGAGATTGCAATGGCCGAATACTCGGCCTCCTCCACCCTCGAAATCAATCCCCTGCTCGCCACGAAAAAGTCCATTCTGGAATAAACCCTATGGACGTGGGAGAAAAAGGAATACTCCTGCGCCCTCGCCCTCCCAAACCTCCAGGGGTCCACCCCTCCCATCTGGTCCATAAACCCCTTCAGCACCTTGGTCGCCGCCGGCCTCCTACCTGTCCTTGAACTGGACCGATCCAGTGAAGGATCCAGCACCGTATTGAAGTCGTCCCCCCGCCACCAGGTCCGGGATACGTCCCAGCATACGCCTCATAAAGCCCGCATCATCCCAATTTGGGGCATACACATTAACTAATACCACCTTCTCTCCCTGTAGCCTGCCCCTTACCATAACAAACCTACCCCCCTTATCCGCCACCACCTCAGATGCCTCAAACAACACCCTCTTCCCCACCAGAATTGCCACCCCCCGGTTCTTTGCATCCCACCCGGAGTGGAAAACCTGCCCTACCCACCCTTTCCTCAGACGGACCTGGTCCGCCACCTTCAGGTGGGTCTCCTGGAGCATCGCCACATCCGCATTCAGCCCCTTCAAATGAGCAAATACCCTAGCCCGCTTAACCGGCCCGTTCAGTCCTCTCACATTCCAGGTGACCAACCGGATCAGAGGGCATCCCACCCCCCTACCCCGCCGACTAGCCATAGCCCGTCGACTGCCTGCCCCAGGCCAGCACACTCTGCCCGACCCAGTCCCCACGGCGACAGCACCTCTCCTCTACCCCCCCCGGCCCACACCGGCTCCTTCCTGACCCTACCAGCAGCAACCCGGTATCCCTCCCTCCCCCCCCCAGGCTAGGACCCCTCCTAGCCGCGACACGCCCTCCATTGTACTTCAGTGGGTCAGCTGACTTCTGCTGACCCCGGCAACTCCCGCCAAAACTCGACCCCTCCCGACGTGGGATCATCCCCCCTCCTGCCACTCCCCTTGGCACCGCTCCAGCGCGGGAAAAAACCCCCAGTAGAGGCCCCGCCCCCAACGCCAGCTCTACCCCTCCAGCCCCGCAACGCGGGAAACCAGAGGAAAGCCCGCGCTTTCGCACTGCCCCACCCCACCCTACTGACGCAGCTCCCAAATACCAGCCCTATCCCATCCCCCAACCCCATATATAATACAACAAACCCCCAACATCCCCACAAAATACAAACCTCAGACCATACCCCACCTCCCCCCCAGAAAAGAGAGCAAAACCCACATAAAGAAACCATGTCAAAATTACAAAAGTACAGAAAACACATCAACAGCAAAAACCAGCAATATAACAATACAACCGACCCCGCAACCCCCAACCCCTAGTTCGAGTCCAGCTTCTCCTTCTGCACAAAGGCCTACGCCTCCTCCGGGGACTCAAAATAGTAGTGCCGATCCAGATAAGTTACCCACAGGCGCGCAGGCTGCAACATCCCAAACTTTACGTGCTTCTTATGAAGCACCTCCTTCGTCCGGTTAAACCCGGCCCGCCGCTTAGCCACCTCCGCACTCCAGTCCTGGTAGATCCGTACTACCAAATTCTCCCACTTGCTGCTCCTCACCTTCTTGGCCCAGCGCAGCACACACTCCCGATCCCTGAACCGGTGGAACCTCACCTGCACCGCGCGCGGGGGTTCATTCTCCTTGGGCCTCCTGGCCAGTACTCTGTGGGCTCCCTCCAGCTCCAGGGGCAGAGGGTACGACCCTGCCCCCACCATCGAATTCAACATGCTGGCCACGTAGGTCGGCAGATCCGACCCTCCAGACCCTCCGCAAGGCCCAAGATCCTTAAATTCTTCCGCCTCATGCGGAGATCCAGCTCCTCAAAGCGGTCTTGCCACTTCTTATGGAATGCCTCGTGCACCTCCACCTTACCCACGAGGACCACGGCCTCCTTTTTTCGTTCAGCGGCCTGCTGCTGCAACTCCTGGATGGCAGCACCCTGGGTCGTCTGGGTCTCCATCAGCTTGCTGGTTGTTTCCTTCAGTGAGCTCAGCAACTCAGCCTTCAGCTCCGCAAAACAGCGCAGGAGAGCAGCTTGCTGCTCCTGCGCCCACTTCCATCAGTCCTCGGGTGCTCCGCCAGCTGCCATTTTGGATTCCTTCCCCCGTTTTTTCTGGGGAGCTGTTGCCGTTTTTCTCCTTGTTCCACTTCGATTTTGAGACATAAATTGCGGCGAATGTTTATCCCAACACTTTCCCCCACCGGGAAACGTCAAAAAAGCGCCTTTTGGGGCTCTAAAAAGAGCCCAAAAGTCCATTAAAATCGGGAGCTCCCAAATGTGCGGCTTAACACGTCATCACCGCAACCAGAAGTCGGGGGCTGCCACCTTCCTCGTCGCCCGCCACCTGCGATCCACGGGCCTGACCTGCATCTCCACGCTCGGACAACTCATCGGAAGAGTACGACCTCCCCGGGCGCTCGTCACGCGGCCCGCAACTCGGCGCAGTCACCCTGGATCAATGACGCCCGAAGCATCTGCGAAATTCGATGGCAGAGGTCCAAATCAACGGGTACAACACGCTATGCCTTTTTGACTCCGGGAGCACTGAGAGCTTCATACACCCAGACCTGGTAAGACGCTGTTAGCTCCCTGTTTTCCCCGTGCGGCAAACTATCTCGCTCCTTCAGGCTCCCATTCTGTACAGATCCAGGGGCGCACCGCCGCGACACTCACAATCCGAGGCGCTAGCTACTCAAAATTTCTACTCTACGTTTTGCCCGACCTCTGCGCGCCACTCTTATTAGGCCTAGATTTTCAGTGTAACATTAAGAGCCTCACCCTCAGCTTCGGCGGGCCCCTGCCCCCACTCACTATCTACAGCCTCGCTACACTGCGAATCTCCTCCCCTCCTCTCTTCGCCAATCTCACAAAGGACTGTAAACCCGTAGCCACTCGTAGCAGGCGATACAGCCTGCAGGATAGAGTATTTATCAGATCAGAGGTCCGAAGGCTTCTCAGTGAGGGGATTATAGAGGCCAGCAATAGTCCCTGGAGAGCTCAGGTGGTGGTCGTTAAGACTGGGGAAAAATTCCGCATGGTTGTCGACTATAGTCAGACCATAAATAGATTTACGCTCCTCGACGCGTATCCCCTCCCCAGGATTGCAGACATGGTAAATCAGGTCGCCCAGTATCGGCTCTTTTCCACGGTGGATCTGAAGTCTGCATACCACCAGCTCCCAATCCGCCCGGAGGACCGCCACTACACGGCATTCGAGGCCGATGACCGCCTCTTCCATTTCCTCCGGGTTCCCTTCGGCGTCACTAATGGGGTCTCGGTGTTCCAACGAGCAATGGACCGAATGGTGGACCAGTACGGGCTGCGGGCCACGTTTCCGTACTTGGACAATGTCACAATCTGCGGCTATGACCAGCAGGACCACGACGCCAACCTCCACCGTTTTTTCCAGACGGCACAGAAATTAAACATCACCTACAACAAAGAGAAATGCGTTTTCCGCACAAACAGACTGGCCATCCTCGGCTACGTCGTGGAAAACGGAGTCCTGGGCCCAGACCCGGACCATATGCTTAGACACCCCCTCCCCCATTGCCCCAAGGCCCTCAAACGGTGCTTGGGCTTCTTCTCCTACTACGCCCAGTGGATCCCTCAATATGCGGACAAAGCCCGCCCACTCTTTAAGGCCACACAATTTCCCCTGTCAGCTGAGGCACGCCAGGCCTTCAACTGAATCAAGGAGGACATCGCCAAAGCGGCCATGCGGGCGGTGGATGAATCCACTCCATTCCAGGTTGAGAGCGACGCCTCAGAGGTAGCTCTAGCAGCCACACTAAATCAGGCAGGGAGACCAGTCGCATTTTTCTCCCGTTAACTCTCCGCTTCAGAACTCCGACACTCCTCAGTCGAGAAAGAAGCACAAGCCATTGTGGAGGCTATTCGTTACTGGAGGCACTACCTCGCAACTAAAGATCAGTTGCCTTTATGTTTGATAACTCGCAAAGGGACAAAATAAAAAATGATAAAATTCTTCGGTGGAGGATCGAACTCTCCACATACAGCTATGATATTAAGTATCGACCCGGGAAGCTCAACGAGCCTCCGGATGCCCTATCCCGCGGGACATGCGCCAGCGCGCAGATTGACAGATTGAAAGTCATCCACAACGACCTCTGCCACCCGGGGGTCACCCGGCTCGCCCTCTACATCAGAGCCCGAAACCTGCCTTTCTCCAACGAGGAGGTAAAAGCTGTCACCAGGGACTGCCCGATCTGTGCGGAGTGCAAACCGCACTTCTATAGACCAGACAGGGCCCACCTGGTCAAGGCTTCTAGGCCCTTTGAACGCCTCGCGATTGATTTCAAAGGGCCACTCCCCTCAACTAACAAGAACGTTTACTTTCTAAACGTCGTAGATGAGTTCTCCCGTTTCCCATTTGCTATCCCGTGCCCCGACATGACCTCCCACACAGTCATTATGGCCCTGCATAGTATCTTCACCCTGTTTGGTTTCCCCAGCTACGTGCACAGCGACCGGGGTTTGTCCTTCATGAGCGACGAGCTGTGTCAGTACCTGCTCGTACAAGAGCATTGCCTCGAGCAGGACTACCAGCTACAACCCCAGGGGGATCGGGCAGGTGGAGAGGGAGAACGCAGCGGTCTGGAAGACTGTCCTACTGACCCTCCGGTCTAGAAAGCTCCAAGTCTCCCAGTGGCAAGAAGTCCTCCCAGACGCGCTCCACGCTATTAGGTCCCTCTTATGCACAGCGACCAATCAGACCCCTCACGAGAGGCTCTTCACTTTTTCCAGGGGCACTACCACGGGGGTCTCACTTCCGGCATGGCTGAGGACACCGGGCCCGGTACTACTGAGGAAACACATCAGGGCACACAAAACCGACCCCCTTGTTGAGAAGGTGCGCCTGCTCCACTCCAACCCCCAGTACGCCTTCGTCGAGTTCCCTGATGGCCGCCAGGACACAGTATCCCTCCGGGATCTGGCACCCGCCGGATCCAGCGCCCCCCTACCCCCACAGAAGGACCCCTCACCCTACACCCCATCCTGCCACCCCCTCGCGCTCCCGAGCCCACGAGCTCGCTCCACCAGTTCCGTGCATAGTATCTTCACCCTGTTTGGTTTCCCCAGCTACGTGCACAGCGACCGGGGTTTGTCCTTCATGAGCGACGAGCTGTGTCAGTACCTGCTCGACAAGGGCATTGCCTCGAGCAGGACTACCAGCTACAACCCCAGGGGGATCGGGCAGGTGGAGAGGGAGAACGTGATGGTCTGGAAGACCGTCCTACTGACCCTCCGGTCTAGAAAGCTCCAAGTCTCCCAGTGGCAGGAAGTCCTCCCAGACGCGCTCCACGCTATTAGGTCCCTCTTATGCACAGCGACCAATCAGACCCCTCACGAGAGGCTCTTCACATTTTCCAGGGGCACTACCACGGGGGTCTCACTTCCGGCATGGCTGAGGACACCGGGCCCGGTACTACTGAGGAAACACGTCAGGGCACACAAAACCGACCCCCTTGTTGAGAAGGTGCGCCTGCTCCACTCCAACCCCCAGTACGCCTTCGTCGAGTTCCCTGATGGCCGCCAGGACACAGTATCCCTCCGGGATCTGGCACCCGCCGGATCCAGCGCCCCCCTACCCCTACAGAAGGACCCCTCACCCTACACCCCATCCTGCCACCCCCTCGCGCTCCCGAGCCCACGAGCTCGCTCCACCAGTTCCGTGCATAGTATCTTCACCCTGTTTGGTTTCCCCAGCTACGTGCACAGCGACCGGGGTTTGTCCTTCATGAGCGACGAGCTGTGTCAGTACCTGCTCGACAAGAGCATTGCCTCGAGCAGGACTACCAGCTACAACCCCAGGGGGATCGGGCAGGTGGAGAGGGAGAACGCGACGGTCTGGAAGACCGTCCTACTGACCCTCCGGTCTAGAAAGCTCCAAGTCTCCCAGTGGCAGGAAGTCCTCCCAGACACGCTCCACGCTATTAGGTCCCTCTTATGCACAGCGACCAATCAGACCCCTCACGAGAGGCTCTTCACTTTTTCCAGGGGCACTACCACGGGGGTCTCACTTCCGGCATGGCTGAGGACACCGGGCCCGGTACTACTGAGGAAACACCGGCCAGCCCCCAGCGTCCCCGGTTGAACCAGAAGAGTATGAAGCTTGGACACAACCCTCCCTGGAGTCCGCCATTGTACCCCAGCACACAACACCCATCCAGCCACCGCATGAGGCTGCAACCCCGGTGCTCCGCAGATCACAGCGGACAGTTCGACCACCGGACAGACTTACTTTGTAGGCCACCACCCCCGCCGGACTTGATTTTTTTGCAGGGGGTGAATGTGGTGAATGTAACGTAGTAATTCACACTGTATTTACCAATACCATTGTAAGCGCAGTAGCGTGATCCGACCACTAGAACATAGAACATAGAACAGTACAGCACAGAACAGGCCCTTCGGCCCTCAATGTTGTGCCGAGCCATGATCACCCTACTCAAACCCACGTATCCACCCTATACCCGTAACCCAACAACCCCCCCCCCCCCCCTTAACCTTACTTTTATTAGGACACTACGGGCAATTTAGCATGGCCAATCCACCTAACCCGCACATCTTTGGACTGTGGGAGGAAACCGGAGCACCCGGAGGAAACCCACGCACACAGGGGGAGGACGTGCAGACTCCACACAGACAGTGACCCAGCCGGGAATCGAACCTGGGACCCTGGAGCTGTGAAGCATTTATGCTAACCACCATGCTACCCTGCTGCCCGACCACTAGGGGGAGTAGCTCTGGGAATGCTCAGGAGTTTGGACAGGGCTCCACCCTTGGCTCCGCCCATGACTCCTCCTCCTTGACTGCTGTATAAATAACCGTGTCCAGAGCCAGCCTGCAGTTCATCGAGAGTTCAACGGGTAACAGGCTGGCTCTGTAGTAAGTAGATTAAAACCACTGTTCATATCTTAAAGCACGTGTCTCGTGAATTGATGGTTCCATCACTAGTGCAGTTCAGTTTGTGGTCAATGGTAACCCCCCAGATGTTGACAGTGGGGGATTCAGTGGTGGTAATGCCTTTGAATGTCAAGGGGAGATGGTTTGATTCTCTCTTGTTGGAGATGGCCATTGCCTGGCACTTGTGTGAGCGATTGTTACTTGTCAGCCTAAGCCTGGATATTGTCCAGGTGTTGCTGCATTTTCATGTGGACTGTTTCACTGTCGTTAAGGAGTCGCGAAAGGTGCTGAACATTGTGCAATCATCAGCGAACATCCCCACATCTGACCTTATGTTGGAAGGAAGATCATTGATGAAGCAGCTGAAGATGGTTGGGCCTTGGACACTGCTCTGAGGAACTACTGCCGTGATGCCACGGAACTGAGATGAATGACCTCCAACCACCACAGCCATCTTCCTTTGTGCTAGGTATGACTCCAACCAGTGGAAAGTTTTCCCCTGATTCCCATTGACTGCAGTTTAGCTGGGGCTCCTTGATGCCATACTCGATCAAATGCTGCCTTGATGTCAGGGCAGTCACTCTCACCTCACCTCTAGAGTTTAGCTCTGTTGTTCATGTTTGAACCAAGGCTGTAATGAGATCAGGAGTGACCCTGGCGGAATCCAAACTGAGCGTCAGTGCGCAGGTTATTGCTAAGTAAGTGCCGCTTGATAGCACTATTTATGATTCCTTCCATAACTTTACTGATGATTGAGTGTAGACTGATAGGGCTATAACTGGCCGGGTTGAATTTGCCCTGCTTTTTGTGTACCGGGCATACCTGGCAATTTTTCATATTGCCAAGTAGATGCCAGTGATGTAGCTGTACTGGAAAAGCTTGGCTATTGGTGCGGCGAAGCACAAGTCTTCATTACTATTGCTGGAATATTATCAGTCCCATAGCCTTTACAGAATCCAGCACCTTCAGCCTTTTCTTGACATCACTTGTGTGAGCGATTGTTACTTGTCAGCCTAAGTTGAATCAAATTGACTGAAGACTGTGATGCTCGTGACCTCTGGAGGAGACCGAGATGGATCATCCACTCGGCACTTCTCGCTGAAAATTATTGCAAATGCTTCAGCCTTGTCTTTTGCACAGACATGCTGTGCTCCTCCATCATTGAAGATGGGGATATTTGTGGAGCCTCCTCCTCCAGTGAATTGTTTCATTGTCCACCATAATTCACGGCTGGATGTGGCAAGACATCAGAGCTTAGATCTGATTGGTTGGTTGTGTAATTGCTCAGCTCTGTCTATCATTTGCTGCTTATGTTGTTTAGCGTGTGAACTGACCTGTGTTGTAGCTTCACCAGGTTGGCACCTCATTTTTTGGTATGTCTGGTGTTGCTCCTGGTATGCCCTCCAGCACTCTTCATTGAACCAGGGTTGATCCCCTGGCTTAGTGGTAACGGTGGAGTGGGTGATATGGCGGGCCATAAGGTTGTAGGTTGTGGCTAAATACAATTCTGCTACTGCAGATGGCCCATGGCGCCTCATGGATGTCCAGTCTCGGGTTGCTAGATCTGTTCTGAATCTATCCCATGTAGCGCGATGGTAGTGCCAAGGAACAGGATGAAGAGTATCTTCAATGTGAAGATGGGACTTTGTTTCCGCAAGGTGGTCACCTCTGCCGATACTGTCATGAACAGATGCCTCTACGGCAGGAAGGGTTTTTTTTCATAGAATTTACAGTGCAGAAGGAGGCCATTCAACCTAAGTCTGCACGGCTCTTGGAAAGAGCACCCTACCCAAGCCCATACCTCCACCCTATCCCCATAACCCAGTAACCCCACCTAACACTAAGGGCAATTTGGACCCTCAGAGAAAATTAGGAATGGCCAATCCACCTAACTTGCACATCTTTGGATTGTGGGAGGAAACCACGCACACACGGGGAGAACGTGCAGACTCCACACAGACAGGGACCCAAGCTGAGAATCAAACCTGGGACCCTGGAGCTGTGAAGCATTTGTGCTAACCACTATGCTACTGTGCTGCCCACAAATCGTGGCTCATCCCTAACTGCCCTTGAACTGAGTGCAGCAGATTTCCTTCCCTAAAGGACATTAGTGAAACAGATGGGTTTTTACGACAATTGTTTCATCATTAGATGCTATAATTACAGGTTTTTACCAAATTCAAATTTCTCCATCTGCTGTGCCAGGATTCGAACCTGGGTCCCCATAGCATTGCCCTGGGTCTCTGAATTACTAGTCCAGCGACAATACCACTATGCCACATTTTTTGGATGAGGTCTAGAATGTTTTTCTCTCTTGTTGGTTCCCTCACCACTTGTCGCAGACCCAGTTCAGCAGGCCAGTAGTGGTGATTTTGAGCCGTTCTTGGTGATGGTTTCCCATTCTGTGCCCTTGCCACCCTCAGTGAATCCTCCAAGTGGTATTCAACATGAAGGAGTACTGATTCATTAGCTGAAGGTGGATGGTATGTGGTGATCAACAGAAAATTTCCTTGCCCATGTTTGTCCTGAAGCCATGAGACTTCATGGGGCCCAGAACGAATGTTGAGGAACACCAGCGCAACACCCTCCCAACTATATACCACTGTGCCACCACCCCTGCCAGTGGGACAGGACTATACCAGGGATGGTGTCTGGGACGTTATGTGTAAGGCATGATTCTGTCAGTATGACTGTCATGCTATTGCTTGACTAGTCTGTGGACAGCTCTCCTAATTTTTGCAGAAGTCCACAGATGTTAGTAAGGAGGACAGGGCTGAGTTTGCCGTTGTTGTTTCCAGTGCCTAAGTTGATGCTGGGTGATCTGTCTGGTTTCTATTCCTTTTCTTGACTTTGCAGCGGTCTGTGCAACTGAGTAGCTTGCTAGGCCATTTCAAATAGCACTTAAGAGTCAACCACGTTGCTGTGGATCTGGAGTCACATGTAAGCCAGACCAGGCGAGGATGGCAGATTTCCTACCGAAAGGACATTAGTGAAACAGCTGTTTTTTTTACAACAATTGACAAAATGGTTTCAATGTCATATTACACTTTTAACTCCAGATATTTATTTGATTAAATTTCTACCATCTGCTATGGCAGAATTTGAACCCGGGTCCCCAGCGTATTACCCTGGGCCACTGGATCGCCAGTCCGGTGACAATACCACTACAAAACCGCCTCCCCTTAGGTTATATGCTCCCATAACATTGCCAATTTTTAAAACTGTTTTCAGATTGCAAGTATATTCCTCATGAAATATAGATAAAGTATCTCCCACAGCAAATTTTTTTGGAAAATAAATCCGTATAATTCTATGGTTTTGAATGTTCATATATTGCACAATTTGCTCGTACTGGAGATCTGGGAGCTAGTTCATAATTATATAATGTATTTATTGATATTGTACATACTGGTAGAATATTGTTGCATGTTTTGGATTAAAATATTTTGTTGGCTGTGGGCATTAGTGAAAAACTAATTAAATAAAATTGGTGAGCTAGATGCACAGATTATTTTGACACCCTTTTTGGAGGGCGAATAATGACAGTGAATCCATACACTAAATTTACAATTAGGAGCAGGGGGTCTTTGCTTTTTCAATACATAGTTTTTAAATATGAGAGGATGAGCTGCTAAAGCCAATATAGTCCATGGGATCTTTGATTTTACAAATAGTTTAGTGTGTAGAAATGAAAAGGTACTACCAAACTTAATCATCCTTAATTAAGTTGCAGTTAGAACATCACTTCGGTTTTAGTTGCCTAAATTTGAGAAACGCATCAAGTATTGAAGAAGGTGCATATGAAATTTAGTGAGATGACGTTAGTCTTCAAAGATGTCCCAAGATCTGTCACAGAGCATAGAGTTGGCTATTTGGCATTGAATAGTGATGGTGTAGTAACCTCAAATTATTTTTACTTGTTGTGAAAGACTTCAACAAATAAATCTGTCGCAACACCCTTAAAATATTGCTAAAGTGCCTGTCATATCTAGCTGTTCTAGGTTCACACATTCTGCAAATGGAATGGAAGCACTGAAATATAATTTACTTGCATCTAATTTACCCACCTTTCCCAAAGATTTATTTGCTCATTTACAGAATGAGACAACTCTGGCATTCAGGTAAAATGTTGGGGTAGGGATTTCAATGGTTTCAATGATTGTTGAGAAGGGGTTGGCAGCCAAGGCCGACAAGTTCCAAACTTTCCTCGTGGGAGGAGGAGCACAACACAATATTTATAAACAGACATTTGTTGTAAGCTTTTCAGTATGCTTTGCAGGAGGATTATCAAATAAAATTTGACACTGAACTACGGAATGGGATATTGGAAGTCATTGAGCACTGGAGCAATGTCACGTAAATAAGTAAGGCTTTTGGTGCAAATTAGGACACTGGCAGCAGAGTTTTGGATGAGCTTAAGTTTATGGAGGGAGGAAGTGGCTCCACCTCACCTGCACATTTTTGGACTGTGGGACGAAACCGGAGCACTTGGAGGAAATCCAAGTAGACAAGGGGAGAACGTACAAACGCCAAAGAGACAGTGAGCCAAGGCTGGAATTGGACCTGGGTCCCTGGCGCTCTGAGGCAGCTGTGCTAATCATTGTGCCACCCTTGTTGAAGGTATAATTGAGTAGGTTGGTGCAGAAAAGTGATGAATGGACAGCTGAAAGCTGGACCTTGGGATTTTGTAAATTCTTTATATTGATTCCCAAGAGAGGAAAGGAGCAGGTAAACAAAGTACAATACGGGTATCATAATACAACAATATCTAGAATTTTTGGAAAGTGTGTCAATGATGGATGACCAAAATCCGGCCAGCTTTAGGCACGACCAAAATATGTGGATATGATCTGCAGGGGTGAGTGAGCACCTGTCACATTTGTTGCTTGTGTTGGGGAAAAAATTATTAGTTCTGGCCTTGGTAAAGTGATTCCTATGCGGCACTTTAAGCTGAACCTTTGAGGCAATGACAAAATCCCTTCCAACAATGTACTTTGAGGTAGTTGAAGAAAGGATGGACAGTGCGAGTGAACAAAACCCTGGGCTTGAAAGTAGCCGTTAAGACTAGATTCATGTAAATTTAATTTGGCTGCATGTTCACTAAAACTGGCAAAGTTCCAATCCACAAACAGGTCAGTAAAAAGTTTAGTCCCTTTTTCCTCCACAAGGCAAACGCCAAGTCAAGCATTGAGGGCAAGAATAAGAGGTTATTACAAATGGGACAAATGTTCCCCGCTGGAAGCCACCCCACTAATCCCAAATCCTGCCCAGTACGGACTCTGATTTAAAAAATAAATAAATTTAGAGTACCCAATTAATTTTTTTCCCCAATTAAGGGACATTTTAGCGTGGCCAATGCACCTAGCCTGCTCATCTTTGGGTTGTGGGCGTGAGACCCATGCAGACAACAAAGAGAACGTGTAAACTCCACACAGACAGTGATCTGGGGCCGTGATTGAACCCGGGTCCTCGGCGCTGTGAGGCAGCTGTGCTAACCACTGCGCCACCATGTCGCCCTGATTTTGTTTTGATTAAATTGCACCCCCTGTTAAAATCTTTTGAATTTTGGCTGCCCAACAATAGTACAGTAGATTTGGAAGAGCTAGCCCACCAACGCGTCTCCCTCTTCAAGGTATCGCTTGTCGGACTTGGAGTTCTGCCTCCCCAGATAGCTTACTAACCATGAAAAAAAATGATTTTGGTAGAGAAATAAGGAGACATTGGAAAAGAAACAAGAATCTGGGCAAAAAGTTCATTTTTATGGATTGAATTCAGCCAGCTGAGGAAGCTATGCCAGCGCTACAAATCCGCTTTAATTTTGGTGACCAGGCTTGTAAGATCTTTTCTGTGAAAAGTCGCAAGTTATGTTCACACCTAAGCAAGCACCAGATATACAAAACAGCAAAACTCTTGCGGGAGTTTCTTGGCACAAGAAGTATTTGGGGAACACTCACTTTTGGTATTCAATTTCTAGCCAGAGAATGAGCCAAAGACATTGAAAATATTAATTATGCCATCAACACAGGTAACAGGATTAGTGAAATATAATAGGAGATAATCAACGTATAAGGACACCAAGTGCTCCACACCAGCCTGAAGGATACCGTTTTTCAGTTGGATGGCTTTAATGCTATTGGCAGGGTTCTATTGCCAGGGTAAAGAGTAGTGAGAACAGAGGACACCCTTGGTGGGTTCCCCTGGATAAGGGAAAGCACTCTTTGGGTGTAGGAAGTTAGCGTGTACACTCATGGCACGTGAGATATAAAGTAGGCAATTCTATGAAGTAAATTTTGGACCAAACATAAATTTACCCAAAATTCCAAACAGATAATCCCACTCCACTTGGTCAAAAGTCTTCTCCACATCCAGAGACACAACAACTTTAGGGAAGGGCGAGGCAGTTAGGGAAAGTATCATTTCAAGAAGACGACGTACATTTGAGGATAATTGGTGTCCCTTTACAAAGCCAGTTTAGACATCAGATATTATATTTCTGGTGCGGCATGCCGTCGGGATTCTCAGTTTCGCCGGCTGGTCAATGGTGTTTCTCATTGTGGGGTGGGCAGCCCCGCGCCGTCGGGAAACCCCCTGGCTGCAGCAAAACGGAGAATCCTGACGGTGGAGAATCCAGCCCAGTGTGTGTAAGCATAGTGGATATGAGAGAAGCCGGAAAACTCCCTTGTGACCGGGTGGAGGTGACGCCTAAAGTCCACAACCCATTTGATTCATAAAGGTGGAAAGAGCCTTGGAAACTCCAGAAAGGGCAAAAGTTTTGGACTTGAGCAATTCATCAATACTACAATTTAGATCCCCTCTGCAAATAAACTGGTGGATGTCTAGATTAGGAAGGGAAGATAGAAGCGATATAATCCAAAATTTATCGTCCCATTTAGGGGCATAGACATTCACCAAATATACGGGGCTTGAAAAAGTGTGACACTATTGTATAACGTCCACCAGGGTCTGAGGTTACCGACGCGATCTACCCGAATGGGGACAGAGTCCCGTAGCACACAATATTAGCCGTGTGTTTCCAAGCACTTGGAGCGGCGAGCAACACCTGCTGGCTAATGCTCATCGGGGAGAACGAGGGCCTTGGTGCGGAACTCCCCAACCAGACCGCACTTAGCCCCGTTTTCTGCACTGAGGAGCTCCACTTGCTAAAACCCCTCAGTGCAGCGAGAGATCAGGACACCATTTAAAAATAGCGTCCAATGTCTTGAACCCCCAATGCGACCCTCGAACCCTCCCCAGCCCAAATTTACTACAAGGGGGTCCCCGGCCCCATCCCCAACACCAATGCATGGCACACCCCAGCCCAATCACTGCTGCAAAACAAATGCCAGCTTGGCAGTGCCTCTGTCAGCAGGTAGTACCACCTGGGCACATTGGCAGTTCCAGGTGGTACCAGCAGTGCCACTGTACCACCCTATCCAAAGGGCATGCACCTGGGGCCTCCAATCCCCTGGGAGACCCCCATGAGTGTTGTTCCTTCTGGTCTCCATTTGTGGAGACCAGCACTGAATGGCACTCGCCCAAGGTCTCCAAGGTGAGGGAATTAGATCCAGGGACGCATATTAGAATGAGACTATAGGACAATCCCACATGCCACAACGGAAATAGCACCGGCGGAGCTACTTATGGGCAGATGACTCCGAACCAGGCTGAGCCTACTATTCCCAAATTTAGGCTGAACAGTAGAAAGACACCAACAGGCGCCATGACAACACTCGCTGACAAAGGCAGTTCAACACGGGTGAAAAGGTATGAGTCGACTTCCGGTTGCGGCTACACAGAGCTAAGCCGCACGTTCGGCAGCTCCCGTTAGAAACGGACTTTGGGGCTCTTTTCAGGGCCCCCAGCGGTGCTTTATCGACGATTCCCGACCTGGGAAGGGATCTGCAGTAGATCCCTAGGGTTCTATGGTCCGGACCAGGAGTGGGGCGAGCAGAAAAGTGGTGGCAGCGCCTCTGGAAAAGCGGGGGAAGGAAAACAAAATGGCGGGCGGCGGAGCCCTTGAGGAGTGGAGGCAGTGGGCGCAGGAGCAACAGGAGACTCTTCGGCGCTGCTTTCAGGAGCTTAAGGTGGAGCTGCTGGAGTCGCTGAAGGCTACCACCGGTAAGCTGCTGGAGACTCAGACAGCCCAGGGGGCCGCAATCCGGGAGCTGCAGCAGCAGGCCTCCGAAAGGGGGGATGAGGCCGCGGCCCTTGCGGGGAAGGTGGAGATGCATGAGGCGCTCCATAAAAAGTGGCAGGTGCGGTTCGAGGAGATGGACAACCGGTCGAGGCGGAAAAATTTATGGATCCTGGGCCTCATGGAGGGGCTGGAGGGATCGGACCTGGCGGCCTATGTGGTTGTTTTGTTGAACTCGCTGATGAGAGCTGGGTCCTTCCAGGGGCCCCTGGAGCTGGAGGGGGCCCACAGAATACTGGCCAGGAGGCCCAAGACAGAGTGTGAAGTTTGGCATGTTGCAGCCGGCGCGTCTGTGGGTCACCTACAAGGACCGTCACCATTATTTTGAGTCCCCGGAGGAGGCGTGGGCCTTTGTGCAGGCCGAGAAATTGGACTCAAACTGAGGGTCAGGGATGGGGGTTTTGTATGTAAATGTAACTGTCTATATTTTGGAGGGGGGGTTCTCTGTTTCATGCAGGATGTGTGTTGGCTTTAGGGTGGGTGGGGCGATGTCTTTTTGTATGGGTCAGGTGGACGGGTTCGGGCAGGGAGGTAATACTGGGAGTGTGGGGAGCTAGTGGTGGGGACCGGCAATGGGAGTTGCCCTAGAGGAGGCGGGGTTGGGCAGGGCGAAAGCGCGGGCTTTCCTCTTGCTTCCTGCGCTGCAGGGTGATGGGGGCGGGGTCGGGGCTGAGAAGCGCGGGCCTTTGCTGGTTTTTATTTTCCCGCGCAAGAGCGGGGGGGGGGGGGGGGGGGGGGGGAGGAGGGTATGCTGATGGGCACAGAGGAGGAGGAGTAGCCCCATGTGGGGAGGGATCGGAGGTGTGGCGGGAGTCGCCGGGGTCAGCAGAAGTTAGCTGGCTCACAGGAGTGCTATGGAGGGAGGGGCGCGGCTAGGAGGGGCCTTGCCTGGGGTGGGGGGGGGGGGGGGGACCGGGTTGCTGCTGAAATGGCCAGGAAGGAGCTGGAGGATGCAGGGGGTGCTGGGGGCGGGGGAGTTGCCGCCGTGGGGAACAGGACGGGCAGGGGGCGCTGGCCAGTGGCGGGCAGGGGATGTGTTATAGCTAGTCGGCAGGGGATGGGGGCAGGGAGCCCTCTGATCCGGCTGATCACTTGGAATGTGAGGGGGCTGAACGGGCCGGTCAAGCGGGCCCGGGTGTTTACGCACTTGAAGGGGCTGAAGGCGGATGTGGCCATGCTCCAAGAGACGCACCTGAAGGTGGCGGACCAGGTTCGACTGAGAAAGGGATGGGTGGGCCAAGTATTTCATTCAGGGCTGGATGAGAAGAATCGGGGGATGGCGATCCTGGTGGGAAAGAGGGTGTCGTTTGAGGCGTCAAATGTGGTGGCTGACAGTGGCGGGAGGTATGTGATGGTGAGTGGTAAGCTACAGGGGGAGCGGGTGGCGCTGGTGAATGTTTATGCCCCAAACTGGGACGATGCGGGGTTTATGTGGCGCATGTTGGGCTGCATTCCGGATCTGGAGGCGGGGGGCCTGATCATGGGGGGGGGGGGGGGGGGGACTTCAACACGGTGCTGGATCCCCCATTGGATGGATCCAGGTCCCAGACGGGTAGGAGCCCGGCGGCAGCGAAGGTGTTGAGGGGGTTTATGGATCAGATGGGAGGGGTGGATCCCTGGAGGTTTGCGAGGCCAAGGGCCAGGGCGTACTCGTTTTTCTCCCATGTGCATAAGGCCTATTCCAGGATTGAATTTTTTGTCCTGAGCAGGGGGCTTGTTTCGAGGGTGGAGGATGCCGAATACTCTGCCATAGCCATTTCGGATCATGCCCCGCACTGGGTGGACCTCGGGCTGGGGGAGGAGAGGGACCAGCGCCTGCTCTGGCGCTTGGAGGTGGGGTTGTTGGCAGACGAGGAGGTGGCCGGGAGGGTTTGGGGGTGTATCAAGAGGTACCTTGAGGCCAACGATAATGGGGAGGTCCGAGTGGGGACGGTCTGGGAGGCATTGAAGGCGGTGATTAGAGGGGAGTTGATTTCCATCCAAACCCATAGGGAGAGGGGAGAGCAGAGAGAGAGGGAGAGATTGGTGGGGGAGATGGTGAGGGTGGACAGGAGATATGTGGATGCTCCGGAGGAGGGATTGCTGGGGGAGCGGCGTAGCCTTCAGGCCAGGTTCGATCTACTGACCACCAGAAAGGCGGAAGCTCAGTGGAGGAAAGCACAGGGAGCGGTGTATGAATACGGGGAGAAGGCGAGTAGGATGCTGGTACACCAGCTCCGAAAGCGAGACGCGGCCAGGGAGATTGAGGGAGTGAAGGATAGAGATGGGAAGGTGGTGCGGAGGGGTGTAGACGTTAATGGGGTCTTTAGGGACTTTTATGGGGAATTGTATCGGTCTGAACCCCCGGTGGAGGGGGAGGGAATGGGGCGCTTCTTGGACAGGCTGCGATTTGCGAAGGTGGAGGTGGGGCAGGTGGAGGGACTGGGGGCGCCGATTGAGCTGGAGGAGCTGGTTAAAGGGATAGGGAACATGCAGTCGGGGAAGGCGCCGGGATCGGATGGGTTTCCGGCTGAATTTTATAAAATGTATGCGGACCTGTTGGGCCCCCTGTTGGTTCGGACCTTTAACGAGGCAAGGGAGGGGGGGGCTTTTCCCCCAACTATGTCACGGCGCTGATTTCCTTGATCCTTAAGCGGGACAAGGACCCCCTGCAGTACGGGTCATATAGGCCGATCTCGCTGCTAAATGTAGACGCCAAGCTGTTGGCAAAGATCTTAGCTACAAGGATAGAGGATTGTATGCCGGGGGTCATTCCCGAGGACCAGACGGGGTTTGTAAAGGGAAGGCAGTTGAATACCAGCATACGAAGGCTTCTGAATGTCATTATGATGCTGGCTGTGGAAGGGGAGGCGGAGATAGTGGTGGCATTAGACGCGGAGAAGGCCTTTGATAGGGTTGAGTGGGGGTATCTGTGGGAGGTGTTGGAGAGGTTTGGGTTTGGGGAGGGGCTTGTCCGTTGGGTGAGGCTGCTTTATGAGGCCCCGATGGCAAGTGTAGCCACGAATAGGAGGAGGTTGGAGTACTTTCGGCTGCACCGGGGGACGAGACAGGGGTGTCCCCTGCCCCCCTTGCTCTTTGCGTTGGCAATTGAGCCCCTGGCCATGGCGTTCAGGGAGTCGGGGAACTGGAGGGGCCTGGTGCGGGGTGGGGAGGAGCATTGAGTGTCGCTTTATGCGGTCGACCTGTTGCTGTATGTGGCGGACCCGGTGGGGGGAATACCGGAGGTGATGAGGATTCTCAGCGAATTTGGGGGCTTTTCTGGGTATAATCTCAACCTGGGTAAGAGCGAGCTGTTCGTTGTGCACCCGGGGGATCAGGAGGAGGGGATTGGTAGGCTTTCACTGAAGCAGGCAGGGAGGAGCTTTAGGTACCTGGGAGTCCAGGTGGCTAGGAGCTGTGAGGCCCTGCACAAGCTTAACCTCACAAGGTTGGTGGAGCAAATGGAGGAGAAATTTAAAAGGTGGGATATGTTACCGCTGTCGCTGGCGGGTAGGGTGCAGTCCGTCAAGATGACGGTGCTCCCGAGGTTTTTGTTCCTGTTTCAGTGCCTTCCCATCCTTATCCTGAAGGCCTTTTTTAGGAGAGTTAACAGGAGTATTACGGGATTTGTATGGGCGCATGGGACTCCGAGGGTGAGAAGGGTGTTTTTGGAGCGGGGAAGGGTTGGGGGGGTTTGGCGCTGCCCAACCTCTGTGGGTACTATTGGGCTGCCAACGCAGCGATGGTGTGTAAGTGGGTAATGGACGGGGAAGGGGCAGCATGGAAGAGGATGGAGATGGCGTCCTGTGTGGACACGAGCCTGGAGGCGCTGGTAACGGCGCCGTTGCCGCTCCCTCCAACGAGGTATACCACGAGCCCGGTGGTGGCGGCTACCCTCAAAATTTGGAGGTAATGGAGACGGCATAGGGGGGAGGTGGGGGGCTCGATGGAGTCCCCGATACGGGGGAACCACCGGTTTGTTCCAGGGAACATCGATGGCGGGTTTCTGGGCTGGCACATGATAGGTATTAGGAGGTTGAGGGACCTGTTTGTGGATGGGAGGTTCGCGAGCCTGGGTGAGTTAGAGGGGAAGTTTGAGCTCCCCCCGGGGAACATGTTTAGGTTCATGCAGGTTAGGCCGTTTGTCAGGCGGCAGGTGGAGGGGTTCTCTCTGTTGCCCCCACGTGGGGTACGAGACAGGGTGCTCTCGGGGGTGTGAGTTGGAGGAGGGAGGATTTCGGACTTATACCACGTAATGCAGGAGGTAGACGAGGCCTCGGTGGAGGAGCTGAAGGGTAAATGGGAAGAGGAGCTGGGTGAGGAGATTGAGGAGGGGACGTGGGCGGATGCCCTGGAAAGGGTGAACTCCTCCTCTTCTTGTGCGAGGCTTAGCCTCATACAGTTCAAAGTGCTGCATTGGGCTCATATGACCGGGACGAGGATGAGCAGGTTCTTTGGGGGCGAGGATTGGTGTACTAGGTGCTCGGGGAGCCCAGCGAACCATGCCCATATGTTCTGGGCATGTCCAGCATTGGGGGACTTTTGGAAGGGGGTAGCAAGCACGGTGTCGAGGGTGGTAGGATCCATGGTTGAACCAGGCTGGGGACTCGCGATATTTGGGGTAGCTGCGGAGCCGGGAGTGCAGGAGGCGAAAGAGGCCTGTATTCTGGCCTTTGCGTCCCTAGTAGCCCGGCGTAGGATTTTGCTTCAGTGGAATGATACGAGGCCCTTAAGCGTGGAGGCCTGGATCAATGACATGGCGGGGTTCATTAAGTTGGAGAGGGTGAAATTCTCCCTGAGAGGGTCGATGCAAGGGTTCTTCAGGCAGTGGCAGCCTTTCCTGGACTTCCTGGTGGAACGGTAGGGAAATAGGCCGGCAGCAGCAGCAACCCGGGGAGGGGGGAGGAGGGGAGGAGGGGGGAGGGGAGAGGGGGGGGGGGGATTGGTTCGGTGGGAGGGAGAATGGTGTACATGGGTTTGTTGGATGTGGCGGGTGTTATCTCTTTCCTTTTGTTGTTTGCTTTTTTTTTGTTTTTGTAGTTGCTGGGGGGGGGGGGGGTTTGGTTGTTGTTCTTTGGTTTTTACTGTGGTTGTTTTGTTAATATTGTTTTGTTGTTTATATTTTGTGAAAATCTTAATTAAAATTATTTAAAAAAAAAAGAAAAGGTATGAGTCAGAAATTATGCGAATGGCCCCACATGGGTAACCGGAAAGGTCAACGCCAGGACAGGACCTATGTCGTATGAGATACGTGTGGGAGAACACGCAGTAAAAAAGCACCTGAACCTGGTGCAGGCCTCAGATTCGTTTTCTCTCCCGAAGCTGACTCAGACCAACATAACGAGGACCATGGAGAGTCCTCCCCGACAGACTATTCACGCCCCTCCGACACCACTGGTGAGGACATCGGAATCGGATATGGACAACATGGATGATGTTGCGGCTGTCCCCCTGCTGCTGGAGGAAGGGACGAACCGTCCCTCAGACGCTCTCATCAAAAACTATGAGCGCCTAGCCGTTATACGTCGGAGGCCAAAGTGGAGGATCCGGACCCGGCGCAGAAACGAAGCAGGAGACCCTTGAGTCACGAGGACCACGGGGGCTCCTCGGGCTTTGAAGGGAGCGATGTAATGATTTAGGCCATGCCTTTGAGATTGGCCAATTAGAATACAAGTTCCCTGATTAGTGGCCCAATCAGGGAGCCCCTTTCTGTGTATATGACAGGGAGTGTCAGATCCTCTGCACTCCCAGTGTAGACAGTAAGCTGAAAGCACCTTGTTGTTCGGCCTTTGGTTTTGTAAATAAAAGGAATTCTGGTGAAGGGACCTCTGCCTTCGTGGACTTATTACAAAAGGGTCCGGAAGAGGTCTAGAAGAATGATCCATGGAATGAAGAGCTTGTCATATGAGGAACGATTGAGGACTCTGGGTCTATACTCGTTGAAGTTTAAAAGGATGAGGGAGGATCTTATTGAAACTTACAGGATACTGCGAGGCCTGATAGAGTGGACGTGGAGAGGATGTTTCCACTTGTAGGAAAAACTAGAAGTAGAGGACACAATCTCAGACTAAAGGGACGATCCTTTAAAACAGAGATGAGGAGGAATTTCTTCAGCCAGAGGGTGGTGAATCTGTGGAACTCTATGCCGCAGAAGGCTGTGGAAGCGAAATCATTAAATGTCTTTAAGACAGAGATAGATAGGTTCTTTATTAATAAGGGGATCAGGGGTTATGGGGAGAAGGCAGAATGGGGATGAGAAAAATATCAGCCACGATTGAATGGCGGGGCAGACTCGATGTGCCAAGTGGCCTAATTTTGCTATTATGTCTTATGGTCTTATGTGGTCTCACTAAAGTCATGTACAATTTTAGCAAGACTTCCTTATTCTTGTCGTCCAATCACCTTGTGTTGCTAATTTGTGGTGAGTGTGCTTTACACTTAATTGCTCTGTTTTATAACCTTGCTCTAGAGTCGCCAGGTATCTTTATGTTACCACGTCGAGGTTCAAGTTCAGGTGCTGATCAATAACTCAATACACCAGTTAGTAAGGTTCAAATCAAAACACATTTATTATATACACAGTCAATCGCTACTCATGCATAAAATACTACAGAACTAGACTATTTCTACCACTAAAGGCCAATACTTAGCTTTGGAAAAGGAACCCACTGGGTCAGGGAACAATGGCCTCTCGTTCGATCCTGAGACTGCAGGCTTCCAGCTGGTATGGAATAAGGGTTAGGAGTGCCTATCTCGTAGCGTGCATTGACTGGACACTTACTTGTTGGTGCATCTGCTAGGCAGGTCTCTGCCAAGGGCTGTTTCGAGCTGCTGGGAGACCCTGCCAAGAAGACTTAATTGAACTTGGGGACTCTAATTTATAGTCCCCAGGGGCTTTGCGCCCTTTTGGGAGGACCCGTACCTGGTTCCAATTGATTGGACCATGTTCGAATCGATTGGTTTGATTTCCCCAATACTGGGGCTGTTCCCTGATCGCTGGGCGGTTCTTAAGTGTCCGTTGGCTTCTTTTGTTTTGGCTCCTGCTGGCGCCGAGGAGTCTGGCTTTGCCTCGACTATCTTAACTGTTGCTATTGTTCCCGGGGATCGCTCATCAATATGCAGATGGTCGTCAGTTTCAGTGTTGTCTGCTTTTCTGCGAGTCTAATATACAGGAAGCTTTGCATTCTGCTTGCTTCCCCTGTGCCTGTCCATTTTCCCCTGCGTTCTTAGCGAATCTCCATTTTAAGTCGGGAAGTGGCCAACCCAGGTGGCTACACTCCCTACTTGTGATCCCTAACGCGAAGCGTGAAGGATCACAGAACTATGTCGTCTTCATTCCCTGACCCCAGCGAGCACTCCTCCATGGCCTCTACACTGACCATAGCTATGCAAGAAATTTTTAACTGACAATTCTAAGTAGCGCTATGTCATAACAGGGACATGATGTGGAGATGCCGGCGTTGGACTGGGGTGAGCACAGTAAGAAGTCTTACAACACCAGGTTAAAGTCCAACAGGTTTGTTTCAAACACGAGCTTTCGGAGCACGGCTCCTTCTTCAGGTGAATGGAAAGGCTTGTTCCAGAAATGTTTATATAGACACAGTCAGAGATGCCCCGGAATGCGAGCACCTGCAGGCAATCAAATCATCAAAGATGCAGAGAGAGAGGTAACTCCAGGTTAAAGAGGCTTGGGACAATTCACACCTCTTTAACCTGGAGTTACCTCTCTCTCTGCATCTTTGATGATTTGATTGCCTGCAGGTGCTCGCATTCCGGGGCATCTCTGACTGTGTCTATATAAACATTTCTGGAACAAGCCTTTCCATTCACCTGAAGAAGGAGCCGTGCTCCGAAAGCTCGTGTTTGAAACAAACCTGTTGGACTTTAACCTGGTGTTGTAAGACTTCTTACTGTATAACAGGGACATGCATTACAAAACAAAAAAACGGTACCTCTAACTATCTTCCATAAACTACACTCACTTAAACATCCAAACATACTAGCTTCCTAACAATACACAAATAATAGCAGCATTCACAACGTTCTCTGGCTTGGCAGTCAAGCTCAGAGTTGTACAATCTTTCGGTCACACATGAAACTCATTTCTTTATTTACAAAAAGACGCAAAACAAAACAAAAGTTCTTTATTACATCTCCAGGGGTTCGGGGGCCTGGTGAAAACCGAAAATAGGGGATCTCATCCTGTATACCGGGGTGCGAGAGAAGTAGGCTCTCCTTCGCCATTTTCTGTACGAATTGTCACGGTGCCAAACAGTCGTGTCGTCGGGTGTGGGGCCTTTTACATGGGGGTAGTAGGGAGGTGTGCTGTGGCTATCGTCTGTGTCACAGTCGCTGTCTCTGCTGCTACTGCTTGTGGGCGTTCCGGGGCGGGGTCTGGAGTTGGGGGGCGGAGTCGAGGTCGAGTCCGTGGATGGGTCAGTCGTGCTGGGGGAGGCTATGGATACGTTTGCTGTGGGCGGGGCGTGGTCTGCTGCGTCAAGCATGACGTGGTGTGCGTGGTTAGACTGCGAGCCATATGCCTTGAGCTGGTTTATATGAAACCACGCAGTCTTCCCGTTGGGGTACTTTATTTTATAAACTGAGGGGCTTACTTTGTCTGCAATCGAATACGGACCTGAATACTTTGGCGACAGAAATGTTCTGGGGTTGTAAATAGATAGCATGACCTGCTGTGCTACTTCAAACTCAGTCGCATGCACTGTATTATCGAAACAGGCCTTGTTCTGTTTCTTTCGTGTGCCTAATTTTACTGCGGCTGCTAGCTGAGCCGTTTTTACATTCTCAACTAAATGTTGTACTGCGTTTTTGTGGGTGAGGGCCGTCACTTCAGGGCTGGTCAAGTCAAGTCCTAATAAAAATTCAGTGCCTTTCATGGGGCGTCCGGTCATGAGAGTGTGTGGGGTGTAACCTGTGGAAGTTGAAACAATATTACGTAAAAACATTAACGCAAAAGGGAGGACTGAATCCCAAGTGGTGTTATTTTGTTGGACCATTTTCCTGAGGGTTGTTTTTAGGGTCCGATTCATTCTTTCCACGATACCACTTGACTGGGGGTGGTATGCTATGTGGAATTTTTGTGTGATACCAAATATTGTGAGGACGTTCTTCATGACACGTCCCGTAAAATGGTCGGATTAGATGCTGCGGAGGAGTCCCCATCTCGTAAAGATGTGGTGGGTTAAAATCTTAGCCGTGGTCTTTGCTGTATTAGTCCTTGATGGGAATGCTTCAACCCATTTTGTAAAAGTGTCTATCACAACTAATACATATCAATAACCATTCCTGCAAGGGGGCAATGGTCCTATAAAATCAATCTGGAGGTTAGTCCAGGGGCCATTAACGGGGCGGGTGTGACTAAGCTAAGCTTTCTTGGCATATCTGTCTGGATTGTTTTGGGCACAGATAAGGCAATTTTCTATATAGTGCGTGACGTCTTCCTTTAAATGTGGCCACCAACAGAGATGTCTGAGGTGGGCTGTAGTGGGGTCAATTCCTTGATGTCCATGACTATCATGGAACAAACAAATAAGCTGATTCCTGTCCTGTTCAGGAACCACATAAAGGGTGTATTTTAGAACCACACCGTCATGTGTGGTCAGTGCGTTTTTAAACCTATCGTACGGGGCTGGGAATTTTCCTTTTAAAATCTCCCTGAGATTACCATCTTGCTTCTGAGCCTGCACTAAATCCTCGATATTAGTCTGCGAGACCTGAACTGGGGCGCTTTCGGGGGGGTTCCAAAAATGTCCGTGCCTGGAACCTGCTTTTGCCAATGCGTCGGCTTTTACATTTCCAGGGGGGAGGAACGGTGGTGACTTCTTACTTTAATGATACCAAAGGTCCTGTCCTTTGCTTTATCTAAAATGTGGCGGAGCAATGGAGCTGAAGGGAGGGGTTTACCGTCCGCGGAAACAAATCCTCTTTCTTTCCACAGGGGTAGGAATTCTGTGAGGCTGTTACAGACATAGAGACTGTCTGAGTATTTGTCTGCTGGGCTGGGAAACGAATCTGGGTGATCAACTATATATGCAATGGCCGCTAGTTCTGCTGCTTGCGCGCCTAAGTGTCCTGGCAGTTTTAACGAGATTTCTTCTAGGGCGCATCCCTGCGCGTCCTCAACATGCATGCCGCATCTTGTAATGCGCTTTCCATCTAATATAGTGGAAGAACCATCCACATATATTCTTAGGGGTGCGCACGTGTCTGTGTGCTGGGGGCTCTGGGGTGAACTACCTATCTTTCTGTGGGGTGTTTTAGCAATAAAGGGGCCTGTGTTATGGTGTGGTGAGATGATTTCACATTCATGGGGGGTGCCAGGGTACTGGAGGTTGTCGGCTAGAAAAGTGTGGGTCTTAGTCCTTTTTACTGTGATGTCCCGTCCCTGCAAATGAAGGGTCCATCTGGCTGCTCTGATCTGGTAAACTGTACCGTCCTTTAGTTGTCCGTCTAGTAAAAATTGTGTGGAGGTGTGTTCCGTGAGGATGGTGATGGGGTTTAGTCCGGTGATGTATGAGAAATATTGAACTGCCCAGAAAATGCGAGCAGGTGCCTTTCATAGGCTGAAAATCCCTGCTCCACAGGATCTAAAACTCTGGAGGCATAAGCCACTGGTCTTAACTGTTCATGCCGTTCCTGAAGGAGCACGGCCGGAATCTGTGGTAGCTACCTCTGTAGCATAGGGGGAAAGTGGGACTGGAACCTGTAGTGCGGGGGCTGCGGTTAGTGCACGCTTTAAAGCATCCACAGCATCTGTATGCTGCGGAAGCCATTCCCAAGGGGCTCCTTTCTTTAGGAAGTCTGAGAGGGGTGCTGCTTTTGTGGTGAAACCGTCTATATGGTTTCGACAGTAGCCAACCAGTCCTAAAAACGACCGGAGGGCTGAAACTTTCTGGGGAAGGGGCAATTTGACAATCGAGTCAATCCTTTTGTGCTTGATCTCGCGTTTGCCGTGCGTGATAATCGTACCCAAATATATCACTTTGTCTTCCAAAATTTGGGCCTTTTTGGGGTTTAATTTGCATCCAATTTGCTGTAGGAGTTCCAGGAGTTCGGACAGAAGCGAGATGTGCTCTGCCTTTGTGTCTGTCTGCAGTAATAGGTCGTCCACATACTGAACCAGACAGTCGGCGCGAGAAAATTTAGACAAACCATTTGCCAGCTGTCGGTGGAAAATGGAGGGGGAGTTGTGGAATCCTTGTGGGAGGCATGTCCACGTGTATTGCTGACCTTTAAATGAGAAGGCAAATTTGTACTGGCATGCCTTTGCCAATGGAATGGACCAGAATCCATTACTGATATCCAAAACCGTAAAGTATCATGAGTTGAGTCCCTGCTTGAGCATGGTCTCGGGACTTGTGGCTACCGTGGGGGCTGCGGCGGGAGTGATTTTGTTGATGGTCAGTCGCCATGATCCATCGGGCTTTCTCACTGGCCAAATCGGGGCATTATTAGTAGAGGCTACTGATCTAAGTACGCCCTGCTCTAATAAGCTTTCAGTAACTTTTGCGATTTCTCCCTCTGCCTCTTGGGGAAATCCATATTGTTTCTGGGGTCTAGGGTCAGGTCCTGTAGTTTGAACGGAACCAGTCATCCTGCCACAGTCGTGTTTATGACTTGCAAATGCTGTCCTGTTCTTCTGGAGAACTGCCCTAACCTGTTTGTCCGTGCTAAGTGTGGTCGGATTAAACCAATAATCACCGACTGCGCTAATCTTGTTTGCATACTCACCTACTGTGAGCGTTGCGGGGGCTCTGGCTGACATTGCCATTTTCCATACACAATGATTCACAGGATCAAATGATAGGTTGTGAGAATTCATGAAGTCGATGCCCAAAATGTGCTCTGCTGTGTGGGGCAGGTTGACTAAAACTATGGGGTGTTTTGTTGAAATGTTACCTATTTGAATGGATACAGGGGCTGTGATGTGTCCCTGCTGTGAGTGGCCTGTGAAGCCGCTGAGGGTGATTGTGGCTGTAGTGGGCCACGTGTCTTTTTGAAACATGTTGAAGGAATTAATTGTGGTGCGGGACCCTCCTGTATCCCAGAGAAGTTCAATGGGCTGTCCCCGTATTTTCGCTGCAACTACCGGTCGGCCGGACCTATCCGAAAGTGTGTCGCAGACTCAAGTGGGGGAGCCCGAACACCGTCAGTCTGTTCTGTTCATGTCTCCCTGGTCTGAACGGGTGCTTACACTATGTATAGGCTTTGTCCTGTTTCTATTCAGAGTGCCTGTCTGCTGGGCTCTCTGTGCTTTCTGGGGGGTTTTCCAACTGCTTGAATATCTGCCTCTGCCTGTGTGCCCTCGGGTTTCCTAATCGCGGGTTTGTTATGCACAGATTGCTCCCAAGCGCGGGACAACCTTTTTAAAACCCACTTCTCGTTATGCGTTTCTTCCGAGGGGTCATAGTTAGTACAAGCTCTTTGTCCTGCCTCTGTGGCATGGGAAATAAGGGTGCGCGCCCATTTGGCCATGTTGTCTGGGGACAAATGGGCGCGGTCTAAATTTCCAAAAACGGCTGTAAAATGGATCCACAGGCGTCCTGCAAACGCTGTGGAGTGTTCAGTTTTCTTTTGCCTGCACTTATTCAGGCCTTCTACGGGGTCACCTCTGTTATAACCGATCGCGTCTAGGATTGCCGTATGCATTTCTGCAAGGGTGCCTCCTCCTACGTTCTGTGGGTCGGGAAGGGCTGCTACAACTGAGGGATCTAAACTTAAAACTGTGAGCTTCATTTGCTGTCGCTCATCCAGGCCGTACATGGTCGCCTGCTATTTCACTCTAGCGAAGAATTGGTGGGGGTCTGAGGTGGGGAGGAACGGTGTGATCTTTTCGCATGCGTCCCTTAATTGGGTCACGGTTAAGGGGTCGTATACTTGAATTCCGCGTCTCCGTCCAATGCGACTGTGCGGTGGGTGGTGACTGGATTCATTGGTGCCTGATCTATCTGCTCTGTGGGGGGTTGTGGTGCTTTCCTCTTTTGGGGCTTTCCTTCCGCACATATGCCCTGCACATATCTATGTGCGGTCTCATTTAACTCCTGCCAATCGGGGCCGTCTTCCTCATCTAATTGGGAGCCAAAGGTGCTTTGAAATCCATTTTGTATTGAAAGCAAAGACTGCAGTTCTGCAATCTGCTTCCGGCATTTCGCATGATCTAATGAGCTTTGTCTCTGCTCCGTGGTGGCAGCATGGAGTGCTCTTAACGCTGCTTTTAAGTCGCTGCATTGCTTTCGCAATGCCTCTACCTGTTTCTCTGTCTCTTCTCATTCCAGGACTGCACGTTGTGTGTCCTGATAGGCCTTATCGTATTGGGTTTGGAAGATGCTCAGATGCGCTAGACAAGACTGGTGTGCCCTCTTGGCATCATCCACCTCTCCGTCTTTTGCTGCTAACTTCCTTCTCAATTCTATATTCTCTCTCTCTCTACTTCGCTAACATCAACCTTGCTCATTCGATTTCTCTCTTCTAACTCTTTGCGGAGCGTCCGAACGACCTCCTCTGTGCCTCGCAATTGTGCCAGACAGGACACGATTGCCATCGGCTTAGGAGCTTTCCCTAAGCTCTTCTTGTGTATTTCGCTCAGGTTCTCCCACCAAGTATGTCCTATACTCCCGGGACCTGTTTCCTCATTTGAGCAAAAGTCACTCCAAAGGGGCCATCCCTTTCCTTTGAGGTACTTCCTTATCTCTTCTTCCCAAACGGGACACTGACCTAGTCTGCTGCTGGTCGCTGCGACCACAAATTCTTGAGGGTTCATGAGGCGTTCCATTGCCTGCATGGCCATTTTTCCTATCTTAATGCTCTCTTTTAAATTTGGAACGAGGGGTACTAAGGCGGTGCTGTGAACGCGGGTACGGCTTTCGCTATTTTCCGGAATACAAACTCCCGACAGTTTCCGAAACAAAATCTATCAGGTTTACCTTATAACCCTGTTAGTTACGCATGCATAAACACAGTTCCGAATTATGAGGATTGATCAGAACTGCTTGAACACTTGTGGTTATTTCTGTTCCCAATTGTATTCTAATTTCAAATTTCTGGGTTCTCTCGGAGTGGGGGGGCCACTTCTAAATCGAGTCCCGTCAGAGTTCGCCACTAAATGTTGCTAATTTGTGGTGAGTGTGCTTTACACTTAATTGCTCTGTTTTATAACCTTGCTCTAGAGTCGCCAGGTATCTTTATGATACCACTATGAGGTTCAAGTTCAAGTGCTGATCAATAACTCAATACACCAGTTAGTAAGGTTCAAATCAAAAAACATTTATTATATACACAGTCAATCGCTATTCATGCATAAAATACTACAGAACTAGACTATTTCTACCACTAAAGGCCAATACTTAGCTTTGGAAAAGGAACCCACTGGGTCAGGGAACAATGGCCTGTCGTTCGATCCTGAGACTGCAGGCTTCCAGCTGGTATGGACTAAGGGTTAGGAGCGCATATCTCATAGCGTGCATTGACTGGACACTTACTTGTTGGTGCAGCTGCTAGGCAGGTCTCTGTCAAGGGTTGTTTCGAGCTGCTGGGAGACCCTGCCAAGAAGACCGAATTGAACTTGGGGACTCTAATTTATAGTCCCCAGGGGCTTCGCGCCCTTTTGGCTGGACCCCGTACCTGGTTCCAATTGATTGGACCATGTTCCAATCGATTGGTTTGATTTCCCCAATACTGGGGCTGTTCCCTGATGGCTGGGCGGTTCCTAAGTGTTCGTTGGCTTCTTTTGTTTTGGCTCCTGCTGGCGCCGAGGAGTCTGGCTTTGCCTCGATTATCTTAACTGTTGCTATTGTTCCCGGGGATCGCTCATCAATATGCAGATGGTCGTCAGTTTCAGTGCTGTCTGCTTTTCTGCGAGTCTAATATACAGGAAGCTTTGCATTCTGCTTGCTTCCCCTGTGCCTGTCCATTTTTCCCTGAGTTCTTAGCAAATCTCCATTTTAAGTAGGGAAGTGGCCAACCCAGGTGGCTACACTTGCAATAAAGGCCAACATGCAATTTGCATTCCTATTTGCTTGTTGTATGTGCATATTAACATCCTGCGTCTCTTCTACAAGTACACCCAAGTTCCTTTAATCAACAACATTTACAAGTTGCATGCCGTTTTTAAAAAAAACGTGGGGCCATGTGTTTTTGAGTGCAGGAGCGGCTGCGTTTTAGAGAGCTCTGACTTTGCTCGTCTTTTTTTAAATGTATTTTATTACAAATAAACTGTAAAAACAGTAACATACACAAGAACACACTCAATGACCTCACAATCCACAGTTTGTGTCATTTTTACCCCATTTTACCCCCTATCATTCCCCCTCATCCTGCGACAAACAATTCCTCAAACATTTTCATGAACAACCGCCACTGTGTCTCAAATCTTCTCTTCTCCCCCTCAACTCAAATTTGATCTTTTCCAATCCAATAAGATACTCTGTCAGGTAACTAGAGATGTGAAGGCCACAACATCGGCCCTGTTCCCCTCCATCAGCTCCGGCATTTCTGATACTCCAAAGATCGCCACCATTGGATCTGCCTGACCTCCACCCACACAATTTTGGACAACGTCCCAAACACCATTTCCCAATATCTTACCTGCTTCTCACAACCCCAGAGCCATGTGGTTCACCGCCCCCCGCCTACACTTCTCACACTCGTTGACCACCCTTTGAAAGAACCCACTCATCCTTGCCTGAGTCATACTCACCCAATGGACTACCTTGAATCAATGGACTACCTGCGCGCAGGAGGAGGTTACATTCACCCTATGCATCGCCTCACACCACAGACCCCAATCTATTACCCCCCTCCTCCAGCTCCTCCTCCCATTTGCACTTGATCCTCGCCACTTGCGCCAACCCCTCTCCCCCCTGCCCCGCTCCCCCAACCACCCATATATATCCCCAATCCTACCCTCTCCGACTCATTCGGGAGCAGCAATTGCTCCAGCAAGGTATACCCAGGTAACCTGGGAAATGTCCTCCACTCCTTTCTTGCGAAGTCCCGCACCTGCGTATACCTAAATTCACTCCCCCTCGGCAACTCAAACCTATCTCGCAACATCCCGCAAACTGCCCTCCCAGATACAAGTCTCTCATCCTCTTCAGACCCACCTCCTGTACATCCCATCCATCTCCTCTGGCTTAACTCTATGGTTCCCATACAGAGGCGTCAATATCGTCATCCCTTCTAATTGAAATTGGGTTTCAGCTGATTCCGCACCTTCACTGTCCCCTGTACCACCAGACTCCCCATATACGTCCCCGGGGCCAACCGCAGTGTAGCCGTCACCCCGTCACCATGGACCTCAAGCTAGATCCCCTACAGAACTCCTCCATCCTAACCCATTCTGCCCCCCAATCACCTCACCTTCTCCATGTTCATTGCTCAATAACAGTGTAGCAGCTCCGGGAGAGCCAACTCCCCTTTCTGCCTCTATATATAGCAGGCTCCAGATACCAAATAAATGCCCTTGGGAGAATGATTGGGAGAGTCTGGAAAACAAACAGGAACCTTGGCAGCACATTCATTTTGCACCCACCCTGCCAGTGTCAGCTGTAGTGTGTCTCATTTCTTAATATCCCCCCGATCTCAACCAACGTTGTCAAATTCCACTTGTGCATCGTACCCCATTCCTTCGTCACCTGAATCCCCAAATACCTGAACTTTTCCCATGCCACCTTAAATGGTAACACCCCACAAGGTGGCTCCCAGCCCCACCGCATTCACCGGAAACATCTTGCTCTTCCCAGCATTCACCTTATACCCCGAGAAGGCCCCAAACCTCTCTAAAAGTCTCATGATCCTACCCATATTCTCCAGCAGGCCTGACACAAACAACAGATCGTCCGCATACTCCCAGTGCTCCCTGCTCCCCCTCACAATCTGTGTCACTCCACTGACCCCCCCCCCAAGAGCCATCGCCAAGGGTTCAATCACCAGTGCGAACAACAACGGCGAGAACAGGCACCCCTGTCCTGCATCTCTGTGCAGCCCAAAACTCCATGAACTCGGCCCATTTGTAACTACACATGCCACCAGGGCTGCAAACAACAAGCGCACCCACGCCACAAACTTCGGTCCAAACCCAAACCTACCCAAGATCTCAAATAGATACCTCCACTCCACCCAATCAAAAGCCTTCTCTGCATCCATGGATACGATAACCTCCCTGCACCCGCCACAGCGATGGCATCATTACTACATTCAACAGCCTCCTTATATTACTGGAGAGCTGCCTGCCCTTTACAAAACCTGTTTGGTCCTCTGCTACCACCCCAACACACATTCCTCCATCCTTCCTGCCACTAACTTAGCCAGCACCTTCATGTCAGTTTTCAACAACGAAATGGGCTATATGACCCACCCTCCAGCGGATCTTTCCCCTTCTTTGGCATCAGCGGAATCAACACCTGCAACAGTGTCTCTGGCAGCTCCAATGCCTCACTAAACATTCCCAACTGGTGCGGTGCCAACTCCGTTGCAAACGCCTTATAGTACTCCGCCGGAAAGCCATCCGGCCCAAGAGCCTTCCTCGACTTAATCCCCCTTATACTATCGATCACTTCCCTTAGACCCAGTGGCTCCTCCAATGCCTGCCTCCTCTTTTCCTCCAAACTTGGAAACTCCAATCCGTCCAGGAACCATCCCATGTCTCTTTCCTCTCCACCTGGCTCTGCCCTATATAACTTCTCAAAGTACTTCTGGAATGCCTCACCCTCCACAATTTCCTGCAAATCCATTGGCAGGATAAGCACACCAACTTTGGTGTTCATCCTCAGGGTAACATCCCCAGCATTGATCACGCACGATCAGTTCAGCTGGGTGGGCCACAACATTCTTCATGATCCCTTAGCCAGCTCTCCCATTCATATACTTGTCTGCTTTTCTTTGAAAGGTGTTGCTGAAGAAACTGAGTTCCTCATATAATATACAGTGGAATCACTGTATACTGATGGAGGGAGTGGCGGTTTAAGCCCTTGGATAAGGTGCCGATCAAATGGATTGCTTTGTCCTTAAGGTGGCCGTTCAGATTTCTTGAACTGTTGCATCTGCACCCATCCAAACAAGTGGAGAATATTCTATCACATCTGTCTTGTAGATAGTGGGAGAGGCTTTAGCATGTTAGGTAGGTGTGTCTTGTGCACATAATATCCAGTCTCTGACAACATGGTATCTTTGATATTCCAACTAGGTTTATGGTCTTTGAATGCCCAGGATTTTATGCAGGGGATTCAGGGATGGTATTGTCAATAAATGTCATGGGAAGTCAGTTAGATAGAGAAATACAGCACAGAACAGGCCCTTCGGCCCACGATGTTGTGCCAAACTTTTGTCCTAGGTTAATCATAGAATTTTGGACACTAAGGGCAATTTTTCATGGCCAATCCACCCAACCTGCACATCTTTGGAGTTGTTATAAATAGTCACTGCCTGGCATTTATGGCATATATGTTACTTGACATCTATCATCTGAAGCATGGGTGTTGTCTAGGCCTTGCTTCATGCACAGTAAGAAGTCTTACAACACCAGGTTAAAGTCCAACAGGTTTGTTTCAAACACGAGCTTTCGGAGCACGGCTCCTTCTTCAGGTGAATCCTGAATCTTACTGTGCTCACCCCAGTCCAACGCCGGCATCTCCACATCATTGCTTCATGCAGGCACTGACTTCTTCATTATCTGAGGAATTGTTAATAGACCACAATCATCAATGAACAGCCTCACTTCTGACGCTGATAGAGCAAAGGTCATTGAAGAATCTGCTGATGGTAGTTGGGCCTAGGATGCTGTCCTTGGTGCCAGCTACAGCTCCAGTCACTGGAGATTGTATTCCTCTGATCCCCATTGTCTTCCATTGTACTAGAGGTTCTTGCTGCAGTATTCCTTTAGAACCTGGCCAGCTTGATCATTGTTGGCTCAGTAGTACCATTCTTAGTAATGGACATTGAAATCCCCCAGGTAGAGTACATTCTGCTCTTATTACCCTTGATTCTCATTCCAAATTGTATTCAATATTGAGGAGTACTGATTCATCAGCTAAGGGAGGACATTAGGTGATAAGTCAACAGGTGTCGTGGAAATCAAGGGGAAGCGGTTGCCGTCTTCCCCTCCGCTCCCCTGCAAGACGTGGTGGCTTGATCTTGCGGGACGGCGGAGGGGAAAGAGTGCGTCTCTTAGAGACGCCGGATCGGTGGGCACCGATCGTGGGCCAGTCCCCTCACGAGCACGCCCGTGGTGCTCGATCCTCTCTCCGTCCCCCACAGGCTCCACACTTACCTGTCGCACGCTGTTCACGCCGGCAGCGACCAAGTGTGGTTGCCGCCGGCGTGAATCCATCGGGGTCGTCAGGCCGCTCGGCTCATCCGGGCTGGAGAATCGCCGGTCGTCGGGAAAAACGGCGGATTTGGGGGGGGTGGGAGAATCGCGGGGGGTGCCAGGGCGGTGTGGCGTGATTCGTCCGGCCCTCCCGCGATTCTTCCTCCCCCGGCGTGGGGAGCGGAGAATCGTGCCCGATGTCTGGATTTTCTCGTGGGTGAATCAGGTCGTGGGGCTGTGGTGGCTTCAACCAATTGTAAACAGTCATGACCATACATATGTTCTGCTTCCGAGGGTGCGCATAAGAGTGTAGCAGGGTTGACAGCTGGCGCTCGCTTGTCGTTAAAGTTGGTTTTAGAGAGGATTACTTCGTAACCAGTGCGTTGAGCCGTAGTAAAATGCTACGTTGTGGATGAATTAAGCAACAGCAAACCTGATTTTTTTTCTATTATTGTGGCTGCTACTGCTTTTAAGCAATTTGGCATACTCTTTACCACAGCACATAGGGCCACCGAGTGATAGGCAAGGGGTCTTTTCCCTCCTCAATGCTCTTGCACCAGGACCCCTGTTGCAAATCCCCCTGCTTCATTCGCAGAAAGAGTAAAGGGCTTGCTGAATTAGGAAGTCCCAAGGCAGGGGCGCTCATCATGGCTTGTTTCAAATTACGAAATGCTTGCTCCCTCTCTGGTAATAACTGAACGGGCGTCCTGTAGGGTAGCCTTGTGCAGTGCTGCGTCCCTCTCTATAGTCCAGTATCCACTGCCTGAAATAGCCCACCATTCCAAGGAAGGTAAAGGTTTCCTTTTTCGTGCGTGGAGTTGGGACCCTTGCTACAGCCTGTACGCTTTCAGACCCAAGCCTCCGCTGTCCTTGCTGCAGCTGAAATCCCAAATACTGAACTGTCTGACAGAATTGCAGTTTGTCCATTGAGACCCTATGCCTTCTTTATGTCAGATGTGATAATAAAGTGATAATAAATAGTAAAATGTTGAGCCTGCAGACAATTGACACTCGTCCAAATCTCTTTTAATACTGTTAATTCCGATATCTAAAGCAAATAGATGTTGACTTTCCGGGTGCAATGGTATGGAGAAAAAGGCTGAGAAAGTATCCATTATTGGTGGTATAGAATACAAAATTACATTTGTGTCCGGCACCAATGGAGCAATGGTGATAACAATTTTATTGATGGCTTAAAAATCTTGCACAAACCACCACTTTTTGGGTCCTCCAACTTTTGGAATGGGGAGTGTAGGGGTGTTACAGGGGCTTTGTGTTTTCTTCAGCACCCCTTGCTGTAATAGTGCATTGATCACTCCCTCTATCCCTTTTTCTGCTTCCAGTGCCAACCTGTATAGTTTTAAACAGGGCAGGGCAACGTTCTGTAACTGCACCCTGTGCGCTGGAGCAGAATGTACTTTTCCAACATGATTTTTATATTGGGCCCATCGATGTGGCAGTACCTGGGCCAGGATTGAAGGGAGTAAATGATGGCTCTCTCGGGGAGGTTGTTGTCTTTCAAATGTAGGGGGCCATTGCTCCTCTTTCCAGGTCACTTTGCCCTCCTGTTTGCCATAAAATTCTATCCGGCAATTTTGTCCGTCCATTTCAATATAAAATCCCATGTATTACTTTTTTCCTTGGGCCTCTTTGATCACTTCTCCTATTTGCTTTGCCTTAGCGGGATGTCTTGTGGCCTATGTTAAATGGGGTTCTGAAGTTGAACCCATCCTAAAAAGGTTCCTCTGACTATGGGTCGACTGTACTAACATTCCTAATCCCACAACACCGAAAAATAAAAAGGAGTGACATGCAATGATGTCTGCTGTCCTAAGTGACTTTGGGTTTATAAATTGTATGCGTGCTCATCCTCACGAGCATACCAGGCCGTGCAATGGGTCACTATATTCTCTCATCTGGACTCTATCAGGTGTTTTAATAGCTGTGCCCAAGGGTCATTAATCTTTTGTAAGACTTCCTGCAGTTTAAAAAACTTTTTTTTTAAACAGTGGTACTGTAAGGGTTAACGTTCAGCTGCCAGCATAGAACACAGACACAGAGCGATCGGGCGCAGGCTCAGAAGTTATTAAATTTTGCAGTTGGTGAGCTCGTATTTGAGACAGTTCTATAAACATTCCATTATCAATGCAATGTATTACCGCTCCTAATTTGCAGAGTGTCTGTCTGCCTAACAGGGTCAGGTGTCGCTAGTTGCGGTACATCCTTCCTGGGGGGTTAAATGCTTCTTGGTCCCTTGCATGATAGCCTCTTTCCCTCTATTTGTTAACCAGTGTTCTAGGGACTCATTTCCTTCATTCAAATGATTATCATTGTTGGGAACTCAGACCCCATTTATGCCGGGTGGGACTGCAATCCCATCCTTCAAAGCTGGCCAAGATGCACCATAAGAGTATTTTAGAAACAGCAAAGCATCCCCTGGGTGGAGGCACACATTGAAGTCAATTTCCAATGATTGATTTTATAGGCATTAGCTCTTCTTAGAGACGTATATTTTTCTTTATCAATTCAGAAATAGTTGCTGAAATTGTTAATGTTTCCTGTGGAGAACTTGGAATGATGCCATTTACGTCTTTTCATGTAATCTAAAAACTTATTCATATTCAGTTACTTTTATTTGTAAAGGCACTTTCTTTGTTTTAAACTGATCGTAATTTTCAATGTTTTCGTTCATTAGAGAAATCTCAACAAAAATCACTTAAGTTATAATCTCTGACTCACAATGACAGACGATAAAAATACAACCCACTTCGCACTTCATGGTTTGACTAAAATTAATTGGTTAAACAAAACACACAGATTCTCACAGCTCACAAATATCACAGTTAACCGTTAGCCTTATCTCACGGCTACAGAAAATCAGAATTTGCTTTCTCTACAGGAACTCATCTGTTACCCTTTTACTTTAATCTTCTATTTACTTTTACTCCCCAGTGTTTTTTTCGAGGGGGGGTCAGCTTCATTAGATTCCTATGCGGGCCATATAGGTTTTCCGACCTCATTCCGTTGCTTTACGATTGTTTCTTTTAATTTTCTTACTCTTTTTGACTCCCTTATCTGTCCTCTTTAAGGAGTTCACCTTCTTTCTTGCTCCGGATGTCTTTACCACGGATTTGGGACGACCAGTGAGGGGGTGTCGAGTTTATTGCTCATCGTTCCTTCTGCAAAATACTTTAGCTACATTTTTCTTTAATAAAATAAATTCATAATTTTAAAAAGACAAAAATTAACACAAGTCTATGCAGGTTTGTAAAATGTGGACTCCTCAAGAAAACGTCCCGCTTTGTGCATTTGTCTATACAGCGTGAGCAACAGTCTTTCCAATGTATTGACTATTCTTTTCTCTCCTTCTCGTTTGAGAAGGTACAGTGGTTCAGATGCGGAATGTAGAGGAGTCACTGAGCATTGTCATCATCAAACAGGTCTTAACCATAGAACCATAGAACAGTACAGCACAGAACAGGCCCTTCGGCCCTCAATGTTGTGCCGAGCCATGATCACCCTACTCAAACCCACGCATTTACCCTATACCTGTAACCCAACAACCCCCCCCTTAACCTTACTTTTTTTAGGACACTACGGGCAATTTAGCATGGCCAATCTACCTAACCCGCACATCTTTGGACTGTGGGAGGAAACCGGAGCACCCGGAGGAAACCCACGCACACAGGGGGAGGACGTGCAGACTCCACACAGACAGTGACCCAGCCGGGAATCAAACCTGGGACCCTGGAGCTGTGAAGCATGTATGCTAACCACCATGCTACCCTGCTGCCCCTAATCATCAAAATCATTAAATAAATCTGCATGGACTGCTTTCTCATTAGCTGCAAGATCCATTAGAAGTCCTGAATTTCCCCTGCCTCGTCCAGATCCACGTATGGCCCCGCACCTTCTGGGAACATCTCGTCCACCGCCGACTTCATTGTGACTGGAATTTTCTGTCCCAGACTGTCTCCCATCTCCGAGTCCCAGACTCAAAAATAGCTGCGGAATACTTTAGAACATATATGTAACAATAACAATGACCGCGGAAATCATTTACAAATACTACAGGGAGCGCACACCGGTGTTTGTCCTTTCACGAACCTCAACGTTTTTTTTCTTTTAAATTTTAGTCTCTAAGGCACCTTTTTTCTTCCCATGCAGCTATTATTAATTTATTAATTAAGATAACTCTCCTAGCGTGAGTCACTGGCCAGTAATTAAGGCTGCCGAGCCGCAGACCCCCCTTTCAGCTGGGGTCGCGCTATGCCTCTCTCCCTTTCAGCTGAGAGAGTCCTGTTTCGAGATTCGATCCGGGGTTCACTTCCTGTTAAATTAGGGAAACTGCAACGACTACGCCAATTTGTTGTGGAAATCATAATAAAGACAAATTCCTCGAGGTTCGATTTAAGGAAATTTATTTACACAAATATATTTGCAGAGAGAGAGTGTTCTAGCTGCAAAGCCATTGCACTGCACTCTGAGATTCGATTGAAGGAAGCATATTTTTAATTGTCTGAAATAACAGTTTGAAGTAAACAGCCATGTTTATATTAAAAAGACCTTGGAAAGTATGCAAGATAAAATACGTAGTACGTATGTTCTTGCCTTTGGCTAAAAAAAATTTGAGTACACATTTTGTTATCTTTCAGAGGACAATGTGTTTTCATAATAAGGTCAAAACCAGAATATTTCAGCATTTTCGCTAAAAAGCAGTGTTAACTATAGTCAAGCATTTCCCACCATGCTTCTAAATTGGCAACTCATTAATTTCCCTTTTACAACAGGTTTCCTTGTTTATGTTTCACCTAAAACCATGAGCCATGAGTTCAGAGTTAACATTGAGGGCAACATCCAGTTCCATCCTTCCACTTGAATTTACAGTGGTACATTTATCTATAGAATATCATTTTTTGTGTTTAACAATATCTAACCATATTTTCTATCAGAGGCCTTTCTGAGAAGTTTCTAAATCTGCCTGAGTCTGCCTAAAATTGCACACACTGCAATTTGTTCAACTATGATAGCTACCTTGTATGATCAGATAGCAACATGCACATTTCCACTCTCTTGCAGAACAAATTGGTGTATAGTCAGAGCTAACTGGAGTTAACTGGTGGGGGACAGGCATGGCTGCATGTTCTTACCCTGATTTAGGAGGTGGTAGTTGCCACCATTTGATCAGCCATTGATGGCGTCATGGCTGGAGGTGGGGTTCATCCTTTATAGCTAACCCTCCTTCTCACATCCACTCTTTTCCTCCACCACCACCCCCTCAACCCACAATCCCTTCTGATTTCCAATCTTCAAATGTCTAAGACTTCCTCTCCTCTGCTCATCACAACCCTAACTATGTGCCTTTCTTCTTTCAGACGCTCAAGCACTTCTATCAAGGTCGAAGAGCAGGAAGATTGTGATGAAGAAGAAATCCCATTACTCACTCTCACACTAGCAGCCACCATCTGTGATACTGCGACCAAGCATTAGGATATCATAAAGGTGGATCTGCACAGGGTGAGACACTAGAGACACTAGGTGGGGGTCTACGGACTCTGCGGTTGCTTGCTTGCTGAGGGTGAAGTTGCATGTGCTCTCTTGCAGGGGATTGAGATGAGCACTTTGATGGCGTGGGCGACAGAAGAAGACAGATGAGTATGCTCAACGAATTGCTTAATGCAGTGGCAGACCTACATAAAATGCCAAGAAGCATGGGAAATTCCAATACCAACTTGGCACAGCGATTTGCCCAGAGCTTGGAGCCCATCTATCCAGTGTACAAGTGGTGGCCAACTCCATTAGCACACTCATTTGTGGATCCAATCATAATGCCATGGCCGACTTCTCTGCTTCCACAAGCAGAAGACATCCAATGTCTGAGTGGTGCAATGGAACCTCAGATTTAAGTTATGTAGGTCAGCTTGCTGACCGCTATCCATCTACCAACAGATGCCAGCCCAGGGGACAGGCAGTGGCTCTATGGAGTATGAACCTGTTATCCTGTCTCAGAAAGCCACCTGTGCCCTTGCTGTTATCTGTCAGTCAGCCAATCCAAACTGATGGTGAGATGGTGCAGTGTCAAGCCGGGCCTTCAGGTCATTGAGATCTACTTGAGGTCATCCTGTTAAGGGCATCTGCAGTCTGCTTGTAAATGAGGATTTGGGATTGTCTTTGCTGGTATTACAGTCAAATTAGTTGTTCATAGCTAGAATGGAGTTCTTTTGACTACCTCCTTTCCTCTTTGTCCTCCTCTTCTTCCCCGTGCTGCTTAGCTGGTTGTCATATCTGTACCCTCATGATGGTGAGTTTGTGCAGTATGCAGCAATTACTAAAGCTTTACACGCACTCTGGAGAGTATTGAAGAGCCCTCTAAGAGTGTTGTGCAAGTAAAGGATGTTGCCTCAGCATCCTCACAGTGGTCTCTATCACTTTCCTTGTTGTAGCAATGTTTTCATTGTATTCACGTTGTCCATGTATGCTGGGCTGCACACCCGTGACATGAACCATGTTGTCAACGGGAAACAGCTTTCACCATCTTCAAATGCATATGCCTCAGCGGATTGCCACAGGACAGAGGCATCATTACTGCTTCCACGCTATTGGGCATTGATCTGCATCATTTACAGCTGCAGACTGGCTGGCAGACCTATCAGAATTTCTGCACCTGGAGAAGATCAAGTACACCATCCGAGGGTCTGAAGATGATTTCTACAAAGTGTAAAGGCTATTCATCAATTCATCAACCTGTTCCATGACCTGTTCAAAGCCAACAACTGATAGAACGGAGGGGGCAGCAAAGGGGGCATGTTGAATCGGAACAACATGTAGCCGTCTCATCTATTTTTATGTACAGTGTAAAAATGCAACCTTTAATAAAAATATATATTTTTAAAGTTATGAAGAGAGGCTGGATAGGCTTGGATTGTTTTTGCTGAAACAGGGAAGATTGAGATGACCTGATCGAGGTGTATAAGATTGAGGGGCATGGATAGGGTGGATAAGAAGCAGCTGTTCCCCTTAGTTTAAGAATCAGTTACGAGGGGTCACAAGTTCAAGGTTAGGGGTAGGAGGTTTAGGGAGGATTTGAGGAAACATCTTTTTACCCAGAGGATGATGATGGTCTGGAATGCACTGCCTGGAAGGGTGGAAAGGCGGTTGTCTCACTCCTTTGGAAAGTACCTGGATGAGCACTTGGCAGCCCATAACAATCAAGGCTATGGGCCACGTGCTGGCAAATGGGATTAGGTAGGGAGGTCAGGTGTTTTTCATGCATCAGTGCAGATTCGATGGGCCGAAGGGCTTCGTCTACACTATATTTGTCTGTGACTACCATGCTAAAAATTGGCTTACACTGGAATAGACTTGCTGTAACTTTTGTGAATGTTGAATCTCTTGGCGAAATGCCATTATAACATAGCCTCTGGGTGAGCAGGGGCAACACAGACATCAATCTCTTGAATTCTGCAATTAACTGTACATGTGGATGCTAGAAGTTGTCTGAGTTTGGCCATAATGTGAGTGTGCACAGATGATTTCACCATTATTTCCACTGCAAAACTGGGCCAATATGATGGTAGTATTTTGCATTTCATTCTTCTATTATAAATAAATCTATTAGTTTTGTAGTCTGCTTGAATTTACTTTAGTTACCTCCAATGCATGGTGATTATGTAAATTCATGAGTCTGTTTAATCCAGTCAACAAATGACTTACAATTAATTGTTAACTCTTTAATTTTGTAACTCCTGAAAGGATGATCTTCATTAAAAGTACAGCCTGCAAAACAGGGTGTAAAGATTGTTTCAAACATGATTTTTCGAGCCTGGCTCCAGGTTAACCTGAACAGCAGCAGATTGATCTATGTAAAGTGAGGGAGAGAAAAGCGCATCAAGGTGTAAAGGAACAAGCCTTGACACCGGGTGCTTATGCCACAATGACAGAAGCAGGCAAAGGCAGCAGGCTCTGAGTCTCCTCTCCCCCTGTACTCTACATAGGGAATCAGGACTAGTTATTGCAATCCTTAGGCACACTCTTAACAAAAAGCTGCAAAAATACTGTCAGCTTTCTGACACTTGACATCAGAAGCACTGGGATCTCTGGCCGTGGATTATGAACTGAGGCGGCCATCTTCAGACGCGGGAACAAGCAGGCCTCTGAGGCAGTTAATACAAAGTAAAAAATTGTTGTGGGTGTTCGGTACAAATGTATAATGTGGAGATGCCGGCGTTGGACTGGGGTGGGCACAGTAAGAAGTTTTACAACACCAGGTTAAAGTCCAACAGGTTTGTTTTGAATCACTAGCTTTCGGAGCACTGCTCCTTCCTCAGGGTACAAGTGTTGATGGAGCCCTCGCCATGGGGCCAAAAATTGTACACTTTGTTTCACATTGAGTAAGTAACAAGACAATCTATGTATTTTAATTATATAACCAATCTTTATGCATAAAACATACATGTGCTACAGGTGGTCCATGAAATTTTCATAACACATGGGGATCCATCCTAAGAAGCCATATGGGAAGGGCAGCACGGTGGCCTAGTGGTTAGCACAACCGCCTCACGGCGCTGAGGTCCCAGGTTCGATCCCGGCTCTGGGTCACTGTCCGTGTGGAGTTTGCACGTTCTCCCCGTGTCTGCGTGTGTTTCGCCCCCACAACCCAAAAATGTGCAGAGTAGATGGATTGGCCACGCTAAATTGCCCCTTAATTGGAAAAAATAATTGGCTAATCTAAATTTAAAAAAAAAAGAAGCCATATGGGGTCGAGGCGCCCTGCTCCAAATCATAGGGGTACATTATAAGAGAAAGAGGATAAGACCACATAAGTTAGAATAGCATCTCAAACCACACAGCTTTATGTATTGCAATATGGCTCAAGACTTGCAATATGGTTCAAGGAAACCTAACAGGAATAGGTCAGACAAGACGGAGCCTGTGGGCGCAATCTAACGGAAAGGTTTCAGCGAGGGAGAATTGGCAGGTGCTTCCCGACGGCTGACCCGGTCAGATCGCCATCGGTATCGAACGCCAATTAGGGCCGGTACTGACGCCCCACAAGCTTCATATCGGAAGTGACTGTCTTACCAGCTGCTGTGCCTGAAATGCGCCCAGCAGCTCCCCGCTAACGACGGGGGAGCAGCTCTTAAACCAATCCTGCAGAGCAAACCCTACATGGCACGTAGACCTGCTCGTAGGTTTGCAGATACTGACCTAGCTAGACTGTTGGATGTGGTGGAGTCCAGATGGGGTACCCTGTCCCCCCAAGGGGGTCGGAGGTCAGCCAGTGCTGCCTGGGAGCTGTGGCAGCGGCCGTCAGCCCGGAGAGTGTCACCAGAGGTCCGCTACCCAGTGTTGCAAGAAGATCCCTCACCCTTCTCCCCAGCACAATACCATGCATGTGTCTCAGCACACCCTAGCACCCCCCCCCCAGCACACCGCAAGTAAACGTGTGCTGTTCATGCCAGACATGATCCTTCTCTCCCACTGGCCACATGTCTGTTCTTCTACAGCAGGGGTGGGCAAACTTTTCCGTGCAAGGGCCGCATTCAGAAATTCACAATTCACAAAGGGCCGCATAGTATATTAAGTAAAACAATTACTTCACCCGGTTATGATTCTGGGCGCCTCATATAGAACATAGAACAGTACAGGACAGAACAGGCCCTTCGGCCCTCGACGTTGTGCCAAGCAATGATCACCCTACTCAAGTCAACGTATCCATCCTATACCAGTAAGTAACCCAACAGCCCCCCCACCCATTAACCTTTAAAAAAAAAATTAAAAAAAAAAAAAAAAAAAATTTTTTTTAAAAAAATTTTTTTTTTTTTTTTTAATGACTTGGTGGGCCGCAGAAATACCTTTGGCGGGCCGCATGCGGCCCGCGGGCCGTAGTTTGCCCACCCCTGTTCTACAGGATCTCTATCTGATGGTGACAGCCCAACCGGGGTGATTAACCCCCTTCGCTCCACCCCCATTCCAGCGAACACTTCGGAGGAGAGCTCGTAGGATGCCACCATTGAGGCGTTACAGCTGTCATCCCAACCCTCCACTGGCGCAGAGGCACAACACACATGGACGAAAGTAGTGGACAGGCTTCTGGGACACAATCTGGTGAGCACCATACAGTTGCTGATGCACATCTGGTGGAGGCAGGAACATCCGGGGGGAACAGCTGTCAGAAGTCTGCTGGATCCCAGGACTCGGCTGGCATCCAATGTGATGCTGAACCTCTGGACAAGGTTATCCTGGAATTGATGCAGACGCTGTGGTGCGACCATGAGATTCAGAAGGGGATGCCAGTGATGCCCTAGCAGATCCATAGACGATTGGAGGAGTCCCAAAAGCTACGGGTGCAGGGGATGGTGTGGCACTGAGGCCAATACTTAAGATTGGTGACCGCAGTGGAAAGCCTGGAGCACGACATCACCATGAGTGGTGGTGACGTCCATGCTTGAGGACCTCAAGAGCATGACCCGGTTGCTGAGGGACATATCCCTGACGTAGGTGGACCTTGCTGAGGTGCTGCGGAGCATATCCCAGGCTCAGGTGGGCATTGCCGAGGTTCTCCAGTACATAATTGGAGCACATTCTGGGGAAGGTGGCAGGACGGTTTGCACCTGAACCAGAGGGGCACCAATATCCTGGGAGGAAACTTTGCTACGGCTCTTCGTGGGGGTTTAAACTAATTTGTCAGGGGGATGGGAAAACAAGCTGTAGTCCAGATGCCAGTGTTGAGAGTAGTGAGGTACTGAGGAGGGGATCAAGGTCACAGGAGTGTACTGGCAGACAGAAAGGTGGGTTGAAGTGTGTCTACAGGAGCATCCAGAATAAGGTAGGTGAACTTGGAGCGTGGATTGGTACTTGGGACTACGATGCTGTGGCCATTACGGAGACATGGTTAGAACAGGACAGGAATGGTTGTTGGATGTTCCGGGGTATCGATGTTTCAGTTAAAGTAGGGAAGGTGGTAAAAGGGGTGGAGGTGTAGCATTGTTAATCAAGGATACTTTAACGCCTGCAGAAAGGCAGTTCGAAGGGGATCTGCCTACTGAGGTAATATGGGCTGAAGTTAGAAATAGGAAAGGAGTAGTCACGTTGTTACGAGTTTTTTTATAGGCTCCTAAATAGTAATAGAGATGTGTATGAAGAAATTGCAAAACAGATTATGGATAGGTGTGGAGGTCTCAGGGTAATTGTCATGGGTAACTTTAACTTTCCAAATATTGATTGGAACCTCTATAGGTCGAACAGTTTGGATGGGGCAGTTTCTGTACAGTGTGTGCAGGAGGGTTTCCTGACACAATATGTCGCTAGGCCGACAAGATGTGGGGGGGGGGGCACATTGGATTTGGTACTGGGTAATGAACCGGGCCAAGTGTTAGGTTTGTTTGTGGGAGAGCACTTTGGAGATAGTGACCACAATTTGGTGTCTTTCACTATTGCAACGAGAGGGATAGGGCCATATGGCAGGGCAAGGTTTATAATTGGGGGAGGAGTAATTATGATGCAATTAGGCAAGAATTAAAGAGCATAAGATGGAACAGAAACTGTGAGGGAAAGGCACAAATGAAAAGTGGAGCTTGTTCAAGGAACAAATACTGCGTGTCCTTGATAGGTATGTCCCTGTCAGGCAGGGAGGAAATGGCCGTGTGAGGGAACCATGGTTCACAAAAGAGGTTGAATGTCTTGTCAAGAGGAAAAAGGAAGCGCATGCAAGGATGAGAAAACAAAGTTCAGTTGCGTCACTTGAGGGTTACAAGGTAGCAAGGAATGAGCTAAAAAAGGGCTTAGGAGGGCTCGGAGGGGGCATGAGAAGTCCTTGGCAGGTCGGATCAAGGAAAACCCCAAGGCTTTTTACTCTTACGTGAGAAATAAAAGAATGACCAGGGTGAGGTTAGGGCCGGTCAAGGACAGTAGTGGGAACTTGTGCATGGAGTCAGAAGAAATAGGAGAGGCGTTGAATTAATACTTTTCTTCAGTGTACACCAAGGAGAGGGGCCATGTTTTTGAGGTTGAGAGTGTGATACAGGCGGGTAGGCTGGAGGAGGTAGATGTTCTGAGGAAGGATGTATTAGCAATTTTGAAAAACCATGGGGTCAACATGTCCCCTGGGCCAGATGGGATATATCCAAGGATTCTTTGGGAGGCAAGGGATGAGATTGCAGAGCCTTTGGCTTTGATCTTTGGGTCCTCACTGTCCACGGGGATAGTGCCAGAGGACTAGAGAGTGGTGAATGTTGTTCCTCTGTTCAAGAAAGGGAATAGGAATGACCCTGGTAATTATAGGCCGGCTAGTCTTTCTTCGGTAAGTTAATCGAAAAGGTGCTGAAGGATAGGGTTTATGACCATTTGGAAAGATGCAGCTTAATCCGGGATAGTCAACACGGATTCGTGAAGGGTAAATCTTGCCTCACAAATTTGATTGAATTCTTTGAGGAGGTAACCAAGTGTGTAGATGAAGGTAGAGCAGTTGATGTTGTATACATGGATTTTAGTAAGGCGTTTGATAAGGTTCCCCATGGTCGGCTTATAAAGAAAGTAAGGAGATGTGGGATAGAGGGAAATTTGGCCAATTGGATAAGTAACTGGCTATCACATAGAAGACAGAGGGTGGTGGTGGATGGAAAATTTTCAGACTCGAGATCAGTTACCAGCGGTGTACCACAGGGATCAGTGCTGGGTCCTCTGCTATTTGTGATTTTTATCAATGACTTGGAGGAGGGGGCTGAAGGGTGAGCCAGTAAATTTGCTGATGACACCAGGATTGGTGGAGTAGTGGATGAGGTGGAGGGCTGATATAGGCTGCAAAGAGACATTGATAGGATGCAGAGCTGGGCCGAAAAATGGCAGATGGAGTTTAACCCTGATAAGTGCGAGATGATTCATTTTGGTAGAATTTTTTTTAATGCGGATTACAGAGTCAACGGCAGGGTTCTGAGGAATGTGGAGGATCAGAGAGATCTTGGGGTTCATGTCCACAGATCTCTGAAGGTTGCCACTCAAGTGGATAGAGCCGTGAAGAAGGCCTATAGTGTGTTAGCATTTATTAACAGGGGGCTTGAGTTTAAGAGCCATGGGGCTATGCTGCAACTGTACATGACCCCAGTGAGACCACATTTGGAGTATTGTGTGCAGTTCTGGTCACCTCACTATAGGAAGGATGTGGAAGCATTGGAAAGGGTGCAAAGGAGATTTACAAGGATGCTGCCTGGTTTGCAGGATAGGTTTGAGGAAAGGTTGAGGGAGCTAGGGCTTTTCTCTTTGGAGCGGTGGAGGATAAGAGGTGACTTAATAGAGGTTTATAAGATGATGAGGGGGATATATAGAGTGGACATTCGGAGACTATTTCCTCGGGTGGATGTAGCTGTTACAAGGGGACATAACTATAAGGTTCAGGGTGGGAGATATAGGAGGGATGTCCGAGGTAGGTTATTTACTCAGAGAGTGGTTAGGGTGTGGAATGGACTGCCTGCTGTGATAGTGGAGTCGGATACTTTAGGAACTTTCAAGCGGTTATTGGATAGGTACATGGAGCACACCAGAATGACAGGTAGTGGGATAGCTTGATCTTGGTTTCGGACAATGCTCGGCACAACATCGAGGGCCGAAGGGCCTGTTCTGTTCTGTACTGTTGTATGTTCTATGACCCAATCTCAGGTGAACATTGCCAAGGTGCTCCGGTGCACGTCCCGGTCGCTTGGGAACATGTCCCAGAAGCAGGTGGACATTGGCGAGGCACTACAGAGCGTGGTCCGGTCACAGAGAGGCATCGCTGAGGGCATTGCCACCAGGGTGCAGACAATGGGAAGCCGCCAGGGCTGGCAGGGAAAGATGATGCAGGGGCCTTTGGAGCTGACTCCAGCCCCTCCCCTCCGTCCAAGGTGACGGCCAACCTCCGTACAGGGTGATGCCGGCAGTCGCCCATTCTGTGAACCCTCCCCCCTGAAATTGGCGCATCTTGGGATCAGGGGGGCGAGGCATGTGCCACCAGCAAGGCAGCCGGACCCAGGGCCCCTGGACGACACCCTCTAGAGGCATCAAAGTTCACAGGGTGCAGTAAGCAGTGGCTGCTTCCATCTCTGATATGCATCCTGCGGACATACCTAGACTCAACAGCACAGCACGGAAGGCGAAGCAGTTTGAGGATCACTGGGAATGGGGTGGGGGACGGCACCATTTGTAGTTTGGGTCACAATTGTAATAATAATCTTTATCAGTGTCATAAGTAGGAATCAAACACGGGTCCCTGGTGCTGTGAAGCAACAGGCTAACCACTGTGCTACCGTGATTGTACACCATTAAAACAAGTTATACCCAAGCTATGCGAAGCCTCTGTCGCGTTATTCCGCACTGCGGATCAGCCTGCACCTCCTGGGCCTGGCCCCAGCTCTTCTCCCCCCCCCCCCCCCCCCCCCCCCCCCCCCGGAACACGGTGGTCCTAGATCTGCTCCCCACCCCAATGCAGACTATGTGCATGTGATGGGTGTGAGTGCACTGTCAGCACAGACAGGAGTCAGACTATGGCATAGATTGAGGAGCACCTGAGCTCAGCTCGCCGTTGGTTATCATCACCCTCCTGTCTTGTATATTGACCCGCTGACAGTACTGCCCAATGACAGCCCAGGTGGCTACATGGGCCTCGTTATATTGGGCCTCCGCATCCGTCTCTGACCTCCATACTAGTGTCATTAGCCAAGAACTCAGCGGGGTACCCCTTATCCCCCAAGACCCAACCGGTCACCCTGGGGTGGCCTCCGACTGCCCCAGGATGTAGCTCTCGCGCACACTCACTGGGAAGTGTGCAAGCACGTGCATGATCTTGGGGTGGTGAACACACACAAGTTGAATGTTCAGGGAGTTGAATGCGTTCTGTTAATGAAGGGCACTCCCGGACTGCCTGGTGCGCACAAGGCGACATGCGTACCATCTATTAACTCCTGGACCTGGAGCATCCCAGTGATGGCGGATAATCCTGCTGCTTGGGCATCTTGATGGGTCTGGTCCAAGTCAAAGATTATATAGTCTAAGGCCCCGGCAAACAGAGCATCTGTGACCTTACGGATGCACTTGTGGGCTGTTCGTTGGGATATGCCACACAAGCCCCCACTCGAGCCCTGGAATGAAAGCAAGGTGTAAATGTTCAGGGCTGTGGTGACCTTAACAGCCTCCGGGGGTGGGTAGCCTCCTCCTCCAAGTGGTGCCAAGTTCGCGAGGACATGGCACAGGTGTCGCACCATCCCCTTGTTGAGGTGGAATGATAGCACTGTCGCTTCACAGTATCAGGGTCCCAGGTTCCATTCTCGGCTTGGGTCACTGTCTCTGTGGAGTCTGCACGTTCTCCCCTCCAGGTGCTCCGGTTTCCTCCCAGAAGTCCCAAAAGACGTGCTGTTACATTATTTGTACATTCTGAATTCTCGCTCTGTGCACCGGTACAGGCGCCGGAGTGTGGCGACTAGGGGCTTTTCATAGTAACATCGTTGCAGTGTTAATGAAAGCCTACTTGTGTCAATAAAGATTATTAATTCCTGCGACCCATGCAGTCCAAAATCTCGAAAAACCAGCAATGCATGTCCACCTAGGCCTGTCACCAGCCTCCCCTCTGGGTCCCTCCCTGGACTGGTGTACGCCAGTGTTATAACCTGCCTGCTTACCAATGGCTGGGGACTAATGACAATCCAACAATCCTATGTGAGTATGAGCTTCCCCAATGAGGGGGCGGAGAAATCATTAGCCGACTCCCTGCATAAATAGAGCTGGCCAGTTTGGAACCAGCAGAGAGGAGTGAGCAACAAGGGACGTTGCTACTGCTGTTGTATATATATGTTATTTTAAATAAATATTATTTCTTTGTATCCTGAAAACTCGTGCTGGATTCTTTTGCCCTCACAAAACTGGTGACGAGGGTTAAAGTGAATAGCTGTCTATACTGCTGAAGCCACCTCCCTGGATTTTTGTTGGATACAGGTTGGAAGTTGTTTTCTATTAAACCAGGCCTCTGTATGGACGTTTGGATGTTTTTGATGCTGTGCTGGAAAGCTGGAACCAGCACGCACAACGGATGCGCTGCTATTTCCGGGCAAACAACATCACCGAAAACGAGCGCCAGGTGGTCATATTGCTCACCGCCTGCGGCCCACATACGTTTGGGGTGATTAGGAGCCTTAAGTACCCAGTTTCGCCGGACACCAAAACGTTTGATGAACTTAGTGGAGCAACATTTTAACCCAACCCCATCCACGATAGTCCAACGTTACCGGTTTAATACCGCTGAGAGGACCCTAGGAGAATCCCTTGCCGACTTTCTATCCAGGCTACACAGGATTGCGGAGTACTGTGACTTGGTGAGACCTTGTCAGAAATGTTATGCGATCATTTGGTTTGCGGTATTAACAATGTGGCCACCCAGAGAAAGTTGTTAGCCAAGCCAACATTGACTTTTCAACAGGCCATTCAAATAGTATTGTCCCGAGAGAGCGCAGAACGAGGAGTGCAGGAGCTACAGGGAATGGAGGTGCATGCCTTGGGGCGCAACCCCTTCCATCCGAAAGCGTCCCCCTGCACCCCTGTGGTACCTTGGGCGAGGCGACGTCCAGATCGACGCCAGTGGCCGTCGGACATTCCTACCCGAAGGGAGCCTTCTCCAGAACCAATAGATGAGGAGCCATGTCCGTGTCAGACTTGTAGTTGCCGACCCCGTCGCGGACGCCGGTCCTCGGGGCGCCAGAGGCGCCGTTGTTCCGACCGAAACTGGGGCCAGCCCAGGGGCCGTACCTTTCATTTGGGTGAACCTGCAGCGACTACTCCTGAGGATGTGGAGACGGAGGACGACTGCCTGCAGCTGCATTGTGTGGCAGCTCCCCGTGTGGCCCCCATTAAAGTGACAGTAGAGGTCAATGGTCACCCACTTGAGATGGAGTTGGACACTGACGCAGCAGTCTCCGTGATTGCCCAGAGGACATTCGACTGCATCAAGCAGGGTATACAGACCCTTGCATTAACCGACACACAGGCCAGGTTGGCCACCTACACGGGGGAACCATTGGACATTGCAGGAACTACGATGACCCCTGTTGTTTATGGACACCAGGAGGGGCGTTTCCCATTTATCATGGTGTGCGGCCATGGGCCCAGCCTGTTGGGTCGGGACTGGTTGCGCCATTTGCGGTTGCAGTGGCAGCACATCCTCCAAACAGTTTCTGGAGGGTTGACTGAGGTGCTAGAACGATACCCAGATGTATTCCAGCCCGGTTTGGGAAAAATAAAAGGGGCCGGAGCCCATATCCAAGTCGAACCAGGAGCCACGCCGCGCTTTTTCCGGGCGCACCCGGTGTCTTACGCCTTGCTCGAGAAGGTAGAAGGGGAGCTCACTCGTTTGGAGACTTTGGGTATCATCAGGCCCGTCCGTTTCGCTGACTGGGCAGCACCAATTGTACCTGTAATGAAGCCAGATGCCACAGTTCGCTTGTGCGGCGACTATAAACTTACAGTGAATACTCTTCCCTACTCGACGATTAATACACACCGGGGTCTGTATGAATATACGCGTTTGCCCTTTGGAGTATCCTCTGCCTGCGCTATTTTTCAACGCGTTATGGAAGGCATTTTGAGAGGTTTACCGCGTGTTGCTGTCTACTTAGATGACGTTTTGATCACAGGGACGTCGGAGCAGGAACATTTGGAAAATTTGGAGGCTGTCCTTAGACTTTTTTCGGAGGCTGGAGTCCGTTTACATCGCACAAAGTGCATCTTTCAGGCGAAGGAAGTAGTCTACCTGGGTTATCGGGTGGACCGCCAAGGTTTGCAACCCGTCGCAGAGAAGGTGCGTGCGATTCAACAGGCCCCCGCCCCGACTGACACTTCGCATCTTCGTTTGTTTCTCGGCCTCTTAAACTATAACGGAAAGTTCCTCCCCAACCTGGCAACTACGTTGGCCCCGTTGCACCTTCTGCTAAAGAAGAATCACACCTGGGTTTGGGGTCAGCCGCAAGAAACCACTTTCAGGCGGGTAAAACAACAATTGTCGTTGTCTGGGTTACTAACCCACTATGATTCTGGAAAGCCTTTGCTCATCACATGCATCTCCGTATGGTATTGGGGCTGTCCTGTCCCACAAGATGGAGAATGGGACCGAGCGGCCGATAGCTTTTGCCTCCCGCACATTGACTGCAGCGGAAAAAAAGTACGCGCAGATCGAGAAGGAGGGCCTGGCAGTGGTCTTTTCAGTGAAAAGTTTCCACCAGTACGTGTATGGCCGCCACTTCACTATCGTGACTGATCATAAGCCTCTGCTGGGACTTTTCAGAGAGGATAAGCCAATACCGCCCATTGCTTCCGCACGGATCCAGCGCTGGGTTTTGTTGCTCACTGCATACGTGTATTCTCTGGAGCACAAACCAGGAACCCAGATAGGGAATGCCGACGCACTGAGCCAATTGCCTTTATCGACCGGCCCCATGTCGACCCCCACGACCGGTGAGGTGGTTCCAACCCTAAATTTTATGAACACCTTGCCTGTTACGGCATCACAGATCCGTGAGTGGACCCAGACGGAGCCAGTCCTGTCAAAGGTTCGGCACATAGTCCTGTATGGTGGGCAGCATAGACAGCTCCCAGGCGAGTTGTGGGCATTTTCCTCCAAGCTGTCCAAATTCAGCGTGGAAGACAGCATCCTTTTGTGGTGGACGTATGTGATTGTCCCGGAAAAAGGACAGCAGCTGATACTGAGAGACTTGCACAATGGGCATCCAGGTGTGACCAAAATGAAAATGTTGGCCCAGAGTTATGTCTGGTGGCCAGGCCTCGACACCGGCATTGAGAAGGTGGACCAAAACTGCTCCATTTGCCAGAAGCATCAGAAGCTTCCGCCGGCCGCGCCCCTACATCACTGGGAATGGCCAGGGCGGCCTTGGGAGCGCTTGCATGCGGATTTCGCCGGCCCTTTTCAAGGATCCATGTTCCTTCTATTAATCGACGCCCAGTCTAAATGGCTAGAGGTGCATATGATGGGAGGCACAATGTCCTGCGCAACAATCGAGAAGATGCGTTTGTCTTTCAGTACGCATGGCCCAGTGACGCCTGGTCACAGACAATGGCACTCCGTTCGCAAGTGAGGAGTTTTTGAGGTTCATGAAGATGAACGGCATATGCCATATCCACACTGCCCCTTACCACCAGGCTTCAAATGGGTTGGCGGAGCGCGCAGTGCAGACATTCAAACGAGGCCTAAAGAAGCAGTCTTCTGGGTTGATGGACACGAGACTGGCTCGTTTTTTGTTTTCATATAGGACCACCCCCAATGCGGGGACTGGGATAGCTCCCGCAGAACACCTAATGGGCTGGAGACTTCGCACCCGCCTTAGCATGGTTTTCCCGGACATTGGCGCAAAAGTACGCCACACACAAGAACGGAAGGGACATGGTTTTTCTTGGCATCGGCCGATTCGGCAGTTTGTGCCCGGTGACCCAGTGTTGGTTCGGAATTTTGCTGGTGGTGCCCAGTGGGTCCCTGGCATAATCTTTCGCCAAATGGGCCCTATCTCTTACCAGGTGCAAGCCCAGGGTCGTCTCCAGCGCAAACATGTAGACCACGTTCGGTCCAGAAGACTATCCCTTCCAATGATTCCCCGCCCCAGGAGCTCATTTCTACAGCCACAGAGACCAGACACAATGGAAAGTATTCCTCACAATCTTCCTCTGGTACCTCACTCTAAGCCTGCGCAGGTCGTGACAGAACCGCGTGGAGATAGAGACGCCGAGATGATAGAGGCAGCAGACTCTGACTCCGAGATGGAGACACGAGACACCTCAGAAGGGGAATCCTCGGGCCCACGGGCCGTGGATGTACAACCGTTACGCCATTCATCACGGAAGCACCGGTCTCCGTCTCGTTACACGCCGCCAGATCCAGCGCCTCGTGCAAATGGTGTCCGGCTTGCGGCAAAACAAGTCCGACGCCCTCCTTCGCCACGGTCTTCGGTGGATTCCTTGGACTTTGGGGGGGAGGGTGTTATAATCTGCCTGCTTGCCACTGGCTGGGGACTAATGACAATCCCACAATCCTATGGGAGTATGAGCTTCCCCAATGAGGGGGTGGAGAAATCATTAGCAGACTCCCTGCATAAATAGAGCTGGCCAGTTTGGAACAAGCAGAGAGGGAGGAGTGAGCAGCAAGGGAAGTTGCTGCTGCTGTTGTATATATATGTTATTGTAAATAAATGTTATTTCTTTGTATCCTGAAAACTCGTGCTGGATTCTTCGTGGCCCTCACAAAAGGCAGGTTCCTCAGGGTGTGGGGTAGGCACCTGCACATGGGCTGCTGCCTCGAACATCTTTCGATGCCACTGCCTTCTTCGGCGTTTGGCTGCCTGGCCTGCCACCACCATCATCAGGGCAGCTGCTGCAGGGGTCACAATATCATCCATCATGTGATATCTGTAAGGAATTGGAAAGGGTGAGAGACAATTGTTAGAACCGCCACGCACGATCTTTGTCCCCCAAACCTCCCCACATTTACATTCCCTGTCTTCTCCCAGAGTGCCATCCAATGAGTTGGTTGTGTTGGGGGCCCCGCCCCTGCACCAACATCCGGCCACAGCAGGGGCCCCTGGGCACCGGACCCCAGACCCTGGACCCCCCGCAGGGAATATTATTTGGACCGGGCGCAGGTTCCTTCCCCTATCCACCACCCACCCTCTGATTGTGGGGATATCCCCAGTACTGAGGCCCAGCCCTAGGATGTTTGATTGTTGGCTGCTGCTTCTGTGCTGTTGATCCCTCCAGGGTGCAGGCAGGGTGTCCAGGCCTCACAGTCTGATTGGGATGGTAGGGAGTAACACCTGCCTGTGACATGACACGTCGACCAAATACCAGGATTTTGCTTTGTTTTTAGTATAAAAACAAAGCAAAATACAAACCAATGACATGAAACTGTAAACAAGCAACAGTACAAGGAAGTTACCAACATAGCACCCTTACAAAGGAGACCAACCAGAGAGCAAAACAACAGAAAACAATAAACAAGCAACAAAATAATGCAAGCACATAGCCCCCAGATAGCCGCAGTACCTCTCACCATACTCTTCTCAAGCTCCAAGAAGGCTATCCTCTCTCCCCCCCCCCTCCTTCAGTCTGGTAGCAAGGCAACCGAGCTACACTGCTCCCCCCCCCCCCCCCCCCATCCACCCCCACCCCAGCCAAAGAGGTAGAAGTGGTAGCAAAGGTTAAACAGAGTGAAGCTGCAACCAGATGAGAGCAAGAGCCTCAATTGCAGCCACTAAAGAACTGTGAAACCGCAGACTGATGTAACCTGCCCGGACTCGAATGGTTAGGGACAACCGATTACCCCTTGGAGAGGAATTCAGCCTCGTGACAGTTCCCATGTTCAACGGAAATAAAGCAAATCATAAAACAATAACACAAAACAATAAACAGGCAAAAAGACAATGAAGTCACCAAGGAGACAGTGAAATACAGGACAGTAACAAGTAACACTGCTATAAAGTCACCAGCGTCAGGGCAGCACGGTGGTGCAGTAGTTAACACTGCTGCCTACCGCGCTGAAGATCCGGGTTTGATCCCGGCCCCGGGTCACTGTCTGTGTGGAGTTTGCACATTCTCCCTGTGTCTGCGTGGGTTTCGCATCCAAAACCCAAAGATATACAGGTTAGGTGGATTGGCAACATTAAATTGCCCCTTAATTGGAAAAATATAAATGGGTACTCTAAATTTATAAAAATTAAAGACACCAGCAGCAAAGTCGACCCGCTGCTTCTCTCTCTCCAACAGCACCCGGCCGCAGGGCATGGTAGAAGAGCGGGCCCTTTCCGGATACTAGACTTAAGACAAAAGGGGTCGCAGCAGACAAGCACTCGATTGCCAGCCAATGCTGCTGAAACTCTTCTCTCCCCCCCCCCCCCCCCCCCCAATCCAGAGTAGTAGACCTGCATCAGTGGAAAACACTCCATCGGAAAAGTCACACCAACAAGGAGTATAGCAGAAGAGAGAGAGAACACCCCATTCCCCCTCTCCAGCACTGGCTGTGGTTCCAGGTACTCCAGGCCACAGATCAAAAGGGGCTGCAGTGTACAAACCCACAGCCTCTAGGCAACAAACATAAACAACAATATGATAACAGGCATACAAAATCCAAACACGAAAGATAAACAGACAACAATACAAAAAAGCACCAACAATGTACACTGCCTCCCCAAATTCAAAAAAAACACCAGCAATGTACACGGCCCCCAAATTTGGAGCAGAACATAGTCATCAACGTATAGAGTCACCAGTGGCCCACAAAGGTATCTCGCCACAACCTCCGAATTGCGCAGTGGAATCAGGCCACCACCTCTCCTCTTTTGCAGTACTGGCATCTGGTCACCTGACACCATCCAGTCCAAGGTCCGGGCCACGGGAATAAAGGAGGCAGTAGCAAGTAACACACACCTTCCAAAAATGAAACAACAAAAGTCAATAAACGAGCAACAGTCCAACAAAAAAGAACAGCAAAGAGCAAGCGCAGGCCGCCCCCTTTCTTCAGTCCGGTAAGAGGCCAGCCAAGTCCTTCCCTTGCCTCACCGCAGGTCAAAGAAGCAGAAGGGACAGAAATAAGCAGGCACATAGTCCCAAGTAGTCACAATGGTAATCCTCTCGGCCCCTCTGGCAGTCCCCAACAGCAGACTTTCAAGGCAGAAAAAATGATTATCTGAAGCCACACAAGCACAGAGCATAGAAGAGGGGCAAGAAAAGCACGCTGCCTCTGTCTCCAGTCCGGTAGCAGGCCAGCCAAATCTTCCCATGCCTCAATCCAGGTCAAGGAAGCAGAAGGCACACAGTCCCAGCATCAGTGCTAGCTTCACATTTTTAAGTAGGTATACTGAAGGGCATCCGTGTGATCACTCGCTGGGGAGCCAGTTAGATCATGGGCGGAGGTTAGATAGGGGGTCCATTCTGTTAACGATGTGGAGATTGGCCTTAATTGATGATTATTGGTTTATGACCACGTTGCGGTGGTATCCAGACCGCGAGCGGACCGGTTAGATCAGAAACCCATCAGTGCCCAGCATGGATCCTGCATTCGGCCTCTCCCGTGAACTAACCGGCAAACTCGAATTCTGGTCAGGTGCAACGTGGCAATTAGATCGTGCCCGAAAGGTTTGAGATAGGGGTCCCACACGTTACAGAATGCATCAGGCTTAGAATGGGTTAAAGGCTTTTTAACAGCATTCTAAGTCCATAATTACTTTTGAATAACACCACTGACCTCAAAATAAAATCATGGTATTTATGGAATGTCAAATATTCCCCTGTGATTAAAAAAAAATTCCAGTGGTGGGGTTCTCCGTCCCTCAGCACCTGGTGCAGCGCGCCCTCACTAGCAGCGGTATTCTCCACCCTGCCAGCTGGCCAATGGGAATTCCCATAATGGGCAGTCCCGAGGCGTCAGGAAATCCCCAGGTGTGGGTGTGCTGCTGGCATAATGGAGAATCCCAACAGCAGAGAATCCAGCCCCATGTTTTTAGAATGGGGTGCGGAATTCTCTGAAAATAGGGCTATTGCCCACACCCGTGAGAAAATGGGCGTGAATCATTCTAGACTTTTCTCTAGATAGTCCAGAGTGATTCTCCTTTTTGAAGGGGGCTGGCAGGGCCCTGGAGTAGTCCTCGCAGCTCTGGTTGTCGATACGGAGCCCTGCTCTTCCGGCTGTGCATGCGCGGACCCACACAGCGGGACGGCCCCGACAATATGGGACCGCCCACCCCCCGATCGCGCCTGTCCCTCCGATCGTGAGCCTGGCCTGCAGGCCTCCCCCCCCCCCCCCCCCCGCCATGACGGATCCCCCCACCAGGACGACCGCGGATTAGGTCCGCAGCCACCACTCCAAGCTCTCGCCGGGTGGAACCATGAGTGAACCACGCCGGTGGGAACTCGGCCAGCTGTCGGCGGAGAATTGCCGCGGGGGTCTCTTTCAATGGCCCCTGACCAGCGCCACCTCGACCACGCGCGACTGATCGTGAGAAGGAGTCGGACACCGATCGCGGGTCTGATGCTCCATTCTCTGCCCCCGTGCCGAGCACGATTTCGGCGCGGAGGGTTGGAGAATCCCGCCCTTGATATTTCAGCTTCTACCTTAATTGCACGCATGTGTACAATCATTTTTTTTACTGTCTGTAAAATGATATGAAAGAGAAGTGTAATCGGTGCATTTTATTTCCTGCTTTGCTCTCTGAGGAATCGTCAATGTGACATGCTGCTTGATGACATATTTTCTGGATGCCTGGAAATCCCCTTGACTTGGTGCTAAATTAAAATGAATGTCAGAAAGGTGAAATCCACAGCGCCGAGATTTTAGATCTTTGTAGGCGAGTGTGTGCTATGCTTTGCCAACGAAAGCAAAATCTGGGTTATTACTTGTTCAGTTATAGGAACAAACTTTCTATTGTAAAGAATCTCAAACTCCATCTTAAGTCAAGTTGAACAAGTTGCATTTTCAGGGTTTCAGTATCATGGGCAGTTATTAATAAATTTGGACAAGCCGACTTCCGGTTGCGGCTATGACTAGCTAAGCCGCACATTTGGAAGCTCCTGCAACAAAGGTGTTTTTGGGCCAATTGGAGGGCCCCAACGGCGCTGAAAAAACGAATCCCGGTGGGGGAAGGTCCCCTGAGGAGAACTAGACCGATTTTATGGTCGGTACCCGGAGCGGAGCGGCAAGAAAAACGGCAGCAGCTCCCCAAAAAAAGCGGGGGAAGAAAATCAAAATGGCGGCCGGCGGTGCATCGGAGGAGTGGAAGAAATGGGCGGAGGAGCAGCAGGCCACTCTCCTCCGTTTTTTCACGGAGATGAAAGTGGAGCTCTTAGAGTCCATGAACGCGACGGCCACCAGGTTGGTGGGAGCCCAGGCGATCCAAGAGGCGTCGATTAAAGATCTGCAGCAGGAGATGACCGCGAGGGAGGAGGAGGCCACAGTCATCGGGGCAAAGGTGGAGGTGCACGAGGCACTCCACATGAAGTGGCAGAGCCGCTTCGAGGAGCTGGACACTCGGATGAGGAGGAAAAATTTGAGGATCCTGGGCCTGGAAGAAGGCCTGGAGGGGTCGGATCTCCCGGGATATGTGGCGGAGATGTTGAGCTCCCTGATGGGGGAAGGGGCCGGTCCGGCGCCCCTGGAATTGGAAGAGGCATACCGGGTCATGGCCAGGAGGCCTAGGGCAAACGAGCCCCCGAGGGCGGTGCTGGTGCGGTTCCAGCGGCTAAGTGATCGAGAGAAAGTCCTGAGGTGGGCAAAAAGGGAGAAAAGCAGCAAGTGGCAGAACTCGACGGTAAGGGTGTACCAGGACTGGAGTGCGGAGGTGGCAAAGCGGCGGGCCCGGTACAACCGGACAAAGGCGGTGCTACACGCGAAAAAGATCAAATTTGGAATGCTGCAACCGGCGCGCTTGTGGGTCACCTACAAGGACCAACATCATTATTTCGAGTCCCCAGAGGAGGCCTGGACCTTTGTACAAGAGGAAAAGTTGGACACGAACTAAAACCTGGGAGCACCGGCGGTCGTAGCCGCCGGGGGACTCTTGATTGAGCAAGTGGCCCTTTTCTTTTTCAGGCCAGGTCGGAACTGGGTAACAGTTTCGTGGATTGTTTGGGGTGTTTTTTCTCGAACGGTTGACTTTTCTGAATATTTTGAAGGTTTCGAGTTGTTGGGTGTGTCTGTATATTTGTACTGTTGAAATCTCTATTGTGGGTCGTTGGCTTCTTATGGGGTGTTTCTTCCCGTTTCCAATTTCCCTTAGTTATTTACCCCTCTTACCCTTTTTCTTTGGGTGCTTGGGGGGGTTTTTGTTCTTTTTTTTCTTTTCGGGTTATGGTTATCTGCGGTTATTTATACTGTTTGATGGAGGGTGATGGTTGGGCACACTGTTAGTTGATAGCTAGTTAATTATTTTGTTATTTAAGTATGTAGTTAAGTATTTATGTATTTAGTTGCCATTGGGTATTTATATCGTTAAGTTGGGGAGACGGGACGGGGGGGGAGCGGGTTGATTATGCGGGTCTTTCTCGGGGGTTTTAAGGGGATCTTTCACGGGCGCAGATGGGGTGAACCGGGAGGAGTCGGAATGTGGCAGGAGCAGCCGGGTCAGCGGAGACCAGCTGACTCTCGGGAGTACGATGTGGGGTACATCGCGGCTAGGAGGGGTCCTAGCCAGGGGGGGGGGGGGAAGGGGGGGGGGGGGCGGGGGGGGGACACCGGGTTGCTGCTGGAAAGACCAGGGACGAGAAGGGGAGAGCCGGGGGGGTGGGGGGGGGGGGGCCATCGCTATGGGAAGCGGGTCAGAAAAGAAGGGATGACCCGGGGCGAGCAAGGGACAAGACATGGTTAATCGACAGGGAGTAGGGACGGGTCGCTCTGCGACCCGATTGATCACGTGGAACGTAAGGGGGCTGAATGGGCCGGTCAAAAGATCAAGGGTCTTCTCACACCTGAAGGGACTGAAGGCTGATGTAGCAATGCTGCAGGAGACTCATTTGAGGGTAGCAGATCAGGTCCGCCTGAGAAGGGGGTGGGTGGGACAGGTGTTCCACTCAGGCTTGGATATCAAGAACCGGGGGGTGGCGATTTTGGTGGGAAAGAGGGTGTCGTTTGTGGCGGCAGAGGTGGTGGCAGACAAGGAGGGCAGGTACGTGATGGTGAGGGGTAGGCTGCAGGGAGAGAATGTGGTACTGGTAAATGTGTATGCCCCGAACTGGGACGACGCGGGTTTTATGAGGCGCCTGCTGGGCCTCATCCCGGGACTGGAGGCAGGGGGCCTGATCATGGGAGGGGACTTTAATACGGTGTTAGACCCTGGGCGGGATAGATCGAGTTCCAGGACGAATAGGAGGCCGGCAGCGGCAGAGGTGTTAAGGGGGTTCATGGAGCAGATGGGAGGGGTAGACCCATGGAGATTTGGTAGGCCTAGGGCGAGGGAGTATTCTTTTTTCTCCCACGTCCACAGAGTGTACTCTAGGATCGATTTTTTCGTATTGAACAGGGGGCTGATACCGAGAGTGCAGGACACGGAGTACTCGGCCATTGCGATATCGGACCATGCACCACACTGGGTGGACGTGGACATGGGGGAGGCGCGGGACCAACGCCCGTTGTGGCGCCTGGATGTAGGGCTGTTGGCAGACGAAGAGGTGTGCAGAAGGGTGAGAACGGGCATTGAGAACTATCTGGGTACAAATGACACAGGTGAGGTGCAGGTGGGGACGGTCTGGGAGGCCTTGAAAGCAGTGATTAGAGGAGAGCTGATCTCCATAAGGGCACACAGAGAGAGGAAGGAGAGGCAGGAAAGGGAGAGGCTGGTGGGGGAGCTCCTAGAAGTAGATAGGAAATATGCGGCGGCACCAGAGGAGGGGCTATTAAGGGAGCGGCGTAGCTTGCAGGCCAGGTTCGACCTACTGACCACTAGGAAGGCGGAAATGCAGTGGAGAAGGGCGCAGGGTGCGGCGTATGAGTACGGGGAAAAGGCGAGCAGGATGCTGGCACACCAGCTTCGTAAGCGAGATGCAGCCAGAGAGATTGGGGGAGTGAGAGAGAGGGGTGGGGACGTAGTGCAGAAGGGGCAAGAGGTGAATAGGGTCTTTAGGGACTTCTATAGGGAATTGTATAGGTCTGAACCGCCGAAGAGGAGAGGGGGAATGAAGAACTTTCTCGATAAATTGGGGTTCCCAAAGGTACAGGAGGAGCTGGTGGAAGGGTTGGGGGCGCCGATAGAGCTGCAGGAGCTAATTAAAGGGATAGGTCAGATGCAGGCGGGGAAGGCGCCGGGGCCGGATGGGTTCCCGGTGGAGTTTTACAGGAAATTTGTGGACTTGGTGGGTCCAGTGCTGGTGCGAGCCTTTAATGAGGCGCGCGAGGGGGGGGTTCTGCCCCCAACAATGTCGCAGGCCCTGATCTCCTTGATTTTGAAGCGGGACAAGGACCCGGTCCAGTGCGGGTCCTACAGGCCCATCTCCCTCCTGAATGTTGACGCCAAGCTGTTAGCAAAGGTCCTGGCAACCAGGATAGAGGACTGTGTGCCAGGGGTAGTCCATGAAGACCAGACGGGGTTCGTGAAGGGACGCCAACTTAACACAAATGTCCGGAGATTGTTAAATGTGATTATGATGCCAGCAGTGGAAGGGGAGGCGGAGATAGTGGTAGCGCTAGACGCGGAGAAGGCATTTGACAGGGTGGAGTGGGAATATTTGTGGGAGACGCTGGAAAGGTTTGGGTTTGGGGAGGGATTTATCAAGTGGGTAAAACTGCTCTATTCAGCTCCGATGGCAAGTGTGGTAACAAACGGGAGGAGGTCAGAATATTTTGGGCTCCATCGAGGTACTAGGCAGGGATGTCCCCTATCTCCCTTACTCTTTGCATTAGCGATTGAGCCGTTGGCGATGGCACTGAGGGGTTCAGGGAGGTGGAGAGGACTGACAAGGGGAGGGGAGGAACATCGGGTCTCGCTCTATGCGGATGATTTGTTGTTGTATGTGGCAGACCCGGAGGGGGGAATGCCGGAGGTAATGGGGATACTAGCGGAGTTCGGGGACTTTTCGGGATATAAATTAAATCTGGGGAAAAGTGAGGTCTTTGTAATACACCCGGGAGACCAAGGGGAGGGAATTGGGAGGCTCCCCTTCAAAAGAGCAGTTAAAAGTTTTAGGTATTTGGGGGTGCAGGTGGCAAAGAACTGGGGGACCCTCCACAAGTTGAACTTTTCCAGACTGGTGGAACAGATGGAGGAGGAGTTTAAGAGGTGGGACATGGTGCCGCTGTCGCTGGCAGGGAGGGTGCAGTCAGTTAAAATGACGGTCCTCCCGAGGTTCTTGTTTTTGTTCCAGTGTCTGCCCATCTTCCTCCCCAGGGCCTTTTTCAAGAAGGTAACGAGTAGTATCATGGGGTATGTGTGGGCACATGGCACCCCGAGAGTTAGAAGGGTCTTTTTGGAGCGGAGTAGGGATAGTGGAGGGCTGGCGTTACCCAACCTTTCAGGATATTACTGGGCGGCAAATACATCGATGGTACGAAAGTGGATGATGGAAGGGGAGGGGGCAGCCTGGAAGCGCATGGAGAGGGCGTCCTGCGGCAGCATAAGCTTAGGGGCACTGGTAACGGCACCATGGCCGCTCCCTCCCACGAGGTATACCACGAGCCCGGTGGTGGCGGCCACCCTCAAGATCTGGGGGCAGTGGAGGCGACACAGGGGGGAAGTGGGAGGTCTGATAGGGGCACCACTAAGAGGGAACCACAGATTTGCGCCGGGAAACACAGGAGGGGGATTCCAGAGCTGGCAGAGGGCGGGTATTAGACAACTGAGGGACTTGTTTATAGAGGGGAGGTTTGCGAGCCTGGGAGAGCTGGAGGAGAAATTTGGGCTCCCCCCGGGGAACACGTTCAGGTACCTCCAAGTGAAGGCATTTGCCAGACGACAGGTAGCGGGGTTCCCCGCGCTCCCCGACAGGGGGGTGAGTGATAGGGTGCTATCAGGGGTCTGGGTCGGGGAGGGGAAGATCTCGGACATCTATAAGATTATGCAGGAGGTGAAGGAGGTACCAGTAGAGGAGCTGAAAGATAAGTGGGAGTTAGAGCTGGGGGAACAGATAGAGGACGGGACATGGGCAGACGCCCTGGAGAGGGTCAACTCGTCGTCGTCATGTGCGAGACTAAGTCTCATTCAATTTAAGGTACTGCATAGAGCCCACATGACGGGGACAAGGATGAGTCGGTTTTTCGGGGGTGAAGACAGGTGTATTAGATGTTCGGGAAGCCCTGCGAATCATGCACATATGTTTTGGGCATGTCCGGCACTGGAGGAGTTCTGGAAGGGGGTGGCAGGGACGGTGTCGAGAGTGGTGGGGTCCAGGGTCAAGCCAGGATGGGGACTTGCGATCTTCGGGGTTGGGGTGGAACCGGGGGTACAGGAGGCGAGGGAGGCTGGAATATTAGCCTTTGCGTCCTTGGTGGCTCGGAGGAGGATCCTGATTCAGTGGAGGGACGAAAGGCCTCCGAGTGTTAACACCTGGTTAAACGACATGGCAAACTTCATCCAATTGGAAAGGATCAAATTCGCCCTGAGAGGGTCGGTGGCAGGGGGTTTTTCCAGGCGATGGCAACCCTTCCTAGACCTCTTGGATCAAGATAGAAACTGAGGCCGTGACAGCAGCAACCCGGGAGGGGAGGGGAGGGCGGGAGGGAGGGGGGGAGGAGGGGGGGGGGGAGGGGGGACCAAAGACGAAGGAAAGTACGGTAGCGGTGGTGGCACGGGCAAGGCCTGCCGAGGACGCTGCTAGAAATGATAAGTTGGTCTGACTGTCGGTTCGCCGGCGTGGGTGTGGGGGGGGGGGGGGGTGGGGGGGGGGGGGGGGGGGGGGGGGGGGGGGGGGGGGGTGGGGGGGGGGGGGGGGGGGGGGGGGGGCGCGCGAGTAGGGGGGGGGGGGGGGGGGGGGGACCTTTTTTCTTTTTCTTGTTAAGTAGGGGGGGTTTGACTTTGTTTTGTTATAATTTAAATGTAAATGTAGGGGGGGTTAAAATGTTTGTATTTTGAAAAATTTCTTCAATAAAATTATTTTAAAAAAAAAATAAATTTGGACAAGCCATTATTAAATATTATACTCATCAATTACATTATTTAAAGAGGGCAATATTCTAGCAATATTCATGAGGGCAAAAAGAAGCAAAGATCAGGAAAAGTGAGTGTGTGGTCGGTTCTGACGGATCATAGATTACAATTTAATTAAAAGGCAAAATAGAGGACAGGAGGTTGAAAAATGACTACAGAAGGATCAAAATGATGAATGTGTTTGTGTTTTTAATGATAAAAGATAAGGCAGCCAAAATAAACAAAAACAAAGGGCTACATTTGTCTTCAGATTTCCCCAACAATACACAATTTCTTGTTGTACGTTGTTTAATCTGGTTTGCCTTTTGGGTAAATGTTACATTGAACAGGTGCCCAGTTTATGCCCTCAGTACAATTTTAGATCAAAATTATTTCTAAATATATTTTTCTTTTCATGCACCCAATTCAAAACTACAAACCGCAAAGAAGGAAAGTGCAGGGTGGAGTACTTTCATTGCAAAATAATCCCACTTCAGTTACTCTGAAAAATAGTTTAATTTCTGGCCACATGTTGGTATTTTTAACTTGAATCCTTTTTGATCCAGCTCACTGAGAATGCCAATTGGGTTTTAGTAGAAACCTACACTCCTGGTATGGGAGGCTTCCACAAATGCCCCCATGTGGACAATCGAGTTGTCAGTGTCTATGGCTTTGACCTCGATATAGAACCTAAACTTGGAAAAGTCTCTATTGTTTGCATTGTGCTGTGAACTTGGCCAGTTCTGAATTTTTCCACTTCAGAATGTTAGGAAATAGAAATTGGTTAAGTTGTATTTGAGTGTTAGAAACAAGATATAGCTTTAAGTTTAATTGAAATTCTTTATTTGTGAATTTAAATGGTGAAATTGGTCCCGTTCAATTTGAGTGGAGTCAGCAGGTCTGGAGCCTTTTATGTTCTTGCATTTTTTAATGGAGTTTTATGACTCTTAAAGTTAAATCAAACATGGTAGAAAAAACTGCTGTTGCCTAGCAACAGAGGTCTAGAGAGTGGGACCCACAGAGACAGAACAACATTTTTTAGTTCAGTTGGTGATTATGCTCTCAGGTAAAAGGGGGAGTTTAAGTCTCTCTCTCAATCTAGTCATGCTAGCAGATTGCTGAGGAAAATAAGTCTTCAGTGAATGTCGAGTGAGACCTGGATCTCAAGGGGGATATCAATTTGTCACTGGGAGAGGGAACTGTATGGAGTAGGTCGTAAAGGAAAAGGAGAAATGTCCCAAAAATAACTTTTTAGGTTAAAGGAAAAGAACATGAATTTAGAAAAGTCCTGTTAAGTGAAATCAAAAGCGAGGAGCAGAGGAATGCTCCAAGTTTGAAGTCTGGAAGAAGACTTGGACTAAAATGGGCTTGCAAGAAGCCAGAATCCTGATGTGGAGAATATGTGCAAGAGGTGCTTAAGGGGACCAGCAAACCACATGCATATGTTTTGGTCCTGCCCGAAGCTGGTCAGGTTTTGGGCATTGGTATTTGGGACTGTGATTATGGGCTGAGGCTGGAGCCATGCCTATTGGTGGCAATTTTTGGCATATCAGAGTTGCTGGAGCTGCGAGAGGGGAAGGTGGCCGATACCTTGGCCTTCGCCCCTCTGATTGTCTGGTGACGAATCCTACTTGGATGGAGGTCGGCGGTGCCACCCAAAACTTTGGCATGGTTGGGGGATGTGGCAGAGTTCCGGCAACTAGAAAAACTCATGTATGCCCTTAGGGGATTGGAGGAAGGGTTTCATTCGAGGTGGCAGCCATTTATCTAGGTCTTTTCAGATCTGTTTGTCGCCAGCTATGTTGTTAACAATTAAGAGGGGAGGGGATGGGGGTGGGGTGGGGTGGGGGAGTGGGGAAGAAAGGGGGAATGGAGCTTTTGTTTGGGTTATAATTGGTTTACAAAGATGAAAAATGACAAACTGTTGCAATGTGCCAGTATGTGTTTTATATGATTGTGGGATTTTCTGTATTGTTTGATTTAAAAAATATATATTTTATTCCAATGCAAAACAGGTACAGTACAGAACAAATGTCATTGCAAACATAGGAACAACCAAGACAGGATCAATTTAGAACAAAGATTTAAGGAATTAGTGCCTCCAGTTTTGACATCAATTCAATCTAAAAACAGATTCATATTAAGGGGGAAAGGAGGATAAGGCCACATAAATATGTAAGGCTAACAGTTCAGGCCACGCTCCTTTATGTATTGCGAGATCAAAACTTACAGTATGGTTCACAGAAACCCAACAGGAGTGATTCAAATAAGGTGGAGCCGATAAATTTAAGTTAGGTATCCCATACTTAGGGAATGTATCAGACTTAGAGGAGATCACAGATTTCAGGAATCCCAGAGGGATACATTCCATAACTATTTTAATGCCCGTTTTGAATTGAAGGATATTTGTAATTTACCCAGGAGCATAGGATATTCTTGTGAGCTGCAAAAGTTAGGGGATGGGATTCGCCATTTCTGAGACTAAGTGCAGAGGAACCGTGGTGTTTTACGTGGACTAAATCAGTGGCACCGATGCTGCGACCGCGCCAGGTAAAACACCTGGCCTCCACACAATAAATGGCCGTAGAATTGCCGGGTCTGTGGTCGTGCATGCGCACAGCGACGACCAGCAGTGGTCATACCGTACAACATGGCACCGGCTGGGGGCGGACCCGATTTGCCAGATAATGCCCCCTAGACATCCCTCACCATCCCCCACCAGTCCCCCCCCCCCCAGCCCTCACCGAAGGCCCCCCCCCCCCCCCCCCCCCCCCCCGGCCAGCAGCTCGGCTCCCGCCCAACTGTGGCTTCGCTGGACACAGTCCACAACACCACGCCGGGTTCTCGGACGGCTGGGACCACACGTCCCCCGTGCCATCGTGAACGCGGCCCAGTGGGGGCGGAGCATCGGGGGAGGGCCTCCAGGTGACGTCCTGAGGTCATCCAAATGGTGCGCAGTGCGCGCCGCGATGACGCCGTTTCAGAGGGGGCGTAAAATGCAAAACCTGCATAAAACAGACGCCGCCCCCGATTCCATCATAAAAAGGGATTCTCTACCTGATTGCCGATTATGAAATCAGCATCGGGAAACGAAGCATCTCGCCCTAAGTGTTGACGGAAGAATCCGTGGACTTTTACGGCAGAAAAACTGCCGCTGGACTTGGATCGATTCAGCAGCTGTAGAGGAGCTGGCACCGGTGACATGTAGAACTCAATCGATTCCAATGAAAAATGATGAGGAATTCGCAGGGTCCGTGATTGAGGGGGGGCTGACAAACTGCAACCGCATATACACATTACAATCCCACACACACTCATCCCAGCCAAAGCGATGGTTGTGCTGGAAAGTGCCCATACATTCTAGGGTCGGCTGGGGCCAGAGGGCACCCAGGGGGGTTTCCTGGGGGGACACCTGTATGACCCGTGGCACTAAGTTCAAAGTGGGCTGGTTGTGGTGTGCACAACTGCATGGCTGTCTTGGCAGCTGCGGCAATGGTGTTCCGTGCCCATCCACCCACCCCCACAGCCCACCTTGCCACCATCCCACTACTCATGGCCCTGGCCGAAGCCCCAGAGCCAGCAGCAAAACTATGGCAATGTTGGACACTTTCCATACCTCCTCTCTTTCCCTCAGCAAATGCCATGACGGTTTCACGATTTTTAAAAGCACAAGTGAACCACGCCATCGGGAACTCGTTCCATCGGAGGTGGAGAATCGTAGAGGCCCTGGAGAATACCGGTCGGTCCCGCTAATAATATGCAAACAGTGTTTCCAGTAGGTGCATTCCGGAACGTATTAACGCCAGTGACGAGGTGCTGGAGCATTGCGATTTGGCGTCAAATCGCCGTCTGCCGCGATTTCGGCGTCAGAACTGATTCTCCGCCCAATCGCATTTCCCAATTTTGCCATCAGCTAATGGAGAATCTGGCCAAGGAACGTTTACAGCTTTTTTCATCAGCCTAAGTAATTCTCCCATTTGGAAGACCCGGAATTAGAAATATAGAACTTAAGGCTCTGTCAAAGATCTTCGCCGGTTCTCTGACTGCACCAGATCAATAGGATTGAATTTCAACATAAATTCATACACAGTATATAATCACCCTCGACCACCAAGCACATTAGACACATCGGGATATAGCAGGATCAAACCGCGTCTAAGACGAGATGTGATATGAAAGTGGTGCAGTATCTCAAATTGAGTCTCCTTCATTCTACTGCAAACAGAAATAATCCCATATACTGCTCCATGTCTCCTCATCAATATTAGTTGCCGAGTCTTTTACCCAATGTACTAACACAGAATCTAGAACATAAAGTACCATAAAACTTGCAGATTAACTGTTTAGGCTCCACAGAATTCAGGATGTTTTTCCACTGGGGAATAGAGGAGTCAAGATGCAAGGTTGTCTTTGTAAGGATAAAGGGCGGGATGTTCCACATCCCAACCATCAGGGGTGCCAGCTTATCCTTGAATTTTTTATAATGTTCCACCGGAAACCCATCCGGCCCTGCCGCCTTTCCCGACTGCATCCTCCCAGTCGCATCTTTTATCTCCTGCTCCACTATCGCTCCTTCTAATGTAGTCCTGTTCCCATCCACTAACCTTGGGTGCTCCAGCCCATCTAGAAATTCTTGCATGTCCCGGCCTCCCCCAGGTGGCTTTGACCTGTACAACCTCTCATAGAATTCCTTAAAGACCTTGTTTTTTGTTTTTGTTTTTTACTAAAAATAATTTTTATTGAGATTTTCAAAAAATATCAAAAACAGAAAATAACAACAAGAAAACAGTATTAACAACAACAAAAAGAAAAACACAATAACCCCCAAAACCAAACCCCCCCCCCCCCCCCAGTAACTACAAAAAGAAGAAATATATAAGCACCCGGCATATTCAATATACACATTTCTCCCCCCCCCCCCTCCCTCTCGCCCCCCCCCTCCCTCCCCCCCCCCCCCCCCCCCCGGGTTGCTGCTGCTGCCGGCCTATTTTCCTACTGTTCTGCCAGGAAGTCAAGGAAAGACTGCCACCGCCTAAAGAACCCCTGTACTGATCCCCTCAGGGCAAATTTCACCCTCTCCAATTTGATGAACCCCGTCATATCATTGATCCAGGCCTCCACGCGTGGGGGCCTCGCGACCTTCCAATGAAACAAAATCCTCCGCCGGGCTACTAGGGACGCAAAGGCCAGAACACCGGCCTCTTTCGCCTCCTGCACTCCCGGCTCCACTGCAACCCCAAAAATTGCAAGTCCCCAGCCTGGCTTGACCCTGGATCCCACCACCCTCGACACCGTCTTTGCTACCCCCGTCAAAACTCCCCCAGCGCTGGGCACGCCCAAAACATATGGGCATGATTTGCTGGGCTCCCCAAGCACCTAGCACACCTGTCTTCGCCCCCAAAAAACCTACTCATCCTCGTCCCAGTCATGTGGGTCCTATGCAGCACCTTGAACTGTATAAGGCTAAGCCTCGCACAGGAAGAGGAGGAATTCATTCTCTCCAGGGCATCCGCCCACATCCCCTCCTCAACCTCCTCACCCAGCTCATCTTCCCATTTCCCCTTCAGTTCCTCCACCGAGCCCTCGTCTACCTCCTGCATTACCCGGTATATGTCCGAAATCCTCCCTCCTCCAACCCACACCCCCAAGAGCACCCTGTCCCGTACCCCACGTGGGGGCAGCAAGGGGAACCCCTCCACCTGCCGCCTGGAAAACGCCCTAACCTGCATGTACCTAAACATGTTCCCCGGGGGGAGCCCAAACTTCCCCTCTAGCTCCCCCAAGCTCATGAACCTCCCCTCCACAAACAGGTCCCTCAACCGACCACATGTCCTTTGAGGACATCCCGGACCGGGCATGCAGGAGGAGACTGCAGGTGAGCAGGGAGACTGTCAGACATATCTGTCACATGGTGGCACACCTGGCACCGCATGGGAATGGGGGAGGACACCTGCTCCCGGTGGCCATCAAGGTGACGGTAGCGTTGAACCTCTACGCGACGGGGTCTTTCCAGCTGCTGAGTGGGGACCTGTCTGGAATCTATCAGACATCGGCGCAAGCTACATCCGCACCATTATGGACGCCATGTATGCCCTTGCAGACCAGTACACCCAGTACCCAGTGCACCGCGCCCACCAGGGTGCCCGGGCAGTGGAGTTTGTTGCCGTCGCCGGGATGCCCCGGGTCCAGGGGGTAATCGATGGGGTGCATGTCAGCCTATGGTCACCAGCGGTTCACGAACAGGAAGGGGTACTACTCCATGAACATTCAGGTGGTCTGTGACCAACAGCTGCGGATCCTGTACATCTGCGCCCGGTACCCGGGCAGTGTACATGACTCCTTTATACTGGCACAATCTGTGATCCCAGCATGTTCCAGAGACACCCCCATCCCCTGCTGCGGGGCTGGTTGCTGGGTGACAAGGGTTACCCGTCACGGTCATGGCTAATGATGCCTATATGGAGGTCGCAGACCAACGCAGAGCACCGCTACAATGATGCCCATTGTGTGACCATGGGTGTTGGCGAGAGATGCTTTGGGGTCCTGAAAAGCACTTCAGGTGCCTAGACCGCTCTGGAGGCGCCCTCCAGTACGAGGCCAAAAGGGTCGGCAGCTTTGTGGTGATCTGCTGCGTTCTCCACAACATAGCCCAGCAGGAGGATGAGGGGAAAGGGCCGGCCTCGTCAGACAAGGAGGATGAGGGGGAGGGGGCAATGAGCGGTACATGGGCCTGGCCAGACTCCGGAGGCTGCACAACGGTACTGCCAGGGCCAGCGCGCATGGGACACATTAATCGAGACACGTTTCAGCAACTAGGAGCGAGGAGGTTTGCTGGTCAGGGGCACGGACACCCCATCACCACCGAACACCCTCACCTCCCACACCACCAAATACCCTCACCTCCCACACCACCAAACCACCCGCATGCACACCTCCCTCCGTTACATATACCTGCGGCACCGAGAGCCGGAGGCACTGGGTTGGCAGTGACCGCGGGTCTGGTCCATGGGATGGACTTTGATGTCAACCCGCTCTGCAATGAGCTCCATGCTCAACATCGTTTGACAATGCCCACAGTAGCACCTTCCACCTGGGTGATCACTGAAAACGACCTGGCCAGTCCATCACACGGCCCTATCGAATAGCTGGGGACAGAGTGATGGGGACAGTCGGGGGAGGGGGGGCCAAACGGTCCACCCACTGGGCTTCACTCATCCACCACCCCTCACCCCAGGGGTCATCACTGATTGCCCCACCCCCACACCCATCAGACACCAAGGCTGATTTTCACGGTGTGAACATTTGTTTATTCTGAACAATTATATACAGACTGTGCCCTAGCCCCTATATCTAAGCTGTGCCTTGCACCCGTGCCAACTTAACTGGTGTCTAACTTTCTGGCCTTATGGGCCATACCACTATGCCTTTGTGTTTCCCCAGACGGTACAGCAGGAGTGGAGGCGGCCTGCTGTGACTCCTGCCCTGCGTCTAGGGCCCCCGTTGGCGCATGTCTCCTGGGGCGGCCCAGCCTGGATGCGCCTGGTTGGTCCTCGGGCGTCCTGGGTGGTGTGGTGCCGCCTGTTCTGCCCTCTGCCCACCTGATGCACCAGGGACAGGAGGGGTGAGGGGAGTCCGAGGTGCTGTGGTTTTCCGGAACCTCCCCTGCAGGATTCACCGGCACGGGCCCCATCACCTTCTCCTCCGTCGGGGTGCCCGATGGTCCCCGGCTTCTCCATGTTTCAGGGGTGCGAGCGGAGCCATCCCCCGAGGCCCCACCACCACCTGGCCCTGACAGTCCTGGAGGCCCGCTCTGGTACCGATAAGGGTCTGAATGTTCGCAACCATGGAGCACAGGGAGTGGAACATCTCTGTCTGGGGCTGCACCACATCACTTTGCGACTGTGCCATGACCCTGAGGGTCTGTGCCACATCAGCCAGAGTGGACCACCTCCCTCTGGGACTAGATCACCTCCCTCTGTGTCTGTGCGACGCAAGCCAGCACCTGGGCAATGCCACCGATGCTCTCAGCAATGGCCTGCTGTGACTGGGCCATCTCCTGGGAAATGCCACCGATGCTCTCACAATGGCCTGCTGTGACCCGGTCGCACAGAGGAGCGCCGCTCCACTCTCCAACTGGCTTCGGGACATGGTTCCCGTGAGAGGTTTCGGCCTGGGTGGCACGCATGACCAGCATCAGCCCCTGCTGATGGACGCCTCCACATGCCCTCGCAGGTGCTGGAAGCCAGCTGTCATCCCCTCCTCTCGTCCCTGGATCTCTGAGTGCACCTGCACTATGAGTGGGACTGAATGTTCCATGAGCCCGGGACCCGTCTGGGCGGCAGCTGGTTCCTGGGGCCTCTTTACTGCTCCTACCTCCACCTGCTGTACCGGAACAACTGTGTGGTGCACATCAGTTAGTGTCCCAGGAGCCTCTTCACTAATTTCGAGGTGATAGTCTCGGAGATGGTGGACAGTGTAGGAGACAGCTGTGACGGAAAGTCAATGTCCTCCTCTGACCCGAACGCCGGGGTCTCCTGGGTCTCGGGCAGAGGGCTGGCTTTCCGGCTGCTCTTCTCCTCGGTGCTCGGCTATCTGGGGAGCACCGGCTCTGGCACTTGCTGGGAGCGGGGGCCTCGGGTGGGCCGGGCCCATCCCCAGTTGATCCTGTAAGACATAGATGGCATGTATGGTTAGACAGCGGGACGGGTGAGCGTGAGGTGGTGAGGGCTGATGTGATGGGTTTGGGGGATGGGATGACGGGGTTTGGGGGGGTGGGGTGAGGGGGGTTAGGGGTGGGGTGAGGGGTTGGGGGTGGGGTGGTGGGGATGAGGAGGGTTGGGGGGGCACACATGTGTCATGAAGATCTGCAACTGGGCAATGGGTCTCACTTTGTGGCACGCTGCCGACCTTCGCGTCAGTGACCTCCCACTCCTTCGGCCCGCTGACAATGTTTAGTGCCCTCTGCTCGGGCACGGTGAGGGGACGTAGGTCTGATAGTCCCACTCCGGTCTTCTCCCGCTCCTGGCGGTTGTGAGTGGCCTTGCCTGGGCTGGGGACACACAAATAACAACACTGTTAGATAGTCCGGCGCATGCAGCCCAGGGTTTAGGTATCTGATGGCATCTGTGGCCAGGGCATACGGCCATTGTGGCTGGCATGGGTGCTGCATGTCCGGGTCACATGTGTATAGGGGTAGGGTACTCACTGTGGCCGCCCTGAGGACATTGTGCAGTTTCTTCGTGCACAGGTCTCCAGTCCGGGCCACCTCCCCGACGGCGCTGACGGCGCCTCCCACCTCCACCCAGGCACGGTGAATGATGGCGCCTGGTGACCTCCTTCCCAGCCCGGGGTACAGCACCAGCCTCCTCTCCTTCACGGAGTAAAAGAGGGTCCAGTTCGGCGTCCCGGAGCGCGGTGCTACTCTCTTTGGCGGCAATGTTGGCTGCAACGCTTATGTGTGGGAGGGGAGAATGCATTGTGTCCAGCCGCGGCGGAGCGTCAATCATGGAACCAGTGAATCGGCCGCCGTTCCGGTAATGGAGTGTGGCGTTGCACGTTACGCCTTGGGAGCGGTTGAATTGCTGCAGCTGTGGACCCGATCATGCCATCGTGAAACTCCACAGTTTTCACAACGGCATCAACACTTGTCTCCAGAATGGAGAATTCAACCCATGGTGTCTGTATGTCACTGGAGTAGCCTGGGGCCAAAGATCTTGACACTTTTCTAAGAATTATTTGTTGATTCACTTATGTTGCGACTCTGGGTCAAGGGGGACTGGAATTAACCGCGCAGTCACCCAAGGTATTGTAATAAATAAGGTATATCATAGAATTTACAGTGCAGAAGGAGGCCATTCGGCCCATCGAGTCTGCACCGGCTCTTGGAAAGAGCACCCTACCCAAGGTCAACACCCCCACCCTATCCCCATAACCCAGTAACCCCACCCAACACTAAGGGCAATTTTGGACACTAAGGGCAATTTACCATGGCCAATCCACCTAACCTGCACATCTTTGGACTGTGGGAGGAAACCAGAGCACCCGGAGGAAACCCACGCACACACGGGGAGGATGTGCAGACTCCACACAGACAGTGACCCCAGCCGGAATCGAGCCTGGGACCCTGGAGCTGTGAAGCCATGGTGCTATCCACAATGCTACCGTGCTGCCCTCAAATGAAAATCGCTTATTGTCACGAGTAGGCTTCAAATGAAGTTACTGTGAAAAGCCCCTAGTCACCAAATTCCAGCGCCTGTCCGGGGAGGCTGGTACGGGAATCGAACCGTGCTGCTGGCCTGCTTGGTCTGCTTTATAAACCAGCGATTTAGCCGAGTGAGCTAAACCAGCCCCTTAATTATATAATTGCAATCTCACTGAAACAAATCGGCTTCTGAGTGGACATGGCAGGATAGATGCTGAACTGTTGTATCCCCTGGCTGGAGAATCTGGAACTAGGGGGAAAAGTCCAAGATAACGGGTTGGCTATTTCAGACGAAGAAGAAGATAACTTTGTTCACTCAGAGGGACGTGAAATTTTGGAGTTATCTATCAGAGGATACTCAGTTATTGAGTAAATTCAAGGCTGAGATGAATAGATTTTTGGACTCGAAGGGAATTAAGGTTATATGGAAATTGTGCAGGAAAGTATTGAGTTGAGATTGAAGGCAAGCTGCGGTCTTCTGCCAGAACAGGTGTAACAGGTCTACAAGCCTCCTGCTAATCGTGGGACATGTCTTTGAATGCAAACTAGGTGCTTTCAACAACTTGTCATTCACAACAAATCCATCTCCTCAAGAGCATTTATAATGTCATTTAGGATCAATCCCCATTAATTAACTAGACATGAATTCTCTTATGTTTTTTTAAGCTAATTTTTACAGGATATTTGGCGTCGCTGGTTAGGCCAGTATTTATTGCCCATCCCTACTTGCCCTTCAGAATGTGGTGGTGAGTTGCCTTCTTGAACCGCTGCAGCCCTTGAAGTGTAGCTACATCCACTGTGCTGTTAGGGAGGGAGTTCCAGGATGTTGCCCCAGCAACAGTGAAGGAGCAGTGACTTAGAGGGCAACCTCCACGCGGTCTTGTCCTTCTAGATGGTAGTGGTCATGGGTTTGGAAGGTGTTGTCTAATTAACCTTTGAGTTACTGCAGTTCATCTTGTAGATGGTACACAAGGCTGCCACTGTTCGTTGGTGTTGGAGGGTTTGAATGTTTGTGGAAGGGGGAGCAATAAAGCGGGCTGCTTTGTCCTGGATGGTGTCGAGCTTCTTGAGTGTTGTTGGAACCGCACTGGTACAGCCAAAAAAGCAATATGGCTGAACCCATATTTTCATCTTCATAAATATTACTTGTGACATAATTACTTGCAATATTCTGGCATGGAACACAGTAAACTCTGCACTATAATTTTCTGTATATAGCATTTTAAAGGAAAATAAACTTGGGCTATTAATTATCAAGTTAAATTTCTGAAGAACTCTTTATTTTCATTACAAATATCATCAAATCCCCCTTCATCTAACGTAAAAACAGTAAGTTAAGGAACATAATCATAAATAATTTTCTCCAAGAATTACAGAAGAAATGTTATTGCTTTCCTGGCATTATTCAAAATACATATAATGCTTTTCTATGAGGCGATGCAACACAATAATAGACACTAGTCTAAAAATAACAGTTGATCCCAAAATATCGACTTCTGGGTGAGAAGTGCTCTTGCTTGCCATATTGGTCAAAGCAGAAAAAGACATCAAGGGTCCCTGCCTGAAATCAGCATTGGGTCCTTTCCATGTACCTGTTTGAAGGTCCTTTTACAAAATTAGTCTGCCTTGAATGCAGCCAACACTCAGCCTGGCCAGCAGTCTTACTGAATTTGGAGCCAGGAGGAAGAAGGGTGATTCTCCCATCTCCACCATTGGGCTGAGAAATGTTGCTGCTACTGCTCCCCCCCACCACAATCACCTCTCTCTCCCATCACCTCCTCCCTTCAGATCATCTTGTCTTTCCCAATTGACGCCTACTCTCAGTCACTTCCCTAAAATACCTGAGGGTCACTTTCAGGAATGAAAGCTTATTTGCTGGCAGGCTTCTAAGGATGCCTCTTGTGTGTCTGTAGCTTGTCAATCTCATTTAAATAAGACCTAAGACCCAATATGAAGCCTGCCTTGGATCTCTGTCTGTTCCAGTGCAGGGATTATTCCTTGCACCAAATGGCCAGTGCAAACATTTCTGGGCAGCAGGATCTAATTATTATTCAATGACATCAATAATGCCCAGGAGCCTTTCTGCACCAAAGTGTATCTTGTGCACAACCTTAAGTGTCAGCTGCTGGTAGACAGTTGCCAGCATGTGGTTTTGACACCAGAAGTGACCTCATGATCAGCAGTCCAAAGACTCATACCTATGACTGTGCATTTCAGAAGAAAGCATACTATCTGTATTGCAAAGCCATCAGACTAACTCTTTCTCACCACAAATAATGTTAAGACAATTTATTTTAGCTTATATATTCAGTTAATTTTGTTAATTTCAGTTAACAATAACTACAAAAATTACTAAAGTTCTGCATGTGGCAATTTTAGTAACTTGTGGCACGGTCGCACCATTACTAACTGAGCTGGCTGAGCTCTGAAGGACACATCTGCCAGACTGAGCCTACAGCACATGGAACACAAGGGTGGAGGGGGAAATGGTGGGGAGATTGGGGGGAAAGGAAATGGTGGGGATGGGGGAGGGAGGAAAATGGTGGGGGGGATTAGGGAGGGAGGGAAATAGTGGGGGGGGGGGGTATTGGGGGGAGCGAAATGGCATACGCTAAGAGTGGGAGAGATTTCAGATCGGCATGTGGTGGAAAAAACTTTGGAACCTCTACCATATGACTAGAGCGAGGGTAGGTCCGATCAAGGACAGTAGCGGGAGATTGTGTATTGAGTCTGAAGAGATAGGAGAGGTCTTGAACAAGTATTTTTCTTCAGTATTTACAAACGAGAGGGGCCATATTGTTGGAGAGGACAGTGTGAAACAGACTGGTAAGCTCGAGGAGATACTTGTTAGGAAGGAAGATGTGTTGGGCGTTTTGAAAAACTTGAGGATAGACAAGTCCCCCGGGCCTGACGGGATATATCCAAGGATTCTATTGGAAGCAAGAAATGAAATTGCAGAGCCGTTGGCAATGATCTTTTCGTCCTCGTTGTCAACAGGGGTGATACCAGAGGTTTGAGAGTGGCGAATGTCGTGCCCCTGTTCAAAAAAGGGAATAGGGATACCCCTGGGAATTACAGGCCAGTTAGCCTTACTTCGGTGGTAGGCAAAATAATGGAAAGGGTACTGAGGGATAGGATTTCTGAGCATCTGGAAAAACACTGCTTGATTAAGGTTAGTCAGCACGGATTTGTGAGGGGTAGGTCTTGTCTTACAAGTCTTATTGACTTCTTTGAGGAGGTGACCAAGCATGTGGATGAAGGTAAAGCAGTGGATGTAGTGTACATGGATTTTAGTAAGGCATTTGATAAGGTTCCCCATGGTAGGCTTATGCAGAAAGTAAGGAGGCATGGGATAGTGGGAAATTTGGCCAGTTGGATAACGAACTGGCTAACCGATAGAAGACAGAGAGTTGTGGTGGAGGGCAAATATTCAGCCTGGAGCCCAGTTACCAGTGGCGTACAGCAGGGATCAGTTCTGGGTCCTCTGCTGTTTGTAATTTTCATTAACGACTTGGATGAGGGAGTTGAAGGGTGGGTCAGTAAATTTGCAGATGATACGAAGATTGGTGGAGTTGTGGATAGTGAGGAGGGCTGTTGCCGGCTTCAAAGAGACATAGATAGGATGCAGAGCTGGGCTGAGAAGTGGCAGATGGAGTTTAACCCTGACAAGTGTGAGGTTGTCCATTTTGGAAGGACAAATATGAATGCGGAATACAGGGTTAACGGTAGGGTTCTTGGCAATGTGGAGGAGCAGAGAGATCTTGGGGTCTATGTTCATAGATCTTTGAAAGTTGCCACTCAAGTGGATAGAGCTGTGAAGAAGGCCTATGGTGTGCTAGCGTTCATTAGCAGAGGGATTGAATTTAAGAGCCGTGAGGTGATGATGCAGCTGTACCAAACCTTGGTCAGGCCACATTTGGAGTACTGTGTGCAGTTCTGGTCACCTCATTTTAGGAAGGATGTGGAAGCTTTGGAAAAGGTGCAAAGGAGATTTACCAGGATGTTGCCTGGAATGGAGAGTAGGTCTTACGAGGAAAGGTTGAGGGTGCTAGGTCTTTTCTCATTAGAACGGAGAAGGGTGAGGGGCGACTTGATAGAGGTTTATAAGATGATCAGGGGAATAGATAGAGTAGACAGTCAGAGACTTTTTCCCCGGGTGGAACAAACCATTACAAGGGGACATAAATTTAAGGTAAATGGTGGAAGATGTAGAGGGGATGTCAGAGGTAGGTTCTTTACCCAGAGAGTAGTGAGGGCATGGAATGCACTGCCTGTGGAAGTGATTGAGTCGGAAACGTTAGGGACCTTTAAGCGGCTATTGGATAGGTATATGGATTAGGTAGAATGATGGAGTGTAGATTAATTTCTTCTTAAGTGCAGCACGGTGCATTGTGGATAGCACAATTGCTTCACAGCTCCAGGGTCCCAAGTTCGATTTCGACTTGGGTCACTGTCTGTGTGGAGTCTGCACATCCTCCTCGTGTGTGCGTGGGTTTCCTCCGAGTACTCCGGTTTCCTCCCACAGTCCAAAGATGTGCAGGTTTGGTGGATTGGCCATGATAAATTGCCCTTAGTGTTCAAAATTCTATGATTAACCTAGGACAAAAGTTCGGCACAACATTGTTCTGTGCTGTATTTCTCTATTTTTTTATTTTCATACACTATCCTTAGCTCCAGACTACAACATGCATGTTGTGGTGACTTGCCTGAAAGCAATATTGTAGATAGCTGGTGGTGTGACCTCCAGCCAGCAGGTGGCAGTACAGACCCACCATGCCGTCTCGAGACAGGGATCATTGACAAGACACTCGGATATAAGTGCCGGCACATCCGGTGATCAAGAGATGGTTATAAGACGTACAAGAGGACAGTCGTGCCTAGTTGGTTCCAGGGGAGTACAAAGAAACTCCATGATAACTTGCTCTGTAACAGATCGCTATCTTATCGCGTGTGATTCAATAAAGATCCTGGTTTGGACAAGTCAGAGGTTGTTTGGTAGATTCCTGGCTAGATATTGAACATCGAACACAACATGGTACCAGAGCACTGAATAATAATAATAATCTAGATTTGAAGATAACGATGGCAGTGACAAAGTTGAGAATTCGACAGAAAGACCAATCTTTTGAACCTCAACCTTTGGCAACTCGACGCACTAGAAGACACTGAAGCACGAGATGGAAGGGTTGAAAGCCCACCACCAGCTTCAGATATCCGGTAATGTAGATGAAAACTGGTAGCTCTTCCAGCAACAGTTCAAACTCTGTGTTTCGTCCCTGGGCCTGCAGGGCCTAGGCAGATGAAGGCAAATCGGTAGCTGGTGCTCAAGCAATTGAACTATATAATACATTTGCATTTGACAATGAGGTGGATAGCAAGAGATACGATGAAGTCATTGGGTACTTTGATCAGCATTCCTCCCCAAAATGAATGAGACATTTGAGAGATATATGTTGCGTAAGTGTACCCAGAAACCTGGCAAATCGTTCAACAGTTTTTTCACTGGGTTGAGACTGAAGGTCCAGTCATGCAACTTCAGTAGCCTGAAACCTTCTTTGATCCACAACCAAATTGTCTTTGGTATAGTTAATGATAAGCTCCTTGAGAGGTTGCTGCGGGAAGAGGATTTGGTATTGGGACAAGCAATAAAGATTTGCAAGGCGAGCAGGGTAGCTGCACAGCAAATCAGCACACTCTAATCAAAACATTTTGTCGCCAACTCAAAGGAAGATGTCAATGCCATTAGTGCTATGACGCACGTCATGAAGAAACATGGGGCTGGATTCTCCGCACTCCGACCCCGAAATGGCGCCGGTTCCCTGATTCTCCGGGCCCCGAAAAATATGCCACGCTGGGTATCACCTACCTACGGCCATTGCTGGAGGCGTGCTCTGCCATTCTCTGCCCCAAACAGGCTAAAGTCCCGACAGCGTGGACCAGTCATAGTCCTGGCAGTTGGGATACAAGGCGTGGCGGCTGCGGACTCAGCCGCCAGCCACCATGATCGGGGGCGGGCCGATTGGAGGGCAGCGAGGACCTCATATGGGCCCGGGGTATTTTTGACCGGGCGGTCAGGGTCGGGCACGCGGCCGATCAGAGCCACTATTTGGGAGGTCCAGCTCCGCAGTCTGAGTCGCCATGGAGCATGGCGCGGCCGCTGGAGGCCGCTGCATGCACAGCCTCTGACCCGGAGGTGCGGGGGCCCGTATTTACAGCTAAAGCTGCTAGTTTCGCACCAGGTCACTGCGCGCCACCTGCAGGGCTATGAATATGTGGCCCTTTCACGCCAGTTTTTCTGTTGTGAAAGGCCACAGTTTTCAAGACAGTGTGGGGAAGTGGTCCCAAAAAAAGAGAATCCAGCCCTTGGTCTCAGCGCGGGCGGCCATTTTATGTGGCCGCCAGGATCCCTATCTTGTGCCAAGAGTGTGGCACTCGACATGGCTCCATGGCAATGTCCAGCAATGGAAAAGTCTGTTCAAGGTGCGGCCGTATTGGGCATTTTGTGAAACAATGTTTTGCGTGTTCCACAGTGGACCATGTCAGATCAGTGAATGTAGTTGATGAGATAAATATCGATGAACAGTTCTTCATCAATCTCATTGCAACTGAGGATCAGAAGAGTCTGAAGAAAAAGGATGAAGACACAATTTCAAAAAAGACTGAAACGAGTAAGAACTCTCCAGAAACCATTAAAACCAGGCTGAAATCGATGGGGCGGAATTCTCCGCAAGGACCGACGCCGTCGTGAAACCCGGAGAGGTTCACGATGGCGTCGGAGGTCACTCCTGGCCCCCTATTCTCCCCCCCCCGGGGGGCTAGGAGGGCCGTGCCCCATACTCACCTTTGGCGCGCTGTTCACGCCGGCAGCGACCAGGTGTGGTTGCCACCAGCGTGAACCGGTCGGGAACGGCAGGCTGCTCGGCCCATCCATTTTGGGGGGGGTGGGAGAATCGCGGGAGGGTGCCAGAGCGGCCCTCCCGCGATTCTCCCACCCGGCGTGGGAGCGGAGAATCGCGCCCATGGTGTTCCTGAATATCTCATTATTACGATGTGACTTTGACACTAAAACGAAACCCAACCAGTTTCGAAACCCAACGAAAACCAGTCGGCCTGCTTTGCACAAGCTGAACACGCAGCTGAAAGTTGCTGATCGGCCGGGGCTGCCGCTGTATTACAGAACATGTTAAGTCCATCATAAGAGCAGGATTAATGTTGGAACTTAGTTGAGGAACTGTGTGGCCCAGAAGACGGCTGGCTGGCTGAATACTACAGTTCCCTCCAAGATATCAGTGTGATATGAGGATTCAGAAGAGATCCAGGCAGTGGACGACAAATCAGACAAAGAGCTAGAACAGCCAGAGAGCATACCGCAATTCTGGTTAACAGTCTTCAAGAACCTGCACGTGCTCAGTGGCATGATACAGGAGCATGACGAGCCCGTATTAGAACATGAGAAGCTGAGGAGCTTCACTCTGGAGTTTAAGTTCAAGCCCAATGAGTATTACACAAACGAGGTGATTACGAAAATCAGATGGATTTGCGGCCGCTTGAATCATTCTTTGATGAACCAGAAATCATGGGGTGCACAGGCTGTAAGATTGACTGGAGGGAGGGGAATAATGTCACCTTGAAAACAATTAAAACTAAACTGAAGCGCAACTCGCAGAACAGTTAGGAAAACTGTACCAAATTAATCGTTCTTTAATTTCTACAGTCCTCCTGAAGTTCCACAGCGTGGAATGTTAAGCAAAAACTCGGCAGCCAAACTTAATGCTGACTTTGAACTTGGAGACCCCATGCGTGAACACATAATTCCATGTGCAATGTTGTATTTTACAGGTTAAATCATCGCAGACGATGATGAATCCGATTATGAATACTATGAATATATGTTTGAAGACTTTGAAGAGGATGCAGAAGGTAATAGCGTGGGAGGTGAGACAGATGAAGACCAGTATCAACTGCTCGTAAATCTTTTTCACAGGAGCAAGGAGGGGCTTAATGAGAAGGCCCAAGGAGCCCTACTCCGGTGGTTTGGAAGGAATGAAGAGGTGGTCACGGGTTCTCGCCCAGACCATTGTGGACACTGAGAAGAGCGGAAGCTCTGAGATGGCGCACTCAAAAATAAAAACATGAGATCGAAGTTGCTGATACCACGGAGGACCAGCCACTGAACAAGCTAGAACCGACAACACCATCCCAATCTTAAAGAAGCTTGCTCCAGAGGTACTTGGTGAATCGTTTCAGGCCTCTTAAATGATTCCCGTATTTGATTCCCTGATCCTTGAGGACGCTGAGGATGAATGGGAAGACATTGATTCTTTTTTAAAAATTTACCCAAATATTTTTTTTTCCAATTAAGGGGCAATTTAGCGTGGCCAATCCACTTAAACTACAAATCTTTGGGTTGTGGGGGTGAGACCCGCACAGACATGGGGAGAATGTGCAAACTCCACACGGACAGTGACCCAGGGCCGGGATTCGAACCCGGGTCCTCAGCGACGTAGGCTGCAGAGTTAACCACTGTGTCACGTGCCACCCTGTGGGGGGGGGGGGGGGAGAGAGAGAGAGAGGGGGGGGTGGGGGTTGACGTTGATGATACATACGATGATAGCAACTCTGATGTTGAACAGATTGACGACTCCAAGAATGAAACAGCAGAGATCTTTGAGGATACTGGGGATGAGTGGGAAGAAATCGATGATGAATACGATGATAAGAACTCTGATTTTGAAGAGATTGACACCTCTGAGAGTGAAACAGTGGAGGAGCTGATGACTATCTTGCTATGCAGCTCAATGGATCAATCATATATTATCAAACAAGACCATGATGACCCAAAGCCTGGATCATCATGACCAGAGAGTGTCAGCGTAGTTATTTTCAGTGACGAGGAGCCATTGAACGATGCTCCAGTGAGCCAAGAAGGGGTGGCACCTGTGTTCGTAGATCTAACCTCCACCCAGGCACCAGAAAGCAAGGTGCTCCAACAACCCATTGATGCGTGGTCACACCCAGTGATGACTTATTGGTGCCTCAGGAACCACCTGAGACTCCTCAGACCTCCAAGCACAGGGTGCAGACCAGCACCGAACCAGGGGCTGCCAAGCCCAAACATAAACACAGAAGAATTTGCAAACTATTTATCGAAACAAGAAGGAGAAAAAAGAGAAGACTGGGAGAGCTATCTCATCCCACTGACAAAAGTAAAAAAGGAAGGTGAGGTCATGTCTGATAAACCGGAGACAAAATAAACAACAGACACACAGAGAAGCAGCAAACAGCGATGTGGCAAGAAGCGAAAAAGAAAGAGGCTGGTGACATACGCGTTGCAATCATGGACACAGGCCTTCCAAAGGCACAGAGTAAAGAGGAGAATGAGCAAGAGGCTAGCATGCAAACCAGTCTTCAAAGAGGCTGGCAACAGTTCACATAATCACAGAGGTGACCCTGTGAGGGAGGCACAATGACCTGTGCGAAAGAGGCAGACACTGACCAGGCATATCACCTTTACGGACACCCTTGTTAAACTTGTTTACATTGTTTAAACATATCACAAATGTATAAAGTTAAAATAGTAATAATGGTTGTAAACAAACAATGTTTTCTGAGGAAGTGGGATGTGGTGATATGCCTGTAAGCAATATTGTAGATGGCTGGTGGTGCGACCTCCAACCAGCAGGTGGTGGTACAGACCCGCCATACAGTCTTGAGACGGGGTCGTATGACAAGGTATTCAGATATAAATGTGGACACATCCGGTGATCGAGAGATGGTTAAGACATACAAGAGGACAGTCGTGCCTAGGGGTAGTTCCAGGGAAGTTCAAAGAAACTCCATGATAACTTGCTCTGTAACAGATCGCTAGCTTACCATGTATGATTCAGTAAAGATCCTGGTTCTGTAGATTCCTTGCTCGACACTGAACACCAAACGCAACAGATGTAAATGCATGCTGCCATAGTAACTCGGACTTCTTGAGTGAACTGCAGTATGCCACTGCCACACAAGGTAATAGTTCATTGTGTTGAGGTAATATATCAGTATGGATACATGATTGACTAACAAGAAACAGTTGGGATAAATGGATATTTTTCAGGTTGGCAAACTGTAACTATTAGGATGCCACTGGGATCAGTACTGGAGCCTCAATTATTGCAAATCAATATTAATAACTTGGATCAAGGGGCCAAGTGTATTGCAGCCAAATTTGCTGACAGTACAAAGATAGGTACACAATCAAGCTGTGCAAAGAATATAGGAACCTGCAATGGGAAATAGATTGATTCAGTGAGTGGGCATAAATTTGGCAGATGGAGTATAATGTGAGAAAATGTGAGATTTTCCACTTTGGTGGAGGAATAGGGGAGCAGAATATTATTTAAGTAGAGAGAGTCTGCAGAATGCTGTGGTTCAGAGAGATCTGAGTTTCCTCATGACTCACAAAAAATTAGTATGCAGGTACAAGTTATTTGGAAGGCAAATTAAAGGTGTGTCCGGATTGCAAGTGTGGGGAGTGTAATATTTGGGAGGTCTTGCTGCAATGTAACAGGGCATTGGTGAGACCGCACCTGGAGTAGCATTTTGGTCTCCTCACTTAGGAAGGGATCAAGTTTCATTGGAGGCAGTTCAGCAGGCTGATTCTGTTATGAGGAGAGTTGCCTTACGAGGGAAGGTTGAGCAAGTTGAACCTACATTCATTGGAGTTTAGAAAAATAGTAGGTAATTTTATTGAAACAGATCAGAGTTTGAGGGGCCTCTGCATGCTGATAGATTCCCCTTGTGGCTTGTGGGGGAATCGAGAACGAGGGGCACAATTTAAAAATAAGGGGTCTCCCATTTAAGACAGAGATGACAAATGTCTTCTTTCAGGGGTTAATTAGTCTGTGGGATTCTTTTCCTCAGAGAGCAGTGAAGACTGGTCATATTGAAGGCTGAGGTAGGCAGATCTTTGATCTGCAAGGGCACCAAGGTAAATGGAGTGGGCATGGGGGTAGGTGGGTGGCAGGGGAACAATTAAAGCCGCACAGTCTGATCATCCATGATCCTATTGAATGTCAGAACTAGCTTGAGGGGCCGAATGGCTCACTCCTCATATTTCTTCTGTTCTTATGGCATAAGTAATTTTGGTCATTGAAAAATTAAGGCTAATAAAGTGACAGTGATTTAGCAGGCAGTAATCTCATGAAAAGGTTCTTGCTCAGATGACACAAACAAACTAAGGTTTTCCCACTTTAATTTTGGAGATATTTTTATGCTCTTTTAGATGAGAGATGTTTGTGTTTTTTATTTATTTGTTATCAGCATCAGACACCCAAAACAGGTTTTGTGTAGCCAAGTGTAGATTACAGTTATGTCAACGCGGTCCTGAAAATGTGTTTCAACATCAACCACAGCAGGGCACACCGTTCACTTCAAGGACATTTCCAGTCGCTACGCCAGCCACTCTCTTGAAATTAACGGTTAAAATCAACGCAGAGATGTCTGTGCTCTGAGCTGACATGAATTGGGTTGAAGCTTTCAGAAGCTCAAAAATTAATTAAGACATTAAACGTGGGTCGGCTATGTGTTCATTCTTTGATATATTGAATAATTGTCACTACGGAATATAGCAAAAAACAAGAGTGAAAGGAAAGAGCGATTCTGATGTAGGAACTGGAGGTACGTGCCATTGCACGGTCAATGTTGTGAGGGTTTTCAGCTCTATTTGGAATTTCAAAGGGTCCTGAATGCACCTACTGTTTATTATTTAGTTCTTTTATTGAATGGCTGTTTTTACATCCATAGAGTAGAATTCCTGAAGCTGAATGGGGTTTGCATATTACTAAAATGGTGATGCCTGGGATGCAGACAGCGTTGTCAATCCGGTAGTTACTGCCCATCCTAGTCGGATTTTAGAAAGTGGTAGTAGCGGACCTGCGCAGCACTGAAGTCGATTTGTGACATATGTTCCCCTAATGCTATAGTGGGGAGTTCCAGGATTTTGACCTAGCAGGAATGATATGAAAAGTTCGATTTTAAATCCTGGCATTTCGAATCATATGTTCTGCTTGGCATGTTATTGATGTTCTAATCTAATCTCAACGATCTCTGTAAAATCGAATCATTTGGATTTTAATGCCAAATTCACCCCATAGTATTTATGCTGGAGCGCAATCAAGGCGCATGCTGTAATTACTATAACTGAAGTCATATGCTAATTCCCTGTTGCGTGTCTTAAACTACAGATAAAACATTCCCGATATCTCCTATTGGGAATCTTCTGAAGGGGTGTCGCCACATCAAACGGGTGAATTCCTTCTGGAGGGAGTTTCCAGTATATAGTCACATTCATAAAAGTGGAGAGGCAAACATTCTTGCAAATTTAATTCTAAAGAAAATATACCACCCAGCAATCTTTTCCCTCGCCCTATATCGCCCTATATAATTGATGCATCAGTCAGGATCGGAGTTCTGCATGATTCAATAGTTTAGTGTTCCAGTAATTCCCTTTTGAATCCTTCATTTGGTTGCCATAGTGTCAAACAAACTGAAAATATTTGCCTATAATATGATAACAACCTGGTGGGAACCAGAAAAATACACCACTGCTTTAGGAATATTATGTTGTTGTCCTTTCAACTTCTAGAATGTTACAATTTGTCTACTGTATAATTCCTTACTCAAAACCCACGTTCATTTCAGTAATGGACAGAACGGCTGATATTAGTTCTAGACTTGCCTTGAGATGAAGACCTGCCCACAACAGTATGAAAACTGTGGCATCGAAACTGTCCACCACATTGAGTTTGCAGAGTTCTCGTCACTCTGTATGCTATTTGACACTCGACTCTGAAGATTTTCCCTGGTCTTGATGAGCTATTTCCGCGTTGGCGTGTTTTTTTTTAACGGTTTCGGTTTGGCGATTTTCTCATAAAGGGCAGATGTGATATTTTTAGTTTGAAAAATGTATATTTAAATACAGACCTGATCAGAGTGTACTAATTAAAACGATACAAATTCCTATAGCATCGTTGCAACTATAAATCCTTCACCGAGAACTAGTTATTAAACATATCAATATTATATCGCCTGCATTGGTGAATAAAACATTTAAAACAATCAGCACTTTCATTTTTACATAAAGCCCTTGGGATAGAATTCTCTCAGTTGCTGTCTTCTACTATGTCCTGAATGAATGCATATATTCAGTACAATTTGTGACCATGTTATTAACAAAATTGCTGATTTTGAGATATTCTGTCTAATTCTGGAGAGCTATCTAACGAAGTTAATGTTGTAAAGTTTTGCCCAAATTAACCAAACTGTACTTGGAAATTCGATTGGATTTGTGGGGTTCTCAGTGTCTGTGATCGTAGCAAAAGAGGCAGCCATTCAGCCGCCATGCTTGTGTTGGTTTTTTTTTGAAAGAACCATCTAATTCACCCCACTCCCCTCTCCTTTCCCCATTGCCATCCAAATTCTTCCTTTCCAAATATCTGCCAATTTCCTTTTTAATGTTACCATCTGTGATCCAACTTCAATCGATCAAAATAAGTGCACATCACCTTTAGCATTCTGGACCTGGGAATAATACAGAGCTACAATTTGAGAGAGTTGAACAGTACTGAAAGTAAAATTGAGCAGGATTATTTCTTACTTTCTGTGGTATTCGATGATAAGTTTCATACCTTCCTGTTTCTTTTCTGTGAGGTCATGTGGTGCCATTGAGTTTGTATCTGAATTAAATGGTCCTGTCTATCGAACGAGGCTTCGCTGTATTGAGGGGCTAGGAGACAACATGGACATTCAGTATTACTTTCGACTGTGAAAAAGCCGTTTAAATTAAACCTTTATCACGCTGTCTTGAATTTAATGGAGCAGTGTGTTTGTGTCAATCAGCTGTGTGTTATTCTTTTGAAGGGCTCTGTTCAGAAGGAAAGAGGAAAAAGAAGACAGCTGAACGTGAGCAGAAATGAAACGTTCTGAGATTGCTCAGAGGAAAACTATTAGACATAAGATTCCAACTGGCTAAATGTCAAATTGTATGATAGTCCGTAATATTGCAGCATTTTACATTTAAACCAAAACAATATTTTACAGTGCAGATAATTTAACGCTGCACGGTTGTGTGAATTAGCTTGCCTCACAAAGTTCCTTGTCAGACACGCCAGGGAAATAGAGCGAGATTCCTTCCACTCCCTTTTCCCAACACTTCCTCATCTGAATGGCATCGGGAACAAATTTGGGAGCCGCATTCTCAAAAAGAAGAAATCACCGAGAGGAAAGGGTAAAGTGAAGTCAAAATGAACAAAAATAATAATTCTACGAAAACAAAACTGCGGATGCTGGGAATCTGGAATTAAAACAGGGAATACTGGAAATGGAGGTCAAACAGCGGTTGTGGAGCGGGAAACAGCTAATGGGTCAGGTCTCATGAGCTTTCATCAGAACACCAACTCTACTGACTCCCTTTTTCGTGGCCCTTCGAAACTCCTTGGTAATTGGGACAACAGAGGTCACATTAGCAGCAGGAATGGGGCGGTGTTTTTTGCTCTCGGATAAGTTACAGGCCCCACCGATCTCTCACGAGAGCACCGTGTCATTACGTTGTCGAGAGTTGGAAACCTGACCAAAAACCTGCAGGGAGTCCAAAGGCTTTTAGCATAAACTTCTGCCGAGTTGGCTTTGAAATTAAAATAGAGATACCAGGAAGGACTGATGGCAGAGGCAAGATAACTATACGATGCATAGATGCAAACTGATAATAATCGCACCAAACCGAAGAGGCCCTTTCACGCTGCAACAATAGATGCCATTTGGCATTACTTAATACTTCTACACAATTTTACTGCTTTTGAACGGTTGTAAATCTCGATGGCAAACAGATAAGCAGCAAGCAGCCAGCCATCCTGCACACGCTGCGGTTGTAGCTATTTTTGGTAATCCATCTTTTACAGCTCTATTTGACTCAATCAAAAAGTGGACGCCTTACTCTCATAATCCTTTTTAGTACATTATTGCATGGAACGTGGGCGTCGCTGGCTAGATCAGCATTTATTCCCCATCCCTAACCTTAAGAAAGCTTCTAAATTGAGATTTGTTTGGATTTTTTTTCACCCCCGCCTCCATTCTCATATTCGCTATGAATTTCGAAAACTGGTTACGAACTTAAAACTGCCGTTTTGAGGGGATATTGTAACTACTTCAACTTCTAACAGCTTTGAACATAAACGAGTTCCAAGTAATGCAGGCAACATCAACTAGCTCAGGCGCAGTGCTCAGGCGACGTGGTGTCAACATTGAACACATTTACTATTTAACGAAATTGCAGTCCTTGAGATCATCATTGAAAACGTGTTAGTTGGAAAACGACAAGGTGGTACCAGTCATGCTTCTGAACCTTTTGTTTGGAACCATTAGACTACAGCAATTTTGTTTTAATTTATCGGGTGACGAAAAGACAAACCTGCAGAATGAGAATTATTTAAAACATAGAAATACTCAACATGCGGGGACGCATCTGCCCAGATTTAATAGACTTTAGCTTTTCAGGTATTTCGTCTTCCACCAAGACTGGGGAATAGATTTATCAGGGGAAAAACAAAATGTAAGAATTAAGAATGATCTAATTGGGGTATTTAAGATGATCCACAAGAATGAGTGGATATAAACGAATTCCTTTTATGGAGAAGTCCGGAACAAGGAGACATAGCCTTAAAATTAGAGGTGAACTCTTCAGGGGTATGTGTGAGGGTAGTGAAACTGTGAACTTACCCGCCCCCGCCTCCACCTCACCCCAAGAGTTGTTGGGCGAGGTCCATTGAACATTTCAAAATTGAGATTGATGGATTTGTGTTGGGGCCAAGGGCTGCAAAAACAAAATAGACTGGAGGAGTTAATATACAGATCAGCCGTGATCTAATTGGAGGGCTGACCGTCCCCCTCCTGTTCCTGAAATAAGAGGACTGTGATTTGGAGGGGGAAGCTGCAGGGTTGGTTAAATGACCGACTTCCAGGCAATGGGCGAGTTTGGCCCCAGTGGCAGGAGGCACCTGGTGCTTGAAAGGAAGCCGAGAGACGGTGCTGATTGGTAGTTACACCCGGCCCCACCCCACCCAGCGCCACACGTGACTCTCGAGCGGAACGATTCCGCGCGCGGAAAGCTGATTGCGCTCCACATGCCAACCGAGAAGTGGCTGTCCCTGGTAACGATTCAGAAAAGGTCAAGGTGACATTTTTCCTGTGGCGTTAGTAATATATAATAATCCTAACCAAACCACGCAAGTGGCAGTAAACACGATGGCCGAAATAATTCAGACATTTGAATTGAAAAGATTTCTCACTGACAAGACTAGCTAGGAATAAAGCGAAATAAGAGGGTGTTTGTGATGATTGTCACTATGTGTAATAGGCTGTATTGATGCGCCATCATCCTGACATCGGTATAATGGAACCCGGCTCCCCGACGCTGTGAGGCTGCAGTGCTAACCACTGTGCCACCGTGCAGCCAACGGTCATGGGGGGGGGGGGGGGGGGGTGTTCAAAAATAGTTTGCAAAAGTTTTCAAATCTAAGGATTCCCCATAAAGGAATGCAATGGTGTTATCTGCGCTGCTTCTAGCGAACACCTTGGGGTATCTGTCGAATATCAGAACTTCATAGAAACGTCTCAGGTGTCTAACATAAATGAGAGATTTGGATTATGTCTATAAGAATGAAAATGAAAGTCACAAAAAAAATCAAACTCTTGGCGCCGACATGCTGCTCAGTATTAGGTCAGTTCATTCAGAGTTTCAGCTGACTTATCAGAGCTGTAGGCAATACATTCCAGATCTAGGATCTCTGCTCTTATTGGGAGCCAATGCTGGGCTAATTCAATTACAATTGAATTCGCTGCTTGTAATTTCCCCGCCTTTGCCCTCGCCCGTTCTCCCCTTGAATACAGTATTAGTTCTTTACCTATTCACTATTTTATCACATTGTGATTTTTTTTGATACATCAGCTTATGGCTCCGACACTTTTTATAAACCGATGAATGATGTTAACAAACACACTTTTCCACTCCTGCTGTCAAAAGAGTCCCCGAAATGAGGTAAAACACACACCTCCTGCAAGATGGTAACATAACTGGACGGCTCTCCAAAGAAAAAAGAGGCATCATATTAGACTTACTCCTACTTGACCCTCATTGTTTTTGGAATGGAAAGGGAAATAGTCATCGGCAGGAGCTGCTGAATGGCGATACATCATGCATGGCTCCGTTGCTGAAATCACTGGATATATTTATTCCCCATGTTTCACCTAAATCCGTTCTTTGTACACATTTTTCAAGCTGCCGGGTACAATCTCGAATAAATACTGGAAGTGCTGGATAAACTTAGCAGGTCTAACAGCATCTGTGTAGCATTTTCCCAGCATTGTCTGTTTTTATTTCTGATTTCCAGCATCCGCAGTATTCTGCCTTTATTTGCGATAAATCTGGATCCATATCAAGATCAGCCAGATAGCAGTTGTAATAAACAATCCGTTCCCAGTATAGGAAGAGTAGAAGTGCCTTTCTGAAGTGCGCTTGGAATATTGACCTGTTCGAGATTTCCTAATCCTTCGAACACTTCGCGCATTGCATGTATTCCGAACCAAGCGGAATTTAGGCCAAATGCTTGTCGTTTTAGCACCACAAGAGCCATTCTAGGCCAGGCGATTGGAAATAGTCAGGATGGGCGGGGGCGGTGGTTTTATTAGTAAAATTTCGGGGAGACTGGTGAAGAAGGCAATTAGACCTATGCTGCCTCTTATTTTGTCGATTATTCTTTTTGTCTACTGTGTCCGTACTGTGTACGTTCCCTTGGCCGCAGAAAAATGTTCTTCACTGTACTTCAGTACATGTGACAATAATAATAATCTTTATTGTCACAAGTAAGCTTACATTAACACTACAATTAAGTGACTGTGAAAATCCCTGAGTCGCCACAATCCACATGGAGGGAGAATTTAGAATGTCCAAATGACCTAACAGCCCGTCTTTCGGGACTTCTTGGAGGAAACCGGAGCACCCGGAGGAAACTCAAACTCCGCACAAACAGTGATCCAAGCAGGGAATTGAACCTGGCACCCTGGAGCTGTGAAGCAACAGTACTACCCACTGTGCTACCTTGCCGCCAGTCAATCAATCAATCTTTGAACAATCCATTAGTCCCACTGCTCTTTCCTCACAGACCTGCAAATTGTTCCTTTTCAAATATTTATTCAATTCCCTCATCAACATCACTATTGATTTTGGCTCCACCAGCTATTCAGGAAATGTATTTCAGATGTCAATTACGACGCGAGAGCGAGGTCGGTAATCAAAAGGCTTTAATCTACAGAGAACTGAACAGCATCCGAGAGAAGTGTGCTCACCACATGGAGCCTTATCCTATATACCGTTTCCTGGGGGCGTAGCCAGAGGTGGAGTCCCCCAGGGTTCCAAGCATCTTAAAGGAGCAAGGTATTAAAGGTCAGGTACCGTTTCCAGCAGTTATTAATACCATTCATCACTTTCACCCCCTGTTTAAAAAAAACACATAGTCCGTCGGGGGTGAAGTGGAGTTATAAGTTCAGTCTTTGTGGTGGTCTGATCGTCCGTGCTGACTTTCGCTGCTCTGGTGGAGGCGCCGTGGATGCGGTCGGTTCCGCTGGTGGTATATCCGGGAGCACGGTTGACTGAGCCTTTGCCCGCCTTGGAGTGGGGGGGGGGATCAGGGGTGATTAGGATGATCGGTGCTGGCGCCGGCTGGGAGGCAGGGGGCGCTATGTGGGGGGCGCTGTCGGAGTCGGCGGTCGGGGCGGGGAGCGTCGGTAGAAGGGGGGGGTCGGTGGTGAAAATGTCGGGGTCGGCGGGAGAGTCGGTGGGGTCGGTGGGAGAGCCAGCGGGTGCTAGGTCTCGCAGGGAGACGGTATCCTGCCTGCCGTCGGGGTGCTCGACGTAGGTGTATTGAGGGTTTGCGTGCAGCAGGTGGACCCTCTTGACTATTGGATCCGCTTTATGGCTCCTCACGTGTCTCCGGAGTAGGACTGGACCCGGAGTCGTCAGCCAGGGTGGAAGTGAGATCCCAGAGGTGGACTTCATGGGGAAGACAAACAAACGATTGTGAAGGGTCTCGTTCGTGGCCGTACAGAGGAACAACCTAATGGAGTGCAGGGCATCGGGTAGGACCTCCTGCCAGCAGGCGATTGGGAGACTCCTTGACCGTAGGGCTAGGAGGACAGCCTTCCAAACTGTCGCGTTCTCCCTCTCCACTTGCCCGTTTCCCCGCGGATTATAGCTCGTTGTCTGCTCGAAGCGATGCCCTTGCTGAGCAGGTACCGATGCAGCTCATCGCTCATGAACGATGTACCCCGGTCGCTGTGGATATAAGCGGGGAAACCAAACAGTGTGAAGATGCTGCGCAGTGCTTTGATCACGGAGGCTGAGGTCATATCGGGGCAGGGGACAGCAAAAGGGAAGAGGGTGAACTCATCGATGATGGTGAGGAAATAGATGTTGCGGTTGGTGGACGGGAGGGGCCCTTTGAAGTCCACACTTAGTCGCTCAAAGGGCCCAGAGGCCTTTATCAGGTGGGCCTTGTCTGGTCGATAGAATTGCGGTTTGCATTCTGCACAGGTCTGGCATGCCTTAGTCATGGCCTTGACCTCCCCTGTGGAGTAGGGTAGGTTGCGGGACTTGATGAAGTGGGCAAGCCGGGTGACCCCCGGGTGGCAGAGGTCATCGTGGATGGATCTCAGGCGGTCCAATTGCGCGTTGGCGCATGTGCCGCGGGACAGGACACCTGGGGACTCGTTGAGCTTCCCCGGGCAATATTTAATATCGTACGTATAGGTGGAGAGCTCTATTCTCCACCTCAGAATTTTGTCATTCTTTATTTTGCCCCGTTGTGCGTTATCGAACATAAAGGCGACCGACCGTTGGTCGGTGACGAGGGTGAACCTCCTACCGGCTAGGTAGTGCCTCCAGTGTCGCACGGCCTCCACTATGGCTTGTGCCTCCTTCTCGACTGCAGAGTGCCGGATTTTGTTGAGGATTCGGGAGAAGAACGCTACTGGCCTGCCTGCCTGGTTGAGGGTAGCAGCCAGGGCGACGTCTGATGCGTCGCTTTCTACTTGGAAGGGGATGGCTTCGTCCACCGCGTGCATGGCGGCCTTGATGATGTCGGCCTTGATACGGCTGAAAGCCGACTGGGCCTCAGCCGTCAGGGGAAAAAACGTGGTCTTAATGAGTGGTCGGGCTTTGTCTGCATATCTGGGGACCCACTGGGCATAATAGGAGAAAAGCCCCAAGCACCGTTTGAGTGCCTTGAGGCTACGGGGAAGGGGAAGTTCCTTAAGGGGATGCATGCGGTCGGGGTCTGGGCCTAGGACCCCGTTTTCCACGACGTAGCCGAGGATGGCTAGCCGGGTTGTGTGAAACACGCATTTCTCTTTGTTGTATGTGAGGTTGAGGGCCCGGGCAGTCTGGAGGAACCTCCTCAGGTTTGCGTCATGGTCCTGCAGATCATGACCGCAGATGGTGACATTGTCCAAGTACGGGAAGGTGGCCCGTAAACTGTACTGGTCCACCATATGATCCATTGCCCTCTGGAAAACGGAGACTCCGTTTGTGACACCAAAAGGGACCCTGAGGAAGTGAAACAGCCGACCGGCTGCTTCGAAAGCCGTGTAGGGGTGGTCCTGTGTGCGGATAAGGAGTTGATGATAGGCCGATTTAAGGTCGACCATGGAGAATACCCGATACTAGGCGATTTGGGTCACCATTTCTGCTATGCTGGGAAGTGGATACGCATCGAGTTGCGCAAAGCGGTTTATGGTCTGGCTATAATCCACGACCATTCGCTGCTTTTCCCCGGAGTGGACTACCAATACTTGAGCCCTCCAAGGGCTGTTGCTGGCCTCTATGACCCCCTCTTTTAGTAGCCGCTAAACCTCTGACTTGATGAAGGTCATGTCTTGGGTACTGTACCGGCGACTCCTGGTGGCGACGGGCTAACAGTTGGGAGTGAGGTTCGCGAAGAGGGAGGGTGGCGCAACTTTGAGTGTCGCCAGGCTGCAGACCGTGAGTGGGGGCAGGGGCCCACCGAACCTCAGTGTCAGGCTCCGGTGGCTGCACTGAAAGTCCAGACCGAGCAGCAGGGGGGCGCAGAGGCGAGGGAGGATAAAGAGTTTAAATCGGGTGTATTCAGTGCCTTGAATTGCGAGGTCAGCGACACAATACCCCGCGATTTGTACCGAGTGGGACCCCGAAGCGAGGGCGATAGTTTGGGAGTTGGGGTGGGTGCACAGGGAGCAGCGCCTTACCGTGTCTGGATGGATAAAGCTCTCCGTGCTCCCGGAGTCGAATAGGCAGGGAGTGTTGTGGCCGTTGACTTGAACCCGCACCATCGAGTTCCGCAGGTGCTTTGGCCGCGATTAATCGAGTGTGATCGCTCCTAGTTGCGGGCCGTCAGAGTCGAACTCACAAAATGGCCGCCCGGAATCACAAGATGGCTGCCGCCGCCGGTCGAACGTGTCGGGTTTCGAAGATGGCCGCCGCCAAGATGGCCGCTCCCATGACTCGCACGAGGTCGATGACGTGTCGGACGTGGGCGTGCCCGGCTGCAGCGCGGCCGCGTTGCGGGGTCTGTGAGACCGGGAGCTTGATTTCTGGGCCTGGTGAGGGTTTCGTTTGTGGCATTTTTGCCCAGCCAGGTAGACATTAGCGAAGTGCCCTTTCTTCCCGCAGTCGTTGCAGATCGCGGAGCGGGCCAGGCAACGCTGACGTGGGTGCTGGCCTTGCCCACAGAAATAGCATGGGGAACCCCCAGAGTGAGTGGATCGCCGCGCGGCACAGGCCTGTAGTGTGGCCGAGTCTGGAGGGAATCGAGAGGGGTTCGCAAGGTCCGCGGAGTACGTACGGAGGTTATGGTGGGCCGTTTCGAGAGAAGAGGCGAGCGTTACCGTGTCCTGGAGATCCTTTGCCCCATCTTCTAGGAGCCGCTGCCGGATGTACGAGGACCTGATACCGGACACAAGGGCGTCGCGAATATGCAAGTTCCTGTGGACTTCTACGATCACTGCTTTGTGGTTGCAGTTCCTCGTGAGCGCAGTGAGTCTTTCCACAAACTCGTCTAGTGTTTCGCCGGAACGCTGGCTGCAGGTTGAGAGCAAATGTCTGGCGTGTACCTCGTTAGTAGGTTTTATGTAGCGTTTCTTCAGTATTTCGACCGCCGCATCATAGGTCGTAGCGTTCTCGATCACGGCGGAGAGTCGGTGGCCCACCCGGCCATGTAGTAAACGCAGCTTGCGAGTGCTGTCGACATCAGTCGTTGAGGAGTCCAGATAGTCCTCGAAACACCGGAGCCAATATTTAAAACTTTCCAGGGCTTCCGGCGACCTGGCGTCCAGGTTGAGTTTCTCCGGTTTTAGAGCGCGGTCCATCTTGATGTGTCTGTAGATTAAATTGAGGCACCCTCAATTACGACGCGAGAGCGAGGTCGGTAATCAAAAGGCTTTAATCTACAGAGAACTGAACAGCATCCGAGAGAAGTGTGCTCACCACATGGAGCCTTATCCTATATACCGTTTCCTGGGGGCGTAGCAGAGGCGGAGTCCCCCAGGGTTCCAAGCATCTTAAAGGGGCAAGGTATTAAAGGTCATGTACCGTTTACAGCAGTTATTAATACCGTTCATCACAAGATGATAATAACTTACGTAAAAGAAAAGCCTCATTCCTTGCTGGCTCCTTTTCCAATTATTTTAAATTTCTGATCACTGCCCCTCCTGCCAGTGGAAAGGATTTATTCCTGTGTGTTCTATTAAAACCCTTCAAAATTTGAACACCTCTATTAACCCTCCTCACCATCGTGGTCTAAAGCTTCTCTCCACTTACTGGAATTTCTCTCTCAATCCTGATTCCATTCTAATAAATCTTCTCTTTGCCCTCTTCATGGCCTTGGTATTCTTTCTAAAGCATGATGCCTCAAATTGGACACAATACGCAAGCTGGGGTATAAAGTTTTAGCAAAACTTCCATGTTTTGGGACTCTATGCCCCTCATAGAATCTCTACAGAATCCCTACAGTGCAGAAGGAGTCCATTCGGCGCACCGAGTCTGCACTGACCCCCCCCGAAAGAGCACTGTACCTAAGTCTACTCCCCCACTCACCCCGACCTAGCCCTGTAACCTAACCTGCACATCCCTGGACACTAAGGGGCAATTTATCATGGCGAATCCACCTAACCTGCACATCTTTGGACTGTGGAGGAAACTGGAACACCCGGTGGAAACCCAGGTAGACACAGGGAGAATGTACAAACTCCACATAGACAAGTTCGAAAGGAAACCTGGGTCCCTGACATTGTGAGGCAGCATTGCTAACCACTGTGCTACCATGCCACACCTATTTATATAACCACAAAGTATTATTTTTTTTTAACCATTTTATCTGGGTATTTATAGTTTTTATAATAATAACAATAACAACGACATGAACATAGTATATGACACCCACCCCCCTAGATTTCTGCCTCTGCTGACATTTAATTTTCTCCAAAAAAGTCGACAAGCGGCTGCCACCTCCGGACGAACCCTAACATTGACCCTCTCAGGGCGAACTTTATTTTTTCAAGACTGAGAAACCCAGCCATGTCACTAACCCAGATCTCGGATTTCGGGGGCTTCGAGTCCCTCCACATTAACAGTATCTGTCTCCGGGCTACCAAGGAGGCAAAGGCCAAAACGTTAGCCTATCTCGCCTCCAGGACTCCCCGCTCTTCCGACACTCCAAAGGTAGCCACCTCTGGACTCGGCACCACCCTTGTTTTTAGCACCGTGGACATGGCATCAGTGAAACCTTGCCAAAATCCTCTAAACTTGGGCATGCCCTAAACCTGTGGACATGATTTGCTGGCCCTCCTGTGCACCTCGCATACCTGTCCTCTATCCCAAAAAACTTGTTCATCCGGGCCATCGTCATGTGTGCCCGGTGGACTACCTGAAATTGTATGAGGCTAAGCCTGGCACATGATGAGGATGTGTTAACCCTGCCTAAGGCATTCGCCCACAGATCTGCCTCTATCTCTCCCCCTAGCTCTTCCCACTTGCCCTTTAACTCCTCTATCTGAGTTTCCTCCGACTCCATAAGCTCTTTGTAGATATCTGATACCTTCCCCTCTCCCACCCCGTTCTGGAAACTACCCTGTCCTGTATCCCTGGTGGTGGCAGGAGCCACCCCCACTACCCACTTCCTAATCATGGCTATCCATATTTGTCGCCCAGTAGTAGTTACAAAAGTTCGGCGGTGCCAACTCACCCTCCCCCCGGCTACACTCCAACAACAGTTTCTTCACTCGTGGGATTTTACCCGCCCACACAAAGCCCCAAATCACCCTATTTACTAGTTTAAAAAAGGCCCTCGGGATAAAGATGGGGTGGTACTGAAAGACGAACAGAACTCTGGGGAGGACCGTTATTTTCACGGTCTGTACCCTCCCCGCCAGTGACAGCGGAAGCATGTCCCATCTCCTAAAGTCCTCCTTCATTTGTTCTCCAAACCAGGACAAGTTTAGCTTGTGCAATGTCTCCCATTCCCGTGCCACCTGGATTCCCAAATAACGAAAAAACCTTCCCACAATTCTAAAACAGCAGCTCTCCTGGTCTTTCCTGCCCCCTTGCCTGGATCGCAAGCGTCTCACTTTTACCCATATTCAATTTATACCGCGAAAACCGACCAAATTCCCCTAGGATCTGCATAATCTCCCTCATCCCCCCTAACGGGTCAGAAATATACAGGAGCAGGTCGTCTGCATAAAGCGAGACCCAGTGTTCCACCCCCCCCCCCCCCGACCCGCCCCGCCACCTGGACCAGCCCATTCTAGTTCCTAGAAGCTCTTAACGCCATAGCCAATGGCCAGAGCAAACAACAGCGGGGAGAGTGGACACCCTTGCCTTGCCCCCGGTGCAGCTTAAAATAGCCCGACATCAGCTGATTTGTTCGCACGCTTGCTACTGGTGCCTGATATAGTAACTGCACCCAATCAATGAAGCCCTGTCCAAAACCGAACCTTCCTAACACCTCCCACAAAATTATTCCACTCCACCCGGTCAAAGGTCTTCTCCGCGTCCATCGCAACCACCACCTCCATCTCCCCCCCCCCCCTCCTCTGAGGGCATCATGATAATGTTTAGGAGCCTTCTAACATTGGCCGTAAGTTGCCTGCCCTTCACAAACACCGTCTGGTCTTCCCCTATCACCTCCGGAACACAGTCCTCTTTCCTTGTGGCAAAAATTTTAGCCAGCAGTTTGGTGCCACATTCAATAGGGAGATTGGCCTGTATGACCCGCATAGCTCAGGGTCCTTCTCCCGCTTCAGAACCAATAATATCGAAACTTGCAACATTGTTGGGGGAAGGACACCCCACTCCCTTGCTTCATTAAATGCCCTCACCAGCAGCAGGCCCAACATCTCCGAGAACTTCTTGTAAACTGGGTAGCCATCCGGTCCCGGGGCCTTACCCGACTGCATGGCCTCCTGCCCCTCCGCTATTTCCTCAATTTCAATTGGGGCCCCCAACCCTTCCACCAGTCCTTCCTCCACCTTCGGGAACTTCAACTGACCCAGGTTCTGCCTCATCCCCTCCAACACAGCCGGGGGTTCTGACTCATAGCTTGCTATAAAACTCCTTAAACACCCCATTCACCCCTCCTAGGTCCAAGACCGCATTCCCACCTCTGTCCTTTATTCTCCCTATCTCCCTGGCCGCCTCCCTCTCCCTCAGCTGGTGTGCTAGCATCCTACTGGCCTTCTCCCCATACTCATGTACCGCCCCCCTCGCCTTCCTCAATTGCTGTACCGCCTTCCCTCTAGATAACAGACCAAACTCCATCTGTAGCCTCCGCTGCTCCTTCAGTAACCCCGCCTCCGGGGCCTCCGATTATCTCCTATCCACCTGGAGTATCTCCCCAACCAGTCTATCCATCTTTGCTCATTCTTTCTTTTCTCTATGGGTCCATATCAAAATTAACTCACCCCTAACCACTGCCTTCAGAGCTTCTCACACCGTTGCTGCCGCGACGTCCCCCGTATCATTTATTTCCAAATAGTTCTGGATGGACTTGCTCACCCGCCCGCACACCCCCTCATCTGCTAATAGTCCCACATCCAACCTCCATAGCGGGCGCTGCCCTCTCTCTTTACTCACCCGTAAATCACCCAATGTGGGGCATGGTCCGACACAGCAATCCCCGAATACTCGGTATCAACCACCTCCGCCAGTAACGCCTTGCTCAGGAGAAAAGAGTCAATCCGAGAATATACTTTGTGCACATGGGAGAAAGTGACAGTCCTTCTGCCATCTATATAGTGAAAGTGCTCTCACAGTGTTGATAGGTGGGGACTTCTCCTATGTTAATACAATAAAGATGAAGGAACTGCAATGTATGTCTAAGTCAGTGACTTGGAAGGAAAGTTGAAGGTGAGTGTGTGTTCCCATATGCCTCCTTTTAGGAGGTAGTGATCATGAGTATGGGAGGTGCTATCAGAGAGTGCAATCACAAACCCAGTATTTAAAAGACATATGTCAAAGGTATAAAATATAGGACTTGAAATAAATGTAACATTGATTTTCCAATAAAGAGACTAAATGAAATCTCAGCTAGTGGTGGTCCTTAGCTTTTTAAAAATTCATTTACGGGAAGTGTGTATCGCTACTGCCCATCTCTAATTTCCCTTCAGAAGGTGGTGGTGAGCTGCCTTCTTGAACCGCTGCAGTCCCTGAGGTGTATTTACACCTACAGTGCTGTTAGGGAGGGATTTCGAGGCTTTTGACCCAGCGACAGTGAAGGAACGGTGATACATTTCCAAGTCAGGGTGGTGAGTGACTTGGAGTGGAACCTCCAGGTGATGGAATTCCCAGGTATCTGCTGTTCTAGATGGTAGTGGTCATGGATTTGGAAGGCGCTACCTTGGCGAGCTATGGCAGTGCTTCTTGTACATGGTATACACGGCTGCCACTGTTCGTCGCTGCTGGATACTTTGAATATTTGTGGAAGGGGGAGCAATGAAGCAGGCTGCTTTGTCCTGGATGGTATTGAGCTTCCTGAGTATTGTTGGAGCTGCACTCATCCAGGCAAGTGGAGAGTATTCCCTTACCCTCTTGGCTTGTGCCTTGTAGATGGTGGGCAGACTTTGGGGCGGGGTCAGGAGGTGAGTTACTCGCCATAGGATTCCTAACCTTTGACCTGCTCTGATAGCTATCGTATTAATATGGCTAGTCCAGTTAAGTTTCCGATCAATGGTAACCCCCAGGGTGTTGAATGTGGGGGATTCAACGATGGTAATGTCATTGAATGGCAAGGGGCGATGATTACATCCACTCTTGGTCATTGCCTGCCACTTATATGGCGTAAATATAACTTGCCGCTTGTCAGCCCAAGCCTTCAGAAGGTCGCGGTGAACTGTCTTCTTGAACCACTGCAGTCTATGAGGTGTAGGTCCACCTACTGTGCTGTTAGGGAGGGAGATCCAGAATTTTGATCCAGCAACAGTGAAGTAATGGCGATATATTTCCAAGTTGGGATGGTGAGTGACTTGGAGGGGAAGCACCAGTTGGTAGGGTATTCAGAAGGTGGTGGTGAGTGGCCTTCTTGAACTGCCGCAGTCTCTGAGGTGTAGGTGCACCCATAGTGCTGTTAGTGAGGGAGTCTGGGGGCAGAGTTGAATATGGTTGCCATCACAAAGGAGAAGGTGCTAGAGAAACTAAAAGGTCTGAAAATTGATAAATCTCCGGGCCCAGATGGGCTACATCCTAGAGTTCTAAAGGAGATAGCTGAAGAAATAGTGGAGGCGTTAGTTATGATCTTTCAAAAGTCACTGGAATCAGGGAAAGTCCCAGAGGATTGGAAAATCGCTGTTGTAACCCCCCTGTTCAAGAAGGGAACAAGAAAAAAGATGGAAAATTATAGGCCAATTAGCCTAACCTCGGTTGTTGGCAAAATTCTAGAATCCATCGTTAAGGATGAGATTTCTAAATTCTTGGAAGTGCAGGGTCGGATTAGGACAAGTCAGCATGGATTTAGTAAGGGGAGGTCGTGCCTGACAAACCTGTTAGAGTTCTTTGAAGAGATAACAAATAGGTTAGACCAAGGAGAGCCAATGGATGTTATCTATCTTGACTTCCAAAAGGCCTTTGACAAGGTGCCTCACGGGAGACTGCTGAGTAAAATAAGGGCCCATGGTATTCGAGGCAAGGTACTAACATGGATTGACGATTGGCTGTCAGACAGAAGGCAGAGAGTTGGGATAAAAGGTTCTTTTTCGGAATGGCAACCGGTGACAAGTGGTGTCCCGCAGGGTTCAGTGTTGGGGCCACAGCTGTTCTCTTTATATATTAATGATCTAGATGACGGGACTGGGGGCATTCTGGCCAAGTTTGCCGATGATACAAAGATAGGTGGAGGGGCAGGTAGTATTGAGGAGGTGGGGAGGCTGCAGAAAGATTTAGACAGTTTAGGAGAATGGTCCAAGAAGTGGCTGATGAAATTCAACGTGGGCAAGTGCGAGGTCTTGCACTTTGGAAAAAAGAATAGAGGCATGGACTATTTTCTAAACGGTGACAAAATTCATAATGCTAAAGTGCAAAGGGACTTGGGAGTCCTAGTCCAGGATTCTCTAAAGGTAAACTTGCAGGTTGAGTCCGTAATTAAAAAAGCAAATGTAATGTTGTCATTTATCTCAAGAGGCTTGGAATATAAAAGCAGGGATGTACTTCTGAGGCTTTATAAAGCACTAGTTAGGCCCCATTTAGAATACTGTGAGCAATTTTGGGCCCCATACCTCAGGAAGGACATACTGGCACTGGAGCGGGTCCAGCGGAGATTCACACGGATGATCCCAGGAATGGTAGGCCTAACATACGATGAACGTCTGAGGATCGTGGGATTATATTCATTGGAGTTTAGGAGGTTGAGGGGAGATCTAATAGAAACGTACAAGATAATGAATGGCTTGGATAGGATGGACGTAGGGAAGTTGTTTCCATTAGCAGGGGAGACTAGGACGCGGGGGCACAGCCTTAGAATAAAAGGGAGTCACTTTAGAACAGAGATGAGGAGAAATATCTTCAGCCAGAGAGTGGTGGGTCTGTGGAATTCATTGCCACAGAGGGCGGTGGAGGCCGGGACATTGAGTGTCTTTAAGACAGAAATTGATAAATTCTTGATTTCTCGAGGAATTAAGGGCTATGGGGAGAGAGCGGGTAAATGGAGTTGAAATCAACCATGATTGAATGGTGGAGTGGACTCGATGGGCCGAATGGCCTTACTTCCACTCCTTGGTCTTATGGTCTTATGGTTTCAGGATTCTGACTCAGCGACAGTGAAGGAATGGTGATACATTTCCAAGTTGGGGTGGTGAGTGACTTGGAGCGGAGCCTCCAGGTGGATATTGTCCAGGTCTTGCTGCATTTGGACATGGACAGCTTCATTATCTGAGGAGTCATGAATGGTGCTGAGCATTGTGCAGTCATCTGCAAACATCCCTACTTATGACCTTATGAGGAAGGGAGGTCATTGATGACACAGCTGAAGATGGTTGGACTGAGGCACTACCCTGAGGAACTCCAGCAATGATGTCCTGGAGCTGAGATGACTGACCTCCAACCACCACAACCACCTTCCTTTGTGCCAGGTATGACTTCAACCAGCAGAGAGTTTTAACTTTGATACCCATTGACTCCAGTTTTACTCCGGCTCCTTGATGCCACATGCGGTCAAATGCTGCCTTGATGTCAAGGGCAGTCACTCTCACCTCACCTCTGGAGTTCAGTTCTTTTGTCCATGTTTGAACCAAGGCTACAAATAGGTCAGGAGCTGAGTGACCTTGGCATAACCCAAATTGAGCATCCATAAGCAGGTTATTGCTGAGCAAGTGCTGCTTTATAGCACTGTTGATGACTCTGTTGTACCTGTTAAACCTCAGATACTTTTGACCAAAGAACAACGAACAATACAGCACAAGAACAGGTCCTTCAGTCCTCCAAGCCTGTACCGGCCATGATACTACCCTTGGCTAAAACTCTCAGCACTTCCCAGTGCCGTATCCCTCTATATCGATCCTCAATCCATGTATTTGTCAAGATGTCTTTTGAACGCTGTTAATGTATCTGCTTCCACAACCTCCCCTGGCAGCGGGTTCCAGGCACTTACCATCCTCTGTAAAAGACCTGTTAACTTTTAACTCCTTTTAACTTTGCCCCACGGACCTTAAACCTCTGCTGCCTAGTGACTGGCCCCTCCACTCTGGGAAAGAGTGCTTGCCCATCTACACTATCCATGTCTCTCAGAATCTTCTAGACCTCTATCAGGTTGCCCCTCAATCTCTGTCGTTCCAATGAAAAGCGTCTGAGTCTATTCAGCCTCTCCGCATAGCTAACACCCTCCAGACCAGGCAACATCCTGGTAAACCTCCTCTGCACCCTCTCCAAAGCCTCCACATCCTTCTGGTAGTGAGGCGACCAGAATTGTGCGCAATATTCCAAGTGCGGCCTTACCAAAGTTCTATACAACTGTAACATGACTTGCCAAATTCTATACTCGATGCCCCATCCAATGAAGGCAAGCATTCCATATGCTTTCTTGACTACGTTGTCTACTTGTGTTGCCACTTTCAAAGATCTGTGGACCTGTATGCTCAGATCAATCTTATCAGTTCACTTACTCAAAGATTTTACCTAGGATGCCTATATTTACGAGGAAACAAACCACAAACACAAGTTCAAAGTTCAACATTATTTATTGAACAAAATTATGCCATATATTACTCACAAAATACTAGAGGTACCCAAGAACACTGTATACTACCCATTAGGTTGGCTTGGTAGGGCAATGGGTCTGACGCTGGAATTCCTCTGGCCCGTCTTCATGAAGGTGGTTCTTACTGGTGGTCCCTTCCTTCCTTCTGGTCTGGTTTGGTCTTGTCTTCACTTTTCCGGTCTGGTCAAGGTCACCTCGCATGCCGAGTCTTCGCTGCCGAGGGGTCCAGAGTGCCTATTTTTATCCCCCTCTGACTTTGTGCCTTTTTCCCACTTCCTTTTGCCAATGGAGTACCAAAAGGGGCTTTTAGTGTCCAATGATCCGATTGATGTCCCATTGACAGGTCACCTGGGCCCGCCCCAGATGTCCATCTCCAGGTTGCGCTTGCATACAAGTACACCTTGCCAAATAAGATGATGGCGGCAACTCTCGGCGCCTGAGAGTCTGGCCTCGCCTGGGTTTGCAACAACAGGCCGGTGCATATCAATCAGATTGATTATCTCTTAATGGCCGATTGACAGGGCAGGTCCGGACATGTCTTGGCAGCCTGTCTGACCTCTAGTGTATTCAAACTTGGCCAGTCCGAATTCCTATGAGGCTGTGCTGGAGCAACTGGCTTGTTTTAAAGTGCCCATTCTTTAATTTAAAATGCCCAATTTCAATCGGGCCTAAACGCTAGGTCCTAGTAGGTCACCACAACTCCTTCCATCACTTTACTCATGATGTAGAGTAGACTGATAGGGCGGTAATTGGCTGGATTGGATTTGTCCTATTCCATGTTTATAAGACACATAAGAACATAAGAACTAGGAGCAGGAGTAGGCCATCTGGCCCCTCGAGCCTGCTCCACCATTCAATGAGATCATGGCTAATCTTTTGTGGACTCAGCTCCACTTTCCGGCCCGAACACCATAACCCTTAATCCCTTTTTTCTTCAAAAAACTATCTATCTTTACCTTAAAAACATTTAATGAAGGAGCCTCAACTGCTTCACTGGGCAAGGAATTTCATAGATTCACAACCCTTTGGGTGAAGAAGTTCCTCCTAAACTCAGAAAGATCCTTAGGATGACCTGATCAGATACCATCAATAAAATCAGGCTATGGGAGGAGATAGAACAAGACCTAATGATCCTCCAAATCAAAAGGCAAAAGTAGAATTGGACAGGCCATAGTTTGAGGAAGCCATGGAAGAACATTAGATGGAAAGGTCTCACATAGAATGCAGAAGGAAAGAGAAAGCAAGACAGACCAAGAAACATAGGAGGCAGGACAGGAAAGGGGATGAGAGGCAAGGGCTATAAATAGCAACAACTGGAGTGTTTGGCTCAAGACAGGATTAGATGGAGAGAATTTGTCCGTGGCCGATGTTTCATCTAGGAGTCAAACGGCAGAAGCAATATTAGTGATCTGTTCATATAACATTTCTCTATTTATTGTTTTAACAGATATTTATCAATTTAAAATAACTGCAATGATTTCATGACTGCTTTTAAAAATAACAGCCAAAGTAATGCCATACAAATACATTAAGCATAGGCCCCTTAATATTGCTGACATCAATCATACATTTCTTTGAATGAGTGAAATTACATTTATACTGCCTATTATTCTTTAAGCCGAATACAATAACAGATACATAGGGCTTGCTTTAGTGATGGACTCAAACTTGGTTGAACTCTGTTGAAGTTGAGTCAAAGGCTTCAAAGTAACACAAGCAATGATTATTTTAAAATAGTTGGCTCTCAATTATATAATTTTGGTCTTGACAAGACAGCTGTGGAAGATTAAGAAGCTTTATCAGTTGGTAAGAGATCTTGAGAATGCTATGAAGCAGAAATATCTTAACCTCATTTTAACTGTTTCAATTTTAGTAATCAAATGGCTAAATTCAACTCTGACGTCATTGAAGGTCAGGTTTCACTATACTGATATTGTAAATACTGTACATTAAGTGGTGCAAAATTATGCCAAAGCTTAAAACCTCAAGACTAAGATCTTTGAGTGAACCTTTGGTCACTGTTTATACTTTCTCCTTCTGACTCGGTGTCCATTTTCTTTACATTTATTTGTAATATACCTTGAGATGTTACTTATGATAAAGCTGTTGGATTAATGCAAGTTGTTGTTGAATGCATAATAACTGGCATTCACCATGTGTAAAAGATTACAATTTGGCAGAATGCAAAAGATAAGAGCTCGAATGGTTCAAGGATGTTTTAGATTTGGAGAAAATTGTTTGTTTCAACACCCAAAATATCTTCCATAACCTCTGCCAAATTGGTACAAGAATTTTCTCAGTAAATTATTATTGATGCTCTTGCCATGTATTCGAGCAGTGGGCCTATTTTGACAGGAATGTGGAGTTTATCCACATGTTTACTGCTCTTGTGATGACCTGTAAGTTATGAGTGCTGCCCAATATCAATTTTTTACTGATGGTATTAGATGTGATAATGAACACTGATCAACTTAAGATCTAGAAGAAAGCCACTTTAGTTTTTATTAAGCTCTGACCTATTTTAAGATGATAGGAGCAGAAGTAAAATTATCATCAAAGCCAGGTAATATTTCCATTTTACTCTGTAACGTTGCTTTCATACTGGATCCACAATGTCGTTCCACCTAAGTGGTGCTTAAAGGGCAGGCATTTGTCTGAGCTAATTTATTGATTTTGAGGATCATGAGTCTTAGAGCCTTGTGCATGCATATTTGAGGCTATGGCATGAACACATTTATATGTTTCCATCCAGGAGTAACAATCTATTTGATTTGCTTTCTAATATACAGGGAATACAAGTTAACATTTCAAGCTGCTCATGCTTATTTACATTTTCACTTTTGTTATACAGGAAAGAGAAAAAGTGGGAATTGACAGAGAGCAAAAAAAATCCTTAAATTTAATCGTTAGTACATAAAGGGTTGAATTCAAAATCCAACCTGATGTTGCATGTACGACCGAGGCAGTGCTGTACTTTTGGCAGTGCCATCTCTCGGATCAGACATTTGAATAATCTGCCCTCTCTGGTGGATTCCTTAGAATAAAAGATTCATTACAGTATTGAAGAAGAACAGGAGAGTTCTCCCTGTTGCCTGGCAAATATTTATCCGTCGACTAATATCAGTAAAAACAGAGGACATGACTCTACGGAAAAAGTTTCAAGTGGTGTAGCGAGTGGGGATTGCCACGAGTTTCCCGGCGCTTGGCCCAGGAGGCCGGCAACACTATTCAATGTTAATTGGTCCACTTAACGAGTCTTCAAGGGCTTCTTGCCCTGAATGCCAGCTCGCCAACTGGTTCGCTGGGACCTCGCTTGCCAGCCCCCGCTAACAACGTCAAGCAGCACTTAGGCTGCACTTGTTCAGCCAACCCCAGCCAGCTCACAGCAATGGCGCCGAGGAGACCAGCCTTGAGATTTGGGGATGCTAACCTGGGGAGGCGCCGAGGGTCCCGGAGGGTGAGCCATTAGGCAGCCTGTGTTACCTGGACGAGGTGGCAGCAGCAGTCAACTTGGGCTGTGTGACCAGGAGGACTGGCCTCCAGTGTCGGAAGAAGGTAAACGACCAGCCAGAGGGAGTAGATACCAACCCCCCATCCCCCCAACCCCCCAAGGGAGCAGCCCCCCCAGGTGACCCCCAACCCTCCCTACATCCCCCTCCTCCTTCAGCACTCTCTTCACCACCCCTTCAACCCTCCCTTCACACCCACCCGTATAACTGAACCACACGTGTGGCTAACAATGCCCTCTCAGCAGGAGAGGGTCTAGACTGGCAGTGGGGTGCCGGATTTGAGAATCCTCACCTCCTTCGAAGAGCGATCCTGGAGGTGACTGGTGTGGCTGAGGACAGGGCGGTCACCAATGCAGAGGCTGGCGGACGCCGCAGATGTGAGGCACCACCAGGCTCCACCCGAGGGCCAGTCAAACGTGAGTAGTGATTGCCTTACTGACTGATCTATCCCTCCCACTGACCACATGTCCATTTTCCTGCAGCTGATGACGCTGGACCATCCCGGGCAGCCCCCTCTCCTGACTCCGAAGAGAAAACCTCGAAGGAGAGCTCTGAGGATGTAACTGTTATAGTCACGGCACAGCTGTCATCCCCACCAGCGCAGATACACACACCTTGGTGGGACATGTTAGTGGTCAGGCTTCTGGGGCACAATCTGGTGAGCAACACACTGCTGCTGATGTACATTTGGTGGAGGAAGGAACCCCCAGGCGAGACAGCAGTTAGAGGTCTGCTGGATCCCTGGACCCAGCTGGGTCCCAGCCTGATGCTGAGCCTCTGGAATGGAGTTGCCCGGGGGATGATGGAGACGATAGGGACCAACCTGAACGTTCAGAGGGTGATGTCAGCATCACTCCAGCAGATCCATAACCGAATCGAGGAGTCCCAGAGGCTACGGGTGCATGAAATAATGCCTGCAATGAGAGGCACCGAGGCCAACACTGCTAGGGTGATGACCACAGTGTAGAGCCTGGCGTACGATGATGGCACCATGAGTGAAGGTGTCCAAGGTGCCGTGCAGTCAGTGAGGGCCATGGCTGAGGGTCTCTGCAGTATGTCTGCCTCGCTGGGGGATGTCACCCAGCACCAGGCTGACCTTGATGGGATTCTGCAGGATATGTCCCGCTCTCAGGTGGGAATGGCCGAGGCGCTGCGGAACTTGTCCCAGTCACAGGTGTGATGAGGCACCGCATAGCATAGCCTGGTCACTGGGGGATGCGACCCAGTCACTGAGGAGCATTGCAGAGGCGTGAACACGATGGTGCAGACTATGGGGAACCACCAGGACTGGCAGAGCCAGATGATGCGGGAGCAGCTGGGGCTCAAACCAGCTGCCCCTCCATCCCAAGATGAACCCCAGGGCCCTATGGGCACCGATTGGGAGGAGGGGGGCACTGAGTCCCGTCCCATGGGGCGGCGACGGCGGCCATCAGCTCCCCCGAGTTCCACATTTCTGATGAGGCCATGTCTCGGGATGAGCACACGGGACAGGGCGACATGGCTGTGCATGTGCCGTCGACAAGTGAGCCGGGGCCCTCTGGTACCAGAGCCCCAAGAGGACACCCGCCTGGGGCATCGAAGGCCATGGGATGAGTTGAGCTGCCTGCCTCCACCTCTGATGTGCACCCTGGGGAAACACCAAGACATAGTGTTAGAGCTAGGAGGGCCAGACACGTTGAGCATCACTGAGGGCACCGGGGTAGGGGGGAGGGGTTAGGTAGGGGTGGGGAGGGCGGGCTAGAATTGGGGCCTGGGGGGGTGTTGGGGGGTGGTGGCGGCACTACCAGGAATGGGGTGTTGTACAGCACATTAAACAACTTTTTGCACACACATTATGATGCCTCTGTCACTTTCTTCTGCAATTAGGGCTGACGCCCAGACCCTTTGCCTCTCCAGGCAAACCCCTCCCCGTGGCACCCATCCACTCTCTGGCCATGGCCATGTCCTGGGAGTTATGTCCCATCCCCTGGGTGATTGGTTGCTGTGTGTGTGGTGTTGACTCTCACACAGTGTCCAGGCATAAGGTGCGATCAGAATGCCAGGTAATGACTCCCATATGCTACATGGCCTGCCTACCCACAGGAACGCACTTGGCATGTGTTAAGTGCTCATTTAACCACGATTACCAATTCCTATTAGTGATAGCCTTCAGCCGTGCAGTCAGAGGTCTCAGCAGTCGGTGGGGGTTATGACTGATTGGTGCGGCAGATGGGCATGGACAAGGGTTGCCCTCGGAATGGGGTTGGGATCGAGCGGTGATGCTGCGTGCGATTGCCCCAGCAGTTGCCTCCCCAGCACCTCCCCCCACCCTTTCATGGCGGCCCACACCTGCGGACGGTCCCTCATAGCAATTGGCTTTCTAGTTAGCTATAGATGATATAGGTAAAAGGTTTAATTGAGAACTCATTAAGAATAATTAACCAAAATTATATTAACCATGAGAGTATGGGAATTAACCTTAGCTGGGAACCTTTGCATATTGCTTGAGACTGAAAGAACAGTGACGTCAGCTGGCTGAAAGGCCCCATTGTGTGAAAGAATGGTCAGTTCCATTTCTATGGAAACAGCCAGTCTAGAGAGATACTTTCTTGGCAAAAGCTATGTTTTTCCAATAAGGTCTTGATGCATTTGTGGATAAGTTAGAAAATTGGCAGGCTATGGTATGGGAAAATTTGTATCAATGGATTTAAATACATATCTCTCTTAAATTGACGGACATACAGTTTGGCTGCATTGAGTGAATTATAAATTAGTTAAAGCCAATCAGAGCTGTAAAGAAGGAGAGACCTTAAGATAATCATCTCCTTAAGAATCACTTGTTGGGATGGGAAAATCCATTCCGGAATCAATCTATCTCTTTCTGAAACCTATTTTCTTTGCTTGCTTTTGCTAAATCGTTATCTTTCTTTTGTTTAAATCACTCAGTCATTTTATGCTGTGTATCATGATTTGAAGAATTACCACGATTTATAATTGAATGAAAACTCAACTACTGTATTCGCTAAAAACAATCAATCTGACCTAATTTTGTATTGACAAATGAAGTTTACCAGCGGCACAAGCTGACAAATAAAGTTCAACTGAACTTTGCCAAAAAGCGCAGACTTGACCTCTGTTATTTGAGAACTGAGAAGGGATTACGGATATCCAGGGTTCCGAATTGACACAGAGATCCACCAATCACCCATCCCCTGCCAAGAACAGGGGCAGCAATTTCAGCACCCCCGGGCTCTTTGCCTGTGAGCAAATATTGCTGCTCCCTTCCTCGGTTCCCCATAGAAGCCCTTCTGCCAGGTTCACGTTTTTAAAAGGAGTACTAATTGGCGTCAGCGTGACCACTTGCTAGGGAGGCCGATGAATGATGGGGGGACATTGGATGATGGGTGGCTCTCATTAATTGTATGGAAATGGGGCTTAAGTGGTGATAATTGGTTTCTCGCCACGCTATGGCAAGATTCAAAATTCGCCTACATGAGAAGGCCGATTGCATCGCAAACTGTTTGGTGTCTGGTGCGGTTCCTGTTTATGGCCTCTCCCGCTATTCACCGGCCTCGTTGCGCTTGAGCGCAAGTGTAATGAGGCCGGAAGATCACACCCAGAATAGCTGGTCATTATCATATTGGTGTTTGTGGCACCTTGTGTGTAAATTGACAGCTGCAATTTTTACATTCCAGCAGTGATAACACACTAGAAGTACATCATTTGCTTGAAAGCACTGGGATCTCCTGAGATTGTAAAAGATGCTATATAAATGCAAGTTTTCTGCAGTAAATTAAACACCAGGATCCACTTCAGTTGCCCAAGTAATTACTGCATAAGTATACCTGGGTGTAAAAGCATGTAAAGTAAGTTGAATATCACAAATAAATTGACTTAACGTGGCATAGAGTTGCCCGTTAAAGATTGCTCTGCAAGTAAATTATTATACTGATATAAGAACATCTGGAGGTGGCTGTGTTTGGAAGTGTTCCCAGGAGTTTGGGTGCTATCTGGGACTGTTATCCTACTTTCATTTGGAAGTAGTTTTCGGAAACAACAATGTGGTTGCCACTCAGCAATGATTACTCTAGCACCGTAGGGGTATCAAGCATAAGCTTCATATTTTAGCTGAGGAATTAATTAAAAGTAATGGGCAAAGTATGGGCTCAAAGTGCTTACAGCTTGCATTCCGATTTGTAAAGAAAATCAAAGTAATTTAAACAACAAAGTCACTAGTTAAACCAAAGCCATGATGGTTTTATTACCATAGATCATGGCGTATAAGTTGACCCAGCGTATAAGACAATCCAGATTTTTTGGCACCAAGATATAATTTTAGGCCTTTCCCAACATATAATTTGACTCCCATTTTTCAGCTAATAAAAGCATGTTTAGGCCTATACTCGCATTAAGAGCTGGCCTCAATTTTTCAACTCAGAAATAATAATAATAATCTTTATTAGTGTCACAAGTATGCTTACATAAACACCGCAATGAAGTTACTGTGAAAATCTCCTAGTTGCCACACTCCAACGCCTATTCGGTACACAGAGGAAGAATTCAGAATGTCCAATTCACCGAACAAGCATGTCTTTCGGGACTTGTGGGAGGAAACCGGAGTACCCGGAGGAAACCCCCACGCAGACACAGGGAGAACGTGCAGACTCCACAGAGGCAGTGATCTAAGCCGGGAATCAGACCCGGGTCCCTGGCGCTGTGAAGCAACAGTGCCAACTACTGTGCTACCGTGCCACGGGTTATACTCAACCTTTTTTTCATTCATTCAAGGGAGGTAGGCTTCACTGGAGAGGCCAGCATTCATTGCCCATCTCTAATTTCCCTCGAGAAGGTGGTGGTTGTGGTGAATGTAACTTGGTAATTTACACTGTATCTTTGTAAGCGCAGTAGCGTTATCCAACCACTAGGGGAGTAGCTCTGGGAATGCTCAGGAGTTTGATCGGGGCTCCACCCTTGGCTCCGCCCACGACTCCTCCCCCTTGTGCTGCTGTATAAATACCCTTGTCCAGAGTCAGCCTGCAGTTCACTGAGAATTCATCAATGGGTAACAGGCTGGCTCTGTAGTAAGTAGATTAAAACCACTGTTCATATCGGAAAGCACTTGTCTGGTGAATTGATGGTTCCATCAATTTAATCTACTTAAGAACAGTCAAGATCGATCATGGAATCAGCCCTCAAGCCTGGACGCCTGGAACTCGACCCACAGGATGCAGAGGCAAAATAAATCTTCTCCCACTGGCTGCGGTGCTTTAAGGCCTACCTGGCAGAAGCGAGCACAGCCAAAACGACAGAGGAACAGAAGTTAAGTCTACTGCACGCGAGGGTGAGCCACAGAATCTCTACGCAACTAAACTCGGCCGGTTCATATACTGCAGCGCTAGCGGTACTCGATAATATATATGTAAGGCCCATTAACAAAGTTTACGCACGCCGTGTGTTCACGACTCGCCGCCAGCGGCCTACAGAATCACTCGCTGAATTTTTAAGGGAACTCAATAATTTGTCAAATGACTGTAACTATCAAGCAGTTACCGCGGCTGAACACAGAGAACTTGCTGCACGCAATGTTTTTGTAGCAGGCCTCAGGTCTAATTATGTGCGCCAACGACTGCTGGAAAAGGGGGCCCAAGATTTAGAAACAACTGTGTAAGCTGCTACCATGATGGAGGTCTCCTTCTGCAGCCTTAACTCGTTCCCCGCGGACCCCGCGACCCAATCATGGGCCCCCGACCAGCGACTCCCCCAGGCCTGTGCGACGCGGCCGTCCAGCCACCATGCTGCCCCAGCCAGCCACTGTGCTGCTCCAGCCAGCCACTGTGCTGCTCCAGCCAGCCACTATGCTGCTCCAGCCTGCCACTTCTGCGGCCAGAACCAGCACCCGCAGCAGCACTGCCCGGCCCGCAACGCGACCTGCAGCAGCTGCGGGCGGAAAGGCCACTATGCAAGAGTGTGCCTCGCAAAAAGGGCCCCAGCTTCGAACTCCCCAGCGGCACGAAGTAATCGCTTCCCACACCCGCAGGCCCGCGGGGCCCGAAACGCTGCGACCTATGCCCCGACTCCGCCCCCTCCCGCCACGTGCGATCCATGGGGGCCGCCATCTTGGCAAACCTCCACCACGCGGCCGGCCACGGGCGACTCATGGGGGCCTCCATCTTGGACGCCATCTTCCTCGCCGCCCGCCACGTTCGATCCATAGCTCCGACCTGCATCTCCACGCTCGGACAACTCATCGGAAGAGTACGACTACGAGCTCAGAGGGCAGTTATCACGGGGCCACTCCAGCACAGCTGATCAAGCCGCCAACTACCCGCAACTCAGCGCAGTCACTCTGGACCAATCACGCCCGAAGCATCTGCGAAATTCGATGGCAGAGGTCCAAATCAACGGGTACAAAACGCCATGCCTCTTCGACTCCAGGAGCACTGAGAGCTTTATACATCCAGACCTGGTAAGACGCTGTTCGCTCCCAGTTTTCCCCGTGCGGCAAACTATCTCGCTTGCTTCAGGCTCCCATTCGGTCCACATCCAGGGGCGCACCGCTGCGGCACTCACAATCCGAGGCGCTAGCTACTCAAAATTCCAACTCTATGTTTTGCCTGACCTCTGCGCGCCACTCTTATTAGGCCTAGACTTTCAATGTAACCTTAAGAGCCTCACCCTCAGCTTCGGTAGGCCCCTGCCCCCACTCACTATCTGCAGCCTTGCTACGCTGTGAATCCCCCCCCTCCTCTCTTCGCCAATCTCACAAAGGACTGTAAACCCATAGCCACTCGTAGCAGGCGATACAGCCTGCAGGATAGGGTATTTATCAGAACAGAGGTCCGAAGGCTTCTCAGTGAGGGGATTATAGAGGCCAGCAATAGTCCCTGGGGAGCTCAGGTGGTGGTTGTTAAGACCGGGGAAAAATTCCACGTGGTTGTCGACTATAGTCAGACCATAAATAGATTTACGCTCCTCGACGCGTATCCCCTCCCCAGGATTGCAGACATTGTAAACCAGATCGCCCAGTACCGGATCTTTTCCACGGTGGATCTGAAGTCTGCATACCCCCAGCTCCCAATCCGCCTGGAGGACCGCCACTACACGGCATTCGAGGCCGATGGCCGCCTCTTCCATTTCCTCTGGGTCCCTTTCGGCGTCACTAATGGGGTCTCGGTGTTCCAACGAGCAATGGACCGAATGGTGGACCAGTACGGGCTGCGGGCCACGTTTCCGTACTTGGACAATGTCACCATCTGCGGCTATGACCAGCAGGACCACGACGCCAACCTCCACCGTTTTCTCCAGACGGCACAGAAACTGAATCTCACGTATAACAAGGAGAAATGCGTTTTCCGCACAACCAGACTAGCCATCCTCGGCTACGTCGTGGAAAACGGAGTCCTGGGCCAAGACCCAGACCGTATGCTCCCCCTCCCCCATTTCCCCAAGGCCCTCAAACGGTGCTTGGGCTTCTTCTACTACGCCCAGTGGGTCCCTCAATATGTGGACAAAGCCCAGCCACTCTTTAGGACCACACGATTTCCCCTGTCAGCTGAGGCAGGCCAGGCCTTCGACTGCATCAAGGAGGACATCGCCAAAGCGATCATGCGGGCGGCGGATGAATCCACTCCATTCCAGGTTGAGAGCGACGCCTCAGAGGTAGCTCTAGCAGCCACTTTAAATCAGGCAGGGAGACCAGTCGCATTTTTCTCCCGCACCCTCTCCGCTTCAGAACTCCGACACTCCTCAATCGAGAAAGAAGCACAAGCCATTGTGGAGGCTATTCGTTACTGGAGGCACTACCTCGCAGTTAGAAGGTTCACCCTCATCACCGACCAAAGATCGGTTGCCTTCATGTTGGACAATTCGCAAAGGGGCAAAATTAAAAACGACAAAATTCTGAGGTGGAGGATCGAACTCTCCACCTACAATTACGATATTAAGTATCGACCCGGGAAGCTCAACGAGCCTCCGGATGCCCTATCCCGCGGGACATGCGCCAGCGCGCAGATTGACCGATTGAAAGTCATCCACAATGACCTCTGCCACCCGGGGGTCACCCGGCTCGCCAACTACATCAGAGCCCGAAACCTGCCTTCCTCCAACGAGGAGGTAAAAGCAGTCACCAGGGACTGCCCGATCTGTGCGGAGTGCAAACCGCACTTCTATAGACCAGACAGGGCCCACCTGGTCAAGGCTTCTAGTCCCTTTGAACGCCTCGCGATTGATTTCAAAGGGCCACTCCCCTCAACTAACAAGAACGTTTACTTTCTAAACGTCGTAGATGAGTTCTCCTGTTTCCCATTCGCTATCCCGTGCCCCGACATGACCTCCCACACAGTCATTAGGGCCCTGCATAGCATCTTCACCCTGTTTGGTTTCCCCAGCTACGTACACAGCGACCGGGGTTCGTCCTTCATGAGCGACGAGCTGCGTCAGTACCTGCTCGACAAGGGCATTGCCTCGAGCAGGACTACCAGCTACAACCCCAGGGGGAACGGGCAGGTGGAGAGGGAGAATGCGACGGTCTGGAAGACCGTCCTGCTGACCCTCCGGTCTAGAAAGCGCCAAGTCTCCCAGTGGCAGGAAGTCCTCCCAGATGCACTCCACGCTATTAGGTCACTTTTTTGTGCACAGCGACCAACCAGACCCCTCACGAGAGGCTCTTCATTTTTTCCAGGGGCACTACCACGGGGGTCTCACTTCCGGCATGGCTGAGGACACCGGGCCCCGTACTCCTGAGGAAACACATCAGGGCGCACAAAACCGACCCCCTTGTTGAAAAGGTGCGCCTGCTCCACTCCAACCCCCAGTACGCATTTGTCGAGTTCCCTGGCGGCCGTCAGGACACTGTATCCCTCCGGGATCTGGCACCCGCCGGATCCAGCGCCCCCTCTACCCCCACAGAAGGACCCCTCACCCTACACCCCATGCTGCCGCCCCCTCGCGCTCCCGAGCCCGCGAGCACGTCCACCAGTTCCGCGCACCCCCGCCGGCCAGCCCCCAGCGCTCCCAGTCCCTGGTCGAACCAGGAGAGTATGAAGCTCGGATACAACCCTCCCTGGAGTCCGCCATCGTACCCCAGCACACAACACCCATCCAGCCACCGCAAGAGGCTGCAACCCCGGTGCTCCGCAGATCACAGCGGACAGTTCGACCACTGGAAAGACTGACTTTGTAGACCACCACCCCCGCCGGACTTGATTTTTTTTGCAGGGGGTGAATGTGGTGAATGTAACTTGTTAATTCACACTGTATCTTTGTAAGCGCAGTAGCGTTATCCGACCACTAGGGGGTAGCTCTGGGAATGCTCAGGAGTTTGTACGGGGCTCCACCCTTGACTCCGCCCACGACTTCTCTCCCTTGTGCTGCTGTATAAATACCCTGGTCCAGAGTCAGCCTGCAGTTCACCGAGAGTTCATCAACGGGTAACAGGCTGGCTCTGTAGTAAGTAGATTAAAACCACTGTTCATATCGGAAAGCACGTGTCTGGTGAATTGATGGTTCCATCAGTGGTGAACTGCCTTCTTAAACCGCGGCAGTCCATGTGGTATATGTGCATCCATGGTGCTGTTAGGAAGGGATTTCCAGGGTTTTGATTCAGCTTTTAAGTCAACACATGAGATCAAGGAGGCCATATAGGCTGTGTTGTCAACATGATACATGGGAGTTTAAGACACATCCACACAGAGCAGGCTGCACAGGGCATGATGAGTAACAAACAGAAATGGGTCCTCCAGCAAAACAAATGAAATACAAAGCTGTTTTCAAGCTAAAAGTTGTAACATTTGCTAATTCGTCAAATAACTATGCTGCAGTGAGGTAATTCGATGTTAGTGAAAAATTAGTGAGAGAATGGAAGAGGAAGGAATCTGCCCCGAAGAAGATTCCCGAATGCACCGTGAGAACAAAGACCAGCCATGGATCAGATTTTGAAAAGCATTTATCAGAATGGGTCCCTGAAAATCGTCAGAATGTTTACATCATCACTAGATATGCAATGCATACATGAGGAGATTCATGGTGGTACCACCCTGCCTGGCCGACAAAGCAAAATTGAAGCTTACAGTAATTTTCAAAGTTACAACCATGCTGAAAATCAAGTTCCCTTCAGGAGTTTCTGTGCAACAGTTTCCATAGACGAGGATGAAGTGAAGTGAAGTTTTGCATGTGTATAATAGGCATCCTGATGGCCTACTCAAAGAATGCAGCTTATTCGTGTGGAATATATTAGGACCCCATGGAAGAAATAACACCCATATTGCAGTTATACCAGAGGGTCTCGCTGCCATAGCTCAGCCTTTGGGTGTGTGCTACAACAAGCCATTCAAGGAGCACGTTCAAGTCAAATGGAATAGGCGATGGTTGACTGAGAAAAATACTTTCATATAGGTGGAAATATGCATGCTTCCCGCTTGGCAGTTTGTGTGGATTCGGCTCCAAATTGAGGGATGTTATTAATGCGCAAACTGTCATCAGATTCTTTAAAAAATGTATAATATCCAATTCAATGGATGGAGAGGAATCTGACATCTTGTGGAGGGATAATAATGAAACCAAAACCACCATATTTGACTCAGAGTGGGATCCTGACAATGACACAGCCAAAGTGACTATGATGAATTTGCCGAACATTTTACGTCAGATGCCAAAGACAATCAACTGGATTCTCCATTCCTGAGACTAAGGGTTGGCGCCAGGGCAGGAGTCGTGGGCTTCCACGACAGCAAAACTGGTGCCACACCTGAACCGATTTAGCGACCATTGAGAGGATAGCACTGGTACTATGTGGAATACAATCAATTCCAATGAGAAACGGTGCGGGATTTGCCGGTCCGTGATTGACACTCAGGAGACTGACAAGCTGCAGCCGCACATACACACTTCACCCTCCTCACACACCATCCAAGCCAACAAGGTGGCAGCAAAACGCATGGGCTCACGGTTTACCGACGGGGAACTGGAGACCCTGTAGACGCCATGGAGGAGAGACGGGCGATCATGTACCCCAGGGTGGGAAGAAGGCTGCCTGATGCCACCGTTTGCTCGGCCTGGGCGCAGGTGACAGAGGTGGTCAGCGCCATGGGCAATCCACCAGTGTCGGGCAGCAGTGCCTGAAAAAACGGCACAACCTCCTCAGGGTGGCCAGGGTGAGTAGTCAGCACTGTGCCCCTGGCACTAACCCCCATCCCACACACCCGTAACCCCCCCCCCCCCCCCCCCCCCCACCTGGAGGGCAGCCGGCGCTCACCCTGCACCACATGCCACCAACTACCCATCCTCTGGGCTGCATGCTGTGGATGGTCCAGGACTGTGCATTTTCTGTTTCCCCCTCCCACCCGATAACTGCCAGGAGCGGGAGAAGACTGGAGGAGAACCGCCGGATTTGCGGCCCCTCACCACAGCAGAGCAGAGGGCCCTGGATGTGGTCGGCAGACCGAGGAAAGGGGAGTCACCAGGTATCCAGCGAGGAAGTGAAACCCCACTGAGTTGTGATTTCCCCATGGCATATGTGTCACCACCCCCACACAACCCTCACACCCACCACCACCCCCACATCACTCTTACGCCCACACCACCCCCACCCCTACACCATCCCACACCCCCCTCCACCATCACCGCCACCCCTACGCCCCCCCTCCCAAACACCCCCTCCCCAACATAGCCTCAACACCCCCACTCCACCCCCAGTCCACGATGCAATGATGCATCTTACCTTGTGTCTTGCAGGAGCTGCTGATGTTGAGGCTGAATCTTCTGGTGCCCCCGCCCGCGCCCCCAGACACAGTCAGAATCCCACGTGCTGATCAGCGATGAGGACGACACTGACATGGACGGGGGCCATCGACCCAAATCACAGGACACTGGCAATTGAGTCCGGGGATGACACAGATTTCCCATCACAGCTACCTCCAACAACCTCAATGACATTCATCCTCCTCATCCAGCACATCACCCCTCTGCTACGTGATGTTGTGGAGGATGCAGCAGGCCACCACAATGCTGGCGACTATCCCAGATTCATATAGGAAGGCCCCTCCAAAGCAGTCGAGGCACCTGAACCGCATCCTCAGGATGCCGAAGCACCGCTTGATTATGGACCTGATCACAGCATGGGCTTCGTTGTAGCGGGTCTCTGCGTCGGTCAGTGGTCTCCGGATAGGCGTCATCAGCCACGACTGCAGCAGATAACTCCTGTTGCCCAGGAGCCAACCCTCTAGCTGGAGGGGGTGCCTCAAAGAGGCCAGGGACAGTTGAGGTGCCAGGATGAAGGTGTCGTGCACACTGCCTGGGCATGAAATGCAGACCAGCTGCACGCCATCAAGTGGAACCCCTTTTGGTTTGTGAAGATTGTCTGTCATCTGCAGGGTGACATGCATCCCGTCAAACACCCCGTGGACTTGGGACATCTCGGCAAGGCGACCGTCATCTTGCTGGCCACCGGGACCGGGTGTCATCCCTCATACCCCCGCGGTGCCAGGAGTGCCATCATCTAGCTGATATGTCGCACTGTCCCCCTGCTCAGCCGGAGTCTTTGGCATGCCCAGTCTGGCAGGTTCTCGAATGGCAGGTGCTGCCGGTACATGCGTGTTCGCATCGGCGTCTTCTTTGCACCTCCCTGTCCTCAGCCTGTTGGGCGGCAGGTTCTCCATCCTCACCGGCTGCCTCCTGTTCCTCTGGGGTAGGCTCCGCTGCTGCAGCTTCCTCCTCCTCGAGCAGCTCCAGCTCGTACAGATGTAGGGCATCCCCCAGGGTTGCGGCGACGAGGAGGAAGGCCACCATTGCTGGTGGAATTCCAATATCCATTGTCTTCAGGGGATGAAAGGCCGACATGTTAGTATGGTGCATACCCCGTGCTCAACCAGGTCTACCGGACTACGCGGTGGGCCCGGTTGGCATTGGGGACTCTGCCCCCATGTGTACCCTCACCCTTGCTCCCCCCTGCCATCCTTGCACCCCTGGCCCATCGGTGTGTGACCCTGGCGCCCATCCCTGCTGCCAGGGGTATGGCAGGCTGGTGCTGCCCTTGCCAGCGTTACACTCTGTGGCCCCCATCCAGTGCCCCCCTTGTTGGGGCTGATGTGGGCATTGCCATCCGGTGAGTTGCGTGATGCCCTGCCGGCAGGTGGCTGCCAGTTGTGGGAGTGCCATGGCAGAAGGTGGGGTTCGGGGATGGAGGCTGGGGTGCAGGGCTCGTGGGGTTGTGACTGGGGTTGGAGGGGGGGTGGGGTGGGGAGAAGGGGGTTGGGGGCTGGTGTGTGTGCTGATGGGGTGGAGACACCCATAAGCCGGTCGCACTTTGTAGAACCAGGGGCCAAAGTGGGGGGTGAGTGGAATGCGCAGCAGGATGGCTGCCTTGCAGAAGGCGAAATAGCAGTCCGAGCCTGGACACAGGCCAAGTCTCATTGGGGGGTCACCCCGGCCACATGGCCCTTGCTCCCAACACCCAATGCCCCCCTCGGCCCTGGCAGGGTTGAGGCACGGGAGAATTGCGATTTGGCGTGAAACTGGCATCAAAACCGATTCTCCGCCCAATTTTGGGATCAGCCAATGGAGAATTCCGTCCAGTAAACTGACAGTTTTTAAAATGTTGTGATTTTGGTTCAAATTACACTTGTAAAATTGCTTCATTGAATTATATTATACCCAAAGATTGAATAACGAATGTTAGACCCGTTAATTTGAATTACTGATGCTATTTTTACTTACATTTCAAGATAATGACTACCCATTCCAATACCAGTGGTTAACATTTAGACTTGGTATACAAGATTATCCTTTGGCTGGACGCCAACGCAAAATCCGTGGATCTTCACGACAGAAAATCTGTCGCTACACCTGGACCGATTCCACTGCTGTTAAAGGGCCAGCACCGGCGCCAAGTGGAACACAATCGATTCTAATGAGAAACAGTGACGGATTCACCGCTTTCGCAATTGACACTCAGGAGGCTGAGAAGCTGTAGCTGCAGATACACACTTCACCTCCCTCACACATGCTTTCCCAGTCAACAAGATGGCTTCTGGAACAGACAGTCCCAACTATAGTGGAGATGCAGTCGCAGAGCCAGGGACTGCATGAGGAGTCCAACCGCGTGCAGCAGCAGGAGTTGATGCCGACCATGCATGCCACCCGGGCCAACGCCGCACGGGTGGTGTCCATGATGGAGGCATTGGGGTGATGGTTGTGGCTGTGGATCAGAATGTCCAAGGCCTGGGACATTCTGTGCAGCCGCTGGCCGAGCAACAGGACCCAGCCCACAGAGCAGGAGTCACAGCAGGTTGTCTTCACTCCTGCTGTACCACCTGGAGAAGCACCTAGACATAGCGTTAGGGCCTGTAAGGCCAGAATGTTAGACACCATTTGAATTGGCACAGTGCAGGCCACAGTCAAGGTATAGGGGCTCAGGCACAAAACTGTATATATTCACATTAAACACCTGTACTCACTGTTACAACCTGCCTCGGTTCTGCCAATGGGTGTGAGGGGTGGGCTGGTCTGGGCTGGCCGTGGGGGGAAGGACGTTGGGGGGGGGGGGGGGAATTGGGCACATCGCCCCCCCACACACCCCGAGGGCGTCCGCACTACCGTCACCCCAGGAATTTGACGGGGCCGTGTGATGGAATGGCCAGCTCGCATACAGGGATCACCCAGGTGGACAGTGAAAGTTCTACCGTGGGCAGGAGTCAGACATTGCTAAATGATGTGGAGCACCAGAGCTCATCGCAGAGTGGGTTGTCATTATTCTCCATCCCATGAACCAGACCCGCTGTTACTGCCAACCCACTGCCTCATCCCTGCAATGAGACAGGTATGTATCACAGAGGGGGTTGCATGCAGGGGGTGAGGTGGCCGAGGGTGGGGGTCGTGGGGGTGGTGTGTGGGAGTGGGATATGGTGTCCGTGTCCCTGGCCGGTCACCCCCACTCCACCACTCCCTTCCATCCACCCAGTTGGTGAATCTGGAGGCAATCAGATTGTCCCGTGTGCGTTGGCCCTGGCGCACACGTCGGCCACGCGTGCTTGCCTGGGCCCCATTTCCTGCCCACCTTCGTCCTCCTCAGTATCCTCCTCGTTGGACGAGGCCTGGCATTCCTCTTCCTCCTCCAGCACATCACCCCTCTGGTGCACGATGATGTGGAGGACGCAGCAGGCGCCACGATGCAGGTGACCCTCTCAGCTTCATACTGGAGGGCCCATCCAGAGCAGTCCAAGCACTTGAACCACATCATCAGGAGGCCGAAGCATCGCTCGGTCATAGACCTGGTCGCTGCATGGTCATTACTGTAGCGGGTCCCTGTGTCGGTCTGTGGCCTCCGGACAGGCGTCATGAGCCAAGATCGCAGTGGCTAGCCCCTGTCACCCAGGGGCCAACACTCCAGCCAGGGAGGGCATCTCGAACATGTTGAGAATCGTTGACTGTGTCAGGATGAAAGCATTTGTTAACATTGCACAGGTATCGGGTGCAGACGTGCATGATGTGCAGCTGATGGTCACATATGATCGCTGCTCCTGCCCTTTTCCACCGCTTCTGGCTTCCCTGCGGCCTCTTGAGATACTGCTTGCTGGCATATTGTTCTTTTTCTGTTTAAGGGTGGAATAGAATAAATCAGAATTCTCGGGCTAAATTTGTCCAAAAGTGCCTATTTTACTATATTACCGGAAGTCATCATCTTTTTTTTTGTCAATATCAATGTTGGTTGTGAGTCTGACATATGGGAGAAGGTCCTTTCTCACTTTGAAATAGTGCCATTAGATAGTTACATTCTGCTGAGAGGGCAGACGTTATTTAATGTCTCATCAGAAAGATATCGGGCGCGATTCTCCGCTCCTGCGGAAAATCGTGAAGGCCGTCGTGAAATTGGCCGACTTCCATGACGGCCTCCGAGCCCGCTCCCTGCACCTAATTCACCCCCACCCGGGGGGCTAGGAGCGGGGCTCCGCAACTCTTGGCGGCAAGGCGTCGCGCCGAGAATGACACGACGGCGGCGCAATGTGACGTCAGCCGCGCATGCGCAGGTTGGCTGGTTCCAACCCGCGCATGTGCGACTGACATCACAACGCTGACGGCACAAACACGCGCATGCGCGGTGGCCGTCTTTCCCCTCAGCCGCCCCGCAAGACGTGGTGGTTTGATCTTGCGGGGCGGCGGAGGGGAAATAGTGCGTCCGATTTGGACGCCGGTCCGACGATCGGCGGGCACCGATCGCGGGCCTGTCCCCTCCCGAGCACAGTCGTGGTGCTCAGAGCCCTGTACTCCCCCACAAGCCCCAAGCGGGCATATCTCGCCGTTTCCACGATGGCAGCGACTAGGTATGGTTGCCGCCGTCGTGAAACGGCCGCGAACGGCAGGCCGCTCGGCCCATTCAGGTCAGAGAATCGGCGTTCGCCGTGAAAAATGGCGAGCGCCGATTCTTCCGAGCGGGGGGGGGGGGGGGGGGAATCGCAGGGGGCACCACGGGGGGTGTCAATTTTGTCGGGGGGCCCTCCCGCGATTCTCCCACGCCGCGTGGGGAGCGGAGAATCGCGCCCATCACCTCTGACAGTGCAGCACTCCCTCAGTACTACACTGAAGTATTCGCCCAGATGATGGACTCAAGTCCAGTACATTGACTGTGAAGCGCTTTGGCACAACTGGAAGACATAGAAGTAGCGATATCAGTCCAAAATTAATTTTTATTCTGGTAGATTTGGGGGTAACATGGATTGATGATACTTTTAGAAATTATGTTTTTCCAGATTTTATCACTGTTATTAAAATAAACATGACCATGAGACAGTTTGGCAACTTGATGCCCTGGTCTATCTCTGGCATTGCAGATTGGCCCTTGTATTAGGGATAGATGGTCTATCCACCATGCCAGCCCTATGACTGGATGGCAAGTGATGTGTTATCAGTTAACCTATGTTGAATCAGAAAACCAGCACAGATGATGCCATCCAACACAACCATTTAAGATTAAGGCATTTTATAAATGAAATGGAAGGAGACGTACACTACACTTTGTTCCTTTTTAGTTGTTCTTACAAATGGCATGACAACCTATTCCAAATCATTGGAAGCTTCATCACAACATAGGGTGGAATTTTCCATTTTTGAGAATAAGTGCCATAGCAGGCGGGTTCCGCGGTGTGCTTCCTGCTGTGTGGCCTGGTGGGAAATTGCTTCTGAATTTGTGCTTGGAAGCTCACTACTTATGCATATGTGAGTTTCCTTTCAATTACATGGCAGGTCAGGAACCAATTCATCTGCCCTGCCGCCGCCTAATGGGCTCAAAGGCCAAAGTGCCATATTTAAACACCACTTTCATTCCCTCTCGCTAAGCTTTAAGAAAATATTTCTACATGGCTGTGTCAAAGAAGAGAGCTACCCCAAAGTTGAATAATGATTGCCTGAAAATACTCCTCAATGGTGTGCGGCAACACCGGGATGATCTCGACAGCTAGATGGCTCCAGGAAGCCCACCAACCTCACCTCCCGGCCTGGGAGACCATTGCAAGGGTGGGCAGCACATCAGGTAACCACCTGAGAAACGCCATCCAATGTAGGAAGAGGGTGAATGATCTCATGTGCTCCTCCCAGGTAAGGAAACCTTCAGCTCACTCTATTATACTCGCATAATGTCATCAGGCACTAAAAGGGTTACACTGCTCAGGGATCACCCACAGATCAGGTGCCTTTTATTAGGGCCTTTTCTGCACTGCATTTTCCTGTGATTCTGTGATTCGTGGGGACACATCACCACTGATTACCTCACGGGCAATTTCACATCCTCAGCATCTCATCTATCATGCGGCACAAACTCCATCCTCACCTCTTACCAGGGCGGGTTCATCGCACATAGTAGACCTTTCCAACCTCTCCGCCATCTTTTTTCATTGCATTCCTTCCATTTTTCTTTATCCAGGCCTAACTTGCCCGCAACAAGAGGGAGACATTCTAGACCGGAGGAAGGAGGGCCAACATCCTGGAGCTAACCAAATTTGAGGAGGATGCCACCAAGTTGACAAGTGAGGCTTGGGACTGCTCCTGTGGGGATGTCGGGATCAGTTTCTCATAGCAAGCCTGGACAGATGAACCCTCCTGACATACTCAGTGAGTGACATGCAATATTATATTCAGTCTGTTCATGAACTAAATCTATCTGCTCTCCCTTACTGGCACCAGCAGGTCCAGTCACATCTCCAGACTCGACGTAAGCCCTAGCCCCAGGCCACGTCAGATGAGGAAGTTGAGGAGCCATTAGAAAAACACCCGTCACTGCACTGATGTATCACTGACTTGTGATGTGTCAAACTGAAGTGTCTGCAAAATGCTTCTCATAAAGGAGGCCACCACAACACAAAGTCTTTTGATGTCTGTGCTGTTGTGGTAAATGCCACTTCCCAGATTGCAGTGGATGGAGGGTCCACCGCTGATCTCGCCAATGAATAGGGCCTAGTGAATAATTAGGGTTGAAGGTGCAAGGCCGAATGCTGAAAGTATTCTCCATGTCACTGCTTGTAAAGACCATTCGGTCCACTGGCATGGCACAAAGGGACATGGCTGTGTACTGTTGTCTTAACCTTAATCATTCTGGAATCATGTGGCAACAATGTCCCATGTGCGCATCTTGCACATCTTGTTTATTCGAGGGTATCTTCGCATGCAATCCGACCCTCATCTCCAAATTCAGGTCCTTGCCCTTCTTCTCTTCATTGTCTGAGGAGCTTTCAGCCTCCTCAATGTCTCCCTCCTGCAATGGATTATCCCTCTGAAGTGCCAGGTTGTGAAGGGTACAACAGACCACAATGATTCAGGACACCCTCTGTGGAGAGTACCTGACCAGTCCAATCGTAAGCGTATCTTCAGGATGCCAACGGTCTGCTTGATGGTGGATTGTTTTGCCTTGTGTACCTCATTGCATCTCTCTTCCAAGTGACTCAAAGGAGAGCAAACAAATGTCCTGAGCCATTGTTTAAGCGGATATTCCTTAACTCCAATAGCTACCCCTGTATTTGCTGAGGACTTTCAAATATATGAGGCACCTGGGAGTGACTCAGGATGTATGAGATAATGCACCTCCCAGGGTACCTGGTTTCTAATGATCATACACCAGTTGGACATTGATGGAGTGAAACCCTTTTCTATTAAATAACATCATGGATTGGTGCCATGGAGCTGTCAATGCCACATACATGCAATTGATTGCACCCTGCATTTGAAGGAAGGCTGATAAGCTGCAAACCTCCAAAATCTAGCAACCTGGCGAGAGTTATGTTCACATAATAATGAGCTTTATGGTAGGGGGCATCCTCACCTCATTGATACATTTCTGTGTTGAGGTCTTTCCCCTGTGTATCCCTGGAATGATCCGTAGGTAATAGAGTTGAGTGCAGTGGGTCCTTCAGTACCATGGGAAGGGGTGTCCCCCCTATCAGTGTGGCATTATATCCTCCTGTGGAATTTGGCAGATGTAATCCACAACTCTCTTAACAAGCCCAGACAGGTGCAGAATGTTCTAGCACTCATCTCCAGAAAGGAGAGTGTAATGGGGCTAAGATCTCACACTTTATTTTTATATAATATATATGATGACTGGAGCCATATCCTCTGCAACCTTCGAACACTGGGGGGCAATCAGTGCAGTATCGCAAAGACTCGGGTCTCATTATCCCTGAAGAGACACTAATGAACTTTGTGGACTGTAGAGGTCGAATTTAGAGGGAATTATACAAAGGCCATCTCCATTTCATAAGCCAAGCCTGGTCAACTGGAGCCAAGTTGTCTGCTAGGACAAGAGACCCTGTAACCTTCCTTTCAAATTCTTAATGTTTGGAACATTATCAATCTCAGGAAGCCAAAGTGGAGAGATGGGAGTCATATACATCATCCTCCCGAGCTGGTGGAACCAGTAATATTGGTTTGTGGATCTGAAAACCTCATTCTGCCCTCTTTCCATCCACCTAGCAGCATATAAAAGGGGCTCTGCCCAGGTTTGAATATCTGGCCCCATCTACATTGTTTCTACTGGAACTTTTAAACTTCTGTACCATTGACTACAAGACTTATTCATCACTTCATACCTATCTTATCGTGGTAAAGTGAATTATCAAGCATCAGTGAAGGAATTCACCCTAGGACTTTGATTCTGGACTCATGCAAAACAACAATTCTTTTCCCTGTGGTCCTTGCCCTGTAAATGTTCCTTCCTTATCCACGTCTGTTATTGTATGATTGAAAAGGAGGCAATGTTCCTAACGACCTCCCACCTTTGTGTGTACAAATAAACTGACCCTCTGAGTTTGCTGTGGGGTTATTAATAGAAATTAGATCACACCAAAACTGTGGGATTGGAAAATACCCCACCACTTATAAAACCAATACACCTTTCTGTTTATGCACGGATGGTGGGAGGAGGAGTCAGCACTGTTCAGATTAAAACCCTCAATAACAAGAGTCTTCTTCGATAGACAATTGATGTGCCAGTTACCTCTGTGGGATAAGTCTCACTTCTCCATCCTCTGGTTGTTGCAGGGGATACCCGGACCTTCCTTTTGAAGCTGGACAAGGAGGTGCGATGCCTTCCTCCTCCTCCTCAGTTGGTTCACGGCTATCAAGAAGGTATCATTGAACACAGGCTACATTATTCAATCCTCCTTCTTGCTAGGGAATGATAGATACAAGGGATTAATGAACAATGGGAAAATATCGTAGACCGCCTACTCATACAGAGAAAGATAGTGTCATGCCCAAAAGCCCTGTCTGTGCTAATAGTTTTCCGCTGATAGTCTTGCAGCTGAGGTGCATACTCATATATCTAGGTGACCACAATGCAAATCCTGATACTCTACCACTATATCCCACAGAACTTTGTAAGAGGTTTGGACATATTATGAGATGTGCAACCTTACCAAAATCACTGTTGCAATTTATTTTCTTTTATGCAGATCAATCTTAACTTGTATTTCAGCAATGATTGGATGCCCTTTGACCTGTGATCCATGGCAGTTGGATAAAGCGCATTGCATGCTTTCACTGATGATCTGCCAATATGCAGTAGGTGTGCTTCCAATAGGGCTGTCCTCATTTACATTCTTAAATACTGATGTACCGTACTTCAATCAATATTAATCCATCACCTTTACTGTGGATGACGGAGCTCTGACAGTTCTGAAGGTCTTTAGTCAGAAAATTAGTTTAATCAAATAAGTTAACAAAAGAAACATCACAAGCTATGAGACAACCTGTACTAAATAATCACTAAATCTCCCAAAGCAAACAATTTCTATTTCATTCTCTAGGATCTGTCACGATTGGTGTTGTCCGGTGCCTCTGTATGATTTGTCAGTTTTATTTTTATCTTTGTTATTTTAGGTTTGACGTCAGATCATTTTGAAGGGGAGGCTAGAAAAAAATATACCTTTTTTCAATAGAAAGAGAGATGTGAATTTATATAGTATGATGGACCAGGGTTTAGAGAGCATCAAAGTATATCATGGAATTCACCTGACCCACAACTTTGGATAGATTTTGGTTATGGGGAGCATAAGGGTCCACTTTACAGGTGTAATGCAACAGAGAACTAAAAGTATTTTTAAGCAAAAACAATGTTTATTCTATGAATCCAGTTAACATTTTGTAAATCCACAGTGAACATCTTACCAACTAGCACCACTGATAACCTCCCAAAAAGGTACGGTACTCTATAGGTAACCCTTAGTAACTTTCCTAACAACATCCATAAGCCAAACACTTTTTAACAAAGATAGTAGGTTTGAATTCTCTGCAGAAACAGCTATCACTTTTGAATTATCGAGTAATCTAAACACCTTGTTTAACATACAGAGAGAGAAACCATACACAACTGCTTGGTTTGAATGCAGCTCTCCAACTGAAAGCAAAACTAAAACACAGAGCCAAAAAGAGCTTCCAGTTCAAAACGAAAGTAAAAAGCAGAATCACATTCCAGCTCCACCCACACAATGACATCACTGCAGCCATTTGATTAAACACACTTCTTAAAGGGACATTCACATGACAATAGCATCTATCCTTCGTTACCTCAGGATGACCCAAAGTGCTTTACAGGCAATTAAGTACATTTGCGGTGTAGTCAATGATGTAACATAGGAAACACCACAGACAATTTGCGTACAGCAATGTTTCACTCACAGCAATGTGATATTGACCAGATAACCTGTTTTTTGTGATGTTAGCTGAGAAATAAACCTCGGCCGAGACACAGGGGATAATACCACTACTTCTTTTCAATGCCAAGGGATCTTCTTGTGAAATGAAAATGAAATGAAAATCGCTTATTGTCACAAGTAGGCTTCAAATGAAGTTACTGTGAAAAGCCCCTAGTCGCCACATTCCGACACCTGTTCGGGGAGGCTGGTACGGGAATTGAGCCCTGCTGCTGGCCTGCCTTAGTCTGCTTTCAAAGCCAGCAATTTAGCCCTATGCTAAACCAGCCCCTGTATTGTATTCATCAGTGAAGGTTAGAGGAGATCTAATAAAATGCATTCAAGATTCTGAGAGTTTTTGATAATTGAATTGGTCAGAAGGCTTAAATTTAAAATCATCACAAAAAGAATGAAGGGACAGGATAGGAGTGTTTTATGAAAAGGATTGTTAAGACATGGAATGCTCTGCAATAAACAATAGTAGAAGCAGTATCTAATAACTTTTCAAAAGGAAAACGACAAAGAACAATTAAAAAGATTTTGAAGGAAATAGGACCAATTGCTAATGCTTTTCTGAGAATCACTACAGAGAAGATAGGCCAGAAAAGATAGAGGGTGGAACTTTCTGGAAAAATGGCAAAGCGTCATTTTCGGCACAAAGGTCGGTGTGATCTGGGTAGTGATCTTGAGCCACTTGGTCAATTTTAATTCCCCCCAAGTGATACGCCGTGTCTGAGTCGCTAGCATTCAATTTACGTCCCCACCCCCACCACCACCCTGCCTTGTGGGATTCAGCTAAGCACTGCAAGCTGCATTTAAATGGTTCCTGACCACTCACTCTTTGTCAAGTCAGCAGAAGGATTACTTGCAGACCTGCACCAAGATTCCCGAACGGGGCCCTGACAAGACTGTTGGATGCAGTGGAGGGCAACCACCTACTGTTATGTTGGGAGGAGGCACCCAAGCTACGTGATCAATCCTGCATGGGCGACAGTGGCAGCAGTAGTTAGTGCCAGCAGTATGACCAGGAGGACGTGGGTTAATTGTCACAAAATGATGAATGACCTCCCACGAACTGCAAGTGTGAATGCCCCCATCTTCCCTTGGCATTGGTCCCTTCCGTCACCCTCGGGATGTCACCATTAACCCATTTGCTGCCGCCCCACACCTGGCCTCCCAGCATCATCCTCAACCCCCCCGGTGCTTAGCAACACAAACCCAGAGATCCACATGCACCCTGTGGAGGAAATACTGGAGTCCATCTTGGGGCCTTCCACTAAGGAGCCTCTGGAAGCTCCAAGCCCTTCTGAATCCCCACTTCCTGAAACCGGCATATCTCAGGGGCAGCAGACAGAATAGGGCGACGTGGTTAAACCAGTGACACCCAAAAGTCGACTGGGTCCCTCTAGGTCCAGGCCCTCCAGATGATGCCCGCCGAGGGGATCTCGTGGTTCAGGGTACAGAAGAGAGCAGGCCGCTTCCACCTCTGATGTGCATTCTGGGGACTCACCTAGACATAGTGGTTGGCCTTGTAAGATTAAGGAGTTATAGGCCTACAGAGTGGGCACGAGTGGCCTCGCAAGATTAACGAGATATAGGTGCACAGAGTTGGCATGGTTGAAGTTAGGGTGTAATCAAAGTATCACTGTCACAACTCACCAAATTAAACTATTTTTGCGCTTCAAAGCCTTAACACCGCTATCTTTGACCCCACTACCACAGAGAAAGGTCACCTCCCCACCTAAACTCAACTCCTCCTACAGACCTCCAAGCAATGTCAACAGTGACACCCAATGAGACCTACAGTGACAGACATCCTGGAATGGCAGCATCAATGCCTTGTCCCTTCTCCCCACTTGGAGCTGTGGGACAAAGGCATGAACCCCCAACCCTCACTCAGACATCAGCACGGGAGTCAGTGTACAGCCAGCCAACAAACTGGAATCAGGAAGAAGCTGTCTGAGGAGCTTCACAGCTTTCCTCACAGTGACTCGCCATCACCTTCCTGCATTGACCAGCGACTCCAGCATACGAACAACCCAGGCCAATCACCCTGTTCAGGTGCCAATGAGCCCTCTTCTGGGGGTGTGGGTAGGGGAGGGGGCGTGGAGGAGTGATTTGGGGGGGTGGAGTTGTGGAGCAGCCGGACAACGAGCCTCCTAATGAGTGAATCTGGAGGTGATGAGATCATCCCTGGTCCTCCTGCCCTGATGCCCCCTGGCCGCCTGACCTTCCTCTGGGTCCTCCCTGGGCTCTCACTGCTGGTCCTCCTCCTCATCAGAGGAGGTGACATGTTCCTCCTCACCCAGTGCCAGCATGTTGCCCCACTGCTGCGCCAAGTTGTGAAAGCATAGCGCACCACAACAATGTGGGAGACCCTCTGGAGCTGTACTGGAGTGCAGCTCTGTACTGGTTGAGACAGCGGAACGTATCTTCAGGACCCAAATGCACCACTCTATTGCTGACCGGGTGGCAGTGTGTGCCCCGTTATACCGGGAATCTGCACTGGTCTGAGACCTCCACATTGATGTCATAAGCTAGGACCTCAGTGGGCACCCTTTGCCCCCCATGAGCCATACTGGCAGTCTGGGGCAGTCCTTGAAGACTGGGGATGTGTGAGTAGCCCAGTATGAAGTTGTCATGCACACTCCCAGGGAAGCATGCACAGAATGCATAATGGTCATGCGGTGGTCGCAGACAAGTTGCACATTCAGGGAGTGGAACCCTTTATGATTGACAAAGAGCACACTCTGATGCCCAGGTGCTCTCAGGGCCACTTGTGTCTGATCAATGATTCCTTGGACCTGCGGCAGTAGATGCAATGGAAGCAAATCCAGCGGCCTGTCATCTTGAAGGGCATGGTAGAAAACAAAGTTCTTTTTAATTTAAAATACTCAATTTTCTTTCCAATTAAGGGGCAATTTAGCATGGCCAATCCCTGCACTCTTGGGTTGTGGGTGTGAGACCCACACAGACACGGGGTGAATATGGAAAATCCACATGGACAATGACCCGGGGCTGGGATCGAACCCGGATCCTCTGCGTCGTGAGGCAGCAGTGCTCACCACTGTGCCACCGTGCTGCCCAGGTCGAGGTCAAAGTTAATGTACTCAGAGGCTCGGGCATTCAGAGTATCTGTGGCCTCTTGGATGTACTTGTGGGCTGATGATTGCGAGATCGGTAATCTGAGAGGGATGAGAGAAAGAGAAAAAGACAGTCAATAGGTGATCCATCCTGTTAACCTCAACCCCTCCCAACACCCCTCAACCTCCTGACCATCCAACACCACCTCTGGTGATCAGCGCTACCTCAATTCTCTGCTGTCCATCACACTTCATCGCTTGACCAGCTGTGGTGAATGTGATTCACACCGGATTATAATCTGTATATACCCGTGTCTGTATTGTAAGTGCAGTTGCACTACCTGTCCTCCAGGGGGAGTAGCTCTGGGAATGCTCGAGTTGTACGGGGCTTCTCCCTTGGCTCTACCCAGGACTCCTACCCCGGAAGCTGCTGTATAAAGATCAGTGCCACATGGTCAGCCGGCCAGTTCACCGAAAGTTCAATGGCTAATAGGCTGGCTCTGTTGTGAGTATATTAAAACCGCTATTCTAATCCTACAAGCATGTGTCCGTAGAATTGTTGGTTCCAACAATTTAATATACTCAGGAAACAGTCGAAGAAATCATGGAAGCAGCCCTCAAGCCCGGACGCCTAGAACTCGACCCAGAGGATGCAGAGGCTAAGGAAATATTTTCCCACTGGCTGAGATGTTTTAAAGCCTACCTGGCAGAAGCCAGCACCGCCGGAACAATGGAGGAACAAAAACTCAGCCCACTGCACGTGAGGGTAAGCCACAGAATATCCACACAGCTGAATCCGGCTGGTTCTTACACCGCAGCGCTGGCAATATTGGACGAAATGTACGTTAGGCCCATTAACGAGGTTTATGCACGCCACGTGTTTACGACCCGCCGTCAGCGGCCTACAGAAACGCTAGCCGAGTTTGTAAAGGAATTGAACAATCTTTCCAATGACTGTAATTATCAAGCCGTTACCGCGGCTGAACATAGGGAGCTTGCTGTGCGGGACGTTTTCGTGGCGGGCCTTAGGTCTAACTATGTGCGCCAAAGACTGCTAGAAAAGGGGGCCCAGGACTTAGACACTACTGTGGAGGCTGCTACCACTATGGAAGTTTCCTTCCGCAGCCTCACCTTGTTTCCCGCGGACCCTGCGACCTCATCGTGGACCCCCGACCAACAGTCCCCCCAAGCCTGTGCCGCACGGCCCCCCAGCTACCGCGCTGCCAAAGCCAGTTACTCTGCTGCCCCAGCCAGTTACTCTGCTGCCCCAGCCAGCTACGCGGCTGCTCCAGCCTGCCATTTCTGTGGCCAAAGCCAGCACCCGCGGCAGCACTGCCCGGCCCGTAACGCGACCTGCAGCAGCTGCGGGCGAAAAGGACACTATGCCAGAGTGTGTCTGGCGAAGAAAGCCCAAGCCTCTAACCCTCCCACGGCTCAAAGCACTCGTTCCCTGAATTCACAGGCCTGCACGCCCCGAATTGCTGCAGCCTGTATGCCGACTCCGCCCCCACCCGACATGTGCGACTCATGCGGGCGGCCATCTTGGCAATCCTCCTCCATGCGGCCGGCCATGTGTGACTCATGGGGGCGGCCATCTTGGGATCCATCCCCTTCAAACTCTGAAACTCACCTCGACGACTACGAACTCAGAGGGCAGTCATCACGGGGCCACTCCAGCACAGCTGATCAAGCCGCCGACTACCCGCAACTCAGCGCAGTCTCCCTGGATCAATCCCGCCCAAAGCACCTACGAAGTTCGATGACGGAGGTCCAGATCAACGGGTACAGCACGCCATGCCTCTTTGACTCCAGGAGCACCGAGAGCTTTATACATCCAGAGCTGGCAAGACGCTGTTCGCTTTCTATTTTTCCGGTGAGTCAAACTATCGCCCTCCCTTCGGGCTCCCACTCAGTCCAAATCCAAGGATGCACCGTTGCTACACTCACAATTCGAGGCGCTAGTTATTCTAAATTTAAATTTATGTCCTGCCCGACCTCTGCGCGCCACTCTTATTAGGCCTGGATTTCCAGTGCAACCTCAAGAGCCTCACCCTCAGCTTCGGCGGGCCCCTGCCCTCACTCACTATCTGCAGCCTAGCCACGCTGCGCATCTCCCCCCCTCCTCTCTTCGCCAATCTCACTCCAGATTGCAAGCCAGTAGCTACTCGCAGCAGGCGATACAGCCTACAGGATAGGGTCTTTATCCGATCGGAGGTCCGACGGCTGCTCAGTGAGGGGATCATAGAGGCCAGTAATAGTCCCTGGAGAGCTCACGTGGTGGTCGTCAAGACCGGGGAAAAATTTTGCATGGTCGTCGACTATAGCCAGACCATAAATTGCTTTACGCTCCTAGACGCGTATCCCCTCCCCAGAATTGCAGACATGGTTAATCAGATCGCCCAATATCGGCTATTTTCCACGGTGGATCTGAAGTCTGCATACCACCAGCTCCCAATCCGCCCGGAGGACTGCCACTACACGGCATTCGAAGCCGATGGCCGCCTCTTCCATTTCCTCCGGGTCCCTTTCGGCGTCACTAACGGGGTTTCGGTGTTCAAACGAGCAATGGACCGAATGGTAGACCAGTACGGGCTGCGGGCCATGTTTCCGTATCTGGACAATGTTACCATCTGCGGCTATGACCAGCAGGACCACAACGCCAACCTCCACCGTTTTCTCCAAACGGCACAGAAATTAAATCTCACTTATAACAAGGAGAAATGCGTTTTCCGCACAAACAGACTGGCCATCCTCGGCTATGTCGTGGAGAACGGAGTCCTGGGCCCAGACCCGGACCGCATGCGCTCTTAGAACTCCCCCTCCCTCATTGCCCCAAGGCCCTCAAACGGTGCTTGGGGTTCTTCTCATACTACGCCCAGTGGGTCCCCCAATATGCGGACAAAGCCCGCCCACTCTTTAAGGCCACATGGTTTCCCCTGTCAGCTGAGGCGCGCCAGGCCTTCAGCTGCATCAAGGAGGATATCGCCAAAGCAGCCATGCGGGCGGTGGATGAATCCACTCCCTTTCAGGTTGAGAGCGACGCCTCAGAGGTAGCTCTAGCAGCCACTTTAAATCAGGCAGGGAGGCCCGTTGCATTTTTCTCCCGTACCCTATCCGCTTCAGAACTCCGACACTTCTCAGTCGAGAAGGAAGCACAAGCCATCGTGGAGGCTGTTCGTCACTGGAGGCACTACCTCGCAGGTAGGAGGTTCACCCTCATCACCGACCAACGATCGGTTGCCTTTATGTTTGACAACTCGCAAAGGGGCAAAATAAAAAATGATAAAATCCTTCGGTGGAGGATCGAACTCTCCACCTATAGTTACGATATTAAATATCGACCGGGGAAGCTCAATGAGCCCTCGGATGCCCTATCCCGCGGGACATGCGCCAGCGCGCAGATCAGCCGTCTGAAAGCCATCCACGTTGACCTCTGCCATCCAGGGGTCACCCGGCTCGCCCACTACATCAGAGCCCGAAACCTGCCTTTCTCCAACGAGGAAGTAAAAGCGGTCACCAGGGACTGCCTGATCTGTGCAGAGTGCAAACCGCACTTCTATAGACCAGACAGGGCCCACCTGGTCAAGGCTTCTTGGCCCTTTGAATGCCTTGCGATCGATTTCAAAGGGCAACTCCCCTCCACTAACAAGAACATTTATTTCCTCAACATCATCGACGAGTTCTCCCGATTCCCTTTTGCCATTCCATGCCCTGATCTGACCTCCCACACAGTCATTAAGGCCCTGCATAGTGTCTTCACCCTGTTCGGTTTCCCCAGCTACGTGCACAGCGACCGGGGTTCATCCTTTATGAGCGACGAGCTGCGTCAGTACCTGCTCGACAAGGGCATCGCCTCGAGCAGGACTACCAGTTACAACCCCAGGGGGAACGGGCAGGTAGAGAGGGAGAACGCGACGGTCTGGAAGACCGTCCTACTGACCCTCCGGTCTAGAAAACTCCAAGTCTCCCAATGGCAAGAAGTCCTCCCAGATGCGCTCCACGCAATCAGATCCCTCCTCTGTACAGCTACAAATCAAACCCCTCACGAGCGACTCTTCATTTTTTCTAGGGGCTCTACCACGGGGGTCTCACTTCCGGCGTGGCTGAGGACAACAGGCCCGGTTCTCCTGAGGAAGCACGTCAGGGGGCACAAAACTGACCCCCTTGTTGAAAAGGTGCGCCTCCTCCATTCCAATCCCCAGTACGCATTTGTGGAGTTCCCGGACGATCGCCAGGACACAGTATCCCTTCGGGACCTGGCACCCGCTGGATCCAGCCCCCCCTACCCCCGCTGAGGAACTCCTTACCCCGTTCCCTATGCTGCCGCCCCCTCGCGCCCCCGATTCCGCAAGCTCACCCCACCGGTTCCACGCGCCAGAACCAGCCCGCCCCCAGCGCCCCCAGTCTCCGGTCGAGCCAGAGGTGTATAAAGTCCGGACGAGACCCGTCCCGGAGTCTGCCATCGTACCCCAGCTCTCAACACCCACACAGCCACCGCAAGAGGCTGCAACCCCGGTGCTCCGCAGATCGAAAAGAACAATTCATCTACCGGACAGACTAACTCTGTGAGCCACCACCCCCGCTGGACTCGATTTTTTTCACAGGGGGTGAATGTGGTGAATGTGATTCACACCGGATTATAATCTGTATATACATGTGTCTGTATTGTAAGTGCAGTTGCACTACCTGTCCTCCAGGGGGAGTAGCTCTGGGAATGCTCGGGCTGTACGGAGCTTCTCTCTTGGCTCTGCCCAGGACTCCTCCCCCGGAAGCTGCTGTATAAAGATCAGTGCCACATGGTCAGCCGGCCAGTTCACCGAAAGTTCAATGGCTAATAGGCTGGCTCTGTTGTGAGTATATTAAAACCGCTATTCTAATCCTACAAGCACGTGTCCGTAGAATTGTTGGTTCCAACACCAGCCAACTGCACTTGCCCTTTCAGAGCTGCCTATGGTTGTTCCCTCCCTTAATATCAGCAGCAGTGGGGTTCATCATGTGTTGGACAAATTAATACCCATGTGAATCTTTTTTATAAATGTTTTTATTGGGTTTTTTTTGAGCAAGGTATAATTACCGTTATGTACACAGAATAAGAAACACATATATATATACACACATTTAGAGGAGAAGGGCACACCCCAACATAAAAAAAAATATAATAACATATGCAATGGAATAACTGGTGGGGTATTGTGCACCAGCTCAACAGCGGCATCTCTGTACATCTGGCAAAATTACCCACCCCACAGGAGTAGGCGACTGCCTGCGGGGGGGGGGGGGGGGGGGGGCAAGCACACGTTTGGGTGCCGGGGAGAAAATCACATTGTGCGATATTTGGCTGTGCTGTGTGCTGCTGTCGCCCGCCCTTCCCGGACGGGTCTCATTGCCGTCCCACGCTCGCCCCCGCATCTGCCGCTCCTCCATCTCCAGTTTCCTCGTTCCCCGCTCCTGGAGATGTCATGCACATTTTGGCATCCCGTGTCCTCCCTTCGGCTCCCGCTTCCCTGCACCCCCCCCCTCCACGGTTCACCTCACTCTCTCCTGGTTTAGCTGTCTTCCCCCCTCCACCCCCCCCCCCCCCGTGGTTCGCCCCTCCCTCCTCAGGTTCCTCCGCCTCCGGGAAGAACCTCCGGGAAGAACCTATTCATACGGGTTCTTGTTAAGTGGGCTCTATGTACCACTTTTAGTTGCGTCAGGCTGAGCCTTGCGCACGTGGCGGTGGAGTTGACCCTATTTAGTGCCTCACTCCAGAGTCCCCACCCTATCTCAATCCCCAGGTCCACCTCCCATTTCTTGTTGCATCCAGTACGGTGTCGGCCCTTTCTATCAGTCGGTCATACATGTCGTTACAGTTCCCTTTATCTAGGATGCTTGCTTCCAGTAGGTCTTCCAGTAGTGTCTGTCGTGGCGGTTGTGGGTACGTCCTTGTCTCCTTTCGTAAGAAGTTTTTGAGCTGCAGATACCGTAGCTCGTTCCCCCTGGCTAGCCGAAATTTCTCTGTCAGTTCGTCCAGTGTTGCGATCCTGCCGTCCGTGTATAGATCCCTGACTGTCAGTGTCCCTCCGTCCTGCCTCCACCTTTTGAAGGTGGCGTCAGTCAGTGCTGGTGTGAACCTATGGTTGTTGCAGATGGGAGCCTTGTCCGACATTTTGGTCAGGCCAAATTGCTGCGGCAGCTGGTTCCAGGATTGGGGGGTGGCTGTCACCATTGGGCTGCTGGAGTGTTTTTTGGGTGGGGATGGGAGTGCTGCCGTGGCGGGTACGGAGGGAGGTCCCCACGCAGGAGGCCTCCTCCGCGCGCACCCACTCGGCCTCTGATGCCCATGTGAATCCTGAGGGCTGTTGGATTCCCCCAACTCGGGTGGTTGCAGTTGCAAGACTCAACACTATTCCTCCAGATGCCCTGCACCCAACCTTCATCCCTTGGCAGCTGGCATTGGTGAGGGTGAAACAATGAGGGCATTTATTTGGATGAGCAAGACTCTGAGGGATATTAGAGGGCAGAACTACTCTCTGAGGCAGGGAAAGGCTGCACTAATAGGTACAGCTCATACTCAGGCTTCGTCGTCCAGTTTTCCAACTGCTGTCATGATGTAAGACTATGCCATTCCTGGGCAGCCACTGCATTATCTTTGAGCGAGTGTGCAGCGGCGCCTGCCACACAACGCACCTCCCCCCCCCCCCCCCCCACTAACCCCCTCACCCCACCCTGATCATCACTGTCCTTCTACCCTCTCTCAGTCACATCCAGCCAGCTATTTAGGCTGGCAACCTTCCATCTCATCACTCCCTTTCCTCTGGTTCATGAGCCCCGCTCCCCCAGTCCATCCAGACACTAGGCCATTGACAACTGCTATCTGAGTTCATTCTCACTTCTCTGGGACACAGGCTGAAGATTCTTTACTGGCAGTGAAATGGTTTTCAGACAAAAAATGTTGTTCTGTATTTTCTGAGGGCACCCAGCAGCTCTGTAAACAAGAGCCTTTCACTCACTCTGGCCTTTGGAGTGCTCTGTAAACAAGAGCCCTTCACTCACTCTGGGCTGTTAACTGCTTTTAAACTGGGTTGCAGAATTGCTCAGAGCTGCGAGGGTTTTTTAAAACAGACACACAGCAGGCTTAATAGCAACACAGGACAACAAAAACTCCACGCTCGACCCTCCAAAACCCCAGCATCCTTGAATGATCCCCCCCTCCACATCTGTCCAGCGGTCACTTTCCCCTTATGTACCATACATGGTGGAGAGCGCTACTGACCTCCTTTTCTCCTCTCAGAGTCCATGGTGCCTGGTCCACCTTTGTATAGAGCAGTAGTAGTTCACACCCGTAAGACAAGCACTGGTGGACAGGTAGATTCAGTGAGGCTGGAACATCTGCCTTTAAACTTGTTAATTACATTCAAATAGATTCAAATGCTCTCAGATCAGGTTCTCGCCCTTTTAGGGGGGTGAATCTGATTATATCAGTGGGGAGGGCCCAGGAAGATTGCATTCGGAATTCTCACCAGCACAAATCCCATTTTTGGCCACTCATGAGATACAGAAGCCATTATGGGATTTGCGTCCATGGCGAATGAGCCCAGAAAATCACGGCCAGAATGTCTCCTTTTGTACTGTAAGATTCAGTCGTTCTTTAATTATATTAAGATGTTAATAAACTATTTCCAACATATCCATTTAAAGGTCCACAATGTTACAAAATATGAATTTATTTTGATGCATCCATGTAAATAGAACCTCAAACTCTTAAAATGTCCCATTAGTTTAAATATTCTGATACAAATTATCTGCAGTGTCATAGATTTCATGACTGCCCTGACAAGATGTTTAACATAACTCATACGTGGGTAGAGTTGAGGAGGGGAAATTCCATCCACCTTGAGTCATTTCAGCAGCATTGGTGAGACTTACATCTCACTGGAAAGGAAATTGACAATTTTTAAAAATCGCACAGTAATTAGATCAGATAGACATGTTATACATTAATGTTAAGTGAAACAATATGTAGGTCTAGAGTACATTTGCAGTTGAATTATGGAACTGCCTAATTGCCTGTACGGTGTTGAAGAGACACACATCCATCCTACAAGTTGCCTTCACATCTATTTAAATTCAGCTAGAAAATAAAAAGGACTAATTTTGTCTTTGAGTAAAATCTATAAATTTTCCAATTAGTTGTTTAATTGTTTCATATTAATCCAATTCACTCAGCTGGTAAAAAAGAACCATATTAAATCTGTTTTATATATAGAGCTTTATGAAGCATCACTGGTTTTGCCGACGTGAGATGTTTGCAGAGGAAATCCAACAAAGTTGGTTAAATTGATCAAAATTGCACCGGGCAGCAATGTTAATTTACTGTTCAATATTCTTTTTATCTTACAGATGTGATCAAAGTAGAACAGAGAACAGATTTGGACCCAATGCAACAAAAATACATTTTTGAAACATACCAAAATCATTTTTAATCTATTTGTTTCCCATATAATGATGTTTAGCAGTTGAAATTTTTTCAAACCAATACTAAATGAATGCACACTGATGGTTTTACATTTTTATAGAAGACATCGGGCAATATTGAGCTGGCTGGGGCTCTCTTTCCTGGAAGAGCGGACCATCTGATATTTATTTTTAAAATTGGGAAGCGATTTGATGGCATGGATGAACAGAACAAGAGGGCATAATTGTAAAATTGCTGCTAACAAATCAAAGCGTTTGGATGAATTTCTTTACTAAGCAAATGTTGAAAATGTGGAACTCAATGCCTCATGAAACGGTTGAAGCATTGATATATTTAAAGGAAGGCTTGAAGCATACACTGGGGAGAGGGAACTGTGGGGTTTTAGGATAAGGATCCAAAGACATAATTAGTGTGGGAGGATTGTAAACACTGCCATTACCAGTTAACCCAAATGGCTTGTTTCCATGCTGTTGATTCTATGTAATCCAATGTAACATCACATCCTGTTCATAACAGTTGGTTAAACTGAAATCCTGCTGACGGTAGGGTAGCCCACTGGGATGCTGACTTTAAAAAAATCTTCTCAGGTCATTAAATCCAGCATTCTGTCAGACTAGCAATTGGCTGACCATATATTAGGATAGAAAAATAAAGTTTAAATCAAAACAGTCATAATTGAATATAATGGGTTACACAAAGGCTTTCTCAACTCTCTTGTGCCAAATATTTGTCCAAGAGCCTAAGTGCTCACAATTTGTTCATCGTTACCTCATTCAAATGAAGCTCCAGCAACAAACTCAATCTAAACATATCAGTAGTTTGCTAAGATTAAATTAGCTTTAGTAACCTGACTGACATGAGTCACAGCCTGAGCTTCAAAGAAAGGCATTTTAAATTAATTTATTTCAGTGCTGAACACTGTACTGAGACTTTTCAGCAACTTTTGTAATGTAAACATTTTAAAATTACAGTTCAAAGACTTTGTATCCATTTTGTAAGGCATTAACAATCCAGACTTCCTCGTGATTTTAAAAGAACTGAATGCAAATGTAGTGAAATAAAATAACACAATAGCAGTATTATTTGTGTGACATATATATTAACATATTTGTTAAGGAGCTCTAAAGTACCTGGCAGGACAAGAGGGAAAGATATCTTATTCTGTATAATTAACATGTTTTTGCATACAGAGAAGTCCTAGAAATCCTCAGTGGCTCAAAAACATATATTAATAAAGGGTTTGCAGTGGTGTCGTGGTAAGATATAATTTGGCAAATTTTCAAAATGACTGACTCACACATAATGAGACATGCCAGCCAAACAATGCAGAAGAAAACAAGGGCATAAGATGCAGCTGAACAAATACAACTGAAATTGTTGTTTGATGCTAGTGCTGCCATCCTGTACCACGCATAAAGGTTAAATTGTGAACGTTGGTAATATTTTCGATCTGACTCAAGAATACACTGGAAGAGGTAAAGGCAGAACATTTCATATTTTGATTTAACATCAAATTATTATTTCTTATATTTTAAATCGTTGTCCAGAAGCGGAATTTTCCAAAAACAATTCTAGAATACCAGACTATTCTCAATAAAATATTTAACATGAGTACAGGAGTGTAAAAGTACATTTCAATTTACTGGAAGTATTAATATTTAAACAAATTTTACTGACATAAATAACATAATTCTCACTGCTGAGGAAACCAAACTCTATCTATATCTCTTCATGCAGCTCAATTCCTGTTAAGTAGTATGGTTTAGTTGCATTTCTGAGAAACTCTCCAACCTTGTTTCCTTCCTATTTCTGCTTGAACAGTTTGCCCATTCCCTCAGTTGACTTCAGCACCCCAATGCTGGTACTCAGAGATTCCTTATCAAAATAGATGTCATAGAATGACAAGAATTGACTTCAAACGCTTGAGTTTTATGTCAAAATAAAAGGTGAAGCCTCTACTCTTGTGTATCACAATTTAGGGAACAAAGCCATTTTGTAAGATAAGCACACAGTTTAAAAAGAAATGTGGAACATGAATCTTGCCACTTAACAGCCTAAACCGGAATGTTGTCCAGGTTTTGCTACATGTGGGCATGTACTGCTTCATTCTCAGAGGGTTTGCGAATGGAATTGAGCATTGTGCCGTCAATTGTGAAAATCTCCGGGCGCGATTCTCCGCACCCGCGGAAAATCGTAAAACCGTCGTAAAAATCGGGAGCGTTTTACGATGGTCGCGAAGGCTTCATTTCCCGACGGATTCACTTCCGGGAAATGGGCTAGTAGCGCGGCCGCGTCAATTACGTGCGTGATGATGACGGAACGCGGCGACGACACGATCACGGCCACGTGACGCCGCCCGACGCCGTAAAAAGGCGCGGGCGACCACAGAATCTGTCAGGCAGGATGTCGGAGCCGAGGAGAGCTGCTCCTCGCTTTGTTGATGCGGACGTCGAGGCGCTGCTCGATGCCGTGGAGCAGAGGAGGGGCATCATCCGCCCGCGGAGAGGGCATCGCCAACCTGCCAGCACGGTACGCCAGGCCTGGCGTGACGTGGCTGCTGCCGTCAGTGCTGTGGGGCAGACCCCTCGCTCAGCTGAGCAATGTAGGAAGAAGCTACACGACCTCACCAGGGCTGCCAGGGTAAGTGCCATGAGGGTGCCCCCTAGTCACAACCATCCCTCCCCCTTAACTTAAGCACCCCCCCCCCCCCCCCCCCCCCCCCCCGGCACGGGAGGGGGGAGGGGGATTGGGGCAGAGTTACTTGAGAATGGTTCACAAAGTTGTCGCAGACCCAGCGCTCTGGCCCCGAGGAGAGATGCAATCGTCTTATGACAACTTGACCCCCCCAAACTGTGCCAGTATCTGAACGGACTGCTGATACCTTCCGTTTTGTAATGATCTACCTATGTTCCCTCCCCCAACAGGCCAAGTCCGCTCACAACCACCATGAGCGGCACAAGACTGGAGGGGGTTCGCCCAACCTGCACCCCCTCAGCACCTTTGAACAGAGGGCCCAGGACCTTGTTGGGGGGGGTCTGCCACCCGCGATATCGCGCTATGCGAGGTTGGCGGAACTGCAGCAAGTGAGACAACCCTCCCTGACAAACACTCACCCCGCCCCCATCCTCTGTCCCTTCACACACCCTGCCCACTGGGACACCTCCCCCATCCTCTGTCCCTTCACACACCCTGCCCACTGGGACACCTCCCCCATCCTCTGTCCCTTCACACACCCTGCCCACTGGGACACCTCCCCCATCCTCTGTCCCTTCACACACCCTGCCCACTGGGACCGTCCAGCGGCCTGTCGAGCAAATCTAAATAACCTGTCTCATTCTCTTCCCTAGGACGTGATGCCGAACGACCAGGGCCGTCTGCCTCCAGACGGAGACAGGAATCTGCCGCCACCTCACCCGGGGCCTCACAACAGAGGGTGCCCGATCAGCGGGCAGCCCCATCCGCCCCAACCCAATCTGCGGACCAGGACGCACAGAGGGTTCGAAGTCCACAACCACCAGAAATGGCCAGGGACAACCCTCCTGACGCTGAGCAGCCCCACGCCCTGGAGGAGGCCCTAAACATTGAGAGCATCGGGCTTGCGGCACTGCTTTCTCCCACCACATCCATCATCCCAGAGACACACACCCCGGCGGGCCTATTTAGTGATGAGTCTCCTGGGGCACAGTCTGGTTGGCACATCACAGCTGAGCAGGTACAGCAGGTGGAGGTCGGAGCAACAGAGGGCCCGGACTTGCGGAGAACAGACCAGGCCCAGGATGCAGCTGGCTCCCAGATGTTTTCTGAGTTCCTGGAGTTTATCAACCCACCCGCACAGCCGATGCCTCAAGAAACCCAGGGAAACAATGACGGGAGGAGGGCTGCCTTCCTGGCTCTGCAGACGCTGTTAGAGGAGTCGAACCGCGTCCAAGAGCAGGGAGTGGTGCCGCTCATGGCAGAGACCCAGTCCGACACCGCACGGGTGGCATCCGCGGTGGAGGCAATGGGTCAGGTTATGCAAGACGTTGGGGTTAATGTGCATGCGTCATCCTCGGCCCTGGACAGGGTTGCCCTCTCACAGGCAGCAATGTGCCAGAGCCAAAACGACATTGCCGGCGCCCTGCGGGCCATGGCCGAGTCTCAGCAGGTCATGGCCCAGTCGCAGCACGCCATGGCACAGTCCCAGCAGTCGATAGCACAGTCCAAGCAGTCGGTCGCGGAGACCATCAACCGCCTGACACATGTGCTTGATGGCGTCGTGCACACACAGGTTGAGGTCGCACAGTCCCTGGCGGGAATGTCTAACTCCCTGGACTCCGTCTCTGCAAACCTTCGGATCCTGGTGGATACCGTTGCAGGCCTCCAGGACTGGCAGCGCCAGGTGTCGGTGGTGCGACGGGGCACCTCCCCGCTCGCACCTCTGTCCCAAAGTGAGGCCCGGGGGCCACCGGGCTCCCCGAGGGAGGAGGAGGTTTCGGGGTCCGTCCCATTAAGGCCATCACGGGACGTCCCGGAATTCTCGGCCTCCCCCCGTCCCATCCCTGGTGCATCGGGTGGGCAGCAGGCAGAGCAGGGTGGCACAATGTCACCCGAGACGCCCGCAGAGCAGCCTGGCCCATCAAGGCCGGGTCGCCCCAGGAAACGCTTAGCCAAGGAGAAACGAGTCGAGGGGGGCGATTCACAGCAATCCTCCTCCACTCCTGCTGTATCATCTGGGGAGTCACTTAGACGTAGTGGTAGGGCCCGTAAGACAACTGAGATAGACACTGAGTAAGTTGGCACGGGTGAAGGGCACAGTTTAGTTGTAGGGGCTAGGGCACCTGTAAATAATTGTTAACATTAAACGCACTGTTCCACCTTACTTGTAATACCGTGTGATTGTTCCACAGCCACAGGAATCGTGATGGTGACCGAGTGTCGCTGGGGTTGACGGGTGGTGAAACCTCGGTGCCGGGTGTACAGTCCCTGCCCCTACCCCCTCCCACAGCTAGCCCACGCGGGCACGTGATGGAGTGTCAGTGACGAACTCAGCGGCCACCAAGGTGGATGGTTCAGCTATTGCCATGGGTCAGACTCTCTCTAACGATTCTGAGCTCACAGCTCTTCGCAGAGCGGGCTGTCATCATTCCACATGGCACTGATCACACCCGCTGACACAGCCATCAATGTTGTGCCATACCGTCTGGACCCAGTGATAAGCGTGATGTCGAAGTGGAGCAGTGTACACTGAGAGGGGGGGGGGTTGTGGTGGTGGCAGTTGTGTGGTGACCCTCTGCATGACTAGCGATGCAGGTGGTGGTTTGGTGTTCATCGGGGACGTCACATGCGATGCGTGAACCGTGCTGCCACCAGGGCGTCGCGTGCCCGCCGTCCTTGCCGGGTCCATCGTGCCGCCTCCTGGACATCACCAGCACCTGGGTCGTGTCTGCGTTCTGCGCCCGCCACTCCGCCAGCCTCCTCCTCCTCCTCCTCCTCCTCCCTCGCCTCCTCCTCCTCCTCCTCCTCCTCCTCCTCCTCCTCTGTGCTGGCACCACTGCCACTATCTTCTCCCTCCGCCTCCTGCAGCAGGTCATCTCCCCTCTGCATCGCGATGTTGTGCAGTGCACAGCAGACCACTACAATGCGAGCGACCCTGTCGGCCTGGTACTGCAGGGACCCTCCGGAGCGGTCCAGGTACCTGAATCTCATCTTCAGGTGGCCAAGGCAGCGCTCCACCACACCCCTGGTTGCTGCATGGGCCTCGTTGTAACGTGTTTCCGCATTGGTCTGAGGCCTCCGTATAGGCGTCATCAGCCAAGACCTCAGCGGATAACCCCTGTCGCCTAGCAACCAGCCCCTCAGCCGGGGGGGGACGTCCCTCAAACATCGCAGGGATGAACGACTGCGCCAGTATGTAGGAGTCATGCACACTCCCTGGGAACCTTGCACAGACGTTCATGATCCTCATGTGGGGGTCGCATACCACCTGGACATTAATGGAGTATGTCCCCCTTCTGTTTGTGAACACTTCCTTGTCCCCTGCAGGCGGGCGCATGGGGACGTGAAGTTAAAACTCACCACTATTCTTAGAATTCCCCCTATACCAAAAAAGGTTGATATTCTAAATGGTGAACAGGGATTCTCCCTCCCTGACTCCAGTGCAGGCTTCTGTGGGTGCTATTCAGGTCAAACTATCTTTTCAAGTTATCCCCCGGTATAACCCATACCTTCACCGAAGAATTTTACCTACTTACCCCTTAATAGCATCGATGTCCTGGGTCCTGCGTTATTAAGGAAGTGAAGTAAGCTAATAACCACTTTTTCAGGTTAAGTTATTTTTATTATTATATTTTTTCTTTTAAAAGCTGCAAACACTTTCTTTACAGAAAGGAAAAAAGATCTTGCTTCTGGCTGCTTCAGGCCCACCTTGGCAATCGATCTTCTTAAAATCTGGTCTTCTTGAGTTGTATTCGCTGGTGAACTCGGTTGCTGTGTCCTGTTCTTCCCATGCACCGAGCTGTGAGAGCTGGCTCTGCTAGCTATCTCTAAGCTGACTCTGACTTCTGTTTAAATTCTAGTCTTCCTTAGATGTATAACTGTTTAAACTCGGCTGCTTGCCTTGTCTTTCCCATGACCGAGCTCTCTCTCTCTCTCTCTCTCTGAGTTCTCCTCCCCTTCTCTCCTGTTGCTGGTTTCTCCTGTCCTCTGTTCTCTGCTGCTGCTCCCTGGGTTTATATTCTCTTTCTGAGAGTTATTAAGTTTTAACGACTTTATTGTAAATGGGCTTGTTTCACTTTGATAGTTTAAAAGTATCTTTGATGTAAACATCTTACTACAACTAATTATTCATTTTGGGCATATCGTCTCCTCTCAGATCTGATTAAAAAATGCTTTGGTTTCAATAGTTAACTTTTATTTCTGTAATTTCGAATCGTTTAATTTTCCAATTGTCCCCAGCTCATAACTTTGCCTTTGATTTTGACTTACATGATGTTTCTCGTAGACAGGTCGTCTCCAATTTTCTTTTAATTGTCCTGATGTTCATAGAATTTTACACTTTAAAATTGACACCAAATTTGACTGAGTATCTTCCATCCTTTCCAGCTGTTTACTAAGAGAGTTTATTTCAATTAAGGTGTGAAACTTTGCTTTTAGCGGTATGCTAAAATTTAACTTGGTTATGACTTGAAAGACTTGCCTGTTTTAAACATTCGTCACTTAATGCAATTGAAACTCTCATCCATGCTTTTTCAGATGCTTCCTGAGATAGTTACATTCCATGAAGGTGTGAGCCATTGTTTTAGCTTACCACATGAGACTGGTGTGTTTGATTAGCCTGCTTGTGAGCAAGAATCTGCATTTTACAACCCTGCTCTTTGAAGCTGCTATGAAACTTTTGTGGGATCTTTCCCTGTACCCTCTCAAACCAGATATTGCCAGACTTCCATGTTTCAAATGACACATTTTTCTGTATTTTCAAGAACAGACGTGAACACAGTCGATTGACCCCTGAACCCTCGGTATCCCGGCCACACTGGCAAATCCACGAGCTCGTGAGTCTTGACTTGCTTGGTCCTCGGGAAAGGTGCAGCAAGACCCCAAGATTCACAGATGCTGAGCTTGAGACCCTCCGGAATGCGTTGGAGGAGAGGCAGGCTACCATGTATGCCGGCCAAGGTAGGAGGCTGCCACCCGTTTGCTGTGCCTGGGCGCAGGTGGCAGAGGCGGTAAGCGCCATGAGCAACACCGTCCGGACCGGCCTGCAGTGCCATAAAAGACTGCACGGGCTCCTCAGGGTGGCCAGGGTGAATAGGCAGCACTGTGCCTTTTGTGATGCAGGACAAGGCCAGCCTCGCGGGTTCAATTCCCGTACCAGCTTACCTGAACAGACGCTGGAATGTGGCAACGAGGGGCTTTTCACAGTAACTTCATACTTGTGACAATAAAAGGTTATTATTATTTCATGCTGGCATCCATACCGGCTGCCATGACCGGGTACCCTGGCCACTGAGGCCACAAGCTACCCACTCCCTGGGCTACAAGTGTCAGCCTGTCTAACATTGCCATTTTCTGTCCCCCCCCCCCCCCCCCCCCCCCCCCCCCCCCCGCCCAACAGGGGAAGGCTGCCCATAACCACCGGAATCAGGAGAAAACTGTTGGGGAACTGCCGGACCTGTGGCCCTTCACCGTGGCTGAGCAGAGGGCCCTGGACATGATCAGCATCCCAGAAGAACAGGAAGTTGCCGGGGTGGAGGTTGGACGCAGGCGAGGAAGTGAGACCCTGCTTGGTAGCGGTTCCCCATGACACATCTGTCACACCCCCCAACACCATTCCCACACCATCCTCATACCAACATCATCCTCACCCCAAGACCATCCTCGCCACCCTTACCATCCTCATCCCCACACCACCCTCACCCCACCATCCCCAGTCCCACCTGACCTGTGATCTAATCATGCGTCTTGTCTTGTGACTTCCAGGACCTACTGGAGATGGGGTGGGTCTATCTGGTGTCCCCTTCCCCCAGCCAGTGTCACAGCTGGAGCCCCACGTGTGCTGACCAGCGACGAGGATAGCAACACAGGCAGGAGCCCTCAACCTGAAACCCAGGACACCCCAGAGCTCGAGTTCAGGGATGACACAGATTTTCCGTCACAGCTGTCTCCAACACCCTCCACCATCCCAGAGACACTCACCTCGGTTGGGCACTTTAGTGAAGAGGCTTTTACCACACACTCTGGTGCGCACCAGACAGCTGCTTAGGTGCAGCAGGTGGAGAGGTAGGAACATCTGAGGGGGCAGACGGTTGGAGCGTGGGCTGACCCCAGGGTCTAGCCGCCATCCAGATGGGTTTCAGATTTCTGGAACGGACGGTTCCATCGATTGTGGAGATGCAGTCACAGAACCAGGGACTACATGAGGGATTGTCGGCGAGCATCCAGCACCTGCAGGTGCAGTGGGAGGAGTCCAACCGCCTGCAGCAGCAGGAGGTGGTGCTGACCATGCGTGCCACCCAGGCCAATACCACACGGGTGGCTTCCACAGTGGAGGTATTGGAGGAGAGGGCTTTGGCTAGGGACCAGCGTGTCCAAGGCCTGGGGCATTCTGTGCAGGTGTTGGCCAAGGCCCAGGCCACAGCTGCCCTCTCACATGTGAGAACAACCTGGACATTGCAGCGGCGCTCCTGAACGTGGCTCAGTCACAGCGGGCCATGGCTGGGAACATCAGCGACATTGCCCAGGCGCTGGCCAATGTGGCGCAGACACAGAGGAAGGTGGCCCAGTCCCAGAGGGAGATGGCGCAGTCACTTGCTGATGTGTCACAGACCCAGAAGATGGTGGCAAAGTCACAGTGTGATGTGGCACATTTTCAGACGGAGATGGTCCACTCCCCGTGCTCCATAGCCACGAGCATGCAGTCCCTGGCCGAGCCGGCAGCGGGTCTCCAGGACTGGCAGCGGCAGGTGGCAGGTGAGCTTCGGGGATTAGCTTCGTTCGCACCCCTGTCCCATGGAGTACCCTGGGGGCCATTGGGCACCCTGAGGGAGGTGGAGGTGATTTGGCCCGTGCTGGTTACTCCCAGAGGGGAGGTCCTGGAACAGCACGGTAGCATTGTGGATAGCACAATCGCTTCACAGCTCCAGGGTCTCAGGTTCCATTCTGGCTTGGGTCACTGTCTGTGTGGAGTCTGCACATCCTTCCCGTGTGTGCGTGGGTTTCCTCCGGGTGCTCCGGTTTCTTCCCACAGTCCAAAGATGTGCAGGTTAGGTGTTTTGGCCATGATAAATTGCCCTTAGTGTCCAAAATTGCCCTTAGTCTTGGGTGGGGTTACTGGGTTATGGGGATAGGGTGGAGGTATTGACCTTGGGTAGGGTGCTCTTTCCAAGAGCCGGTGAAGACTCGATGGGCTGAATGGCCTCCTTCTGCACTGTAAAGTCTATGTAAATACTGCAGCATCTCGGATCTCCCCCTTCTGTCCCTGTCCTCCACTCCATATACTATCTGGGCATCCACCTAGACATAGTGTTTGGGCCCATAAGGTCAGAAAGTTATACACCATTAAGAGCGGTCTAGGCACCTGAACTGCATCTTCAGAATGCTTGATTGTGCCACTGGTTGCTGCATGGGCATCGTTGCAGCTGGTCTCTGCGTCGGTCTGTGGCCTCTGGATAGGTGTCATCAGCCACGACCGCAGCGGATAACCCCTGTCGCTCAGGAGTCAACCCGCAGCTGGGAAGGTCACCTCAGACCTGTCAGGAATCTTAGAGTATGCCAGGATGAATGCATTGTGCACACTGCCCGGGTATCGGGCGGAGACGTGCATGATGCACAGCTGATGATCACATATGAGCTGCACCTTCATCGAGTGGAACCACTTTCAGTTTGTGTAGAGCGGCCTGTCATCTGCAGGTGTTCGTAGGGGGATGTATATCCAATCAATCACCCCCTGGATCCGGGGTATGTCAGTGATGGCGGCAAACCCTGGTGCCCGGGTATCCTGGTGGGCTCGGTCCACATTGAAACGGATGCATTGTCCTGGCTGGGAATATAGGACCTCCGTGATGGCACGGATGTACCTGTGCACCGAGATCTGTGAGATCCTGGACAGATCCCTATTTGGCACCTGAAGGACCCCGTGGCGTAAATGTTCAGGGCGACTGTCACCTTGATGGCCATCGGGAACGGGTGTTCTCTCTCTTTCCCCTGCCGTGTCAGGTGCGTCATGATCTGGCAGATATGTTGCCTGTCTTTCTGTTCAGTTGGAGTCTTCGGCATGCTCGGTGTGGCAGGTCCTCAAATGATAGGCGCTGCTGGTACATGCGAGGCCTCATTGGCACCTCCTTTGTACCTCCTCCTCCTCAGCCTGTTGGATGGCATCTCTCCATCCTGAGCAGCTGCCTCCTGTTCCTCTGGGGCATGCTCCACTGCTGCCCGCTCCGCTGCTGCCCACTCCACTGCTGCAGCTTCCTCCTCCTCGACCAGCTCCAGCTTGTACAGACGCAGAGCATCCCCCAGGGCTGCGGCGACTAGCAGGAAGACCACCATTGTGGTTGAATTGCAATATCCATTGTCTGCAGTGGGTGAAAGGCAGACATGTTAGCATGGTGACATACTAACCAGGCCCAACCAGGTCCAACAAGCTACATGGTGCGCCCAGTTGGCATTGTGGACCCTGCTCCCACATGAACCCTCCCCCCCCACAATCCCCACACCCTTGGCCTCGTCAGTGCTCAGCATTGTGGGGGCCTCTGGCCCTGACGTCATCCCTGCTGCCAGAGGTACTATCGGCAGGCGCCATCCTTTTCAGCAGTATGCTCCGCGGCACCCACTCGGTATCCCTGTGGGCATTGTGGGGGTTATGACAATAAAGAACCCATGTAGGCACATGTGTGACTGATGTGGGGAGTCCTTAGCTCTTTTCCAGGCGTTACAGTGTGTTGCTTCCTGCTCGCTTTCAGCTGTGGTGGCGACAGGCTGCTGATCCTGTCTGGGATGATGGCTGTCTTCTGGTTGCATGAGGCCTTGAGGGCTCAAGGGTGGTATGAGTCTCTTGTTCAGTGCCAGGATAACCATCTGTTGATGTGCAATGAAAGATATCTGTGCCAATGACAATGGGGCAGAGGGGAAACTGTCCCCATCAGATGTTCCCTGAAAAATGCTCCCCCAATGGCGTCAGCTACTGCTTACCTGCAATTTGGTCTTCCCTGCTTTCCTGGGAGGGACGAGGTGCTGTATGTGACAAGGTGATGGAGTGCACATCAGAGTGAACACATATCCACTGTTGTTTCTGATGTGTTATCTGAGTTGGTCTAACATCGACTGCAACTGGATGCAGTAAAACGAGAAACAGGCTTCCGACACGAGATGGTCCAACACTGTTTTATTGAACTTGCTGATTGCTGTACATAATCTACTGTGGGTTGACACTCTATTAACCTAACTGATAACCTCCTACTGGCTTGACCAGACTAGCTCTCTACCACATGGTGATGATGTTCACTGGCTTGTGCACTCTAACTATCTCAGTAGCTGTGTCCTGTGAGAGAGGGAGAATCTTAATGCCCTGTGGGCTTTATAGTGGTGGTGTCCTGTCTGGTGATTGGTTGTTCTGTGTAGTGTGTGTTCATTGGTTATCCTGTGTGTTAATCCCTGCCTGTCTGCATCTCATGATATACATGAGTAGATATTATGACAGTTTCAGCAATCTCCTGGGTTTGGTCCTCTCTGACAGTCGCAAGTCTGTCTATGGAGGAAGTCATGCATTCTATATAGTAGGTAATTACAGCACTCATGGCCTGGGTGGACTCTTCCAAAATCTGTGCCAGTAATAACAGTTCCCTTCGTATCTCTACCATGTCTCCATGAACTTGGTGCTGGACGTACAACATTTGCTGCCTGACGGTCGATTCCAGAGTCTCACCATCAGATTGGACTCAGCATCTTTGTCACCTCTGGCACTCCTCTGGTGACCAGAGGCCAGCTTCATCTCAGTCTGTGCCAGCATCATGAGTAAGTGTAGGGGTGAGTATGAGTGTGATGTACTCTCACCAACTTGTCTCCACCTTACAGCCAATGTGTACTTCCATTTCGAGGTGCCTGTATCTGTGTAGGTGCTGGGTGTGGAGCTAGGACATGATTCTGTAGCCTCTGAGGCACCCTCCTTCTCCTCAGAAGTTAATGTGGGACCCCAGGGCTGAGCCACAGCAGCTGTCAATGTTGCATCTGTGCAAGAAAGCAAAGTAAGGAGATTTAGGGGCATCTTCAACCTTCCAGGTGAGTGCACTGTGACAAGCTGCCTCATTAAAATCAATGGAACCATTGTAAGATGTGACTCAGTTTGAACCTTGCATCTTTGAACATGCATTCACATGTTTCCCCCGAATGCATGAAAGGCTTCAAAGTCATTAATTATCAATGATTCATTCCTGACAACGTTTTAAGCAACTTTTACATTCCTCTCCCTAGCCTGCTTGATATGTTTGTTGGTATTATATAAATGCTTCCTTGCAATTACAACATCAATGGCGTTTCCTCCTATCTCACCTCAATCAATGGCCTTGCTCCAGTCATTGACAGCCGACTGCAGCATTTCCTCCTTGATGAGAGTTAATTTGGCCAGGTCTGCAAGCCATTCTGGATTCTGTTTCTCTCCCTGGCATTGTGTGCCCTTTTCTCCAACAATCAAAGAGGGACATCGTAAGTTCCACAATCATTCCTTCACATGTTTGGCCAATATGAACTCAATTGATGGCACATTTTTCTCAATGTTCTCTGCCAACTAACCGGTGTAGCGTTTTACTGCCTATCAAAGGCGGAGGGCGGAGGGCGGGGGGGGGGGGGGGGGGGTAGTTGGCTCTCCACTGACTTCCGAAATGGACTCCTGCCCACCTCTGAGGTATGTAAAATTCTGCCCAATGTCTTAGTAAGAAGAAAACTTGAATTGATACCAAGCAATGGTACCATGGAATATTTTACACTCTTCTGAGAGGGCAGACTGCTCCTCAGTTTATCATTTCATTTGAAAGGCGACACCTGTGACACAGTGCTTTAGTACACACAAGTTATGATATTCATAACCAACTGATTCAGAGACGGGAATGTTGCCTCTCAATAAAGGTTAACACTTTAGCAGTGAAATAAAGGGCCCGATTCTCCCAAAAGGGAACAATCCCATTGGAGACCCCCACGAGTGCCATTTCACTTGGTCCCTGTTTGTGGGGACCACTACCAAATGGTGCTCACCCGAGGTCTCTGAGTGAGGCTTACTGCCTCACTCTAATGTGCAGATTTGTACTGTTGATATCTCTGTAATGAAAAGACGATCTCTTGATCATTTGGTGAATTCAGAATTATAAATGTTTTCAGTAGTGAATGTAAATCTGATGTGCTTCTGTTAAAAGGTGTGTCTTTTGTCTTCTGGATGTTGTTTGGGAAGTTATTAAGGATTACTTAGTATTGTATTTTTTGGGGGTTGTATTTGAATTGATGGTTGCTAAGATGTTCACTGTATGTTTTAAAAAAGTTAACTTGAGTTCATAGAATAAACTTTGTTTTCTTTAAAAAATACTTTTCCATTTCTGCTCTACCACACCTGTAGAGTGGGCCGTGTGCTCCCCATACCACAATCTATTAAAAGTTGTGGGTCAGGAGAACTCCATGATACACTTTGGGGTTCTCTAAACCCTGGTCAATAACAAATTGGGAGCTCAAGGGGGATAATAGTCTATCTATTGGATTGGCTTAGTGAACTTAAAGACAGTGAGGGGTGAGCATATTGTGGTTGCTTTTCAGGTGTGGTATTTTAGTTTAAGTAGGGAGTGTGTTGTGGATAATGGCTCTTTCAGAGGCTCTGAAGTTTTTGGGGGTGGAGACGGTCACACGTAGTACCTTACGGGCAGAGACGAAGAGCAGACTGTTAGATTTGGCAAAAACGTTGCAGTTAACGTTGCCTGACAAAATGCGAAAAGGTGAGGTAATTATGGTGGTGGTTAAGCATTTAAAGTTGCCTGAGATACCGTTTGACTCATTGGAAATGGCAAAAATTCAGTTACAAATTAAACAAATGTAAATGTAATGAGAAAGAATTAAAGCAGCTTGAATACGAAAGAGAGGAAAAAGAAAGAGAGAGAGAGAGGAAAGATTAAGGGAGATACAGATCAGGGAAAAAGATAAAGGGAGAGAGTTTGAACTTCAGAAAATGGCCATGAAACATGACAGTCAGTTAAAATTGGCAGGCGTAAAGGGAAACGTACAGGTGGGTGATTGTGATGAGGATAGTGAGAAAGAGCATCATAGTTGAAGGCTTGTTGGGGATCTATTTAAATATGTCCAAGCATTGCCAAAGTTTGATGAGAACGAGGTAGAAGCCTTTTTCATTTCATTTGAGAAGGTAGCTAAACATATGAAATGGCCACAGGACATGTGGGTATTTCTGATTCAAACAAAGCTGGTAGGTAGAGCTAGTGAAGTGTTTGCATCACTATCAGAGGAGGTGTCTGAGTCGTATGAGGAGGTGAAAAAATCCACCTGAGGTGCATATGAACTAGTGCCTGAAGCCTACAGACAAAGGTTTAGAAATTTCAGGAAAGAACCTGGTCAAACATACATGGAGTTTGAAAGGATCAAACAGAGTAATTTTGAGAGGTGGATAAGGGCTTTGAAAATAGACAAAACGTATGAAGCTCTCAGAGAATTTATACTTTTGGAGGAGTTTAAAAATTCAATTCCTGATGTAGTGAGAACTCACGTGGAAGAACAGAGGCTTAAAACTGCAAGGTTAGCAGCAGAAATGGCATGTGATTATGAATTAGTTCAGAAATCAAAGCTTGGTTTCCGACATCAGTTACAGCCCGTGAGGGATAGAAACTAAGGACATAAGAAATACTCAAGTGGTAAAGGTAAAGGTGATCTAATGGGAGATAATAAAGTGAGTGTACCTCAGATTAAAAAAGAAATCCAGGAGGGTGGAAAAGAAATGAAAAGTTTCAAATGTTTTCACTGTAATAAACTAGGCCATGTAAAGTCGCAGTGTTGGTGGTTGAAGAAAAGCACTGGGAAGGCTGATGTAGTAAAACAGGATAAGACAGTCTGGTTTGTTAAAGTGGTAAAGGAAAGCCCATGTTAAGCGAAGGAGGTGCAAAAGATTGTGCAGCCTGATCAAGAGGTGATTGATAAGAGGGTGCCAGATCTCATTAAAGAATTTACTTGTGTGGGTAAAGTTTACTCATGTGTATCAGGAGGAGCAGGTAAAGAAGTCACAATTTTAAGATATATGGGAGTTAGTCAATCTTTAATGGTAAGAGATGAGGAGTTATGTAGTTTGGGAAGAATGTTGCCAGAAAAGGTGGTAATATGTGGAATTCAGGGTGAGAGCAGTATTGTTCCATTATATAAGGTAAGGTTGGAAAGTCCAGTGAAGAGTGGCGAAGTGGTAGTAGGAGTAATAGAGAAACTATCTTGTCCAGGAATACAGTTTATCTTGAGTAATGATGTAGCTGGATCGCAAGTGGGAGTGAAGCCTACTGTGGTTGATAAGCCAGTGGAAAATCAGACAACTGGAGTGTTGAAGGACGAATATCCTGGGAATTTTCCGGATTGTGCAGTAACAAGGTCGCAAAGTCACAGGTTAAGTCAAGAGGAGAAATCAAAGAATGAGGATGAAGTTGAAGTGCAATTATCAGAAACGATTTTTGATCAGTTGGTTGAAAAAGAACAAGAACAGGTGGAGGATGAGGTGGATATTTTTGTTCAGGAAAATTGGCAGGAAAATTACAACAGAAAGATGTAGAAACAAACTAGATGTATCAGAAAGCATACACGGAAGAAGAATATGAGTGTATACCAGAGTGTTATTACCGTAAAAGTGATGTCTTGATGAGAAAATGGAGACCCTTACATATGCAGATGGATGAAAAGTGGGTAGAATTTCATCAAGTAGTATTGCCGGTAGGGTATAGAAAGGAGGTGTTGCGAGTTGCACATGAGGTACCAATGGGAGGTCATTTGGGAATAAGGAAAATTCAAGCTAAAATCCAGAAACATTTTTATTGGCCTGGACTACATAAAGATGTAGTTAAATTTTGTCAATCATGTCACACATGTCAAGTGATCGGGAAACCTCAAGCAGTGATAAAACCAGTGCCCTTAATACCCATTCTAGCATTTGAGGAACCTTTTGCAAGGGTCCTAATTGATTGCATAGGACAGCTTCCCAAAACAAAAAGTGGAAATCAATATCTTTTGACTATAATGGATGGATGTGTCTACTAGGTTTCCAGAGGCCATTCCAGTACGTAATATTACAGCTAAAAAGATTGTGGAGAAATTACTTAAATTCTTTACTAGATATGGGCTACCCACAGAAATACAATCAGATCAAGGATCAAATTTTACCTCAAGGTTATTCAAAGAAGTTATGGATAGCTTAGGAATAAAACTATTTAAATCAACTGCGTACCATCCAGAATCGCAGGTCGCATTAGAAAGGTGGCATCAGACATTAAAGACAATGTTGAGGGCTTATTGTCACAATTATCCAGAGGATTGGGATAAAGGATTTCCATTCGTAATGTTTGCAATTAGGGATGCACCTAATGAGTCAAACCAAATTCAGTCCTTCTGAACTAATTTTTGGTCATGAGGTAAGAGGACCACTTAAATTGATTAAGAAAAAATTGGTGAGTGAGAAATCAGAAATTACATTATTGGATTACATGTCAAATTTTAGGGAACTATTAAATAGAGCAGGTGAATTGGATGAACAACATTTAAAAGTTGCACAAAATGTGATGAAATGGGTAGTGGACAAGAAATCCAAAGTTTGTAGTTTTGCCAGTGGAGATAAAGTTTTAGTGTTGTCACCAGTGGTAGGTGAACCTTTAAAAGCTAGGTTTTGTGGACCTAATCAATTTGAAAGTAAATTAAGTGAGGTGAATTATGTGGTAAAAACACCAGATAGAAGGAAGACTCACCGACTGTGTCATGTGAATATGCTTAAAAGGTACTTTGAAAGGGAAGGAGAGAAAAAGGAGGAAGTGTTAATGATTCTAACTCAAAGTAATGAACCAAATCCAGATGACTGTGAATTTGACATACCTCAAATTAAATTGGAAAATGAGGATGTTCTTAAAAATTGGGATAAATTGTTGAGTTACCTTCCAGAGGAAAAACAAACTGACCTGAAAGAGTTATTGATATCACGTGGGCAAGTTTGTAGAGATAAATTGTGAAGTAGTAAAATGGCTATACATGATGTGGGAAATACTGTTCCAATCAAACTACATCCATACAGACTTAACCCTTTAAAATTGGCACAGGTTAACAAAGAGAGTATGCTTAAAAATTGCATAATTGAAGTGGGTTGCAGCCAATGGAGCTTACCCATAGTGATCATAGTGAGGACGTCTGACCTCACGTCGGCGGTGGTGATCAAGGCATGCAAGGAAACTTTTGCCAGATATGGGATACCACTCACGGTGATGAGTGACAACGGCCTCTGTTTTTTCAGCCAGGAGTGGTCAGATTTTGCCTGGCTGTACAACTTTAGGCACGTCACATCCAGCCCCCACTACCCACAGTCAAATGGGAAGGCCGGAAAATGGGTCCAGATCGTCAAAAGATTACTATGTAGGGCTGCAGCCTCAGGCTCCGACTTCAACCTGGCGCTGTTGGCATACAGAGCGACCCCGCTGTCCACTGGGTTGTCTCCAGCGCAGCTTCTCATGAACCGCACACTGCGAATGACGGTTCCAGCCATCCACATTCCAGACCTTGACAACTTCCCGGTCATACAGAAGATGCAGCAGTCTGGGGCCCAATATAAATCAGCATACGATGCTCATGCCACAGATCTCCCGAGCTGGTCCCAGCTGATCGAGTTTGTGTACAGCTGCCTGATAGTGGCTGGTCCGCCACAGCTGTGGTGGTCAAACAAGTGGCCCCGAGATCGTTCCTCGTTCGAATGCCTGATGGCTCTTTCCTCCGACGCAACAGGCTGGCACTGCGCAGGCTTCCACGCCCGCCACCCGACCGTGACGTCCCGCCTCGCACACTGATTCCTCCGGACGCGCCCTGCCACGAGGCCACCGATCTACCAGCTATCCTGCCGACCTCTGTCACCACCACATTGTAGGCAGTCCCGCCCGTCCATGTGCAGGCGGCCACTGATCCACCCTTGAGGTGGTGAACCAGAATTCGTCGCCCGGCACAGAGACTAAATTTATAGACTGAATGTTGCATAACCTTCTTATATCATCATTTTGACATCAGTACATATCATTTCTAATGCTTTACCTGCCCTATATCTGCACTAGCGACACCTTCCCATGTATATAAGTTAGCATATTCTGTATATAGTCAAGTACCTATGCACATCTTCACGCACACGCACCTCAATATTTATTACCTGAACACAAACTTTAAAACAAAAAGGGGGGGAGATGTCATAGTATACATCCAGATATATGATGGAGTGCAGACAGGCATTGATTGACACACAGGATGACCAGTGAGTGCACAGAAAACAGCAGCCAATCACCAGACAGAACACGACCACTATAAAGCCAGAGGGCACTAGTTTTCCCGCTCTCTCGGGATCCAGCCTCTGAGACAGTCAGAGCTTGTGAGCAGCAGCCTGTGCAAACACCATGTGGTAGTCAGTTAGTCTGGTCAGGCTAGCCTCAGGTCTCCAGTCAAGTCAGCATTGTGTCAACCCACGGTTAAGCATGTAATACAGTTAGATGTTAAATAAAATCGTGTTGCATCTCATCAAGTGTTGGAAGCCTGTCTCTCTCTACACTGCATCAAACGCAGTTCTCATAGACCCAGCATACCCAACACATCATGTACCTCCTCTACTAACCCCAGATCCTCAGGGCCACCACCACCACAGGACTGGTGGAATATCTCGCCGGCGGGAACGGCAAAGGTGCAGTTATCAGCGCCCCCAAGCTGGTGCCGCTGCATGAGGCTGCCTCTATCCGCTCCCAAGCTGTCCCCGTCCCCACCACCCACTTCCTTATCATCACAATGTTGGCCGCCCAATAATAATTACTAAAATTTGGCAGGGCGAGTCCCCCGCCCCCTGGGATTCCTCTCGAGCATCACCTTTTTCACCCGTGGGGACTTACCCGCCCAAACAAAGCCCAAAATGATTTTGTTGATCTTCTTAAAAAGGACCGCGGGATGAAAATCGGGAGGCATTGGAACACAAATAAAAATATCGGCAATATCGTCATCTTAACCATCTGCACCCTCCCCGCCAGTGACAGCGGAAGCGTATCCCATCTCCAAAACTCGCCCCTCATCTTCTCAACCAACCAGGACAAGTTCAACTTGTATAACCGGCCCCAGTCGTGCACCACCTGTATCCCCAGATATCTAAAATTGTCTCCCACTAACCTGAACGGTAACTCCCCAGCCGACCCTCCTGACCTCTTGCCTGGACTACAAACATCTCGCTCTGTCATATTCAGTTTGTATCCCGAAAACCTGCCAAATTCCCCCAGAATCGGCATAATCTCCCCCATCCTTGCCCCTGGATCTGCTACATGTCGGAGTAGGTCATCCACGTTCAGCGATACCCTATGCTCCACCCCCCCAACCAGCCCCTTCCAACCCCTTGAAGCTCTCAGAATAATTGCCAGCGGCTCTATAGCTAACGCAAACAGCAGTGGGGAAAGGGGACATCCCTGTCTTGTCCCCTGGTGCAGCCTAAAATAGTCAGAGGTCGTCCTGTTCGTCCTTAAACTAGCCTCAAGGGCCTGGTACAACAACCTGACCCAGTCGATAAAGCCCCTCCCAAACCCAAACCGTCTCAGCAACTCCCACAGATAGTCCCACTCTACCTGGTCGAACGCCTTCTCCGCATCCATGGCCACAACTACCTTAACTTCCCTTCTCTCCGGGGGCATCATAATCACATTAAGCAGCCATCTTGTATTGGCCACCAACTACCTACCCTTGACAAATCCGGATTGGTCCTCCATAATCACCCACGGCAAACAATCTTCAATCCTGGAGGCCAACACTTTGGCCAGCAGCCTAGCGTCCACATTAAGCAATGGGATCGGCCTATAGGACCCACACAGCTCTGGGTTCTTGTCTCGCTTCAATATTAGCGAAATGGTGGCCTGTGACATCGTCGGGGGCAGCACCCCTCTATTCCTCACCTCGTTAAAAACCTTGACCAGCAATGGCCCTAATATCCACAAAAATTTCTTGTAAAATTCCACTGGGAACCCGTCCGGCCACGGGGCTTTACACGACTGCATTGCCTTCAAGCCCTCAGATATTTCTTCGGCCCTAATCTGAGCCCCCAATTCATCCACCCTTGGGAAAGTCAGCCCATCCAGAAAGCGTCTCATCTCCTCGGGCCCCATGGGAGGTTCCGAGCGATAGAGTTCGCTGTAAAAGTCCCTGAAAGTCACGTTTAGCCCAGCCGAGTCCCCTACCAGGTTCCCATCTCCTCCCTCTTCCTAAGCTGCTGTGCAGCATTCTGCTGGCCTTCTCCCCATGTTCATGCAACGTCCCCCTCGCCTTTCTAAGCTGCTCCACTGCCTTGCCCGTGGATAGCAATCCCAAACTGAGCCTGCAGCCTCCGGCGTCCCCTTAACAGTTCCACCCCCGGGGTCCCTGCATACCTCCTATCTCTCCATAAGATCTCTTGATCAGTCGGTCCGTCTCTGCCCTATCCATCCTGTCCCTATGAGCTCGGATTGAGATCAGCTCCCCTCTTACCACTGCCTTCAGCACCTCCCAGACCACCACTGCTGAGACTTTCCCTGTGTTGTTGACTTGCAGGTAGTTCTGCATGCACTTCCTCACCCTCTCGCACACCGCCTCATCCGCCAACAAGCCCACGTCCAATCGCCACTGCGGGCGTTGCCTCACTAACCTGCAGTTCCACCCAATGTGGGGCATGATCCAAAATAGTGATGGCCGAGTACCCCGTGTCCACCACCCCCGCCAGCAGATCCTTCCTCAAAATGAAAAAGTCAATCCGGGAATACACTTTATGTACAGGAGAGTAGAAAGAGAACTCCCTAACCGTCAGCTGCCTAAACCTCCATGGGTCGACCCCTCCCATCTGCTCCATGAACCCTATCCGCTCCTTTGCCATTGCTGGCACCCTCCCCGTTTTTTAACACGACCGGTCCAGGCCAGGGTTGATAACCCTATTAAAATCCCCGCCCATCAACAGCTTGCGCGAGTCCAGATCCGGTATGTTCCCCAGTACCCCCTTAATGAATTTAACATTGTCCCAATTTGGCACATACACGTTAGCCAATACCACCTTCCTCCCTTCCAGCTTACCGCTCACCATGACATAACGGCCCCCCCCCCACCCCCCCTACCCCCGTCCGCGACTATGCTACCCGCCTGGAATTACATCCGCTTATTGATTAAAATCACCAACCCTCTTGTCTTGGTGTCCAGCCCCGAATGGAAGACCTGACTGATGCAACCATTGCATGTTGATCCGCAACTTTCAGGTGTGACTCCTGCAACATCACCACGTCCGCCTTCAGAGCCCTCAGGTGCGCGAACACACGGGCCCTCGACAGGCCCATTCAACCCTCTAACATTCCAGGTGATCAGCCTGGTTGGGGGGCACCGCACCCCTCCCCCCGCCGATCAGCCATCTCCCTTCCTGGGCCCGCTCCCCGCCCATGTGCCGCACCTCCATCTGCCCGCCTCCAGGTAGCCCCCACCCCCGACCTCCTCTCTGTCCCCGAACCTAGGTCCATCCCTCGTCAGCAGTATAACTTCCCCCTCCCCCCTAGCAACATCACCCTGTAACCCAACACCTGCCCTGTACTGAACCAATACACAACCCCCACTGCGCTTCCGTACACTAGCTCACCCAGCTAGCCTGGTGACCCTCACCTCCGGCGCCAAAAAGTCTCCCACCTATTGTTCCCACCTACCCTCCCCCCCCCCCCGCCCATCGAAGCGACTTCCCTCATCAAACCAAAACCGAGCAATCTCCTAATTACCACAGGAGACAGCCCAAAACAGACAGAGACCCCCACAAAGAACCCCCGCAATAGTGCAAATTAAAGGAATAAAAAATAAAAAGCTCCCACCAACCACCCCCATCAAAACACCGAAAAACCCAACAAAAACCAAAAACCTTTTACTCCCCCATCTTCACCCAAACTTCAAAAACAGAAAAATGACACCAATCAAACCATGTATACATCGAAAAGAGAAAGATACTGCCACTTAAGTTCAAAAAGTTCTCAGTTTTGTGCCAGACCCTTCTTCTTGGCAAAGTCCATCGCCTCTTCGGGCGACTCAAAATAGTGGTGCTGGTCCTCATGAGTGACCCAGAAGCACGCCGGGTAAAGGAGCCCGAATTTCAATTTCTTCTTAAACAGGATCTCCTTCACTTGCCTGAAGCCCCTCCTTCTGGCCACCTCCACGCTCAGGTCTTGATAGACGTGCAATATGCTATTGTCCCACTTGCAGCTCCTGGTACGTTTGGCCCACTGGAGAACACACTCCTTATCCAAAAATCTGTGGAACCGAACCACCATCGCCCTTGGGGAGGGTCCCCCGGCCGTGGCTTCCTCGTCATTGCCCTGTACACCTCCAACGGTCGGGGAAAAGCCCCCTCCCCCAGAAGCTGCTAGAACATACTTGCCACAAAAGCGCCAACATCAGTCCCCTCAGCTCCTTCAGGGAGACAGACAATTCTTAAATTCTGCCGGCGTGCTCTGTTCTCCAGATCTTCCACTTTTTTTAACAGCCTTTTCTGCTGATCCTTCAGCATCCCCACCTCCAACTCGACCACCGTTTGGTGCCCCTCCTGGTCCGCTAGCGCTTTCTCCAACTTCTGGATCGTCCAATCCTGGGCATCCAGCCTGCGTTCCATCCGCTCGATCGACTCCTTTATTGGGTTGAGACAATCTCATTTCTGTCTGGCAAAGCCCTCTTGGATGACCTGCATCAGCTCCTCCATCGATGGCTGGGCCGTCGCAGCAGGGGTCCGAACCTCGGCCGTGTTAACTTCAGCAGCCACTTCTACCCAGCCCTTGCTTATCTTTCTATTTCTTCCCTTACGGTCCCTTGGGGTTCTCCGTTCCATGCACCACTGTGTGGATCCAGTTCCTAAATGTCCGGACTCTAAAAACCAAAACTCAAAGCCATGAAAAAGTCGGGGAAAAAGGTCCAAAAGCCCGGCCAGAGCGGGAGCTACCAAGTGTGCGACTTACTCTCTCATAGCCGCCACTGGAACCAAGAAATGTACCTTTAAGAAATGGGTGTTTGTCAACGATGTCAGAGAGGGGGTGGAGCTGGGCTGTCTGTCAGCTTTTTTACTTTTGTTTTAGGCTGTTTGCTGCAAGGTGTGTTTTAGTTTTGTTTTCAGTGTTGGAGCTGAAGCCAGACCAAGCAGTTGTACTGTTGATCTCTCTGTAATGAAAAGACTATCTCTTGATCATTTGGTGAATTCAGAATTATAAATGTTTTCAGTAGTGAATGTAAACCTGATGTGCTTCTGTTAAAAGGTGCTTCTATTGTCTTCTGGATGTTGTTTGGGAAGTTATTAAGGATTACTTAGTGTATTTTTTGGAGGTTGTATTTGAATTGATGGTTGCTAAGATGTTCACTGCATGTTTTAAAAAGGTTAACTTGAGTTCATAGAATAAACATGGTTTTGCTTTAAAAAATACATTTCCATTTCTGCTGTACCACACCTATAGAGTGGGCGGTGTGCTCCCCATACCACAATCTATTAAAAGTTGTGGGTCAGGTGAACTCCATGATACACTTTGGGGTTCTCTAAACTCTGGCCCATAACAGTATGAGGCAGTGAGTGACAATGAATATTGGTGGTGGTGGGGTGGGGTGGGGTGGGGGGCTGTGGAGAGCCCTGATACCTCCCTCATGGAGAATGGGGCCGTTAGGCTGTCGTGATGATTGGGGCCTCCCTTTAAAGATGGCACCCTAGCTCTGTAGAGCCGGTTGCCGGTTCCAAAGCCCCCCCCCCCCCCCTTCCCCCCCCGCCAGAGAGGCAGCATAAACCACAGGCCCTTTTTTTCTCTTGATATCTGGAGAGAAAACTGGTCTGTGCAACTGGAGAGTTACACGCCAGTTTTCATAGTATCATAGAATTTACAATGCAGCAGGAGGCCATTCCACCCATTGAGTCTGCACCGGCCCTTACAAAGGGGACCCTACTCAAGCTCACGTATCTACCCTATCCCTGTAACCCAGTAACCCCCAAATAACTTTTTTGGACACTAAGGGCAATTTAGCATGGCCAATCCACCTAACCAGGACTGTAATAATAATAATCGCTTATTGTCACAAGTAGGCTTCAATGAAGTTATTGTGAAAAGCCCCTAGTTGCCACATTCCGGCACCTGTGCGGGGAGGCCGGTACAGGAATTCAACCCGCGCTGCTGGCCTTGTTCTGTATTTCAAGCCAGCTGTTTAGCCCACTGTGCTAAACCAGTATATGGGAGGAAACCGGAGCATCCGGAGGAAACCCACGCAGACACGGGGAGAACGTGCACAGTCCGCACAGACAGTGACCCAAGCTGGGAATTGAACCTGGGACCCTGGAGCTGTGAAGCAACTGTGCTAACCACAATGCTACCTGTCGTGTTAAGCACAGTAAGATAACACGGGCTGCAACTGGATGAAGCTTTACCTGAGAGATACTCCACACCTTGAAGTTAGTTCAATATGATTTATTGAACCTGTCACACAGTTAGCTCAATCCTCTGTGAGTTTGACTCTCTGCTCACCTTGTGTGATTAATCTGTCTGACTGAACCAGACTAGCTCTTAGCCACGTGCTGTAGGAATTATATGATATGTACAACCTGACTCACACTGTAGATGTCACCAGTGGAAAGAGGCGGAGTGTGAATGCCTTGTGCCTTTTATAGTGGGAAACCACTCCCAAGTGTTCTGCCTGCTGATTGGTTATGTTCTGTTCTCTATATTCATTAGCTGCCTGTTTGTATCTCGTTATGTGCATGTCTGCATATCATGACACTACCGTGCTGCCTGTCTGAGCCTGACACTGCCAAATTCTGGTATGATTCCACCCCTTGTGCCTCGAGCATCCAGAGATCAAGCCAATAGCAATGCCTTGAACCAGAGTGCATTACTATTGTTTAGGAAGGGTAGCAAGGATAATCCAGGAATCCAGGGAACTACAAGCCGGTGAGCCTTACGTCAGTGGTAGGGAAATTACTGGAGAGAATTCTTCGAGACAGGATCTACTCCCATTTGGAAGCAAATGGACGTATTAGTGAGAGGCAGCATGGTTTTGTGAAGGGGAGGTCGTGTCTCACTAACTTGATAGAGTTTTTCGAAGAGGTCACAAAGATGATTGATGCAGGTAGGGCAGTGGATGTTGTCTATATGGACTTCAGTAAGGCCTTTGACAAGGTTCCTCATGGCAGACTGGTACAAAAGGTGAAGTCACACGGGATCGGGGTAAGCTGGCAAGCTGGACACAGAACTGGCTAGATCATAGAAGGCAGAGAGTAGCAATGGAAGTGTGCTTTTCTGATTGGAGGGCGGTGACGAGTGGTGTTCCATAGGGATCAGTGCTGGGGCCTTTGCTGTTCGTAGTGTATATAAATGATTTGAAGGAAAATGTAATTGGTCTGATTAGTCAGTTTGCAGACGACGCAAAGGTTGGTGGAATTGCGGATAGCGATGAGGACTGTCAGAGAATACAGCAGGATTTAGATCGTTTGGAGACTTGGGCGGCGAGATGGCAGATGGAGTTTAATCCGGACAAATGTGAGATAATGCATTTTGGAAGACCTAATGCAGGTAGGGAATATACAGTGAATGGTAGAACCCTCAAGAGTATTGAAAGTCAAAGAGATCTGGTGTACAGGTCCACAGATCACTGAAAGGGGCAACACAGGTGGAGAAAGTAGTCAAGAAGGCATACGGCATGTTTGCCTTCATTGACCGGGGCATTGAGTATAAGAATTGGCAAGTCATGTTGCAGCTGTATAGAACCTTAGTTAGGCCACACTTGGAGTATAGTGCTCAATTCGGGTCGCCACACTACCAGAAGGATGTGGAGGCTTTAGAGAGGATGCAGAAGAGATTTACCAGGATGTTGCCTGGTATGGAGGGCATTAGCTATGAGGAGAGGTTGAATAAACTCGGTTTGTTCTCACTGGAACGACGGAAGTTGAGGGGCGGCCTGATAGAGGTCTACAAAATTATGAGGGGCATAGACAGAGTGGATAGTCAGAGGCTTTTCCCCAGGTTGGAGGGGTCAATTACTAGGGGGCATAGGTTTAAGGTGCGAGGGGCAAGGTTTAGAGATGTACGAGGAACGTTTTTTACACAGAGGGTAGTGGGTGCCTGGAACTCGCTGCCGGAGGAGGTGGTGGAAGCAGGGACGATAGTGACGTTTAAGGGGCATCTTGACAAATACATGAATAGGATGGGAATAGAGGGATACGGACCCAGGAAGTGTAGAAGATTTTAGTTTAGACAGGCAGCATTGTTGGCACGGGCTTGGAGGGCTGAACGGCCTGTTCCTGTGCTGTACTTTTCTTTGTTCTTTGTTCTTTGTTCTAGTTGGCAACTTTATGGCCCTCTCCTGACTCTCTTCCCCCTCCCCCCAGGATATGCTCTCAACAGGCCCTGCCACCAAACCAAAACTGACAAAATGTAGTATCGAGTCTATAAAGCAGCCCAGTCTCTGTTAGTCAGCAAGTTTAGCTGCTGAGCAGGTTTCAACTCACAGACAGGCACACAACCACAGCGTCTGCAATGCGTGCAGCTGCTCAATGTATGCATTACAAAAGTGCCACAGTATTGCCAACAGAGGCAACTGATTGCCTCAGACACAATTTTCAGGCAACACATGCGTTTAATTTTACAGCTGCATTCAGAAACCAGCACTTTATTAGTTTTCAATACATTTAAACGTACGAGTATGCTTTCTTGTAGCTTGCTTGCTGCGCACACAACAGAGCTCCAGGTTTAGACTACAGGGTTAACAGCAAGTGACTGGTTCACATATAGGTCAACAGATACTTTACACTGGAGCTTCCCCCCTTCAGCTGAAGGTCAGCTTGTTCCCCGTGGGGCTGATACAATTGAAACAACAGAAAAAAACGTATTCCCAATCCAATTTTAATTATTTTAGAACCACAAAATCTTACAGCATAGAGGGAGGCCATTCAGTCCATCTGGTCTGTCCTGACTTTTTGTGAGAACGAGCTAATTAGCCACACTCTTTGCAGCGAATATATCTAATGCACACAGAGCCACAACCGATCAGGTGGCATCTTGCCCGTGCTGAGGATTGAGCCTAGAGGTGCCCTGCCCTTTTGGGGGGACTGGGGGGTTGTGGCGGGCTCGAGGACCCCCTAATTGGTAAATTGGGTGGATCCGAGGCCACGGTGGGGGGTCCAGAGATTGGGGCACCACTCCCAATTTTTTCCTGCATTGGCGAGCTGAACTCGTTAGCATAGAAAATACGTCTTAATGGCGGCCTCGAGGGGAATTTCTCATCGAGGCCACAAAGTGGAGAAGAGTCCTGTCATAATATACACACAGGTATATGATGGTGTACAGACAGGCAGTGATTGACACACAGGATGACCAGTGAGCACACAGAACACAGCAGCCAATCACCAGACAGGACACGACCACTATAAAGCCAGAGGGCACTGGTTTTCCCGCTCTCTTGGGATCCAGCCTCTGAGACATTCAGAGCCCGTGAGCAACAACTAGAACATACACCACGTGGTGGTAAGATAGTCTGGTGGGAATGGTACCATTTGGCCCCGCCATTTTGGCGCCGATTTTGTGGCGCCGTCGTTTTGGCGCCATATGTTTTGGCGCCCATGCTTTTGGCATTCAATGATTTGGCGCCGCCAATATTCACTACAAATTTTAAGTTACGAAACCTGCCCAAACAATTTAACAATTTAGCCCTTTTTGCACAAGTATTACTCTGGTGAATGTATGCCAATATTACCTAATTAATGCTTATTAAGAGTACAGGAACTGCCTAGTTAGTACTAATCACCTAGTTCTGTAGCGCAACATACTGTTAGAATTTCACTTTCTCTTAAAGATTTAAAAGTAGTTAAGTCGAACCCATCTGCAGAAATGGCTGAAAGTATTTTAAGTAAGAAAGACAAACCTAAATTTTCTCACAATGGATATCTATATGTGTTCGACAAGCATATCCAAGCCTGTTCCTTACTTGGATAACTACATCGATACCCTGTCAGAAGACTTGCCGTTAGAACTTCAATCGCTGCTTAACTGGTTTGAAGATAATTACATAGGACGACCAATGAGAAGAGGCAATGGCAGGCGGCCCCCTCTTTTTCCTTCAGAGATGTGGAACCAGTACAATCGAACAATCAACGGAGAGGACCGAACTAACAATCACGCAGAAGCAGCACATAGAAAGGTATATGCGGAATTAGGAGGTCACCACCCCATTATATGGAAATTTATTGATGGACTGAGAAAAATGCAAAAGAACCAAGATGCGTATTATGAACAATTGGTTGCTGGCCATGCTCCAAAACAAAAACTTCTTAAGTATGTGAGAGCTGACGAGCGCATTTTGAATATTGTGCGCCAGTTTGATGAGAGAGAACCATTAGAATATTTGCGTGGTATAGCCCACAATTACGAAATACATTAAATTACTGAGTTTTAATTATTATTTTCTTTTTCTTTTACATAAATATTTTAGGCCAGAATAAAGGTTTCGTATTTTTATTCTAGTTTCATTTAATTCATTTATTACATGCTTTAATTTTAATTTTGGCGCCAAACCGTGGTGGGCCAGGAAAATGAGCGCCATAACAACTGAGCGCCAAAAAAAACGGCGCCAAAAGATCGGGGCCAAAAAGGCGGCGCCAAAAAGCACCCGACCCAGTCTGGTCAGGTTAGCCTCAGGTCTCCAGTCAAGTCAGCATAGTGTCAACCCACAGTTAAAGTATGTATGATAGTTAAGAGTTTAATAAAATCGAGTTGCATTTCTTCAAGTGTTGGAAGCCTGTCTCTCTCTCACCACTGCAGTAAACGCAGTCCTCGCAGACCCAGCTTACCCAACACATCATGGTACCAGTGAGTCATGCTCGGGTTTGACGGACCTACCTCGAGATAGTCTGCCTTTGACCAGCGATCAGCCATCCGGTAACATGGACAGCGTTCGCCCTCCCCCGCAGCTCCGCATCGCCGGCAACCTCGGTGCCAACTGGAAGATTTTCAAGCAAAATTTCCAGCTGTATCTTGAAGCCACCGACCTCGAAGCCGCATCGGATGCCAGGAAGATCGCTCTCTTCCTCTCTACAGCCGGGGACCACACTATCCACATCTTTAACTCCCTCACCTTTGCTGAAGGCGAGGACAAGACAAAGTTTAAAACAGTCCTGGTGAAGTTCGACAGCCACTGTGATATCGAAGTCAACGAGAACTTTGAATGCTATGTGTTCCAGCAGAGGCTTCAGGGTAAGGATGAACCTTTTCAGTCCTTCTTAACCCATCTCCGTATCCTTGTGCAGTCCTGCAACTACGGCTCGACTTCCGACTCCATGATCCGCGACCAGATTGTTTTCGGGGTCCCCTCCGACCCCCTTCGTAAGCAGCTCCTTAAAGTTAAGCAGCTCACCCTTACCATCGCCATCGAGACCTGCGTCCTCCACGAGCATGCCAACAACCGGCACTCCCATATCAAGGTGGCAGAGACGGCGCGGCAAGGCCCCCACGATGCGGAACGGATGCAGGCCATCAAACAGCTCCAGGCCTGAGTCTGGACGAGGGCGGCCATTTCGCGCGCTTTTCCTGGGCTCCTGCGCATGCATGCCATGACCAAGGGGACGGCGAGACCGACGTCCGAACTGCACAGGTGCGCACATCGTTCGATCTCACCGCGCATGCGCGGTGGCGCACGAAGCGTCCTGACATCGGCACCATGACGTGCAACAACTGTGGCTCTGCCCATTTAAAGCGGCCATGTTCCGCGAGATCTCGTCGCTGTCTCCAGTGTGGCAAGCTTGGCCACTACGCAGCCCTGTGCAGATCTGCTCAACTGCCCAACACACAGTGATCTCAGCTGCAGCACAGGAACGTCCGGTCAGTACAGCAGCCCGTTGCAGACTCTGACTCCGACATGGTTCCAGATCCCAACACCGAGGGCCTCACATCCCCATTCTGGGCGGGCATCATCACCAAGCATATGATGCTTTCAGCCAAGAAGGTGAAACAACTCCCAGTGATGAGCATTGATCCGGACGACGAGTGATGTGCCACCCTTACGATCAACAAGGCTCGCATACGCTTCAGGCTGGACACCGGCGCTTCAGCTAACCTCATTTTAAAGTCCGACCTTGACACCATCCGCGTCAAGCCAAGCATTCTTCCACCGGCCTGCCAGCTCGTCGACTAGAATGGCAATGCCATTGCTGCCAGTGGCTCATGCCAGCTTGTGGTATCCCATCGTTCTTCAAAAGCAATCCTTGCTCGGTGCTTGGGCCTGCAAAATCTTGAATCTTGTGCAGCGCGTTCCCACCATGTCGTCTGCACAGGCAACAGCGTCGTCAGATGTCAACTTCCAAGCCCAATTAGATGACATTATAGCACAATACCACAGCGTCTTCGAAGGTATGGGCACACTCCCTTACCGATACAAGATACCGCTGAAGCCGAATGCCAGACCTGTGGTTCATTTACGCCGTCGGGTGCCGGCGCCCCTTAAGAACCGCCTCAAGCAGCAGCTGCAAGACCTCCAGGACCAGGGCGTCATTTCTAAGGTCACGGAACCCATGGACTGGGTTAGCTCCATGGTTTATGTCAAAAAAACGTAAGGGGAACTTCGCATTTGTATCGACCCCAAAGGTTTGAACCGTAACATCATGAGGGAACACTACCCTCCCACAGAGCATGCGAGAGCTGATCCTCGGCCAACTCCACGAGGGTCACCTGGGGGTCGAAAAGTGTCGCCATCGATCCCGAGAGGCAGTATATTGGCCAGGCATCAGTCAGGATATCGCCAACATTGTCCTCAATTGCCCAACGTGTCAAAGGTTCCAGCCGGCTCAGCCTAAAGAGAGTCTACAGCCACATGAACTGGTGTCATCCCCATGATCCAAAGTTGGTATTGACCTCTTTCATGCAAAGAGCCAAGACTATGTCCTCCTCGTGGACTACTTTATTAACTACCCCGAGGTGGTCAGACTGACTGACCTCACATCAGCAACAGTCATCAAGGAATGCAGAGACTTTTGCCTGTCATGGCATTTCACTTACAGTTATGACTTATAATGGCCCTTGCTTCTTCAGCCAGGAGTGGACGGATTTTGCCCAGCTGTACAATTTTACGCATGTCACTTCGAGCCCCCACTACCCCCAGTCGAATGGGAAGGCTGAAAAGGGGGTCCACATTGTTAAAAGACTGTTGTGCAAAGCTGTTGACTCGAGTTCGGATTTTAACCTGGCGCTGTTAGCCTACAGTCTATCTGACAGACAAAGTCCGACTGCTCACACGGCGTGGTGATGGATCTAGAGAGTGCGTCGGCCACAATGAGCTCTTTGCCCGGGGTGTAGACCAGGTAGAAATCGTAGCGGCGGAGTTTGAGGAGGATACATTGTAGCCGTGGCATCATATCATTGAGGCCTTTTTGGATGATGTGAACCAATGGCCTGTGGTCTGTCTCGACCGTGAATTTGGGGAGTCCATACACGTAATCATGGAATTTGTCAATCCCCGTGAGGAGGCCCAGGCATTCTTTTTCAATCTGAGCGTATCGTTGCTCAGTAGGTGTCATGGCTCGAGATGCATATGCGACTGGGGCCCAGGAGGAGGATTCAGCGCGCTGGAGGAGTACTGCCTCAATACCAGCCTGGCTCACGTCGGTGGAGATCTTCCTTTGTCCGCTGGCCTGTCCCCAGCACAACTGCTAATGAACCGCACACTATGGACGACGGTGCCGGCTATCCACATCCCTTGACAATTTTCCGGTCCTGCGGATAATGCAACAGTCTCGGGCCCAATGCAAGTCGGTGTATGACGCCCACGCCACAGATCTCCCTGCTCTGGTCCCTGCTGACCGAGTTAGTGTTCAGCTATCTGATGGTGGCTGGTCTGCCATGGCTGTGGTGGTTAAGCAAGTGGCCCTGAGATCGTTCCTCGTTTGCATGCATGATGGCTCCTTTCTTTGGCGTAATAGGCGGCTACTTCCACGCCCGCCACCTGAACGTGATGTCCCGCCTCGCATGCTGGTTCCTCAGTACACACCCTTCCACGAGGCCACCGATCTGCCAGTTCTTTTACCGACCTCTACATTGGAGGCAGTTCCGCCCGTTCAAGTGCAGGCAGCCCCTGACCCACCCCTGAGGCGGTCAACCAGAATTCGTCGCCCGCCACAGAGACTGAATTTATAGACTGAATGTTGCATTACCTTGTGATCCGTTTACACATCTGTACATATTGTTTCTTCCTAACTTGTTATTTGCCCTCTGTCTGCACTAGACACCTTCCCATGTAAATACATTAACATACTTTGTATATAGTCAGGCTCCTGTACACACACACACTCACTATTTATTGACCTATACACATTTTTTTTAAAGTAAAAAAAAAGGGGGGGAGATGTCATAATATACACACAGGTATATGATGGTGCACAGACAGGCAGTGATTGACACACAGGGTGACCAGTGAACACACAGAACACAGCAGCCAATCACCAGACAGGACACGACCACTATAAAGCCAGAGGGCAGTAGTTTTCCCGCTCTCTTGGGATCCAGCCTCTGAGACAGCCAGAGTCCGTGAGCAACAACTAGAACAAACACCATGTGGTAGTAAGATAGTCTGGTCAGGTTAGCCTCAGGTCTCCAGTCAACTCAGCATAGTGTCAACCCACAGTTAAAGTATGTATAATAGTTAAGAGTTCAATAAAATCAAGTTGCATTTCTTCAAGTTTTGGAAGCCTGTCTCTCTCACTGCTGCAGTAAACGCAGTCCTCGTAGACCCAGCTTACCCAACACATCACGTCCCATTTAATATCGGGGTCGTTCACGGCGCTGCAAGTGCCTTGAACCACCCTGCTAAACATGCCCTAAATGGGACTCTGTTTTATTTCCATTAAATCGCTCCCATGATTTCCCAGTCAAATTCACCTTCACTTGCCATCTTGTGAGATGCTCTGAAAACTCAGGATTTTTAACAGTTCTGTGCATGTGCATCCAACCCGGGTCTATACATGTCCACCTGATCTGTTGTGTCCCATAAGCACCAAGACACTGGAGAGCCGACTGCAGAGGAATCCAAAAGTGTGGCCTGATTGAAGTATGATAGCTTACTGAACCTGGAACCTGAAGCTGCCTTGCCTTCCTTGGACCCTGCTGTCTGCCTTGATAGATCCTGAAACTGACTATCTGCGGAGATTTGGGCCTGAAGGCGCAGTGTTTGTACCAGACTCTGAAGTTGCCTGCTGCTTAGAACCTTGGCTGTGCAGGCTTTGTAGTTAACCTCGATAATAATTTGTAGTGTTGTAGATTGCTGCTTCAATCATTAACTTAAATAGTAATTCATTGCAGTGCTGTTAGAAATTAATCTTTGTATTTAAATTGTAAATTGATTGGTGCTTTTTCTGCAATATTTTGTAAGCTCATAATAATTGCCTGTTAACCACAATAGTAATTGTAATGGACTCCAATTGGCTTTATTGGTTGGCCAATTGGAGTATGAGCTCCCTCAATGATAGCTCATTGAGGGGGCCCATATAAGCGCCTGTGTAGGCTTTGTGAGCCAGTCTTAAGTTGACTGGACTGCTAGCAGCACTGTTTGTAGCTGCTCCTGTAATATCGTTATTGTAAATAAATATTGGTGTGGTGACGGAACTCCTGCCTCCCGTGGATTACTACAGTGGCGATGAGGTAAACTAAGAATTTTGCGGAGACCAGCTGCCGCACTTGGAGGGTAAGCCTTGCCATTTTAAAAATGCCATTTTTAGGGAGGTTAGAGGCATTCGACCCGGCTATTGAGGACTGGTCCCAATATGTGGAGAGAATGTATTAACTTCTTCCGGGCAAATGATATACTGACGGACGAAAGGAGACGGCTTATCCTGCTGTCGGCGTGTGGACCCTCAGCTTTCGCCATTATACGTAGTCTGACTTATCCCGATGCGCCGGACACGAAAACTTTCCAAGAAGTAACGGAATTGGTGAAAGAGCACTACGATCCAAAACCACCCCTCATTTTGCGTTGGTAGAGATTCTACACAGCGAAGCGGGAAGGCAGGGAGTCAGTCACAAATTTCTTGACCCGCCTGAGAAGGCTGGCGGAAAAATGTGAGTTTGGCCCGACGCTAAATGAAATGCTTCGGGACCGGTTAGTGTGTGGTATAAACAACCTCACAATACAGAAACGCCTGTTGGCGGAAACGGAGCTAGACTGCAGGCAGGCGTTACAGCTCGCACTGTCCCTAGAAAAGGCAGCAAGTGGGGCGCCGGAACTACAGGGCACGCCAATGGAGGTAGATACCTGTGAGAGGGACTACCACAACGGGTCCTGCTACCAGATAGCTGCTCTCAGGAAAAACCTGAGGAATAGAAGGAAAAAGTAAAACCCCAGAACTGCCCCCAAGTCTGCCAGGACTAACTGGAGACAGAGGGAAGTACTGGCTGAGGCTCCCCCAACAGAGAAGGACCGTTTCTGGCACCAGACAGAGTGGGGTAACAGCGACAGAAACCCTAGAAGGAGGTGGAAAAAGAGGAATAGCAGGTGGGGACGCAGGGAAGTACACAACCTAGACGCCCCATTCTCCTCCGAAGGGGAACAATTATATAATATTGCAACGAAGAAAGCAAAACCCATTAAGATTACCCCACGGGTGAACGGGTGGCCGACAATAATGGAAATAGACACGGGTGCGGCCGTATCAGTAATGGGAGTGGCAGCATTTAGAAAAATCAAAGATGGACTCCAGGCACTATCCCTAACAAAAACATCGACGAAACTTAAAACCTACATGGGGGAACCCCTGGAAGTTCTAGGCATGACTCATGTACCGTGGAATATGAGAAACAATTACTCAGATTACCGTTGACGATAGTAGAGGGCTCCGGACCGAGCTTAATTGGACGAAACTGGCTGAAAAACCTAAAATTAGATTGGATGAAAATTTTCCAGAGTGGAAGTTAGAACATAGAACAGTACAGCACAGAACAGGCCCTTCGGCCCTTGATGCTGTGCCGAGCAACGATCACCCTACTTAAACCCACGTAACCCATATCCCAACAATCCCCCCATTAACCTTACGCTACGGGCAATTTCCCTCTGGGAAGTTTCCATATCATTAGAAGCTACAGTATTTAACTAGCTGTTCTGTAATGGAAACATAACACAAAATCTGATGTTTCCAACCAAAGGGTTTATTTACATATCAGAGTTAAATATGTCAGTGTGTTATTGACCAGATAAATATAATTACAAATGCATCAGTTTGTATTGGGTGACAGCTAAATTATTATTACGATAAGAATTCATACATCGTATTATGTCACTAAATGTTACTTACAATTCTCCTTGAGTAACATGCTTTTAATGCTGTTCAGAATAGAAAAATAATATGGTTTACAAAAGTTGAACCAGGCTGGGCTGCTTATCACTTGCCTGCAGATTGACACCGACACATTGGGTTTCCTTTCCCTTAACTTCTACGTCTTCGAAATTCTCTCCCCTTCATTAACAAAGCTGTCAATGGATTGATATTCCTATTGAGCCTTTCAAAGGCTAACAAAGATTGTCTTCTACTTTACCACTTTGTTTGAATTACCGGCAGTCTATTAATTAGCATTTATACACAACTTTCTTTTTCATCGAGAGCGTGCTCCCTGCACATACCTGGACTAGGAGCTGTGAATAATGGATTCTACGTGGAAAACTGAGCAAAATTAGCAAGTTAACATACTGGTGAAGTTTGCACCTGCTCTCAGGATGTGTTTATCCAAAATCGTGTTGTATACTTAAAAGCCTTTAATGAGTTTGAAACTCCCAGCTACCAAAGGTTTCAATTGATTATCGGGTCTGCAAAAACTTATAGGGTTGAATTTAGTTCTTGCAACAGGAGCCCCTCCCCCACTAGTTAGAACCAATAGGAGCCTCGTGTCACTTCTCTCTGGGAGGCCCGTTGCAATTTAAGTGCACTCAGGTACTCAACTGTATTGGGCCTCCCACACGACTAAGGCCCCATTATGGCAGGAATCCAGCCCATGAGATCTGCCAATCAGAAGTTGGCAGCTCTCCTTTGCAGGCAGCATCACTAGGAGAGGTGGCTGCTTCCAGTAATGCTCTAAGGCCTACACCAGGGACCATCGCTGGATCCCTGGAGATGGGTAGATGGAGCGGGATGGGAATCGCCAAGGAGGAGAGGGGGGTTTTGGAAGAAAAGGCAGGAGTGAGGGCTTTAAGAGGTCCCTCCCCTTCCTGATGCTGGGTTCCTTGAGAGGAAATTGAGTGCCTGCCATTGAGGGATTCAGGGTTTGCTGGATAGCTTTCGGGAGGCATGGGAGACCTGTGTGAATTTCATTAAATCGCTGAGCCACCCTTAACTCCTAGTGAGCTCAGGGGTTGGTTTTGCGTGATTCAATAATGAGCCTAATTGACATCCACCATCAGTGGGTAGTCCCGCCTGATTCTCATGACCTTCACGCCCACCATCATGACTGCTGCAGTGGATGCCCAATAACCACCATTCCTCTTACCACCATCTGTTTTGCACCTGAATTAACAGCCAAGGCCCACCAAATGCCATATTCAGGCAGGTCTATGAATGGGTGGGCACCCTGCATGCTTACAAAGCAAAGAGGAGGACTCTGCCAATTGTATGAGCCTGATACAAAATTCATGTCCAAATGGGCAGAGCTCAGCCTAGTTGCAACAAGATTTAAAGGAACTGCTGGAGGCCATCCAAAGACTTTCCTTAATCATACTTCACTGGAACCAGTGAAAGCAGACCGTTGCCTGTTCGCCGGAAGGTGACAGATCCTAATCAGTGAGGTGCATCTGTGCACAGTTCTGGTGCTCACTTCTTGCCACTTTCAGTCAAATGAAGCCCATTGCTAAATTTGGCTGCTACCTCAGGCACAAACAGGCACACAGAACAATTGTTCCGCAGACTTGCCAATTGTATTGGACAGGAGTTGAATTTCGCATTGATAATGCATTTTAATACGTGGGTGTTATCATCACCACAGAAAGTAATAATCATAGAGAGAGTCGCAATGATTTGAATCTCTAGTCATCACATAAAATCAAGAATTGCATGACATGTTTCTGAAAGTGGTTATAGGACCTCTGTAAGATAGAGCCCAGCACTATTGACTGTAGAGTACAGATGTTCTTTGACTCGTAGAAATAGTTGTCATTCACTTCTGCCTGTGGTTTCAGTGACCGTAGAAATTTGCTTGAGTTAATTTGCTTGATGTGGTATCATGCATAATGTATTACTTTTTAAAATGCTGTAAAAGGACATTGGCATTTAGGACTCACCACATCACCAAGTTTCTGATCTCAACTGTAGTCTTGTGAAGAGATAATCTCAACTTCCAGCCTCCAGAAACCTGAGCTCAATCAAAATTTTGCCGCCCGTGTTCTAACTTACACCACATCCTGTTCACCTGTATTGGCTCCCGGTCCAACGTCACCTCAAAACTTAAATTCTCATCCTTCTGTCCCAATTCTTCTATTGCTTCACTCTGTGAACTCTTCCAGCTCCACACCTCTTCTGAGAGCTCAGTATTATTCCAACCCTGCTCTTCTTCATCTCCCTTCTACTCACCATTGGTAATCTGCCTTCAATTGCCTAGGCCATTGTGATAATTCTCACGAGGACCATGGCAGATTGCTGATCTCCATGTGGGCTTTGTAGAACACAGGTTCCCATGGTGAGTGGGCAGAGGCCTTCCCAGCTGGGGCTCAATTAGCAGGACCTTTAAATGTAGCTCCCAGACTAGCAGGCAGTTCTGGATAGTCCTGGGCTGGGCCGTTTGCTTTGTGTGCCACGATAGCAGCTTTATTTTCAGTTTAATTTCACTCCGTGCCTCCTGGAATTTTTACACTGGCAATGAGGATCAAGCATGGAATTCTGAGCAGCCTCATTGAAACTCGCCAATGACAACTCTGGTAAGAACAAAGCCCAAAGAAAACCCAGAAATGCCCTCATTCAAGAAGTTCGAGCCTTATTATGCAGATGAAGAGGGCTGGCCCCAGTGCACTTAACAAATCTGCTACTTCCACGCCAACAGCATAGAAGTGGATGACAGATATAAAGTAATCCCTTTGACAGCATGCAGGGTCCCAATGTTCAGCATTATTAAGAGATATCTTGCAGCCCCATTATGAAAACATTCAACGAGCTTGTGGCTCTCGTAAAGGACCAATATGACCCAAAGCCGCCCGTAATCCTCCAGCGGTACTGATTCAACGCAGTTGGAAGGCCTTTGGGGAACCTGTGACAGAATTCCTAGCTATATTACGGAAGCTCGGAGAATAATGCAAGTTTGGCTCATCTCTGACTGAGATGCTACAAGACTGCCTACTGTGGGATCAATAATGTTGCAATACAAAAAACTTGTTGGGGGAATCTACCCTAGTCCTCAAAAGGACTATAGAATTAGCTCTATCCTTGCAGAACACCGAGAAAGTGCCCAAGGACTCCAAGGGATGATGGACTATAGCATTCTCAGCGGGTGGATGGGGGAGGACCCTCATATAGGAAAGCCAGCATTCCCAGTGAAAGCTCTCATGTAGCATACTCACCGCCAGTTCAACATTCAGCCAGGGTAACACTAGAAGTACCAAAGAAGCCTCGCCGGAGGACGACAAGTGTCAGCCACAAGGCTGCTGTAAATGTAGCCAAAAGGCATGTCCCAGGCAAGGCAGCAAAACCAGCAGGATGCATGCTTCCTAGGCCAGAAGCCAAAGCCACCATAGGCCCCTAGCCTTGCAAGTTGATCAGCTTTAGAGGATGAAACGATGCAATTGAACTGCATCATCACCCCTAAGGTTACCCTGATGAAGATAACACTCTTGGTCAACAGCCGTTCCCTAGAAATGGAGGTGGACACAGGAGCTGCTGTCTCCATCGTTGGAGAATAGATTTTCTGGCATCTCCAGATGGGCATCTTGCTCCAAGGCCTGCGAGACACTAGGGCTAGGTTGGCCACATATACAGGGGAACTGCATATGACCCCGGTTACCTATGGGCAGCAGACGGTCTGACACCCACTCTTAGTTGTACAAGGACCAGAACTCAGCCTGTTGGGCAGAGATTGGCTCCAGAGGATCTGTCTGGACTACCTAAAAGTTTTTAAACTAGGAACCAGTGGACTGTACAAAGTTATTGGAAAATACCCCAATGCCCTACCAAATATTGCAGGGCACGGCCAGTCCCATAGGCTTTTCTTACCAAAGTAGAGACTGAAGTGGAGCAGTTAGAGAACTGCAGGATAATACGACCAGTGGAGTTCGCAGAGTGAGCTGCACCAGTAGTCCCTGTCCTCAGGCCCGACAAGCTAGTCCACCTTTGTGGGAACTATAAACTATCAGTTAATAAAGCTTCATGTTTAGATCGGTACCCCATGCCGTGCATAGAAGATCTATATGTCAAACCTGCAGGGGGGCAAGCTATCACCAAACTAAATATGAGCCATGCTTATCTCCAGCTAGAACTAGATGAGTCATTCAGGAAGTAAGTGACAATTAACACCCATAAGAGTTTATACGAGTATACATGTCTGCCCTTTGAACTCTTGTCAGCATGTGCCATTTTTCAACATGTGATGGAGAACATTCTCCAAGGGCTAACTAAAGTGGCAGTGTGCTTAGACGACATACTAATCACAGGAGCCATGTAAAAGAGTACCTAGCAAACCTGGAGGAGATTTTGAGATAATCGTCTGACACAGGTGTCCGTCTCAAACAAGAAAAACGTGCGTTCCAGGCAGACGAAGTGATCCATCTAGGGGTATCGAGTTGATTAAAAAAGCCCTACACCTCATGGAGGAGAAAGTTAAGGCCATCAAAGAGGCACCTAACACGCAAAATTAAAATATTTTCAAGGCCTCGTAAGCGACTATGGGAAATTTATCCCAAACTTGGCCACTTTATTGTCACCCTGCACACACTGTTAAAAACCACCAGAATTGGTCATGCCAGGTGCTACAGGATGAAGCCTTTGTGAAGGTGAAGCAGCAGTTACTATTACCAAACTGGCTCATTACGACCCTAAAAGACAGCTGCTATTAACACATGATGCCTCTCCATATGAAGTAGGGACAGTCCTTTCCCATCAATGGGATGATGGCACAGGCACAATAGAATATGCATCTAGTACCTTTGCAGACATGGAAATACTTTATTCTCGGATTGAAAAGGAAAGATTGGCTGTTACTTTTGGGGTGAAGAAATTCCAGCCAGATGTCCAGGCCGACACTTCGCAATCATAACACACCATAAACCCCTGCTGGACCTTTTCAAAGAGGATAAAATGATTCCCCACATCGTCTTGGCTCAGATCCAACTTTGGGCATTATTGTTAGGGGCCTACGAATGTTCTCTCGAACACCGTCCAGGAACACACATTGCCAACGCGAATGCTCTGAGTTGCCTCTTGCTGCCCAAAAGCTATGCCCCTTTGCTGGCATTGGGAGACGTCACCATGACCTTGAGCTTCCTGGATATCTTGCCAGCATGCACAAGGCAGATTCAAGGGTGGACCCAGAAGGACCACACACTGGCAAAATTGAACCATATGATCCTCAGTGGTGGAATCCGAGGGCACTCCATGAATGACCTGGAGCCCTTCCTCACTAAATAACAAGAGCTGAGTATAGAAGATGTCATCATCCTTTGGGAAGCCCAAATAGTCATCACCCACTCAGGTCAGGGCCCAATTCTGACAGAATTATACAATGGACTCCCCGGAGTATCCAGGATGAAAATGCTCATGAGGAGCTATGTCTGGTGAATAAAGACATCAGGAATATGGTGAAACAGTGCTCCTTGTGCCACGAGAGCCAGAAGCTCCCACCTTCGGCCTCTTTGCACCAATTGAAATGGCCAGGAAGACCATGGGTACAGCTGCACCTGGAGTTTGCTGGTCCATTCCTGGGATTATGTTCCTTATTATGGTCCAAGCCCGCCCACTCAGTGGTTAGAAGTACATTGTTTGTCTTCCTCAACTTCTCATGCAACAATAGAAAAACTCCGGCAGATTTTCTGTACCCAGACATCTGGGCCGGAATACTCCAGCCCCGCCGCCAGCTTCTGCATTCTGCGGCGCCGATTTTCGGGTGCCCATGGGATCGCCGCCACGCCGGTCGGAGGCCGTTAACAGCGCCCCCCCCCCCCCCCCCCACCCCCCACCGCCGATTCTCCAGGCCCCGAAGGGCCAAGTGGCCGACGAGTTTGGCAAAGTCCCACTGGTGTGTGTTACTCAGGTCCCACACGGCGGGCGGGACCTGGAAGGTGAGGGTGTGGGGGCCATCCTGGAGGAGGGCGGGGGGATCCGATCCGGGGGGGGGGGGCCCACGGTGACCTGGCCCGCGATTGAATCTACCATTCAGCGGGCGGGCTGGTTCCGTGGGGGCCTACTTTACTCTGCGCTGGGCCCCTGTAGGGCTCAGCCACATTGCCCGGGGGCTGGCGCGGAGAAGGGAACCCCTGTTTATGTGCGGGTATACAACGGTCGTTCCGCGCATGCGCAAACTCACGCGGGCCGTTCCGCGCCAGCTGGAGCTGCGGGGACCATTAGGAAGGGGAGAATTCCTCATTTTTGGGGGCTATTGACGGCGGACTCGTTGGCCCCGGTTTTCCCACCTGTGTGGGGATGGTGTGGGGGACATAGCCCCATTATTAGAGAATCCCACCCCTGGTAACTGGGTATGCTAAGCAGACAAAAGGTGGCTCTCCTCCTGAGAATTCAAATTTAGGCTCCTTTAATCAAGAAAAGCCCGCCAGAATGAGGAAGAAACATTCCCTCACCCTCTTCAAACAAAATGGAACGAAAGAGGGCAAACAGCAACAGCGCCAGGGGCCGAAAAGAGACAAAACGTGGCAAAAGCCTGTAAAAATGAACGGAGGAGATGGTGACACACGAGGTGACAGGACCCCAGACACACCCGACCAAGAGGGACTACCAGCCAGTGCACGGATCTCCCCTGTGCCGGGGGGGGGGCGGACGGAGGGAGTTCCTCCCCAAGAAATTAAAAGAGCTTAAAGAGGCCATTGAGGCAGCTGTCAAGATGGTGCTGGCATAAGCATTGGTCACCATGTAGGCAGCCCTGGACATGGCGGAGAGGTAACTGGAGGCATGGGAACACCATTAGGGAGTTGGAGGAGCCTCAATGGACAAGAGGAACCAGATCGTCGCTCTGGAATCAGAAGTAGCAAAGTTGGGGGCAACACAGGGGAACCTAAAAGCACCAAAATCTGCATATAGTGCGCCTGCCGGAGGGGGAAGAGGGCAGGGACCCCACAAACTTCGTGGCACAGATGCTGGGAAATCTGGTGGAGAGAGACAGCACACCCCCACAAGCTGCCGGAGATAGACAGAGCCCACAGGTCACACCGGCCAAAACCCAGGGCCAGGTGGCAGACGTGGGCTATTATCGCCAAGCTGCACTGTAAGCAAAACCGGGAAAGAATCCTGCGCTGGGCCTGGAAGACAATGTCCTGCACCTGGAAAGGACACCCGACCAGGATATACCAGGACATTGGGGCAGACCTAGCCAAGTGCCGGGTGGAATTTAATGGAGCAAAAGTAGCCCTGTACAAAAGCAGGGTGAAGTTCGGGATGCTGTACCCAACCAAACTATGGGTCACCTTTCAGGGCAGTGAACACTACTTCACTGTCCCTGCGGACACGGACAAATTCATCCAAGAACACGGACTGACAAGGCAGCAGCAGTCTTTTAAAAAATATGTTTTATTCAAGGATTTTCATATAAACAAACAAAAGCAGAAGAACTTAACTTTATAAACAACCAACACCCAGCAACCCCCCCGCTCCCCTAACCTCCCTTCTCACATCCCACCTTCCCCATTTTAACCCCCCCCCCCCCCCCCCCCCCCCCCATTGCTGAACCCTCAAATCTCCTTAAAGAAGTCAATATAGGGTTTCCACCTCTGGGTGAACCCATCCACCGACCCCCTCAAGGCAAACCAAGCCTTCTCCAGCCTCAGGAATTCTGTCAGGTCGCTTACCCACACCCCCGCTCAGGGAGCCAAAGGCCAGACATTAGCCCCTCTCACCCCCTCGTCTCCCAGATCTTCCGACACCCCGAATATTGCCACCTCTGGACTTAGGCCACCACCACCACCAGCACCTCGCACATCGGGGCCGGGATTCTCCGTTCTCGGAAAATCGCCGGGGGGTCGCATTATTCCCGCCACGCCGCTCCGACGCCGGGACTCCGATACCCCGACCCGGGAAAAACCACGCCAACGCGGAGTGCATCGTGCAGGTCGGAGATTCGGCAGAATTGGCTCGACCTGCTGGTACCTGAGCCTGCAGCGAATCTCTGGGCCGGATGGGCCGGATGGGCCGAAGTCCCGCCGACGTGACCACAGCTCATCCTCTTGAACAGCATCAACCAGTCGTGCTGGCTGACGCCGACGAAGGAGGAGGTAGGGGTCGGCGTGGGGGGGAACTCCGCAGACGGCACGGCCATGGCTTCGGGGGTTGCAGTTGTCAGGGGCGGAGGCCGCCTAGGGCCGGGGGTACGGGGCGGTGTCGGTGTTGGTGTCGGGGCGGGGTGGGGGTGAATTGTGGGGAGAGTCAGGGGGAGGGTCGAGGGGTGGTGGGGAGTGGTGTGGAGGGGGTCGGGGGGGGGGGGTGGTGGGGAGTGCCGGGGGGGGGGGGGGGGTGGTGGGGAGGGAGGCGTGGAGTATAGGGGAGGGGGTTGGTGGGGGTGGAGAGTGTGGGGCAGGGTGTGGGGGGGGGGTGGGGAGTGTCAGAGAGGGTGTTGGGGGTGGGGTGTGTCAGGGAGAGGGTCGCAGGGGGTGGGGATGTCGGGGGGGAGTGTGGAATATCGGGGAGGGGATCGGGGGGGTGGGGAGTGTGGGGCAGGGGGTCGCGGTGGTGGGGAGTTTCAGGGAGGGGGTTGGGGGGTGGAGTGTCGGTGAGGGGGTCGGGGGGTGAGGAGTGTCAGGGGGGTGGGGAGTGTTGGGGAGCTGGGGAGTGTCGGGGAGGGCGTAGGAGGTGCGGATGGAGTCAGTGGGGGTCGGGAGGGTGAGGAGGGGCTCGGTGGGTGGAAAGTGTCATGGAGGGAGCCACGGGTGCTGGGGATGTCGGGGGGAGTGTGGAGTGTCAGGGAGGTGGTCAGTGGGTGGGGAGTGTCAGGGAGGGGGTCGGGGCGGTGGGGATGGGGTCGGAGCGGGTCGGGAGGGTGGGGAGTGGGTCGGAGGGGGTCTGGGGTTGGGGAGGGGTTCGGGGGGGTGGGAAGTGTCGGTGAGGGGGTCGGGAGGTGGGGAGCGTCGGGGAGGGGGTTGTAGGGGAGGGGAGTGTCGGGGAGAGGGGGTGGGGAGTGTCGGGGGGTGGGTAGGGGGTTGAGGGGCTGGGGAGTGTCGGGCGGGGGGCGGGGGTCAGGGGGTGGGGGAGAGTCGGGGAGGGGGGAGGGGTTGGAGGTGTGGGGAGTGTCGGGGATGGGGTCGGGGTTGGGGGGGATGTGGAGTGTCGGGGATGGGGTTGGGTTTGGGGGAGTAGGGAGTGTCGGGAAGTGGATCGAGGTTGAGGCGGGGTTTGCGTGGATAGGTGCCAGCTGGCAACAGTGACGGCCACGTAGCTCATGGCACCTGGTTACGGAGGGGGGTATGTGCAATGGTGATATGTCATCTGCCCCCACCACCTGCAGACCGTTATGTTTGGCCATCACCCAGCATTGTTGGCCGGCGTGACGGACCGCGACATCCAGTTCCCTGTGAACCACGCCCATGAGGATGCCCAGGCAGCTGGCTTTGCTGAGGTTGCCAGGATTCCAATGGTGCAGGTTGCGATTGATGGGGTGCACGTCACCATAAGGCCACCATCGGATAACAGGGCTGTGTTCATGAACAGGAAGGGGTCCTACTCCATGAACGTGCAGGTGGTCTGCGACCACCAGATGAGAATCCTTCACATCTGCGCCCGGTACCCAGGCAGTATACATGACTCGTTCATATTGGCACAATCGTTCATCCCTGCCATGTTCGATGGACACCTCCCCCGGCTGCGGGGCTGGTTGCTGGGCGACAGGAGTTAGCCATTGCGGCGTAGCTGATGATGCCTATACGGAGGCCACGGACTGACGCGGTGACCCGCTACAATGATGCCCATGCAGTGACCAGGGGTGTGGTTGAGAGATGCTTTGGGCTGTTGAAGCTGCGCTTCAGGTGCCTGGACCGCTCTGGAGGGGCCCTCCAGTACCCGTTGGAGAGGGTCGGCCACATCGCTGTGGTCTGCTGCGTCCTGCACAATATAGCCCAGCAGAGGGGAGATGTGCTGGAGGCAGAGGAGGAGGGGGAGGATCATGATGAAGGGCACGCCTCCCCAGATGATGAGGATGTGGATGGGGGGGGGGGGGGGGGGGGGGCAATGTATGGGACATACGGGCTGGACAGGGACGGGAGGCTGCCCACGATTCGGGCTTGGCCAGCGGGCACGGGAGGAGTTGATAGACGCATGATTCACAGACTATGAGGGGTTGGGGGGGGGGATTCGCTACGCATGGGCAGGGATGGCACAGTACGGCACCACCCCACCACCCTCACCCCGCCCACCACTGACCTCACTCACCGCGCCCAGCACCAGCCACCCGCATGCACACCACCCCTCCATTGCACATCCACCTGCGGCACAAGCGGCAGGGCTCACACAGTCGCCAGCGGGTCTATTGCACGGCATGGAGGATGATGACAACCCGCTCTGCGATGAGCACTGGGCTCTACATTGTTAGACAATGTCTGTCTCATGGCCATTCTACCACCCTCCACTGGGTGGTCCCTGCATGTGGCCTGGACACTGCAGCGCGCAGACCTGCCATCTGCCTGGGGACAGGGTGGCGAGTGCGACCCAGGGGGTGGGGGGCGCACACCATACTCACCTGAGTTCGACGTCTTATCACCCCTCACATACACTGGCGCCCACTTCCCACCCCATCCCCGCATGCATCGGACAGAACACGGAGGCAGCTTTCGTAGGTGTGAAAGTGAGTTTAATGACGAACATTACATACACGTGCCCTAGCCCCTATAACTTGTCTGTGCCCTGCACCTGTGCCAACTTACTCAGTGTCTCCTTTTCTGGCCTTAAGGACCCTATGACTACGTCTAGAGGCTTCCCCAGACGGTACAGCAGAACTGGACTAGTGTGTTCTGCAGGGATCAGTGCTGGGATCTTTGCTGTTCGTAGTATATATAAATGATTTGGAGAAAAATGTAACTGGTCTGATTACTAAGTTTGCAGACGACACAAAGGTTGGTGGAATTGCGGATAGCAATGAGGACTGTCAGAGGATACAGGAGGATTTAGATCGTTTGGAGACTTGGGCAGAGAGATGGCAGATGGAGTTAATCTGGATAAATGTGAGGTAATGCATTTTGGAAGGTCTAATGCAGGTAGGGAATATACAGTGAATGGTAGAACCCTCAAGAGTATTGACAGTCAGAGAGATCTAGGTGTACAGGTCTACAGGTCACTGAAAGGGGCAATAGTTGGAGAAGGTAGTCAAGATGGCATACAGCATGCTTGCCTTCATTGGCCAGGGCATTGAGTATAAAAATTGACAAGTCACGTTGCAGCTGTATAGAACCTTAGTTAGGCCACACTTGGAGTATAGTGTTCAATTCTGGTCGCCACACTACCGGAAGGATGTGGAGGCTTTAGAGAGGATGCAGAAGAGATTTACCAGGATGTTGCCTGGTATGGGGGGCATTAGCAATGAGGAGTGGTTGAATAAACCCGGTTTGTTCTCACTGGAATGACAGAGGTTGAGGGGCGACCTAATAGAGGTCTACAAAATTATGAGGGGCATAGACAGAGTGGTTAGTCAGAGGCTTTTCCCCAGGGTGGAGGGGTCAATTACTAGGGGGCATAGGTTTAAGGTGCGAGGGGATAGGTTGAGAGGCAAGTTTTTTACACAGAGTGTAGTGGGTGCCTGGAAGTCGCTGCTGGAGGAGGTGGTGGAAGCAGGGACGATAGTGACATTTAAGGGGCATTTTGACAAATACATTAATAGGATGGGAATAGAGGGCTATGGACCCAGGAAGTATAGAAGATTTTAGTTTAGACGGGCAGCATGGTCGGCACGGGCTTGGAGGGCCGAAGGGCCTGTTCCTGTGCTGTACTTTTCTTTGTTCTTTGTTCTTTGTAAATGGCTCCGTACCATCCATTGTCTAATGGCCTCGTTGAACAGGTAGTTCAAACATTCAAAACCACATGAAGAAACTGCCCACTGGTTCCCTGGATATAAAATTAGCCCGCTTCCTTTTTGATTAGAGAAGCATGCCGTACACGACGATGGGAGACACATCAGTGGAATTGTTAATGGGCCGAGGACTGCGCACCAGGCTCAGCCTGCTGTTTCCCAACTTGGGGGAAAGGTGAAGTCAAAGAAGGAGACCCAAAAAAGGAACTGTGACACCAGAGGACCTGAAAGGACCTTCAGAATAGAAGATGTCATCTGTGTGCAGACCTTTGAGGATATTTCAAAATGGATCCCAGGAGTCATGCTGGAAAAGGCTGGTATACTTTGGTATAAAGTCAAAGTCCAAGGGAAGGCCATAAAAAAACACCTGGACCACCTGAGAAGCAGAGAATCCACGCCAGCAGAGACAACTTCAGCAGAGACGACATCCTTGACGCCTGTTGCGAATACTTCCAGCAAGGTCTATGGTGGACCCGAAAGTCATTCCCCCGGCAATGGAGGTTCGGAGTCCAGAATGGAGTGTGAGGAGATTGATCCTCCGTTAGAGGTCAGCACCAAAGATGTGCCTCTGACTTTGGACCTTCAGCGCTCAACAAGGAAGTGATGATCCCTAATCCACTTCATGCCCCCTGATTTGGTTCTACTTGCTGCCAATTCGAGGCCTTCTGCTTGTGACGAAAGGGGCCTCATTGCCTAGGGGGATGATTTGGACTTGAAGGAGGAGGTATGTGATAACCCTCACGAGGAGTACGGGGATTCGCTGATTGATCTCCCCATGGGCTTCATAGAATACGAGTCCCTGTCGTAAGTAGGCGGAGGCCCGTCCAGCTGGGGCTCATTAACGGGACCTTTACGTGTAGCTCCCAGACCTGGACCGACAGTTCCCAATAGACCTGGGACGTTTGTTTGGTGTGGCACGGTAGCGGCTTTATCTTCAGTTTAAAATAAACCAGATTAAAGGTGGCACGGTGGCACAGTGGTTAACATTGCTGCCTCGCGGCGCCAAGGACCCGAGTTCGATCCTGGCCCCGGGTCACTGTTCGTGTGGAGTTTGCACATTCTCCCTGTGTCTGTGTGGGCCTCACCCCCATAACCTAAAGATGTGCAATGTAGGTGGATAGGCCTTAATTGGAAAAAGAATTGGGTACTTTAAATTTAAAATAAATAAATAAAGTTAAATAAACCAGTTTGGCCTTTCACTCCTCTTCTACTGGAATTATTACAGTCATAAACTCTGGATTTCTGCCGACATTTCTCCGACCCTTTTCCTCTCTCTTCCCTTTAAGACCCTTTAAGATGTGATGCAACGTGGGACTTTATAACTATGTTACAGGCATTATATAAATGCAGGTGGAGGTGCTGTTTGTCTGCTCATGCTATTAGCAAGAAAGGATAGGTGGAATAGAGTGGCTGAGAAACATGGGTCAGAATGTTCCCATTTTGAGACTAAGTCCTTCATGGCGGGCGTGGGAACATGGAGAGTTTCCCATTGTGGAGGTTGTGGACCTTATTACTTATGCAGCTTTACGCTGTTTTCAGTGGCAGGGCAGGCCTGGATGGTACATAGTCTGCCATTGTGTCTGGCCGCCATATTGAAATGGCTCCCAGGATCACTGAACAACTATTGAAGAAAGAAGGTAGACCTTCTGAAAATGAAGATGGATGTCCAGGAACATTCTGAGGCTGGAAGATGATCAGCACATCTTTGGTGCTAACCTCTAACGGCGGATCAATCTCCAGGACACCGAATCTGGAAGGTCCACCTGCAGTGCACCCCTCACTCTCTGTTATGGTGTTCCAGGGTCCATGGTTGCCAGCAGCTTCCACCCTGAACTCCAGAGGCAGTTTCTGGCATTGTTCAAGTGAGTCCTGACGTCTGCATGCAACATAGTTCCAAACGTGTTTCATGCTGGTGTGTTTTCCCACTGACATCGCGGCGGATCTGGTATCGGGAGTTCGGGCTTTCACCTGCATTCCATTAGCAAGATGCAAATGAGTATCACACAGGTCTCTCATGGGTTTCCTGACCCACCATGGTGAGAACCATTAGAAGATCCCACTGTCAATTCAGGCTGGTATGAAATTGATTTCTGTGCCTCCTGCCATATTCTTTCCCCATGCCCACCATTGAACGCTTTTGAAATGGCCTAGCAATTAGAGATGGTCAATAAAAGCTGGCCTAACCAGTGACGCCCACACTCCAGCAATGGTTCCTTTTCAAAAATCTGCTACATCAAGATATGAAGAATGAACGGTTCAATGAAGAGTTCTGGAGGGCTTGCCGGGACAGCACCAGGCAGACTGAAAAATGAGGTGTCAACCTGGTGAAGCTACAACACAGGACTACTTGCCTGCCAAACAGCATAAACGGCAAGTAAAGACAGAGCTAAGCGATCCCACAACCAACTGATCAGATCTAAGCTCTGAAGTCCTGCCCATCTATCGTGAATGGTGGTGGACAATTAACCATCTCACTGGAGGAGGAGACGCTCAGTTTGGGTTCCGCCAGGGTCACTTAGCTCCTGACCTCATTACAGCCTTGGTTCAAACATGGACAGAAGAGCCGAATGCCAGAAGTGAGGTGAGAGTAATTGTCCTTGACATCAAGGCAGCATTTGATTGAGTATGGCATCAAGGAGTCCTAGTGAAATTGGAGTCAACAGGAATCAGGGGGGAAACTCTCCATTGGTTGGAGTTATACCTGAAGATGGTTTTGGTGGTTGGAGGTCAGTCATCTCAGCTCCTGGACATCAGTGCAGGAGTTCCTCAGGATAGTGTCCTAGGCCCAATCATCTTCAGCTGCTTCATCAATGACCTTCCACCAACGTAAGGCCAGATGTGGGAATGTTCACTGATGATTGTACAATATTCAGCACCATTCGCGACTCCTCAGACACTGAAACAGTCCATGTGAAAATGCAGTAAAACCTGGACAATATCCAGGATTGGGCTGACAAATGGCGAGTAACATTCGAGCTACACATATGCCAGGCAATGCCCAGCTCCAATAAGAGAGGATCAGACCATCGCTCCTTGGCATTCAATGGCATTACAATCATTGAATCCCCCACTATCAACATCCTGGGTGTTGCCTGTCATGTAAGAGTACCTTTAAGAAATGGGTGTGTATATAAATATCTGTAGTGAGAGTACCTTTAAGAAATGGGTGTTTATTACCGCAGTGATGTCAGAGAATGGGTGGAGCTGGGTTGTGTGTCAACTTTTTACTTTCGTTTTAGGCTGTTTGTTGCACAGTATGTTTTAGTTTAGTTTTCAGTGTTGGAGCTGAAGCCAGACCAAGCAGGTGGACTGATGATCTCTCTGCCATCAAAAGACCATCTCTTGATCATTTGGTGAATTTAGAATTATAAATGTTTTCAGTAGTGACTTTAACCTGAGGTGCTTCTGTTCAAGGTTTTGTTTTTAAGTCTTATGGATGTTAAAAGAAAAGCTTCAAGGATTACTTAGTGTTGTATTCTTTGGGGGTTGTATTTGAATTAATGAATGCTAAGATGTTCACTGTATGTTTTAAAAATGTTAACTTGAGTTCATAGAATAAACATTATTTTTGCTTTAAAAAATACTTTCCCATTTCTGCTCTACCACACCTATAGAGTGGGCCGTGTGCTCCCCATACCACAATCTATTAAAAGTTGTGGGTCAGATGAACTCCATGATACACTTTGGGGTTCTCTAAACTCTGGCCCATAACATACCATTGACCAGAAAAATATGTAATATACAGTAGTCCCCCGTTATACCGTGCCCCGCAATACCGCGGTTCGCGATATACGGTGGGGGTGCCTATGGACCCCAACTTTTTTCACTCTTTTTGAAACAACACCTTTTTAAGCCGGTGAACTTTTTTTCATTCATTCGAGTGCCAATCAGCCACGATGATTAGCCTGTTTAGGCGCGATAAATAGCCGCGATGATTAGCCTGTTTAGGCGCGATAAATAGCCGCGATGATTAGCCTGTTTAGGCGCGATAAATAGCCGCGATGATTAGCCTGTTTAGGCGCGATAAATAGCCGCGATGATTAGCCCGTTTAGGCGCGATAAATAGCCGCGATGATTAGCCCGTTTAGGCGCGATAAATAGCCGCGATGATTAGCCCGTTTAGGCGCGATAAATAGCCGCGATGATTAGCCCGTTTAGGCGCGATAAATAGCCGCGATGATTAGCCTGTTTAGGCGCGATAAATAGCCGCGATGATTAGCCTGTTTAGGCGCGATAAATAGCCGCGATGATTGGTGATTAAAGTAACAGTTTTCTATCCCCAACCATTTTAAAATGAAAGCGTCTAAAAACTAAATAGCCGCGATGATTGGTGATTAAAGTAACAGTTTTCTATCCACAACCATTTTAAAATGAAAGCGTCTAAAAACCAAATGCCGAAGTACAAGTCTTACACTGTAAAGAAAAAGATACATTTGATAGACTGTATTCGAAACGGCGAAACAAAGGCAAAATTATCCAGAGAGACTGGTGTACCGGAGTCAACCCTCCGTGGGTGGGAGAAAGATGAGGACAGTTTGAGAATTTATGTTGAGACAGTCTCTGAGAGTGAAGGGCTTGCCAGGAAAAAGGCAAGGACCGCTAGTGACATTAACTTGGAGAAGGCTGTGTTCTCCTGGTTTGTCCAGGAACAGTCTGGTGGCACCCCCCTATCTGGACCTATAATCAGGACTCAGGCTGAGAAGTTCCATCAGCAGCTCCACCCAGAGGACACCAATTTCGTAGCCAGCAAGGGTTGGCTTCATCGGTTCCAGAAAAGACATGGGATAGGTGCAGTTACCATCAGTGGTGAACAGAGATCCGCCGACTCAGCAGCAGCAGAAGCCTTTCCGGACATCCTCAAGGACTACATGGTGCAAGAGGAGCTGACCCCAGAGCAACTCTACAATGCAGATGAGTCAGGGCTCTACTGGAAGATGCTGCCTGACAAGACCCTAGCTGTCAAGGATGATGCCCACAAGACTCTGTGGTTCAAGCAAGCCAAGAACAGGCTCACCATCCTGTTTGCCAGCAATGACACAGGAACACACAAGCTGAAGCCATTGATTGTGGGCAAATACAAGTCTCCTAGATGCTTTCACCACATCAACATGGAGAACCTACCCATCACGTATCGAAACTCTGGCGAAGCCTGGATGACAGCTACCCTATTTGAGGAGTGGTTCTTCAAGCACTTTGTACCCAGTGTCAGGGACCACCTTAGTGCCCACAACTTACCGCAGAAGGTCACACTCCTACTGGACAACTGCTCAGCCCACCCTCAGGGAGATGTTCTCAAGACCAGGGATGGGCAGATCCAAGTGCTCTATCTCCCAAAGAACACCACCAGCAAGATCCAGCCATGTGATGCTGGCATCATTCAGACCTTCAAGTCTGTGTACAAAAAAGAACTGATCCTGGAAATGATAGACTCTCCTCTCACTGTCCCAGATTACCTGAAAGCCATCACCATCAAGGATGCCTGTTATCTGGCAGGGAAGGCCTGGGGAGCTGTGACAGAGAAGATCATCGCCAACTGCTGGAAGAAGGCCCTAGGAGCAGCACTCCCACAACAGGACCCAGAAGAAGAGGACTTCCAAGGCTTTACTGAAGCAGAGACCAGGGCAGCTGAGGGGAGGCTAGAGGACCTGGCTGAGAGCCTAACACTCCGGGATTGGGTGAACAGGTGGTCAGCCGCAGAGGACGACATGACACCCACAGAAACATTTACAGAGGAGGAGATCATCGACCAGGTCATCCAAGAGGAGGCAGAAGAAGAGGCAGAAGAAGAACCCCAGCCCACAGTTGCAGCAAAGAGCCACTCGGATGCCATCACCAACCTGACGTGGCTCATAGAATACACAGAGCAACAGGACTTCGACCCCATATACATACTACACCTGAAGAACCTCCAGAGACAAGCACAAGTCAAGATGAAGAAGGGTATGTGCCAGAAGAAACTCACAGACTTTTTCATGTCATTGAAATGATTTTTAAAAATCTGCTTGTAAGTGCTATTTTATGTATTATTGTATATTTTTTTGAGTGGTATTTTTTAATAAATTTAAAGCAATGTTTCCTCTCGTTCACCTATTATCGCCATCGTGGATATCCGCGGCTCGGATGCAACGCGGGTGGCTGTCTTGGACCCCAACACCCGCGTTATAACGGGGGACTACTGTATTACCACAAACCAAAGGGAAGTAAAATTTAAAAAGTTTATTTATATAACTATTTTAACAGATAATTCTCATTTCAGTATCACAGAATCATAGAATTTACAGTGCAGAAGGAGGCAATTCGGCCCATTGAGTCTGCACTGGCCCTTGGAAAGAGCACCATAATTAAGCCCACACCTCCACCCTATCCCCGTAACCCAGTAACCCCACCTGACCTTTTTGGACACTAAGGACAATTTAGCAAAGCTAATCCGCATAACCTACATCTTTGGACTGTGAGAGGAAACCGGAGCACCCGGAGGAAGCTCATGCAGACATTGGGAGAACATGCAGACTCCGCACAGTCACCAGAGGCCTGGAATCGAACCTGGGTCCTTGGAGCTGTGAAGCAACAGTGCTAACCACTGTGCTACTGTGCTGCATGACATTTCATATTATCAACAGTGTGCAATTTTGTGCTGAATTTGTTTGTATGGTTTGAAGTTTGACTCTATTAGCACAAATGAAATTAATCATAACGTTTCTGAAGGAAATAATTAAACTGTACTGTAGCTGTCAAACACATTTGCTTTGAAGTGCAAATATGACAGATGAGGCGCCAATCCTCACTTCCTGTGACATACAGTCAGCACTAGCTGTGTGAATTTTGCAGTGTTTTTGAGTCAGACTTTGAGATGACTTGGCGTTGCTCATAAATTCTAAAATGTATTGTTTTGAAACCCCCATTCAAATGAGATACTGAGCAGTGCACATCTGCTGACTAAGAGCACGTAGGTGTAAATGCCCATCTTTGTAAGTAATGACACATTATGGGATACATAAACAATCTGCTTTTGTATAAACCACAATGATCAGCTAAAAAGACATTTTGAGTGTAGAGATGAACCTTTATGATCGTCAGTAGTACTGCATTTGGTGGTCCTAATCCACTTTCTACTAAAGCTACGAAACAACGTTAATTAGAACTGTTATTACAAAAGTTCAATTTAATAATGACTTTAGATTTTATAATTGATGTCAGCTCCATTTGGTAACCACATTCTGCTGGGGAGAGCTGGTGGCCTACAAATGCAGACAGTTACAATATATCAGTGTTAGTTCTGTGTAACAAATCCGTGGTTTGTGGATTCACCTTCGCGACACTCCACATAGAAAGCTCTCAATCTTTAGTCACGTAGCAAGGGGAAGTGGATAGGTGCTTCCTTGCAAGGAGAGAAGTGAAAAGAAAATCAATAGGTGTGCCAACCAACATGGCAGCTGTACTCAGACATCTAATATCAGGCTCATGAGCATTTTGGCGGAGGACTTGAAAGATATTACCTGCCCATCTTCTAAATCCCTTGTGGTGAATGTTGGGAGGGAAGAAAATACAAAATGGAGGGAAAATTAATAAGTCAAAAAGGGGGCAAGAAAATAAATGCACCTTAATACCTAAATGAAAGCAGGATTAACATTTGCCTGGTGTTTTTCAGGTTGCCAATGTGGCTCATGGTGAGTCACAGGAGTAGGTAATTCATCCCCTTCGCTTCGATCATGGCTGGTCAACACCTCAACTACAGCAAAAACTTGCATTTATATAGCAACTGTAACGTAACAAAACAAATTAAGGTGCTTCACAGTAACATCATTTTTGGGTCACGCTCTCCTGGAATTGATTTCCATCCAAAGTGCTCCGGCTGACAAACTAAAGTAGCAACTCCCAGGTACGAAGCGTGCCAAACGCCTGTTTTGAAAAAAGCACCCTGCTTGTGCAAATTAGGCACTTAAAGCTGGGTGTAGGACCCCAACCAAAATCTTTCTATAAATTGGCGGAGGTCATGTCATGAATATTCATTCCACTACGTTGGTTGCAGGTCTAAAATGCCTAAGCCGTCTAACCAGTGGTCCTTAAAGGAACACTCAAAAACAGAAAATCACCCCAACTCCACAAAAGTACCACAGACTGCTGCTGGCCTGGTCAGGAGACTACACGTGGAAGTATATGCAATTCTTCCGATTGAAAATGGTTGCCTGTGTGTGGCAGCTAAAGAGGAAACTATTGAAGGAGTTGACAAGCCAACTGGGAGACAGAACTGCGGGAGTTGCTTTGGAGTCAAGACAACTGCGCCTCCTTAGTAATTTAATGGAATCAACTTATTTCCCAAGATAGATGTAGCGAAGAAAGGCAAGTCAATGTATCATACCTCATCCATTCATGACAAACACATCCCACATTCTCTTCCCCACAGTTTTTAACCGTTCCTTAAACAATCCAGAGTTTTCCTTTCCACTCCTCTTCCTGGGTTTTCATTCCAAATGCTGCCCACTCTTTGTGTGAAGGAAACTTCCAACATCAGTCTTGCTGTCTATCAATTTGAACTTTTGTCACCATATCCTACCATTATAGTTTTATTCAAAATGGTACTCTCGATGGTTTATCATATTACATGGTATTGCGTAATATTATGTCAAATTTGTAGCACATAAACCGGTCATTTGGTTCAATGTTTGTACCCAGTTTCCTACATTACAGCACTGATTACACTTCAACAATACTTCATTGGCCATAAAGCACTTTAGGATAGTTGCTTTCAAACTGAGGGTCGGGACCTGCAGTTGGTTCGTGGACAGGTTTCAGGAAGGTCGCAGCACGATCGATCGTGGAGTTGCTGATCATAGGAGGAAAGCCAAACGGCTGCGACCTGCTTTTAATATGCCAGCATGCGTGCCAGATCAAGCAGTGCGCAGGCCGGGAGCCCAGTGGTATGGACCACCTCCTGCTGATGTCAGCGTGCTACCTGGGCCAGTGTTTTTCAGCAAACGATGGAGCCGTCCCACTGGAAGTAGCAGCAGGGAGCAGGTCACGTGCCACACACACTGACATCGCATGTTCTGGGTACGAGAGCGATTCCTCCATTTTGCAGCTGCCCTGTGAACTTCAGGGCCTCTGGTGAACAACCCACAAAGAAGAAGCTGAAAACAGGAACAAAACAGCATAAGGATGATTTCTTGAGGTGTGGGTTATTAATTGTGCCAATGCAAATCAGGGTTCAAAGTTCATATGTGTGATATATGCAGGGAAGCACTGGAAAATTAAAATTTAAAACCCTCAAAGCCTCAAATATATTTGAAGACTAAACATGACGAGTTCGAGGAGAAACCGCTTGATTTATTTTCGACGGATGCAGTGAGATCTTCAATCATCAGCTGAAGTCATTATCAGGAATGTAACATTAAATAGCAAAGCAAGTGAGATCACGAGTACCAAGCAGGCTCACCTGTCACATTAAAGATAAGTGATAATAATGGGCCGGGAATGTTGGCTGGCGGGGTCACAAAGGTCGGCCGGCATGTGTCCCTAAAGATGGCTGGTTGGTAAAAATGAGTCCCGGGCAAATTAGTTTGAAAATCACTTCTTTGGATGTCTTGTGGTCATTAAAGGTGCGATATAAATGGAAATCTTTCTTTCCTTTTTTCCTTAGGTACTTAACCAGCTTTCCTCTTAAATTACCTATGCCATTCATCTCGTTAAGTAACCAGGTCCACAGTCCAATCACTCTCTGAATAAATAAGTTTCTCCCGAATTCCTTATTGGATTTATTAGTGACCCCTTTGTATTTATTGTCATAATAGACACACAAGTATATGATGGTGCACAGACAGACATTGATTGACACACAGGATGACCAATGAACACACAGAACACAGCAGCCAATCACCAGACAGGACACGGCCACTCTCTTGGGATGCAGCCTCTGAGACAGTCAGAGCCTGTGAGCAACAACTCAAACGTCCACAATGTGATAGTAAGATAGTCTGGTCAGGTTAGCCTCAGGTCTCCAGTCAACTCAGCATAGTGTCGCTCGGAGGACTTCCGGTCGGCGAGCGAAGCGGTCGCAGGGAGAGGGGCTCCCGCAAGGGGCAAGAGCAGGGAAGGGACCCCCCGGGCAGGCCGGTCGGCGGAGGATCATCGGCGGCGGGGCTTGGTGACGGCGGCGGCGGCGACGGGGCTTGGTGGCGGCGGCGGCGGCGACGGGGCTTGGTGGCGGCGACAGAGGGACTCGGCGGCGGCGTCAGAGGGGCTCGGCGGCAGTGGGGCTTGGCGGCAGCGGCGGCGACAGCGGGGCTTGGCGGCAGCGGCGGGGCTTGACGGCGGCAGGTCCAACCCGGTCCAACCCCCCCCCAACGCAGGCCAGGAGCGGTGCGGCAGCGGCAGGCCCTCCCTCCCCACCCCCCCAACGCAGGCCAGGAGCGGTGCGGCAGCGGCAGGCCCTCCCTCCCCCCCCCCCCCCCAACGCAGGCCAGGAGCGGTGCAGCAGCGGCAGGCCCTCCCTCCCCCCCCCCCCAACGCAGGCCAGGAGCGGTGCGGGACCGAAGGGGGGGCCAAGCCGGAGGCAGCGACCAGGAGGTCGCGGGGTGCAAAGTGCGGCAGCGGGGACACCCCCCCCCCCAACCGGCAGCGGGGACCCCCCCCCAACCGGCAGCGACCACCGGCCCACCCCCCCCCCCCCCCCCCCCCCCCCCCCCAAACGGCAGCGACCACCACGTGGCAAGAACAAAGGGACTGGGCAAAAGCCTCTCTCTCTCTCTCTCTCTCCTGGGTGAGTGAGGAGAAAGGAAGGGGGAGAGAAAACAAAAAAAAGACTTTAATTTCTGTTTAAAAAAAAACCCAAAAGAAAACTGGTAAAGAGAAAGGGGGGAGTATATACTATTTTCTCTCTTTTTACACTCGCTCCCAGCAAAAGTAAGCCCATCGGAGAGGAGTTGCATAAAAGCGGGGAGGAGGAGAGAAAATAATTAAGAAATAAATAAATAAAATAAAGGGGTAAAGGAAAGAAGGGGGGGGGGGAAATAAATAAAAAAAAAAAATAATAATAAATAAAATAAAAATAGGGTGCGGAAAAGGGGGGAAAAGAAAAACAAGGGGAGAAGAAAAGATGAAAGGGAAGGGGAGAAAAAAATGCCAGAAGGGAGCCAAGAGAAAGGGGGCACCAGAAGTAGACGGGGCAAAGGGCAAGCCAGCTCGGGCGAACGAATCAGCACACGAAGCGGCGGGAAGGATGTATCGCCGCATCAAAAAGAGCTGGACAGTCAGGTACCCTCTCCCCTGGGGTTAGAGGGGGGCGTGAATTGGAAGGAAGCCTTTGCCGAGGTGGTGAGGGAGCAGCTGCAGGCAATCAAGGCAGAGTTGAAAGCGGACGGAGAGGCCGCAGTACAGACAGCAGTGGCCAGGGCCATGTCAGGGGTGCAGCAGGCTCTGACCAGATTGGAGGAGAAAGTGGATGCCCAAGGGGAGAAACTGGAAGCCCATGAGGCAACCATTAAAGAGCTGGAGAAAGCAGCGACCGACATGAGCGACCGGGTCACGGCCCTGGAGAGGGAAGTGGCGAGACTGGGTGCAACACAGGGGAGCCTGAAGGGCAGGGTAGACGACCAGGAGAACAGCTCGCGAAGGCAAAATGTTAGGATAATGGGCCTGCCAGAGGGGATCGAGGGCAGAAACCCCACAACATTCGTGGCTGCGATGCTGGGCTCCTTAGTGGGGGGGGACACTTTTCCCACCCCACCGGAAATGGACAGAGCTCATCGGTCACTGCGCCCGAAGCCCAAGGCAGGGGAACAACCGAGAGCAGTCATAGCCAAACTGCACCGGTACCGGGATAGGGAGACAATCCTGCGCTGGGCCAAGGAAAATAGAGCCTGCAAATGGAACGGGCACGCCATCCGAGTCTACGAGGATCTTGGATCGGACATAACTAAGAGACGGGCTGAGTTCAACAGAGCGAAAGCAGCTCTCTACAAAAGCAAAGTGCGTTTTGGTATGCTGTACCCAGCAAAACTCTGGGTCACATACCAAAACAAGGAATATTTCTTTACAGCCCCTGCTGAGGCGAATAGGTTCGTCGAGGAGCACGGGCTGGAAAAACGCCATGGGAGGTAGGGACGAGGGGCCCATGGCAAGGAGAAACGACATGCCGACGGGGGGGTGGGGAGGGGCGAGGCAAAGCCAGCCCCCTCCCCCCGGCAGGAACACCCAGAACAAAAAACAACCCACTGCCCAAGGGACCGCTCCAGGTGGGAGGCCAGGCCCCAGCACGAGGGAACGGGAGTATTGGAGAAGGGAGAGGAGAAGCGAGACAGCAACCTCCGAGAGGGGAGCCACTGCGCTAGCAGGAAAGCTAGCGACGGGGGCACGCAAAAAAGCAGGGCCGCAGCGCACCCCCAACAGGGGGGAAGGCGCCAGGCAGGGGAGGGGGGGGATCACCCATCAAAGACGGGAGAGCAAATGGGGACAGGAATAGGGGATAGAGGGGCAAAGGAGGGGTATACAGGGGAGGGGGGAAAAGGGAGAGAGCGGGGGGGGGGGGGGGGGCACTCGGGGTGCGAGAGACCAGGGAGGGGAAATGCAGGGACAAAGGGACAAAAGAGGCCAGAAAAGGAACAGGGCCACAAAGTGCCACAACCAAGGGCCCGAAACAGGGAACCGCTGCAAGCACCCACCCAGTACGGTCTGTGAGCGAAGAGGCCCCCCAGAGTGCAGGGGACTACCCGTGTGGCGGACACACAGTGGACGGTCATGGCGGGTGCCCCGGGACAAGGGGAAACCCCGGAGCGCAGAGACCCGACCGCATGGGGAGAGCAGTGATAGTGGCCATCCTGGACGGCCCCCTAACAAAGGGAAACCCCAGAGGGCAGGGGCGCATCCACCGGACAAATATGGTTAATCCCACAGGAGCGAGGGGGCAGAAGCCCCCCACCAGGATAGTCACCTGGAACGTAAGGGGACTTAATGGCCCAGTGAAGAGATCTAGAGTCCTCACCCACCTCAGAAACATGAGGGCCGACATAGTCTTCCTCCAAGAGACACACCTGAGGGAGCAGGACCAACTGCGGGTAAGAAAGGGCTGGGTGGGACAAACCTATCATTCCTGTTATGGGACAAGGGCCAGGGGGGTGGCGATCCTGATTGGCAAGAGGACAATGTTTAGGGCGACAAAGACGGTTACAGACCCAGGGGGATGGTATGTCATGGTCAGCGGGGCCCTGGATGGGACGCCGGTAGTTCTAGTCAACGTGTACGCGCCCAACTGGGACGACATGAGCTTCATCCAAAAGACCATGGCAGAAAGCCCGGACATAGCGACGCACCGACTAATCATGGGGGGGGACTTCAACTGTGTACAGGATCCAAAGACGGACAGATCAAACCCCAGAACGGGGAAAACCTCAAACATGGCAAGGGAACTCAGCCACTATATGGAGCAGATGGGAGCAGTGGACCCCTGGAGATTCGCCCACCCGGGGGAGAAAGAATTCTCTTTCTTCTCCCCAGTACACAACGTGTACACCAGAATTGACTTCTTTGTGGTGGGGAAAACGGTGCTTCCAGGGATAGACAAGGTGGAATACTCCGCAATTGTGATATCAGACCACGCCCCACACTACATGGACGTGCGGCTGGAGACGGGAAGGGCCCAGCACCCCACATGGAGGTTGGACGGTGCCTTACTAGCTGACAAGGCCTTCAGCGGAAGGATAGCGCGGGCCATAGCGGAATACACGGAGAACAACCAAAACGGGGAGGTCTCATCCTCCACGTTCTGGGAAGTGCTTAAGGCCGTACTAACAGGGGAAATCATTGCCTACAAAGCGCAAAGAGATAGGGAGGAAAGGGTGGCTAGGCAGAAGCTGGTCGACTCCATACTGGAGGTAGACCGTAAATACTCCGAGGCCCCGACCGTAGAGCTCCTGGCGGAGAGAAAAGAATTACAAAGGAACTTTGACCTGCTCTCCACCAGGAAAGCAGTACACCAACTCCGCCAGGCACGCGGGGCCCTGTACAAACACGGAGACAAAGCCAGCCGCCCGTTGGCACACCAGCTGAGAAAGCAGGCAGCCAGCAGAGAAATTGCGCAAATCAGAGGTTACAGAGGCACGTGGGAAACAGAACCAGAGAGGATTAACGAAACCTTCAAGGCCTTCTACCAAGAGCTGTACACCTCAGAGCCCCCAACGGGGAAGGCTGGGATGAACCGGTTTCTTGATGGACTGGACATACCAGTCGTGGGAGAGGGCAGAAAACGGGATCTGGAAGCACCACTAGCACTGGGAGAGATCATGGAGAGCATTAGCTCCATGCAGGCGGGGAAGGCGCCGGGACCGGACGGACTCCCGGCGGACTTCTACACAAAATTCGCGACAGCGCTGGCCCCGCACCTGCGGGAGATGTTCACAGACTCGCTAGCTAGGGGCACACTGCCACCCATGTTAGCACAGGCCTCAATCTCGCTGATACCTAAGAAAGACAAAGACCCAACGGAATGTGGGTCATACAGACCCATATCTCTGCTGAACGCAGACGCCAAAATACTGGCCAAAATCCTAGCCAAAAGGCTAGAAGACTGTGTATCTGAGGTGGTCACAGAGGACCAGACGGGCTTCGTCAAAGGTAGACAGCTTACCGCGAACATCAGGCGCCTGCTGAACGTGATAATGACCCCCTCCGGGGAGAGAACACAAGAGGTGATCGTCTCCCTGGACGCAGAAAAGGCCTTCGACAGAGTCGAATGGAAATACCTCATAGAGGTACTGGAGTGGTTCGGGCTGGGAACAGGGTTCACCGCTTGGGTGAAGCTCCTATACAACGCTCCCATGGCGAGTGTATGGACCAACAATACAAACTCCCAATACTTCCAGCTGCACAGGGGCACCAGACAAGGATGCCCACTGTCCCCGCTGCTGTTCGCACTAGCAATCGAACCGCTAGCAATCGCGCTCAGGGCAGCAAAAAATTGGAGGGGGATCCGAAGGGGAGGTAGAGAGCACAGAGTCTCACTCTATGCGGATGATCTGCTCCTCTATATCTCGGACCCACAAAGCAGCATGGACGGAATCATCGCGCTCCTGAAAGAGTTTGGAGCCTTCTCGGGCTACAAACTCAACATGAGCAAAAGCGAGATCTTCCCAGTACCGTGTCGCGTCTTTTCGTCCGACGTCACTTCGTCCAATGACACTTCGTCCACGTCTTTTGGTCCAACGTCTTTTTGTCCGCCCGTCTTTTGGTCCAACGTCACTTCGTCCAATTATCCAATTACAAATTAACTCCGTTAATTTACTTGCTAAAATGCAAGTAATTGATAAAATGCAAGTAAAATGCAAGTTGAAAAATGCAGTTAAAAAGTTAAAAAATCTAAAAATGCAGTTAAAAAATCTAAAAGTTTACTAATTACTTAAAATTCCCGAAATTACTTAAAATTGATGTAAATGGTAAATTCCCGAAATACCCTAAAAGTTACATTTCCAGAACTGTACCCGAGAGAGAATCATGGGGAGAGGACAAGATGATTTGATATTCTACAATTCCGACAGACACAGATATAAGTGGGAGTCTATTTGGATTTAGACAATGAGTGCAGTTCTGAAAGAAGCAGATTTAAACTCGATTTTCGTCGAGTGATTAGGGTTGGCAGTGGCTTCTGACATTACAGGTCTGAAATGATCAAATATTCCATCAGATACAATGGCTCTCATCACGCTGGAGCATACATGGGTGAATATCCTGCAGCTTATCTTAATAATGTCTGGAGATCAAGCAGCACAAATGCAGAACTCAACTTCAAGAGGCGAAAAAGGTGGAGAGGATCCTTGAGCAGTAACATTGAAAAACTAAATTAAACTATTTGTAATTGGATAATTGGACGAAGTGACGTTGGACCAAAAGACGGGCGGACAAAAAGACGTTGGACAAAAAGACGTGGACGAAGTGTCGTTGGACGAAATGACGTCGGACGAAAAGACATAGCACCTCCCAGTACACCCGCAAGGGGGGGGGGGGGGGGGGTGGGGGGGGGGGGGGGGTGCAGCACTAAAGGGGCTGCCGTTCAAACAAGCCCGACATAAATTCCGCTACCTGGGGATCCAAATAGCCCATGACTGGAAAGGGATCCACAAATGGAACCTCACCAGCCTGACGGAGGAAGTTAAAAAGGACCTGCAAAGATGGAACACACTCCCGCTCCAGGCGATCAAAATGAACGTACTGCCCAGGTTCCTCTTCCTGTTTAGATCCATTCCGATCTACATCCCCAAGGCCTTTTTCAAAGCGCTGGACAAACTTATCATGGCGTTCGTATGGGGGGGTAAAAATGCTAGGATCCCAAAGAAGGTCCTACAAAAAACAAAATCCAGGGGGGGGCTAGCCCTCCCGAATCTACAATTCTACCACTGGGCGGCAACAGCCGAGCGAGTAAGGGGATGGATCCAGGAGCCAGAAGCCGAGTGGGTGCGTGCGGAGGAGGCCTCCTGCATGGGAACCTCCCTCCGGGCCCTCGCCACGGCAGCACTCCCATCCCCACCCAAAAAACACTCCAGCAGCCCAGTGGTGACAGCCACCCTCCAATCCTGGAACCAACTGCGGCAGCAATTTGGCCTGTACAAAATGTCGGACAAGGCTCCCATCTGCAACAACCATAGGTTCAAACCAGCACTGACTGACGCCACCTTCAAAAGGTGGAGACAGGACGGGGGGGACACTGACAGTCAGGGACCTATACACGGACGACAGGATCGCAACACTGGACGAACTGACAGAGAAATTTCAGCTAGCTGGGGGGAACGAGCTACGGTACCTGCAGCTCAAAAACTTCCTACGAAAGGAGACAAGGACGTACCCACAACCGCCACGACAGACACTACTGGAAGACCTACTAGACGCAAGTATCCTAGAGAAAGGGAACTGTAGTGACATGTATGGCCGACTGGTAGATAGGGACGACACCGTACTGGACGCAACAAGAAGGAAATGGGAGGACGACCTGGGGATGGAGATAGGGTGGGGACTCTGGAGCGAAGCACTGCATAGGGTCAACTCCACCTCCACGTGCGCAAGGCTCAGCCTGACGCAACTAAAAGTGGTACATAGAGCCCACTTAACGAGAAACCGTATGAATAGGTTCTTCCCGGAGGTGGAGGACAGATGTGAGCGGTGCCAAAGAGGCCCGGCCAACCACGCCCACATGTTCTGGTCTTGCCCCAGACTTGTGGAGTACTGGACAGCCTTCTTCGAGGCTATGTCCAAAGTGGTGGGGGTGAGGGTGGAGCCATGCCCGATAGTGGCGGTCTTCGGGGTTTCAGACCAGCCAGATCTATTCCTGAGGAGGAGGGCGGACGCCCTTGCCTTTGCCTCCCTGATCGCCCGCCGTAGAATCCTGTTTGGCTGGCGGTCAACAGCACCGCCCAGAGCTGCAGACTGGCTGTCCGACCTCTCGGAATCTCTCCAAATGGAGAAAATCAAATTCGCCATCCGAGGGTCGGACGACGGCTTCCACAGAACGTGGGAGCCATTCATGCAATTGTTCCGGGACCTGTTTGTGGCCAACGTACAAGAGGAAGAATAGTCGGGTGGCCAAGAATCAGGGGAAAATGGACGGGAATCGGGGGAGGGTAGCCGGGGGGAGGGGGGGGGGGGGGTTACGGGCTCGTTATGGGGGTTTGCTGGCAAGCCAAGGCCCAAAACCAAACTATAAATAAATGCCTATAAACATGTGCCTCGGCCATATTGGGGAATGTAAAATATGTATGCTGGCTAAAGGGGGCGGCCACAATTGTTGTTATGAAGATGCTTACCTGTAAATATTCATGTTAAATTTTTGTGTTTTCTTTTTTTTTCTCTCTAATAATTTGTAATTTGTCATATATAAAATATGAAAACTCAATAAAAACCATTTATAAAAAAAAAACTCAGCATAGTGTCAACCCACAGTTGAGGTATGATTAATAGTTAACAGTTCAATAAAATAGAGTTGCATTTCTCCAAGTGTTGGAAGCCTGTCTCTCTCACTGCTATGGTAAACGCAGTCCTCGCAGACCCAGCATACCCAACACATCATGGTACTAGTGCGTGATGTTAGAGTTTGATGGACCTACCTTGAGATAATCTGCCTTTGACCAGCGATCAGCCATTCGGTAACATGGACAGCGTCCGCCCTCCCCCGCCGCTCCACATTGCCGGCAACCTCGGTGCCAACTGGAAGATTTTTAAGCAGAAGTTTAAGCTGTATCTTGAAGCCACCGACCTCGAAGCCGCATCGATGCCAGGAAGATCGCTCTCTTCCTCTCTACAGCCGAAGACCACGCTATCCACATTTTTAACTCCTTCACCTTTGCTGAAGGTGAGGACAAGACCAAGTTCAAAACAGTCCTGCTGAAGTTTGACAGCCACTGTGACATCGAAGTCAACGAGAGCTTTGAACGCTATGTGTTCCAGCAGAGGCTTCAGGGTAAGGATGAACCTTTTCAGTCCTTCTTAACCCATCTCCGTATCCTCGCGCAATCCTGTAACTACGGCTCCAATTCCGACTTCATGATCCGCAACCAGATCGTTTTCTGGGTCCACTCTGACCCCCTTCGCCAGCAGCTCCTTAAAGTGAAGCAGCTCAGCCTCGTCATCAAGCACTCTACTAACCGGTACTCCCAGATCGAGGCTGCAGTGATGGCGTGGAAAGGCCCCCACGATGCAGAGCGGGTGCAGGCCGTAAAGCAGCTCCAGGGCCTGAGTCTGGATGAGGGCAGCCATTTTGCACGCTTTTCTCGGGCTCCTGCGCATGCGCGCAACGACCGAGGGGACGGCGAGGCCGAGGACCGAACTGTGCAGGTGCTCACATCGTTCGACTGCACCGCGCTTGCGCGGTGGCGCACAGAGCATCCTGACGTCGGCGTCATAATGTGCAACAACTGTGGCTCCTCCCACTTAAAGCGTCAATGTCCCGCGAAATCTCGACGCTGTCTCCAGTGTGGCAAACTTGGCCACTACGCAGCCCTGTGCAGATCTGCTCAACTGCCCACCACACATCGATCCCAGCTGCAGCGCAGGAACATCCGGTCAGTGCAGCAACCCGTTGCAGACTCCGACTCCGACATGGTTCCAGATCCCGACACCGATGATCTCACATCCCCATTCCAGGTGGACATCATCATCAAGCAAACGATGCTTCCCTCAAAAAAGGCCAAGCCTCTCCCAGTGATGAGCATTGATCCAGACGACGAATGGTGTGCCACCCTTACGGTCAACAAATCTCGCATATGCTTCAGGCTGGACACCGGCGCTTCAGCTAACCTCATTTCACAGTCTGACCTGGATACAATCCATGTCAAGACGAACATTCTTCCATCGGCCTGCCATCTTCTCGACTACAATGGCAATGCCATTGCTGCCAGTGGCTCATGCCAGCTTGTGGTATTCCATCGTTCCTCAAGAGCCACCCTGCGTTTCAAAATTGTAAGGTCCAACAAAGCTTCCTTGCTCGGTGCTCAGGCCTGCAAGATCCTGAATCTTGTGCAGCGGGTTCATTCCATGTCGCCTGCTGAGGCATCAGCTTCGCCAGATGGCAACTTCTAAATCCAATTAAATTACATCATTGCACAATACCACAGCATCTTCGAGGGTATGGGCACACTCCCCTACACATACAAGATTCTTTTGAAACCGAATGCCACACCTGTGGTTCATTTACGCCGTTGGGTGCCGGCGCCCCTTAAGGACCGCCTCAAGCAGCAGGTGCAAGACCTCCAGGACCAGGGCGTCATTTCTAAGGTCACGGAACCCACGGACTGGGTTAGCTCCATGGTTTGTATCAAAACACCGTCAGGGGAACTGCGCATTTATATCGACCCCAAAGATTTGAACCGTAACATCATGAGGGAACAGTACCCTGGGCGGGATTCTCCGATCCCCCGCTGGGTTGGAGAATCGCCCGAGGCCGGTGTCAATCCCACCCCCGCCGTGTCCCGAATTCTCTGCCCCCCAAGATTCGGCGGGGGCAGGAATCGCACCGCGCCAGTCGGCGGACCCCCCACGCCGGTCGGCGGGCCCGCCATGGCGATTCTCCGGCCCGCGATGGGCCGAAGTCCCGCCGCTGACAGGCCTCTCCCGCCGATGTGGATTAAACCACCTACCTGACTGGAGGGATTGGCGGCGTGGGCGGGCGCCGGGGTGTGCCCCCATGGTGGCCTGGCCTGCGATCGGGGCCCACCGATTGGTGGGTGGGCCTGTGCCGTGGGGGCACTCTTATTCTTCCGCCTTTACCATGGTCTTCACCGGCATGTGCCGGTATGACGTCAGCAGCCGCTGATGCTTTGGCGCATGCGCGGAATTACGCCGGCCGGCAAAGTCCTTTCGGCCCCAGCTGGCGTGGCACCAGAGGCCGTTCACGCCAGCCGGCCCCTAAAGGTGTGGAGACGTCCGCACCTTTGTGGCGGCCTGACGCCGGAGTGGTTCACGCCACTCCAACACGTCTGGACCCTCCGCCCCAACGGGTAGAGGAGAAGCCCGGCCCCTATCCCTAAGCGCAAAGAGCTCACCAGCGAAATGGCTCGCGCCAAGTTTTTCACGAAGCTGGATGCCTCCAAGGGGTTTTGGCAGATACAGCTGGACGCATCTAGTCGAAAGCTCTGCCCATTTAACACCCCGTTTGGCCGGTATTGTTACAACCGACTGCCCTTTGGTATCATCTCCGCCTCGGCGGTGTTCCACCGAATAATGGAGCAAATAATGATGCCATCAGAGGGCATCGAAGGGGTGCGGGTGTACGCCAGTGACATCATTGTCTGGTCCACGACTCCGCAGGAACACATCGATCGCCTCAAGCGAGTGTTCCAGAGGATCCACGAGCATGGCCTCCGACTCAACAAAGCCAAATGCTCGTTCGGTCAAACAGAAATAAAGTTCCTCGGCGACCATATTTTGCAGTTCGGTGTGCAGCCAGATGCGGATAAGGCGTCGCCGATCAATGCTATGAAGACACCGGAGGACAAGAAGGCGGTCCTCCGCTTCCTGGGGATGGTCAACTTCCTTGGGAAGTTTATCCCCAACCTTGCATCTCACACCACAGCTCTCCGCAATCTTGTAAAGAAAACCACCGACTTCCAGTGGCTCCCTGCTCATGAGCAACAGTGGCGTGAGCTCTGGGCGAAACTCACCAAGGCTACGGTACTGGCGTTTTTCGACCTTGCCATGGAGACGAAGATCTCCACTGATGCGAGCCTGTCTGGTATTCGGGCCGTCCTCCTCCAGCGTGACGAATTCTCCTCCTGGGCCCCAGTCACATATGCATCTAGAGCCATGACACCTACTGAGCAGCGCTATGCTCAAATCGAGAAAGAGTGCCTGGGCCTCCTCACGGGGATTGACAAATTCTATGACTACGTGTATGGACTCCCCAAGTTTACCGTCGAAATGGACCACAGGCCACTGTTTCACATCATACAGAAGGACCTCAACGATATGACGCCACGCCTACAACGTATCCTCCTCAAACTCCGACGCTATGATTTCGACCTGGTCTACACCCGAGGCAAGCAGCACATTGTGGCCGATGCACTCTCTCGTTCCATCACCACGCCGTGCGAGCAGTCGGACTTCATCTGCCAGATCGACGCCCAAGTTGGGTTCTGCGCATCCAACTTTCCGGCCACTGATGAAACGGTCGTACAGATTCGTCATGAAACGGCCAAGGATCCTCTACTCCAATGGGTCATGCGCCATCTCACAGATGGTTGGCAAAGGGGCCAGTGCCCACAGTTCTACAATATAAAAAACGATCTGGCAGTGGTCGATGGCATACTGATGAAACTGGACAGGATAGTAATACCACAGAGTATGTGAGAGCTCGTCCTCGGCCAACTCCACGAGGGTCACCACGAGGTGGAAAAGTGTCGCCGGCGAGCCCGAGAGGCAGTATACTGGCCTGGCATCAATCAGGACATCGCCAACACTGTCCTCAATTGCCCAACGTGCCAATGGTTCCAGCCGGCTCAGCTGAAAGAGACTTTGCAGCCACATGAACAGGTGTCATCCCCATGGACCAAGGTTGGCATTGATCTCTTTCACGCAAAAGGCCGGGACTACGTCCTTATTGTGGATTATGTTTCTAACTACCCTGAGGTGGTCAGACTGCATGACCTCACATCAGCAACAGTCATCCGGGCGTGCAAAGAGACCGTTGCCCGTCATGGCATTCCACTTACGGTCATGACTGATAATGGCATGTGCTTCTTCAGCCAGGAGTGGACGGATTTTGCCCGATGGTACAATTTCACGCACATCACTTCGAGCCCCCACTACCCCCAGTCAAATGGGAAAGCTGAAATGGGGGTACACATTGTCAAACGACTGCTGTGTAAAGCGGCTGATTCAGGTTCATATTTTAACCTGGCGCTGCTAGCCTACAGGGCGACTCCCTTGTCCGCTGGCCTGTCCCCAGCACAGCTGCTAATAAACCGCACACTACGGATGACGGTGCCAGCAATCCGCATCCTAGACTTTGACAATTTTCCGGTCCTGCAAAGAATACAACTGTCTCGGGCCCAATGCAAGTCGGTATATGACGCCCATGCCACAGATCTCCCTGCTCTCGTCCCTGCTGACTGAGTTAGTGTTCAGCTACCTGACGGTGGCTAGTCTGCCACAGCTGTGGGGGTCAAGCAAGTGGCCTCCAGATCATTTCTCATTTGCATGCATGATGGCTCTTCGGCGCAATAGGCGGGCACTGCGGCTAAAAGGATGCTAGCACACCAGCTAAGGAAGAGGGAGGCGGCCAGGGAGCTGCCTGCCTTGTTAAAGGCACAGTAAGAAGTCTTACAACACCAGGTTAAAGTCCAACAGGTTTGTTTCAAACACGAGCTTTCGGAGCACGGCTCCTTCTTCACCTGAAGAAGGAGCCGTGCTCCGAAAGCTCGTGTTTGAAACAAACCTGTTGGACTTTAACCTGGTGTTGTAAGACTTCTTACTGTGCTCACCCCAGTCCAACGCCGGCATCTCCACATCATTGTTAAAGGCAGGCAGCTAACGGCCAACGTTAGAAGGCTCCTAAATGTGATCATGATGCCCTCCGAGGGGAGGGAGGTAGAGGTACTGGTCGCTTTGGACACGGAAAGGCCTTTGACCGGGTGGAATGGAATTATCTGTGGGAGGTCCTGGGACGGTTTGGGCATGGGCAGGGCTTTATTGATTTGATTCAGTTGCTGTACCAGGCACCGGTGGTGAGCATACGGACGAATTGGCTGACATCGGACTACTTTAAACTGCACCGGGGGACAAGGAAGGATGTCCTCTCTCCCCCCTGTTGTTTGCCTTGGCCATAGAGCCATTGGCGATGGTGCTGAGAGCATCAGAGGACTGGATGGGGATAGTCTGGGGGTGGGGGTGAAACACAGGGTCTTATTATATGCAGACGACCTACTCCTATACATTTCTGACCCATTAGGGGGGATGGGGATATTATGCGGATCCTCGGAGAATTTGGCCGGTTCTCAGGGTACAAATTGAATATGGGTAAAAGTGAGGTTTTTGTGATCTAGGCGACGGGTCAGGACAGGATATTGGGAGAGCTGCCGTTTAAAGTGGTGGGAGGGAGTTTCCATTATTTGGGAATTTAGGGGGCACAGGGATGGGAGCAGTTACATAAATTAAATTTGACCCGGCTAGTTGAACAAATGAAGGAGGACTTCCGGAGGTGGGACATGTTTCCGCTATCATTGGCGGGGAGGGTACAAACCGTAAAAATGACAGACCTCCCGAGATTTCTTGTTTGTCTTCCAGTGCCTCCCTATTTCCATACCAAAGGCCTTTTTAAAAACGGGCGAATAGGGTGATCTCTGGTTGTGTGTGGGCGAGTAAAAACCCCGCATGTAAAGAAAGTGGTGCTGGAGCAAAGCCGAGGTGGGGGGGGGGGGGGGGGGGGGGGGGGAGTGGGTGCGCTGGTGCTGCCGAACCTTAGTAATTACTACTGGGTGGCAAATATAGCCCATGATCAGGAAGTGGGTAGTGTGTGGGACGGGGGGTGGAGCGGTGTGGGTGCGAGTAGAGGCGGCATCATGTAAGGGCACAGGTTTGGGGGCATTGGTAATGGGTCCACTGCCATTTTCGCCAGCCCAGTACTCCACAAGCCGCCGGTAGTGGTGGCTCTGAGAGTTTGGGGGCAGCGGTGGAAGCATATGGGAGTGGGGGGAGTGTCGGTGTGGGCTCCAATTTGTGGTAATCGCCGGTTTGTCCCAGGGAGGCTGGAAGGGGGGTTTCAGAGGTGGCAGAGAGCAGGGATTGAGAGGCTGGGGAATCTATTTATTGATGGGAGCTTTCCATGTTCAGAGGATTTGGAGGAGGAGTTTGAATTGCCGGGAGGGAATGGGTTTCGATATCTGCAGATGAGGGATTTTGCACAAAGGCAGGTTGAGACCTTTCCGCTTCTATTGCCACAGGTGATACAGGAAAACATAGTTTCTAAAATGGGGGAGGAGAAGGTTTTGTATATCTATAAAGAACTCATGGAGTGGGAGGTGAGCTAAAGCGTAAATGGGAAGATGAGCTGGGAGGGGAGATAGAGGCGGGTCTGTGGGAGAATGCTCTGAGCAGAGTCACCACGTCGTCATCATGTGCCAGGCTCAGCCTGATGCAATTCAAGGTGGTTCACCAGGCACACATGATGGTGGCTCGGATGAGCAAGTTTTTTGGGATAGAGGACAGGTGTGTGAGGTATGTGGGAGGGCCAGCAAACCATGTCCATATGTTTTGGGCATGCCCGAAGCTTAGGGGATACAGGCAGGGATTTGCAGATGTCATGTTCACGGTACTAAAGACAAGGCTGGCGTCGAGTCCAGAGGTGGCGATTTTCAGAGTGTTGGAAGATCCGGGAGTCCAGGGGGCGAGAGAGGCTGACATTTTGGCCTTTGCCTCCTTGGTAGCCCGGAGACGGATATTGTTAGCATCGAGGGACCCGAAGCCCCCGAAATCAGGGATTTGGATTAGCGACATGGCTGGGTTTCTCAGACTTGAGAAAATTAATTTCGCCCTGAGAGGATCAACGTTAGGGTTCGTCTGGAGGTGGCAGCCGTTTATCGACTTCTTCAGAGAAAACTAAACTGTTAGCAGATTCAATAAGGGGGGGGGGGGGTTAGGGAGTAAGGTGGGAGTTAGGCTATTTTGTGTTTAGAGTAGGCGGGAACAATGCGAGATGGAGGGATGTTACACACTGAACTATGTGTATATTTGTATTTGTATTGTTTATTGTTATAAAATCATAAATGCCTTAGTAAAATGTTTTTTCTAAAATTCAATTTTTTAAAAAGTTGACTGATGGGCAGAAATTGGCCAGGTTGGATTAGTGCTGCTTTTTGTGGACGGGACACACCTGGGAAGTTTTCCACATTATTGTAGCTGCACTGAAAAGGCTGGAGTACATTGTCAGTGATACTGCCAGAATGTTGTCAAGGCTCATAGTTTTTGATGCATCCAGGGCCTTTAGACATTTCTTGGCTGAAGACTGGAATCTGTGATGTTGCCCACTAAGCAGGAGCCCACTTAGCTCTGTCTATTGTTCACCACGACTCTCTGCTTTATGTCCCTCAGCCTATTTCTGATCCATGCTGCCACTGTCCTTATAATCCCATGGATTTCAATTTTGCCAACAAATTTATTGTATACTTTCTCAAACACCTTTGAAAGTCCATGTACACAACATCAACCACGCTAACCTCAGCAACACTTACTTCTATTCCATCAAACAATTCAATGAAGATAGTCAAACACAATTTAACTTTAGCTCATCTGTGCCAGATTTTGTTTACTAACCCATATTATTCTAAATAACAATTTTGTCCTGGATTATTGGGTTGAATATTCCTCTTGAGGTGGAGACTCATTTGGAAGCTGGTGTGCTAGCAATTTTCACTACTGGCTTGCTTGCTAGCCTGTGGGCATGTTCCCACCTCTGGCCTATTTCCAGGAAGGCGGCTTCAGGGGAACAGTGGATACCCACCTGGCATGGCTGGGTGGGGTAGCGTGTGGTGTTGCCAGAGGCACATCCTGAAAAGCAGCCCGGCATGGATCCATTGGGCTACGTGGCCACAGCTGTATGGAGATGATTCCCCTCTGCAATAATGGCCTGACAGCTGTGGCCACAGTATATTTTGCACCATTTATGAGTCTTCAATGAGTTCTGCCATGTTGAGGTGCCATCAGAGGCAACACTCACCTTTCAGAGCCAGAGTGCCATGCGCCCAGAGCCTGGGTAGTCCAATTGGTCCTACTAGCTACAGAAACCACCCACCATTTAATTAGATGGGATTCCCATAGATGACCTCTACATTGGCAATCTCCTCAAAAATCTCCTCCAGAGTCCTGCTGCAGCCGTTTTCGGATTCCCAACCTAAAATTCAGCCCAGCATTGGAATCGAGACTGGAACTAAAGTCGGCCTGTTGTCTCTAAAAGGCTTCCCATCACTTCCATCTGGCTGACTGGCTTTTAGTTGCTGAGGGTTTTCGCCTCTTTTTTTGAACAGGGTAATAACATCATCCAGTCCTCAGCCACCACTCCCATATCTCGAGAGGATTGGAAAATTACAGTCAACATCTCTACAGTTTCCATCTTTATTTCCCTCAGCAATCTAGGATACAATTAATTCAAACCTGGTGTCTTTTCAACTTTAACCTCCTGCCAATAATCTGAGTACCTCCTCTTTATCTATTTGTATTTAATCCAATTACTACTCTCTTCCTTCTCTTGTGGCAGTGCCAGCTTCCAGTTCTTCAATGACGATAGATGCAAAGTACTCGTGTAGTGCTTCAGGCATTCCCTTTACCTTCAGATAAGGGGCAGGATTCTGCGGGCGCCAACTTCGAAATCGCGTTCGGTGATCGGCGAGCGAATCCACGTTCACGACCGAATCAGGGGCAGCACCGCTTTCACGATGCTCCACCCCCTCCAAAGCACTGTGCTCGGAAAGTACTCCGCGCACCATACCGACAGCCTCAGGAGATTGCCTGAGGCCCGCCCCCCCCGATGCTCTGTCCTCAACTGACTGAATTCCCGATGGCATGTATCTCTCATGGTCTCATCCATTGGGAAATCGGCATGGCAGCTGTGGACTCAGTCCAACACTGCCACAGTCGGGGGAAGGCCGATAGAAAAAAGGGAGCCAGTCTGTTTGGTTTTTATTCTGATAGTTATAACCTCTCCGAACTACCATCATCCTTGGAATGTTTATCACACCTTTTCCAGGGTCTCGATATCCAGAATTAGACCAGAGGAGAATGGGTAGACCAGAGTAGAATCTCTCTTGCCTGGGATGGTTGGAATGAGGGCTTAACCAAACCACAAAAATTACTGACTATGTTTTTCCAAATGCTGGATTGAACTCTATTTGTGTCACATTTGAATGGCAGCTGGACAAATAATCATTGTCGGCACAAAAAATATTCTGAATTCTCTCCATCATCATTCTCTCCCCTGACATTTCAGGCATACAGCATGCTGTAGTAATATGTAATATAGGATGGAATTCTGCCATACCTTCCATGGGTTTGGTAGTGGACAAGAGTGGAGAATCTAGCGGGAGCCAAAAAAGAGCTGAACTCCAGAGGTGAGGTGAGAGTGACTGCCCTTGACATCAAGGTAGCATTTGACAGAATATGACATCAAGGAGCCCTAGCAAAACTGGAATCAATGGGAATCAGGGGGAAACTCTCCATTGGTTGGAGTCATACCTGGCACAAAGGAAGATGGTTGTGGTGGTTGGAGGTCAATCACCTCAGCTCCAGGACATCACTGCAGGAGTTCCTCAGGGTAGTGTCCTTGGCCCAAACATCTTCAGCTGCTTCATCAATGACCTGCCTTCCATTATATGGTCAGAAATGGGGATGTTTGTGGATGACTGCACAATATTCAGCGCCATTCGCGACTCCTCAGATAATGAAGCAGTCCATATCCAAATGCAGCAAGATCCGGACAGTGTCAGGCAATGACCATCTCCTACAAGTGAGGATCTAACCATCGCCCCTTGACATTCAATGGCATTACCATCGCTGAATCCCCCACAATCAACATCCTGGGGGTTACCATTGATCAGAAACTGAACTGGACTATCCACATTAAATCTGTGGCTACCAGGGCAGGTCAAAGGCTAGGAGTCCTACGGCGCGTAATTCACCTCCTGACCCCCCAAGGCCTGTTCACCATTTACAAGGCACAAGTCAGGAGTGTAATGGAATACTCTCCACTTGCCTGGATGGGTGCAGCTCCAACAACACTCAAGAAGCTTGACACCGGGGCGGCATGTGGCGCAGTGGATAGCACTGGGACTGTGACGCTGCGGACCCGCATTCGAATCCCGGCCCTGGGTCACTGTCCGTGTGGAGTTTGCACATTCTCCCCATGTCTGCGTGGGTTTCACCCCCACAATCCAAAGATGTGCAGGTTAAGTGGATTGGCCACGCTAATTTGCCCCTTTATTTGAAAAAAACTAATTGTGTACTCTAAATTTATAAACGAAAAGAAGCTCGACACTATCCAGGAGAAAGCAATCTGCTTGATTGCTCCTCCTTCCACAAACATTCAAACCCTCCACCACAGTCGGCAGCCGTGTGTACCATCTACAAGATGCACTGCAAAATCTCACCAAGGTTCCTTCGACAGCACCTTCCAAACCCATGACCACTGCCATCTAGAAGGACAAGAGCAGCAGATACCTGGGAACCCCGCTGCCTGAACATCCTCCCCCACCTCTCCCCAAGTCACTCATCACCCTGACTTGAAATATATCACCATTCGTTCACTATAGCTGGGGCAAAATCCTGGAACTCCCTCCCTAACAGCACAGTGGGTTTACCAACACCTGAAGGACTGCAGCAGTTCAAGAAGGCAACTCACCACCACCTTCGGAATGGCGACTAGAGATAGCCTAACCAGCGACAGCCTCACCAGCGACGCCCACATCCCGTAAATGAAATTTTAAACAGTTGGAAATCCACCAGCGTAAAGTCGCGTAGCAATTCTCCCAACGGCAAGTTAATGCTGGGTCGGTCTCCCACTGCCTGGTGTTGAGAACCCCATTTGCATCTCATGAATGTCTAACAAGACAACCATCTGCCAGCATCCTGTCAGGCCTTCCAATCTTGTGTCACACAAGCAAGAAATTATATTGGTCTAAATCCTGATTTCTAATGAGTGGTGTGCACAAACCAGTCCTCAGTTTGTAACAGACTTTGGGGTGAGTGCAACACTGCCACAGTGCTGCACTACTCCTGATGTGTTGTTCACCATTCTGCCGGGGCAGACTAGTTCCTGCCCTTCATCTCCATGCTGAGCTGGTCTTCATGGACAGCACCGTGCTGCTGGATCATACAGCCTCCTATGTTACAGAGTCAGATCAGCACTGCACCTGGTGTTGGGGAGTACAGGGTCCCCTTCCCCCTGGAGCCACACAGCAGTGTCTATCCGGACAGCTCTGTGTTGTGAGACTCATGGTGCCACTGCAACAAAGCTCTGAAGTTTGACTGGGTGTGGAGTGCGAGGTGAGGCTGGGGCCAGTGGGTGGCCTGACGAAGATGAAATGAAAATGAAAATCGCTTATTGTCACGAGTAGGCTTCAAATGAATTTACTGTGAAAAGCCCCTAGTCGCCACATTCCGGCACCTGTTCGGGGAGGTTGTTACGGGAATCAAACCGTGCTGCTGGCTTGCCTTGGTCTGCTTTCAAAGCCAGTGATTAGCCCTGTGAGCTAAACAGCCCCTAAACAGCTAAACAGGAGGACAATGTGAAAGGAGGTCTATGCAAGGAGTGGGGGAACACAGGGCAACGAGGTGGATGAAGAAGACAGACAATGGAGGGCACAGAGAAGACTGTGGGGAGAGGGAAGCTGGACCTGACAAGGTTGCATGAAGAGCTACAAACAAGAGGGTCAAAGTGACACTACATTGTTTACTCGAAAGGGTTACAAGAAGACTTCTCATGCGGTGGGTAGAGGTCTAAGTGAGGCATGGGCATCTCACAGGTGATTGGCTTGGGGAGAAGGCGGTTGAATCAAGAAACAGATTTTTTCTCGAGGCTGCTTGTCTTTTCCTACTGGGTTGTTGCCATCCTGCTTCCTACGGTGAGGCAGGTGACTGGAGAGAATTACATGAGTGTGCTGAACTGGTATTTAAATATGGCACCATGACCTTCAAACCTGCCAGTTGACAGCGAGTGGTTGAATCAGCTGGTGACCTGCCAGATGACTCAGAAAGGAGGTTGCCTGTGCATAATTAATGAGATTCAAAATGCTGAATCTGGTGCTGGATCCTGCCAATCTGGCCAGCAGGAATGGCTCCGCTGGTGCCACCCGCCACTGCACTTTGTCTGATAATGGGAAAATTCCACCCAAACCCATTCACACTTGCTGTTGTTGTACATGTCTCTCCCTGTCACGTTATATGTTCTCTGCAAGGTCCCCATCTCCTTGCAACACGGTAGCATTGTGGATAGCACAATCACTTCACAGCTCCAGGGTCCCAGGTTCGATTCCGGCTTGGGTCACTGTCTGTGTGGAGTCTGCACATCCTCCCTGTGTGTGCGTGGGTTTCCTCCGGGTGCTCCGGTTTCCTCCCACAGTCCAAAGATGTGCAGGTTGGGTGGATTGGCCATGATAAATTGCCCTTAGTGTCCAAAATTGCCCTTAGTGTTGAGTGGGTTACTGGGTTATGGGGATAGGGTGGAAGTGTTGGCCTTGGGTGGGGTGCTGTTTCCAAGAGCCGGTACAGACTCAATGGGCCGAATGGCCTCCTTCTATACTGTAAATTCTATGAAATCTATGAATAACTCTTGGTTAGACCTCCATTAAAAAGGTGCCAAAATTTAAGGATATCACAGGTTGGATTTTCCATCTGCCTCTTCGCCCTGGTAGGTGCACATGTGCAAATTCCATTTAAATTAGGGAACTACAACTCGAGGCACTTGTCCGGATTGAATGCACTTTACAGTGACTGCCCATTAAACCCTGCTGCCAAGCAGTGAAAAGTCAGCAGAGAAGAGGCCTCCGAGGAATAATTATTGAAGAACATGAATCATTGCTTTCTGAGCATGACCGTGCATAGATCCCAACCGCAGCAGCACCATTTCTTTTTCTTTCAGGCTGGTAAACTGCTTCTTTCTTCTCCTGCTGTGGTAGATCCTTGAGACCTGCTGCTCCAAATCTCTGCTCCTACTCCAGGCCTGCCATGACTCCCTGTTAGTGGAGGGATGGGGTTGCCCACTCTACACAAATTATAATAATAATACTATTCTTTATTGTCACATTTAGGCTTACATTAACACTGCAGTGAAGTTACTGTAAAAAGCCCCTCGTCGTCACACTCCGGCGCCTATTCGGGTACACAGAGGGAGAATTCAGAATGTCCGATTCACCTAACAGCACGCCTTTCGGGACTTGTGGGAGGAAACCGGAGCACCCGGAGAAAACCCACGCAGACACGGGGAGAACGTGCAGACTCCGCACAGACAGTGACCCAAGCCGGGAATCGAACCTGGGACCCTGGCACCGTGAAGCAACAGTGCTAACCACTGTGCTACCAGATCTGAAATGTTTCCAGTGTCAGGAGGAAAACGTATGGTGGCAGGAAGTCCAGGCACACCAGCAATGTCTCCTGATAATCGAGGCATATAATACAGAAAGAGATTGTATCTATGCCGGTTCTTTGCAAGCACTATTCAATTACTCACACTCCCTCCATCTTTTTCCATTTACCCCTGCATATCTTCCTTTCCAAGCCGATAGCCAATTCCCTATGGAGAGTTACTATGGAATCTGGAGCCACCACCTTTACAAGCAGTGCATTCTAGATCACTAACAACATACTGCGTGAAAATATTGGTCTTCCCTTCCCTCAGTTCGGCAATTATCCGGTAAAGATCTACCTGCCAGTCAAAAGAGTTTATCTTATTTACTCCATCAAAATTTCTAATTTTGAACACCTCTATTAAATCTTCCCTTAGCCTTCTCTGCTCTAAGGAGAACCAGCTTCCCCAAACTCTCCACTCCCCTGGACCATTCTAGTAAATTGCTTTTGCACTTCCTTAAAGGTCTTGACATTCTTCTTAAAGTATGGTGTCCGGAAGACCACGCAAGGGTTCGTTAGTAGTTTATAAATGTTTTGCAGAACCTCTTTGCTTTATTTGTGCTCTTTGCCTTCATTCACAAAGCAAAAGATCCAATATCTTTTGGATCTTTTAACCACCTTTTCAACTTGTCCTGCCACATTCAAAGGTTTAGTCATAAACTCCAGACCAATGTACTGAGGATCACGGATGGGATCCTTTAACCTATTGTTCCAAGTTACAGCTCAAATACTTGACCAGTTGGAGCAGATGCATTATTAGTTTAACACCAGAGATCTTGATGAACGTTAGGGTGTTAACTGACAACAACAGAAGTTACTTTTCCTCTTCGCGGAGTCTAAATTCTGCATAAACCACAAACCATTTGTCACATTTTCTGTAGGCTTGTATTGAGTAAACCAGTGCAAATATCATGATCCCCGCCAAAATCTGACCTATTATTTCAATTTATGTCATCTGAATTAATCCTTGGGTTAAGCAAAAGCAAAATACTGAGGATGCTGAAATGAAAACAGAAGATGCTGGAATACGCAACAGGTCGGGCAGCATGAGGAGGGAGAAATAAAGTTAACGTTTCAGGTCTGTGACCTTTCATCAGAACCTCCCTGAACGCGCAGAATGTTCTGATGAAAGGCCACCGATGTAAAACATTGGGAGAATCTTCTGCTCTGGAGGCGAAGGGTGTGATTCAGCGATCTTGTTGTGCCCGGCGGTGATCCGGGTACAACAGGTGACCTGCACGAGATGTCAAATCAAGCTCCGCGGCAGGTGGCGGGCTGATTGTGAGTAACCCGACTGGCTGCGCCCGGCGAGATCTGGATCTTGCCCTTGCTGGGCTGAGCCATTTGGCTCATTTGAATACCGGATGCCAGATTTACCCAGGGTGCGGGATTCAACAGCTGCACCTGCGAGATCTCGCTAGGCCACCGTTTAGCACTGGTTTCACAAACATGGACAAGATGTGATGGCACCTCGGTGGGTCTTACAGGGCATTAAGGATCCCTGGGTGGTCGGGGAGAGGGCAGGGTGGTACTCTGACACATCCTCTGGCACCTGGGCACCTTGGCACTGCCAGCCTGGTATGCTGGCAGAGCCACTCAGGTACCCTGGCAGTGCCAACCTGGGTGCCAGCCTGACTCATTGGCAGTCGCACGGGTCAGGTCCAGGGGGGCCTTTCCCATAAGAGTGGAGGCACGGGGGCATTTGAGGGACCCAGAAAAGGGGGTGGGGAGGTGAAGTACAGCTGCCGAAGTGTGGCCTCAGTGGGGAGAAGCTCCCTAAGACAAAAAAAAAAGAACGTTGAATAACGCATTGAATAACCGTAGTTGTTGGCGCTGCAGCTGCAGGGAAACACCCAGCCCGTTGCGCCTAAAAGCGGACTTTAACTTGTGTCTGCTGAATCGAACCCTTAGTCTGGCGGTGTGTGGGAAAGTTGGCATGATTCCCATTGGGTGGCAGGATGGCTGAAGATGTGTTATCTTCCACTTTTCAGCTGATTAATTATGCATCACCAAGGAGCTTGGCGAACCTCGTGGTAGGGTGGGCTTGAAGTTTCCTGCTGTTACCTCATGGGGTTGAAGGTCTTGGTGTCACATTTCAACAGCACCTGGCCAGATATTCACTCACTGCAGGCGAGGTGCTGCTGAGAAGACGTTTATGATGGCACCGAGAAGTAAGAGGAGGTCCTCTTTCCAAGGGATGGAAGCAGGAGGCCTTGTTATCTGACCATGCTGGTTTAGAAGGTGGTTTGCCAGGGATGTTCGCACCCAGGGGGCGGGAAAGGCATGAATGATCTGCAGTTTAAGTGAAACATCTACTCAATGCAAACTCACACTCTCATAATGGCACCAGGCAGTCTACGTGTTAGAGCCCACAGGGATGTTACACAGGATCAGCAGATGGGACATCAGCACTGAATGTGTGCCAGCCACCTTAAGGTCACAATCTCATGTAGGTTCCTGCACAAACAACATCTTGATGTCTCACTGAGGAGGGCTTAGCGGAGACAATAGGCATGCTTCTGAACTAGTCATTTATCCATTGGGTTCAAGTCAATCCTTCTGTCTTGATGGACAAGATTTCCCATATCAAAAGAGTGTGTCATGACCAGAGGGGGCACCCCCTGAGATCCGGGCCTTGTTAAGCTTTGAATAGGACCGCAGAGATCGCTGGAGAAGAGAGATGTTTCTACATGGAATGTGAGATCAGCCTCCCAACAAGCTAATGTGTATACATCGACAATTCTCATTTCCCTTTATTCCAGGTATCAGCAAGAAAAGGAGGAGTCCATCATCCTCCAGACAACTCAGCCCCAGACCACCTTTGAGGAACACGCAGCAGTATTGTCGGAGGAAACACAATCACTGCATTCACCTGCACCCTCCCAACAGAGCAGACACACACACACCTCGGTGGTACCTAATTCAAGTGTAGCCTTCAGTTCACAAACTGGCGATCACCTCATCAACACACCTCCGCTACAGGCGGATGCAGACAGATCCAGCTTGTAGTCATCTTGAAAATTCTCTTTGCAATATTAAACTCAATGGACACTTTATGTCACACTTACTGCTTTTCACATGAGTGATTCATTGAGCAGATAATGAAAGTGTAGCTCTTTCAGCCCACAGAAAGACAAAAATAGAATTTTTCTTAAAATCCAAAGTTGCACACTGCTCAGAGAGACTTGCTGCTCTCAATGTTTGAGCCTTATGCAGCTGTGAATTCAGAGATCAGAGGGGTGGCATCTTCTGTTCTGAAGTGGAAGTTTGGTGGCGGAAGTGGGAATGATTCCCTTGGGGGATGGAAATGGGTGAACACGTATGATCTCGAACTGTTTAGCTCATTACCTATTAATTTGTGCACAGCGCAGTGTATTTGGTGACTGGGACAGGCAGGAAGTCACTATCCCCACCTTTACCTCATGGGGTCAAAGGTCCAAGCACAATATTTAAAGGGCAACTGGACAGAAACTGACTGGCTGTCGACCAGGAGGTCTGGATTCTGCATCCAACAAAAGCTCCAAGAGAAAACCTTAACCTGTGGCCCCGCGTTTCATGTGATGCCTCCCTGGAAACTTTCCTATAGACCATGCAGGAAAATCAGGAGGTACTGTTTCCAAGGGATGGCAGCAGAAGGCCTCCTGTTTGACCATAGCACTGTGGGAGGAGGTCAGAGCAGAGGTTAGCACCCATGGGCACAGAGGAGAACTGCCCAGCAGTGTAAAAAGAGGATGAATCATCTGCTGGGCTCCACCAGGGGAAATGCGCCTTTTACTCACTGCAAACTTGCACTCTCATAAGGGATCAGGCAGTGTATGGGTTTGAGTGTACAAGGATTTCACACACGACCAGCTGTTGGGATATCTACACTTTATTTTTGAAAAACATTTTAGTGAACGCATTTTAAATATATACATAATCACAAAAATACAAAAGCCAACTGCGGAAACAGGTAGCAAAATCCCTCCACCCTGGATTCCCCCCCCCCCCCACCCCCAACCACAGCCCCCACTTTCCCCACTACCCCAGTACCTGCCTCCCTTTTCAAACCTATCTCCCCCCCCCCCCAAACGGGCAAAGAGTAAACACCCACCACCCACTGACAACTCAATACTCCTTAAAGAAGTCGATAAACAGCTTCTACCTCAAGGTGAACCCCTCCTCCACCCCTCGAATGGCGAACTTAATTTTTTCTAAATGCAGAAACTCTGCCAAATCGCTCACCCACACACCGTACCTTTTGGTGGCTCTGAGTCCCTCCACCACAGCAAAATCCGTCTCCGGGCCATCAGGGAGGCAAAGGCCAAAACATTGGCCTCTCTGCCCACCGGAACTCCCGGATCCTCCGACACTCCAAATATCACCACCTCCAGACTCGGAGCTATCTCTATTCCCAAAATCCTTGACATTTTGTCCGAAAATCCCTTCCAAAACCCCCTCCACCTTGGACACACTCAAAACATATGTACATGGTTTGCCGGCTCCCCCCCAACACCGCCAACACGTATCCCCGAAAAGAACCAACTAATCCTAGACACCATCATGTGAGCTCTGTGATTAAATTGGATAAGACTTAGTCTAGCACACGGCAAGGACTCATTCACCCTCAGCAATGCTTCCCTGCACTCTCCGGCCCCAATGCCCCCTCAACTCCTCCTCCCACTTGAGTCTGATCTCCTCCATGGGAGCGCACTCCCTCTTCATCAGCTCCCCATACATGTTCACCACCCTGTCATCCCTGAAGTCATCCTTGGGCTAAAGCATATCCTGCAGCACTGGGGGTGACAGCACCAGAAAGGACAGCACCTCCCATAAAGTCCCTAACCTGCAGATACCTGAACCTATCTCCCTTTGGTAGCTGGTACGTCTCCTCAAGCTCTTCCAGGTCTGCAAATCTTTCTCCACAAGCAGATCCCTGAAGTATCTGTCCCCACCTGCTGCCACCCCTGGAGCCTCGTATCCAACCCGCTGGCAAAACCTACGATTGCTGCAAATCGGCACCCACAGCGACGTGCCTTCCAATCCAAAGCGCTATCGACACTGGGTCCAAATCCTCAGTGTTGATGCCACCACTGGACCCGTGGAGTACAGAACCAAGAATACCCTCCTCACCCGCGGACTTCCCCGCCCACACAAACCTCAAAATCAACCCATTCACCTTCCTAAAAAAGGACTTAGGAATAAAAATCAGGAGGTTCTGAAATATAAACAAAATCTTCAGCGGCACCATCATTTTTGCCATCTACACCTGCCCCACCAGAGACAATTGAAGCACATCTCACCTCTTGAAGTCCACCTTTATCCCCTCCACCAGCGGTGCCAAGTTCAGCTTGTGCAGCTGGGCCCAAATCCACACCACCTGTATCCCAAGATAGCGAAAGCTCACCCCTGCCATCCAGAATGGCAATTACCCAGCCTCCTCTCCTGACCCAGTTCATTAATTGGTAACACTTAACTTTTCCCCATATTCAGCTTGTACCCTGAAAAGCCTCCAAACTCCCCTGAATTCCCATGATCCTATAGAAGCTCCCAACTGGGTTTGAAATATACAATTGGAAGTAATCTGCGTACAGAGAAACTCGGTGCCCCTCCCTGCCCCGCCCCCTTCCCCGACCGACTTCACACTCAATCACCCTGCCTTGTCCCCCCGGTGTAACGCAAAGTAATCCACACTAACCTTGTTTGTCCAAACCCTAGGCTTAGGCACCTTGTATAGCAGCCGACCCAATCCACAGACCCCTGCCCAAACCCAAACCAACCAAACACCTCAAACAGATACGCCCATTCAACCCGATCAAATGCTTTCTTTGTGTACATTGCCACCACCACTTCCACTTCTCAACCCTCCGATGGCATCATAATAACGTTAAACAGCCTCCGTACATTTGCTGACAGCTGCCACCCCTTTACGAACTCCATCTGGCCCTTTCCTATCACTCCCCGCACGCAATCCTCTATCCGCCACGCCAGCACCTTAACCAACAACTTTGCGTCCACTCGATTGGGAACCCATCCAGCCCCGGTGCCTTCCCCGCCTGCATCACTGTAGCGGGTCTCCACAGCGTCAGTGGCCACTGGATAGGCGTTGTCAGCCACGACGATTACCCCTGACATCCAGGAGCCAACTGATGGAACCATCAATTCACCAGACACGTGTTTCCGATATGAATCTAGGCTTTAATCGACTTACTTCAGAGCCAGCCTGTTACCCGTTGATGAACTCTTAGTGAACTCAGGCTGACTCTGGACAAGGGTATTTATACAGCAGCACTGGGGGGAGGAGTCGTGGGCGGAGCCAAGCGTGGAGCCCAGTACAAGTTCCTGAGTACTCCCAGAGCTACTCCCCCTAGTGGTTGGATAACGCTACTGCACTTACAAAGACAGTGTGAATTATCATATCATATATATTACATTCACCACATTCACCCCCTGCCAAAAAAATCAAGTCCGGCGGGGGTGGTGGTCTACAACGTCAGTCTGTCCGGTGGTTGAATTGTCCGCTGTGATCCGCGGAGCACCGGGGTTGCAGCCTCTTGCGATGGTGGATGGATGTTGTGTGCTGGGGTACGATGGCGGACACCAGGGAGGGTTGTATCCGAGCTTCATACTCTCCTGGTTCGACTGGGGACTGGGGGCGCTGGGAGCTGGTCGGCGCGGGTGCGCGGAACTGGTTGAGTGAGCTCGTGGGCTCGGGTGCGCAAGGGGGCGGCAGCATGGGGTGTAGGGTGAGAGGTTCTTCTATGGGGGTAGAGGGGGCACTGGATACGGCGGGTGCCAGATCCCGGAGGGATACTGTGTCCTGACGGCCGTCAGGGAACTCGACGAATGCGTACTGGGGGTTGGAGTGGAGCAGGCGCACCTTCTCAACAAGGGGGGGCGGTTTTGTGCGCCCTGACGTGTTTCCTCAGAAGTACGGGGCCCAGCGTCCTCAGCCATGCCGGAAGTGAGACCTCCGTGGTAGTGCCCCTGGAAAAAGTGAAGAGCCTCTCGTGAGGGGTCTGATTGGTCGCCGTGCACAAAAGGGACCTAATAGCGTGGAGCGCATCTGGGAGGACTTCCTGCCACTGGGAGACTTGGAGCTTTCTAGACCGGAGGGTCAGTAGGACGGTCTTCTAGATCATCGCGTTCTCCCTTTCCACCTGCCCGTTCCCCCTGGGGTTGTAGCTGGTAGTCCTGCTCGAGGCAATGCCCTTGTCGAGCAGGTACTGACGCAGCTCGTCGCTCATGAAGGACGAACCCCGGTCGCTGTGTACGTAGCTGGGGAAACCAAACAGGGTGAAGATGCTATGCAGGGCCGTAATGACTGTGTGGGATGTCATGTCGGGGCACGGGATAGCGAATGGGAAACGGGAGAACTCATCTACGACGTTTAAAAAGTAAACGTTCTTGTTAGTTGAGGGGAGTGGCCCTTTGAAGTCAATCGCAAGGCGTTCAAAGGGCCCAGAAGCCTTGACCAGGTGGGCCCTGTCTGGTCTGTAGAAGTGCAGTTTGCACTCCGCACAGATCGGGCAGTCCCTGGTGACCGCTTTTACCTCCTCGTTGGATAAAGGCAGGTTTTGGGTCCTGATGTAGTGGGCGAGCCGGGTGACCCCCGGGTGGCAGAGGTCATTGTGGATGACTTTTAATCGGTCGATTTGCGCGCTGGCGCATGTCCCGCGGGATAGGGCATCCGGAGGCTCGTTGAGCTTCCCGAGTCGATATTTAATATCGTAATTGTAGGTGGAGAGTTCGATCCTCCACCTCAGAATTTTGTCGTTTTTAATTTTGCCCCTTTGCGAATTGTCGAACATGAAGGCAACCGATCTTTGGTCGGTGATGAGGGTGAACCTCCTACCTGCGAGGTAGTGCCTCCAGTAACGGATAGCCTCCACAATGGCTTGTGCTTCTTTCTCGACTGAGGAGTGTCGGAGTTCTGAAGCGGAGAGGGTACGGGAGAAAAATGCGCTGGTCTCCCTGCCTGATTTAACGTGGCTGCAAGAGCTACCTCTGAGCCGTCGCTCTCAACCTGAAATGGAGTGGATTGATCCACCGCCCGCATGACCGCTTTGGCGATGTCCTCCTTGATGCCGTCGAAGGCCTGGCGTGCCTCAGCAGACAGGGGAAATCGTGTGGCCCTAAAGAGTGGGCAGGCTTTGTCCGCATATTGAGGGACCCACTGGGCGTAGTAGGAGAAGAAGCCCAAGCACCGTTTGAGGGCCTTGGGGCAACGGGGGAGGGGGAGTTCTAAGAGGGGGCACATACGGTCCGGGTCTGGGCCCAGGACTCCGTTTTCCACGACATAGCCGAGGATGGCTAGTCTGGTTGTGTGGAAAACGCATTTCTCCTTGTTGTACGTGAGATTCAGTTTCTGTGCCGTCTGGAGAAAACGGTGGAGGTTGGCGTCGTGGTCCTGCTGGTCATAGCCGCAGATGGTGACATTGTCCAAGTACGGAAACGTGGCCCGCAGCCCGAACTGGTCCACCATTCAGTCCATTGCTCGTTGGAACACCGAGACCCCATTAGTGACGCCGAAAGGGACCCGGAGGAAATGGAAGAGGCGGCCATCGGCCTCGAATGCCGTGTAGTGGCGGTCCTCAGGGCGGATTGGGAGCTGGTGGTATGCAGACTTCAGATCCACCGTGGAAAAGAGCCGGTACTGGGCGATCTGGTTTACCATGTCTGCAATCCTGAGGAGGGATACGCGTCGAGGAGCGTAAATCTATTTATGGTCTGACTATAGTCGACCACCATACAGAATTTTTCCCCGGTCTTAACGACCACCACCTGAGCTCTCCAGGAACTATTGCTGGCCTCTATAACCCCCTCACTGAGTAGCCTTCGGGCCCTGCTCTGATAAATACCCTATCCTGCAGGCTGTATCGCCTGCTACGAGTGGCTACGCATTTACAGTCCTTTGTGAGATTGGCGAAGAGAGGAGGGGGGGAGATTTGCAGCGTAGCGAGGCTGCAGATCGTGAGTGGGGGCAAGGGCCCTCCGAAGCTGAGGGTGAGGCTCTTGAGGTTACATTGGAAGTCTAGGCCTAATAAGAGTGGCGCGCAGAGTTCGGGCAAAACGTAGAGTTTGAACTTCGAGTAGTTAGCGCCTCGGATTGTGAGTGTCACGGCGGTGCGTCCCTGGATCTGGATGGAATGGGAGCCTGAAGCGAACGAGATAGTTTGCTGCACGGGGAAAACGGAGAGCGAACAGCGTCTTACCAGGTCTGGATGTATGAAGCTCTCAGTGCTCCCGGAGTCGAAGAGGCATTGCGTTCTGTGCCCGTTGATATGGACGTCTGCCATCGAGTTTCGTATATTCTTTGGTCGTGATTGGTCCAGGGCGACCATGCTGAGTTGTGGGTAGTTGGCGGCTCGATCAGCTGTGCTGGAGTGGCCCCGTGATGACTGCCCTCTGAGTTCATAGTTGTATTCTTCCGCTGAGTTGTCCGAGCGCGGCGATGCCGATCGGGCCCGTAGATCGCACGTGGCTGGCGGCGAGGAAGATGGCGTCCAAGATGGCGGCCCCCATGAATCGCACGTGGCCGGCCGCGTGGTGGAGGTTTTCCAAGGTGACGGCCCCCATGTATCGCACGTGGCTGGAGGGGGCGGAGTCGGGGCATAGGCCGCAGCGTTTCGGGCCCCGCGGGCCTGCGAGTGAGGGGAGCGATTACTTCGAGTCGCTGGGGAGTTGGAAGCTGGGGACCTTTTAGCGAGGCACACTCTTGCATAATGGCCTTTTCGCCCGCAGCTGCTGCAGTTCGTGTTGCGGGCCGGGCAGTGCTGGTTCTGGCCGCACAAATGGCAGGCTGGAACAGCATAGTGGCTGGCTGGGGCAGCATGGTGGCTGGGCGGCCGCGTAACACAGGCCTGGGGGAGTCGCTGGTCGGGGGCCCATGATTGGGTTGCGGGGTCCGCGGGGAACGAGTTAAGGCTGCGGAAGGAGACCTCCATCGTGGTAGCAGCTTCCACAGTCGTTTCTAAGTCCTGGGCCCCCTTTTCCAGCAGTCGTTGACGCACATAGTTAGACCTGAGGCCCGCTACAAAAACATCGCGTACAGCAAGTTCCCTGTGTTCAGCCGCGGTAACCGCTTGATAATTACTGTCATTGGACAAATTATTGAGTTCCCTTAGAAATTCGGCGAGTGGTTCTGTAGGCCGCTGGCGGCGAGTCGTGAACACATGGCGAGCGTAAACTTCATTAATAGGCCTTACATAAATTTTATCGAGAACTGCTAGCGCTGCAGTATATGAACTGGCCAAGTTTAGTTGCATAGAGATTCTGTGGCTCACCCTCGTGTGCAGTAGACTTAGCTTCTGTTCCTCTGTCGTTTCGGCTGTGCTTGCTTCTGCCAGGTAGGCCTTGAAGCACCGCAGCCAGTGGGAGAAGATTTCTTTAGCCTCTGCATCCTGCGGGTCGAGTTCTAGGCGTCCAGGCTTGAGGTCCGATTCCATAATCGATCTTTACTGTTCTTAAGTCGATTAAATTGATGGAACCATCAATTCACCAGACACGTGTTTCCGATATGAATCTAGGCTTTAATCGACTTACTTCAGAGCCAGCCTGTTACCCGTTGATGAACTCTTAGTGAACTCAGGCTGACTCTGGACAAGGGTATTTATACAGCAGCACTAGGGGGAGGAGTCGTGGGCAGAGCCAAGGGTGGAGCCCAGTACAAGTTCCTGAGTACTCCCAGAGCTACTCCCCCTAGTGGTTGGATAACGTTACTGCGCTTACAAAGACAGTGTGAATTATCATATCATATATATTACATTCACCACACCAACCCCTCACCCAGAGGTGTGCCTCAAAGAGGTCAGGAACCATAAAGTGTGCCAGAATGTAGGCGCCGTGCACACTGCCCTGGTATTGCATGCAGACGTGCATGATGTGGAGCTCATGGTCACACACCAGCTACATGTTCATCAAGTGGAACCCTATTCAATTTGTGAAGACTGGCCCGACAAGGGCCAATGCTCAAAGGGCGACATGCACACCATTGATCAGCTGCTGGACCCGAGCTTCTCACCGTCTGCCTCCTGTACCTCTGGAGCATGCTCTGCTGCTGCAGGGTCTCCCCCGAGCAGCTCCACATCGTGCAGCCTCAGTGCATCTCCCAGGGGTGCGGCGACTAGGTTGGAGGCCACTATTCCTGGTTGGATTCCGGAGTCCATTGTTTGCAGGAGGTGAGGGGCAGACATAATAGCATGGTGCATACCCCCGTACCAAACCAGGTCCACCGAGCTACACGTTGGCCCCAGCCTGCACTGCAACCCCTGACCCCACATGTCCGGCCCCCCACTCCTTCCCCACACCCATCCCTGGCTGACCCCCCGGCACTTTGCATCTGGCATCCCTGGCCCCGTTTGTGCCCGGCACCATAGAGCCTCTGGTCTGGCGCCTGTCCCTGCTGTCAGGGTTACCGCTGGCTGGCGCTACCCATGCCAGTGGTACACTCCACAATCCCCATCTGGCGCCCTCCTGAAGAAGCTACTGTGGGCGTGCCCTTTGTTGGATCGTGTCCTGTCCTGCTGGCAGATGGCGGCCTGTTGGGGCGGTGTGTTGGTGGGCTGGAATGCGGGAAAGTTGGGGCACCCATATGGCTGGTGTCACTGCATAACCGTGGGCCACGGTGGGGTGTGCAGCAAGATTATTATTTTTAAAAATAAATTTAGAGTACCCAATTATTTATTTTCTTTCCAATTAAGGGGCAATTTAGCGTGGCCAATCTATCTAACCTGCACATCTTTTAGGTTGTTTGGGTGAAACCCATGCAGATGCAAGGAAATGTGTAAACTCCACATGGACAGTGACCCAGGGTCGGGATCCGAACCCGCGTCCTTAGCGCTGTGGGCAGCAGTGCTCACTACTGTGCCATGTGCTGCCCGGTGGGTGCGCAGCAAGATGGCTGCCTTGTAGGCTGTGGCAACGGCGCTCCATGCCTGGGTACCCCGCTCCCAAGGTGGGTCACCCCGACCCCACGGCCCATCCCCTGCTTACCACCCCCCCCCCATGTCTTACCTCCTCTCTCCCCCTCACCAGCCATGGCATGTGTTTTCTGATTTTTGAAACCACAGGTGAAACAGGCCATTGTTACTTCCTCCTGGCAGAGGTGGAGCATTGCGGAGGCCCTGGAGAATACCAGGTCAGGCCTACTCATGATATACGGATGTTGTTTACTGGACGTGCAGAGTAGAACGCATTGTCACCCATCGAGGCACTGAGCATGGCATTGTGGCGGGTGCATGGCGCCAGCCACATTTTTGGCCTCACGACTGATTCTCTGCTCGATGGCCTTTCCCGGCTCTGGTGTTAGCCGACAGAGAATCCCACCCAAGGAGTCTCATTATTTAAGGTGGAGATGAGGATGAACTCTTTCTGTGAGAGGGCAGTACCTCCTTAGAATTCTCTTCGCCAGAGCGCAGTGGATGTTGGGTCATTGAATATATTCAAGGATGAATAGGACAGATCTTTGAAGGGAATCAGGGGCGAAATCGCCCTGGGCCGCCAAAAATGCCGCCCCCGCCGTGGCAGAAATTCTCCGCCACCCGGGAATTGGCGGGGGCGGGAATCGTGCCACGTCGAGCGGCGAGCCCCCAGAGGCCTCTCCCGCCGCCGAGGATTGAACCACCTCTGGTGGCGGCGGGATTGGTGGCGCGAGCGGGCCCCCGGGGTCCTGGGGGGGGGGGGGGCGCAGGGCGATCGGACCCCGGGGGGTGCCCCCACAGTGGCCAGGCCCGTGATCGGGGCCCACCGATTGGCTGGCACTCTTTCTCTTCCGCCGCTGCGACGGCACCACCGGCGCATGCGCGAACCGGCGAAGGCCTTTCGGCCAGCCCCGGCGCCGGGCGGTAGGCGTCAAAGGTCGTTGGTGCCGGTTTTGGCGCCTGTCGGCGGGGTGCCAACTGCTCCGGCGCGGGCCTAGCCCCCAAAGGTGCGGAATTCTCCGCAGGCCCGACGCCGGAGTGGTTGGTGCCACTCCGCTACGCCGGGACCCCCCGCCCAGCCGGGTAGGGGAGAATCCCACCCCAGGTGTCATAGGCTTCAGGCAGGAAAGTGAAATTATGGCCACAATCAGATCAACATGCTCTTATTGAATGGTGGAGCAGGCTTGATGGACTGAATGGTGAACTCCTGCTCCTATTTCTTTTCATCTTCTGATCTGCCTCAATGGGACTGGGCGTGGGTTAATTGCCCCAAAACAGGAACAATCCAAATGATAAAACAGTGAATCCACATCATTTAAACTAATAATATGAACAGGAAAATTCCACAACAGCATATCTTTAAACTTCATATGGATTTAAAACCTAATGTTCGGTACCAAATTATAAGATCCTCCTTTTTGGAATATCAATATGAGCAGAAGTAGGCTCTGCGACTCTGCTCTGCCATTCAATAGCATCACATCTTAACTTTTACATCAACTCCCCTTTCCCGCCTTATCCCCATATCCTTTGATTGCATTAGTGTCTAAAAATTAATTGCTCTTAGTTGTGAACATACTCAATAACTGAGTACACACAGATCACTGGGCTACAAAATTCCAAAGATCTTTTATTGCTAGAAATCAAATAGATTTGCGAGATGTCTGAATGCGTCTTTAAAAATCTTCCCTTCATCCTTGATTGCAGCTGAAGATAGCTCCAGGAGGGCAGCACGGTAGCATGGTGGTTAGCATAAATGCTTCACAGCTCCAGGGTCCCAGGTTCGATTCCCGGCTGGGTCACTGTCTGTGTGGAGTCTGCACATCCTCCCTGTGTGTGCGTGGGTTTCCTCCGGGTGCTCCGGTTTCCTCCCACAGTCCAAAGATGTGTGGGTTAGGTGGATTGGCCATGCTAAATTGCCCTTAGTGTCCTAAAAAAAATAAGGTTAATGGGGGTTGGTGGGTTACTGGTATAGGGTGGATACGTGGGCTTGAGTAGGGTGATCACTGCTCGGCACAACATCGAGGGCCGAAGGGCCTGTTCTGTGCTGTACTGTTCTAATATCTAATATCTAATAGTCTCCTCCTGGACTATTCCAGGCCTCCTCAGTATTGGCAGCCGCACTTGCTGGCAAAATTAGAAACAGGCAAAGACGTGGCTGAAAATCATGAAAAATGGGATCACAACTTTTGTATTTCAAATAGGCCCGCACCATCCTGGGACAGGAGTCCAACATGCTGCCCAATCCTTTTTGGCTAAAACGGAGCAATGCCAATGTTGATGAGGTGGGTATCATGCTGGGGCGGTTCCTCCCGGACACGCCATTCTTGCCAGGCATGGGAGAAGTGGTCGGGGAATTAAAAACATGGCTTTGTTTTCAATGAGTACAAGGAAGAGACATACTCCATTTTGTGAGCAGAAGAGGGGGTTGAGAAATCAAGATTAGCTTCCTGCGCTTGGATTGCTCTTTGCAGTGGTTGACTGTGTTGTGGATTTGATTGCGGTCATGAGGAAGTTTGCAGTTCAAGTTCACTAATGTCCTTCAGGGAAGGAAACTTCCTGGCCTTTCTCAGCCTGGCTATACATGTGACTCGAGTCCCTCTGACGTGGTCTAGGAAGCTGTTCTGTTATATCAGACTCAGTAGAAATGAATAATAAATGCTAATATTCAGGGAATATTTTCTTCTTTAAAATCCTACCTCTGCCAATCTGGATAGAAGGAGAAAATGTGAGCAGGCATACGTTTTTCCTAAAATAATTGTATATTTCTTTCGCTGCAAATCCTATGTATGTCCATTGGACCAGTTCATAAACAAATGTGGTTTTGGCTTTAATACTGGCTGATCCCATGTAAGAAGCTGGATTTTGTTTTATTTGGGAATAGCTTCATTCCACTTTCAGAACAGCATTACTAGAAAAAATACAACTGCCTCAATTTCAAATTGTAGCTCCTTCAATACAGAAAGAATAACTCAAGGCACATTGTGGTGCATAGAGTAAAATAATGGATACCGAACCAGAGAAAGAAGGGATGACTAAAAACTTGGCTAAAAAAATGACTTTTCAGAAGCTTTTAAAGAAAGAAAGGGAGGTGGCTATGTTATTTAATGCATATAATCTGGTTGACACTGGTTTTTAAGTCACATGACTACTACTTGTGCCAAATTGAAGAACAAGAGAGAACATAGAAGGAAAAAAAATACAAATACAGAAACATGACACAAAGGGCTGGCCAGATTTTTACTGGAAAGCTGGAATGTCGAATCCGACTTTGTGACAGCTGTTCATTGTGAGCTGCGTACTGCGAATCAACCAGTATTACTTCCGCATCCTCTGGCAGTTGGAGATGGGTTCAAGGCTTTCTGAATTAAAAATACAAATTAAGTATGAGCAAAATGAGACAAAGTAAAGGGAAAACATATTTGGTGGAAACTGGCAAAGCTGAGTCCAGTGTTGACACCATGGAGAGTCAAGGAGGGAAACATGTAAATTAATGAACGTAAATTAATGTGGAGACCATGTTAGACAAAGCTCGAATGTAATTGGAGACAGAATGGCAAAAAGAAATCAATAAAAATTTGTGAACTGAATAGAAAAGCATTTCAAGTTTTCTCAGCTGAACATCGACATAACCTTAATCAAGTTCTTAAAACAACTAAAGAGGATTTTACTTGGCAGAAAAACCTTGCGAGAAAGGACCCAGTGTTAAAGCTGCATCTCTTAGAAAAAGAAACTGAAAGAGTAAACCAGGGAGAAGAACTCAAAGTTATGAATGATCCTGAATTTAAACAGGATAAGGTGAATTTAATTGATATGAAGGATGATTTGGATGATTGGTTGATTGAAACATTTTTCAAAAACTTCAAAATACATACAGACACAGAAGAAAATGGAAATCTGGAGTTAAAAACTGAGCTGAGTGATTCAGAATTTGTTTCAAAAAGTGAAAATCCTGTTGCCAATTTAGTGTATGGCTTAAAGGAAGAACAAAGGAGAGTGCTGAATCTAGAGGGTAAGAAGTGATATGATGAGATTTCTCCTTCGATTCCAATTCATTGCCAAAAGTACACAGATGGGTTGTCAGTGGTCTTCCTGTCCACTGAAGCATAATCTCCCTACTCTTGTATTCAATTCCTCTTGCAATAAACAGCAACATTCTATTAGCTTTTACTGATTCCTTGCTGCACCTGTATACCAACCTTTTGCGATTCATGCACGGGGACACTTAGATCCCTCTGCAAACTTTCACCATTTAGATAATACGCTTCTTTCTTATTTGTTCAGCTACAATGGGCAAAATTTTGAATATCCAATTATTTTTTTCCAATTAAGGGGCAATTTAGTGTGGCCAATCCACCTACTCTGCTTAGCTTTGGGTTATGGGGGTGAGACCACCACAGACAAGGAGAGAATGTGCAAATTCCACACGGATAGTGACCCGGGGCCAGGATCGAAACCAGGTCCTCAGTGCCGCGAGGCAACAGTGATCATCACTGTGCCACTGTGCTGCCCTGTCTAAGTTCTGTTATAACACCTTTAATAATAGCTTCTAGCATTTTCCCTATGACAGATGTTAAGTTAGTTGGCCTGTAGTTCCTTACTTCCCGTCTCACTCCCTTTTTGAATAAAGGCTTTTGCCAATCTAAGGTAACCTTCTTTGAACCTAGTGAGCTTTGGAAGATTAAAACCAACGCATCGACTATCTCATGAGCCATTTCTTTTAAGACCTTAGGATAAAATCCATCTGGACCCACTACTTGACAACCCACTTGGTACTTAGTTCCAACAAGTTGCTAAGTACCACTTCCTGATGACTGTAAATTTCTTGATTTCCTACTTTCCAATTCCTGATTTGAAGATATTTCAGTGATGTTACTTGAATCCTTTGTAGTGAAGACCAGTGCAAAATATTGTTCAATTCACCTGCCATCTCCTTATTTGCCATTATTAACTCCCCAGACTCATTTTCTCACTTTGTTAACTCTTTTCTTTCTTAAATAGCTATAGAAACTTTTAATTCCTGCCTTTATATTTCTAGCTAGCTTTCTATCGTACTCTAATTTTTCCCTCCTTATTAATCGTTTCGTTATTATTCGCTATTTTATGTTCTGTCCAATCTTCTGATCTGCCACGTATCTTTGCACAATTACGTGCTTATTATGACCACTGCTATCTAGGGAAGCCTTCACTTTGAGGTAATTAATTAATTCCATCTCATTTCACAATACCAGGTTTCGTATTGGGGCCTCACGGTAGCATGGTGGTTAGCATCAATGCTTCACAGCTCCAGGGTCCCAGGTTCGATTCCCGGCTGGGTCACTGTCTGTGTGGAGTCTGCACGTCCTCCCCGTGTGTGCGTGGGTTTCCTCCGGGTGCTCCGGTTTCCTCCCACAGTCCAAAGATGTGCGGGTTAGGTGGATTGGCCATGCTAAATTGCCCGTAGTGTAAGGTTAATGGGGGGATTGTTGGGTTACGGGTATACGGGTTACGTGGGTTTAAGTGGGGTGATCATTGTTCGGCACAACATCGAGGGCCGAAGGGCCTGTTCTGTGCTGTACTGTTCTATGTTCTATGTATTGCCTGCTCCCTGGTGCCATGTTCTGTAGACTGACCGGAGTGAATGACAATCTACAGGACATGTAGTTTAAAATAATTTATTACAGGAACTTCCGGTTGCGGTTATGCGGAGCTAAGTCGCACATTCGGCAACTCCCGCAAGAATTGGACTTTCGGGCTCTTTTTAGGGCCCCCGGCGGCACTTTTTCGACGATCCCCAGTGTGGGAAGGGGATAACATCACTCCCCTGGAATTGTATGGATTGGACAAGGAGTGGAGCGGTGAAAAAAGTGGAGTTGGAGCAGAGACAACTGCGAGGAAGGAAGGCTAAGATGGCGGCGGGTGGAGACCAGGCAGCTTGGGAGCAGTGGTCACAGGAGCAGCAGGAATTTATCCAGCGCTGCTTCACTGAGCTGAAATCAGAGCTCTTAGAGCCGATGAAGGCCTCGATTGATAAGCTGCTTGAGACCCAGACGGCCCAAGGGGCGGCGAACCGGGAGGTCCGACAAAAAGGTCTTGGAAAACGAGGACGAGATCTTGGGCCTGGCGGTGAAGGTGGAGACGCATGAGGCACTCCATAAGAAATGGCAGGCGAAGCTCGAGGACCTGGAGAACCGGTCGAGGAGAAAGAACCTGTGTATTCTGGGTCTCTCGGAGGGGCTGGAAGGTTCAAATGTGGTGCCTATGTGGTCACCATGCTGAATACGCTGATGGGTGCCGGGTCCTTCCAGGGGCCCCTGGAGCTGGAGGGGGCCCATCGAGTGCTGGCGAGGAGGCCCAAGCCCAGTGAGCCGCCGCGGGCGGTGTTGGTGCGGTTCCATCAGTTTGCGGACAGAGAATGTGTGCTAAGGTGGGCCAAGAAAGAGCGGAGCAGCAGGTGGGAGAACGCAGAGATCCGGATTTATCAAGACTGGAGTGCGGAGGTGGCTAAGAAGAGGGCCGGGTACAACCGGGCTAAAGCAGTGCTGCACCGGAGAGGGGTGAGGCATGTTGCAGCCGGCTCGACTGTGGGTTACCTACAGGGATCGGCATTATTACTTTGAGATGCCAGAAGAGGCGTGGACCTTTATTCAGACTGAAAAGCTGGACTCAGACTGAGGACTGTGGACGAGGGGACGCTGGGGGCGGGGGGGGGGGGGGGGGGTTGGAGGGGGTGGTCGGGACTGTTGTGCTGTGTTTTGGGGGGGATTTTGTGGTTGGGTGGATTCCTATGTCTCCTTTGTCCGTTGGGCAGGCCTGTAGGGGGTTGGACAGGTAAAAGCCTATGGGCGTCGGTGGCTGGAATTGGGGATGGGGCCCTGCGGGGGGGGAGGCCCGAGCCGAAGGAATTGGGGCTGGGCCTGGAAGGGAAACTATGCCAGAGGGAGCAGGGTCAGACAGGTAGAAAGCGCGGGCTTTTTCCCACGCTAAGGATGGAAACGGGCGGGACCGGAGCTGGAAGCAAGAGGTGGGGGGGGGGGGGGGGGGGGGGGGGGGGGGTGGGGAGTGCCCGCTGATGGACAGGAGGGGGGAAGGGAGATTATTACACTGGGGGGGGGGGTCGATGGAATGGCGGGAGTAGCCGGGGTCAGCAGGTGTCGCTGACTCACGGGAGTGCAATGGGGGGAGCAATGCAGCTAGAGGGAAACCTGGCTGAGGGGGGGGGGGGGGGGAAACCGGGTGGCTGCTGGAATGACCAAGGGGGAGCTGGAGTTTGTAGAGGAGGTCGGGGCGGGGGTCTGCCACTGGGGGGAACGAGAAGTGCGGGGGGCGCGGGCATGTGGCTGGCCTAGGAAGGGTTATGGCTAGTCGGCTGGGGAGAGGGGCTGGTAGCCCCCTGATCCGGCTGATAACCTGGAACGTAAGAGGTCTGAATGGGCTGGTGTTCGGGCACTTGAAGGGGCTTAAGGCAGATGTGGTCATGCTTCAGGAAACGCTTCTACGGGTGGCAGATCAGGTAAGGCTAAGGAAGGGGTGGGTAGGACAGGTGTTCCATTCGGGGCTGGATGCAAAAAATCGGGGGGGGGGGGGGGGTGGCGATCTCTGTGGGGAAGCGGGTGTCGTTTGAGGCGCTGAGCATTATTGCAGACAACGGAGGTAGGTATATGATGGTGCGTGGTAAGCTGCAGGGGGTGCGGGTGGTCTTGGTAAATGTATACGCCCCGAATTGGGACGATGCGGGGTTTATGCGGCGCATGTTGGGCCGGATCCCGGACTTAGAGACAGGGAGCCTGATATGGAGGGGGGGGGGGGGGCGGGGGGGGAGAGACTTTAACACGGTGCTGGACCTGGCATTAGATCGCTCTAGGTCTAGGACGGGTAGGATGCCGGTGGTGGCCAAGGTGCTGAGGGAGTTTATGGACCAGATTTTTGGGGGGTAGATCCGTGGAGGTTTGCGAGGCAGGGGGCCAGGGAATTTTCATTCTTCTCCCACGTCCATAAGGCCTGCTCTCGGATTGACTTTTTTGTAATGAGCCGGGCGCTGATTCCGAGGGTAGAGGACACGGAGCACTTGCCGATAGTCATCTCTGACCTTGCCCCACTTTGGGTGGACCTCGTGCTGGGGGAGTTGAGGGACCAGCGCCCTCTGTGGCATTTGGAGGTGGGGCTGTTGGTGGACGAAGAGGTTAGTGGGCGGGTCCAGGGGTGCATAGAGTGGTACTTGGAGACCAACGATAATGGGGAGGTGCAAGTAGGGGTGGTTTGGGAGGCGTTGAAGGCGGTGTTCAGGGGAGAGCTGATCTCCATCAGGGCCCATAAAGAAGGGAAGGAGAGGAGAGAGAGGGAGAGGCTGGTGGGGGAGATGGTTAGGATAGATAGGAGGTACTCAGAGGCCCCTGAGGAGGGGCTACTCAGGGAGCGGCGCAGCCATCAGGCCGAGTTTGACTTGTTGACCACCAGGAAGGCGGAGGTACAGTGGAGGAAGGCGCAAGGAGCGGTGTACGTGTATGGCAGGAAGGCCAGCAGGCTGTTGGCACACCAGCTTAGGAAGCGGGAGGCAGCGAGGGAGATTGGGGGAATGAGGGAAGGAGGGGGGGGGGGGCACGGTGCGTAATGCGGTGGGGATTAACCGGGTCTTCAGGGACTTCTATGAGGGACTGTATCGGTCTGAGCCCCGATCGGAGCAGGAGAGGATGGGGCTACGAGCAGGAGGAGGTCGGAATATTTTCGGCTATACCGAGGAACGATGGCGATGGCGATAGAGCCCCTGGCCATGGCTCTGAGGGAGTCTAGGAATTGGAGGGGGGTTGGTGTGGGGGGGGGGGGGGGGGGGGTAACACCGGGTATCATTGTATGCAGACGATCTGCTATTTTATGTGGCGGACCAGGTGGGGGGAATGCCGGAGGTGTTGAGGATCCTCAGGGAGTTTGGGGATTTCTCCGGGTATAAACTTAACATGGGGAAGAGTGAGCTGTTCGTGGTGCACCCGGGAGTCCAGGAGAGGGGGATTGGTGAGCTTCCGCTAAAAAGGGCAGAGAGGAGTTTTAGGTATCTGGGGGTGCAGGTGGCTAGAAGCTGGGGGGCCCTGCATAAGCTCAACTTAACGAGGCTGGTGGAACAAATGGAGGAGGAGTTCAAAAGGTGGGGCATGTTGCCGCTCTCCCTGGCGGGGAGGGTACAGTCCATTAAAATGTCGGTGCTCCCAAGGTTTCTGTTTTTGTTTCAGTGCCTCCCCATCCTGTACCCTAAGGCCTTTTTTAAACAGGTTGTTGGAACCAACAATTCTACGGACACGTGCTTGTAGGATTAGAATAGAGGTTTTAATATACTTACAACAGAACCAGCCTGTTAGCCGTTGAACTTTCGGTGAACTGGCTGGCTGACCCTGTGGCACGGATCTTTATACAGCAGCTCCAGGGGGAGGGGTCCTGGGCAGAGCCAAGGGAGGAGCCCAGTACAAACTCTCGAGTAATCCCAGAGCTACTCCCCCTGGTGGTCAGGTAGTGCAACTGCACTTACAATATTGATACATATATATGCAGATTATAATACCGTGTGAATCTCATTCACCACACAGGTTAACAGGAGTATTATGGGGTTCGTGTGGGCTAAGCAGACCACGAGGGTGAGAAGGGTGTTTTTGGAGCGGAGTAGGGATGGGGCGGGGGCTGGCATTGCCTAACCTCTGCGGGTATTATTGGGCTGCCAACGAGCCGATGGTACGCAAGTGGGTAATGGAGGGGTAGGGGGCAGCTTGGAAGAGGTTGGAGATGGCGTCCTGTGTGGGCACGAGCCTGGAGCCACTGGCGACGGCACCGCTCCTGCTCCCTCCAATGAGGTACACTACGAGCCCGGTGGTGGCGGAGACCCTTGAAATTTGGGGGCAATGGAGATGTCACAGGGGGGAGGTGGGGGCCTTGGTGTGGTCCCCGATACATGAGAACCATCGGTTTGCCCCTGGCAAAATGGATGGGGGGTTCCAGAGCTGGTACAGGGTGGGTATTCGGAGGCTTGGGGACTGTAGCCACTGAAGTTGGTCATTCCCTCAATACAAAATGGAGGAACGTAAAGCTTGCAGGGTAAAATGGACAAGGTTTGCAGCACAAGCAGGCTGTAACAAGCCACTGTGTATTCTGTCTGCTAAGAGAGCAGACAGCACCGAAACGAACATTCCGCATACTAATGAGACAATCTCCAGGACAGTTAGCATAATAATGGAACGATCCCAGGGACAAAGGACACAAATAGGGAAGTGATTGCAACATTGTGTGGGAAGCCAGACACCCCGGCACAAGCGGGGTTCGAAGACAAAGCACCTGAAGGCCCGCCCAGTAGTCAAGGGACAGCCTCAGTATTGGGGGGTTTCAAACAAATCGATTGGGAAGAGACCCAATCGATCCCCAGCAGATAGAGGGTCCGCCCAAAAAGGGCGCGAAGCCCTAGGACCTATAAAAGACAGGTCCCAAACTCAGTTCGTTCTTCTTGACCAGCCCTCCTCTCTTGACCAGCCCTCTCGACCAGCCTTTACCGAAGAAGACCTTGACCGAGAGAGAGGAGAGGTTCGGACAGCAGCCACCAGCAAGTAAGTGTCTCAGAACGATCGCTACCAGAGATAGACACTCCTGACCCCTTTTAACCCGTACCAGAAAAGTATTTGGCCTAGTAGGATTAGCCTAGTCTTATAGTTTATATACATGATTAGTAGATTACTGTAATATAATAAACATGTCTTGTTTGAACTTACTAATTGGTGTATGGTTTTATTGTTTTGAACTTGGCCTTGTAACTTGTGGCGGTGTCTTAACGATACCTGGCGACTCCAAAGCTAAGTAACGAAACAGCCAAATTGAGTGTTAAGCACACTCACCCAGAACGAGCAACATGACCTGTTCATTGATGGGAGGGTTGCGAGCCTTAGGGAACTAGAGGAGAAATTTGGGCTCCCCCCAGGTTAGGGTGTTTGTTAGACATCAGGTGGTGGAGTTCCCGCTGCTGCCGGAGCCCAGGGTTCAGGATAGGGTGTTGTCGGGGGTGTGGGTCGGAGAGGGTCGGATTTAGTTAATTTACAAGTTGATACAGGAGGAGGAGGCGGCCTCGGTGGAGGAGTTAAAAGGTAAGTGGGTGGAAGAACTGGGGGAGGAGATCGATGAGGATACGTGGGCGACTGCCTTGGGAAGAGTGAATTCTTCCTCCTCTTGCGCCAGGCTTAGCCTGATACAATTTAAGGTACTGCACAGGGCGCATATGACTGGGGCAAGGCTGAGCCGGTTCTTTGGGAATGAGGATAGGTGTGTGAGATGTTCGGGGGGTTCTGCAAACCATACCCACATGTTCTGGGCATGCCCAGCATTAGAGGAGTTCTGGAGGGGTGTAGTGAGGACGCTATCAAAGGTGGTAAACTCCAGGGTTAAGCCAAGTTGGGGGCTTGCAATATTTGGGGTGCCAGAGGAGCCGGGAGTGCTGAAGGCGAAAGAGGCCGGCATTCTGGCCTTTGCTTCCCTAGTAGCCCGGCGGAGGATTCTGCTTCAGTGGAAGGATGCGAGGCCCCCAACGTGGAATCCTGGATTAACGACATGGCAGGGTTTATTAAATTGGAGAGGATGAAATTTGCCTTAAGGGGATCTGTGCAGTGGTTCTTCAGGCGGTGGCAACCGTTCCTAGACTTCCTGGTGGAGCGTTAGGGATGGTCAGTAGCAGCAGCAACCTGGGGGGGGGGGGAGTGGGGGGTGGGGGGGGGTTTGTCTATGTTTGGTTGGGGATCTATTATTGTTTATGGGTTATTGTTCATTGTACATTGCATTGTTTAGTTGTTTATTTATTTTCGCTGTTTACATTGCTCTGTTCAGGGGTGGGGGGGGGAGGGTTATTTTTTCTTCTGTTTCTATTTTTATTTTCTGTTATTTATGATGTAAAAATTTTGAATAAAAATATTTACAAAAAAAAAATAATTTATTACAGAACAAACCGTGTGGTAAGATAACTAGGATAGATAAATTAACAAACAACTAACACTAAACAACTGTCATGGAACTACTGCAAATACGTCTATCTCCCAGCATGACCAACTCCCAACTCCCAACTCCTAGATCACATGGTGACGTGATGGGGTTTACAATGCCACCTAGTGGTCGGAGGTCATGCATAACATTATGTACAAACTTACATTATGCATGTCATCGCACCTGGTTGGCTCCAGAATATGCTGATCTAAGAAATTATCCCCAAAACATTCTTTCAATTCATCATTGATGCTACTTTTGGCCAGGGGCATAAGCATACTTTTCTTCTTCATCTTAATCTCTATCCCTATCATCAAGGCAACATGTGTGCCATCTATTACCCCCTGAATCTGGGGCATCCCGGCGATGGTGGAGAAACATGTTGCCTGGGCATCTTGGTGGGTTTGGTTCAAGTCAAAGTTTATATAGTCGTGGGGGTGGCCAAGGACAGGGCAAACTGGGCAACAGATGCACCTGTGGTCTGTTGGTTGGGATATGCCACACAAGTCCCTGCTTAAGCCCTGAAATGAACCCGAGGTGTAAAAGTTCAGGGGTGTGGTGATCTTGATGGCTATCAGGAGTGTCCTCCTCCTCCATGTGATGCCAAGTCGGCAAGGACATGGCACAGGTGCCGCACCATCCACTTGTTGAGGTGGAGCTTCCTGCGGAACATGCGGTCCAATATCTCTTCGAATGGCCAATGACACTTGTACATAGAATCATAGAATTTACAGTGCAGAAGGAGACCATTCAACCCATCGAGAATGCAGCGACCCTTGGAAAGAGCCTACTTAAGCCCGCACCTCCACCCTATTCCCGTAACCCAGTAACCCCACCTGACATTTATTTGGACACTAAGGGCAATTTAGCATGGTAAATTCACCTAACCTGCACATCTTTGGACGAAACCGGAGCACCCGGAGGAAACCTACGCAGACACGGGGAGAATGTGCAGACTCCGTAGTCACACAAGCTGCGAATCGAACCTGGAGCTGTGAAGCAACAGTGCTAACCACTGTACTACCATGACACCCAACATTTTGGGACGTTGCTGGCCTCCTCCACTGGGTCCCTCCCTGGCCAGGTGTTGTGGGGCAGGCCCCTGCACATGGGCTGCCACCTCGAGCCTCTGCCGATGCTGCTGCCGCCGCCTTTTCCAGCGTCTGGCCACCTGGCCTGTCACTGCCACCACAAGGGTTGCTGCTGTGGGGTCCACAATATCATCCATACTATATATCTATAAGGAATTGGGGAGGGTGTGAGACTGACAGTCAGTTATGGCTTCCACCCGTTACCCTTGAATCCCCCACCCTTACATTCCCTGCTACCTTGCCATCCAATGAGCTGGTTGTGCTGGGGGACCCTGCCCTGCACATTCATCCTGGCCATAGCAGGGGCCCCCGGGCAGCGAACCCCAGACCCCTGATGGAGACCGGGCCCGGACACACTGCCAATTCACACACCCACCCACTGGTCGCGGTGGTGTCCACAGTGCTGCAGCCTTCGGAACACGTGACAATAAACCAAAATCCAAATCCAATTAGTGATTATTGGTTTCTCGCCACGCAGGATCCTGAATTCGCCTACAGGAGTGGGCCAATTAGATCGGAAACCGATCGGCGCCTGGCATGCTGCCCGATTTTGGAACTCTCTCGCGATCTAGCCGGTCCACTCGGATTCGAGCCCGGCACGGCAGCTAGATTACACCCTAAATTTCTGGAAGTTAACAGACATTTTCCTTTAATACATATTCCTTGAATGGACATTTTATTTAAGTTAACAAGTGTAAAGTTCAGTCACATATGTCAGAGTACTGGATTCTGAATTCAATGTAGATGGGGCGGGATTCTCCCAGCCCTGCGCCGAGAATCCCTGCGAACGGGCCACGCCGCCCCAACGCTGGCACACGATTGTCTGCACTACGGAGAATTGGCACTATTGGCGCCAACATGGTTGGAGCGGCACCAGTTGGGGCCGCTCTACGCGGCTGTGCCGCTGATTCTCCGGCCCGGATGGGCCGAGTGGCTGTAGGAAAAGAGCTGAGTCCCGTCGGCGCCGTTCTAACCTGCTCTGCGCTGGCGGTACCTCGGCGTGTAAGGATCGGATGGCGGCCTGAGGGGGGGGAGGGGTGTTTGGCCCTGAGGGGGGGGAGGGGGTTTGGCCCCGGGGGGGGGGGGGGGGGGTGGGGGGGGGGGGGTGTGGGGGGTGGGGTGGGGTGGGCTACGATGTGGCCTGGCCCGTGATCGGGACCCACTGATCGGTGGGCCGGCCTCTGTGGCTGGGGGCCTTCTTTCCTACGTGCCGGCCCCTGTAGTCCTGCGCCATGTTGCGCAGGGCCGGCACGTTGAAGGTGGCCACTGCGCATACGCGTGTTGGCGCTGGTGCCACTGCGCATGTCCTTGTTGGCGCCAGTGCAACTGCGCATGCGCGGATCCCGTGGCGCACAGTTCGGGCCGGGATCTGCAGCTGGGACGGTGCGAACCGCTCCAGCGCCGTGCTGGCCCCTACAGACGTGGGAGCGGCCTGTTCACGCCGTCGTAAAACTCAACGGTGTTTACGACGGCGTGGACACTCTGCCGCGGGATTGGAGAATCCCATCCGATATGTTGGTTTTCCATCACTCACTAGTGACTAGTATTGTATCTGCAAAACAAAAGTGCAAACGTTTTTAAGAAGAAAGATTTCAAGACGGCAATTCCTCGTTCACTGATCTCAGCACTCCATTTCCATCCAAGCTTTCAGCAAATGCCCATTTCTTTAACTTTGAACCAGTTGAGTTCGTCAATTTTAATGGCCTCCCTTCACAACTAAATTCCCAATTCCCTTTGGATGAAAAAGTACCCTTATTTGTCTTGAGGGACTTCTGAAGTTGTGTGAATAATGAGTGTGGGTAGCTATCCAAATCATGCCTCATGTAGTTTACACTACCAGTAAGACTATGTGAAATTACATCTTTAATTCCCTTGTTTATAATGCAGTGATAAACTTTTTAACTGATTGCAAAAAAATTCTTGGGATATTTTTTGACATTATAAGTGTGATATCAATGCAATTATCGTTGTTATGAGTTGTGGTATATGAGCTTTCCAATACTGAGGATCAAGGAAGGGATGTGTGGGAAGATCACACAAATTCTGCAGAAAATATGTTTCTTGTTGAATGATGTGCAAGTGTATACTATCCAGAAAACCAGGGGGCTGACATTGCCACATGCACCATTAAGGTATGGTAAGAAGTCTTACAACACCAGGTTAAAGTCCAATAGGGACATTGAAAAGAGCGCTGGGACATTGAAAAGAGCGCGAGAGGAGAGACAGCTGGGACATTGAAAAGAGCGCGAGAGGAGAGACAGCCGGGACATTGAAAAGAGCGCGAGAGGAGAGACAGCCGGGACATTGAAAAGAGCGCGAGAGGAGAGACAGCCGGGACATTGAAAACAGCGCGAGAGGAGAGACAGCCGGGACATTGAAAACAGCGCGAGAGGAGAGACAGCCGGGACATTGAAAAGAGCGCGAGAGGAGAGACAGCTGGGACATTGAAAACAGCGCGAGAGGAGAGACAGCCGGGACATTGAAAAGAGCGCGAGAGGCAAGACAGTCGGGACATTGAAAACAGCGCGAGAGGAGAGACAGCCAGGACATTGAAAACAGCGCAAGAGGAGTGACAGCCGGGACATTGAAAAGAGCGCGAGAGGTAAGACAGCCAGGACATTGAAAAGAGCGCGAGAGGTAAGACAGCCGGGACATTGAAAACAGCGCGAGAGGAGAGACAGCCGGGACATTGAAAAGAGCGCGAGAGGAGAGACAGCCAGGACATTGAAAACAGCGCGAGAGGAGAGACAGCCGGGACATTGAAAACAGCGCGAGAGGTAAGACAGCCGGGACATTGAAAAGAGCGCGAGAAGAGAGACAGCCAGGACATTGAAAACAGCGCGAGAGGAGAGACAGCCAGGACATTGAAAACAGCGCGAGAGGTAAGACAGCCGGGACATTGAAAACAGCGCGAGAGGAGAGACAGCCAGGACATTGAAAACAGCGCGAGAGGTAAGACAGCCGGGACATTGAAAAGAGCGCGAGAGGAGAGACAGCCGGGACAATGAAAACAGCGCGAGAGGAGAGACAGCCAGGACATTGAAAACAGCGCGAGAGGTAAGACAGCCGGGACATTGAAAAGAGCGGGAGGGGACACATTGAGGGCGGCGGGGTGCCAGTGGGAGCAAAGATAATATAAGGCGGGAACCGGAAGTACGCGCCGCGGACTTCTGGGAAGGATTTTCTCCTAGCCAATAAATTGTGGTGGAGAGGATACCCGAGACACTACACGTGTAGTGTCTCCCACCCGCCCTCCTCCTCTAACCTAATAATAAGACCCATTGGGGTGAGCAGGTAAGTGCTATATTATATTATTATTTTTTTATTTGTTTTATATTTGTTTACCAGAACTTGGTTGAAATTAAGTGGGATGGCAGGGAAGGTAGTGCAATGTTCCTCCTGCAGGATGTTTGAGGTGAGGGATGCCGTTAGTGTCCCTGCTGATTTTACCTGCAGGAAGTGCAGCCAGCTCCAGCTCCTACAAGACCGAGTTATGGTACTGGAGCTGGAGTTGGATGAACTTCGGATCATTCGGGAGGCAGAGGTGGTCATAGATAGGAGCTTCAGGGAAGTAGTTACACCAAAGACTGGAGATAGATGGGTAACTGTAAGAGGGACTGGGAAGAAGCAGACAGTGCAGGGACCCCTTGCGGTCGTTCCCCTGAGAAACAAGTATACCGTTTTGGATACTTGTGGGGGGGACAACTTACCAGGGGTAAGCCATGGGGTGCGGGACTCTAGTCCCTGTTGCTCAGAAGGGAAGGGGGGAGAGGAGCAGAGCATTAGTAATTGGGGACTCAATAGTCAGGGGCACAGATAGGAGATTTTGTGGGAGCGAGAGAGACTCACGTTTGGTATGTTGCCTCTCAGGTGCAAGGGTAAGTGATGTCTCGGATCGTGTTTTTCGGGTCCTTAAGGGGGAGGGGGAGCAGCCCCAAGTCGTAGTCCACATTGGCACTAACGACATAGGTAGGAAAGGGGACAAGGATGTCAGGCAGGCCTTTAGGGAGCTAGGATGGAAGCTCAGAGCGAGAACAAACAGAGTTGTTATCTCTGGGTTGTTGCCCGTGCCACGTGATAGTGAGACGAGGAATAGGGAGAGAGAGCAATTAAACACGTGGCTACAGGGATGGTGCAGGCGGTAGGGATTCAGATTTCTGGATAACTGGGGCTCTTTCTGGGGAAGGTGGGACCTCTATAGACAGGATGGTCTACATCTGAACCTAAGGGGCACCAATATCCTGGGGGGGAGATTTGTTAGTACTCTTTGGGGGGGTTTAAACTAATTCAGCAGGGGCATGGGAACCTGGATTGTAGTTTTGGGGTGCGAGAGATTGAGAGTAGAGAGGTCAGGAGCACAGATTTGACTTCGCAGGAGGGCGGCAGTGTTCAGGTAGGTGGTTTGAAGTGTGTCTATTTCAATGCCAGGAGTATACGAAATAAGGTAGGGGAACTGGCAGCATGGGTTGGTACCTGGGACTTCGATGTTGTGGCCATTTCAGAGACATGGATAGAGCAGGGACAGGAATGGTTGTTGCAGGTTCCGGGGTTTAGGTGCTTTAGTAAAGTCAGAGAAGGGGGCAAAAGAGGGGAGGTGTGGCGCTGCTAGTCAAGGACAGTATTACGGTGGCAGAAAGGGTGCAACTTGGGGACTCTTCTTCCGAGGTAGTATGGGCTGAGGTTAGAAACAGGAAAGGAGAGGTCACCCTGCTGGGAGTTTTCTATAGGCCACCTAATAGTTCTAGAGATGTAGAGGAAAGGATGGCGAAGATGATTCTGGAAAAGAGCGAAAGTAACAGGGTAGTTGTTATGGGAGACTTTAACTTTCCTAATATTGACTGGAAAAGATATAGTTCGAGTACATTGGATGGGTCGTTCTTTGTACAATGTGTGCAGGAGGGTTTTCTGACACAATATGTTGACAGGCCAACAAGAGGTGAGGCCACTTTGGATTTGGTTTTGGGTAATGAACCAGGCCAGGTGTTAGATCTGGAGGTAAGTGAACACTTTGGAGACAGTGACCACAATTCGGTGACCTTTACATTAGTGATGGAAAGGGATAAGTATACCCCGCAGGGCAAGAGTTATAGCTGGGGGAAGGGCAATTATGATGCCATTAGACATGACATAGGATGTGTAGGTTGGAGAAGTAGGCTGCAAGGGTTGGGCACACTGGATATGTGGAGCTTGTTCAAGGAACAGCTATTGCGTGTTCTTGATCAGTACGTACCAGTCAGACAGGGAGGAAGGGGTAGAGCGAGGGAACTGTGGTTTACCAAAGAAGTGGAATCTCTTGTTAAGAGGAAAAAGGAGGCCTATGTGAAGATGAGGCGTGAAGTTTCAGTTGGGGCGCTTGATAGTTACAGGGAAGCGAGGAAGGATCTAAAGAGAGAGCTAAGACGAGCAAGGAGGGGACATGAGAAGTCTTTGGCAGGTAGGATCAAGGAAAACCCAAAAGCTTTCTATAGGTATGTCAGGAATAAAAGAATGACTAGGGTAAGAGTAGGGCCAGTCAAGGACAGTGGTGGGAAGTTGTGTGTGGAGGCTGAGGAGATAAGCGAGATACTAAATGAATACTTTTCGTCAGTATTCACTCAGGAAAAAGATAATATTGTGGAGGAGAATGCTGAGACCCAGGCTATTAGAATAGATGGCATTGAGGTGAGTAGGGAAGAAGTGTTGGCAATTCTGGACAAGGTGAAAATAGATAAATCCCCGGGGCCTGATGGGATTTATCCTAGGATTCTCTGGGAAGCCAGGGAAGAGATTGCTGAGCCTTTGGCTTTGATTTTTAGGTCATCATTGGCTACAGGAATAGTGCCAGAGGACTGGAGGATAGCAAATGTGGTCCCTTTGTTCAAGAAGGGGAGTAGAGATAACCCCGGTAACTATAGGCCGGTGAGCCTCACGTCTGTTGTGGGTAAAGTCTTGGAGAGGATTATAAAAGATACGGGGCGCGATTCTTCCAAAACGGGAGAAATCGTAAGGCTGGCGTCAAACCCACTGGGCTGCTAGCTCCGACCGGGGACCAGAATCGGTTCCCGGTCGGGAAGGGGCGCGCTGGCGTCAAACCCGCCCGGGTTTGACGCCAGCGCGCCCCTTCCCGACCGGGAACCGATTCTGGTCCCCGGTCGGGGCTAGCAGCCCGACGCCGCAAGCTCCGGCATCATGGGCTTAACGAATTTCGTTAAGCCCGCTTGCCGGAGTTAGCGCCGGCTGACGCGTCATATGACGTCAGCCGCGCATGCGCGGATTGGAAGACTCCAACCCGCGCATGCGCGGATGACGTCATCGCGTATTTGCGCGAAACCCGCGCATGCGCGGGCCGGGATGCCCCTCAGCCGCCCCGCGAATGGATACTGCGGGGCGGCGGAAGGACAAATAGTGCGCGGGCATCGGGCCCGCTGGTACTGCCGTGCCAATCGGTGCCATGGTTATAAAAAGCGAGTTGTTCCCGCCGTTTTTACGAACGGCCAGACCAGGTCTGTTTGCCGTTCGTAAAAACAGCGTAAAGGGCTGGGACTTCGGCCCATCGAACAGCTGTGAATCGCTGCCGGCCGTAAAAAAACGGCAGCAGCGATTCGTGTCGGGAGTTGGGTGGGGGGGGGGGGGGGGGGGGGGGAGAATAGCGGGAGGGCGGGAAAAATGTCGGGAAGGCCCTCCCGCTATTCTCCGACCCGTCGTGGGGGTCGGAGAATTTCGCCCACGATTTATAATCATCTAGATAGGAATAATATGATTAGGGATAGTCAGCATGGTTTTGTGAAGGGTAGGTCATGCCTCACAAACCTTATTGAGTTCTTTGAGAAGGTGATTGAACAGGTGGACGAGGGTAAAGCAGTTGATGTGTATATGGATTTCAGTAAAGCGTTTGATAAGGTTCCCCACGGTCGTCTATTGCAGAAAATACGGAGGCTGGGGATTGAGGGTGATTTAGAGATGTGGATCAGAAATTGGCTAGTTGAAAGAAGACAGAGAGTGGTGGTTGATGGGAAATGTTCAGAATGGAGTTCAGTTACGAGTGGCGTACCACAAGGATCTGTTCTGGGGCCGTTGCTGTTTGTCATTTTTATAAATGACCTAGAGGAGGGAGCAGAAGGATGGGTAAGTAAATTTGCAGACGACACTAAAGTCGGTGGAGTTGTAGACAGTGCGGAAGGATGTTGCAGGTTACAGAGGGACATAGATAAGCTGCAGAGCTGGGCTGAGAGGTGGCAAATGGAGTTTAATGTGGAGAAGTGTGAGGTGATTCACTTTGGAAAGAATAACAGGAATGCGGAATATTTGGCTAATGGTAAAATTCTTGGTAGTGTGGATGAGCAGAGGGATCTCGGTGTCCATGTACATAGATCCCTGAAAGTTGCCACCCAGGTTGATAGGGTTGTGAAGAAGGCCTATGGTGTGATGGCCTTTATTGGTAGAGGGATTGAGTTCCGGAGCCATGAGGTCATGTTGCAGTTGTACAAAACTCTAGTACGGCCGCATTTGGAGTATTGCGTACAGTTCTGGTCGCCTCATTATAGGAAGGACGTGGAAGCTTTGGAACGAATGCAGAGGAGATTTACCAGGATGTTGCCTGGTATGGAGGGAAAATCTTATGAGGAAAGGCTGATGGACTTGAGGTTGTTTTCGTTAGAGAGAAGAAGGTTAAGAGGTGACCTAATAGAGGCATACAAAATGATCAGAGGGTTAGATAGGGTGGACAGCGAGAGCCTTCTCCCGCGGATGGAGGTGGCTATCACGAGGGGACATAGCCTTAAATTGAGGGGTAATAGATATAGGACAGAGGTCAGAGGTGGGTTTTTTACGCAAAGAGTGGTGAGGCCGTGGAATGCCCTACCTGCAACAGTAGTGAACTCGCCAACATTGAGGGCAGTTAAAAGTTTATTGGATAAGCATATGGATGATAAGGGCATAGTGTAGGTTAGATGGCCTTTAGTTTTTTTCCATGTCGGTGCAACATCGAGGGCCGAAGGGCCTGTACTGCGCTGTATCGTTCTATGTTCTATGTTCTATGTTTGTTTCAAATCACTAGCTTTCGGAGCGCTGCTCCTTCCTCAGGTGAATGAAGAGGTATGTTCCAGAAACATTTATATAGACAAAGTCAAAGATGCAAGACAATGCTTAGAATGCGAGCATTTGCAGGTAATTAAGTCTTTACAGATCCAGAGAGTGGGGTAACCCCAGGTTAAAGAGGTGTGAATTGTCTCAAGCCAGCACAGTTGGTAGGATTTCAATGTTCCGAAAGCCAGTGACTTGAAACAAACCTGTTGGACTTTAACCTGGTGTTGTAAGACTCACCCCAGTCCAACGCCGGCATCTCCAAAGTCCTACCAGCTGGGGTGCTGGGGTTGGGGTGGTGTAGGGGCGATGGGGGGGTGGGATGGTGTGGAGGTGGTGGGGGTGCTGGGGTTGGGGTGGCATTGGGGAGATGGGGTGGTGGGGGTGGGATGGTGTGGAGGTGGTGGGGTTGGGGTGGTGTAGGGGTGGTGGGGGTGGGATGGTCTGGAGGTGGTGGGGGTGCTGGGGTTGGGGTGGCATTGGGGAGATGGGTGGTGGGGGTGGGATGGTGTGGAGGTGGTGGGGGTGCTGGGGTTGGGGTGGCATTGGGGAGATGGGGTGGTGGGGGTGGGATGGTGTGGAGGTGGTGGGGTTGGGGTGGTGTAGGGGTGGTGGGGGTGGGGTGGTGTGGAGGTGGTGGGGTGCTGGGGTTGGGGTGGTGTAGGGGCGGTGGGGGTGGGATGGTGTGGAGGTGGTGGGTGTGCTGGGGTTGGGGTGGCATTGGGGAGATGAGGTGGTGGGGGTGGGATGGAGGTGGTGGGGTGCTGTGGGGGTGAGGTGGTGCCATGCGTTCCATAGGGATACAGCAGCTCAGCGGGGGCCCATTTGCTTCCTTGATGCGGACCTCCGCCTCGCCGACTACCCTCTCCTCAGGCCCACAAACAAGGTCCAGCGTACCCCCTCCAGTCTTCTTTCTTCCTGCGGTTGTGCGCCGCCTTCTACTGGGGGTGGGGGTGGGGGACAGAAAATGCACAGTGTTAGGCAGTCAGACGCGGGCAGCACAGGGGGTGGGCAGCTGATGGCCTTTGTGAACAGGACACCCGGCCACGGCGGGCTGTTTAGTGCTGCATGTGATGCAGGGTGAGTACGAGAAGACTGTTGGTGGGCGGTGTTCGGTCACCATCCGGCAGGGATGGGGGTTACGGATGTGGGATGGGTTGTGTGCCGGGGAATTGTGCTGGCTACTCACCCTGGCCGCCCCGAGGAGGACATGCAGTTTTTCCCGCATTGCCGGCTGGTCCTGGCGGTGGGGCCCATGGGGCTCACCGTCTCCGCCACCTGCGCCCAGGCCTGGTGTACGGTGGTGGATGACAGCCTCCTTCCCTCCCCAGGGAACCGGGTGTCCCTCCGCTCTTCCATGGCATCCAGCAGGATCTCCAGCTCTGCATCTGTGAACCATGGTGCTGCTCTTTGTGCTGCCATTTTGTTGGCTGGGCTGAGAGTGTGTGAGGAGGGGAGCGCTGATATACTGTTGCAGCTTGTCAGCCTCTCGAGTGCCAATTCCCACCCCGGCGAATCAGACACCGTTTTTCACTGGAATTGCTCTAGTTCCATGTGGCGTCGGTGCCAGCCCATTAATGGATCCTGGATTGCACCGGGACTGGCGTCGCTTCCTTGGTCGTAGAACACCACCAATTCAGTCACAGCATCAGCACATTAGCACTGAAGGGGAGAATTCAGCCCCCCTGATTTTGGCTCACCAGAATTCAGTTAATCAAACCTAATTTTGAAGGATGTGGAAGCATTGGAAAGGGTACAGAGGAGATTTACAAAGATGTTGCCTGGTATGGAGGGAAGATCTTATGAGGAAAGGCTGAAGGACTTGAGGCTGTTTTCGTTAGAGAGAAGGTTAAGAGGTGACTTAATAGAGGCATACAAGATGATCAGAGGATTAGATAGGGTGGACATTGAGAGCCTTTTTCCACAGATGGTGATGTCCAGTACGAGGGGACATAGCTTTAAATTGAGGGGAGATAGATATAGGACAGATGTCAGAGGTAGGTTCTTTACTCAGAGAGTAGTAAGGGCGTGGGATGCCCTGCCTGCAACAGTAGTGGACTCGCCAACACTAAGGGCATTCAAATGGTCATTGGATAGGCATATGGACAATAAGGGAATAGTGTAGATGGGCTTTAGAGGGGTTTCACAGGACGGTGCAACATCAAGGGCCGAAGGGCCTGTACTGCGCTGTAATGTTCTATGTTCTATGTTCAATTTTGCACATGTAAATTAACTCTTGTTTAATAAAAACATAAGCATTCACTAAACACAATTGATTTCATTTTTTGACACATCTGGAATGAATCCATAGACCCCAAGGACCAGAATCTGCTCTCCCCTTTGACAGAGAGCTGAGGGGTTGTGATTTAGCCCAAGGGTCACCACACCTCAGGTGAGGGGCAAGGTTGAGAAGGCGGGGCTTTCATCTGTAACCTCTGTCGGTACGGGAATTTAACTCAGGTGGTTCATGAGCCAGCCGTCCAGCCTAACTGACCCCCTTTTGAGTAGACTGGGACTGTACTCGTTGGAATTTAGAAGGATGAGGGGGGATCTTATAGAAACATTTAAAATTATGAAGGGAATAGATAGGATAGATGCGGTCAGGTTGTTTTCACTGGCGGGTGACAGCAGAACTAGGGGGCATAGCCTCAAAATAAGGAGAAGTAGATTTAGGACTGAGTTTAGGAGGAACTTTTTCACCCAAAGGGTTGTGAATCTATGGAATTCCTTGCCCAGTGAAGCAGTTGAGGCTCCTTCATTACATGTTTTTAAGGTAAAGATAGATAGTTTTTTGAAGAATAAAGGGATTAAGGGTTATGGTGTTCGGGCCGGAAAGTGGAGCTGAGTCCATAAAAGATCAGCCATGATCTAATTGAATGGCGGAGCAGGCTCGAGGGGCCAGATGGCCTACTCCTGCTCCTAGTTCTTATGTTCTTATGTTCTTTCGATGTTGCTATACAAGGATAGGCACTCATTTGCATATTAGCTTAATGAAAAATAAAATAATAGATAAAAGATGAATGTTGTGTTATGCTGCTTCGGATAACACAGGCTGCTACTTGATGCAGTCTTAACTGAAGGATGCTCCAGACTCTGAAATGAGTTCAACGGGTTTATTGAACTATTAACACAGTTCTCAAATGAGTTCGACTCTCTGCTAATCTAACTGTAGTAGCTCAGTCTAACTGTATCAGCTTGCTCTAAGCCACGTGCTGGGGTGTGATGCTGCTGATCAACCCTGTCTAACTCTTTAGATGTCTGTCTGTGGAAAGAGGCAGGGTGTGAGTGCCTCATCCCTTTTATAGTGTTTATGTCATGCCCCCTTGTGGTGATGCCACCTCTGAGTGTCCTGACTGCCCATTGGTTGTGTCCTATTCTGAGTGTTCATTGGTTGCATGTTTGCATATCATGACAATGGAGATTGGCAAATGAGCAAGATCCACTTATTCCTCAAGTGCAAAAACCTAATTTATAAATATAACATCCTAAACAAATTTTCAAGACTTTCTTCATGAATTAATTGTGTAATGAACTGAGTGTGTCTTCTGTTCCACAATGTTCATCGTGTTTCCGCAAATTCTACTTTTATTTGACTCAATCTGAGAAGCTTCTACCAGATGTGACTTTAATATTTCCCATGAGACTCTCATGACTCTCACCACTTCCTCCTTAGCTGAGGATTTGGTCTGACTCAGATAGGTGTCAGCTGTGTCTCAGTGGTAACAATCTCTTTTGTTGAGTCAGAAGGTTCTGAGTTCAATCCTTACTCCAGGGACTTGAGCACAAATCTAAGCTGACACTTCAGTGTAACACTGGTTGGTGTTAGATTCCTTGTTCGAGTATTCCCAAGTGCTTTCATCATCTTCTGTGGGTCCGCTCATGACTGAACAGCCTGATGCCAGTCTGATGCATGGATATCCAGAGACTGGCAGTTCACATCATTGTTGGTGAATGGAGAAAGTTCTGCCGCTATGCCACCTCTGGCGTTCCTCGAGGTATGTTGAATGTTGCGAGTTTGGCATAGATAGACCTTGAAATACTTTGGACCAAGTTTTAGCGCGTCTCCACATGGGCCGGTCAACTGCAGTTTTTTCTCAAGAGAGATGGGTTACAATGCAGATAATAATAATAATCACTTATTGTCACAAGTAGGCTTCAATGAAGTTACTGTGAAAAGCCCCTAGTCGCCACATTCCAGCGCCTGTTCAGGGAGGTCGGTACAGGAATTGAACCCGCGCTGCTGGTCTTGTTCTGCATTACAAGCCAGCTGTCTTAGCCCACTGTGCTAAACAAGCCTTGTAAGGTGTCCTTCCATCATCTGTACTGACCATCTTGATATTGTTTACCCTGCGACAGATTTTCCATTAAAGTTGTGTTTGTAGTCATCCATGCTGGAAGACATGGCCTGCCCATCTAAATTTAATTTTCTGAAGGTCTTCATGCTCTTGAACTCAGCATAATGAGGGACCTGGATAATAAAATAAGAATGTAAAAACTAGAAGCAGGAGTAGGCCATCTGACCCCTTTGAGTCTGCTCCGCCATTCAATGAGATCATGGCTGATCTTTTGTGGATTCAGCTCCACTTGCCCTCCCAAACACCATAACTCTTTATTCCTTTATTCTTCAAAAAACTATCTATCTTTATCTTGAAAACATTTAATGAAGGAGACTCAACTGCTTCAATGGGCAAGGAATTCCATAGATTCACAACCTTTTGGGTGAAGGAGTTCCTCCTAAACTCAGTCCTAAATTTACTTCCCCTTATTTTGAGGCTATGCCCCCTAGTTCTGCTTTCACCCGCCAGTGGAAACAACCTGCCTGCATCTATCCTACCTATTCCCTTCATAATTTTATATGTTTCTATAGGATCCCCCCCGCATCCTTCTAAATTCCAACGTGTACAGACCCAGTCGACTCAACCTCCCTTCGTAATCCAACCTCTTCAGCTCTGGGATTAACCTAGTGAATCTCCTCTGCACACCCACCAGCGCCAGTACATCCTTTCTCAAGTAAGGAGACCAAAACTGAACACAATACTCCAGGTGTGGCCTCACTAACATCTTCTAAAGTTGCAGCATAACCTCCCTAGTCTTAAACTCCAGCAATTGGAAAGACCAAAGAACTGATCAGCGACTTCAGGAAGCGTAGCACAACACACCCGTCAATGGCTCCGAAGTGGAGATGGTCGATAGCTTTAAGTTCCTGGGGGTCATCACCAACAGTCTGTCCTGGTCCACTCACGTTGATGCAGCAGTCAAGAAAGCCCAACACGGAAGCTAAAGAAATTTGGCATGTCTGCATCGACTCTCACAAACCTTTACAGATGTGCGATAGAGAGCATCCTATCCGGCTGCATCACAGCTTGGTATGGCAACTGCTCGGCCCACAATCGCAAGAAACTGCAGAGTGTGGTGAACTCAGCCCAACGCATCACACAAGCTTGCCATCCTCCCATTGATTCTGTCAGGGGCTGTTTAGCTCACAGGGCTAATCGCTGGGTTTGAAAGCCGACCAAGACAAGCCAGCAGCACGGTTCGATTCCCGTAACAGCCTCCCCGAACAGGTGCCGGAATGTGGCGACTAGGGGCTTTTCACAGTAACTTCATTTGAAGCCTACTCGTGACAATAAGCGATTTTCATTTCATTTCTACACCTCCCGCTGCCTCAGGAAGGCAGACAGCATTGTCAGAGACCCCTCCCACCCAGGCATTGCCTTCTTCCAGACCCTTCCATCAGGCAGAAGGTACAGAAGTCTGAAGACTCGCACATCCAGACATAGGAACAGCTTCTTCCCAACAGCTATAAGATTCCTCAATGACTCCCCCTCGGACTGATCTGTTCCCTGTAAGAACACTATTCACGACACTCTATGCTGCTCTTGCTCATGAATTGCTTTGTTTGGCCCCTTGTTCCGCACTGTAACCAATCTCTGTATGTCGATGTACCATTTGTCAATGTTCTCTGTTTATTATTCTTTTGTCTACTATGTACGTACTGTATAAGTTCCCTAGGCCCCAGAAAAATACTTTTCACTGTACTTCAGTACATGTGACAATAAATCAAATCAAGAAGGACAAAACTCCATTTGCCTTCTTAATCACCTGTTGCACCTGTAAACCAACTTTTTGAGACTTATGCACTAGGACACCCAGGTCTCTCTGCACAGCAGCATGTTTTAATATTTTATCATTTAAATAATAATCCCGTTTGCTGTTATTCCTACCAAAATGAATAACCTCACATTTGTCAACATTGAATTCCATCCGCCAGACCCTAGCCCATTCACTTAAACTATCCAAATCCCTCTGCAGACTTCCAGTGTCCTCTGTACTTTTTGCTTTACCACTTATCTTAGTGTCATCTGCAAACTTGGACACAATGCACTTGGTCCCCAACTCCAAATCATCTATGTAAATTGTGAACAATTGTGGGCCCAACACGGATCCCTGAGGGACACCACTAGCTACTGATTGCCAACCAGAGAAACACCCATTAATCCCCACTCATGGTTTTCTATTACTTAACCAATCCTCTATCCATGCTACTACTGTACCCTTAACGCCATGCATCTTTATCTTATGCAGCAACCTTTTGTGTGGCACCTTGTCAAAAGCTTTCTGGAAATCCAGATATACCACATCTATTGGCTCCCCGTTGTCTACTGCCCCTCCAAAAGTAAATCTCTCACTCTCTCCAACCCCTGCACAGAATGATGGAATGACAGAATACAACACAGAAGAGGCCCTTCGGCCCTTCATGTCTACACCGATGCATGAAAAACTGCCCTGCCTACCTAATCCCATTAGCCAGCACTTTGCCATAGCCTTGAATGTTTTGACATCCACCCCCAAATGTGACATCCAACTTTGCTGGTTTGAAGCACCAGACAACCAGATGGCACCAGTCTCAAGGTCGTAGAAAAACTTTCATACCTTTATAATATGTTCTCTGGATGCCAATATTGTGCAACACTGCGAGAGAGCTGCACTATCAGAGGTTCTTTTTTTGGATGAGATGCTAAATCAAGATCTTTCTCCCCTCTCAGGTGTATGTAAAAGATTCCATGCTTATATCCAGATGATCGGGGGAGTTTTCCTGGTTTTAAACCAGGAATGACTTAAATAACAGTTGCTTCCCTCTTGAATCAAAACATAGGACTTCATAAAGTCATCTCATACATTACCTGCTTCATACAAAGAGACGCCTGTCTCACTGACCTCAACATCGAGAGTAAATGCAGTGGCGGGCAGGAAAGGCAGCATGCATCTCGTTGGTTGGCTTGGTGGGTTTCTGTGCCAAATCATCTACATTTCACCACCTTAGTATGTATGAATGGGCAACATGTTGTATCTCGCAGAGGAGCAGGGTCGAATTTATCTGCCCCATTGTTGCCTCAGCAGTTTGTATTTCAGGGAGCCACATTTAAATGGCATCTGCACACATTCACTCTTTGCAGCCTAGGACTTGTCATAGCAAGTTCTGGAATGGCCCTGAGAAGAAACAAGCGCTGTGCGCCCAAGTTCAGTAATGTCATGAGAATGTCGCTTTAAGAAATGTTTGGCTGCTCATATTACTGCAGTGATGTCAGAGTGTGGGCTGCCTGTCAGCTTTTTACTTTTGTTTTTGAGCAGGCTGCATGGTGTGTTTTAGTTTTATTTTCAGAGCTGAATAGCTGCAGTCACAGCCAGAAGGTGTTGAATCTCTCTCTGTAATCTAAGGACTGTAAATTGATCCTGGTGATTTAAACTCATAACAGTAGTGACTTTAACTTGATGTGCTTCTGTTTAAAGGTTTGTTAAGTCTTCTGGGTGTTAAAAGGACAGCTTACAGATTACTTAGTGTTGTATTCTTTGGGGGGTGTATTTGATTTACTGGTTGCTAAGATGATCACTGTTTGTTTTAGAAAGGTTAACTTGAGTTCATAGAATAAACATTGTTTCGCTGTTTTAAAAAATACTTGTCCATTTCTGAAGTACCACACCTGAAGAGTGGGCCCTGTGCTCCCCATACCACAATCTATTAAAAGTTGTGGGTCAGGTGAACTCCATGATACACTTTGGGGTTCTCTAAACCCTGGCCCATAACAGTAAAAAGGCACCGGTGACACTCCTCCAGGCACCCGAGGACTGATGGGAGATCCTATGCCCTCATGATGTGAGCCAGAGTTCCACCAACCTCAATACCAAGGCTTGGGAGCAGATCGCTAGGGAAGCCAACATCCCTAGATGAAGACTGCAATCCAGCACAGGGAGAGAATGAATGATCTCATCCTCTCTGCCAGGGTAAGTCAATTGTGATCACTCTCAGGAGGACCACGGGGGTCGCTGATTGATCTCCCCACGGGCATTGTAGAATACGAGTTCCCATGGTGAGCTGGCGGAGGCCTGACCAGTTGGGCCTGTCAGTGAGACTTTTACACATAACTCCCAGACCCAGACCAGCCGTTCCCGATGGTCCTGGGCTGGGACGTTTGTTTTTGTGCCACTGTAATGGTTTTATTCTCAGTTTAAAATAAACCAGTTTATCCTTACACTCCGTCCCTCCTGGAATTGCTCCATTGGCAACGAGGATCAACCACAAGATTCTGAGCAGCCTTTCCAAAACTCCCCAACGCCAACTCCGGGAAGAAACAAAGCAAAATGAGAAACCTGGAAATGCCCTTGTTTGGGAAGCTCAAACATTTTGATGCAGATGTGGAGGACTGGCCCGAGTACACCGAATACATGCACTATTTCTTCCGCGCCAACGACATAGAAGGGGATGTGAAACAAAGTAATCCTTTGACAGCATGCGGGGTCCCGATGTGCAGCATTATTAAGAGTTTAACTTATCCGGCACCCCCTAACACTAGAATGAGCTTCTGGATCTAGTAAAAAAACTATTACGACCCAAAGTCGTCCGTAATCCTCCAGCGTTACCGATTCAACACGCCTGGGAGGACCCCTGAGGAACTGGTGTCCAGAATTACTGGCCACTATTAAGGAATTAAGGAAACTGGTCAAATACTGTGAGTTTGGCCCATCCCTGACCGAGAAGCTAGGCGACTGGCTAATGTGTCACAACACAAATAAAAAATTGTTGGCAGAACCCACCCGAGACCTAGAAAATTAGAAAATTATCTTTGGAGAACGCCAAGATAAAGGAGTCCAAGAAATCCAGTAGCATTCTAAGGTTGGCCGGGGGGGGGGGGGGGGGGGGGGATGGTTAGGACCCTCATACAGAAAAGTCAGGATTCCCAGAGAAGGCTCCCTAGTGCCTTAGCCACCACCAACTCAACATTCAGGCAGGACTTCTGGCAACTCAAAGGACTGCCAGATAACCCTAGAAATACCAGGAAAGCCTCCCTGCAGGACTACAACTGTCAGCTGCAAGGCTGCTGTGAATGTGGCCAAATGACAAAGCTGCCAGAATTAGCAGTACGTGTGCCGCATAGGCCAAAAGCCAAAGCCAACTCAGGCCCCGGCCTTGCAAGTCAATCAGCTCATAGAGGACGAAACGATGGAACTAAACTGCATCATCACCCCTAAGGTTGCTCCAAGAAAGATAACACTGTTGATCAACGGACATTGACTAGAAATGGAAGTGGATACGGGGCCTGTTGTCTCCATTGTTGCGGAAAAAACCTACCAGCATTTCTGGATAGGCATCTTGCCCCTAGGCCTGCGGGATACTCGGGTCAGTTGGGCCACATATAAGGGGAACCGTTGAAGATTATGGGAACACCATGTCCCCTGTTACCTATGGGCAGCAGATGGCCTGACTCCTGCTCATGGTTGCACGAGGGTCAGGACCCACCCTCTGAGGCAGAGATTGGCTCCAGAGGATATGTCTGAATTGGTTACAAATTTTTAAACTAGAACCGGTGGACTGTACGAGGTCATTGTCTGGTATCCAAGAAGACTTTGGTAGAATAAAGGGAGCAAGGGCAAAGATTTCTTTTGACCCCGATACCTACCAAAATATTTCAGGGCACGGCCAGTCCCATATGCTTTGCAAAGTAGAGGCCGAACTTGAGCGGATAGAGAACCTCGGGATAATATGACCAATGCAGTTCAGAGTGGGCTCCCTTGACTTCTGGCTGTCCGGGATCTGCATTCGAGTCGATGCCGGTGTCCTCTTCTGACCCAGGTGTCTCAGCCATATTGTCCCCCAGATTCAGAGGTTCACCCCGGGAGAGGGCAAAGTTATGAAGGTCTCAACAGACTAAGATGAGTGATACTCTCTCAGGTAGATACTGCAGGGTGCCTCTGGAGCACTCCAGGCATTGTGACTATGTCTTCAGCAGCCCAATGCTCCTCACAACACCGCCCTTGTGGATATATGGCAGTGATTATACCTCTCCTCTGCCTCTGTCCTCGGGCGCCTGACAGGTGTCATTGACCACCCCTTCAATGGATATTCCTCGTCACCAATCAGCCCTTTGAAGCGAGCTGGAGCAGCGAAGAGCCTTGAAATTTGCAGTGCTGTAGTATGGAGACATTGTTCCTGGGTACCTTTCACAAACCTGCAGAATCTGGGTTTTGTGGTTCCAGACTATCTGAACGTTCCTTGAATGGAATCCTTCCTGTTCACAAATGAGCCTGGCTGGCTGGGGCCTTGATGGCCACATGGGTGCAAGCTATGGTACCCTGGATGCGGGGGAACCCTGCAATGGTGGCAAAGCCTTTGGCCCGCTCAGCCTGGTTGACTTGACTCACCCGCCTGAACAGAACGCCAGTCACCAGCTTTACACAGTTGGGTGCAGCTGACTGCAAGACTCTGCAAAGATCACCCACTGTGCCCTGGAACGATTTGGAGGCATAAAGGTTTAGTACCACTGTGACCTTCAGAGCCACAGGCATTGGGTATCCACCCACACAATTGGCGGCTATCTCCAGGCTGATCATCTGGCATATGCTCATCATGGCTTTCCTTGAAAATCGCAAACGTCTGCAGACTGGACGTCTGTCATGTCAAATACATGTTGCCTGTGCATCATGGCATCTTCTGCGTGGACGTGTTCCTTGTGCTCCCCGGTGACCACCGTGATCCTCTGCCAGAGGTGGATGCCTGCAAGCACCAGGCCTTCTCCCTCTTTGTTCCCTGTTTTTCTCAGTGGAGTTGCTCCCTGTTGAGTATATAATAGAGTGGATATGCAGATGGGACTTAGACATGCACAAACAGTGGCAGAGAGAACCAAACCTCCTCTGCCAGAGAGCTCCACACTGTGCTGAGCCCAACATAGAACTCACCGTCTCAAAGCCACAAAGCACCAACCCACTATCTCCCTGAAACTCCCAACTCCTCCCCTTTTATCCCACCCTTGAATCCAAGGCACCTGCCCCACAGCAGGAAACCCAAAGCAAGCCAGGGCCCTCCAGGCTTCAGCCCTCCAGAGGACCTGTGCCAATGTCAACTTAGACAATAGGGCCTAGCCGTCAGCAGACTCCCTCCATCTCTGCAGTAAATATTGTCGAAGCATCTAGATGTAGCGGCAGAGTGTGAAAAATAAAGAAACATTGAGAGCACAGCAGTGGCATGGGTGTTCACTCACTGTACATACTTTGCGTTTCTGTAAATCTATTTTGCTTATCTGAAATTCTCACCTTGTGAATGGCTCTTCTATTTGATGCAATGCTCCGAGGCCATCCAAGCGTAACAGGTGCCTCCCTCCTCACTTATCATGTGCCTCAAGTCAGTGGTATCTCACACAATCTCAGAACAATGAGACACGTTTCTGTCTACAGCAGTGACATGAGCAAAGCCTCTTGCTCTATTGACAAAGTGGTTTTGCAATACATATCGGAGACTTGGGTCAGAGGATTAAATCATGTGGCCTCAGGAGTATAGGTTTTGCAGTGTGGTTTATTCTCCTGATGCTGTTGTACTGAAGACTGGTCTATTTGTCTCTGAAAAGTTTGAATTACAATTTGCATTGGAGTCAATCTAAGTCGTCATCTTTAAATAGCCTCCATATATTGCCTGTCAGGTCTGAGTGTAGGTTACTTTTCAATAGTCGGGTACTTCAGCACTCATGACAGTCTGTTGCGACTGCATGTACAGCTGGACATCATCACCTTTTCGTTCCCATTCTTCACCTGCCTGGCATGTGTCTCGGCTCATGATGCTGGACTATTAAATTGAAGGACTGGCTAGCATGGCTTGACATAATTTCTGCGCCAAATCTCTGATGGGCAATTGGCATGGTTACCTGATAATCACAATGCCACCCGTGTGCCAGGTTTCCATGCACCTATCTGAAACTACTGGAATGAAAATGTGGAGGTCTCAAGTGGGATCAGAGCAAAGCTCCACTGCATTTGAGGTGTGCTCTTCATTATCAATGAAGTTGCTGAGTAACGCCTAAATGCAGTGCCGACATTTTCTGGGCCACGGATACCAAGGTGTGAACTTGGGAAGCTCCATGCGAAGCCTGGGTCATAAGTTCGGGTCAATGATCAGCCAATAGTGCTGCTGAAACTCTCTCTCCGCACACAAGGCTCACCTCCATGACTGAGAGTGACAAATCGCAGTGTCCAAAAGAACAAAGTCATGCTGGAGGTTCAGTATAAGGATTAGGCCAGAAGACTATTCTTGCACGAGGGATGGCCTATGGAGAGATGCCACAGTCCAGATTCAGTTAAGACCTCCTATGTTCAGGCGAGAATCAGTGATGAATGTCCTCCTTGAGGCACTTTGTAATGCTCCAGGCATACTGCATGAGTGGACTCAGGTTTGCATTGTTGCTCCTGCCTCTTGAAGACGGCCATAGGCAATGAAATGTTGGTCTAATGCTTGAAAGGACTGCACCATGTCCAGAGGCAGACTTACATTTTTGGGGCCCCCGCACTCTCCTCTTTGCAGAGGCCCAACATCAAGCACTGGACTGGTGATGTGGCAGTCCGCCCACAATGACTTCAAGCCCCGCTCCCAATGACGTTGAGCCCTGCTCTCAATGACATTCAGCCTGCCCTTAATGACTTTGAGCCCCACCCCCAATGACTTTGAGCCCCGCTCCCAATGACTTTGAGCCCCGCTCCCAATGACTTTGAGCCCCGCTCCCAATGACTTTGAGCCCCGCCCCCAGTGACTTTGAGCTAACTCCCAATGACTTTGAGCCCCGCCCCAATGACTTTGAGCCCCGCCCCCAATGACTTTGAGCCCCGCTCCCAATGACTTTGAGCCCCGCCCCCAATGACTTTGAGCCCCGCCCCCAATGACTTTGAGCCCCACCCCCAATGACTTTGAGCCCCGCTCCCAATGACTTGAGCCCCGCTCCCAATTACTTTGAGCCCCGCCCCCAGTGACTTTGAGCCCCGCCCCCAATGACTTTGAGCCCCGCCCCCAGTGACTTTGAGCCCCGCCCCCAATGACTTTGAGCCCCGGCCCCAGTGACTTTGAGTTCTCTCCCAATTACTTTGAGCCCCGCCCCCAGTGACTTTGAGTTCTCTCCCAATGACTTTGAGCCCCTCTTCCAATGACATTGAGCCCCGCCCGAATGCCGGTTTGGGTGGCAGGGCCTCCAACAACTGCATGTGCTCCTGGCTGGCTCTCTGGCCTGATGGCCTCTGTTCTTTTTGGTTAGTTGCCCATCCGCCCTCTTCAACCCTGGCCTGGAGGTCGAGAGTCAACCCACTGTTCCCTTCAACAGTCATTGGCCAGCACATCCTCCTCACCTCACTGAAGGCGTTCAGGCTCGCACCCCAATGCCATGTGGGCGACCTCACTTTTGCCTCAGACTGCCAATTCAGGAGGTCCGTGCCTGAACTGCTCTAAATCTCCACCATCTCTCAACCTCTAGTAAACTGTTTTCCTCACTCCAAAGAGGAGTCCATCAATCAGAACCCAATGTTGTTCCATATTGCCTGCGGATAGGCCCAAGAAATTTGAATGAGCCTATCAGAAAATTTAGAACTACAAAGGGTCTGATTGGTGTTCGCATGGTGTTCCCACCACACAGTCACCTCTCCATATGGGGACCCTACCAATGGGCAGGGCACCGTGCTGCAGCACTGTTTGTTTCATTGAAAGTCCACCTCTGGCCTTTCACAGTAACTTCATTGCAGTGTTCATGTAGCTTACTTGTGACAATAAAGATTATTATTCTGTCTACTTTCTTCATTGTGAGCACTGGGGGAGTCCTTATCCCATAACAGAATGGCCACATGTTCCATAGGCTGCCTAGCCTTCCAAGGATGGGGCTATTGTCACGCAAGATTGTGACTACTCATTCTGAGATCGATGAGCTTCATTGAGATGCTGAGGCTAGCAAAAAAGGTGTTAATGTAGATGCTGCATGGAGAAGACAGGTGAAAGTGGCGCATATGAACTAGTCGTCATCATTATCCAGGAAACTTGTAGCTATAAGGATCTCACAGCGTTTGCCATGTCTGACCCATGCTATGGCCTCTTCCTGTGGGGCTTCAACATAGTCGCCCTCATCAAATTCATTCCCCTTGATATCCTCCTCATTGACGGAGATGTGCCGCTCCTTCATCTCGTGCGAGATCAGCTTTTGGTGGTTTCACATCAACTGCATGTTGAGAGAATGGAACTCTTTTTTATTGATGAATCTTAGTGGGTGCTGCCAGGAAGCTCTTAAAACCACATGTGTGAGCTGATGGCACCTGTGAGAGGCGAGAGATTGTTGCAAATCCTACTGCTCTGGCAGTTTGGCTGGCTTCATGTAGGAGAGCTGGATGTGATTGTGTGCCTTTTGATAGGGCGTCCGTAACCCTCTCGGATGCATTTATGAGCAGAGGATTGTGATATTCCACTGAGGTCCTGGAATGAGCCACTTGCAAAAACGTTGAGTATCAATGTCATCTTCAGAGCCATTGGCAATGGAAGGTCTCCCAGGCTGTGCAGTGTCAGATCCTCTGAAATAACGTGGAGATGTGAGCCGCATCATCCTTTGACCAGTGAAGGTATCTACTCATTGTCTCTTGCTCATCTGCAAGTATGAGAGACATCTTCAGTATACCCTTGGTCATGCCAAATGCCTCCATTGAATTGGTCTGTCCTTCTCGGGGCCTCGTTGGTCCATGTTCTGCCTCAGGAAGAGGCTCTTCCCTTTGCCCTGCCTGGCAGCTGTAGCCATCTAAGATGGCCACCTGCAAAGGACCATGGAAATTATGGGCAACTCAGGACTCAGATACACAGATACCCAGATACACAGCCTATGTGTATCTAAAACACAGGTTCACAATTCAATGGCCCGTTTTCCCAGGACAAAAGAACTCCAATCAAGCAACCGGTACAGCCACAGACTGATTGACGCCACTCCCCTTACTCAGAAAGCACAACTGCCAGGGTTAATGACCGCTAAGGACCCCCCCAGCTACCAAGGCACCCGCCCCTTTATTGACCAAAATCGAAGAGTATGATCAGAGCCCTGTCGAACTATTGGGTCCAAGGTTAAGGACCACCCCAAAGAGCGCGAAACCCCAGGGGCATAAAAGAGGACACAGCCATTTGTTCTGTCCCTCTTGGATCTGGCCTGTGCCACCCAATTGCAGCAGGAACAGCCAGTTAAGTTGAAGATCAACGATCGCTACCTGACGTATGAGCCCAGCAGAGACAGAGCCACTTTCTTCGAACCAGCCGAGTGAAATCCAGATAAAAACCTTATCCATTTGCACAGTGCCGGTCGCCCTGAAGTTAAGAACAGGTTATTGTAGCTGATAGATGTAGTTTAACTCGTAGTAGATATTGTGTTTGCATGTTGAGATAACTCTTGTGTATGTAAATAAACCATCTTTTGAACTAACTAATTGGTTGTGTGGTCATTTGTTCGATATAAGGGAAAGGCTTGTGGTTCACCGAGATAAATAAATAGACCAACACAGCAATGAACCTGGGTGTATACAGCTGGCACTCTGAGCCTCAGTCAGGCTGCCTCCTTTGGGGTAGAGTAGAGCCCAGCGTTCACTAATGTGATGACTGTAATTGTGTAGACACGTAAAGGCTGAACCTCTCAGATCCTCATGTGTCGAGGTCTTTCGAGCTTTTTGCATTTGCACTTCAGCATTTGCTCATTTACAGTTGGATCCTTGTGACCTTTGTGCATTCCTATGTGAAAGCCCGTTTAAACACTATCAACATTTGGCCCTATGTAGCTGTGGGTTCTTGCAAGAATGCGCACCATGCTTTAAGGTGTCCAAATCCTTCCGTTGACATTTGAATCTGACTAACGTGTCTCAGCTGAGCCTTGCTCTCCAGGTCCTAAAGCACAAATTATAAGGGTGCCTCATTAAGCAGCCCAAAAGTGTGGTAGTTGACTCCTCCTACAAACCCTTAGGCCCTTCCCGTCGTGATTGTTTTCCTTGGTTAATTTTCAACCTCGTCATTCAATCAGCTGTTGAAATGGTGCTGCTCTGGTTCTATTATGAGACCACTTTCAACAACTGCACCCCCCCGGCCAACACCTATCACATGTCCTATAATCCCCTCGTGGTCCTGGAAGAATATCATGCGCATGCTTTCCCCTCTCTGCTCAGTCTCCTGGCCCCTCCCCATCTTCATGCCAAATGCACAGTGACCTACCAAGGCCCTGTCCATGAGTCCATCGAGTGTCCATCAAAGACTCTATCCCCACCCGCTCCCCCGCCTGAACATAGAATCTAACCCTGCTGGGATAAATCTATCATTGCCACAGATTGGTGCCCGCAAGGACATTCCCTCCATTTTAGGGTAAAAATAGGAAGATTCTGAAAAATTTACAGAAACTTCGGTAAAACGTCATTTTTATTGTCTGGACCCTCCCACGCAGTGAAAGTGGAAGAACATCTCACCTCTTAAAATCCTCCTTCACCCCCTACACCAAGTTCACCAAATTCAACTTATGCAATTAGGCCCAGCTATGTATCTCCCATAGAGCCAAATATCGAAACTCGACCTGACCAGGGGAAACAGCAACTTCTCCAAGCCCCGCCTCTATACCTGAGCATTGACCGGGCTCACCTTGCTCTTTCCTCCATTGAGCTTGTACCCTGCGAGTGACCCAAACTCTGTCAATACCCCCATAATCCTATCAATACTATCCACCAGATCTGTGACATCGAACCCATGCACCCCACCACTGCCCCCAGCCCAATCGGGGCACCCAATCCCTGCACATTCCCTCTTCTACCACAGGAAAGTCCAGGCCATACAAAAATCGCCTCATGCCCAAGTCCCTCTTCAGGGGCTCCGACCTGTACAGTCCCCGGTAGAGAGTCTCAAATACCCCATTCACATTCCATGACTCAGTGACCACCCTACCCCCAGAATCCGTAACCCACCCAATCTCCCTCGCTGCTGCCTTGTGTGCAAGCCAACTGCTGGCCTTCTCCCCATGCCTGTACATGTCCCTCCTAGCCCGATGCAACTGTCCCACCACCTTCATCATAGGCATAAGATTGAACTCCATCTGGAGCTTCCTCCTCTCCTTCAACAACCCCTCCTCAGGGGCCGCCGAGTACCTCTGATCCACCGCCAGAATGGCCTCTACCAGGCCCTGCCTCAACAACCGTTCCACCTTATCCCTATGTGCCTGGATCGAAATAAACTCCCCCTTACTTACCACCTTCAGTGCCCTCCTGGCTCGGAGGCCAAGACCCCCTCAGTTTAATTAAGCTCAACATAAGTGCGTATTGCCACCCCTATCTTCTCACAAATCTCCATATCAGCCAACAACCCCACATCCAGCCTCCACTGTGGTCACTGGAAACCCCCTTCTCTACACACAGGTCTACAAGATGTGGTGCATGATCTGACACCACGATTGCCGAGTATTCCCCCCAACCACCACGGGCAACAATGTCTTGTCCATGACGAAAAAGTCAATTTGGGAATACACCCGATGTACATGGGAAAAGAACAAAAATTCCTTCGCCCTCACCCTCAAACCGTCCACACTCCCCATCTGCATAAACACCAACAATTATCTCGCCATCGGCAACACCTTCAAAGATTTGGGGCACAACCAATCCAACCTAGGATCAAGAACGGTATTAAAACCACGCCCAATAATCAACTGGTACGTGTTAAGGTCTGGAACCTTCACCAACACTCTCCTCATAAAATCTACGACATCCCAGGTGGGGCATAGATATTCACCAACATAACAGGCGGACTCTCCAACCTCCCACTCACCATTACATCCCTATCACCAGGATCACCCAATATGCTGCTAGCCAAAAGGACCACCTTCTTACTGATCAGCATCGCAGCCCCATCGCATTCATAGCTAACCCTGAAAGAAACACCTGCTCCACCCAACCTTTCCCCAACCTCATCTGAGCCCTCAGGTGCGTCACTTGCATAAACACTGCATCTGCCTTCAAACTCTTCAACTGGGCAAAAACATGGAACCTCTTGATCGGCCCATTCAGTCCTCTAACATCCCAAGACACCAGTCTGGTCAGAGGGCTCCAGGCACCAACCCCGACCCTGATCAGCCATATCCACATTTCCATGGACTCCTCCAGGCCAATGTCCCATCCACCTCTGAAGTCTCCTCAAGGTGGTCGCCATTACCCCCCCTCACCAACTGCCCACAACAAAACCTTCAATGTCAACAATTCACCCCTCCCCTGCATCCCAAACACAAACAGTCCCACTTCCCCAGGCCTACCATCCCCACCCAAGCCACAAACAAAGAAGATCAACTTAACCCATCAACTCAAAACCCCTCTCCCCCATCACAGCTCAGTTCCGCACTTCACTTCCATTAACTAACCTACCCCCTAGCAGGATGGCCCCCACTCGAGACAGAAGGCAATCTTCCTCTGTATCGAATCACCCTTCCACCCCCCCTGCTCCACCCACACCCCGTATCAGACCAAGCCCTTCCATCCACATCCCTCCTCACCCACCAAGCCCCACACATAATTATGTTACTAACATCACTACCACCATCGCAGGGGAGGCAGAAAAGATATAAAACTCTACATTTACACAATTAATTATGTGGAGTGGGTAATATAAACAAAACCAAACATGAAAGGTGGGATTCTCCATCCAGCAAGTCCCGTTTTCCAACTCGGGTCCCCCCCGCCGCCGGCAGTGGGATCCTCGGTTCCGGCAGTCGGCCAATGGGGTTTCCCATTGTGGTCATGCCATGCTGTCGGGAAACCCGTGGGCGTGGGTGCGTTGCCAGCGAAGCGGAATATCCCACCGACGGAGAATCCTCCGGAGTACAACACCTCCAGTCTGTTTCACAGGTGAACCCAACCCACATCCAATGTTCTTAAATTCCCCCCAGTCCATGGTCCCTTAAAATGTTGCTTGCTTCCTCTGTTGTGTTGAAGTAACGCTCCTGTCCCTCATAAGTGACCCACAGGTGAGTAGGGTACAGCACCCCAAATCGCACCTTGTTCCTGAATAGGGGCGCCTCGACCCTATTAAACCCAGCCCACCATTTGGCTAGCTTCCCTTCCATATCTTGGTAGATACAGACTGTATGTCCTTCCCAGATGCACTCATGTGTCTCCTTCGCCCACCTCAAGATCCTCTCCATGTCCAAGTGCCGATGCAGCGTCACGATAATCACCCTCAGCAGCTCCCCCGCTTTGGGCTTCCTCCTCAATAACTTGTGCGCTTGATTTACTTCAGGAGGACGGTCAAAGACTCCCTCCTCTCCAACCTCTCAAACATCTTAGCCAAGTACTCGGTGACTTGCGTTTCCTCAATTCCTTCAGGCAGCCCCACAATCCGCAGGCTTTGGATCCTTGAATGGTTCTCCAGGTCATCAATCTTCTGCCTCAACTTTTTCTGAACCTCCGCCATTCCGCCATCATCAATATTTCAGCCTCCAATGAGGCAATCCGATCCTTATGGTCAGCCACTGACTCCTCCACCTTCAGGATCAACACATTCTGAGCCTTCAGCTTCTGCTCCACTCTCTGCAGGGCAGCCTGAATCGGCTCTGCCACCTTGGCCAGATCTTCCATCGACCATTGTGGGGGGTAATGATGCAACAGGTCCCTCCGCCATCTTGTCCTCTGTGGCGCCATGCCAATCCTCCTGGTCTGAATGTTACCCCTTATTCGTTGAACTCCATGACTGGTAATTTCTTTGAAATTACCCACCGAAGGAGAATAACTTATTCTTTAATAGTCCCAATTTTTCAACTTGCAAGAACCGCGCAAAACAGGCAGAAAGGGCCAAAGAATCCGATCTCAGGCAGCAGCCACCTTATGTGCGACCACTGACTTCATGGCCAGCACCGGAAGTCATTCAGCAGCCATTTAATAGCATTTAAATTTTGTTAATTAGCTTGAGGCAGGCCTTCTGTCCCCATCCAAGATGAAGTCCTTCCTTTGAACTCTACCTGCCTGTCAAATGGCAGGCAATGCTGGGTCAGCAACAGTCCACAAGGCAATGGAGCCCAGACTGTGGGTTGAGGCCAGGGTCTTGCCAGTGCCAGGCACGGGTGAGAGGGCTGGGAGCATGAGTGACAGATCAAAGAGGATGAACTTGCTGGGGAGTTGACACTTTGGATGGGGCCTTGATGGACATGAGGGGATCTGAGAGGGAAGCATATCCCTCCTTGCTCAGCCATCGGTCTGTCAGGGTTCTTCTGACTGGCTGGGCACTTGGTGCTGCCCTCCCCCACCATGGGTAAAACCCCAGCAGGAAGCCCTTAAATAGTCATTAATTGGCCATATATGTGTCTCAATTGGCCCACAGGTGAGCAGGCCACAAAATACCTTACCAGCCATTGGCAAAATCGCAATGGATGCGGGAGGGGAATTGTGTGAAAAGTGCCGTGATCATGGCACCCAATTCTTTGGTTTCCCTGCCTCGGCCCCCTGCTCTCTGGGGCCCTGTAAAATTCCAGCCTATGATTCTATAAATGTGCAGCAGTGAGGCTTCCTGGTAACAGTATGCATTTGCACAATGTTATCTGAATCATTCACTTCTAAAGAAAACATGGTTTCCTTGTATGTTATTGGATGTTTGCACGTTTCTCAAGTTCTTTTTATCTGCTACGCTGAGGCCGTCACCATTTACTATCATTGGTTAGTGCCTCCATTGCAACAATGAGAAAATAAACTGATACTAGAACATTTTTGTGTCGAAATCCTCCTAGGGTCCCACCCCTCCCTATTTCAGCAACTGCCTCCAGCTAACCAATACTTGGAGAACTTGTTCAAAACGCTGTCTGCCTCTCTACTACTCTGGCTGGGATTTTCCAGACGTTCCACCGGTGGGAATCTTCCAGTTCCACCGACGGCGAACAACCGGCATGGATTTCCCAGTGGATGCATAAAACGGGAAACCCTGTTGACAGCTGCGGCACCAGACGATCCCGCCACCAGCCAATGTCATGCCACCTCCTCTACCATGAAACACGCGGCGGGAGGAATGGAAAATCCCGCCCTCTGTCTTGTCATGTGAAACGCTCCTTGAAACCTACTTTTTTGTCACCTGCCCTAATATAGAACATAGAACATAGAACAGTACAGCACAGAACAGGCCCTTCGGCCCGCGATGTTGTGCCGAGCAATGATCACCCTACTCAAACCCACGTATCCACCCTATACCCGTAACCCAACAACCCCCCCCTTAACCTTACTTATTAGGACACTACGGGCAATTTAGCATGGCCAATCCACCTAACCCGCACATCTTTGGACTGTGGGAGGAAACCGGAGCACCCGGAGAAAACCCATGCACACACGGGGAGGACGTGCAGACTCCGCACAGACAGTGACCCAGCCGGGAACCGAACCTGGGACCCTGGAGCTGTGAAGCATTTATCATAACCACCATGCTACCGTGCTGCCCAATATCTCTGTGGGTGGCTTGCATCACTCTCTGTGAACCAGCTTGGGGCAGCTCACTATGCTAAAGGCCCTAGATAGTAATCAGTAAAGGGATTCCTGACAAGACTTCGGAAACTGGCCGAACACTATGCATATGGACCGTCCCTCCTAGAGATGCTGCAGGACCGACCAATATGCGGGATAAATAATGTCACAACCCAGGGGAAACTGCTGGCAGAAGCAGCCATGGTCCTTTATAGGGCTATGGAAATGGCACTATTCCACGAGAACACTGAGAAGGGAGTCCAGAAGCTTTCGGGTTCCATGGATCACAGCATCCTCATCCTTACTGAAGCAACGCTCATGTGACCCACCCGCCGCCAAATCAACAATTACACAAGAGAGATAAGGAGCCAGGTCGATGGCTGCTAGACACCAGAAATAGATGGGAAACCTCCCTGGAGGACTCCAGTGAGCAATCGCAAAGTTGCTGCATCTTAGTCTCATAAGTGATTACAGGAAATTTATACCAAAGTCACTTTGCTGGCACCCCTGTACACATTGTTAATAAATAATCAGAAATGGTCGTGGCAAACACCATTAGATGGAGCTTTTGAGTGGGGAAGAAGCAATTGCTTTCATCGAACATATTGGCACATTATGAACCCTCAAGACCACTCATTTAACGTGCGATGCCTCTCCTTACAGAGTAGAAGCAATATTATCTCACCGATGGGACAATGGCACCAAGCAGCCAATTAGGCATGCATCCAGGACCCTGACAGACACAGAGGAGATAAGTACAGATTGAAAAAGGAGGACTGGCCGTGATATTTGTGGTAAAAAAGCTTCATCAATACATCTACGGACGACACGTTACCATCATCACAGACCAAAAGCACTATTGGCCCTCTTTGAGGAGGATAAGGCAATTCTTCCCATCTCCTCGGCCCCGAGGCAACACTGGGCACTATTATTGGCTGCATACCAGTATACTTTTGAGCATCAACCAGGATTGCAAATAGCAAATGCCTTGACCCGTCTACCTCTGCCCAGAGTCTCCTGTGCCACCCACCCCCCCCCCCCACCCTGCCCCCGCCAGAGGTGGAAAAAGTTATTATGACTCTACATTTCATGGATACGTTGGGTTGGATTCTCCGCCCCGCCCTGCCTCACCGTGCCACATTTCTGCCTCACCACGCTGGCGGGATGCTCCATTACGCCGGCTGGTCAATGGGGTTTCCCATTGTGGGACGGCTCACACCGTCGGGAAACCCGCGGGCTGACGGCAAAACGGAGCATCCTGCTGTCGGAGAATCCAGCCCCATGTCTTAATCCACCAAAGAGATACAGACATGGGCTCAAAACTGGCAAAGCTGCACCATGTCATCCTAAGTGGTGGACTACAAGGACACCCCACAGAGGAATCACAACCCTTCCTCACCAAATGGCAGGAACTAAGTGTGCAGAGGCAGAATCATCCTGTGGGGAGCCCAAATGCTCGCCCCTCATCGAGGCCAGCGCTCGCTATTACAGGAGCTACGTAGTGGCCACCCAGGAGTCTCAAAAATAAAGATGCTCACAAGGAGCTATGTCTGGTGCCCAGTCTCAATGCAGACATTGAAAATATGGTAAGACAGTGCCCGTCCTGCCAAGAGAATCAGAAGGTCCTGCCGTCGTCCTCACTGAACCCATGAGAGAAGCCAAGGAGACCCTGAGTATAGGTGCACGCAGATTTCACTGGACCATTCATGGATTCTATATTTTTAATCTTAATCAATGCCCATTCCAAATGGATGGACATGCATTGGGGGCTTCTACTACTTCTAGTGGACCAGTTGTACCCTGTCTGTCTGGATACGTGTGGAGTCCTTACCTTCACAACACTGGCGATGAGGGTTAAGTGGAGCTGCCGCAACCACTGGACTCTGAGTCTCCGGCCTACCTCCTCGGAGCTTGGAGAGGCCTCTGCTGCAGACAAACCAATGGCACTCATAGTAAGCTTGAAACTTTGATGCTGATACTGATGATTGAGCCCAGTATGTGGAAATGTTGCAACTGTTTTTTCGAACCAATCCCATCGGGAACAGTGAGCGGCAGACTGGCTTTGCTGACTGCCGTTGATTAAGAACATTGCTTACCTGGGCAAGCCTGACGAACTAGCATTTGATATGTTGGTTAGTCTGGTTGGCCTGAATCCGCAGCTCCCTATCATGGTCCGCCGGTATCAGTTTCATGCAGCTTCGCAAGCCCTGATGGAGTCCAATGAGGAGTATTTGGCGCGCTGCCCCCTGCGAGTTTGGAGCCTCCCTGGGTGAATCCGTAAGAGACTGCCTCATTTGTGGATTGCGGGACTAGGAGACGCAGTGGAAGCTGCTGATGGAGTTGCCCCAATCCTCCAGGGGGTTGAAGACATGGCGCTTTCCCTGGAGAGCACTGAACGCAGCCTCCAGAAGCTGCAGGGCATGGCAGTCCTCAACATTGGACACCGCGGGATCGCCGGCAGGCACTTACCGGAAATGAACAACCGGGTTCATCGCAGGGTGGGGGGCCATCACAGGTCACAAAATTGCCTCTGAGACTTGCCCAGAAGTTCCCAGGGTGACTCCCCAACCAAGCACTCACAGACAGCAGCTGCCCGCATCAAGCGGGACACTGCGGCCAGGAATGAGGCTCCTGGAGGTACTGTGAAGGAGCCATTCCCAGGTAAATGGCCAGTCATCAACCCTTCCCGAGAGGCCATACGCACTTTCTGGAAGGCTGAGGAACCACCCGTCCCACTACACTGTGTCACGGGCCCCAGGACCGCACCCATCTGGGTGACTATGTAACTTAATGGACACCCCACCGAGATGGAGCTCGACACAGGGGAGGCGGTCTCCGGCATCAGCCACCTCACATTCATGGCAATCTGGACTGGCCTTCAGTCGCTGCAACTCAGAGACACAGGTGCCTGGCTAGCCACCTATACTGAGGAACCGTTGGCAATTGAGGGCACTGCCCATGTGCCCGTGGCGTACGGGGATCAATTGGCGTAGCTATCATTGGTGATTGTGCACGCCGACTATGCAATTGACTGCGATATCTGTGACTGGATTGGCAGCGTGTATGCCAGACCTACACCTGCGAGCCAGAACGCTTGCTGGAAAACTTTCCATCGCTTTTTTCGGAAGGTCTCGGGACAAAAAAGGGAACCCTGGCCATGATCAATGAGGATGAGAACACCCAGCCCAGGTATATCTGCGCTCGCCCCGTGCCCTACACATTCTGACACAAGGTCGAGCGGGAGTTGGACTGGTTGGACCATTGGGTATTATCCCCCCATCTATTTCACAGATTGGGCCGCACCAGTGGTCCCAGTAATGAAGCCCGATGGGTTGGTGTGACTATGGAGCGACTATAAGATGACCGTCAACCGAGGGTCCTGTCTCGACCATTACCCGGTCCCCCTCGGATTGAAGACCTTTATGCCCGGCTAAGAAGGGACAAGGTATTTAAGAAGTTGGGCATGAGCCATGCATACCTACAGCGGCTGCGTGACCCAGGGTCACAGAAGTACAATCAACACCCATTGGGGTCTGTACAAATACACCTGGTTTCCGTTTGGAGTCTCCTCGGCCTGCGCCATCTTCCAGCCCGTCACAGAGAACATACTATGGGGATTGCCACGAGTGACCGTTTACCTGGACGACATTCTCATCATCAGAATGTCATACACGGAACACATGGAAAACCTCACCGAGGTCCTCGAGCAGTTTGTGAGGGTTGGAGTCCGCCTCCAAAGAGAGAAGTGCGTGTTTCATGTATTTGGGCTACCGAGTAGATGCAGGGGCCTCCATCCAGCGGAGGACAAGGTGCTGGTGATCCGCCAGGCCCCATCCCTCGTGATGCCACAGAGCTCCTCTCTTTCCTAGGATTGGTAAACTATTACAGAAAATTCATTCCCTGGATGGACATGTTGCTCAACCTGCTCCACCAACTGCTGAAGAAGGACAGCATTGGGACTGGGGCCCCTCACACCAGACGGCTTTCCAAGACATCAAACGCGCCTCTTGTCAGGTGAGTTACTTATCCATTTAGACCAACCCAAATCTTTGCTCCTTACATGCGATGCCTTGGTGTATGGCGTTGGAGCAGTGCTGGCACACCGCATGCCTGATGGCTCCACCAATAGATTCATGGATGCACATTCACGATATACATGGACCACAAGACCCTGCAGGGGTTGTTTAGAGAATACCAAGTGATCCTACGATCGTGTCTGCCCGGGTCCAACGATAGACGTTGCTGGGCCCGAAAGTGTCGTGTGTCCGACATACGGTCTAGTACAGAGCCCAGCACAAGGCGATGCTGGATGAACTGAAGGCCGACATCATAAAGCTGCCAGAGAAGAGTATCGAGGATGGTGTACTTTTGTGGGGAACGTCAGTGGTTGTGCCCGATCAGGGTCACACATCTTTATTGGTCGACCGGCACAACAGACATCCCTAAGCGGTCAAAATGAAAATGCTGGCCCGCAGTTATATTTGGTGGCCTGGATTAGGCTCTGAGATCAGGAAGGTGGCCCACAACTGCACACTATGGCAGGAGCATCAAAAAGCCCTGCCAGAAAACCCAATGTACCCCTGGGAGTGGCCCGGGAAGCCGTGCTCGCAGATCCACATAGACATTGCAGGTCCGTTCAAGGGGGCCATGTTCCTCATACTCGTGGATGCCCACCCGAAGTGGCTGGAAGTACACTGTGTTCCCACTGCAACTACATGAGCCACTGTGGACAGACTACGGGAATCTTTAGCATGCTCAGGTTGCCCGAAGTCCTGGTATCTGACAATGGAATGACATTCACCAGCCAGGAGTTTGTGTCATTCGCGGCTGCAAAAGGCATCTGGCATGTACGTATGGCCCTGTACCACCCGGCCTCAAACGGGTCGGCATGTTTCCTTTTTAGTTACCGCACAGCGCCACATGCCTCGACCGGGATCGCACCAGCGGAATTGCTCAAGGGGTGATGGCTCAGAGCTCGCCTCAGTCTAGTCCTCCCCAAATTTGGGTCGTGGATCCGTCAGCGTCAGGACCGCCAATAGCACTGACAGCCTCGCTGGCCGAACAGCCCCACCCTTGTCGCTCATCACGAAAACAACGTTCTTCGGTGGGTTACAGGCCTCCCAGGCGGCTACGCAGCCTCTGGACCCCAGACCTCTGCCCAAGCAATCGAGGGAGCCGCCGCAGGAAAACATGGACATTTTTCCTGACTTGGGCGGGGGGGGGGGGGGGGGGGGGGGGGGGGGGGGGTGTGGAGGGATGTTATGGCCCCCAAAGGGGCTTGCTCCTGCATTGTATTAAATTCCTCTCAGGTGATTAGGGGGCGGAGCTTCCTCCCAATTAGAGGATCGCCATAGGGTATAAGCACCGGCCTGGGAGCAGGTTGGGGAAGAGGACCCTGAGGTGGAGTGGAGAGCGAGAGAGTGTTGTCTTGAGGAGTAGAATAAATCTAGTTGTATCCTGTCTGTCTGGCTACGTGTGGAGGCCTTACCTTCGGTCACAACAATTATAAACACAGCAAACCCTTGTTGAGTATTTGGGACACAGTTAGACTAAATAGCTCTGGTTCTGTATCAATCTATGATTCTATGAAAATGGTTCATTTTAACCTTCAGATCGTTGACACTTTGATGTATTTGAATAGTCTTGCAGTCACAGAAGGCTAACTAGCCAAGAGTAAAACAAGCATTTGGTTTTTGCAAACTAAAATGAATGTCTGGATAATGCTGCAGCACTGTTGCATAGAAGATAACATTATGTTTTATGTGGCTGTGGTATAAACATTTAGACATTTTAATGTCAATGAACTGTGTCTGATGCTTACACCTACACAAGCTTGGGTTCAGCTTCAATTGGCCACTAGCCCCAAAAATTCCCCTCACCTACTTTATCAGTTTGCATCTCTCCAGTTTCTAGTCAGCAAAACCAATATCCTTTTCCAGTCATATCGATACTACTTGCTAATAAACCATGAGCAGAAAATAAATTATCTCACAGTCACATGGCTCCCACCTTCTAAAAACAGTGCCCTATTTTTCTACCAGAATGAGTCAAATTTTCCTATGCAGTGATGGTATTGTAATTATATCCTGAGCAAAACTTTGTTGCATGGTTCTTGCTCTGCTGAGCTGCTGTGTCAACATTTATTTATTTTGTGGCTGTAAAAATTCAAACAACAGTTCATAGGTTTGGGATTTTTCTTTGAGACTTTTCTTTTTAATGGCTCTTAACAACTCAACTCATCTGTTCACCTTTGTGTGTTATTCTTGTGCAATTTGATCTGAGTCATAACAGTTATAAAGGAAGATGCCACCCATACAATGAAGTCTATTAAATATGAAAGGAGTTCTGCGATTCATCCCATTCTCAGATTTCAACGATTAGCTTTTTTCAAATAAAGCCATAAATTCCATTAGACATTGTAATGTAAGCAAAATTTAAACAGGTGAATTGTAAATTGCAAAATATTGTTTCACATGGTCCAAGGGAAAATATCATTGTCGAACATCGTTTACTGTGGTCACTTGTATTGCCTGATTAGTGAAAAGAATCACAACCATGGAGTTTAACATGCCATCATAGTAGCCAATCTCAAAGGGATGATCTGCATTTATGTAATTGTATACTCAACCATCCTGATAAGAGGAATATAGTAGCTGAATCGAATGAAAGGTTTTGAGCTTCATTCAATGTGATTGTGTCAACTGAAAATGGTCCACAGTTTATCACATCACCGATGGACATTTTCTGCACTGCAAAGTTGTTTGTAGATCGTGGCTGACTTTCCTGCTGCTTGGCTCACAGACTCTGAGGTTGACTGTGCAGTCCCTCCACTGCCCCGGATTAGATCAGCTAATAGGGCCATAGAACATAGAAAAATAAAGCACTGAACAGGCCCTTCGGCCCATTGAATGTGGGGCTTAGTTAAACTGCATGATTCAATTCAGATCGCTGGCTGCATTGAATCATTGAGAGCCTTTAGAGCCTCAAAAACATTGTCCTTTTAATGAAAAAAACATTAGGATACAAAACTGATCTCTCTTAAGGGGTGCAGTAGCTCAATTTATGCTAGTGACAAGTATTCTTGTGAATTGTTCTGACCCCCTATGTTGACCTCCCCATAGGACACGTGGAGTACGAGCTTCCCAGATAAAAGCTGGCCCTGATGGTTAGTTCTTCCAACAAGGACTGTACTGGGAGCGAATCGCTGCATTGAGCAGAATATTGTATGTAGTTAAACAAGCCTCTGTTCACTTACCCCTGGCTTCCACAAGTTACTAAACTGACGACAAGGGAAAAGGAGACTCTGGAATTGCTCATAGGACCGCCTAGTCACCTGGTAATTTGCTATCCTGGGACGTAGGGTCATTACAGTTCAAAATGCTGCTATTCGGGAAGTTGGAAGACTTTAATGCAGGCCTGGAAGACTGGAAACAGTATGCGGAGGGTATGAGGTATTTTTTCCAGCTGAATGGGACTTTGTGGGAAGACCGTGAAAAGGTCCTCCTCCTGAAAGCCTGCGGGCCTGGACTTTCGGGATTATAAAACGTCGACGTACCTGATGCATAGACGCAGCGAGATCCAGGATTGATTAAACTTTGCCTCATGCTGTTGAGCAGCGTAGAAAGGGGTGCCCTCCCTGGAGCTTTCTGGTCTTTTGCCCAGAAGATCTCGGAACTCAGCATAGAAGATGGCGACATATTGTGGGGAGCTCGTGTGGTCATCCCACCGCAGGGTCAGGAATCTCTGCTGAAGGACGTTCCCAGTGGCCACCCGGTCACCTCTAGAATCAAGATGTTGGCTCATAGTTATGTCTGGTGGCCCGGCATCATTGGGACATCAAGAGGGTCGTGCACAATTCTCAAGTGTGCCAGGAGCATCAGAAGACCCCACCGATGGGCTCCCTCGACCCTGGGAATGGCCAGGACACCTGTGGATGCATTTACATGCTGGTGAGAAGCAGACGGAGTGAACACATGGCTTCACTTAAATTTCAAGCTTCCTTAGACTGAACACACATCGCTGGATGTCAACTGTGCCCGATACCGAAACCGAAAGAAATTCTACTCTCTCAATGCCCAATTTGCATGTGAAGATGCTGCAAACAAAATCATTGCACATGATTCCAAATTTTTTTTCTTAATTGCCCTTGAGATGGTGGTGGTGAGCCGCCTTCTTGATCCGGTGCGGTCCAAGTGGTGTAGGTACACCTACAGTGCTGTTAGGGATGTAGTTCCAGGATTTGAATCCAGAATCAGTGAAGGAATGGAAATATAGTTCCAAGGCAGGGTGATGTGCGACTTGGCGGGGAACTTCCAGATGGTGCTTTTCCCATGCAGCTGCAGACCTTGTCCTTCTAGATAGTAGAGGCTGTGGATTTGAAAGGTGCTGTCTCTGGAGCCTTGGTGAGTTCTTAGAGTGCCTGTTGTAGATGGTTCTCGCTGCTGCCAGTCTACGTCGATGATGTAGGGGGTGAATGTTTGTTCTGGTGAATGATGTGCCAAAGAAGCGGGCTGTTTTGCCCTGGATGGTGTCAAATGCCTTGAGTGTTGTTTGAACAGCACTCATCCAGACAAGTCGAAAGTATATTCTGTCACACTCCTGATTTGTTCCTTGTAAGACCATAAGAAATAGGTGGTATGGTGGCACAATGTTTAGCACTGCTGCCTCACAGCGCCAGGGGCCTGGGTTCAATCCCGGCCTCGGGTGACTGTCTGTGTGGAGTTTTCACTTTCTTTACGTGTCTGCATGGGTTTCCTTCAGATGCTCCGGTTTACTCCCACAATCCAAAGGTGTGTAGGTTAGGCGGATTGGCCATGCTAAATTTCCCCTTAGTATCCAAAGGTTAGGTAGGATTACAGGATAGGGCAAGGGAGTCGGCCTAGGTAGGGTGCTCTTTCAGAGGGTTAGTACAGACTCGATGGGCTGAATGGCCTATATCTACGCTGTAGGGATTCTATGAAATAGGACAAGGAGTAAGCTATTCAGCCCTTCGATCCTGCTGCACTATTTAATCGGATCATGGCTGATCTAACTCTTACTAAGTCCACTTTTCCTTCCTTCTCATTAACTCTTAATTCCCCTACTGATTAAAACCTCAGCCTTGAAAATGTTCAAGGACTCAACCTCCACAACTTCCTGGGGTAAATAATTTCAAAGATTCACCACTTTTGAGAGAATACATTCTATCTCAAATCCATCTTAAATTAACAGCCACTTATTCTGCGACTGTGCCCTCTGGCCCTACACTCTCCCATGAGTGAAAATGTCCTCCTAACATTTACCCTGCCTAATCCCCTAAGAATCGTTATATGTTTCAGTCATATCACCTCCCGTTCTTCTGAACACCAAGGAGACCAGACCCAACCTGTTTAATCTTTCCTCATCTGGCAGTCCCTCCATACCTATCATCCTAGTGAACCTCCTCTGTACTGCCTCCAATAATAATAACATCTGTCCTTAAATAAGGGGACCAAAACTGTACATAGTATTCTAAATGGTGGGCAGGCTTTTGAGAGTCAAGAGGTGAGTTACCCTCTCCAGAACTTTCAGCACCTAACCTGTGGTTGGAGCCACAGTCTTTATATGGCTGTCCAGTTCAGTTTGGGCTCAATGGTAACCCTCAGGATGTTGATAGTGGGAGATTCAGTGATGGTAATGTCATTCAATGTCAATGGGCAATGGTTTGATTCTCTCTTGGAGATGGTCATTGCCTGGCACTGTGTGGCACAACTGTCACTTGCCACTTGTCAGCCCGAGTCTGAATGTTATACAAAGTCTTGCTGCAAATGGGCATGGACTGTTTCAGTATCTGAGGAGTGGCTGATGATCGAGAGTTGACTGTTGGGGCAGGAATTGGCTGGGTTGGATTTGTCCTGCTTTTTGTGGCCAGGACATACCTGAGTAGTTTTCCATATTGCCAGTGTTGTAGCTGTACTGGAACAGTTTGACTAGGGATGCAGCTAGTTCTGGGGCACAAGTAGGGCAGCATGGTAGCACAGTGGTTAGCACTGTGGCTTCACAGCGCCAGGGTCCCAGGTTTGATTCCCCGCTGGGTCACTGTTTGTGTGGAGTCTGCACATTCTCCTCTTGCCTGCGTGGGTTTCCTCCGGGTGCTCCGGTTTCCTCCCACAGTCCAAAGATGTGCAGGTTAGGTGGATTGGCCATGCTAAATTGTCCTTGGTGTCCAAAAAGGTTAAGAGGGGTTATTGGGTTACGAGGATAGGGTGGAAATGAGGGCTTAAGTGGGTCAATGGGCCTGTATGTTTAGAACTGTATGTTCTATGTTCTAAGTATTATTGCTGGAATGTTGCCCGGGCCCTTAGCCTTTGCAGTATCATGTGCCTTCAGCTATTTCTTGATATCATGTGGAGTGAATCAAATTGGCTGAAGATTGGTATCTGTGTTGCTGGGGATTTTAGGGGGAGACCAAGATGGATTATTCACTTGGCAATTCTGGCTGAAGATTATTGCAAATGCTTCAGCCTTGTCTTTTACACTGATATGCTGGACTCCCCCATCATTGAAGTTGGTGATATTTGTGGAGCTTCCTCCACCAGCAAGTTGTTTAATTGTCAACTGCCATTCACAGCTGGATGTGGCCGGACTGCAGACCTTAGACCTGATCCTTTGTTGTGGAATCGCTTAACTCTATCGCATTTTGCTTTCGCTGTTTGGCTGCAAGAGTCCTGTGTTATAACTTCACCAGGTTGACATCTCATTTTCTTAGGTATGCCTGGTGTTGCTCCTCGCATACCCTCCTGTACTCTTAATTGAACCAAGGTTTATCTTTCTATAAATTATTTTTTCCAATTAAGGGGCAATTTAGCGTGACCAATCCACCTGCCCTGCACATCTTTGGATTGTGGGGGTGAAACCCACGCAGACACGGGGAGAATGTGCAAACTCCACACGGACAGTGACCCGGGGCCAGGATCGAACCCAGGTCCTCAACGCCGCAGTCCTAGTGCGCCACATGCCGCCCCTTTGTTGAACCAAAGTTGATACCCCGGTTTGTTGGGAATGGTAGAGTAGGAGATATGCCGGGCCATGATGTTACAGGTTGTGGTTCTACACAGTTTTACTGCTGTTGATCGCCCACAGCCCCTCAGGATGCCCAGTATTGAGTTCCTAGATCAGTTTGGAATTTAACATGGAGGAGTACTCATTCATTAGCTGATGGGCAGAGGGCGCAGTGGAAATCAGCAGGAGGTTTCATTGCCATGTTTGACCTGATGCCATGAGACATGGATGTTGAGAGTCCCAGGGGCAGCTCCCTCTAGACCAGTGGTTTTCAACCTTTTTTTGGCCATGCCCCACCTAATCATCTCTAAAATCCTGATTCCCCCCCCCCCCAATGTGGTGATATATAATTCTTATCATTTAAAAAGTGAACTCCGTTTCAGCTGAAGAAGCTTAAAACGCCAATACCTTGGTTTAAACAAGCTTCAAAAGAACATGGCATCCATGAAAAAGAAAAATGAAATAAACAAAATACAGTTAAAGCTCTGAGCAAGAAATTACTAAAAAATTGTAAAAAAAAAGAAAAAACATTAAGTGGTATTAAAATAATAATAATGATAAATATGATAATAAAAGAGTATTCACAGGTAATAAAGAGAGAGAAAATTTCTATATTAGAATATTGAAATATTTGTGGATTGTCTCATACGAAAACAGCAAATAAAGTTTCAAAACATATAATAGAGAACTGAAATGTTACACAACACAAACTAATTTGAATGGAAGCTTTTTCTGTAATACTTCGATAGATATTATAAGGGTAACTTAGCAAAAGCTCTTTGAAAGCATTTCTAAATCCAATTCAATAAATAAGGTTCTCCCATGACCTCGCGCGCTTCGTGCGACGTGCATGAAGAGCGATGGCGCGGTGATTATGTAATAACTACACAATAAAGACCTTTTTTACCCCAAAAAAATTATTTACTCAAAATAACATCTGAAACATAAACTACATATGTTTACCTGATGGAAAATCCAAAAAAATAAAAATCGAAAATTTGGACCCAGACCTCCTCAGTCGCGCTCAATTGCCCCCCTTAAAAATCAAATTGCCCCCCTGTGGGGTGTACGCCCCACTTTGGGAACCACTGCTCTAGACTGTATATCACTATGTCCCTCTCAGTTAGACAGGACATACCTGGAGGTGGTGGTGTCAGGGGCAATGTCTGCAAATTACGATTCTGTAAGTATGATTATGTCAGGCTGTTGTTTCACTAGTCTATGGGACAGTGATCCCAAATTTGCACTAGTGCCCAAATGTTAGGAAAGAGGACTTTGGAGGGTTGAGAGAGCTGGTTTTTCCATGGTCATTGCCGGTGTCTAGGTTGATATCAGGTCATCCATTCGGTTTCAATCATTTTTGTAGGCTTTGTAGTGGTTTGATACAACTGAGTGAATTTGATACCATTTCAGAGATCATTTAAGAGTGAACCACGTTGTCATGTGAAAGTACCTTTAAGAAATGGATGTTTGGGTCCTTAGAGTCAGTGGACTGGTCAGTATTTTAAAACTCTGCGACCAGCCTGAACGAGTACGCCACTACAGTAACTGACTTTGTGAGTAAGTGTGTAGAAGACTGTGTGCCAAAGAAGCAAATCTGCGTGTTTCCCAATGGGAAACCCTGGGTGAACAGGGATATCCTCTGCTTACTGAAGTCTAGGTCTGAGCCGTTCAAGTCGGGTGACCCTGACCTCTACAAGAAAGCCAGATATGATCCAAAGAAATCCATCAAAGATGTCAAAAGACAGTACTGTACCAAACTCGAGTCCCAGGCTAGCCACACGGATCCCTGCTGTCTATGGCAAGGTCTGCAAGACATAACGGGCTACAAGATGAAGGCATGTAAAATCGTCGGCTGCAACGCACCCCTCCCTGATGAGCTCAACGCATTCTATGCCCGCTTTGAGCAAGAGGTCAGCGAGAGCGAGCCCTCCACCCCAGAAGCTGCGGATGAACTTGTATCTGAGATCACCACTGCAGACGTCAGAGCAGCCTTCTCGAAGGTCAACCCACGGAAAGCCACTGGCCCGGATGGGGTACCCGAACGAGCACTCAGGTCTTGCGCGGATCAGCTGGTGGGGGTATTCACAGACATCTTCAACCTCTCTTTACAACAATCTGAGGTCCCTATTTGCTTCAAGAAAACGACCACCATCCCTGTACCAAAAAAACATCAAGCAGCGTGCCTTAATGACTATCGTCCAGTGGCTCTAACGTCCATCATCATAAAGTGCTTCGAAAGGTTAGTCATGGCACGAATCAACTCCAGCCTCCCGGATTGCCTTGATCCACTACAGTTCGCCTACCGCTGCAACAGGTCCACAACAGACGCCATCTCCATGGCCCTGCACTCTACCCTGGAACACCTAGATAACAAAGACACCTATGTCAGACTCCTATTTATCGATTACAGCTCAGCCTTCAAAATCATTATTCCTACGAAACTCACCTCCAAACTCCGTGGCCTTGGCCTCGGCTCCTCCCTCTGCGACTGGATCCTGAACTTTCTAACCAACGGGCCACAATCAGTAAAGATAGGCAACAACACCTCCTCCAAGATCATCCTCAACACCACAAGGCTGTGTCCTCAGCCCCCTACTATACTCTTTATACACCTATGACTGTGTGGCCAAATTCACCTCCAACTCGATTTTCAAATTTGCTGATGAAACCACCGTAGTGGGTCGGATTTCAAACAATGATGAGACAGAGTATAGGAATGAGATAGAGAATCTGGTGAACTGGTGCGATGACAATAATCCCTCCCTCAATGTCAACAAAACGAAGGAGATTGTCATCGACTTCAGGAAGCGAAGTGGAGAACATGCCCCTGTCTACATCAATGGGAATGAAGTAGAAAGGGTCGAGAGCTTTAAGTTTTTAGGTATACAGATCACCAACAGCCTGTCCTGGTCCCCCCATGCTGACACTATAGTTAAGAAAGCCCACCAACGACTCTACTTTCTCAGAAGACTAAGGAAATTGGGCATGTCAGCTATGACCCTCACCAACTTCTACAGATGCACCATAGAAAGCATTCTTTCTAGTTGTATCACAGATTGGTATGGAGCCTGCTCTGCCCAAGACCGCAGGAAACTACAAAAGGTTGTGAATGTAGCCCAGTCCATCACACAAACCAGCCTATCATCAAGGCAAGCTTTTAAAAAAAATTCTATTTATTAATTTAAATTGCATCAGTTGCTGTGGTGGAATTGGAGTCCACCTGGGCCTCTGGACTATTAGACCGTTTCCACTATGCCACCACTTCCCTCCAGTTTGTTTAGGCATCAGAATGTCTCGAATTGATGAGAGCAACAATTCATCAAAAAGTGAGGCAACTTCATAAAGTCATATAGATTTACAAGCTGTTATCCCTTTGTGGAATCATTTGACTTGACTAATTTGACCTTTTCCTAAGAATTATAAATAGAGCCCAATGTGATGTTTGTTTCTCAGGTTGTCTGACATTACAGTTTAAGTCACTTTAATCTGATAGAAGATAGTGATTTAAGGACTAATGTGGCTGTGATATCTGTAAGCAGGATGTGCTTGTGAATTAATGTGCAATATCATTTATTTGATGGTGATGAGATAAAGCTGATGATTTCAATGCACTCAATTTAATAAAACCTATGACAAAGAGGGGCCAATTTTCCTCCCCCCGTTTCGTGGGTTTTGAAATTGAACAAACCCAGTGCAAAGGAGAAAGAATACCCATAAAGTCCTGGTCTGCATCGATTGCCCTAGCGTGGTCATAGTTTGAAGGAAGCTTCTGTGCCTGTATACAAAGGATATCTGTTGAAACTTGGTGCAGAGTCCCATTGTCAGATTCCCTGCATCAGCAGGTTCCAACCTTGGAGTCCCAATAAGTGATTGAGGGGCCGGTATCTGCTTTTTCAATCAGCTTCAGGGGCTGTTCCTGGAAATTCCTTAAACGATGCTAATGGCCCATGGAAGACACATTAGATCAAATGGCCTCTTGACTGGGTGCACTATGAATCTACATTTGATATTTTGATACTGTTCAGGTCATTACGATAGAGCTTTTCACTGGGTACCAGGAGGAGACAATCTCTTCCAGATGAACATAACATGCATCCATTTTGCACCTCAAAAATAACAACTTGCATTGCACTGCTTTTTGATAAACCGAGGTCTGGAATTTTCATCGTGTGTGCATCTGAATGTGAAGCCCAGAAATGCGTCCATTGTCAAGATTTGATCAAATTTACTGCAAGCCTTATTCAAATATGCCTGGGCTTAAATCAGTGCAAATAATCAGGGTTCAATTCTATTGTCTCACAGCACCAGGATTCGTGTTCGATTCTGGCCTCGGGTGTCTGTGCGGAGTCTGCACATTCTCCCTGTGTCTGCATGAGTCTCCTCCAGGTGCTCCGGTTTCCTCCCACAGTTCAAAGTTGTGTGGGTTAGGTGGATTGGCCATGAAAAATTGCCCCTTAGTGTCCAATAGGTTAGGTGGGGTTATGGGGATAGGGCAGGGGAGTGAGGTAGGGTGCTCTTTCAGAGGGTCGGTGTAGACTCGATGGGCCAAATGGCCTCCTTCTGCACTGTAGGGATTCTATGATTCTATGAATGGATGCACTGAATTTGCACAGTATATTCATTCTTCAAGTATGAAAATTTAAGATTTCACTTATTCAACCAGCATGCAGATGCATCAGACACAGCAAGCGGAACTTTCCAAACATTGCTGTGTTGGATCAGGCGAGAAAAGCTGTGTGAAGCTTGTGGGTTTCACTGCTGCCTTTCCTAGCCAGATCAAACGGCACTCTGAAATTTCAAAGTATGGGTGAGGATTACTGGGGAAGGGCTGCGGCCTAAACACACTGGCAAAGCAGGGATTCGGAGATCGGGATGCCATTTGTAAAGGGTGCCCCGATCTCAAAGTGAGGTCAAAGGCCCCCGCATTCCCCCGTTTACCCAATTACCCAGCCTCCATTGCTTTCTGGGGAAGTAAATTCCATGAACTAATGACCCTAATGAGAGAAAAAAGTTTTCCTAATTTTTGTCTTATTCTTAAGCCTTGTTCCGGTTCTTGTCTCATCGACAAGAAGAATCATCTTCCCTGTAGCCACCATATCCAATCCCTTGTGATTTTATAGTCAATAGGCTATTCCCTGGGCATAATACCTGGAAGTTTACCCCCAAAATATGCTGGGGAAACCCAACGGAATTCCCCACGTATGAATTCCACAACAATTGCCCGGGAAGTTCAAGCATCTGTTGGGCAATTGTCCAGCAATGAGAAGCATCCGTTATAATGTAACCTAAATTGCAAATTTTGGATGGTTCTGACTGTCTTACAATAAAAGTTGCCCTGAAAAGGTTCGAAGAATTAAAAGCACTCCAAACTTCTCTGTAATTGCAGTACTAATGACCCACACCAACAACCCGCCAATGGGCTCCACCCACCTCCCCTCCCAACCCTCTACATGAGCCCTGATCACTCCCCAAACCCGACTACCTCCTACTTCCCAACCCCCCCACAAGACATCCCGACTACACTCAAAGCCATCTGGGCCACCCTGAAAACACTCCTCATTCACTGTCCACCCCCCTCCACACTGAGGGACACCCTGACTACCCTCCCCACCCCACGACTACACCCAAAACAGCGTCCACACCCCCTACTACCCTCCACATCACCAAACGATACTGTCACCATCCCGACTAATCTCTCCACCCCCAACTACACCCTCACCCTCCTAACTACACCCTCATTGCCCTGTCTAGCCTCATCCCCTCTGACTATCCCAACCCTTCCCCACTGACCACTCAACCCCTTCCCCACTGACCAACTGACCAACTGACCTGACCTTCCCCACTGACCACCCAGGCTCACAACCCTCACTCACCTCTCCAAATCCCCCAGTGACTATTGCCCCACTGACAAACCACACCTAATTGACTCCCTTACTGACCTCCCCCCCCCACTGAATACCAGACGACCCCACCCACTGACGTCCTCGACACCCCAGGTCCTCCCCACTGGCCACCCAATTTCCTGCCGAACCCCCCCCCCCCCACCAGCAACATCCCTCCCCCCCACCAGCAAGCAACATCCCCCCCCCCACCACTGAGCCCCACCCAATTCTCTCCCCACTATCCTACACACTTACAAACCTACCTTCTCCCTGTCTTCTTAAAATACTGGAACTTAAATTTACCTGCTTTACAGCAGCCATGAAAAAGGGCAGGTCTTCCTTACCTCCGACTCAGCTATTCCAACAGAAGACTTTGCGAATGCGTTGCACTACACTGTTCTCCTCCGGCCTGAGTCTGATGATTGAGTGAAAAACAAATGGCTTAAGTTAGAGTTAGGTAACTAGGAGAGGAGAGGCAATCTGACCCTAATTGCCACTCGATGGAAGTTAAGACCCAATGTATGTTTTACTAAGATCACCTCTCATTCTTCCAAACGCCAATGGGTATAGACCCAACCTGTTCAACCTTTCTTCATGGGAAGCACGATAGCACAAGATAACACGAAGCACTGTGGCTTCACAGCTCCAGGGTCCCAGTTGGGTCCCTGTCTGTGCGGAGTCTGCACGTTCTGCGTGGGTTTCCTCCGGGTGCTCCGGTTTCCTCCCACAGTCCAAAGACGTGCAGGTTTGGTGGATTGGCCATGATAAATTGTCATAGTGACCAAAAAAAGATTAGGCAGGGTTATTGGGTTACGGGGATAGGGTGGAAGTAAGGGCTTAAGTGGGTCGGTGCAGACTCGATGGGCCGAATGGCCTCCTTCAGCACTGTATGGTCTATGTTGATAAGATAAACCCTTAAAGCCAGAAATTAGTCGAGTGAGATTTCTCTGACTGCTTCTCACTGAATTGAATCCTTTTGCAAATGAATTTTCATTCTAGGATCTGGAACACAGAGTTGGAAAAAAGCTCTGCAAACCAGACTTGGGAGAAAGTGTCCCGGAACGCAGCACTTTGTCAAAAGCAACAGGAAAACATCAAAACAAAACCTCCAGCCCTTTTGGAAGATTATAACCAATGCATCTACTATCTCTGTAACCAATACTCCTAAGGCCCTGGGATGCAGATCATCAAGTCCTGGGATTTTTCAGCTTTCCAGGTGTAATAGTTTTCCCAGTACCTTTCCCCTGATGATGGTGATTTTCTTAAGCTCCTCACTTCCAACTCTTGATGTTCAAGTATCTTTGGGAAGTTTTCTAAGTCTTCTACAGTAAAAACAGACACAGTAGTTGTTCAAAGTTTCCACCATTTCCTTGCTTTCCATCATTAATTCCCTGGACTCATTCTCGGGAGGACTAATACTTGCTTTAAAATGTGTAGAAAGTATTAGCATCTGCTTTTATATTTCCAGCTAGCTTTCTCTCATACTTTACTTCACAGGGAGGCAGTGGTATTGTTAGTGGACTAGTAATCCAGAGACCCAGGGTAATGCTCTGGGGACCCAGGTTCAAATCCTGTTGTGGCAGATGGTGAAATTTGAATTCAGTAAAAATCTGGAATTATAAATCTGATGATGATCATGAACCCATTGTCAATTGTCATAAAAACCCATCTGGTTCACTAATGTCTTTTAGAGAAGAAAATCTGCTATCCTTACCCGGTCTAGCCTACATGTGACTCCAGACCCACAGCAATGTGGTTGACTCTTAAATGCCCTCGGAAATGGCCTAGCAAGCTGTTATGACCCGCTTGGAGGTCACGGACAGTACAGCATCCATTTCCCTGTAACCACCAAGGAGTATGAACGTCCGGGGTAAAATGGGACAGGGCTTCCCCTGAACATGGGGAACCTCATTAGATAAAAATCCCGACTTGGACCCTGGGTGCAGTTTGGGGAGGGCGCCCTTAAAGGGCGGGGAGAATTAGTTATGTGCACCAAATAAACCTCAGTCCATTTTACATCCTACCATGCATTCCTCTGTGTCTCTTCGTTGGATTCTACACTGGCAATGATGCTGAAGTGGAGCTGCTGCCTGCACCATGTACTGCACCGTTAAATCACTTTGTCAAAGTCCCAGGAGGCTTTTCCTCCAGCGATGGGGATGCTTCACATAGGGAAACCCAAGCCATTCGATGTGAGTAGTGATGACTGGACCCACTTGCTTCACAGCGACAGGGTCCCAGATTTGACTCCTGGCTTGGGTCACTGTGCGAAGTCTGTACGTTCTTCTTGTACTCGTATGGGTTTCCTCCGGGTGCTCCGGTTTCCTCCCACAAGTCCCGAAAGATGTGCTATTAGGTAATTTGGGCATTCCGAATTTTCCCTTTGTGTACTCGAACAGGTGCCGGAATGTGGCGACTAGGGGCTTTTCACAGTAACTTCATTGCAGTGTTAATGTACGTCTACTTGTGACAAAGATTATTATACTATATTATATTGAGGGAGTGCAATACTTTTTCTGCTCAACTGAAATAACTGGGAATGAGAGGTAAACTGTGATATTGCTGATAGCAGTCGGTGGGCTGACCTATGCGCTTAGAAAAAGCCTCACCCATTTGGACAGGCCAGATTCCCGGTTATTTGATGTATTGGGGACCTTGGTTGAGGAGCATTTGAATCCAAAACCCCAATTATAGTCCACAGATTTTGCTTCTATTCAGCTTTCCAGGCCCAAGGGGGTCCAGCGGTGACTTTTTGGGGCGCTCAATGACACTCACCACGCCTTGGGAATTTGGGCTCACATTAAATGAGACCATGAGAGACCGTTTCATTAGTGGCCTTCATGATGCTGATGCACAGCAAAAACCGCTGACGGAATCCCACTTGACTCTCCAGTGAGCAATTGAAACGCCATCTCCCGAGAAAATGCGGCACTCAGGGTCCAGGAACTCCAGACAATGAAGATCCTAAACCGATCAGCGGAGTAGCTGTGGGCTGACCAAAACCAGACCCAAGGGGAGCAACCCCCATGGTGAGAGGAGGGGTGGGTGGGGGGGGGGTGCGGTGATCCTGCCACAGGAACAGAATCTGGTGCCATGGAACACCTGAGGCCTTACAAGGCAGCTCTCCTGAATCAGGATACCAAGGTGGTGACCCGCAGGCAATCGGGTGGGCGCTGGGACCAAGAGCCCAGACGGGCTTGCGAGGATGTTGTTTCTCCACCGTCCACCCAGATGTTACTGACTCTCTAGCAGTCAGGCATACTGTGCTGATGACCAGGACGATGCCTACCGACTGATGTGTTGGGTATGCTGGGTCTACGTGGACTATGTTTGATGCAGTGTAGAGAGAGACAGGCTTCCAACACTTGAAGAAATGCAACACAATTTTATTGATCAAATAACTATAATACATGCTTTAACTGTGGGTTGACACTATGCTGACTTGACTGGAGACCTGAGGCTAACCTGACCAGACTAACTGATTACCACATGGTGTTTGCACAGGCTGCTGCTCACAAGCTCTGACTGTCTCAGAGGCTGGACCCCGAGAGAGCGGGAAAACTAGTGCCCTCTGGCTTTATAGTGGTCGTGTCCTGTCTGGTGATTGGCTGCTGTGTTCTGTGTGCTCACTGGTCATCCTGTGTGTCAATCACTGCCTGTCTGCACTCCATCATATACATGGATGTATATTATGACACCGACAACTTAATTGCGTGACCACATCTAGAGTCGCACCCATCTAGTCAGCACTGCAGGTGTAAGGATACTCCATCGAGATGGAGCATGTCACTGGGATGGCAGTCTTGGTTGTAAGCTGCTCTACTTTCAATGAGATTCGATTTGTCCTCCAGACCTTTGCCCTCTGAGATGTGGATGCCAGGTTAGCCACACATATAGGAGAATCCCTGGCCATCGAATGCATCTCTCTGGTACCTGTGACATATGGTGATCGATCGGCACGCTTGGCCTCAGTGGTGGTCCATGAGGGCGGTCCCAGATTGTTGGGCAGGGACTGGCTACGGGTCTGTCACATGTACCCCCAAAACCCGGAAGGGGTCCTTGTGAAGTTTCTCGGGGTCTTCGCTAACAGTCTTAGTACCGTCAAGGGAGCAGTGGTAAAAATAAGCGTGGACTGCACGCACAGCCCTGCTATTTTCATGTCCAGCCAGTACCACACGCACTACACCACAATCATTGCCATTCGTACTACGCCCCAATTTCATTACCGGGCTGGATCGCCTAGAGCACTTGGAAATCATCCACCTCATCCACTTCTCTGACTGAACTGCGCCAGTATGCTGAAGCCTGATGGATCCGTGCGGTTGTGCAGGGTTTATAAAATGACAGTGAACCGGATCTCTCCTCCCACGACCATTACTCGGTCCCACGCATTGAGGATCTTTACCCCAAGCTCATCAGCGGCAAGACGTTTATCAAATTTGACATTAGCCATGCGTACCTGCACCTGGTCCTGGATCCTGGTTCCAGGCGCTTCATCACCATCAACAGCCACAAGGGACTATAAGAATACACGGTTGCTGTTGGGGTTTCCTTGGCCTGTGCGATATTCCAGCAGTTAATGGAGAACATCCTGTGGTGTCTGCCCAGGGTGGCTGTGTATTTGGATGAGGTCCTCATCACTGGAACCTCTGAGAGAGAACTCTTGGATAACCTGACTGCAGTCCTCAGGCAGTTCGAGGAGGTCAGCGTCTGCCTCTGGAGGGAGAAGTGCATTTTTAATGCCCCTGAGGTCACCTACTGGGGTATTGGGTGGACCAACACGGCGTACATTCTGTGGAGGACAAAGTGAGGGCAATCAGACAGGCACCCATCCCATGAAGTCAAATCGAGCTATGCTCTTTCTTAGGGTTGATCAATTATTGTGGGAAGCTTATCCTCAACTAGGCAACGCTGCTTAACCCGCTCCATCAGCTGTTGAAGAGGGGTGCCTGTGGGATGGGGACCCATGCACCAGAAGGCATTTGCGGAGGTGAAACAGATGTTGTTCTCGATGGAACTGGCCACCCATGGGCGGCACGGTGGCACAGTGGCTAGCACTACTGCTTCACAATTCCAGGGTCCCAGGTTCAATTCTGGCCTCAGGTGACTGTGAGGAGTTTGCATTTTCTCCCCGTGTCTGCGTGGGTTTCCGCCGGGTGCTCTAGTTTCCTCCCGCAGTCCAAAGATGTGCAGGTTAGGTGGATTGGCCGCGTTAAATTACAACTTCAGTGTCCAAAAGGTTAGGTCGGGTTACTGGGTTACAGGGATAGGGTGGAAGCCTGGGCTTAAGTAGGGTGCTCTTTCCAAGGGCTGGTGCAGACATGATGGGCCGAATGGCCCCCTTCTGAACTGCAAATTCTATGATTCTATGATTTTGACCCCGTCAAAACGCTTCTATCCACATGTGATGCTTCTCCTCATGGAGTGGAGCCGCCCTCGCACGCCAAATGTGCGACGGGTTGGAACGGCCTATTACATTTGTATCCCATACTCTAGTTGATGCAGAGTGCAATTACCTGCAAATTGACGAAGAGGGACATGAGTGTCGCTTTTGGGGTTCACAAGTTCCACCAGTACGTCTATGGCCATGTGTTTATGGTCTACACCGATCACAAGCCCTTGTTCAGGTTATTTAGGGAAGTTCAAGTAATCCCCCGATCACATCGGCCAGGATCCTGCGGTGGGCATTGCTATTAGCCGTGTATGATCACACCTTAGAGCATCGTCCTGGCAGGCGGATCCTGCATGCCGATGTGTTGAGCCGGCTCCTTCTCTCCACGAGGCCATCGGCACCCGCCTTGGCCATGGAGGTCATCGCTGCTCTCCATTTCATGGTCTTTCTCCCGGTCACGGAGGCTCGTATCAATGAGAGAGGACCCAAACGGACCTGCAGTTATCCCAGGTCCATCACATTGTTGAATACGGACCTGAAGGCCCATACTACAAAACACTCGGAGCTCAACGTACAGGATGGTGTCTTATTGTGGGGGACACAGGGAGTTGTCCCGGATGCATGCCGCTGCTGCAGGACCTCCTCAATGGACACCCCCGGAGCTGTGTCTGGTGGACTAAAATAGACTCCAAAATTGAAAAGGTGTCCCTGTGCTGCGGTCCGTGCCAGGAGCATTGGAGGGCCCCACCGTCGGCACCGGTGTACCTGTGGGAGTGACTGGGGCCACTGTGGTCCCGCATACATGTCGACTTTGTCGGCTCATTTCTTTTTTTTAATAATAATAAATAATCTTTATTAGTGTCACAAGTAGGCTTACATTAACACTGCAATGAAGTTACTGTGAAAAGTCCCTAGTCGCCACATTCTGGCGCCTGTTCGGGAACAGAGGGACAATTCAGAATGTTCAATTCGCCTAACAGCACGTCTTTGGGGACTTGTGGGAGAAAACCGGAGCACCCGGAGGAAACCCACGCAGACACAGGGAGAACATGCAGGCGCCACACAGACAGTGTCCCAAGCCGGGAATCGATCCTGGGACTCTGGTGGTGTGAAACAACAGTGCTAACCACTGTGCTACCGTGCCGTCTTCAGGTTGCTATGTTCCTGATCATTGTGGACACCCACTCCAAGTGTCTCGAGATCCACAAAATGTAGGCCACAACCATGAGGGCAACCATGGACTGGTTGCAGCACACCTTCAGCACCCATGACATGCCCAAAGTGTTGGAGTCCGACAACGGCGTCACTTTCACCAGCGGGGAGTTCGAAACGTTCATGGCTTCATACGGCATCTGCCATGTGCGGACTGCTCTGTCCCACCTGGCTTTGAACGATCTGGCTTATCAGGTGGTCCAAACAGTCAAGCGCGGAATAAGAAGCTGATCACTGGATCCTGGGACACCTCGTTGGCCCGGTTTCTATTCAGCTACTGGACCATGCTTCATGTTACCATGAGAGTGGCACCAGGAGAACTGCTAATTGGACAACGCCTCAGGACATACCTCAGCCTGGTCATCCCAGAGGCAGGACTGTTCGAGGTGGACGCTGACCGAGGTGGACGTTGACTGACGCACGCTACTGTACTGTTTCAAGGCCAGGGCGCCATCTATGTCTGGAATTTCGGCATTGGTGCCACAAGTTATGGTGCTTCGACCTACAGGGCCAGTCTCCTATGCTGTCCGGGTGCTAAGGAAGGAGCCCAGCTACCATGTGAACCGCATCCGCAGCGGCGCTCCAGAGCCACCGGAGACGGCCCAGTACATTCCAGTCTCGTAATTTCTGCAGACCCAATAGTAGTCCTGTCTGTCGCCTTCTCCATCTGTCGATGGCCCGGAGGCTGAAATGCCTGACACTGAGACACAGAATTCAGACTCTGTCATGGATATTAGCCACTAACCACGGCGATGCCTGCGTCAACCTCACTGGTCCAGTCGCGAAGCTCCGCCCCCTCTGCAAACGGACATTGGGACTTCCTCCACAGTCAATGAATGTGGACGTCTCTCTGGACTTGATGGGGGAGGGACGCAGGGGTGTTATAATCTCTTCGGAGGTCTTGGACTATGCACCATCCATTTCCCCATAACCACCACGGAGTATGAATTTCCCGGTAAAACGGCGTGGGGTTTCCCCTTAACAAGGGGGAACCTCATTGGATAAAAACCCCGACCTTGGTGCAGTTTGGGGAGGGTGACCCTTCAGGGCGAGGAGAGTTAATTGTGTGCATCAAATAAACCTGTGTTCATTTTACATCCGACTGTGCATTCCTGTGTGTCTCTTTGTTGGATTCTTCACAAGCCACTCAGTTCAAGGGCAACTAGGGATGGGCAATAAATGCTGGCCCAGCCAGCGAAGTCCATATCCCATGAAAGAGTAAAAAAAAACTTTCTGCTTTTCTTTTAGGCCATAAGCACCAGTTACAGACAATACTGCTTTTAATGTTCTTCGCTTGTTCTTAAAATCTGTCCAATTTCTGACCTGCCACAAATCCTTGCAGATTTGTAGTGTTTTTTTTCTATTTGATACTATCCTCAACTAGCTGCTACCATTTTCACGGGTGGAGATGCATTTGGACAGGGAAATGATTAGAAGTTATTTAGGAAGATCTGGATACCTCGTACTTACGCATAATTGACTCAAATTCAGAATTCCTTGATCTTTTGGGCCGTCAATTTGATTGGTGTCCTCTGCGTATGTCTCTGGGCACAGACATGCAGGAGATTCTGGGCTCAAATTTGACTAAATCTCAATTTAATCAGAAGTTTGTGCTTTTTTCCATCAAGTTGTCCACAAGCTTGTACTTAGGCCATAAGCACCAGTTCCAGACAATACTGCTTTTAATGTCCTTCTGTGTGAGTGCTTTCAATGGAACTAAACACTTGCTCCTACTGAATTAACATGAATAGGTCAGAATTAATTACAAGAATTGAATGACTTCATCCATCCAGACAAAACATATTCTATAATTATGCAGGATACAAAGAAGCATAGAACTGATCCCTATTTTGTGACACAAAGATTAACATTCTGAAAAATCTCCATGCAGTTTGCATGAACCAGTTTAAATATAACACTTCAGTGGCCCCTATCCTGACTTTCCGAAGTTAAGAAAATGAAGACCTCAGTACTGCAGTAAACAGGATCAGACTGACTGTGTACAAATCCTCATTGCGCAATAATAGCCTATGGGTTTACATCATAGGGTTAGGTGCAAAGCTTCAGATTCAGACTGGCACTGAACTGAATGTGTAAATAAGATCAGGGCCTGATCTGACTCTGATGTGGAGGGGAATAAGATTCTGCGAGAGTATGGTTTGCTGTGGCACCATTTACAACGTCAAATTTGTCAAAACTAGTTTCCAGAATATTCAGTCGTTTCACAACCAGCTATGAGGCAAATGACCAGTGTTTTTCCTCAGTGATGTTGGTTGGGGGATTAACTCTCCCTCTCTTCCGCAAAGTTCCATGGGATCTTTTACATTAACCTGGGCATGTAAACTGGCCCTTAGTTTATTGTCTGGATAAGGCCTATTTAATCACAATTTGCCCTTTTTAGCTGTTGTGACTTTGTGAGGGCCACGAAGAATCCAGTACGAGTTTGTTGAGTTGAAAATAAATAACTTTATTTACAATTAAATATATACAACAGCAGCAGTACTTCTGTGGTGAATTATATGCATCGTAATTCACACTGTATTGTCTTGCGTGTATTGTGTCCTTGTGGGTTCTGTATGTGAGCCGTTGAGCGACTCTGCCCATAGGGGGAGATGAGGAGTTTGTACTGGGCTCCACCCTTGGCTCCACCCATGGCTCCTCCCACTAACCGGAAGTATAAAGTATTGCAGCAGCCATAAGCCCGCTCTCAGTTCCTCTGGTCGCAGGCTGGCTTAGCTGTAAGAGTATTAAAACCACAGTTTACTTCCAATCATGTGTCTAGTGAATTGATGGTCACATCAATTTAATAGTCTTAGAAAACTTGAAGAAAACTACGATGGAATCAGCCCTCAAACCTGACCGACCAGAACTCGACCCGCAGGCTGCAGAGGCGAAGGAAATCTTCCTACACTGGCTTCGATGTTTCAAGGCCTACCTGGCTGAATCAAGCACTTCCGAGACTACAGAGGAGCAGAAACTCAGCCTACTGCACGCAAGGGTGAGCCATCGTATCTCCACGCAACTTAACTGTACCACCTCATATATTGAGGCCCTGGCCATGCTCGACCGAATGTACGTGCGGCCCATCAACGAGGTCTACGTGCGGCACAGTTTCACGACCTGCCGTCAGCGCCCCGCGGAGTCGCTGGAAGACTTTCTGCGCGATTTAAAAGCCCTAGCTCGGGACTGCAATTTTCAGACTGTAACAGCCGCCCAGCATATGGAACTCGCTGTCCGTGATGTATACGTGGCAGGGCTCAGGTCCAACTATGTGTGCCAGCAATTGCTTGAAAAAGGGGTCCAGAACTTGGAGGACACGGTAGAGTTAGTTACAACTAGGGAGGTCTCGTTACACAGTTTGAACTCATTCCCCGTGGACCAGGCGACCCCATCGTGGGCCCCCGACCAGCGACTGCCCTAGGCCTGCGCAGCGCAGCCACCCACCCACTACGCAGTGCCAGCGTGCCATTTTTGTAGACAGACCCAACACCCACGGCAGCAGTGCCTGGCCCGCAACGCGACCTGCAGCAGCTGCGGTCGCAAAGGACACTATGCCTGAGTATGCCTGGCAAAATTGAAACTTTCTAACTCCCCTGTAGTCCAGGCACTTGCCTCCCAAACTCACAGGCCCATAGGCCCCGTAATGCTGCAGTGTGTCTGCCGACTCTGCCTCCACCCGACATGTGCGACTCATGGGGGCCGCCATCTTGGCAACCCTCCTCCACGCGGCCGGCCACGTGCGAGTCATGGGGGCCGTCATCTTGGACGCCATCTTCTGCAGCACCCGCCACGTGCGTAGAATGGGGGCCGCCATCTTGGCCATCAAGCGAAGCTCACCTCGACGACTACGACCTCAGCGGAAGTCATCACGGGGCCACTCCAGCACAACGGATGGAGCCGCCGACTACCCGCAACTCAACGCAGTCACGTTGGACCAGTCGCGTCCGAAGCGCGGATAGTCATCACGGGGCCACTCCAGCACAGCTGATCGAGCCGCCGACTACCCGCAACTCAATGCAGTCACATTGGACGAGTCACGTCCGAAGCACCTCCTGAGCTCGATGATGTCCGTTAAAATCAATGGGTACAGGACACCGTGCCTCTTCGACTCCAGGAGCACCGAGAGCTTCGTACATCCTGACCGGGTAAGACGCTGTTCGCTCCCTGTCTGCCCTGCACGGCAAACTATCTCCCTCGCTTCGGGCTCACACTCTGTCCTCATACAAGGGCGCAACGTCGCGACCCTAACGACTCAGGGTGCCAGCTACGCTAATTTCCAGCTGTACGTACTCCCCGAACTCTGCGCTCCAATCTTACTTGGACTCGACTTCCAACGTAATCTCAAGAGCCTCACACTCAGCTTCGGCGGACCCCTACCTCCACTCTTTGCAAACCTCACTCGGCGTCTCCTTCTCTCACTCTCTCGGACTCGGCGTCTCCTTCTCTCGCTCTCTCGGACTCGGCGTCCCCTTCTCTCTCTCTCTCACACTCGGCGTCTCTCTCGCTCTCTCGGACTCGGCGTCTCCTTCTCTCACTCTCTCGGACTCGGGGTCCCCTTCTCTCGCTCTCTCACACTCGGCATCCCCTTCTCTCACTCTCTCGGACTCGGCGTCTCCTTCTCTCGCTCTCTCGGACTCGGCGTCCCCTTCTCTCACTCTCTCGGACTCGGCGTCTCCTTCTCTCGCTCTCTCGGACTCGGCGTCTCCTTCTCTCCCTCTCTCGGACTCGGCATCCCCTTCTCTCACTCTCTCGGACTCGGCGTCTCCTTCTCTCGCTCTCTCGGACTCGGCGTCTCCTTCTCTCGCTCTCTCGGACTCGGCGTCCCCTTCTCTCACTCTCTCGGACTCGGCGTCTCCTTCTCTCGCTCTCTCGGACTCGGCGTCTCCTTCTCTCGCTCTCTCGGACTCGGCGTCTCCGTCTCTCGCTCTCTCGGACTCGGCATCCCCTTCTCTCGCTCTCTCGGACTCGGCGTCCCCTTCTCTCTCTCTCTCGGACTCGGCATCCCCTTCTCTCGCTCTCTCGGACTCGGCTACCCCTTCTCTCGCTCTCTCGGACTCGCCGTCCCCTTCTCTCTCTCTCTCGGACTCGGCGTCCAATTCTCTCGCTCTCTTGGACTCGGCGTCTCTCTCTCGCTCTCTCGGACTCGGCATCCCCTTCTCTCGCTCTCTCGGACTCGGCGTCTCCTTCTCTCGCTCTCTCGGACTCGGCGTCCCCTTCTCTCGCTCTCTCGGACTCGGCGTCCACTTCTCTCGCTCTCTCAGACTCGGCGTCTCCTTCTCTCGCTCTTTCGGACTCGGCGTCACTCTCACTCTCTCGGACTCGGCGTCTCCTTCTCTCGCTCTCTCGGACTCGGCGTCTCCTTCTCTCGCTGTCTCGGACTCGGCGTCCCCTTCTCTCGCTCTCTCGGACTCGGCGTCTCCTTCTCTCGCTCTTTCGGACTCGGCGTCCCCTTCTCTCGCTCTTTCGGACTCGGCGTCTCTCTCACTCTCTCGGACTCGGCGTCTCCTTCTCTCGCTCTCTCGGACTCGGCGTCTCCTTCTCTCGCTCTCTCGGACTCGGCGTCCCCTTCTCTCTCTCTCTCGGACTCGGCGTCCAATTCTCTCGCTCTCTTGGACTCGCCGTCCCCTTCTCTCTCTCTCTCGGACTCGGCGTCCAATTCTCTCGCTCTCTTGGACTCGGCGTCTCTCTCTCGCTCTCTCGGACTCGGCATCCCCTTCTCTCGCTCTCTCGGACTCGGCGTCTCCTTCTCTCGCTCTCTCGGACTCGGCGTCCCCTTCTCTCGCTCTCTCGGACTCGGCGTCCACTTCTCTCGCTCTCTCAGACTCGGCGTCTCCTTCTCTCGCTCTTTCGGACTCGGCGTCACTCTCACTCTCTCGGACTCGGCGTCTCCTTCTCTCGCTCTCTCGGACTCGGCGTCTCCTTCTCTCGCTCGCTCGGACTCGGCGCCTTCTTCTCTCGCTCTCTCGGACTCGGCGTCTCCTCTCGCTCTCTCGGACTCGGTGTCTCTGTCACTCTCGCTCTCTCGGACTCGGTGTCTCTGTCACTCTCGCTCTCTCGGACTCGGTGTCTCTCTCGCTCTCGCTCTCTCGGACTCGGTGTCTCTCTCGCTCTCGCTCTCTCGGACTCGGTGTCTCTCTCGCTCTCGCTCTCTCGGACTCGGTGTCTCTCTCGCTCTCGCTCTCTCGGACTCGGTGTCTCTCTCGCTCTCGCTCTCATCGGTCTCCGGTGTCTCTCTCGCTCTCGCTCTCTCGGACTCGGTGTCCTCTCTCGCTCTCGCTCTCTCGGACTCGGTGTCTCTCTCGCTCTCGCTCTCTCGGACTCGGTGTCTCTCTCGCTCTCGCTCTCTCGGACTCGGTGTCTCTCTCGCTCTCGCTCTCTCGGACTCGGTGTCTCTCTCGCTCTCGCTCTCTCGGACTCGGTGTCTCTCTCGCTCTCTCGGACTCGGTGTCTCTCTCGCTCTCTCGGACTCGGTGTCTCTCTCGCTCTCGCTCTCTCGGACTCGGTGTCTCTCTCGCTCTCGCTCTCTCGGACTCGGTGTCTCTCTCGCTCTCGCTCTCTCGGACTCGGTGTCTCTCTCGCTCTCGCTCTCTCGGACTCGGTGTCTCTCCGCTCTCGCTCTCTCGGACTCGGTGTCTCTCTCGCTCTCGCTCTCTCGGACTCGGTGTCTCTCTCGCTCTCGCTCTCTCGGACTCGGTGTCTCTCTCGCTCTCGCTCTCTCGGACTCGGTGTCTCTCTCGCTCGCTCTCTCGGACTCGGTGTCTCTCTCGCTCTCGCTCTCTCGGACTCGGTGTCTCTCTCTCTCTCGCTCTCTCGGCTCTGTGTCTCTCTCGCTCTCGCTCTCTCGGACTCGGTGTCTCTCTCGCTCTCTCTCGCTCTCTCGGACTCGGTGTCTCTCTCACTCTCGCTCTCTCGGACTCGGTGTCTCTCTCGCTCTCGCTCTCTCGGACTCGGTGTCTCTCTCGCTCTCGCTCTCTCGGACTCGGTGTCTCTCTCGCTCTCGCTCTCTCGGACTCGGTGTCTCTCTCGCTCTCGCTCTCTCGGACTCGGCGTCTCCTTCTCTCGCTCTCTCGGACTCGGCGTCTCCTTCTCTCGCTCTCTCGGACCCGCTCTCTCGGACCCGCTCTCTCGGACCCGCTCTCTCAGACCCGCTCTCTCGCACTCGCTCTCTCGCACTCGCTCTCTCAGACTCGCTCTCTCGCACTCGCTCTCTCGGACCCGCTCTCTCGGACCCGCTCTCTCGGACCCGCTCTCTCGCACTCGCTCTCTCGCACTCGCTCTCTCGCACTCGCTCTCTGGCACTCGCTCTCTCGGACCCGCTCTCTCGGACACGCTCTCTCGGACCCGCTCTCTCGCACTCGCTCTCTCGCACTCGCTCTCTCAGACTCGCTCTCTCGCACTCGCTCTCTCGCACTCGCTCTCTCGCACTCGCTCTCTCAGACCCGCTCTCTCGCACTCGCTCTCTCGCACTCGCTCTCTCGCACTCGCTCTCTCAGACTCGCTCTCTCGCACTCGCTGTCTCGCACTCGCTGTCTCGCACTCGCTCTCTCGCACTCGCTCTCTCGCACTCGCTCTCTCGCACTCGCTCTCTCGGTCCCGCTCTCTCGCACTCGCTCTCTCGCACTCGCTCTCTCAGACTCGCTCTCTCGCACTCGCTGTCTCGCACTCGCTCTCTCGCACTCGCTCTCTCGCACTCGCTCTCTCGGACCCGCTTTCTCGGACCCGCTCTCTCGCACTCGCTCTCTCGGACTCGCTCTCTCGCACTCGCTCTCTCAGACTCGCTCTCTCGCACTCGCTCTCTCGCACTCGCTCTCTCGGACTCGCTCTCTCGGACCCGCTCTCTCGGACCCGCTCTCTCGGACCCGCTCTCTCGGACCTGCTCTCTCGGACCCGCTCTCTCGCACTCGCTCTCTCTGACCCGCTCTCTCGCACTCGCTCTCTCGCACTCGCTCTCTCAGACTCGCTCTCTCGCACTCGCTCTCTCGGACCCGCTATCTCGGACCCGCTCTCTCGCACTCGCTCTCTCTGACCCGCTCTCTCGCACTCGCTCTCTCGCACTCGCTCTCTCAGACTCGCTCTCTCGCACTCGCTCTCTCGGACCCGCTCTCTCGGACAAGCTCTCTCGGACCCGCTCTCTCGCACTCGCACTCCTGCACTTGCTCTCCCGCACTCGCTCTCCTGCACTCGCTCTCTCACATTATCTCTGTCGCCCTCTCTCGCCCTTGGTGTCGCCCCCTCTCGCCCTCGGTCTCGCCCTCGCCCTCTCTCGCCCTAATCGGTTTGTCCTTGTGGGCTGGTGTCTTTGTACTGTTGCATATTGCTGTTTAACGTTTGCTCATACCCTTGTTATTTTATTGGTGCTTTTTTTTGTCTACTGTCTGGGCTGGTGTCTTCGCTGTGTTTCTGCCTGTTTTTTGTGTTTTCCTTTGGTGCACGGTACTGATGCAGGTGGGACTGGGGATATTCCTTCTCCTTCTGCTAGCCCATGTCAGCGAGACCTTTTCCGGTGAGTTGGGCTGCTCGGAGCGCCCTTCCATCGATGTGGGTCTCTGTGGCTGGGGGGCGAGGGAGGCACTGCCTCGCCAGCTGGTGGCGGTGTTCCTTGCCTTTTGATATGCTCCGTACAGTTTGGTTATGATGTGCCAGGGTTATTCCGGGCTGAATTATGTCCCTCTTGTGAGGGGTGGACTGTGCTTTATCTTTCTCTCTCCTCTGCCGTGTTGGAGCAGCCTATTCTGGTGGGTTGGGCTGGTGTGCCTTTCTGCTGATGTAGGTCGGGGGGGAGCGAGGTGGCAAATGTGTCCTGGGATGCCATGTGTTTGGTGTCCTTGTTGTAATGTTTTTTTGTATTTTGATCATGTTATTAAACTAATACGATTCAATAGTCCCCAGCCAATAGTAATTAGGCAGGTTATAACAGTAAGAAATTCTGTGGTGTGAAGTTCTTGGGTAGAGACAGTAACATTCAGCCACATTCAGTAAGAAACAGAACCACTGCACATGTTGTTAAAACATTTTCATGTTTTTTCACTCCAACTGCTGGTATGTGTGAACAAACTGTACAATGCATTTTCGATACGCTACACCCCTCCCCTCCTTAGTAAATAAGAGGTACAGCATGTTTCAAGGTTTTTGCAAACAATAAACTTAAGCATTATTTGAACATCAACTTTACCAATAACACTATTAGATATGTAAATATTTATATTAATTTAAGAGAGCACTCAGTCATATATGATGAGATTAAAAATGTGCTCACAAACCAAAAATAGTTCACTTTGTGTTATAGTCACTTAACTATACTGGATGTTTTTTTTTCATGAGTGGTCTCATTTAACTCCTGCTTTTTATCTGAGATGTCAATATCTGTTTCACATTCAACCATACGTTTCAGTGTTTTGAATAATGACCCATTTCCTGCGATGATTTGAGAACCATGCTCAGCAGTGATTCTTGATCCTTTTGTGTTGGGCACAAGTGACTGGATGCCGTAAGGGATTCCAACACGACCCTCTCTTTGCACCATGGCTTTAGCGGTGTAGCTACAAATTTCAGTTGTCTCACTCTGCATTTGTTTACATTCAATTCTCCTGTTTGCGAACACATCCACGTACAGGTCGATCATTAGCCCCGCAATAGGTACACATCAATCTCTTGACTTCTCCATTAGCCAGTTGGGTGCGATTTTTCGCTGAGTGCAAGCCAGATAGATTCAAATTTACTAAACACATCGCTGTTGAATTGGGAGTCCATTGTCACTTTTCACCATTTGAAGGGTTCCAAACCGGGAAAAATCTGGTTAAGCCGAGGGATGACTATTATGTTGAAGATGACATAATTATTTCCATGGCTGGGAATTGTAGTCATCAGTGACAACAAGCAGGTGTTCAGTGATGTGTTGGGTGCCCTGGATCCGTGGACCACATACAGGCTACCAACACTTGAAATAGTACAACACTATTTTATTAAGCTAGAAACTATTGAACATACTTTCACTGTGGGTCGACACTATGTTAGATTAAACTAAAGACCTATGCCTATCCTAACCAGTCCATGCACTCAGCACATGGTGAAGATCTGTGCTGAAAGCTCTATACTTCTGAGAGGCTGCATCCCGAATGAGCGGGAAAACTGATGCCCTGTGTCTTTATAGTGAGTGTGCTCTAACTGGTGATTGGCTGTGGTGTTGTGCATGTTGATTGGTCCTGCTGTGTGTCCATCAGTGTGTGTGTGTCTGCACCATGATATACTGGTGTATATTATGACATTCACCACTGGGAAAATCTGCAAACTCAATGCTAATTCCCAATCCATGGTCCTAGAGGTAGTTTAGAAACCTTGAAGGGATCAGAAAGATTTGATATTGTGGTTGCTTGATATCCAAACATTGACTGATTTTTGTGCTCCACCATGCACCCAATTTATGAGAACCATTCCTTTTCTCTAAGGGTTTTTTTTTGGTTTTGACAATTCCCTGGTGGTCTTCATGTGATAGTGGAGATGGACGGGGGGGGGGAGTGGGGATCCCTGATCACTCACAACACCCCCACCCGGAACCCCCCACCCTTTGGTGAGACCAGACCAGCCCACCCCTCACATCTGACAGAGCACAGAGGCAGGTTGTAATGTGAAAAAATATAGACAAATACGTTCCCTATCCCCTATCATTTAAACTGTGCCCGGCACCCATGCCAACTTAACTGGTGTATAACTTTCTGGCATTACAAGCCCAAACGCTACAACAAGGTGGTTCCCCGGATGGCACAGCAGGAGTGGAGGTGGCTGGGTGCCCGTTGGCAGCCATCTTCTGGGGCGACTGGACCTGGATGGGCTCGGCTGCTGATCGGGTGTCCCAGGTGGCATGGTGCTGTCCTGTTCTGCCCACCAGATGCACCAGACACAGGAGGGGGTAATCCGGGGTGCTGTGGTGTTCCGGTGCCTCCCCTGCAGGACTCACTGGCACAGGCCCCATCACCTCCTCCTCCCTCTGGGCGGCCAATGGCCCCCGGGCTACTCCAGGGGGTGGGGCTGAGAGCTGAGCTATCCCCTGAGGCACCCCCACCACCTGGCGCTGCCAGCCCTGTAGGCCTCACTCTGGTCTCGACCAGGGTCTGCATGCTCGCAGCCATGGAGCATAGGGAGTGGACCATCTCCATCTGCACTGCACCAAATCACGCTGCGACTGTGCCACATGGCACATCAACCAGTGACTGCGCCATCTCCCTCGGAGACTGGACCACGTCACTCTATGTCTGCGCCATGCCGCCGATGTTGTCAGCCATGGCCCTCTGTGACTGAGCCGCACTCAGAAGCAATGTCCAGATGGCTCTGGCAAATGGCTGCCGGTGAGAGAGCAGCCCTGTCCTGGGCCTTGGTCAGCAGCTGCACTGTGTGCCCCAGGCCTTGGACATGCCGATCCATAGCCGCAATCCTCACTCCCCCACCCCCAGGCCACCCGCAATTTCTACTATAGATGGAACTGTTACTGAAACCTGTCTGGATGGCAGCTAGTTCCTGGGGTCGGCTCGCCCTCCAACCGTCTGCCCTCTCAGGAGTTCTGACCTCCATCTGATGTACCGGAGCAGTTGTGTGGTGCACATCAGAGGGTGTCCCAGAGCTTCTTCACTAAAGTGTAGTGCCCAACTGAGGTGAGTATGGGATGGTGAAGGGTGTTGGAGACAACTACAATGGGAAATCACTGTCATACCCGGTTTTTAGTTCTGGGGATTTTTGTGTCACTGGCACCATCCATGCCTGTGTCCTCGCTGCTGGTTGGCACACGGTGGGGGGGGGGGGGGGGGGGTCAAACAGGTTGTGGCACTGGCTGGGGGCAGGGCACACCAGCTGGACCAGCCTCATCACCAGCAGATCCTGCAAGACACAAGACAAGACTCATTATTGCACCATGGGCTGGGGGTGGTGGGGGTAAGGGTGGTGTGGGGTGACAGTCCAACGCATGCAGCCCAGGGGGTGGGTAGCTGGTGGCCTCAGTGGCCAGGGCACCCGGCAATGGTGGCCGGTATGGGTACTGGCACGTGGGGGAAGGTGGTGTTTAGCCGCCCTCCAGATGAGGTGTAGGTCACGGGTGTGTGGAACAGGGGTTGGCGATGGGCACAGTGCTGCCTACATACCCTGACCGCTGTGAGAAGGTCATGCAGCTTTTTCCTGCACCGCAGGCCGACCTGAACGGTGTTTCTGGTGGCACTGACTGCCTCTGCCATATGTGCCCAGGCACGGCGAGTGGTAGCGACTGGCAGCCTCCTTCCCGGACGGGGGTACAGAGGGCCCTCCTCTCCTTGACGGCGTTCAGGAAGGTCTCCAGCTTGGCGTCTGTGAAATGGGGTGCTGCTCTCCTTGCTGCCAGCTTGTTGGCTGGGATGGTGGGTGTGGAGAGTGAAGTGTGTATATGTGGCTGCAGCTTGTCAGCCTCCTGAATGTCAATTGGGAACCCGGCAAATCCGGCACGGTTTTGCATTCAAATCGATTGTGTTGACGTGGCGCCGGTGCTAACCCCTAAACAGTCGCTGAATCGGTCTAGTTGCAGTGCGGGTTTGCTGTTGTGGAAGTCCACAACTCCAACCCGAAGTCAACACTTATTCTCAGGAACGGAGAATCTTTCAGTTTTGTGATTCGTTAGCCATCATCTATAATTGCAATGCCTCATCTTTTCCCCTTTGATGTTTACATGTTTTAGCAACTTTGGCACTGCATTTAGGCTTATCTAGTGAAGATGTTGTTAGAAACCTTTTCCTCACAACTAGTGGGACTGTCTGTACACAGCAGATGTCAGAAAGATAATCCCCTAATTGAGGTTGCCTGGCTGATATTCAACTGGAATTCACACTCTCGAAGTTTGAGGATCTAACATTCTGTTCAAGTTGGTGGTTTGCTATGTTGAACAAGTTTCCTAATAGTTTATGATTGCTTCTTTCTTCAAACTCGCTTCCAAACAAGTAGAGATAAAAGTGTAAGCTAGCCCATTTGATTGGGGCACTTCTGTCTCTGTTTGCGATAATGAAGCTCTACGTATGTTAGTGATCTGCTTGCTATCACAATGATTGACGGGTTGTCTGCCTTGTCTGTCAGAAGAACTCCACGTGACTAGCTGGGTGGTCTTCTCAGAGACAAAATAGGCATTTATGCAACAAAAACAGGAAATGCTGGACAATCTCAGCAGGTCTGACAGCATCTGTGGAGAGAGAACGGAGCTAATGTTTCGAGTCTGGATGGCTCTATGGCATTTATGCAACTTGCTGTCAACCATCTTGTGTACAGCCTGTTCATGTAATGCAGTGCACTCACTTGCTGGTGTCTTTTGTCAGATCACCAACAGGAGCAAATAACACTGAGGTTGGGATTAAGGCTACAGGACGTGATGAGTCCTAGCAAACTCCAGATTTCCTGCACCTTTGTAGCATTTACAATGGTTTTAACTTTCCTTGGATCAAAAAAGTACTCCTTCTCTGCTGAACACACAACTGAAGAATTTGATTCTACTTTCATTGAGCAACCACTTCTCTTTGTTCAAGCTGAGGTTACATTCTTTAAAACATTGTAGGCATGCATCAGACATGTCTTGAGTTCACTTTCAGTGTGACCGTAGGTGAGAATGTCATCTCTAATTTTCAGTGTGTCTTCAAGTGCTTGAAGTGCTGACTGAATCATGTGCTGAAATACCTCAGCTGCTGAGCTGTCTCCAAAACTGAGCCTCTAAATCAGGGGTGGGCAAACTTTTCCGTGCAAGGGCCGCATTCAGAAATTCACAATTCACAAAGGGCCGCATAGTATATTAAGTAAAATAATTACTTCACCCGGTTATGATTGTGGGCGCCTCATATAGAACATAGAACAGTACAGCACAGAACAGGCCCTTCGGCCCTTGACGTTGTGCCAAGCAATGATCACCCTACTCAAGTCAACGTATCCACCCTATACCAGTAAGTAACCCAACAGCCCCCCCACCCATTAACCTTTAAAAAAAAAAAAAAAAAAATAAATAAATAAATTTTTAAAAAAAAATTTTTTTTTTTTTTTTTTTTAATGACTTGGTGGGCCGCAGAAATACCTTGCGGCCCGCGGGCCGTAGTTTGCCCACCCCTGCTCTAAATGATGTGAGTGGAGAATAATGTAAGACACCCCAATTCCTGGGCCAGCTCCATTTGATGGTAATCTACATTAGTGAATCTCCACATCATACATTAGGGAAGAGTTTGCAACATTTCATTTTCTCTATGATTTTGATTTGTCAGTGTCCTTCTAGTTGTATGGATGTTTGCATATCAACACAGATTCTAATATGGTTTGGCTCATAAGCTTCCTGACAATTTGACTGGTGAACTACAAAGTGGATTCTGCCCTAACCTTTTCAATAATGTCAAAGTAAAGTAGGTGCTGAAGTTCTCGGGTGGGATTCTCCGTCGGCCGCACTGAAATCGGGATAGGTGATTGAGGGGAGAATCGGTCTTGACGCCGAATTCATGGTTGGCGCCGAGTTCACTTCAAATTATTTGGGGCGGCACGGCGGCACAGTGGTTAGCACTGCTGCCTCACAGCGGTGACAACCCGGCCTAGGCTCCTCAAACCCCCCCCCCCAGCCCCCCGCCCCCCGACGACCATCCCCACCCCAGGGATTCGATTGGACCATGCGATGAAATGGCCAGCTCTCATGCAAGGATCATTCAAGTGGACAGTGGGGAATGCAACCATGGGCAGAAGTCAGACTTTCACGAGCGAGGCCGAGCAACAGAGTGGGTTCTCATCATGCCATGGACCAGACCTACTGTTTCTGCCAACCCAGGGCCCACACCCTCGTAGTGCAGCAGGTATGCATCACGGAGGGGGCTGCAGGCGAGGGGTGGCCGGGGTGGAGAGGGTGTGGGGGTGGAATGCGATATCCGTGCCCCTGGACAGACACCCCCCTCCCCGCAGTTGGTGAACCTGGAGGTGATCAGCGTGTTCTGTGCACGTTGGCCTTTGTGTGCACATCATGTGGTCTCCTCGGCCTGTTCTGGGCCCCAAGTCCTGCCCATCCTTGCCCTTCCCTGCATCCCCGCAGCCTGGGCATCCTGGTGGGCTTGGCCTACACTGAAATGGATTTATTGTGCCAAATGCACATATAAGGCCTCCGTGACAGTGCAGATGCACCTGTGCACCGAGCTCTGAGATCCCGGTCAGGTCCCCACTTGGCGCCTGGAAGGACTCCGTTGTATAAAAGATTAGGGCGACCGTTACCCTGACGGCCACTGGGAGTGTGTGTCCTCCCCCATTCCATCGCAGTGTGAGGTGTGGCATGATCTGACAGATATGTCGCACTGTCTCCCTGCTCAGCCGGTGTTTTGATGGCACGACCGTTCCAGCAGGTCGTCGAATGACAGGCACTGCCGGTACATGCGAGGCCTCATGTGGCACTCCTTTGCAACTCCTCATTGGCATGTTTGGCGGCCGACTCGCCATCCTGGGCGGCTGCCTCCTGTTCCTCTGGTGCAGACTACGCTGCTGCATGCCCCGCTGCTGCACGCTCCACCGCTGCAGCTCCCCCCTAATCAAGCAACTCCAGCTCGTACAGCCACAGGGCACCTCCGAGGGCTGTGGCAACTAGCAGGGAGGTCACCATTTCTTGTTGAATTCCAATATCCATTTTATACAGGAGGTGAAATGGCGACATATTAGCATGGTGCATACTCCCGTGCCTAACCAGGTCCACTGGGCTACATGGTGGCCCCGGCTGGCACTGCGCACCCATATGGCCGATGTCACTCCACATTGGGTTGTAGTGGGGTGCGCAACAGGATTGCTGCTTTGCAGGCCACAGCAATGGCAGTCTGTGCCTCGGCACCATTCCAGTTCCATGGGTCACCCTGGCCACGCGGCCCGGTCCCCTGTCCCCCCCCCCCCCCCCCCCCCCCCCCCCGGCCCCGGCAGAGACCCCCCCACCCCAACGTTTCCAGCCGGGCAGCCCACAGTCGCCCCTCTCCGTGTTCTACCTCCTCTCTCCAGCCAAGTTTCATGATTTTTTTAAAGCACAAATGAACCTCGGCATCGGGAATTCGGCCCATTGGAGGAGAATTGCTTAGGCCCCGGAGAATACCGGGTCGGGCCCGCTGATGATATGTCAGCAGTGTTTACTGTACGTGTATTTTGGAACACACTGACGCCGCTATCGAGACGGCAGAAGATTGTGATTTGGAGTCAAATCGGTGCATGCCGCAATTTCAGCGTCGGGACCGATCCTCTGTCCAATCGCATTTCCCGCTTCTGGTGCGGGAGAATCCTGCTCCTGGTGTTTTTTTCACTGTTGTAATAGAACATTTTTGTATTGCTTGGTTTGCAGAGAAAGGAGCAATCTTGAAATTTGTGATCATTTTGTCTGCCATGACATTGACGAATGCTCCTGAATCCATGAGAGCATCTACCTTGCAGCCAATAGTTACTGCCATATATGACTCAGTGCTGTGTCTGAAAGAGAGCACAAAAGTATATTTGGGGTTGCCTGCCTCTAATTTGGCCCTTTTGCTGAGGTATGCATGAATAGCATTCTTGGTTTTGGCCTTAGCTGATACTGCCATTTTCCTTGATATCTTTACAATCTTTAGGTTTGCCCCACAACATTTCAAACATCGTCTGGACAAATTGCAGCTCTGATTGTGAGACTGATGTTGTTACTTTGTAGGTGGTTTCCTTACATGTGAGCGATGAATAGTTTGTGAGACTAATGTTTATCATCTCTGATTGCAAAATCTGTCATCACATCTTTGAAATGTCACTGCCACTTTTGCCAATGTGGGAATCCAGATGATGGCTCTGAATACACATCAAAAGGTGGTACATTAGGCAGAGACAATGCCATATTCGATAGCAACATAGTGATAATGCGTGATCAAGGATCTGGCATTGCATTCTCATAAGGAAAACCTTCTCTGTGAAGACCAAAGCCAGGGACCTGGGTTCGATTCCCGGCTTGGGTCACTGTCTGTGCGTGTTCTCCCAGAATCTGCATGGGTTTCCTCCAGGGGCTCCGGTTTCTTCCCACAAGTCGTGAAAGACGTGCTTGTTAGGTGAATTGGACATTCTGAATTCTCCCTCAGTGTACCCGAACAGGTGCCGGAGTGTGGCAACTAGGGGATTTTCCCGGTAACTTCATTGCAGTGTTAGTGTAAGCCCACTTACATTAAATAAAGATTTATTTTTTTTTCGTTGATTGGATGATTATTTTGGTGAGATTGGTGTGATTTGGTTGCATTTTAGCGAATGCTAGAGAAATACCATCAGAATTTGGCAGTTAGATCTCAAAAGATCGATTGAGGAGACCTTGGCCTACATTCACTCGACCTTAGAAAGTACGAATAAGACCATCGAAGCTCATGGTGCCACAATTAAAGGCATCGAGATGGCATTAACAGACCACAGTGATCAGATCTCTTCTCTAGAAACCAATCTTACCTCAGTGGTCGAATGTAACAAATCATTGAAGACCAAAGTAAGTGACCTGGAAAATCGATTCAAAAGGCAGAACATTTGCATTGTTGGATTGCTGTACGCGACGGAGGGCCGCACCCCTACTGAATATTTTTTGGGCATGTTTTACAAGATGGTGGGTGAGAGTGTGTTCGCAACCCCCCAGAGTTAGACCGGGCCCATAGTTCTCTGCGACCAAAGCCTCGATCTCAAGATCTTACGCCTAACCCCCGCCATCGGGGCACTTCTCTCTCTGCAACAGCTCCCCAAATAAGTCTGAGACTTTGCATTCTCCTATTTCCTCCTGGGACAGGAGTTTGTCCTGCAGCGCTGGGGGTGGCAGCCTCGGAAGCAAAGTTACCTCCTTCCTCATGAAGTCCCCAACCTGCAAATACTTGAACCCATTCCCCATCGGCAACTGGCATGTCCCCACCAGCTCCTCCGAATCTGCAAACTTCCCTCCAACCAACAAATCCATAAAATATTTTAAACCCAGCTGCTGCCACCCCCAAAATCTCGCATCCAACCCAGCTGAGGCAAACCGATGATTGTCGCAAATCGGCTCCCACAGGGACATGCCTTCCATTCTAAAATGGTACCGCCACTGGTTTCACACCCTCAATGCTGATACCACCACCGGGCTTATGGAGGGCGCAATTCTCCCATCGGGAGACTAAGTCCCGACGCTGGAGTGAAAACCGGAGTGTTTCACTCCAGCATCGGAGGCCGCTCCCTGCCCATTATTCTCCCACCCCTGGGGGGCTAGGTGCGCGCCGCTTCATTTCCGCACGCCGGGCCTTGGCACTGCATAAAAGCGGCGCCGTGTAAAATAGCCGGCCAGCGGCTCATAAATTACGTCACCCGCGCATGCGCAAGTTGGCCGGCGCCAACCCGCGCATGCGCAGTTGCCGTCCTCCCCGCGGCCGCCAGAAGATGTCAGATGGATCTTTTGCGGGGCGGCGGAGGAAAGGAGTTCCTCCTTCAGCGAGGCCGGCCCGCCGATTTGGTGGGCACCGATCGCGGGCCAGACCCTTTTGACGCCCCCCCCCCCCCCCCGATGCTGGATTCCCCACACAGGCCCCCCCACCCAGCGTTCCCGCGCTGTTCCTGCCGGCAGCGACCTGGTGTGGACGGCTCTGGTGGGAACCTGTCATGTTGGGCAGGCCGCTCAGCCCATCCGGGCCGGAGAATCGCCGCTCACCCATTACAAACGGCGAGCGGCTGTTCTCCCAGCTGCGAGCCGTGAATCTCGCCGCGCCGGTTTGGTGGGGGGTGTTGCACGTTTTACTTGAGTGTATTACGCGTTTATTGGAGTGTATTAACACGCCTCCGTTTAAAGGCCGTGTGCTTAACACTGCTGTAGCTCTGTATGTGTAATTTCAGCTCGGAGTCGCCAGGTGTCGTATATAAACACCTCACAAGTATCTCAAGGTCAGGTTCAAAGTAATAAAACTATACACCGATTAGTAAGTTCCAACGATCAATATTTATTATACAAATATAATAAATACGCATGCACACACTAAAGACTAATACCTATTTCTACTATTAAACGACTAAATACTTATCTAAGTGGGAACCAGCAAGGTCAGGGGACAAGGCCTTTGTTCCTTTCTGGGCTGCACCTTCTGTTCGTTACTAGTCGAATACTGTATCAGTTCACGTAGCGAGCGTCGTTTTGGGACTTACAGAACGATGTCTGGTGCTCAACGGCTGGTGATGGAAGACAGGATCAACGGCTGGAGTCGGAGTCAGGATACAACAGCAACGGAGTCAACAGCGGAGCCGGAGCAAGAACAGACAGGACCATGTGCGGGGTCTATCTTTATAGGGGCCCCCAATGTCCGTGCCTTTTCGGGGCGGGCTTTACCTGCCATGCATCGATTGGATCAATTCCCAATCGATGCCTCACAAATCCCCCAATCTGATGGTCTCTTCTCGATGGGTGGGGCGGTCTCTAGGGTCTTTTGTGATGGATACTTCTGGTGCCGTTTCGTCTGGGCGTCCACTCAAAGTATCCATTCAAAACCAAATGTTGCTATTATGTGTGCCCAGATCTGGATTGCCTCATTACTATGCAAAGCGTTTTTCCATTTGCACCTTTGGTTGAGATCTTCCACCTGGCCATAAACTAGTTTTGCTACGTGCAGAATGCTAATTAGTCTTTGCAGACTGCTTGTCTTGGCTAAAACTGCTTTCTCCCTGCAGTCTTAGCAGTTCTCCATTTTGTTAGCCCAGTGTCCATCTTAGGTGGCTACAGGGGGGTGGGAGAATCGCGTGTGGGTGCCGGGGCGGCGTGGCGAGACTCGTGCGGCACCCCGGCGATTCTCCCACCTGGCGTGGGGGAGGGAGGAGAATTCCGCCCGGAGTGTCTGGCCGGCGAGAATGGAAGGGGCACCAGCAGTAATGCCCTCCAACTCATCCCTTTACACAATGCTGCCTCCATCTGCCCGCACGTCGACCACTCCTCCACCACTCATTTCCTAGCCATTGCAATGTTTACTGCCTAAGAATAGTCTTGCAAGTTCAACAACGTTAAACTCGCCCCCGCCGATTCTTCTCCAAGAACACCCTCCTATCCCATGGAGCCTTACCCACCCACACAAACCTCAAAATCATCCCATTTACCTCCTTGAAAAAGGATGTGGGCACAAAGATCAGGAGGTTATGAAACACAACCAAAAACTTTGGCAAACTGTCATCTTTGCGCAAGTCGAGAAGACACAGCTGGAGTGAGGCACTTCCAGAGTGGGAATTGCAACTTGGTAATTTGGTGCAGTGAGGTAATTCGGTGCAGAGTGTGAGGAGGTGCTTTTTCTCTACTGTTTTGTTCTCTCTCTTTCTTCTGGCCTGTAACTTTTAATCTGCAGGTGGAGAAACAGAGAGCATCTGAGACCCTGGGTGATTTCTCCCAGTGAGCCATTGAAGACACAGCCAGAGTGAGGCACAACCAAGAATGAGTTTGGGAATTCGAAGCTGGGTGGGGAGGAGGTGCTTTTTAACCCTGGTAAGTGACTGGTAAGTAGTTTTTCTTTTCATTGTCTAATTTATTTATTTTTCTTTCGTTTTTTGAAATTGTAGTTGTATAAGTTTACCTAAGGTTTAAGACATGGCAGAAGATCCCAGACCCATGTCATGCTCCTCGTGTGCGATGTGGGAGCTCAGGGAAACGTCTACTGTCCCTGGCTCTTTCACGTACAAGAAGTGTGTTCAGTTGCAGCTCCTGTTAGACCGCTTGACGGCTCTGGAGCTGCGGATGGACTCACTTTGGAACATCCGCAATGCTGAGGAGGTCGTGGATAGCACGTTTAGCGAGTTGGTCACACCGCAGGTGAAAGTTACTGAGGGAGATAGAAAATGGGTGACCAAAAGACAGAGCAAGAGTAGGAAGGCAGTGCAGGTGTCCCCTGCGGTCATCTCCCTGCAAAATAGATATACCGCTTTGGATACTGTTGAGGGAGATGGCTCACCAGGGGAAGGCAGCAGCAGCAAGGTTCATGGCACCGTGGCAGGCTCTGCTGCGCAGCAGGGCAGGAAGAAAAATGGCAGGGCTATAGTGATAGGGGACTCGATCGCAAAGGGAATAGACAGGATGGTATGTTGCCTCCCTGGTGCAAGGGTCAAGGATGTCTCGGAGCGGCTGCAGGACATTCTGGGAGGGGGGAGGGTGAACAGCCAGCTGTCGTGGTGCACATAGGCACCAACGATATAGGTAAAAAATGGGATGAGGTCCTACAAGCTGAATTCAGGGAGTTAGGAGTTAAACTAAAAAGTAGGAGCTCAAAGGTAATCTCAGGATTGCTACCAGTGCCACGAGCTAGTCAGAGTAGGAATGTCAGGATAGATAGGATGAATGCGTGGCTCGAGAGATGGTGCAAGAGGGAGGGATTCAAATTTATGGGGCATTGGGACCGGTTCTGGGGAAGGTGGGACCAGTACAAACCGGACGGTCTGCACCTGGGCAGGACAGGGACCGATGTCCTGGGGGGGGGGGGGGGGGGGGGGGGGGGGGGGGTGTTTGCTAGAGGTGTTGGGGAGGGTTTAAACTAATGTGGCAGGGGGATGGGAACCGATGCAGGAAGTTGGAAGGTAGTAAAACAGGGACAGAAGCAAAAGGAATTAAGGGGGAAAGTGCAAGGCAGAGAAGACATAGTCAAAAATCAAAAAGGGCGACAGTATAAGGTACAGTGACTGAGGGGAGCTCAGTGAATAGGCCCAGTAATACTAAAAGGAATAAAACTGGAGATGTTAAGATTCAAAACCGAGGTAAAAAACCCAACATAAGTGTACTTTACCTGAATGCTCTTAGTATTCGGAATAAAGTAAATGAGTTGATGGCGCAAATCATTGTGAATGACTATGATTTAGTGGCCATTACTGAAACATGGTTAAAGGATGGTCACGACTGGGAGTTAAATATCCGAGGGTATCAAGCTATTCGGAAGGACAGAGTGGATGGTAAGGGAGGTGGTGTAGCTCTGTTATTTAAGGATGACAACTGGGCAATAGTAAGGGATGACATCGGTGCTATGGAGGATACGGTTGAATCCATTTGGGTGGAAATCAGGAATAGTAAGGCGAAAAAGTCACTGATAGGAGTAGTCTATTGGCCACCAAATAGTAACGTTATGGTGGGGCAGGCAATAAACAAAGAAATAACTGATGCATGTAGAAATGGTACAGCAGTTATCATGGGGGATTTTAATCTACATGTCGATTGGTTTAACCAGGTCGGTCAAGGCAACCTTGAGGAGGAGTTTATAGAATGTATCCGCGATAGTTTCCTAGAACAGTATGTAATGGAACCTACGAGGGAACAAGCGGGCCTAGATCTTGTCCTGTGTAATGAGACAGGATTGATTCATGATCTCATAGTTAGGGATCCTCTCGGAAGGAGTGATCACAATATGGTGGAATTTAAAATACAGATGGAGGGTGAGAAGGTAAAATCAAATACTAGTGTTTTGTGTTTAAACAAAGGAGATTACAATGGGATGAGAGAAGAACTAGCTAAGGTAGACTGGGAGCAAAGACTTTATGGTGGAACAGTTGAGGAACAGTGGAGAACCTTCCAAGCGATTTTTCACAGTGCTCAGCAAAGGTTTATACCAACAAAAAGGAAGGACGGTAGAAAGAGGGAACATCGACTGTGGATATCTAAGGAAATAAGGGAGAGTATCAAATTGAAGGAAAAAGCATACAAAGTGCCAAAGATTGGTGGGAGACTAGAGGACTGGGAAATCTTTAGGGGGCAACAGAAAGCTACTAAAAAAGCTATAAAGAAGAGTAAGATAGAGTATGAGAGTAAACTTGCTCAGAATATAAAAACAGACAATAAAAGTTTCTACAAATATATAAAACACAAAGAGTGGCTAAGGTAAATATTGGTCCTTTAGAGGATGAGAAGGGAGTTTTAATAATGGGAGATGAGGAAATGGCTGAGGAACTGAACAGGTTTTTTGAGTCGGTCTTCACAAGACACAAATAACATGCCAGTGACTGATAGAAATGAGGCTATGACAGGTGAGGACCTTGAGAGGATTTTTATCACTAAGGAGGTAGTGATGGGCAAGCTAATGGGGCTAAAGGTAGACAAGTCTTCTGGCCCTGATGGAATGCATCCCAGAGTGCTAAAAGAAATGGCTAGGGAAATTGCAGGTACACTAGTGATGATTTACCAAAATTCACTAGACTCTGGGGTGGTCCCGATGGATTGGAAATTAGCAAACGTGACACCACTGTTTAAAAAAGGAGGTAGGCAGAGAGCGGGAAATTATAGGCCAGTGAGCTTAACTTCGGTAGTCGGGAAGATGCTGGAATCTATCATCAAGGAAGAAATAGCGAGGCATCTGGATAGAAATTGTCCCATTGGGCAGATGCAGCATGGGTTCATAAAGGGCAGGTCGTGCCTAACTAATTTAGTGGAATTTTTTGAGGACATTACCAGTGCAGTAGATAACGGGGAGCCAATGGATGTGGTATATCTGGATTTCCAGAAAGCCTTTGACAAGGTGCCACACAAAAGGTTGCTGCATAAGATAAAGATGCATGGCATTAAGGGTAAAGTAGTTGCATGGATAGAGGATGGTTAATTAATAGAAAGCAAAGAGTGGGGATTAATGGGTGTTTCTCTGGTTGGCAATCAGTAGCTAGTGGTGTCCCTCAGGGATCCATGTTGGGCCCACAATTGTTCACAATTTACATAGATGATTTGGAGTTGGGGACAAAGGGCAATGTGTCCAAATTTGCAGATCACACTAAGATGAGTGGTAAAGCGAAAAGTGCAGAGGATACTGGAAGTCTGCAGAGGGATTTGGATAGGTTAAGTGAATGGGCTAGGGTCTGGCAGATGGAATACACTGTTGACAAATGTGAGGTTATCCATTTTCGTAGGAATAACAGCAAACGGGATTATTATTTAAACGATAAAATATTAAAACGTGCTGCTGTGCAGAGAGACCTGGGTGTGCTAGTGCATGAGTCACAGAAAGTTGGTTTACAGGTGCAACAGGTGATTAAGAAGGCAAATGGAATTTTGTCCTTCATTGCTAGAGGGATGGAGTTTAAGACTAGGGAGGTTATGCTGCAATTGTATAAGGTGTTAGTGAGGCCACACCTGGAGTATTGTGTTCAGTTTTGGTCTCCTTACTTGAGAAAGGACGTACTGGCACTGGAGGGTGTGCAGAGGAGATTCACTAGGTTAATCCCAGAGCTGAAGGGGTTGGATTACGAGGAGAGGTTGAGTAGACTGGGACTGTACTCGTTGGAATTTAGAAGGATGAGGGGGATCTTATAGAAACATATAAAATTATGAAGGGAATAGATAGGATAGATGCGGGCAGGTTGTTTCCACTGGCGGGTGAAAGCAGAACTAGGGGGCATAGCCTCAAAATAAGGGGAAGTAGATTTAGGACTGAGTTTAGGAGGAACTTCTTCACCCAAAGGTTTGTGAATCTATGGAATTCCTTGCCCAGTGAAGCAGTTGAGGCTCCTTCAATAAATGTTTTTAAGGTAAAGATAGATAGTTTTTTGAAGAATAAAGGGATTAAGGGTTATGGTGTTCGGGCCGGAAAGTGGAGCTGAGTCCACAAAAGATCAGCCATGATCTTATTGAATGGTGGAGCAGGCTCGAGGGGCCAGATGGCCTACTTCTACTCCTAGTTCTTATGTTCTTTACCGTCTGGACCCAACCAGCCAACGACAATGGCAGCACATCCCACCTCTTAAAGTTCGCCTTCATTCCCTCCAGCAACCGCGCCAATTTAACTAATGCTGCTGGGCCCAACCCTGTGCCACTTGTATCCCAAGATAAGAAAAACTTGCCCCTACCAGCAAAAGTGCCAGCTCCCCCAAACCCCTCCCCTGTCCCTGGGCATTAATTGGGAATATCGTGATTTTTCCCAAAAGAGGCTAAACTCCACCATGATCTTGTCGAAGCTCCCGACAGCGTTCGGAATCGTCCACGTACAAAGAAACTCGACGCTCCATCCCTCTGCCGCTCAATACTCTTCCACCCCCTCGAGACCCTAAGTGCCATTGCCAGCGGCTCAATCTCAAGGGCAAAGAACAGCAGGGAAAGTGGGCACCCTGACTTGTCCCCGATGCAACCCAAAATACTCTGAGTTGACCTTGTTCGTCCAAACACTCACGGTGGGTGGGGTGGGGGGGGGGGGGGGGGGGGGGGGCAGCGGTTGGCTGACATTGAGAGAGTAGAAGATTCACGCAATTGGTTGAGAAAAGCTATTGTACTTGAAGAAGTCGCACCTCGTTCCGACAATGTACAGACAGGGAAGGATTGCTGGTTAGGTGAATTGGACATTCTGAATTTTCCCTCTGTGTACCCGAACAGGAGCCGGAGTGTGGATTTTCACAGTACCTTAATTGCAGTGATAATATAAGCCTACTTGTAACACTAATAAAGATGATTATGATGACAAGGATTATTACTTAGAGGTGGTAAAGTTCTAGACACTCTATCCTCGAACTGCTTTGGTTTTGCTTTAATGGTACCACTGCATTCTTCTCCTTCTTTTCCAAGTATGGAAGTGTGGTACAACCTTCTATTCACGCCTAACTCTGCTGGCATCCTACCATGTGACAATGGTAACGCTTTGTAATGCGATTTTGCAAGACATGGATCTGGTTGGCTGTTCATTGCTTTCTGTAATGATTGTTTTACAATCTGTACACTTTTTTCATTAGGACCTTGTGATCCATGCCTATATGAGCATCGCCATTTTTTTTGTTTTACACATACCATGGAATTTACCCCATTGGTATGTTCTATCTTCTTGATAACTTGTGGTTTCATATCTGATATGGGCGACAGGGTAGAAATTAGATTGACATGCAGATTTACATCTTCAGAAATTTCACTACTAATAGTTTGTATCGGTGCTTTAGATAATGCATCTTCTTTAAATTGTATCTCGTTGGCAAATAATAGTGCAGTAAAATCGTGAACATATCGCTGAATTTCCTGATAATGTTCTCAGAATCGTTGGAGTGTTGATCCAATCCTTTGTGGATGCTATATACCAACTGCACCAGATCTAATTCTTCACAGGACTGATCATCTAATAATGAATCCAAGCCCTCGGATACAGTACAGAATGGGATGGAATATACTGGGCGCGATTCTCCGCTCCCCAGGCCGGGTGGGAGAATTGCGGGAGGGCCGCTCTGGCACCCCCCCTCGATTCTCCCACCCCCCCCCAAAATGGCGTGTCGCGTTTTGCGACACGCCGCTCAGAGAATCGAGGGCCGCCGTTTTTCACGGCGACCCGCGATTCTCCGACCCGGATGGGTCGAGCGGCCAGTCGTTCCCGACCGGTTCATGCCGGCGGCAACCACACCTGGTCGCTGCCGGCGTGAACATGGCGCCAGCAGCTCGGGAGGGGACTGGCCCGCGATCGGTGCCCACCAATCCTCGGGCCGGTGTCTCAACGGGACGCACTCTTTCCCCTCCGCCGCCCCGCAAGATCAAGCCGCCACGTCTTGCGGGGCAGCGGAGGGAAAGGCGGCAACCGCGCATGCATGGGTTTGAGCCGTCATCCGTTGTGACGTCAGCCGCACATGCGCGGGTTGGAGCCGGCCAACCTGTGCATGCGCCGCTGACATCATTGATGACAGCGACAAGGCCCCGCGGCCGAGATTCACGGCACGGCCCTCCTAGCCCCCCGGGGGGGGGAGAATAGGGGGCCAGGAGCGGCCTCCAACGCCGTCGTGAACCTCTCCGGGTTCACGACGGTGTCGGGCCTTGCGGAGAATTCCGCCCTGTGTTCTTCACCACCACACTGAGGTCACAAGCACTTAATGCTTAAACCATCATAATCTCTGAGGTATTTTGTGATTTCTTCTAATTGGCTGAATTTTTATATTGTTTAAATCAGCCATGCTAATTAAATTGGCTTTGACACCAGTGTCTAACTTTAATTGGACCATTGTACATTCACTTCAAGTGATTGCAGCCATTTATTTTAAATGGAGTATCAGTTTGCATTTTTTTAAGTGCAGGAGAATGTTTTGATGTCTCCAAAAATGTTTTGTTCTCTGTTATTACTCCAACAAACAATGATGTTTCATCACTGGAGACTGTGTCTTCCACTGCGCTGACTGATCCGGGGTTGAGTTGAGAATAATAATTCTGAGCAAAGTGATGTTTTTCCTTTGCATCTGGAATGCTGGACACTGCCTTAATTTGTGCCTTTGACCACATCTTTTATACAGAAATATCCTGATCTTTAACCTGCTTGTTGGTATGCGAGGAGCTGCAGGGACTTTACCGTCTTTATTCAGAACCTTCCCGCCTTTTTGGAAAAAGGGCGGCAACCGGAGTACTTTCCTCCAAGAAGACCCCGCCACATTTTAGAATGCTGTGCTGCTAGCTCGTGAGCCTGACAAATGGTTTATTCCCATTTTTCTCAGTGTTTTTTCCCATGTAATGTTCTTGTCAGATGGCCTGATTTATATTACAAGAACACTTGTAGCTGAAGCTATAAATTATTTATTAACATTAACTGTGGGTCAAATATATACAAATCAACAGATGAATAACAGTAATGAATATGCACAAACCACTATCTTTGAGTCAGTCTTGGGTCACCTGACTCTAACATTTACTTATATACTAATGAGGCTCCAAGTGTTCAGTTGGTGAATTACAACACAACCATGATATCACTACACCCCCACCATTCCCTCCACAGATCAACCCCCACTTCAATCCCTTTAACTAGCCTACCTGCTAGTATAGTGGTCCCCACTCAAGGCAACTACCTGTCCTCTTCCCCCTACCACCCCTGACCCGTAATTTCCCAAGAACAGTTGAACACAGTTACCCAATCCACACCCAAACACGGTAAATACAACAATCGCTCAGCATATACCCGCACATTTACCTGGCATCTCCAAAGTTCAGTGTCCTCACAAGTCCCCCAGTCCATGGTCACTCACAAATTTACTCATCTCCTCCGGCATATCAAAGTATAATTCCTGATTCTGGTGCGTGACCCACAAATGAGGAGGATATAACAGCCCGAATTTCACTCCTTTCTTATAGAGGCATTCGCCGTTTGGTCAACTCCGCATCCAGGACCTGGTAGATATGCACCACATTTCCTTCTCGGGTACACTCTCTTGTCTCCTTTGACCACCGCAGAATCCTCTCTTTCACCAGAAAACGATGCAACTGCACCACCATCACCCTCAGCTGCTCCCCCGCCTTCGGTCTCCTCCTCAATGCCCTGTATGCTCAATCCACCTCGGGAGGTCAGTCAAAGACTCCCCTCTCCATCTCAAACATAATCATCACGCACTCTGTGGCCTGCGTTCCCTCAATCCCTGCAGGCAGCCCCCAAAATCTGGCGATTCTGCTTCCTGGAGCAATTCTCCAAGTCTTTCACCTTCTCCTTCTGCCGCGTATGGCCCTTTGCTACGAGCACAATCTGCCTCCAACAAGGCCAACCTCATGGTCCATCACACACTCCTCTATCTTCTGGAGCGACGAACGCTGCACCTCCAACCTTTGCTCCACTCTCCCAGTAACCGCCCTGATCGGCTCCGCCACCTTAGCTAGGTCCTCCGAAGCCTCATGTCTCTGCTGTTGGAACTTGGCATTCTGAAACTCCACAAATTTCTTATTAGGCTACTGGATCGGTAAAGATGCCCCGCAGCTTTCTGACATCTTTTCCTCTGTCGCACTTTGAAAGTCCTCCTGGCCAGACTGCTGCACCTTGATCATTGCATTCCTCGTTCGATTAGCCATAAACACCCTCTATCGGAGGAGAATTTCTATCTCTCACTGTTCATGCACATTGCACCAGATAACACCCTCTATATTGGGTGAGAAGGACCAAAGTTCCACCTCAAGCAGGAGCCACCAAATGTGCAACCACTCACTCCATGGCTGCCAGCGCAAGTCCCAAATATTGGATATGTTTGTCCCGCGGTTCATTACATCTGACCCTCTGGCTGGAGCCTTGCCTCCCAGGGTTATTTCAGAGGATAAAACAGGCTTTGTGAAGGGCCAACAATTGTCGGTGAATATTCGCCGCCTTTTAAGCGTTATTCTTTCCCCCTTCCCAGCACCCGAGCCTGAGTTTATAGTATCTCTTGATGCTGGAAAAGCATTTTAGAGGGTGGAGTGGGATTATCTATTTGAGATTCTTGGGAGATTTGAATTCTCCCAGAAATTTGCTTCCTGGATATGTCCGTTGTATAACGTCCCTTCTACCAGCATTCACACAAACACTCTATATTCAGATTACTTCCCCTTGGTAGGGGTACTAAGGCAGACTGCCCCCTTTCCCCACTTCTCTTCACTTTGGCAATTGAGCCTCTCTTTATAGCGTTGAGGACCTCAATGGAGGGGTATTTGTTGGGATGTAGCATCGGATGTCGCTTTATGCAGATGACCTACTTTTGTACATTACAAACCCAATTCCCTCCATAGCTAGCACGATGAAGGTGCTCAATACACTTGGTTCTTTCTCTGATTATAAACTGAACGTAGGTAAGAATATGTTTTTATCCAATGAAACCCCCCCCCCCCCCCCACCCCCCCCCCCCCCCCCACTCCCCCACCAGTAGAAGAGCTCAATTTAGCTCATTGCCATTTCACCTTTCCGCCTTTCCAATACCAGTTTCCAACCCTTTGAAAGAACACTCCACCCCTGTCCACTCACCCGTGCACCCCCACCTTATCTCTTGTAACCCCATAACTTAAATTGCACATCCATTGATACTCGGGGGCAATTTATCATGGCCAATCCACCTAACCCACACATCTTTGGGCTGTTGGAGGAAACTGGAGCACCCGGAGGAAACCCACGCAGACATGGAAGAACATACAAACTCCACACAGTGAACCAAGGCCGGAATTGAACTCGGGTCCTGGTGCTGTGAGGCAGCAGTGCTAACCTTGGGCCTCACTTCATAAATTAAACTACTCAAGCCTGATCAATAATGTCAGAGCGGGTCTACAGAGGTGGAACAACCTCCTTCTGTATTTGGCGGATAAGATCCAATCAAAATTAATGGACTTCCCAGGTTTTTCTTTTTCTTTCAATGTATTATCATTTTTTTTGCCCAAATGCTTTTTATTAAGGATGGTTAAGTGTCCCAGATCTGCAGTGCTCTGCTCCAGAGAGACAAATGGGCAGGAGGCTTGGCTCTCCCAATTTTTTTGGTTTACTATTGGGCTGCCAACATTCAAAACATCTTGCAGTGGATTAGTGACTTTGATTCTATCTGGGGCTGAATGGAGGCTCTCTCATGCACTGCTTCTACTCTTCATGCCAGAATTACTGCATGGCTGGCCTTCTCTCCTGCTAGATTTTCTTAAACCCAGTGGTGGTCTCCTCCCTTAGGATATGGAACAGTTTCAGCAGCACTTTAAGCTCCTTTCCCTGTCTTCTTCAGCCCCTATTTGTAATAACCACCTCTGTTTACCTTCTGGTTTGGACCCTTCATTTAAATCTTGGAAGGCAATGGGACTTGAGCATTTTGGGGACCTATCTGTAGGGGGGAGGTTTGCCAGTTTTAGGGAGCTGGCTTGCAAATTTCAGTTGCCCAATTCTAGCCTCTTACGTTACTTTCAGATTTGTGACTTTTCTCGTTAAGTTTTTCCTACCTTTGCTTTGGCCCTGCCCTGCTCCGTGTTGAAGAGGGTTTTATCCTTGGCTAAACCTGACAAAGGGTCTATTTCAGATTTGTATGGCTATATTCTCTCGTCAGTTCCTGCCCCATTGGATGGGGTGAGGGCGAGATGGCAGAGGGAGCTCAGCTCTGCAGCTACGGATGAGGTTTGGAGGGAGGCCCTCTGCAGGGTGATCTCCACATCCTCTTGTTCCTGGTTGAGTTTAATCCAGTGCAAAGTATTACACAGGATGCACTTGACCAGGTGAGGATGAGTGCGATTTTTGCAAATGTGGGGGATAAGTGTGATTGTTGTCCGTTGATAGCTGTATTTTGGGTTTTGGACTCACCGGCATATGGCAGTATGGCTCTATGGTTCTCATTATAGGCACATATTGCACGCGTGATTGGGTGATGGAGGGGAGCCTTTAGTCATATGAATAGGGTCTCTAAGCAAATGGGCTATTGATCTTTGTAGTTGGCCGAAAACTGTCGCAAGTGAAGGTGCAGTGGCTGCAGATGGGCATGCACTGACATGTTGGTCTGGGCAAGGTTGCATACCAACGCATGCTGATGGAGTGATTGCAAGGGTTCTTGAGGCAGGCACACAGAGTTCAGATGGTAAGTATAAAGGCCCTCCCCTCTTGGATACACTAAATCCTCATCCTGCAGAGCTGCAGGTAAAGTTGAAAATTTGAACAACAATTAGGTTCACAGCCTCACCACCCTGTTTAAAGTACCAACCCGCCTCTTTGAAGCAGGTTGTCTTTCAGATGACCTTTCAGTCTCAGTTAAAACCTGAAGTGAATGTTTTTTGGGTCGGAAGCAGATTTTTAAGTCTTTAATTCTGCAACCCACCTGTAATAAGTCCACAGAGGCAGAAATCCCGTTACCAGAATTCCTTTTATTTACAACCCCAACAGCTGAACAGCCACGACCATTCAGTCTGCTGTTTACACCGAGAGTGCAGAGGATCTGACACTCCCTGTTATATACACAGAAAGGGTTTCCCTGATTGGGCCACTAATCAGGGAACTCGCATTCTAATTGGCCAATCTCAAAGGCCTGGCTTAAGTCATTACACCACTGCCCCCCCCAAAGTCCAAGGAGCCCCCGTGGTCCTCGTGACTCATGGTGCTGCTTCATTTTTGCGCCAGGTCCGGCTCCTCCACTTGGGCCTCCGACGTAGGGGGGTATAACAGCTAGGCGCCCATCTTTTCTGATGTGAGTGCCTGAGGGGCGGTCCACCCCTTTCCTCCAGCGGCAGGGGTACAGTTGCAGCATCATCCATGGTGTCTATATCCGAGTCCGATATCCTCACCAGTGGTGTCAGAGGGGCGTGAATAGTTTGTCGGGGAGGACTCTCCACGGTCTTTGGTCTGCTGGTCTGAGTCAGCTCCGGAGGAGGAAACAAATCGGAGGCCCGCACCTGGTCCAGGTGTTTCTTTATTACATGTTTTCCCACACTTATCTCATACGACACAGGTCCTGTCCTGGCCTTGACTGTTTCTGCTCCCAATGTGGGGCCATTCGCATAATTTCTGAACCATATATTTTCACCCGTGTTGAACTGCCTTTCTCGGCGAGTGTTGTCGTGGCCGCTGCATTGGGCCTCTTGGTGTCGCTCTATTCTGCCACCTAAATTTGGGAACAGTAGATCAGCGGGGTTTAGAGTTGTCTGCCCATGAGTAGCTCCGCCGGTGCTATTCCCGTTGTGGTGTTTGGAGTTGTTCTGTGGTTAAATACCCAACACAACAGTTTGGTGTCCAATGATGCCGCTGACTGTTTCTTCAACCCGACTTTTAAGGTCTGGACGTCTCTCTCCTCCAAACCATTCTATGCCGGGTGGTACGTTGCCGTCCTTATGTGCTGAATACTATTTGACTTCGTAAATTTTGTGAAGTCCTGACTGGTGAAAACCGATCCATGATCTGAAACTAACACCTCCAGGATACCATGGGCGGAATTCTCCCAAAGGCCTGACGCCATCGTGAAACCCGGAGAGGTTCACGACGGCATCGGAGGCCTCTCCTGGCCCCCTATTCTCCACCCGCCGGGGGGCTAGGAGGGCCGTGCCGGGAAACTCAGCCGCGGTGCCTTGTGGCTGGCGTCAAGTCCCGGCGCGCCGAGAATGACGTGGCCGATGCGCCTAATGCCGTCAACCGCGCATGCGCGGCTGACGTCAAGATGGATGACGGCAAACCCGTGCATGCGCGGTTGCCATCTTCCCCTCCGCCGCCCCGCAAGACGTGGTGGCTTGATGTTGCGGGGCGGCGGAGGGGAAAGAGTGCGTCCCATTGAGACGCCGGCCTGACGATCGGTGGGCACCGATCGCGGACCTGTCCCCTCCCGAGCACGGTTGTGGTGCTCAGTCCCCTCTAGGCCCCCCACAAGCCCCAAACGGGCATCTCACGCCGTGTTCACGACGGCAGCGACCAGGTGTGGTTGCCGCCGTCGTGAAACGGTCGCGAACGGCAGGCCGCTCGGCCCATCCGGGTCGGAGAATCGTGGGCTGCCGTGAAAAACGGCAGCCCGCGATTCTCCGAGCGGCATGTCACAAAACATGACACCCCATTTTGGGGGGGGGGGTGTGGGAGAATCGCGGGAGGTGCGAGAGCGGACCTCCCGCGATTCTCCCACCCAGCGTGGGAGCGGAGAATTCCGCCCCATGAGTTGCGCACAAGGTGCGGAGTTTTTCAATGGTAGTTGTTGAATTTATAGAGTTCATTTTGTAGACGTCCAGCCATTTGGAATGTGCGTCTACTATTTTAAAGTCATTGAACCTATAAACGGGCCTGCAAAAATCAACATGAAGTCACGACCATGGTCTACCTGGCCATTCCCATGGGCGCAGCGGGGCTGCCGGTGGCACCTTCTGCCCTTGTTGACATTCTTGGCACCGACCTACCAATGCGGCTATGCCTGTATCCAGGCCCGGCCACCAGATATAGCTTCTGGCCAGCATCCTCATTATTGAGACTCCAGGGTGCCCATGACGTAGTTCAGCCAGTACGGCTCGACGGCCTTGACTTGGGACTATTACACAAGCTCCCCATAGCAGGATCCCATCTTCCACGGTGATCTGCTCTCTTCTGCTCCAGTAAGGGTGGAATTCCTCCTGGACCGGTCTTTCCATCTCCCCAGTTAGCACCATGTGTTTTATTTTTGATACCGGGTCCCTTTGGGTCCATAAACAAATGTTTTGTGCGGCCACTGGAATGGTGTCCAGGAAATGTAATGTCATTACCGTTTCCTCTATTTTGGGTACTAATGGTGGGGTGCCCGGTAATGGCAGCCTGCTTAGTGCATTGCCATTTGCCACCCGCGCTCCTGGCCGATGCTCCAGTTGATACTGGTACGCTGCCAGTAGTAGGGCCCAGCGTTGGATCCGGGCCGAAGCTATTGGTGGTATTGCTTTGTCTTCTATCAACAAACCCAGCAATGGTGTGTGGTCTGTAATTGTAGTGAATTTCCACCCGTGCAAGTACTGGTGAAATTTCATCACCATGAAGATCACAGCCAGTCCATCCTTTTCGATTTTGGACGTACTTTCGTTCTGCTGCTGCCAGCGTCCTGGAAGCAAACGCTATAGGTCGCTCCTGTCCGTTTTGCCCTCTGTGTGCCAAAATTGCACCAATGCCATATGGAGGCGTGTCGCACATGAGCACCAACTCTTTCCTGGGGTCGTAGTGTCATAATATATATCAGTATATCATGGTGCAGACACACACTGATGGACACACACAGGGACTAATCAACATGTACAAACACCTCAGCCAATCACCAGTTAGAATACACACACGATAAAGGCAGAGGGCTCCACGGTTCCCGCTCATTCTGGGTGCTACCTCTGAGTGTAACAGGAACTTATTCAGCCCAGCACGGACTCACAACACATGCTGAGCGAATCAACTGGTTCGGACAAGGCTTAGGTCTCTAGTTCAAATTAGCATTATTTAGACCCACAGTCATCGTGTGTTAGTTAGTTAGAAGTAGTTAATAAAATTGAGTTGAACCTTCATCAATGTTGGAAGTGTCTGTTCATCTCTCAAGCCTACACTAGCCAACACATCAGTAGTGTGCCAAGATGTTCTGAGGAAAGCTGTTCCTTTATCTTCTTGAAAGCTCTGTCTTGGCAGGTGGACCACTCCCAGGCTTGCCCCTTATTTGGTAATTGATGTAGGGCGTCCAAGATGGAAGCTCTGTTCGGTATGAACTTTCCATAATATGTCACCAGTCCTAAAAAAGACCTTAACTCCTGGATTGTGGTGGGAGAGCATCTTTAATCATCCTCACCCGATCCTCCAAAGGGCGTAGCCCTGATTCATCAACCTTAGATAGGTTGCTTGAGATGCTAGAAAAACACATTTCTCCCTCTTTAGGCGCATGTCTGCTGCTGAAAACCTCCCAAGGATTTCCTCCAGGTTTTGCAGGTGTTCCGCCTTTGTCTTTCCCGTAATGAGGACGTCGATCAGATAAATGGCGACTTGTGGTAGACCTTGCAATATATTCTCCATTGTCCTCTGGAATATCGCACAAGCTGACGATACCCCGAAGGGTAATCTTGTGTACTGAGAAAGGCCCTTCAGGGTGTTTATTGTTCAGAATTTTTGGGACTCTTCGTCCAGCTTCAGCTGTAGATATACGTGGCTCATATCCAGCTTTGAGAATAGGAGTCCTCCAGCCAGCTTTGCATACAAATCCTCAATCCGGGGAATTGGGGATTTGTCCAGTTGTGAATAGCGATTAATCGTTTGTTTGAAATCTCCATAAAGGCGGCCTGAGCCATCCGGCTTAAGGATAGGCACCACGGGCACCGCCCACTCTGCAAATTGGACCGGATTTATTATTCCCTCACTCATGTTTTATTTCCATATCGAATTTCTGCCTTAATGCAAAAGGTACTGGTCAGGCCTTGTAGAATTTTGGGACTGCCTCTGGATCTACATGCAATGTCGCCTTTTGTCCCATTATTGTTCCGAGCCCTTCTCGGAAAACCTCTGGGTGTCTGCACAGGAGTTCGCTCAGGCGGCCATTTTCCAACTGGAAAATGTTTACCCAATCCAGCTGGATCTCTTTTAGCCAGTTTTGTCCCAATAAGGTTGGCCCCACACCATTCACTACCATTAAAGGCAGCCTAACCAGTTGCTCTCCATAAGCCACAGTTACATGTGTTGTTCCCAACACTCTCAGTGGTTCCCCTGTGTGTGCCCTCGGTTTTGCCGAGGTCCTGGTTAGGGATAAGGATTGGAGGCCGGTGCGAATTTTATTAAATACTGTTTCCCCTATCACTGATACGGCTGCTCCAGTGTCGACTTCCATCAGTGTGGGACGTCCATTCAACCTTATGGATAATTTAATGGGTGTTGATTTCACCATCGTTACACAATTTAGTTGTTCCTCATCGGAGGTAGGTGGGGCTTGTAGGGTATGCATTCTCCTGTACCCCAGCCTACGTGACCTTCTCCAAGCTGATGGTTTTGGGCTTCTATTTCTCCTTTCTGGCTCTGATCTCTGGCAACAACTACAATATTTTGCCGGGCGAAAGGCTGCAGGGGCTGCCGTCTGTCTGTCTACCTAATTTTCCCTTGCTTGGGAAGGCTTCTGCGAGTGGGCCTGGTTAACCTAGTATCCGAGTTGTTCCTGAGGGTGGCTATGCAGTTGCCTATCCCTCAGCGGTAGTCCCTTAACTCAGTTCCCCTGGTATGGGCATCTACCTCCATCGGAGTACCCTGTAACTCATGCTCCGCTCGCCGCTTTTTCTAACAACAAAGCCAGCTGCAATGCTTGTTTTCAATCGAGCTCGGCCTCTGTTGACAGACATTTCTGTATTGCTAAATTATTTATTCCACATGCCAAACTGTCTCATTTAGTGTCAGGCCAAATTCACAAGCCTCTGCTAATCGCCTTAATCTTGTTAAAAAGTTTGTAACTGACTCCCCAGTGTCTCGGAACGCTGAGTAAAACCGGTACCTTCGCAGCATCAGAGGTGGCTTAGGGTCATAGAACTCTTTTACTAAGTCCGTCAATTCCTGGAAAGGTTTCATGTCTGCTGCCTCTGGAAAAGTGAGACTGTGCAGAATGGCAAAGGCTGCTGGCCCACACGGTCAGCAGAATGACCCATTGCTTTTCATCCGGAATTATATTGTTTGCTGTAAAGAAGTACTTCATCCGCTCTACATATTGGGCCCAGTTTTCCACTGCAGGGCCACAAGTGTCCAATTGTCTGAATAAAGGCATTTTGCCTGTCAGTGGCTTACCCTCAATATGCGTCAGCTGCTGACGAGCAGCTTTCTTCGGGTTGTTCCGTTTTCCTCGTTGCCATGGAGGCAGAAGTCCCGTCACCAGAATTCCTTTTATTTACAAACCCAACAGCTGAACCACCATGACCATTCAGTCTACTGTCTACCATGGGAGTGCAGAAGGGGTTCCTGATTGGGCCATTAATCAGGGAACTCATATTCTAATTGGCCAATCTCAAAGGCCTGGCCTCAGTCATTACATCTTCATTTTCATCTTTGGTTAAAATTAAATATGTACAACTGAGAGATTCATAACTGCTCCATTACTGCCCTCCCATTGTTTTTCCTCTAAATATAAAAGCAATGTGAGTTCAGACACGGTGATTGGAGTCGACATGTAAATTCTTTCCAACAGTGCAATGTTTTTGCTACCTGGCCTCTGTGATAATATAGAACATACAGTGCAGAAGGAGGCCATTCGGCTAATCGAGTCTGCACCGACCCATTTAAGCCCTCACTTCCACCCTATCCCCGTTACCCAGTAACCCCTCCTAACCTTTTTGGTCACTAAGGGCAATTTATTATGTCCAGTCCACCTAACCTGCACGTCTTTGGTCTGTAGGAGGAAACCGGAGCATCCGGAGGAAACCCACGCAGACACGGGGAGAAAGTGCAGACTCCGCACAGACAGTGACCCAGCGGAGAATCGAACTTGGGACCCTGGCGCTGTGAAGCCACAGTACTAGCCTGTTATCAATGTCCCAAAAAGAACACTTAAAAAAAAAACTGTATGAGACACACTAAAGTAAATAATGTAGGAAATTATAGTACTGGCACTACTGTCACAGACATAGTGGCAGCTTGTGATACTTGTGTTGTTTTCATTTTGGTTATTATTGTTTTTATATTGCTCTGCAAAGTTTTGATATTAAATGCAAAAGTTACGATAAAAATATTTTAAAATAATGTTATCAATATTAGCTTGCTGTTTGATATTATATGACATTTGAAACTACATCTTCAAAAGACTTTTCTGAGTCTCTTATTTCTTGATGTATTTATAGCAAGTTGCACTCTATTCAAAGCCCTTTATGTATCCTTCAACTCTGCACTACTATGTGCTCCTCATACATCATAATGCTTCCAGACTTCCTCAAGCGTCCTCACAGTGGTTGATCTCAAGGTAGCTACGGCTGTGATGTGATCATGCTCCTCAAATTCAGTACAAGTTTATGGCTCATCCTTATATCTCAAAACATTGGGTGCATTTCTTAAAAATGCTGACAATCAGGATCACCAACCCAGCAAGTGAAGTAGAGTTTTTTTTAAAATTCTGTTGTACAATTTCTCCTTTGTTTTGCACAGATTATCGTGTTGGTGAACAGAATAGTTAAATGCCAACTTAGCCTTTTGAGAATTGTGAAAGGAACACAGTTACAGACATGTTTTGATTGGGTAATCTGCTTCCATGGACGCATTTTACACAAATACATCCTCAGCTAGTTTGTATCCACATGCCATCCGGACTCGACGTCAGTTCTTTTCTCTCCCTACAGATGCTGCCAGACCTGCTGAGATTTTCCAGCATTTTCTCTTTGGTTTCAGATCCCAGTATCCGCAGTAATTTGCTTTTATCATTTAAAAAAAAAAATTTAGTGTACCCAATTCATTTTTTCCAATTAAGGGGCAATTTAGCGTGTTCAATCCACCTACCTTGCACATCTTTAGGTTGTGGGGGTGAAACCCACGCAAACACGGGGAGAATGTGCAAACTCCACACGGACAGTGACCCAGAGCGAACCTGGGACCTCGGCGCCGTGAGGCAGCAGGGCTAACCCACTGCGCCACCATGCTGCCCCTGCTTTTATCATTTTGAATAGGGCTTGTTGAAAAAAACTATTGAAGTTTGATTCTCAAAAACATTGCTTGCAAAAAGAGGAAACAAATGACTGTGGCTGCAAAGATAAGTGGGGGAGAACGTGTATCGATTCTCCCAATCTCCGGCCAGGAAAACACATGTAAATGGCTGCTTTTAACCTTTTATGCCATTTCTCTGTTGGCTATGCTGATAATCTTTGCAGGAATTGCAGGCAATTGCAGTATACATAACTGGCAGAAGCTATGACTGCAATAATAGTTTGGCCTTGGGTCAGTAGTAGTGTTCTTACTCCTGACTTGGAAGGTTGTTAGTTCAAGTCCCACTTCAGTAGTTTGACCATTTAATCTGGTCTGATACTTCAGTGTTTCACTGAGGGAGTTAAACCAAAGGCAACTTGTGCCATCTCAGTTGGATGTAAAAGAGTTCATGACATTATGTGAAGAGCAGGGGAATTAAAACTGGGCGCCTTGCCCAATATTTATCCCTCGACCAACATCAATAAAGCAAAATATCTGGTAATGGTCTCTTGGCTGTTTGTGGGAGCTTGCTATGCAGAGATTGGCTGTTGTGTTTTCTACATTACGATGGTGACTACATTTCAGAAGTACTCCATTGGCTGTAAAGCACTTATAATAATAATCGCTTATTGTCACAAGTAGGCTTCAAAGAAGTTACTGTGAAAAGCCCCTAGTCGCCACATTCCGGCGCCTGTTCAGGGAGGCCGGTACGGAAATTGAACCTGCGCTGCTGGCCTTGTTCTGCATTACAAGCCAGATGTTTAGCCCACTGTGCTAAACCAGCCCCAAATAATAACGTGTATTGTCACAAGTAGGCTTACATTGCAATGAAGTTACTGTGAAGAGCCCCCAGTCGCCACATTCTGGCGCCTGTTCGGATACACAGAGGGAGAATTCAGAATGTCCAAATTGCCTAACAGCACGTCTTTGGGATGCACTGAGGATGTGGGCAGTGCTCCTGAAATGCAAGTGTTTTCTTTTTGAAAAACATTGCTTCTGCACAACTGTGCATTATAAAATCAATGCCACTGAGCGCTGGTGTGATCCTGAGGTAAGCAACAACTAAAAATAGAACTCTTGACATAGTAATCAGTATCTGTGGGAGAGCTGGTCGCAAAAATATGCAACCAGTGTGGGATATAATTATGATTTTACCACATATGTAAGGATTGATTATGGCAAGTTCTAGGAAGAAAACATTTAGTTTTCTTTCAAGAGGAAAGTTGGATTTAATAGCAAGGTTTCTTTTATAATTTCCTCCTCCCCGATTCAATGACAGTACTCAGTACCAGTCAACTACTCTCGTAGCCCTGCCAGTTTAAGCTGTCAGAGAGCAAATTCTGAATACGCCTAGTTTTATGAAGCGAGTGGCATGGAACCTTTCCTTCCTGTGCAGGGCCATGGTCTTCCACTGGAAATTTGCATTGCCTTTTGCATTGGGCATGAATGGCAATGGAAACGCAAAATCACGCCGGAGGTCCAAATCGCATTGACAGGATGTCCCGTCACAATTGTCCCCATGCTCCACCATCAGTGGTGTAACAGGATTCCTGATGCTCAACCCGATTAGAATAAATTTAAATCTAATTATTTGGCCCCCACACCTGATAATCCATTCACCTCAGCATGAGGGCAGGCTGACATGAATTACTGCTGGTCTCCCACCTCGTGCACTTGGTGGGCTGACCGGCCAGAGGTGCTCAGGTGAATACATCACGCAATGAAGAGAGGATTATGCCCAGGAAGTACCGTAACACTACCCAAACACTGCCTGGGCACTGCCCCAGGCACTACCCAGGGGACAGTGCCATTGGGCAGTGTCCAGGGAATGGCGTGTTGTGTGGAGGTGGGTGCGCGTTCTATTTTTAATTTCCTGTACCAGACAGCCTTTAAAAATGGCATCCCAATCTTTAAAACACATAGTTGTTGGCAGGGCATTGTAGGACCCACCCCTTGCAATGTTTTTTTCTAAGTTGCTAGCAATATAGCAGAGAAAGCTGTTGTTGGGGCCAGTGGCCTACAACACTCCGCCTCCAAAAGGGAAAATTCCACCCTTAAGGGTTTTTTGTAGATATTTATCTGGGTTAACATGACTCTATGTGGGTCATATATTGTGTAAGACTGGCTTAGAAGTGGGTTTTGAATCTATTATGTGATTACATTCTGCTGTGTATTCTTTCTTCTCAAGGTTATCACATGGTGCAAATTATATCGGTTTCCAGTTGTACCTCAAGTGATGATTTTGTGCAGATTTGGTGGGTCCACTTTAAAAGTGAATCTGCAATTATTCGTATTAATGCTTTTTAACTTCCGATCTCTTCAATTCTGCGTGCAGCTAACTCAGCCTCTCCTTGGGTGTTGCCAAAGCAACATTCATGTTTCAATCCACACCTGGTGTACCATATGTTGAAGGAGATACCCTGGAGGATGTTTCCCATATGTTGGTAGCCATCTCTCTCAAAAGGCCATTATTAACGAGGAGATCCAACATTGGATCAACTGCGCCATTTCAACCCTCTACAAACTATGGCAGCGAGTGTTTGACAACAAACACTTTGCAAGTCAACAAAAATCCTAGCACACAGAGCAGTTATCAGCACGACGTTCCAGTATTGTAGTGAGACCTGGACGCTATATCAGCATCACAAGGGCACTAGAGGAATTCCACCAGCAACACCTCTGCCGCATCCTCTGGATTCAATGCAAGGACCGTTGAACAAACCTTACTGTCCTCCTTGAAGCCAGCTCTACAAGCATCCAGGCAAAACTCCTACAAAATAAACTTGCATGGACCGGACAGTGTCCAGAGGGGCAAAAATCATCTACGCAACTAGCTCCTGTTCGCTCAACTCTGAAATCCCCAAGTCCCAGGGGAGGACAAAGAAAATGCTTCAAAAACACTCTTATGCCCTTTTTGAAGAATGGTGGTATTAACCTTAATGACTGGGAGGCTATAAACGCATGACCTGAGCATACGCCACCCTTGAATTAAGGGACTGTGACTACAAACAAATATGTTAACATTAAAATCTCTTGTCAGCACTGTGAGGCTAGTTATAGATTCATAATTCATCCACTAATGTTTAAATTCTTTTAGGAAGTGGTGGATTGCTTTCAAAACTTCCTTTCAGGTGTCAAAGACCAGAACGCTTTGCTTTGGTTCTTTACTCCTGTTCCCCTGTCCCTGCCACTGTCCCTGCCTAGAACCTGTTATATCTCAAACTCTTGTCAATTCTGGTGAACGGTCATCAACCTGGAATGTTAATTCTGTTTGTCTCACCACAGATGCTACCTGCATTGAGTATTTCCAGCATTTTATATTTTTATTCCAACTATCATTGCACTTTTGATGAACTTCACTTTGTAACATACATGGAGTGTCTTAAACTGTTTTAATGTGTCTCAAATTGCCCGTCCGTCACACCCTAATTTCTGCATAAATTCAAAGCAAACACACTCAGACTCACACCCACACACACCCATATACATGTACGTGACTAGATGTTCCTCCCCTGTTTTGAATCAAGTTGCAGGGACTGGGGGGATTGGTGGTTGGTTGGTAGTGATTGGCAGGGAAATCAGCTGATTCCGGGAAATCAGATTATTCAGGGAAATCAGCCATTTCAGGGCAATCAGATGGCAAGGCCGACTCCTCAGTTCCTGCCCCCAACTTTGTTTTCCTTGCATTGCTCCAGCTAGGAGGGCTGTGAGCTGTCCTTTCTCCACCTGCAGCATATAAGTAACCGTGGGGAGTTGGGATTGCTACTGCTGATACTGCCAACTCCAGGGATTCCCAAGAGAGAGACTATTATGCCGGTTTGAGGAAGGGGGCCCAGTGCTGGCCTCATCTTCTTCCATAATGCACCTGGCCACTTGCCCATTGAAGGCATTGACCCAGTATGAGGCATTTGACCTAGTTTCTAGAGTTCTTCTGCCTCTTTACTTTTCCCACCCAACTCTACCATTGCTGCAGCGGGCAGTTTACCTAATTTTCTGCAGGTTCCCTTTTGCTGCTTGAGGATCCTGCGAGAAGCCAACCCCATGTGAATAATCAACCTTGACCCAAATAAATAGCCTGGGGTCATGGCAGCACTGGGGAATTGGGCACCAAACAGAGTAGGATCATTAGACTCATTTTGTAATATGAGTGGGAGCACGAGCATTGGTTTCCCATTGGCTCTGGCTGGTGATGTGCCTCTCGTCTGATTGGCTGGGACTAGTCATGTGACTGCTCACCAATTGGTCGAGAGGCAAGTAGACCCCACCTCCGAGGCGGGGTATAAGTACCCAGGATTCCCGGCGGTTGGCCTTTCTCTGTAGTCGGCCACCGGGCTAACAACTAGCTGATTACAGCCACAGTTTGGATCTTGATTGTGTCTCGAGTCCAATTGATGGTACATCCGTAATAAAGCTTTTCTTATGTCTCATTTGGTTCTTTTGGCAATCACCTTAAATCTGTCTCCTCTGGATTTTGGTCCTCTGCTGGTTGGAGGTTTCTCCCTATCTACTTTGTCGAGACCCTTCATGATCTTGAATACCTCGCAAAACTCCTCTCAGCCTTTGGCTCCAAGAACAGCCCCAGTTCCTCCAATCTATCGTCCTAACTGAAGTCCCTCATCCCTGGAACCAATCTAAATCTCTTCTGCACTCTACGGGCTTCTACATCCTTCCTGAAGTGCAGTGCCTGCAATACTCCATTTGTGGCTGAACCAATGTTTTCTAAAGGTTCATCATAACTTCCTTTTTCCATACTTCATGCCTCTATTTATAAAGTCCAGAATCCCATCTACTTGTTTAACCACTTCCTCTGCCTTTCCTGCCATCTTTAATGATTTGTGCACATATCTCCTGGTTCATTGTCCTGTTCCAGTACCCACTTTAGAATTGTACCCGTCAGTTTTTATTTCATTTCCTTGTTTTCCCCATCAAAATGTATCACATTGCACTTCTCTGTATTACATTTCTCTCAGATACCTTCCCTTCGTGCCTCATTATTCTTTTCTTTTTTTAAAATATTTTTATTCTCCTCCTTTTTCACATTTTCTCCCAAATTTACACCCACAAACAATAAACAATAATCAGTAACGAATATGTCAATCCCCATATCAATAACAACAATCCCATCCTCCCACCAAACCCCCAAACATCAGCCCGCATGTTCCATAAACAAATGACAAAAAGGAATCAGGAATCACCCATGGTCACCATCAACACATACAGTCGCTTTCCACACCCCCCCCCCCCCCCCCCCCAACCACCCCCCCCCCCCCCAACTAATGTTTGATGTTATCCAGTTCTTGAAAGTGCATAATGGATAGTGCCCATGAATTGTAGAACCCCTCCACCCTTCCCCTCAGTTCAAACTTAACCTTCTCGAGAGTCAAGAATTCCAACAGGTCCCCCCGCCACGCCAGGGCACAGGGTGGAGAGGTTGCTCTCCATCCCAGCAGGATCTGCATTCGGGCGATCAACGAGGTGAAAGCTACAACATCCGCACCCGTTTCCAACCCCCGGCTGGTCCCTCACCCCGAATATGGCCTCCCGAGGGTCCGGGTCCAGTTTCACAGACATCATTTTAGAGATTGCCCTAAAGACCTCTTTCCAGTAATCCTCTGGTTTGGACAGGGTCAATGGGGACAGGATCAAACATATCAATGTGATTTGCACCCCCCCCCCCCCCCCCCCACAATGTTCACACACATCTTCTACCCCTTCACAGAATCGGCTCATCCTCGCCCTGGTGAGGTATGCTCCATATAGCACCTTCAGCTGTATTAGCCCCAACCTCGCACACAAGGTGGTGGAGTTCACTCTCTGGAGCACCTCACACCAAAACCCCTCCTTCATATCCTCTCCCAACTCTTCCTCCCACTTTGCTTCGATCCCTTCCAGTGGTGCCTTCTCCTCGTCCAAAAGAGCTCCGTGATGCACGATCAATTGTACAAAGACTAAGGTTGGAAACAACTGTGGCTTTATTGCAGTAAGATGTGTGGCCTCCCACAGCAGCTGGCGAAATGGCTGCTGAATAGAGGACCTGCATGTATCTAAACATTTCCCCTTGCTCCAGCCCATACTTCGCTTCCAGCTCCTTCAATCCTAAAAACCGACTCCTAAGAAACAAATCTTTTAGTGTCTTAATCCCCTTCTCTTCACATTTCTGAAAACTTCCATTCCACTTCCCTGGCTCAAATCTGTGTTCCCCCGAATGGACATTTCCCTTGACCCTGCCCCCAACCCGAAGTGTTGGTGAAACTGCCTCCAGATTTCAATGAAGCTATTACTACCGGTGTGGCGCTAACAATTATACTCAAAGACGAGAGACAAGTACGATAGAGGCTTTATTGCTGTGCGATGCTATTCCTCCATCTGCAACTGTAGACTAAGGTCTGAGTGACGCACACGAATATTTATACACAAGCTCCCTGTGGGCGGAGCTAGCAGGCAGGGGCTTACCGGAGGAACCTGTATTACAGGTACAGGCATACATCCCCCTACTGCAAGTACACATCACTACAGTGGTTATATCACCACATTCACCCCCTGTAAAAAAAAATGAGTCCGGCGGGGGTGACGTGTAACTATAATACAAAGGATGATCTATTTACAAGAGGGTCCAAACAAAGAAAACCAAGAGTCCATCCGGTCAGCAAGTCACAGGTTGAGCTGAACCGGCGGTCGAATGTTCCGCTGTGATCGGCGTAGCTGTGGTGGCGACATCGGTGCGGGTGCTGGCGGTGTTGGGCGAGCGATCGGCTGAGGCGAGGGGACAGGGGGCGATAACGGCAACCGTCCGGGACTGACACACTGCTGCAAAGTGGCCTTTCTTGCCACAAGCTTTGCAGGTCGCGGTGTGGGCGGGGCAGCGCTGGCGGGGGTGCTTCTGCTGACCGCAGAAGTAACAGTGGGGACCCCCAGGGAGTGTGGTGCGGCAAGCAGCGCAGGCATAGTGCGCGGGGGCGGCTGCTGGGGGGGACGTTTGCGGGGTCCATGAGGGGTAGGACGGTGGGCCTGAGGGGCCGTTTGCGGGGTCCACGAGGGGTAGGACGGGTGGGCCGAGTGGCTAGTGGAGTAAGATCGCGCACTACGGGAGGCGGCCGTCATGGAAAGCTCCTGGGCCTTAGCGGCCGCGAGGTCGGGGGCGGCCCCTTCCAGCAGTCGTTGCCGGATGGGGTCCGACGCAATGCCTGTAACAAAGGCATCGCGCATGAGTAAGTCGGAGTGTTCCGTGGCTGTGAGGGCCCGGCAGTCGCAGTCTCGTACCAGAGGTATAAGGGCCCTCCAGAAGTCCTCAATCGACTCACCCGGCTGCTGGACGCGAGTAGAGAGTTGATGCCTCGCAAACGGGGTGTTCGCCGACTGTGCATAGTTCTCCTTGAGCAGTTCCATAGCTGTGGTGTAGTCAGTCGCATCTCGAATTAGCGGAAAGACACTGGAGCTAAGTCTGGTATACAGGAGTTGCTTTTTCTGAGCCTCCGTCGGGGGAGGGTCCGCTGAAGAGATGTAGGCCTCGAAGACTGCGAGCCAGTGAACAAAGTCTTTTCTGGCGTGAGGCGGATCCAGCTGCAGACGGTCAGGCTTGATTCTGATGTCCATGGTGAACGGAAAATCACACAGCAATAAATTGTGGCGCTAACAATTATACTGAAAGACGAGAGATAAGTACAATAGAGGCTTTATTGCTGTGCGATGCTATTCCTCCATCTGCAACTGTAGACTAGGGTCTGAGTGACTCACACGCATATTTATACACAGGCTTCCTGTGGGCGGAGCTAGCCGGCAGGGGCTTACCGGAGGAACCTGTGTTACAGGTACAGGCATACATCCCCCTATTGCAAGGACACATCACTAGAGTGGTTATATCACCACAACCGGACTCCCGGAGTATTTCCCCGGGACCATCGGGAGTAGCGCTGTTGCTAATGCCTTTAATCCCGACCCCCTTCACAAACTCTCCTCCATTCTGACCCACTGGGAATCAACCCGTCTGACCCAGCTCCGCACCTTCTCCACATTCACCGCCCAGTAGTAATACATCAGGTTCAGGAGACCCAAACCCCCTGCCTGCCTTCCCCTCTGTAGCAGCACCTTTCTAACTCTAGCCACCTTCCCTCCCCATAAAAACGAGGTAATCATCCCTACAATCTCTCTTTTTAAAAAAAGGCTTTGGCAGGAAAATCGGCAGGCATTAGAAAATAAACAGAAATCGCGGCAACACGTTCATTTTACCCGCCTGTATCCGACACGCCAGTGACAGAGGGAGACCGTCCCACCTTGCCAGATCAGCTTTCACTCTCCCCACCAAACTAGAAATGTTGTACCTACGGAGCCCCCCCCCCCCCCCCCCCCCCCCACCACCTTCCCGGGCAACCTGCACCCCTAGGTACCTAAAATGAGTCCCTGCCCTACGGAATAGCAGCCACCCCCCACCCCCGGCCGAGACACCACAAAATACTCACTCTTGTCTAGATTTAGTTTGTACCCTGAGAAAGACCCAAACACTCGAAGCAGCTCCAATATTCCCCCTATCAATACACTCGGTTCCGACACGTATAACAGCAACTCATCGGCATATTAGGACATCCTATGCTGTATTCCACCCCCCCCCCCCCCCCCCCCCCCCACCCCGCGGGGGTCGGAGAATTCCGCCCCTTTACTTTTATACTCAATCCTCCTAATTACTTGCTGTACGTGCATGCTAACTCTGGCCAGGATTCTCCCCTACCCGGCGGGGATCCCGGCGTGTTGGAGTGGCGCCAACCACTCCGGTGTCGGGCCGCCCCAAGCCCCCACATTGAGGGGCTAGGCCCACGCTGGAGTGGTTCCCGGTCCGCCGGCTGGCGTGAACGGACTTTGGTGCCACGCCAGCCGGGGCCGAAAGGACTTCGCCGGCCGGCATAAGTCTGCGCATGCGCCGGAGCGTCAGCGGCTGCTGACGTCATACCGGCGCATGTGCAGGGGAGGGGGTCTCTTCTGCCTCCACCACGGTGAAGACCATGATGAAGGCGGAAGAAAAAGTGTGCCCCCACGGCACAGGCCCGCCTGGCGATCGGTGGGCCCCGATTGTGGGCCAGGCCACCGTGGGGGCACCCTCCGGGATCAGATCGCCCACCCAGGACCCCGGCGCCCGCCCGCGCCGCCAATCCCGCCATTAAGGTAGGTGGTTTAATCCACGCCGGCGGGAGAGGCTTGTCAGCGGAGGGACTTCGGCCCATCGTGGGCCAGAGAATCGCCGCGGGGGGCCCGTCGACCGGCGAGGCGCGATTACTGCCCCTGCCGATTCCCGGGTGGTGGAGAATTCGGGACACGGCGGGGGCGGGATTGAGGTCGGCCCCGGGCGATTCTCCAACCCGGCGGGGGGTCTGAGAATCCAGCCCTCTGTGTAATTTGAAGAGTCGGTGCAGATACATGCCTAATTCTGGTGCTGTAACAATTGTATGACATAAAGGACGCCTCTGTACTGCCGGATTCTGCAGTCTTTCTCCATTTAATTAATATTCTGATTTCATATACTTCTTGCCAAAGTGGACAACCTCACATTTTCCTGCATTCCACCATATTATGTGCCTGCTGACTTAACCTATCAATCTTTTGGCAGACTCATCCAAATATTCTGGTCTCAGAACATCGGAGATGGGACATAAGTTTGGAAGCCTGCATCAGGTCCACATGGAAGTTCTTTTTTTAAAATTTAGAGTATCCAATTATTTACTTTCAATTAAGGGACAATTTAACGTGGCCAATTCACCTACCCTGCACATCTTTGGGTTGCGGCAATGAGATTCATGCAGACACGGGTAGAATTGCAAACACATGGAAGTCCTGATGCGCACACATGTTTGGAAGTTTAAACTTCCTGGGCTGAATTCCGCTGCCCGGGATCCCCCACTAATGTCTCTGACACTGAGCTAAGGGTCAAAGACTTAGGGCCAGATATGTGGAACTTACCGGGATACTTCTCCTGAAAACGTAACACAGTTTAATAACTAGTCTGATAGTTAGAACATAGAACATAGAACAGTACAGCACAGAACAGGCCCTTCGGCCCTCGATGTTGTGCCGAGCAATGATCACCCTACTTAAACCCACGTAACCCGTATACCCGTAACCCAACAATCCCCCCATTAACCTTACACTACGGGCAATTTAGCATGGCCAATCCACCTAACCCGCACATCTTTGGACTGTGGGAGGAAACCGGAGCACCCGGAGGAAACCCACGCACACACGGGGAGGACGTGCAGACTCCACACAGACAGTGACCCAGCCGGGAATCGAACCTGGGACCCTGGAGCTGTGAAGCATTGATGCTAACCACCATGCTACCGTGAGGCCCCTGAATATATATCTCAGTACCTCAATATATCTCAGTATCTCAACAAGCACCACCAGGTAACCCCCCCCCCCCCCCCCAAGTCACCAACCCACTCCATTCTATCCCATCAGCTGAATAACTCACCAACCACCCAACTGCCTCCCAACTCAATTGCCCACCTGAGTGACCCCGATCACCTGACAACCTCCCTGACTGCCCGGCTACCCACACCTGGCTGCCCAGCTGGCTACCTCACACCTTGACCACCCGACTACCCCAACCTCCTGACTGCACCGCCGACCCAACTGCCCACTTGGCTATCCCCTGACCTCCCAACTACCCGCTAAGATAGGGCTGAAACAAATGACAAGTTACCAGTAAAAAAAACACGAGAATTCTGCCCCAAACCTTCAGAAAACTCTCAGACCAATATCAACACGATTTGGCTAAAATTTACAATTCACAACAGGGCTGGTCTGTTCGGCATTGATTTTAGGCCTGAGTCACCAGCCCTGACCCTCCTTCCAACTGTAACCCAGAAACTCAGATGTGTTCTTCTTTTATAATAATTTAACTCCAACATGTCAAAACATATTTCATGTTGTTTCAATGTCCAATTAGGTGATTCCATGCAAAGGCAGGCATATGTAATCAGCTTCTACTGGTTGACACATTCCCTGAATTTCCATGGAAGATGTACGCAGATGAATATTATCAGTTCTCATTGTATGAGAAATTCTCTTGTTCTTTGAGGCGATGCAGTAACTGGACAGTAACATCACCCTGGCTCCAAAGTTAACAAGGGTTTGACTGACCCCTTTTCCAGTACAATGTCTGTGGTAGACCTTATTTACATGAGTGTGTAAGGCATTGATATGTTCTTTGCGCCATTGGACTGGGTCATCAGACTTTTAGATTGAAGTATTTGAAGGTAGGTAATGGCAGTTTCCTGCTACCATTGTTCCCTTGTAGCAATCAGTCAATGTTCAAATCCATTTGATGAGTCACTGTTTTTGCTAAATGTCCATCTTAATCCCTTGCTACCAAGCAGCTTGGCTTTTGTAAATTATAGCTCCAATCATGAGGTTAAAACGCGTTCGTGGGTTTGAAATTATATTCCATAACTTTCCCAGTTGGAGGGGAATTCGATCCTACACTTTGCATCAACAACAAATTTGGCTCTCGTGCAGTTGGATTCATCCAAATCATTAATATACATCACAAACAGATGAGGCCCCAGCACTCTGCTAGTTACAGTTCGTGAACCTGAAAATGACCCAGACATCCCAAATCTCTGTTTCCTGTTAGTTAGTCCATGTTAATATATCACCCCCAACACCATGAACTTTTATCTTCTCCAGTAACCTTCTATGTGTGACTTTATTGAATGCCTTTTTAAAATCCAAATGAACTACACCTACTGGTTCCTCTTTATCAACGCTGCTTGTTACCTCAAAGATCTCTAATTTCCCTTTCACAAAACCATGCTGACTCTGCCTGCTTATATTATGATTTTCAAAATCTTGTGACTACCTCTTTAATAATTGATTCTAGCATTTTCCCAATGACAGATTTTAGACTAACTGGACTAAAATTTTCTACTTTCTGCCTCCACATGTCTGGGAGGTTGGAGAATCCCACCACCAGCCAACCAGCACGCCGCCTTGTGCCACCGAGAAACACATGGCTGGGAGGTTGGAGAATCCCACCACCAGCCAACCAGCACGCCGCCTTGTGCCACCGAGAAACACATGGCTGGGATGTTGGAGAATCCCGCCACCAGCCAACCAGCACGCCGCCTTGTGTCACCGAGAAACACATGGCTGAGAGGTTGGAGAATCCCACCACTAGCCAACCAGCACGCCGCCTTGTGTCACCGAGAAACACATGGCTGAGAGGTTGGAGAATCCCGCCACCAGCCAACCAGCACGCCGCCTTGTGCCACCGAGAGACACATGGCTGGGATGTTGGAGAATCCCGCCACCAGCCAACCAGCACGCCGCCTTGTGCCACCGAGAGACACATGGCTGGGATGTTGGAGAATCCCGCCACCAGCCAACCAGCACGCCGCCTTGTGCCACCGAGAGACACATGGCTGGGATGTTGGAGAATCCCGCCACCAGCCAACCAGCATGCCGCCTTGTGCCACCGAGAAACACATGGCTGGGATGTTGGAGAATCCCGCCACCAGCCAACCAGCATGCCGCCTTGTGCCACCGAGAAACACATGGCTGGGATGTTGGAGAATCCCGCCCATTGTGTCCCACGACTTTGTGCTTGGTAGTGAGTGTGCGATTCAGTTAAAGATGAGTAGGTTGCTGCAGTAATTGTTAGGACAGTAGTTTCACATAGCTGTGGTTACAAAGATTGGCCTCGATTGCCAACTGACTTTCACATCTTCCAATAGTTTGAGGTGTTATGTAATTATCCAGCTAAACCACAGTTTAGGGCCTTACACAATGGAAGAATAAGTAAAATACGATGCAAGTGACTAGGCAATAAATGTACCAGCTTTGACAAGAGGTCATCAGACTCGAAATGTTCGCTCTTTTCTCTCCCTACAGATGCTGCCAGACCTGCTGAGATTTTCCAGCATTTTCTCTTTGGTTTCAGATTCCAGCATCCACAGTAATTTGCTTTTATTTTAGGCAATAAATGTGTTTCCTGTTGGCCCAGCATTTAGTGTGGTTATCACATGTCCCAGATCAAGTTGAGTTTAATATGTGAATAGAAATAATGATATTGGATGAGATTAAGAGGACCAAACTCGTCTAGTGCTGGTCCCTTTGCCATCACAATTTATCACCACTTTTGCTAATGCCTGGGTGGCACAGCCAGGGTGTTAGGCTGGCAGTGCCAAGGTCCCCGGGTGGCATCAGCAGTGCCCAGCGGCCGATAATGTGTGGGCCTCAGATCACCTAGGAGATTGGTGCTAAACAGCGCCCAGCTGGGGTTTCCTCGGCGAGGCCGGTAGATTCCAGGGGCTAATTAACTGTGGCAGAGACATATTTAAGTGTGCCAATACCAACTCCCAATACTTCCAGCTGCACAGGGGCACCAGACAAGGATGCCCACTGTCCCCGCTGCTGTTCGCACTAGCAATCAAACCGCTAGCAATCGCGCTCAGGGCAGCAAAAAATTGGAGGGGGATCCGAAGGGGAGGCAGAGAGCACAGAGTCTCACTCTATGCAGATGACCTGCTCCTCTACATCTCAGACCCACAAAGCAGCATGGACGGAATCATCGCGCTCCTGAAAGAGTTTGGAGCCTTCTCGGGCTACAACCCCAACATGAGCAAAAGTGAGATCTTCCCAGTACACCCGCAAGGGAGGGGGGGGGGGGGGGGGGGGGGGGGGACGGACAGCACTAAGGGGCTGCCGTTCAAACAAGCCCGACATAAATTCCGCTACCTGGGGATCCAAATAGCCCATGACTGGAAAGGGATCCACAAATGGAACCTCACCAGCCTGACGGAGGAAGTAAAAAAGGACCTGCAAAGATGGAACACACTCCCGCTCTCCCTCGCGGGGAGAGTCCAGACGATCAAAATGAACGTACTGCCCAGGTTCCTCTTCCTGTTTAGGTCCATTCCGATCTACATCCCCAAGGCCTTTTTCAAAGCGCTGGACAAACTTATCATGGCGTTCGTATGGGGGGGGGGGGGGGGGGGGGGGGGGGGGAAATGCTAGAAATGCAACAGCCGAACGAGTAAGGGGGTAAGGGGGTGGATCCAGGAGCCAGAAGCCGAGTGGGTGCGTGCGGAGGAGGCCTCCTCCTGCATGGGGACCTACCTCCGGGCCCTCGCCACAGCAGCACTCCCATCCCCACCCAAAAAACACTCCAGCAGCCCAGTGGTGACAGCCACCCTCCAATCCTGGAACCAACTGCGGCAGCAATTTGGCCTGAACAAAATGTCGGACAAGGCTCCCATCTGCAACAACCTTTAGGTTCACACCAGCACTGACTGACGCCACCTTCAAAAGGTGGAGGCAGGACGGGGGAACACTGACAGTCAGGGACCTATACACGGACGACAGGATCGCAACACTGGACGAACAGCGAAATTTCGGCTAGCCAGGGAGAATGAGCTACGGTACCTGCAACTCAAAAACGAAAGGAGACAAGGACGTACCCACAACCGCCACGACAGACACTACTGGAAGACCTACTGGACGTAAGTATCCTAGAGAAAGGGAACTGTAGCGACATGTATGACCGACTGGTAGTAAGGGACGACACCGTACTGGACGCAACAAGAAAGAAATGGGAGGATGACCTGGGGATTGAGATAGGGTGGGGACTCTGGAGCGAAGCACTGCATAGGGTCAACTCCACCTCCACGTGCGCAAGGCTCAGCCTGACGCAACTAAAAGTGGTACATAGAGCCCACTTAACAAGAACCCGTATGAATAGGTTCTTCCCGGAGGTGGAGGACAGATGTGAACGGTGCCAAAGAGGCCCGGCCAACTACGCCCACATGTTCTGGTCTTGCCCCAGACTTGTGGAGTACTGGACAGCCTTCTTCGAGGCTATGTCCAAAGTGGTGGGGGTGAGGGTGGAGCCATGCCAATAGTGGTGGTCTTCGGGGTTTCAGACCAGCCAGATCTATTCCTGGGGAGGAGGGCGGACGCCCTTGCCTTTGCCTCCCTGATCACCCCCTGTAGAATCCTGTTTGGCTGGCGGTCTGCAGCACCGCCCAGAGCTGCAGACTGGCTGTCCGACCTCTCAGAATCTCTCCAAATGGAGAAAATCAAATTCGCCATCCGAGGGTCAGACGACGGCTTCCACAGAACGTGGGAGCCATTCATGCAATTGTTCCGGGACCTGTTTGTGGCCAACGAAAAAGAGGAAGAACAGTCGGGTGGCCAAGAATCAGGGGGAAATGGACGGGAATCGGGGGAAGGTAGCCGGTGGGGGGGGGGGGGGGGGGGGGGGGGGGGCTACGGGTTCGTTATGGGGGTTTGTTCTCATGGTTTTATGCTTATTTATTTTTCTTGTTAATTTATTGTTTTTGTATTGGAGGGGAGGGGTTACTGTTTTTCTCTGTTGTGATAAAATTTGTTGTTGAAAACTTGAATAAAAATTATTCCAAAAAAAAGCAAGCGACAGTCTGATGGCAAGCTAAGCCCCAAAACCAAATTGTAAATAAATGCCTATAAACATGTGCCTCGGCCATACTGGGGAATGTAAAATATGTATGCCAGTTAAAGAGGGCGGCCACAGTTGTTATTATGAAGATGCTTACCTGTAAATATACATGTTAACTTTTGCGTGGTTTTTTTTTGCTAATAATTTGTAATTTGTTGGATATAAAATATGAAAAATCAATAAAAACATTTCAAAAAAAAAATATTTAAGTGTGCCTAACAGCAGATCCTGTTATATCTCGCAAGGCATGACGAGCTGGGTAAATCTTGCAAGAGGCCTCTTGGCGAGATTTACCGGCCGCGTTGTGTCCCAAGTTGGGTGCGAGGGGCCGATAAATCACATCCATAGTCACTGTTGTATATTAGTTTGAGAAGACATGGTCCAATTTTAATGATCAAGTATAATTATTTAACCACTATCAAGGCAGTAAGTGCAAGAGATGAATATTTTCTAATTCTTCGAAGAACAGGGGATCATCTCTTGAAACTGTCTGGGTGCGGTAAAATTCAGATTCAGTAGCTCACTGGCGGTGATGCTACAGAATCTGGAGGTCCTCTGTGTGGGGTATGCTGCTTTTGCCGTGGCGCGTGTGGCGGGGAAGGGCACTTGCATAAGGGTGCTCTGCATGCACCAGAAGCCTCTGAACTGGTGCTGTCATGATGTCACCCAGCCCACCACCAATTAAATTGATGCTCTGCAAACTTGCACCATGCAAATCCAATCAATGTATTCGTTTGTCACTCACCAAAGAATATATGTTCAGATGGAAAAAGTGGGCCAGCACCAGAGTTATTTTAAGGACCAGGTGCTCAACTTGTAGGTCAGGTAATTTCTAATAACCTCCATTATTGAAAAGTGTCTGGAAAGACTGCAGTGTTTTGAGAATGTTGGAGTGAGTTCCTGGATTTGGCAGGGAGTGTTATTGTATCCTCACAGGGAGAGCAGTAGATTTGGTGACCTGTTCACACAAGGGTTACAACAGGTATGGTTGTATTGCCTCTCGGTCAAAGGCACGACAAGGAAATGGGGCTGATTAGGAACAAAGAAGATAATAAATACTTTGAGGAACAAGTTAAGGCTCGAACACTAAATAAGTAGTTTGTAATCGATGTTTACTAAGGAAGTGAATGCTAACAAAAGATCGGTAGAGGCAAAGATTGTAGAGGTGATGGATGGGATAGAAATTGGCAGGGAGGATATACTGGAAAAGTTGCCTAGAGTGGATAAGCTGCCTTGTCTGGATGCCTTGTCTGGATGGTTTAGAATCACAAACTAATACAGTGCAGATGAGGCCCTTTAGCCCATCGAGTCTGCACCGACGCATGGAAAACACTTTACCTGCCTACATATTACCATGTGCCAGCACATGGCCCATAGCCTTGAATGTTATGATGTGCCAATTGCTCATCCAGATAATCTTTAAAGGATGTGAGGCAACTCGCCTCTACCACCTTCCCAGGCAGTGACTTCCAGACCGTCACCACCCTCTGGGTAAAAAGGCTTTTCCTCACATACCCCCCCAGACCTCCTGTCCCTCACCTTGAACTTGTGTCCCCTCGTAACTGACCCTTCAACTAAGGGGAACAGCTGCTCCCTATCCACCCTTTCGAAGCCCCTCATAATCTTGTGCACCTCGATCAGGTCGCCTCTCAGTCTTCTCTGCTCCAGCGAAAACAACCCAAGCTTAGCCATCCTCTCTTCATAACTTAAATGTTCCATCCCAGGCAACATCCTGGTGAATCGGCTCTGCACCCCATCCTGTATAATCACATCCTTCCTATTATGTGGCGACCAGAATTGCACACAGCAGTCCAGCTGTAGCCTCACCAATGTTCTATACAACTCCAAGATGACTTCCCTGTTTTTGTAATCTATGCCTCGATTGATAAAGGCAAGTGTCCCATATGCCTTTATCACCACCCTATTAACCTGCCGTTCTGCCTTCAGAGATCTATGGACAGACACGCCAAATATCCTTTGTTCCTCAGAACTTCCCAGTGTGGTGCATTCATTGAATACTTCCTTGTCACATTACTCCTTCCAAAGTGTATCCCTCACACTTTTCAGGGTTAAATTCCATCTACCACTTTTCTGCCCATTTGACCATCCCGTCTATATCTTCCTGTTATACAAGACGCTCAACCTTATTGTTACATGCACGGCCAGACTTTGTGTCATCTGCACACTTACTGATCCTGCTCCTCACATAGAATCATAGAATTTACAGTGCAGAAGGAAGCCATTCAGCCCATCGAGTCTGCACCGGCTCCTGGAAAGAGCACCCTACCCAAGGTTAACACCTCTACCCTATCCCCATAGCCCAGTAGCCCCACTCAACACGAAGGGCAATTTTGGACACTAAGGGAAATTTATCATGGCCAATCCACCTAACCTGCACATCTTTGGACTGTGGGAGGAAACCGGAGCACCCGGAGGAAACCCACGAACACACGGGGAGGATGTGCAGATTCCGCACAGACAGTGACCCAAGCCGGAAACGAACCTGGGACCCTGGAGCTGTGAAGCAATTGTGCTATCCACAATGCTACCGTGCTGCCATTGTCATTTATATAAATGACAAAAAATAGGGGACCCAGCACAGATCCCTGTGGTACGTCACTGGACACTGGCTTCCAGTCACTAAAGCAGCCGTCTATTATCATCTTCTGTCGTCTCCAGCTGAGCCAATTTTTAATCCACATTATCAAGTTACCCTGTATCCCATGTGCATTTGCCTTGTTTATAAATTTCCCATGTGGGATCCTGGCAAAGGCTTTGCTGAAATCCATATAAACTACATCAACTGCCCTACCCTTATCTACACACCTGGTCACATACTCAAAAAATTCAATCAAGTTTGTTCGGCATGACCTCCCTCTGACTAAGCCATGCTGACTATTCCTGATCAAACCTTGTTTCTCCAAAAAGAGATACAGTCTCTCCTTCAGAATTTTCTCCAGTAGTTTCCTAACCACTGATGTGAGACTCACTGGTCTGTAGTTCCCTGGCTTGGCTATACAACCTTTTTTAAATAGTGGGACCACATTAGCTGTTCTCCAGTCCTCTGGCATCTCTCCTGTGGTCAGAGAGGAATTAAAAATTTGTAGTATCCTCCCTTGCTTCCCACAGCATCCTGGGACACAATTCATCCGGACCTGGAGATTTGTCCACTTTTAAGCTCGCCAACACCTCCTCTATCTTGTCACTCCCTATGACAATTTACTCAAGAACCTCGCAGTCTCTCTCCCCAAGTTCTACATCTACCGCCTCATTCTCTTGGGTGAAGACAGATATGAAGTATTCATTCAACACCAAGCCACTGTCTCTGGTTCCACCCACAGATTTCCCTGTTGGTCCCTAATGGGCCCAACTCTTTCCCTGGTTATCCTCTTCCCACTGATTTACTTTATAGAATACTTGGGATTTTTCCTACTTTTACCAGCCAGAGCTTTCTCATATCCCCTCTTTGCTCTCCTAATTGCTTTCTTAAACTCAGTCCTGCACTTTCTGTATTCCACTATTGCCTCCCCCTGTACTTGCTAAAAGCCTTTATCTTTCCATTCTCATCATATCCTGAATGTCTTTGGTCATCCATGGCTCTCTGGGCTTGTTACTCTTTCCTAATACTTTAGAGGGAACATGTTGGGGCTGTACCCTCCCCATTTCCTTTTTGAACGCTCCCTTATGCTCTTTGATAGATTTCCCCACAAATAACTCTTTCCAACCTACCTTGGCCAGATTCAGCCTTATTTTACTAAACTCTGCTCTCCCCTATCCACAGCCTTTTTTTTGCAACTTGCCCATTTCTTTGTCCATAACAAACTTAAATTGTACCATGTTGTGGTCGCTATCACCAAAGTGCTCCCCAGCAACACATCACCACCTGCCCAGCTTCATTCCCTAGAATTAGGTCCAGCACATCACTGTCCCTTGTTGGACCCTCTACATATTGAGCTTAAAAAGTTCTCCTGTATACATTTTATGAACTCCACTCTATCTAAGCCCATAAGACAGTGACTATCCAAATTAATGTCGGGAAAGTTAAACTCACCTAATAGAATTACTCTATTATTATTTTTACACACCTCCGCAAATTAGGGCAGCATGGTAGCATAGTGGTTAGCACAATTGCTTTACAGCTCCAAGGTCCCAGGTTCGATTCCAGCTTGGGTCACTGTCTGTGCAGAGTCTGCACATCCTCCCCGTGTGTGCGTGGGTTTCCTCCGGGTGCTCCGGTTTCCTCCCACAGTCCAAAGATGTGCAGGTTAGGTGGATTGGCCATGAGAAATTGCCCTTAGTGACCTAAATTGCCCTCAGTGTTTGGTGGGGTTACTGGGTTATGGGAATAGGGTGGAGGTGTTGACCTTGGGTAGGTGCTCTTTCCAAGAGCCGGTGCAGACTCGATGGGCCGAATGGTCTCCTTCTGCACTGTAAATTCTATGAAAAATTGCACACATATTTGCTCATCGATTTCCCGCTGACTATCTGGAGGTCTATAATAAACACCCAGCAATGTGACTGTCCCTTTTTCATTACTTAACTCTACCCACAAAGCTTAATTTGATGTCCCCTCCAATATAGCGTCTCTCCTTACCGCAATAACTCCTCCTTAACTAATAATGCAATGCCCCCTCCTCTTTTACCCCCTCCTCTGTCTCGCCAGAAGATTCTATATCCCGGGATGTTGAGCTTCTAATCCTGCCCCCTCAACTATGACTCCGTGATGGTTACTGTATCACAATTCCATGTATCAATCCTCACCCTTAACTCATCCGTTTTATCTGTAATACTCCTCGCATTAAAATAGAGGCCATCCAGTCTTGTCTTACGCCCTTTAAACCTACTACCTACTACTGCTACATTCCCTCTGGCTTGACTGCTTTTCTATGTTATGTTTTGTCCCTATTCTGCTAACAGTCTGTGCCCCCCCCCCCCCCCCCCCCCCCCCCCACCAATCTAGTTTAAACTCTTCCCAACAGCACTAGCAAACCCGCCAACAAGGATGTTAGTACTGTTCCAGTACAGATGTAGACCGTCCGGCTTGTACAGGTCCCACCTTCCCCCCAAATGGTCCTAATGGTCCCGGAATCTTAAACCCTCCCTCCTGCATCAACTCTTAAGCCACGCATTAATCTGTGCTATTCTCCTATTTCGGTACTCACTAACATGTGGCACTGGGAGTATTCCAGAGATTACAATCAGAGGGGTCCTGCTTTTTGTGTACTGTGAGGAGCTACAATCAAGAATTCAGGAAGTGTCGCTTTGATGCAAGACGTCATCCCTCTTTCTCCCTATGTCATTGGTATCAACATTTGCCTTATCACCTCCTCCTTCAGAATGCCTCATGCCCGTTCAGAGACATCCTTGACCCTGGCACCAGGGAGGCAACATACCATCCTGGAGTCTCTTTCACATCCACAGAAGCGCCTATCTGTGCCCATGACTATAGAGTCTCCTATAACTATTTTTCTTCTGTGCTTTAACCCTTCTTGCTGAACAACAGAGCCAGCCATGGTGCCATTGCTCTGGCTGCTGCTGTTGCTTTCCTCTGATGGGCCATCCCCCAGCAATATCTAAAATGGTATACCTGTTAGAGAGGGAGACAGCCACAGGGGATTCTTGCACTTGCTGCCTGCCCTTTCTAGCGGTCACCCATCTATCTGCCTGCACTTTCGATGTGACCATGTCTCGAAAACTCCTGTCTATGATGCTTTCCGCCACCTGCATGCTCCTAATTAATTCCAACTACTGCTCCAACTGATCTATGCAGTCTGCGAGGAGCCACAATTGTGTACACTTCCTGAAATAGTTGTTCGGAATGCTGGAAGTGTCACAGATCTCCCACATCTCACAAGTGAAGCATTTTATCCAACTGACTGTTAAGGGAGAGTGAATGGAGATAATGAAAGAGCTAGCCATTATCTTCCATCTTCCCAAGATATGATTGAGGTGTCAGAAGATAGAGATTGGCAAATTGCTGCCCTTGTTCAAGGTGTCCTAGTAACCAGAGGTCAATCAGCTTATCACTGGCAATGGATAAAGTTTCAAAAACAATCATAAAGAAAAAAATTCCCAGGCACTTGGGGAGTTTTGAGTGAAGGAAAATCAACATGGAGTTGTAACAGGCCTGGGGTCAAAGGGCCTTCTCTGAATATGTACCATGGAAACATTTACATTAGGGCCATGGTTTAACAAATCATCAGAATATAGCACTCCCTCAATGTATTATACCTTATGTGAAGGAAAAGATTATGGTCTTTGGCATTGAAGATGGTTTTGTAGATAACAACAGCTATAAAATGGCTTGAGATGCGTTCTCAATATCAATAGGTTTAGTACTTTTATAATGCCAGCTTTTGCCCTCAGTTGAATTTTAACTTGCAGAATCAGCATGATCTTATCAAGGATTTGATAGAGCATTACAGATTAATATCTGCTTTTCATGAGTCACTTTAATGTATGCAGAAGTGAAAAAGGAAAACATGATTAGAAACAACAAAAGATGTAGTTGAACCATCACTCCAGGAATGGATACCTGCTGGCAAATCTTTCTAGAACTGTGAAGTGTGGGCACATGCACAGGGCGACACGGTAGCACAGTGGTTAGTACTGTTGCTTCACAGCGCCAGGGTCCAAGGTTCGAATCCCGGCTTGGGTCACTGTCTGTGCGAAGTTTGCATGTTCTCCCCGTGTCTGCGTGGGTTTCCTCCGGGTGCTCCGGTTTCCTCCCACAAGTCCCGAAAGACGTGCTTGTTAGGTAATTTGGACATTCTGAATTCTCCCTCCATGTTCCCGAACAGGCCCCAGAATGTAGCGACTCGGGGCTTTTCACAGTAACTTCATTGCAGTGTTAATGTAAACCCACTTGTGACAATAAAGATTATTATTATCTCCACCTTGGCACCATTGATGCAGACAGGGATGTGAATGGTTAGCTCCGCTCGCAACCCCATCCCATGGAATAGCCCGGGGGCCATCGGGCATCCCAAGGGAGTAGGAGGTGATGTGGCCCATGCCGCTGACTCTCGCAGGGGAGGTGCAGGAATACCGCGTCTTCTAAGACACTGGAGCAGTCCGTGCTAATATGCAGCAAGATCTGGACATTCAGGCTTGGGCTGATAAATGCTTAAGCCACATAAGTGTAGGCAATGACCATTCCCAACAAGAAAGAGTCTAACCAAAGGATGCTTTCTGTGGTGCATCTGTAAACGTTGGTAAGGGTTAATGTGGACATGCCAAATTTCCTTAGTTTCCTGAGGAAGTATAGGTGCTGTTGTGCTTTCTTGGTGGTAGCATCGACATGGGTGGACTAGGACAGATTTTTGGAGATGTGCACCCCTAGAAATTTGAAACTGCTAACCATCTCCACCTCGGCCCCGTTGATGCTGACAGGGGTGTGTACAGTACTTTGCTTCCTTAAGTCAATGACCAGCTCTTTAGTTTTGCTGGCATTGAGGGAGAGATTGTTGTCGCTGCACCACTCCACTCGGTTCTCTATCTCCCTCCTGTATTCTGACTCATTGTTATTTGGGATCTGGCCCACTGTGGTTGTATCATCAGCAGACTTGTAGATGGAGTTGGAACCAAATTTTGCCACGCAATCGCGTGTGTACAGGGAGCAGAGTAGGGGGCTAAGTACGCAGTCTTGCGGGGCCCCAGTGTTGAGGACTATTGTGGAGGAGGTGTTGTTTATTCTTACTAATTGTGGTCTATTGGTCAGAAAATCGAGGATCCAGTTGCAGAATGATGAGCCAAGTCCTAGGTTCTGGAGCTTTGATATGAGCTTGGCTGGAATTATGGTGTTGAAGGCAGAGCTGTAGTCAATAAATAGGAGTCTGATGGACGAGTCCTTGTTGTCGAGATGCTCTCGGGCTGTGGACCGGTTGCAACAGTATTCGAATTGCAGTGGATCAAGGAGTTTTGGGAGTATGGAGGTGATGCGCTTCATGATCAACCTCTTGAAGCACTTCATTACGACTGAAGTCAGGGCCACTGGATGGTCGTCATTGAGACACATTATCTGGTTCTTCTTTGGTACCGGTATGATGGTGGTCTTCTTGAAGCAGGTGGGGACCTCGGAGTGGAGTAGGGACAGGTTAAAGATGTCCTCGAATACCTCTGCCAGCTGGTCTGCGCAGGCTCTGAGTGCACGACCAGGGATCCCGTCCGGGCCTGTCGCCTTCCGTGGGTTCACTTTCAGGAAGGCCGATCTGACTTCGGGAGCTGTGATGGTGGGTATGGGTGAGTTATGGGCTGCTGGGGCACTCAACATCGGATTGTTGGTTACCTGCTCAAACCGAGCATAAAATGCATTGAGTTAATTGGGGAGGGGTGCACTGCTGCCGGTGATACTGCTCGGCTTCGCTTTGTAGCCCGTTATGTTGTTTAGTCCTTGCCACAATTGCAGAGAGTCTGTCTGTGACTCTAGCTTGGTTTGATATTCTCTCTTGGCATCTCGGATGGCTTTCCGCAGGTCGTACCTGGATTTCTTGTTTAGGTCAGGGTCGTCTGACTTGAACGCCTCAGATCTGTCCTTCAGTAGGGAGTCAATCTCGTGATTGAGCCATGGTTTCCGGTTGGGGAACATATGTACTGATTTCTTTGGCACGCAGTCGTCCACACATTTGCTGACGAAGTCTGTGACGGTGGTGGCATACTCCATTTTTAAAAATAAATTTAGAGTACCCCATTCATTTTTTCCAATTAAGGGGAAATTTACCATGTTCAATCCACCTACCTTGCACATCTGGTTGTGGGGACAAAGCCCACGCAAACATGGGGAGAATGTGCAAACTCCACACGGACAGTGACCCAGAGCCAGGATCGAACCTGGGACCTCGGTGCTGTGAGACTGTAGTGCTACCACTGCGCCACCGTGCTGCCCCGTGGCATACTCATTTAAGTTGTCCAAATTATCCTGAATTCGCCATTAATTTGCCCACTCGCCCAACCTGCTGAGATCTTCTTCCACAAGGTATACTCCTGCATCGACTTCTTTATAGTAGGGAAAGTAGGGGCAGAATATTCAGCTATAATAATCTCTGACCAAGCTATATGAATGTGAAGTTTTAGAGCGTCCATGGGCTGTACACCTCTGAACCCCTGGAGGGGGTCTCAAGGATGAAACAATTCCTTGACAGACTGGACATACCAATTATGTGAGAGGATAGAAAACAGGGAATGGAAGCACCAGTAGTACTGGGGGAGCTCATGGAGAGTATCAACTCCGTGCAGCATGGGAAGGCGCCAGGTACGGACGGATTCCTGGTGGACGTCTACAAAACAATGTGCGGCAACCCTGGCCCTGCAGCTATGGGAGATGTTCAATGACTCACTATCGAAAGGGACTCTGCCACCCACGTTGGCTCAGGCCTCAATGTCGCTGGTCCCTAAGAAGGCCTGTCGGAGTGTTGGACATACACGCCCATCTCACTCCTAAACACTGATACTAAAGTCCTGGCAAAGGCCAGGGGAGAGTTGCGTGCCAGATGGGCTTTCCCAAGGGAAAGCAACTAACAGTGAACATCAGATGCCTGCTGAACGTGGTCATGACCCCACCCGGGTAAGAGACACCAGAAGTGATTGCCTACCTTGATGCAGAAAAGGCCTTCGACAGGGTCTAATGGAGGTACTTCATGGAGGTACTCTAATGATTTGGGTTTGGGCCAGGGTTCTTCTCACGGGTGAAATTACTGTACAGCACTCCCATGGTGAGCCTACAGATGAATGCCACCAGCTCTGGTTACTTTCGGCTACACCGAGGCACAAGTGTCCCTTATACCCGCCGCTATTTGCACTGGCAATGGAGTCGCTGGCCATCACCCTCAGATCAGCAAGGGGATAGAGAGGCATCCAGAGAGGAAATGAGAGCACAGAGTATTACTCTATGTGGATGACCTGCTCCTCTACATGTCAAAACCCCTAGCCAGTATGGGAGGAATATTGGATGTACGAAGGGAGATTGGAGCCGTCTCAGACTACAAACCCAATCTGAGCAAAAGCGAAATATTCCCTGTGAACACGCAAGGAGGGGAGCCAGAGCTGGGGAAAATGCCATTCACGCTGGCCCAAACCAGATTCCGACACAACCACTGGACATGGATCCACAAATGGAACATGGTGAGCCTAATGTAAGAGGTATAGAGGGACATGCTGAGGTGGGACGCAGATTATCAAAATGAACGTACTGCCCAAGTTCCTCTTCCTGTTCAGATCCATCCTGGATCTCCATCCCCAAGGCCTTCTTCACCAACCTAGACAAGTCAACCATGGCATTTGTATGGGGGAAAAGATTCCTTGGATGTGAACGAGCGTCCTACAAAGAAGGAAAGGTTTTGGTGGTGCGGGGGGGGGGGGGGGGGCTAGCCCTCCCAAACACCCAACTCTCCCACTGGGCCACCACCGCAGAGGCAGTATGAGGCTGGGTCAAACACCCAGGAGCAGAATGGGCAAAAAATGGAAAAAGGGGCCTGCTCCCATTCACCCCAGCCAACTAGCCGAAGAACCCGGTGGTAGGTGGCCACGCTGTCTGGTGACTGGCTGTCCAGCCTAGCCAAATTCCTCAAAGATTCAAATTCGCCATCAGAGGATTGGAAGATGGCTTCCACAAAACATGGAAGCAATTTATCAACTTGTTTGAGGACCTGCTTGTAACCAGTAACCAATAAGGGAGGGGGGGGGGGCAACTGAAATAGACAAAGAAGGAGGGAGAGGGAGCGGCGGGAGGGGGAACGAGGGGACGGGAAGAAGACACAACCCAGGGGGTAGTGGGACAGAGAGACCAAAAGACCAAAAGGATGCTCAGAACAGCAACAGGAAGGGCATACCTGGGAGACCACAGCATGCCCCTGGTACGCTTCAATACCAGGGAGCCACACATAAATAGGAGAACAGAGAGGTCGGGTACCCGACTACCGGGGGCCTAAAGCAAACAGGCACCCCCGCCCCATACTTGCACATATGTGCTCTGGGTATTGGCAATAAACGGATTCTCTGTTTGCTGATGGCAAATTCGCGAAACACGATTGAGCAGAGAATAGGTTCCGACAGCAAAATCGCGGTTAGTGCTGATTTCACGACAAATCGCGATTCTTCGTCACCTCGATAGCGGCGTCAATGCGTACTGGAACGCACGTACAGTAAACATAATTTGCATATCATTAACGGGCCCAACCCGGTATTGTCCGGGGCCTCCGCGATGCTCCGTCTCCAATGGGCCGAGTTCCCAACGGCGAGGTTCACTTGTGCTTTTAAAAATCATGAAACTGGCGTCATGGCTGCTGAGGGAGAGAGAGGAGGTACGGAAAATGTCCAACCTCGGCAGTTTGCTGACAGTTGTGCCGCTGGCCGGGGGGCTTCTCCCAGGGTCGGGGGGAGTAGCAGGGAGTGCCCAGAAGGTGGGCTGTGGGGTCGTGGTTGACAGGCACAGAATGCCATTACCGTAGCCGGCAAGGCAGTCATGCAGCTGCGCATACCGCTGACAACCCTTGTGAATCTAGGGCCACTGGTCATTTAGGTGTCCCACCTGGCCATCCCCCCGGGTGCCCTCTGACCCCAGCTGACCCATCAGCTGTATGGGTGCGCTCCAGCACAACCAGTACCATCTTGTTGGCTGGGACGAGTGTGTGTGGGGACTGCAGCTTGTCAGCCTCCCGAGTGTCAATCACGAACCCGGCGAATCCTGCACCTTTTTCCATTGGTATTGATTGTGTTCCATGCTGCGCCGGTGCTAGCCCCTCAATGGTAGCGGAATCATGCGGCGCAGGTTTTGCCATAGTGAAAGTTCAGAATTCTGCCTCAACGTCAACACTTAGGGCGGTATTCTCCGATCCCTCGCCGGGTCGGAGAATCGCCGGGGTGGAGGGGGGGGGGGGGGGGGGGGGGGGGGGGGTGTGGTGTGTGAATCCCGCCCCGCCACTCCGATGCCGGCTGCCGGATTCTCCGGCACCGGTTTCTGAGCAGGGATGGGGATCGCGCCGGTTGGGGGTCGTTGGCAGTGGCCGCCCCGGCGATGGCCCCGTTTTTGGCCGGTCCCGCCGGCGTGAAATGGATATGGTCCATACCGGCGGGACCTGCCTTTGAGGGCGCCCTGCAGAGTCCTCGGGGGGCGCGGAGGGATCTGGCCCCGGGAGGGGGCCCCCACGGTGGCCTGGCCCGCGATCAGGGCCCACCGACCTGCGGGCGGGCCTGTGCCGTGGAGGCACTCTTTCCCTCTGCACCGGCCTCTGTAAGGCTCCACGGTGGCCGGCGCGGAGAAGAAACCCCCTGCGCATGCGCAGGAAACATACCGGCGGTTCTGCGCATTTACCAGAACATGCTGGCGCTCCTGTGCGTGCGCCAACTTGTGCGGCTGGCGGAGGGCCTTTGGCGCCGGATGCGGGAGAATCCCGGCCTTAGTCTCAGAAATGGAGAATCTCGCTGGACGTTAGCTCCCAGTTTGCAGCATAGTTTGTATTAAATACCCTCCACAGGTCCTTTGTTACTGATTCTTGATTCTTATATGTTTAAGCAGTAATGTAACAACGCTACTACCAGCCAAATGTAAATAACCAATGGAAGGCAATTTGTAAAAAGTGGGGGAGGGGGGAGAAGGGAAGGTGGAGGGGTTAGGCTGTGGGGAGGACGACTTCCTAGGAAAAACAAGAAGACGTTCATGGGGCGTTTGGTTTGTGGCAGTGCAGAGGAGAGACCGGATTGAATGGAGGGCGTCGGGTATGACCTCTTGCCAGTGGAAGATAGGGAGATCTCTGGACCGTAGGGCCAGTAGGACGGTCTTCCAGGCTGTGCCATTCTCCCGCTCGACCTGCCCGTTACCCCGAGGGTTATAACTGGTCTCCTGCTAGAGGCGATGCCCCTGCTGAGCAGGAATTGACGCAGCTCGTCGCTCATAAAGGAGGACCCCCGGTCACTGTGGATGTACGCGGGGTAACCGAACAGGAAGAAAATGGAGAGGAGGGCCTTGATGACAGTTGTCGTGGTCATGTCGGGGCAGGGGATGGTGAAAGGGAAGCGGGAGTAACTCGTCAATTACACTTAAGAAGTAGGTGTTGCGGTTGTTGGAGGGGAGGGGACCCTTGAAGTCCATACTAAGACGTTCGAAAGGGCGGGACGCCTTTACCAGATGCGCTTGCTCGGGGCGGTAGAAGTGCGGTTTGCACTCTGCGCAAATGTGGCAATTCCTGGTCACGGTCCTGGCCTCCTCAATGGAGTAGGGCAAGTTGGGGGTCTTGATAAAGTGATAGAAGCGGGCTACCCCTGGATGGCAGAGGTCTGCGTGGAGAGTGCGGAGGCGGTCAATCTGCACGCTGGCACAGGTACCGCGGGATAGGGCATCAGGAGGCTCGTTGAGCTTCCCAGGACGATGCAAGATATGGTGGTTGTACGTGGACAACTCGATCCGCCACCGCAAGATCTTGTCGTTCTTGATCTTGCCCCTCTGTGCATTATCGAACATAAGGCCACTGACCGTTGGTCTGTGAGGAGGGTGAACCTCCTGCCAGCCAGATAGTGTCTCCAGTATCGCACAGCTTCGACTATGGCCTGTGCCTCCTTTTCCACAGAGGAATGGTGGAGTTCGGAAGCGTGGAGGGTCCGGGAGAAGAAGGCCACGGGTCTGCCTGCTTGGTTGAGGGTGGCCGCCAGAGCTACATCAAACGCGTTGCTCTCGCCCTGGAATGGGAGGGACTCGTCCATAGCACGCACCGTGGCCTTTGCGATATCCGCTTTGATGCGGCTAAAGGCCTGGTGAGCCTCCATCGACAGTGGAAAAGTGGTGGATTGGATGAGGGGGCAGGCTTTGTCGGCGTAGTTCGGGACCCACTGGGCGTAATAAGAGAAGAAGCCCAGACAGCGTTTAAGGGATTTGAGGGAGTTGGGGAGAGGGAGTTCCATCAGGGGGAGCATGCGTTCGGGATCGGGGCCTATCACTCCGTTACGCACTACGTAGCCGAGGATGGCTAGGTGGTCGGTGCGAAACACGCACTTATCCTTATTATATGTGAGGTTAAGGAGTTTTGCGGTACGGAGGAATTTTTGGAGGTTGATGTCATGGTCCTGCTGGTCGTGGCCGCAGATGGTGACGTTATCAAGATACGGCAAGGTCGCCCGTAAACCGTATTGGTCAACCATTCGGTCCATCTCCCGCTGGAAGACCGAGACCCCATTTGTGACACCGAATGGAACCCTTAGAAAGTGATAGAGGTGCCCATCTGCCTCGAACGCGGTGTACTTGTGGTCACTCGCGCGGATGGGAAGCTGGTGATAGGCGGACTTAAGGTCCACCGTGGAGAAGACTTTGTACTTCGCGATCCTGTTAACCAGGTCGGAAATACGAGGGAGAGGGTACGCGTCCAGCTGCGTAAACCTATTGATGGTCTGACTGTAGTCAATGACCATTCGGTTTTTCTCCCCGGTCCGAACTACCAGCACTTGGGCTCGCCAGGGACTGTTGCTGGCCTTGATGACTCCTTCCCTTAGTAGCCTCTGGATGCGAGGCTGCAGACAGTAAGGGGTGGAATAGGGCCGCCGAATTTACAGGTCAAGCTCTGCAGGTTTGCACTGGAAATCCAGTCCTAAGAGTGCCGGTGCGCAGAGGTGGGGGAGGACGAGGAGTTTGTAATTTTAAAAAACCCTCCCCTGGACCGTGAGGTCCGCTATGCAGCACCCGGCGATGTGGATGGAGTGCGAACCTGAGGCTAGAGCTATCTTATGCTTGACTGGGTGAACGGGGAGTGCGCAGTGTCTTACCATATCGGGGTGGTCAAAACTCTCTGTGCTCCCGAAGTCTAGTCTGCAGCTCGTTTCGTGTCCATTGAGAAGGATCTGTGTCGTCGCCGTGGAGAGCGTGCGTGGTCGCGACTGGTCGAGAGTCACTGCAGCGAGTTCATGGCAGGAGGTCTGGGTTGTCTTCGCTTGCGGAGGAGTCGGTGGTGGGGTCCTCTGTATTGGTCCAAAATGGCGGCGCCCATTGGCCGCACGTGGAGTTGGGGCCCCAAGATGGCAGCGATCCGGACCCACACGTGGAGTCGGGGCCCCAAGATGGCAGCGATCCGGACCCACACGTGGAGTCGGGGCCCCAAGATGGCGGCGCCCGTGGCCCGCACGTGGGGTCGGGGCCCCAAGATGGCGGCACCCAGGGCCCACATGTGGCATCCGGGACCCAAAATTGCGGCGCCCGCGGGTCAGGGGCAAGGAGGTCCGTGGGTCGCCCGTGGGGGCCGGGAGCGGGGGCAGAGAGGCCTGTGTGCCGCGCGGGGCCCTGGAGGAGCGCGGGGGGGGGGGGGGGGGATCTGCGGTCGCTGCGCAGAGCAGCAGCGACCGACTTTGATTGACAGGCCACTGAATAGTGACCTTTCTTACCGCAGCTCTTACAGACTGCGGCACGGGCTGGACAGCGCGGGCGGGGGTGCTTGGCCAGGCCTCAGAAGTAACAGCGGGGCCCCGTGAGCCTATCGGGGCGCCCCGCAGCACAGGCCTGGGGGGGGGTCGGAGTCGGCGGGGCACAGGGGGGTTGCGTGCCACGTTGCTCATGGGGCTGCCGCGCGGCCGGGGGCATATGCACGGGCGTTTCGGTCGGCAACCTCCAAAGAGGATGCGAGGGTCCGTGCCTCAGTGAGGCTTAAAGCGTCCTTTTCTAATAGTCGCTGGCGTATTGCAGAAGGTTGCATGCCTGCAACAAAGGCATCCCAAATTAACAGTTCCGTATGTTTTGCCGCAGTAACTTGCGGTCAGGTGCAGTTTCTCCCCAAGACAACGAGGGCCCGATAAAATTCATCAAGGGACTCACCAGGGAACTGCTGCCTTGTAGCCAGGAGATGCCGTGCGTAGACTTGGTGAACAGGCCTGAGAAAATGTCCTTTCAGAAGGTCCATGGCCGCGTCATAGTCTTGTTCATCCTCAATCATCGAGTAGACGGCCCTGCCCACGCACGAGTGGAGGATGTGGAGTTTCTGCTCCTTGGTGGGTTGGCTGCCTGTGGTGGAGATGGTAGCTGTTGAAGCACTGCCTAGCCAGTGTTTAAAGTTGCTGACGCGTTTGTAGCATGCGGGCTGATGCGGAGGCAGTCTGGTTTGATCCGAAGATCCATTTCCAAAATTCTAGTTGATTAAATTGATGTACCATCAATTGGACTCGGGTCGTGAAGAAGTTCCATATATCAGGCTTTAATCAACTAGTTTTGTGCCCGGCAGTCGACTTACAGAGAAAGGCCGACTGCCGGGTCCTATGGGTTCTTATACCTCGCCTCATGGGCGGGACTACTTGCCTCTCGGCCAATGGGTGAGCAGTCACTTGACTAGCCTCAACCAATCAGCAGAGAGGCACATGACCAATGGGCAGCGAGTGCTCTGCACCAATGGCAGATAGGTACCATAAACCACCTAGTTATACCACCACAAGGCGGGAGAAGGGAAGGTGGAGGGGTTAGGCTGTGGGGGAGGGGGGAGAAGGGAAGGTGGAGGGGTTAGGCTGTGGGGGAGGGGGAGAAGGGAAGGTGGAGGGGTTCGGCTGTGGGGGAGGGGGGAAGAAGGGAAGGTGGAGGGGTTAGGCCGTGGGGGAGGGGGTGAAGGGAAGGTGGAGGGGTTAGACTGTGTGAGGGGGTTGGCTGTTTCGGAGTTTTAGGTTTATGGAGTTGTTTTACTTTGTCTTGTCGTTTTGCTCTATTGTGTATTATAAAAAATGAAAATCTGAATGAAAATATTTATTAACACCAAAGTACTACAGAAGTGTGAACTAATCGTCAAATTAGGTTCCATTAAGTACAGTTCAGCACTGGGAGGACTGAATTGACTCCAGTATTTTTTCTGTTGAGCTCTACTCTCAGGATTGTTTGTACTTGGAACAGAATAGTCCTCAATTTGATAGAATCCCAAGAATATGAAGCAGAGAGCCCTCCCGAGACCATAAAGCAGAGAGTGCCGACCCTGGAGTATAAAGCGGAGAGTGTAACAACCTGAGAATATGAAATGGAGAGGAAGAATCCAGCAGCAGTGTATAGGAGGGATGGAACCCTGGTGGTAAAATGTGGAGAACGGAGATATGAGAACACTAATGTCCTTTAGGGAAGGAAATCTGCCATCCTTACCTGGTCTGGCCTACATGTGACTCTAGACCCACAGCAATGTGTTTGACTGTTAAATGCCCTCTGAAATGGCCTTGCAAGCCACTCAGTTGTATTCAACCGCTACGAAAACAGAAAAAAGGAATCAAACTGGACGGAATACTGGGCATCAACCTAGGCACCGGAAATGACAACACAAACCCAGCCCTGCCGACCCTGCAAAGTTCTCCTCACTCATCTGAGGGCTTATGTCAAAGTTGGGAGAGCTGTCTCACAGACTAGTTAAGCAACAGCCTGACATAATCATACTTACCCAATCAAACCTTACAGATTAGGTCCCAGACCCATTCCTGGTTATGTCCTGTCTCACCGGCAGGACAGACCCAGCAGAGGTGCTGACACAATGGTGTACAGTCGGGAGGGAGTTGCCCTGGGAGTCATCAACATCGACTCTGGACCCCATGAAGTTTCAGGTTAAACATGGGCAACCTCCTGTTGATTACCACATACCGGTCACCATCAGCTGATGAATCAGTACTCCACCGTGTTGTACACCCTTGGAGGAAGCACTGAGAGTGGCAAGGACACAATATGCTCTGGGTGGGGGACTTCAATGTCCATCACCAAGAGTAGCTCGGTAGTACCACCACAGACCGAGCTGGCCGGGTCCTAAAGGGCATAGGTGCTAGACTGGGACTGCAGCAGGTGGTGAGGGAACCAACAAAAGGGAAAAACATACTAGACCTCACCCTCACCAATCTGCCTGTGGCAAATGCATCTGTCCATGACAGTATCGGTAGAAGTGACCACCGCACAGTCCTTGTGGAGACAAAACCCCATCTTCACACTGAGAATATCCACCATCGTGTTGTGTGGCACTACCATAGTGCTAAATGGGATTGACTTCAAACAGATCAAGCAACTCAAGACTGGGCATTCATGAGGCACTATGGGCCAGCAACAGCCGACACACATACCGCCCGCCATGGCCGGGTGCCCTGCACACACAGGCCCCCAGTGGCGGAAGCCCTGTGTTGCCCTCCTCTGAGTGTCTCACACTGCATTTCCTGCCATCTTCCCATCCCGCCAGGGGGTTAGGTACGTTTTGGCGCAGCCATTTGGGCGCGGCCGTTTTGGCGCGGCCGTTTTGGCGCCAACCGTTTTGGCGCCGGCTGTTTTGGCGCCGGACGTTTTGGCGCCAAAATAACATTTCTTTATTATTAGCCTCAGGTGAGTTGGCTGGTGCGGGTGCGTTGAGTTGGGTGCTGGTGCGTTCTATCACCATCTGTTTATATATTGGCGTTATATATTGGCATTATTGACGTTTTGGCACCAAAATAACATTTCTTTATTTGTGAATTAGCCTCAGTTGAGTTGGCTGCTGGTGCGGGTGCGTTGAGTTGGGTGCTGGTCCGTTCTATCACCATCTTTTTATATATTTTGTAACTAAACCAATTCGCATACCCATATGATGGCTGAGGCAGTATCAACGAAACGTGGTAAAGAAAAATTTGTTCATAACGGATTCCTTTACGTCTTTGACAAAACAAGCAAAGGTGACAGCGAAGTGAAATTTTGGCGTTGTGAGCAAAAAAACCGGTGCAAAGCACGTCTCCATACTGAAGCTGCAAACGTGGTGAGGCAGCTGAACAGCCATTCGCATGATGCTTCTGCTGCACAAGTAGCGGTTGCACTCGTGAAAACTAAAATAAAAAAGAGAGCACAGGAAACCCTTGAGGCACCAACTGTAGTTGTTAATGAATGTTTGACAGACATATCCCAAGCTAGTCTACCAGCCATTCCTAATATATCTGCTTTGAGGAGAATGATAAGCAGAAAGCGTAATTATGTATTGAACGCCCCCACCAATCCAAGTGATTTACAACAATTGATTGTGCCAGAATGCTACAGGATATATGTCCCTCAACCAGGAGTGGAAGAAAATTTTTACTTTGTGATAGCGGATCAGGTCACGACCGGATATTAATCTTCGGAAGACAGAGCTGGCTACAGCACTTATTGACATCTGATATGTGGTTTGCAGATGGCACATTCAGTATTGCTCCCAGCCTCTTTTCTCAGATTTATGTAATTATGGTAAAAAAACACGGAGGAGTTACTCCTACGGTTTATGCTCTTTTGCCCAACAAGCAACGCACCACATATGCGAGAATGTTCGCATTATTGAAAGAAATCGAAACCAACTTGAAACCCAGTTCAATCATCTGTGATTATGAACAAGCTGCGCACAGTGCTATGAAAGACATATTCCCTGATGTTCAAATAAAAGGATGTTTTTTTCATTTAGCTCAAAATATGCAAAAACATCGAGCTAGTATGGGGTTCCTTACTTTGTATAACACTGATCCAGATTCCGCGTTAAAAACTAAAATGATTATTGCCATTGCCTTTGTACCTTTGAACAAAATCGATGAATATCTGGATGCTTTAGCGACCCAACTACCGCAAGAACTTCAAGATTTACTCAACTGGTTTGAAGATACATATGTTGGTCGTCTGAACAGACGAGGAAATGGTAGACGAACACCTTTATTTCGCCCTGAGATTTGGAACCTTTATCAGAGAACATTAAACGGGGAAGACCGCACAAACAATAATGCGGAGGCAGCCCACCGTCGATTGAAATACGAACTTGGCATGCATCATCCCACCATATGGAAACTAATTGATGGCCTGCGTAAAGTACAGAAAGGTAGAGATGCATATTATGAAAGGCTACTAGCCGGCCATGAACCGCCACAAAAACTAAAAAAGTATAGAGATGCAGATAAAAGAATACATGAAACTGCTCTTAAATTTGAAAACATGGATGCTATCGAGTACTTGAGGAGCCTTGCTCATAATTACCAAATGAACTAAACTAAAGGTTTTTTAACTTTAGTTTTTAACTAAATGAACTAATTTAAGGTTTTTAACTAAATGAACTAATTCAAGGTTTTTAACTAAATGAACTAATTTAAGGTTTTTAATTTACAATAAAGATAAAAGAATACATGAAAGTGTTCTTAAATTTGAAAATTTGAGTACTTGAGGAGCCTTGCTCATAATCACCAAATTAACTAAACTAAATGAACTAATTTAAGGTTTTCTGTCGTCTGCGCCCAAACGGCCGTGCCAAATTGGCTGCGCCCAATTGTCCCATGGCGCCCAAACGGCTGCGTCCAAACGGCCGCGCCAAAACGGCCGCGCCCAATTGTCCCATCCCCCCCGCCAGGAGATGGCAGCCCACAACTGCAGGGAAAGAGAGAAGCCCGCCAGACCTGCGGCCCCTCACTGCCACATGGAAGAGGGCTTTGGACCTTGTCGGTGGTCCTGGAGTATGGGCAGTCGGTGAGGTGGAGGTCGGCATTGGGGAATCAAGTGAGCCTCCGATGGATAACAAAGTCCCTACGGCATGTGTGCCCCCCCCCCCCCCCCCCCCCCCCCCACTACCACCACCCCCACCCGCGACCTAACCATGCACCTTGTCTTTTGTCTTGCAGGGTCACTTGGTGGTGAGACAAGGCCATCTGGCATCCCCTATCCACAGCTGCATCCCCAAGACTCATCTGGCAACGAGGTGAGACTTGCTGGTGACATGAGCCCCCGGCCGCTACCCCATGACACCCCGGAGGACACGTCCGGAGATGACACCGACTTCTCAGAAGTGCTGTCACCAATACCTTCCACCATCCCAGAGACACTCTCCTCGATTGAGCATGTTAGTGAAGAGGCTCCTGGGGCACTATCTGGTGCATACCACACACTTGCTGCAGTATATCAGGTAGAGGTAGGAACCCCCGAGGGGGCGGATGGTCAGAGGTCATCCCAACCCCAGGGACTAACGGCCGTCCAGATGGGTCTCGGGCTTCTGGGAACAGCAGTACCACCAATATTGAAGATTCAGGCGCAGAGCCGGGAACCACAGGAGGGGGCGTCAGCAAACATCCAGTACCTACAGATGCAGTTGGAGGAATCCAACCGGCTGCAGCGGAAGGAGGAGTGCTGACAATGCGTGCCACCCAGGCCAATACCGAACGGGTGGTGTCCGCGGTGGAGGCTATAGGTATGACTGTATCGGTCACAGGTTAAGATGTCCAAGGCCTGGGGCACTCTGTGCAGGTGGTGGCTGAGGCACAGGACAGGGTGGTCATGTCACAGGCAGCAATATACCAGGGCAACATGGAGTCCAGAGTTTGACCCAGTCACAAGGGGCCATGGCTGTGGACATCAGCATTGCCCTGGTGCCGGCTGAGCTGAACCAGACACAGAAAGACCTGGCACAGTCCCTGAGCGATGGGGCCCACTCCCTGAGCGATGGGGCCCACTCCCTGAGGGATGGGGCCCAGTCCCTGAGCGATGGGGCCTAGTCCTTGAGCGATGGGGCACAGTCCCTGAGCGATGGGGCCCAGTCCCTGAGGGATGGGGCCCACTCCCTGAGGGATGGGGCCCAGTCCCTGAGGGATGGGACCCACTCCCTGAGGGATGGGGCACAGTCCCTGAGCGATGGGGCGCAGTCACTGAGCGATGTGGCCCAGTCCCTGAGGGATGGGGCCCAGTCACTGAGCGATAGGGCCCAGTCCCTGAGGGATGGGGCCCAGTCCCTGAGGGATGGGGCCCAGTCACTGAGGGATGGGGACCAGTCCCTGAGGGATAGGGCCCAGTCACTGAGGGATGGGGACCAGTCCCTGAGGGATGGGGCCCAGTCACTGAGGGATGGGGCCCAGTCCCTGAGGGATGGGGCCCACTCCCTGAGGGATGGGGCCCAGTCCATGAGGGATGCGACCCACTCCCTGAGGGATGGGACCCACTCCCTGAGGGATGGGGCCCACTCCCTGAGGGATGGGGCACAGTCCCTGAGCGATGGGGCCCACTCCCTGAGGGATGGGGCCCACTCCCTGAGCGATGGGGCCCACTCCCTGAGGGATGGGGCCCAGTCCCTGAGGGATGGGCCCCAGTCCCTGAGGGATGGAGCCCACTCCCTGAGGGATGGGGCCCAGTCCATGAGGGATGGGACCCACTCCCTGAGGGATGGGACCCACTCCCTGAGGGATGGGGCCCACTCCCTGAGGGATGGGGCCCAGTCCATGAGGGATGGGACCCACTCCCTGAGGGATGGGACCCACTCCCTGAGGGATGGGGCCCACTCCCTGAGGGATGGGGCACAGTCCCTGAGCGATGGGGCCCACTCCCTGAGGGATGGGGCCCACTCCCTGAGCGATGGGGCCCACTCCCTGAGGGATGGGGCCCACTCCCTGAGGGATGGGGCACAGTCCCTGAGCGATGGGGCCCAGTCCCTGAGGGATGGGGCCCAGTCCCTGAGGGATGGGGCACAGTCCCTGAGGGATGGGGCACAGTCTCTCTGCTCCATGGCCATGAGCATCAGGTGACGATGGAGCCCCAAGCACCCGCTCTGGCCGCACTCCCATCCCAGGGGGCCCTGAGGGGGGATGAGGTGACGGGGACCGTGCACAGGTGAGGTACTCACTGCAGCATCCCTGAATCCCCCACTTGTCCCTGGCGCATCCGATGGGCAGTGGGCAGAACAGGGTGGCACCAAGCCACCTGTGACACCCAGAAGACAGTCAGGTGCATAGAGGTCCTGTAGCTCCAGACAACAACCGCCAAAGGGGATATAGGTTTGTGGTAGTCGGTATTAGGGGTATTTTCCACGGTGGATCTCAAGTCCGCCTACCACAAGCTCCCCATCCGCCCTAGCGACCGCAAATACACTGCATTCAAAGCAGATTGGCGGCTCTACCACTTCCTAAGGGTTCCCTTCGGTGTCACAAACGGAGTCTTGGTGTTCCAACGGGAGATGGACCGAATGGTTGACCAGTCCGGTTTGCGGGCCACGTTTCCGTACCTCGATAATATCACCATCTGCGGCCACGACCAGCAGGACCATGACACCAACCTCCGTAAATTCCTCCATACCACAAAAATCATTAACCTAACTTACAACAAGGACAAATGCGTGTTCAGCACCGACCGTCGAGCCATCCTCGGCTACGGAGTGCATGATGGAGTTTTAGGCCAAGATCCCGAACGCATGCGCCCCTTCATGGAGTTACCCCTCCCACACTGCTCCAAGGCATGAAACGTTGCCTGGGATTTTTTTCATATTATGCCCAGTGGGTCCCCAACTATGTGGACAAGGCCCGCCCACTAATCCAATCCACGATTTTTCCCCTATCGGCAGAGGCCCGCCAGGCCTTCAGCCACGTCAAAGTGGACATTGCAAAGGCCACGATGCACGCACTCGACGAATCCCTTCCCTTCCAAGTCACGAGCCACGTGTCCGATGTAGCTCTGGCGGCCACCCTCAACCAAGCGAGCAGACCCGTGGCCTTCTTCTCACGCACCCTCCACACTTCAGAAATCCGCCATTCCTCAGTTGAAAAGGAGGCCCAGGCCATAGTAGAAGCTGTGCGGCACTGGAGGCATGACCTGGCCGGCAGGAGATTCACTCTCCTCACTGACCAACAGTCGGTAGCTTTCATGTTCGATAATGCACAGCGGGGCAAGATAAAGAACGATAAGATCTTACGGTGGAGGATCGAGCTCTCTACCTACAACTATGAGATCTTGTATCGTCCCAGAATGCTAAACGAGCCTCCTGATGCCCTATCCTGTGGCACATGTGCCACCGCACAAGTGGACCGACTCCGGACCCTCCACGAGGCCCTCTGGCTCCTGGGGGTCACTCGATTCTTCCAATTCATCAAGACCTGCAACCTGCCCTACTCCATCGAGGAGGTCAGGACCGCCACCAGGAACTGCCAAATCTGCGCCGAGTGCAAGCCGCACTTTTACAGGCCAGAGAAAGCGCACCTGATAAAGGCTTGCCGTCCCTTTGAACGCCTCAGTGTGGACTTCAAAGGGCCCCTCCCCTCCACCGACCACAACACGTACTTCCTGAACGTGATTGACGAGTACTCCCGGTTCCCATTCGCCATCCCCTGCCCCGACATGACAGCAGCCACCGCCATAAAGCCCTCCACAGTATCTTTATCCTGTTCGGTTTCCCCGCCTACATACACAGCGATGGGGGGTCCTCCTTTATGAGCGACGAACTGCGTCAATTCCTGCTCAGCAAGGGCTTTGCCTCGAGCAGGACAACCAGTTACAACCCCCGGTTAAACGGACAGGTCGAGAGGGATAATGGAATGATCTGGAAGACCGTATAAAGTGGAGAACACAGAGACCCAGGAGTATAAAATGGGGAGCACTGAGACTCAGGAGTATAAAATGGAGAGCACAGGGACCCGGGAGTATAAAGTGGAGGGCACAGAGACTCAGGTCTATAAAGTGGAGAGCACAGAGACTCAGGAGTATAAAGTGGAGAGCACAGAGACTCAGGAGTATAAAGTGGAGGGCACAGAGACTCAGGAGTATAAAGTGGAGAGCACAGAGACTCAGGAGTATAAAGTGGAGAGCACAGAGACCCGGGAGTATAAAGTGGAGAGCACAGAGACACGGGAGTATAAAGTGGAGAGCACAGAGACTCAGGAGTATAAAGTGGAGGGCACAGAGTCCCGGGAGTATAAAGTGGAGAGCACAGAGACCCGGGAGTATAAAGTGGGGAGCACAGGGACCTGTGGTATAACGTGGAGAGCACAGAGACCCAGGAGTATAAAGTGGAGAGCACAGAGACCCGGGTGTATATAGTGGAGAGCACAGAGACCCGGGAGTATAAAGTGAAGGGCACTGAGACCCGCGCGTATAAAGTGGAGAGTGCAGAGACACAGAGTATAAAGTGGAGGGCACAGAGACCTGGGAGTATAAAGTCGAGAGGACAGAAACTCAGGAGTATAAAGTGGAGAGCACAGAAACTCATGAGCATAAAGTGGAGAGCACAGAAACTCAGGAGTATAAAGTGGAGAGCACAGAGACACAGGAGTATAAAGTGGAGAGCACAGAGACTCAGGAGTATAAAGTGGAGAGCACAGAGACTCAGGAGTATAAAGTGGAGAGCACAGAGACTCAGGAGTATAAAGTGGAGAGCACAGAGACCCAGGAGTATAAAGTGGAGGGCACAGAGACTCAGGAGTATAAAGTGGAGAGCACAGAGACACAGGAGTATAAAGTGGAGAGCACAGAGACTCAGGAGTATAAAGTGGAGAGCACAGAGACTCAGGAGTATAAAGTGGAGAGCACAGAGACTCAGGAGTATAAAGTGGAGAGCACAGAGACCCAGGAGTATAAAGTGGAGGGCACAGAGACTCAGGAGTATAAAGTGGAGAGCACAGGGACCCGGGAGTATAAAGTGGAGGGCATAGAGACTCAGGAGTATAAAGTGGAGAGCACAGAGACCCAGGAGTATAAAATGGGGAGCACAGAGACTCAGGAGTATATAGTGGAGAGCACTGAGACTCAGGAGTATAAAATGGAGAGCACAGGGACCCGGGAGTATAAAGTGGAGGGCACAGAGACTCAGGAGTATAAAGTGGAGAGTGCAGAGACTCAGAGTATAAAGTGGAGGGCACAGAGACCTGGGAGTATAAAGTCGAGAGGACAGAAACTCAGGAGTATAAAGTGGAGAGCACAGAGACACAGGAGTATAAAGTGGAGAGCACAGAGACTCAGGAGTATAAAGTGGAGAGCACAGAGACTCAGGAATATAAAGTGGAGAGCACAGAGACTCAGGAGTATAAAGTGGAGGGCACAGAGACTCAGGAGTATAAAGTGGAGAGCACAGAGACATGGGAGTATAAAGTGGAGGGCACAGAGAATCAGGAGTATAAAGTGGAGGGCATAGAGACTCAGGAGTATAAAGTGGAGAACACAGAGACCCAGGAGTATAAAATGGGGAGCACAGAGACTCAGGAGTATATAGTGGAGAGCACTGAGACTCAGGAGTATAAAGTGGAGAGCACTGAGACTCAGGAGTATAAAATGGAGAGCACAGGGACCCGGGAGTATAAAGTGGAGGGCACAGAGACTCAGGAGTATAAAGTGGAGAGCACAGAGACTCAGGAGTATAAAGTGGAGAGCACAGGGACCCAGGAGTATAAAGTGGAGGGCACAGAGACTCAGGAGTATAAAGTGGAGAGCACAGAGACCCGGGAGTATAAAGTGGAGAGCACAGAGACACGGGAGTATAAAATGGGGAGTACAGAGACACGGGAGTATAAAGTGGAGAGCACAGAGACCCAGGAGTATGAAATGGGGAGTACAGAGACTCAGAAGTATAAAGTGGAGAGCACAGAGACACGGGAGTATAAAGTGGAGGGCACAGAGACTCAGGAGTATAAAGTGGAGAGCACAGAGACTCAGGGGTATAAAGTGGTGAGTGCAGAGACACGGGAGTATAAAGTGGAGAACACAGAGACTCAGGAGTATAAAGTGGAGGGCACAGAGACTCAGAAGTATAAAGTGGAGAGCACAGAGACACAGGAGTATAAAGTGGAGAGCACAGAGACTCAGGAGTATAAAGTGGAGAGCACAGAGACTCAGGAGTATAAAGTGGAGAGCACAGAGACCCAGGAGTATAAAGTGGAGAGCACAGGGACCCGGGAGTATAAAGTGGAGAGCACAGAGACTCAGGAGTATAAAGTGGAGAGCACAGAGACTCAGGAGTATAAAGTGGAGAGCACAGAGACCCAGGAGTATAAAGTGGAGGGCACAGAGACTCAGGAGTATAAAATGGAGAGCACAGAGACTCAGGAGTATAAAGTGGAGAGCACTGAGACTCAGGAGTATAAAATGGAGAGCACAGGGACCCGGGAGTATAAAGTGGAGGGCACAGAGACTCAGGAGTATAAAGTGGAGAGTACAGAGACATGGGAGTATAAAGTGGGGAGCACAGAGACTCAGGAGTATAAAATGGAGAGCACAGAGACTCAGGAGTATAAAGTGGAGAGCACAGAGACTCAGGAGTATAAAGTGGAGAGCACAGAGACCCAGGAGTATAAAGTGGAGGGCACAGAGACTCAGGAGTATAAAGTGGAGAGCACAGAGACACGGGAGTATAAAGTGGAGGGCACAGAGAATCAGGAGTATAAAGTGGAGGGCATAGAGACCCAGGAGTATAAAGTGGAGAACACAGAGACCCAGGAGTATAAAATGGGGAGCACAGAGACTCAGGAGTATATAGTGGAGAGCACTGAGACTCAGGAGTATAAAATGGAGAGCACAGGGACCCGGGATATAAAGTGGAGGGCACAGAGACTCAGGAGTATAAAGTGGAGAGCACAGAGACTCAGGAGTATAAAGTGGAGAGCACAGGGACCCAGGAGTATAAAGTGGAGGGCACAGAGACTCAGGAGTATAAAGTGGAGAGCACAGAGACCCGGGAGTATAAAGTGGAGAGCACAGAGACACGGGAGTATAAAATGGGGAGTACAGAGACACGGGAGTATAAAGTGGAGAGCACAGAGACCCAGGAGTATGAAATGGGGAGTACAGAGACTCAGAAGTATAAAGTGGAGAGCACAGAGACACGGGAGTATAAAGTGGAGAGCACAGAGACTCAGGAGTATAAAGTGGAGAGCACAGAGACTCAGGAGTATAAAGTGGTGAGTGCAGAGACACGGGAGTATAAAGTGGAGAACACAGAGACTCAGGAGTATAAAGTGGAGGGCACAGAGACTCAGAAGTATAAAGTGGAGAGCACAGAGACACGGGAGTATAAAGTGGAGAGCACAGAGACTCAGAAGTATGAAGTGGAGAGCACAGAGACACGGGAGTATAAAGTGGAGAGCACAGAGACTCAGGAGTATAAAGTGGAGGGCACAGAGACTCAGAAGTATAAAGTGGCGAGCACAGAGACACGGGAGTATAAAGTGGAGAGCACAGAGACTCAGAAGTATGAAGTGGAGAGCACAGAGACACGGGAGTATAAAGTGGAGAGCACATGGACCTGGGAGTATAATGTGGAGAGTGCAGAGACTCAGGAGTAAAAAATGGAGAGCACAGAGACTCAGGAGTAAAAATGGAGAGCACAGGGACCCGGGAGTATTAAGTGGAGAGCACAGAGACTCAGGAGTATAAAATGGAGAGTCCAGTGACCCAGGAGTATAAAGTGGAGAGCACAGAACCTCAGGAGTATAAAGTGGAAAGCACGGAGACTCAGGAGTATATAGTGGAGAGCACAGAGACTCAGGAGTATAAAGTGGAGAGCACAGAGACTCAGGAGTATAAAGTGGAGAGCACAGAGACTCAGGAGTATAAAGTGGAAAGCACGGAGACTCAGGAGTATATAGTGGAGAGCACAGAGACTCAGGAGTATAAAGTGGAGAGCACAGAGACACGGGAGTATAAAGTGGAGAGTGCAGAGACCCGGGGCTGGATTCTCCTTTTGGGAGACTAAGGTTGAAAAAGGTGGTGGGCGCGATTCTCCACCCCCCATGACGGGTCGGAGAATAGCGGGAGGGCCTTCCCGACATTTTTCCCGACCACCCACTATTCTCCCCCCCCCCCCCCCCCCCCCCACGACACGTATCGCTGCTCGCCGTTTTTTTACGGCGAACAGCGATTCTCCCCTATCCGATGGGCCGAGTTCCCAGGCCTTTATGGCCATTTTCACGAACGCAAACCACCTGCTCTCACCGTTCGTGAAAACGGCCGCAAAGTGCCGTCCCGGACAACCATGGCACCGATTAGCATGGCCGCACCACAGCCGTGCCAAGGGTGGCATGGGCCTGTAATCGGTGGGCACCGATCGCGGGCAGCGGGTCCGAAACCCGCGCACTCTTTGTTCCTCCGCCGCCCCGCTGGATCAGTCCGCGGGGCGGCTGAGGGGCATGACGGCCCGCACATGCGCGGGTTTGACGCATATGCGTGATGAAGTCATCATGCACATCAGCCGCCATTACCTTTGGCACGCGGGCTTAGCGACGGTTGCTAAGCCTGCGATGCCGTGGTTCACGGGGCCGTGCTCCTAGCCCCGACCGGGGAGGAGAATCGGGTCCCGGGAGGGGGCGCGGAGGCTGCCGTGAAACACGGCCGGTTTCACGGCAGCCTTTATGACTCTCCGCATTTGCAGAGAATCGCGCCCGGCGTTTTACGTCAGGAAAATGGCCACCGATTCCCTGCTCTGGGGTAAGGCTAGCATCCAGGCAGTGTAGAGCTCCCAGCTCTAGGTGCCGATAAGGCCCGGAGCCCTGCCAGTTCCGTCACCGCACATGCGCAGGGCTGCGGCCTGCAGTGGCTGCCGTGCTTCATGGCGCACCCAGCCCGTGGAGCCGGCTCACAAGCATAGTCCCCCCCCTTCATCCAGCTCGCACACCCAGGACCGCCCCCCCCACCCCTCCACAGTGCCCCCTGCCCCGAATAATGCCCCCCCCCCACCCCGCCCGTGAATCGGTGCTGCCCTGACTGTGGCGGCGCTGGACTGAGTCCGCAGTCGCCACGCCCAGATCCCGACGGATGAGACCACACATGTCCCACACCGTCGGGAACTCAGCTGGTTGGGGACGGAGCATTGCGGGGCAGGCCTCAGGCAATGGCCTGAGGCCGTGGATACGGCGTGCGGCTTAATCCTAGAGTACGCCGCTTTCAGGGCGGAGAAAGCGATTTCAGAATCAGGGATCGGAGAATCCAGCCCATGTGTAAAGCAAACTGATGGAGACTGGAGCCTATATGTGGAGAGAGATCCATGTTAGTAATTGGCATATTGTTTTCCTTCCGTCTAATTCCTACTCTTTCTATATTCTTTTTATTATTTTGCTCTGGGTCCTTCCTACTTTTCTGTGCAAACTTTCTAATTTGACTGTTCAGTTCTAGCCTCAGGATAGTTTCCATTGGGATTAGTGAATTGACAGCCTCTGTCTTGGGGCGGTTTGCACTGGGAGGACTAATTTGACCCTAACTGACCACAATCGTGGTGGCCAGAACTGATGGATGAACAAGCTCTTCCACTGTACTCCACCTTAATTATGCAATCATAAAAATAATGTAAAGTTTTTTGTGTGCGCCTAAGTTTGGGGACGAAGTTGGCACCAACACACCATAATGTCAAAGCTTCCCAAAGAGGAGCATGCTGCAAATCCACACAAATGTCCTTATTTATGATGATTTATAACCAAATATAAAATGTAGCCATTGACACTCATAAACACAGAGTGCATTGCTACTGGCAACAAGAACTAAAAATAAATTGCGTGCAGCTATCAAAAAAACCACTGTTTAATAAGAGGGAATGCCAAAAAATGAATCTTGAATAGCTGAACTAAAATTGCAGCCGAGCATGTTGATCCAATTTGATTTGATATGTGCTATATGACATTGCAGTGGAGGGGAGTGGTTAAGCACACTCCATGGATTTCATATTTTAATACATGACCTTAAGTGAACTGTACCTCGGACACCATTCAAATGTAGTGGCAATGCTAGCATGAAAAATGTACCATTGGAGTAAACGTATACAAAGCTAAATTGATGGCTGCATTTTAGTGCACCTGAGTTTCCAGTTTAGTTGGTCATTAGGAAACTGGGTGCCTTTGGTGTAGTACTGTAAACGACCAGAGCAGGGAAAGTAAAGCTTAAAATTCTCTTTTAATTTGAAATTTTCACCCTTATGTTCAAATCCTTCCATGGCCTCATTTGCTTCTGTAACTTTGTCTGGCTTCACAACTCTCTACAAACTCTACATTACTCTAATTCTGGCCTTTTGTGCATCCGATTTGCTTCACTATAACATGAGTAAGACGTCTTATGGCACCAGGTTAAAGTCCAACAGGTTTGTTTCGAATCACTAGCTTTCGGAGCACTGCTCCTTACTCAGGTGAATGAAGAGGTGGGTTCCAGAAACAGAGACAAAGCAAAAGATGGAAGACGATACTTTGAATGCGAGTCTTTGCAGGTAATTAAGTCTACAGGTCCAGGCGTGGCAACTGGAGAGAGGGATAATCACAGGTTAAAGAGGTGTGAATTGTCTCAAGCAGGGCAAGTTGGTAGGATTTTGCAAGCCCAGGCCAGATGGCGGGGGGTGAATGTATGTAATGCGACATGAATCCAAGGTCCCGGTTGAGGCCGTACTCATGGCATTAGTGGGGATGTGCATCAGCTATCTTGTCCCTAAGGCAGTGATGAGCAACCAAGGCTCGAGGGTGGGCCACATGAGAGGCCATCCCCCTGCGGGCTGCGAGATTGAAATCAAGCTTGTTCACTAACCATGACCGCATGAATAAGATTGAGTACATTTAATACACACAAATATTTCATACCAAGTTATAGAAAATGCTTAATCATTTATATATTGATAGAACTGTCATCAACTTCAAATGGTAAAAACAAAAGTAATAATGCCACTTTGGGTACAGAGGAGTGCATGGCTCTCACAGTCAATGTTGTGTGCAATCAGCCTGTTATATATGTTTCATCAAACTATTGATGTCTTGACAAATGCTAAAAGCAGTACTGCCTATCCACTTGTGTAACCTTTAGAACCTGTTGTGTGTGCCTGTTTACTTATCCCATTGCTCCTCAGATGGAGCTACTGCATGGGAGGTGGTGGGCTGTCAATTGGCTACTGAATTCACTTGAGATAGTCATGGTGGGTAACCTCATGGAGCTGTTTCCATTGACCATCTAACTGCAGATCCCTGTGATTCAGTTTTGGCTGAGGTGGATTGGCCCAACACGAGCATTGGTTGAGAGGCTGAAGGCGGGTTAGCGCATTGTCATCCTGATAAGAGGGCAATAGATACCTCCACATGGAACCAATGCTACTCTCAGGGGGCTGAGCCTCAATGCTCTCACTGTTCTGAAAGATAATAGCGCATGTGTGCTGGGAGACCCTTGAGACCACTATCCATGTTCTTCTCTTGGCTTTATAAGCTCGAGGAGATGCTGAAACCTGGAATCAATATGGTGTGAGGCTGAGGTTCCAGTGATGCTGTTGGAGCTCTCATCAGAGGCTCTGTTGCTATGAAGCTTCCTATAATGCTATAGAGCTGACTACTCACTCCATTATTAACTAACATTGTGCACCACCTTGCTGCTGGACAGCCCAATACCCTTCCAATGTCCAATGTGAATTGTCATTGGCATTCTTATCAAACGTCTCCCTTTGGACCTTGTATAGTGGGATAAGGATGTTGGTCGTTCTGAGTTAGTGTGTTTAACACTCCTCCAATAGAGGCAGTGTGCTTAACACTTGTTTGGCTCTGTTTCTTATTTCTATGCTCTGGAGTCGCCAGGTGCCGGAAGAGACACCGTCACAAATGCTAAGGTCAAGTTCAAGTCAATAAAGTCATACACCGATTAGTAAGTCCAAAACAATTAGAGTTTATTATAACAATTATAATAAATACTCATGCACACGCTAAAAGACTAACTTACTTCTACTATTAAACGAATAATACTTATCTAAGTAGGAACAAGCAAGGTCAGAGAACAAGGCCTTTGTTCCTTTCTGGTCTGCAACTTCTGTTCGCTAATAGTCGGCAAGAATATAAGCAATGCCTGGGTCACGTAGCGATCGTCGTTGGCACTTACTGATCGATAGCTGCTGCTCAACGGCTGGTGTAAAAGACAGGATCTGGAGGCTGGAGTCGGAGGCCGGAGACAAAACAGGCCGAACCATGTGCGGGACCTTCTTTTTATAGGTCCCCGAGGTCCGTGCCCCTTGGGGCGGGCTCTCTCGCCTGCTGGGGATCGATTGGGTCTTTCACAATCGATATGATTCGAACCCCCCTATCCTAGGGTCGTTCCTTGATGGCTGGGGCGGTTCTTCGGGCTTATTGTCCTGGTTTCGTTGGCGCCATCCTGTCTGCTTAGCTATTGAAAAGTATCGATAGATACTTAAATGTATCTATTGTATCTGGGACTGTCCCGGTATCACCTCATTAGTATGCAGATCGTTTTCCTATTAACATCGCTGCCTGGACTCTGCAGCTGTGGGGAAACCGGCTTTTGCAAATGTCTGAATGCTGCAAGCTTCTGCAAGCTGTTTGCTCTTTACTGTCCGTTTTTCCCTGCAGTCTTTGCAGTTCTCCATTTTGTATACTGGTGTACATTTTAGATGGCTACAAGGAGCTCCAATGATCTGGTGACTGGGCCATCCTATATTCCCTGCCCTCACTCCTTCGCACAAGTTATGGGTGAATTTCATGTGCAAACCAAGCCTTCTCTCTAAACCTTCTATGGTGCCAGTCTCTAGATCAGTGTCTGCAAGTATAGGTTGAGTTATACTTAGCGTTCTGTGTCGCTGCCCTCTTTTCATTTTCTCTGAGGACTGTGTATGATGAATGTAGGTATGAATATAATAGGTGTTTGGTGCAATAAGGTTTAAAAATCTGGGTTAGTAGTGTTTTTTAAAGAATCCTGGGTTGAAAGATTTTGAGGAGCTGGGGTGCAATTAGGCCATTGTGGCAGCTTGGGCTAATGGACTTTTGTTTTGATTAAGGGGAACCCCTGTGGAGTTAATTAGATTTCAGCTAGCAAATGATATAATTACTGGGTGGAGCCAAGGCATCAGGCAGTTTGCGGAAAAGCAGAGCTTGCTGAGTTTTAGTTACAGATGTGAGCAGAAGTTCAGTTCAGTTCAGTTAAAAGATATGTCTGTAGCTAGATTAATAGTTTCTTCCCAAGGAGTTCAGTAAAGAGTAATTAGAAGGTGCGATGAAACAAGCTAAAGCAGCTTCTGAAGAAATACACTCAGAGGTTTTGCATGGTTCTGACAGGATTCAAATCCTTTCTTTAAAGCCATGTCAGAAGATCTCTCTTTCTCAAAGAACTTCTGTGTAAAGCAGGTGTTCCTGAATGCTAACTGTATTTAACAGTGGACTGAGAACTGAGGTGTTTTTTATTGTTGTTTGATTGGGCAAATATAGCAGTTAAGGATTACTGTATTCACTGTATTGCATGTAATTCCTTAGTCCAAATCATTTATGTATATTGAGAACACCTGAGGTCCCAATATTAACCCTGCGGTACCCCACTAAGGAACCAGTTCATTGGATATATGAAAGAGGGAGCTGGACAGGGCACTTGCGGCTAAAGGGTGTAGCCACCGAAGTTGGCCATTCCCTCAATACAAAATGGAGGAATGCAAAGCTTGCAGGTTAAAATGGACAAAGTTTGCAGCACAAGCAGGCTGCACCAAGCCAATGTGTATTCTGTCTGCTAAGAGAGCAGACAGCACCGAAACGATCATTCCGCATACTAATGAGGCAATCTCCGGGACAGTTAGCATTGTAATGGAACGATCCCAGGGACAATGGACACAAATAGGGAAGTGATTGCAACATTGTATAGGATACCAGGCACTCCGGCACCAGCGGGGTTCGAAGACAAAGCACCTGAAGGCCCGCCCAGTAGCCGAGGGACAGCCTCAGTATTGGGGGGATTCAAACAAATCGATTGGGAAGAGACCCAATCGATCCCCAGCAGATAGAGGGTCCACCCAAAAGGGCGCGAAGCCCTAGGACCTATAAAAGACATGTCCCAAACTTAGTTTGTTCTTCTTGACCAGCCCTCCTCTCTTGACCAGCCCTCTCGACCAGCCTTTACCGAAGAACACCTTGACCGAGAGAGAGGAGAGGTTCGGACAGCAGCCACCAGCAAGTGTCTCAGAACGATCGCTACCAGAGATAGACACTCCTGACCCCTTTTAACTTATACCAACCTGAAGTCTGCGGACCCAGTGCAGAGCAAGAGGCCATTGCCCCCTGATCCGGCAGTTCCTTATTCAGATAAGTATTGGTTTATATAGTGGTAGGAATAGTTTAGTCATCTTAGCGTGTGCATGAGTAGATTATAATTGTACTATAATAAACTCATTTGTTTGAACTTACTAATTGGTGTATGGTTTTAGTGCTTTGAACTTGACCTTGAAACTTGTGGCGGTATCTTAACGATACCTGGCGACTCCAGAGCTAAGTAATGAAACAGAGCCAAATTGAGTGTTAAGCACACTCACCCAGAACGAGCAACATTTAGTGGCGACATCCGACGGGACTCGATTAGAAGTGGCCCCCCCACTCCGAGAGAACCCAGAAATTTGAATTTGAAATCCAATTGGGAAAAGGAAAAACCATAAGTGTTCAAGGAGTTCAAATCAATACTCATAATTCGGAAGTGCGTTTTTGCATGCGTAACTAACAGGGTTGTAAGGTAAAACCGAGAGATTTTTGTTGCGACAAACTGTCGGGAGTTTTATAAGTCGGAACATAGCGAAAGCCGTACCCGTATTTATAAGCATTGCCTTATTATCCCTTGTTCAAAATTAAAAGAGAGCATAGATAAAAAGAAATGGCCATGCAGGCAATGGAATGCCTCATGAACCCAGAGCAGTTCGTGGGCGCAGCGAGCAACAGCAGCAGAGTAGGTCAGTGTCCCGTGTGGGAGCTGGAACTCAGGAAGTACCTCAAAGGGAAAGGATGGCCCCTTTGGAGTGAGTTTTGTGTGAATGAGGAGACAGGTCCCGGGAGTATAGGACATACTTGGTGGGAGAACCTATCTCAAATTCATAAAAAGAATTTAGGAAAAGCACGCAAGCCGATGGCAATTGTGTCCTGCTTGGCACAATTGCGAGGCACAGAGGAGGTCGTTGGGACGCTCCGCAAAGAATTAGAGGAGAGGAATAGAATGAGCAAAGTCAACATTTGCGATGTCAAAAGGATAACATAGAATTAAGAAGGAAGTTGGCAGATAAGGACAGAGAGGTGGATGATGCCAAGAGGGCACATCAGTCTTGTCTAGCCCATCTGAGCAGTTCCCAAACACAGTATGAGAAAGCCTATCAGGATGTGCAGCGACCAGTTCTGATAAGGGAAAATTCAGAGAAGCAGGTAAAGGCACTGCAAAGGCAATGCTCTGACCTAAAGGCAGCTTTAAGAGCACACCATGCTGCCACCACTGAGCAAAGGCAAAGCACAGTGGATCACGCGAAGTGTAGGAAGCAGATTGCGCAGCTGCAATCTCTGCTTTCTGTGCAGAATGGGTTCCAAGAGACATTTGGAACACAGCTAGATGAAGACAATGCCCCAGATTGGCAGGAATTAAGCGAAACCGCGCAGCGCTATGTTCAGGGAACATGTGCGCCAGCAGCGCAACAGAAAAGGAAAGCGCCCCAACCCCCCACAGATCAGAAAGCACCCGCACCAATGAACCCAGTCACCACCCAAAGAAAGGCAACCACAGAAGGCTCACCCAACATCACCTACACCACCCCCTTAACCGTAACACAACTAAGGGATGCGTGTGAGAAAATCACCCCGTTCCTCCCCACTGTAGACCCCCACCAATTTTTCGCACGAGTGAAACAGCAGGCGACCATGTACGGCCTGGATGAGCGAGAGCAGGTTAAGCTCACAGTTTTGAGTTTAGACTCATTGGTTGTAGCAGCCCTCCCCGGCCCACAGAACGTTGGAGGAGGCACCCTCGAAGAAATGCATACAGCTATTTTAGACGCGATAGGGTACAACAGAGGAGACCCAGTCGAAGGCCTAAATAAGTGTAGGCAGAAAAGGACAGAGCACCCCACAGCATTCGCAGGAAGGCTGTGGATTCATTTCACTGCCGTTTCTGGTGATTTAGACCGCGCACATTTAACCCGGGACAATATGGTTAAATGGACCCGCACCATCATCTCCCACGCCACAGATACAGGACAGAATGTCTGCTCCAATTATGACCCCTCAGAAGAGGCCCATAATGAGAAATGGGTTTTGAAAAGATTGTCCCGCGCTTGGGAACAATCAGTACAAGGCAAAACCGAGTTTATAAAACCCGAGGAAGGACAGGCAGATGCAGACATGCATCCAGTAAGAACGCCGAGGTCCCGCAGTGTGGGACCATATGTAAACCATGCCAGCGGGACTTGGTGGAACTCGGCGGGCACTTGTCGAGTGCGGAGAATTTCCGCTGGGGCCGCTTTCAACGGCCCCCGACCGGCGCCACGGCAACCGTACAGGCCCGATCGCCGCCGATTCTCCGGTTGCCGGCGAATCGGCGCCCAGCGTCGGAGCGGCGTGGCGGGATTCTCGCGCTCCCCCCACTCCCACGCCGATTCTCCGAACCAGCGCGGGCTCGGAAAATCCCACCCCCTATCTGTTCTGACAACACAATGCACCCCCTGTACAGCACAAGAGTGGCAGCCATGTGTTTGTGCTGTATCTTTGCATTAACATTACAAAATAAATAGATTTCTGATACACGTGGGTTTAAAACAAACTCAAAAGATGTTTATTAGATAGGTCTTCACTATACTAGACAATGGCAAAAGCCTACGAAATAGCCAGTGATGTCATGTGTGTTATATGCCACCCTTCTTAAAGAGACCTTGCACACAAGTACAGTAACCCACATATATAAGTTTTGTACTTATGTCTCTGGGTTTAGACTTAAAACGAAAGCTTCTACCTCAGATGTACTGAATCACAACTGGCAGTGGATGATGGTAGAGATATAAGGAAGTGAAGGAAGTATCCATGAGCAGGGTAGCAGATGCAACAGGCTGCAATGGGAACTGAAAGAGCTGGAATGAAGTGTTTTCAGTGATTGGAGGAGAGTGCTGCCAATTGAGGAATAGATGGGTAATGAGTACTTGGGCAACAAGTCATGAAAGGTTAATCATGGAGTAATGATAGATATGTTATAGGAGGCGTAACAACATTTAAAAAATTCATTCATGGGATGTGGGCATCGCCGACTGTGCCAGCATTTATTGCCCATCCCTAATTGCCCATCGAGGAAATAACTTCAATGAAGGGACCATAAGACCATAAGATATAGGAGCAGAATTAGGTCGACAGACACTGCTGTGTGCTCTGTTTCACAGAGACATGGCTCACCCCTGCCTCACGGGACTGTGCCATATAACCTGAAGGCTTCTCAATTCATCAGGCAGACTGCACTGCGTCATCAGGCAAAGCGAAGGGTGGAGGGGTTTGCCTCCTCTTCAGTGCCTCCTGGTGCTTGGATGTGACGACCCTGGCGACCTACTGTCCTCCGGACCTGGAATACCTGACCGTGAAGTGCCACCCATACCAGCTTCCATGTGAGTTCACTTCAGCCATTATCACAGCGGTCTACATCCCACCCCAGGCAGAAGGGTGGAAGGCGCTGGATGAACTGTACACAGTTATAAACAACTACGAAACAGAACACCCGGAGGCCTTGTTCATTACGGCTGGAGACTTCAACAAAGTCAACCTCAAGAGTCTACTGCCAAAATTCCACCAGCTCATCTCCTGACTCACCAGGGGTGGCAACACTCTCAACCACTGCTACTCAAAAATCAAGGGCGCCTACCGTTCCATCCTCCGACCGCACTTTTGGGAAATCAGACAATAATGCAGTGCTCCTTCTCCCGGCATACAAGCAGAAACTCAAGCGGGAGAATCCAGCTAAGAAGGTCGTGCAGTGCTAGTCCGAGAAAACAGAAGAGCTCCTATGTGACTGCTTCGAGACAGTGGACTGGTCCATATTTAAGAACTCAGCGACCATCATAAATGAGTATGCCACCACTGTCACAGACTTCCATCAGCAAATGTGTGAACGATTGCGTGCCATAGAAAGCAGTACGTACATTCCCCAACCTGAAACCATGGCTCAATCGTGAGATTGACTCCCTACTGAAGGACAGGTCTGAGGCGTTCAAGTCAGGCGACCCCAAGGGCAGCACGGTGGCCTAGTGGTTAGCACAACCGCCTCACGGCACTGAGGTCCCAGGTTCGATCCCGGCTCTGGGTCACTGTCCGTGTGGAGTTTGCACATTCTCCCCGTGTCTGCGTGGGTTTCGCCCCCACAACCCAAAAATGTGCAGGTTAGGTGGATTGGCCACGCTAAATTGCCCCTTAATTGGAAAAAATAATTGGGTAATCTAAATTTATAAAAAAAAAAGTCAGGCGACCCTGAACCTATACAAAAAATCCAGGTACGACATCCGCAAAGCCATCCGAGATGCCAAGAGAGAATATCAGACCAAGCTAGAGTCACAGACTAGCGTTACAGACTCTCGGCGGTTGTGGCAAGGCCTAAGCAACATAGCGAGCTACAAAGCAAAGCCGAGCAGTATCTCCAGCAGCAGCGCATTCCTCCCCGATGAACTCAATGCATTCTATGCTGAGTTCGAGCAGGAAACCAACAATCTGCTGTCGAGTGCTCCAGCAGCCCATAACTTACCCATACCCACCATCACAGCTCCCGAAGTCAGATCGGCCTTCCTGAAAATGAACCCTCGGAAGGCAATGGATCCGGACGGGATCCCTGGTCGTGCACTAAGAGCCTGCATGGATCAGCTGGCAGATGAGTTCGCGGACATCTTTAAACCTGTCCCAGGGCAGCATGGTGGCACAGTGGGTTAGCCCTGCAGCTTCACGGCGCTGGGATCCCAGGTTCGATCACGGCTCTGGGTGACTGTCCGTGTGGAGTTTGCACATTCTCCCTGCATTTGCAGGGGATTCGCCCCCACAACCCAAAGATGAGCAGGCTAGGCGGATTGGGCATGCTAAACTGCCCCTTAATTGGAAAAAAGTAATTGGGTACTCTAAATTAAAAAAAATCTTTAACCTGGCCCTACTCCACTTCGAGGTCTCCACCTGCTTCAAGAAGACCACCATCATACCGGTACCAAAGAAAAAACAGGCAACGAGCCTCAATGACTATCGTCCGGTGGCCCTGACTTCAGTCGTAATGAAGTGCTTCGAGAGGTTGATCATGAAGGGCTTCACCTCCATACTCCTAGAACGTCTTGATCCACTCCAATTCGCATACCGTCGCAACCGGTCCACAGCAGGCGCCATCTCCCTGTCCTACACTCACCCCTAGAGCATCTCGACATGAAGGACTCCTATCAGACTCCTATTTATTGACGACAGCTCCGCCTTCAACACCATAATCCTAGTCAAGCTCATATCAAAACTCCAAAACCTAGGACTTGGCTCCTCACTCTGCAACTGGATCCTCAACTTTCTGACCCACAGACCACAATCAGTAAGAATGAACAACACCTCCTCCACAATAGTCCTCAATACCAGGGCCCCGCAAGGCGGCGTACTTAGCCCCCTACTCTACTCCCTGTAGACACATGACTGCGTGGCAAAATTTGGTTCCAACTCCATCTACAAGTTTGCTGACGATACGACCATAGTGGGCTGGATCTCGAATAACGATGAGTCAGAATCCAGAAGGGCGATAGAAAACCTAGTGGAGTGGTGTAGCAACAACAATCTCTCCCTCAATACCAGCAAAACTAAAGAGCTGGTCATTGACTTCAGGAAGCAAAGTACTGTACACACCCCTGTCAGCATCAACGGGGCCGAGGTGGAGATGGTTAGCAGTTTCAAATTCTTAGGGATACACAGCTCCAAAAATATGTCCTGGTCCACTCACGTCGACGCTATCACCCAGAAAGCACAACGGGGCCTATACTTCCTCAGGAAACTAAGGAAATTCAACATGTCCACATTAACTCTTACTAACTTTTACAGATGCACCATAGAAAGCATCCTATCGGGCTGCATCACAGCCTGGTATGGCAACTGCTCGGCCCAGGACCGCAAGAAACTTCAGAGAGTCGTCAACACAGTCCAGTCCATCACACGAACCTGCCTCCCATCCATTGACTCCATCTACACCTCCCGCTGCCTGGGGAAAGCGGGCAGCATAATCAAAGACCCCCTCCCACCCGGCTTACTCACTCTTCCAACTTCTTCCATCGGGCAGGAGATACAAAAGTCTGAGAACACGCACGAACAGACTCAAAAACAGCTTCTTCCCCGCTGTACCAGACTCCTAAATGACCCTCTTATGGACTGACCTCATTAACACTACACCCTGTATGCTGCACCTGATGCCGGTGTTATCTCGTTACATTGTGTACCTTGTGTTGCCCTATGATGCATTTACTTTTATTTCCTTTTCTTTTCATGCACTTAATGATCTGTTGAGCTGTTTGCAGAAAAATACTTTTCACTGTACCTTGGTACACGTGACAATAAACAAATCCAATCCAATCCATTTGGCCCATCTAATCTGCTCTGTCATTCTATCATGGCTGATATGCTTCTCATCCCCATTCTCCTGCCTTCTCCCCGTAACCCCTCATCAAGAACCTATCTATCTCTGTCTAAAGGGGCAGCACGGTAGCATGGTGGTTAGCATAAATGCTTCACAGCTCCAGGGTCCCAGGTTCGATTCCCGGCTGGGTCACTGTCTGTGCGGAGTCTGCACGTCCTCCCCGTGTGTGCGTGGGTTTCCTCCGGGTGCTCCGGTTTCCTCCCACAGTCCAAAGATGTGCGGGTTAGGTGGATTGGCCATGCTAAATTGCCCGTAGTGTCCTAAATAGTAAGGTTAAGGGGGGGGGGGGGGGGTTGTTGGGTTACGGGTATAGGGTGGATACGTGGGTTTGAGTAGGGTGATCATTGCTCGGCACAACATCGAGGGCCGAAGGGCCTGTTCTGTGCTGTACTGTTCTAAAAGACACTCTGTGATTTGGCCTCCACAGCCTTCTGCAGCAGAGTTCCACAGATTCACCACCCTCTGGCTGAAGAAATTCCTCTTCATCTCTGTTTTAAAGGATCGTCCCTTCACTCTGAGGCTGTACCCTCAGTTTTAATCTCCACTATTAGTGGAAATATCTTCTCCATATCCAGTGTCTCTAGGCTCTCAGTATTCTGTGTGTTTCAATAAGATCCCCCTTATCCTTCCAAACTCGATTGGGTACAGACCCAGGGTCCTTAACCGCTCCTCGTATGACAAGCTCTTTATTCCTGAGATAGTTTTTGTGAATTTCTTCTGGACTCCTTCAACGGCCAGCACACCCTTCCTCAGATACGGGGCCCAAAACTGCTCACAATACTGCATATGGGGTCTGACCAGAGCCTAATACAACCTCAGAAGTACATCCCTGGTCGTGTATTCTAGCCCTCTCGGCATGAATGTTAACATTGCATCTGCCTCCCTCACTGCCAACCGAACTGCACGTTAACCTGTAGAGAATCCTGAACTAGGACTCCTAACTCCCTTTGTTCTTCTGATTTCCAAAGCCTTTCCCGTTTTAGGAAATAGTCTATGGGCTGGATTCTTCTGCCCAGCCTGCCGCAAGAATGCCACGGGCGAAACACGGACAATGGAGAAGTCCGGATGCCGGTCTGACGTGGCCGGAGAATCCCACCCTATGCCTCTATTCTTCCTATCAAAGTGCATTACCTCACACTTCTTCACATTTTAATCCATCTGCCAAAATAGAACATAGAACATAGAACAGTACAGCACAGAACAGGCCCTTCGGCCCTCAATGTTGTGCCGAGCCATGATCACCCTACTCAAACCCACGTATCCACCCTATACCTGTAACCCAACAACCCCCCCTTAACCTTACTTTATTAGGACACTACGGGCAATTTAGCATGGCCAATCCACCTAACCTGCACATCTTTGGACTGTGGGAGGAAACCAGAGCACCCGGAGGAAACCCACGCAAACAAGGGGAGGACGTGCAGACTCCACACAGACAGTGACCCAGCCGGGAATCGAACCTGGGACTCTGGAGCTGTGAAGCATTTATGCTAACCACCATGCTACCCTGCTGCCCCTAAAATAACATCTGCAAATCCCTGCCAGAATTCCCTCAGTTTTGGACATGCCCAAAACATATGAACATGGTTGGCCGGGCTCCCCCCACACCGCCCGCATCTGTTCTCGAAGAACCTACTCATCCGGGCTACCGTTATGTGGGCCCTGTGGACGACCTTGAACTGAATCAAGCTGAGTCCAGCACAGGACGAGGATGCTTTTACCCTTTTCAAGGCTTTTTCCCACAGTTCAGTTTCCAGCTCCCCTCCTAGCTCCTCTTCCCACTTCCTCTTCACCTCTCTGATAGGGGCCCCTTCCCACTCTAACAATTCCCTGTATATCTCCGAAACCTTTCCACCTCCAACCCCTGTTTTTGACAGCACTTTATCCTGTAGTCCCCTCAGGGAGATTCTCAAAGGACGCTTTCTCCGGTTGGTCAACGAAGTATACGCACGGCATCTCCTGACGACTAGACAACAGTTCCCTGGTGAGTCCCTCGACGAGTTTAACCAGGCTCTCTCAACTCTAAGGAGAATGTGCGCATGCATCCAAGTTTCGGGGACTGAGCACATGGAACTTTTAATTAGGGACGCTTACGTTGCTGGCATGCAGTCCCCTTCTATCCGCCAACGATTGCTGGAGAAGAAGGCCCTCAGCCTAGCTGAGGCACGAACCCTTGCAACCTCCCTGAGGTTGCTGACCTGAACGCCCGCGCATACGCCCCCGGCCGCGCAGCAACCCCCTGGACTTCATGGCATGCGCCACCCCCGTCCTCCGTGGACCCCGACCCCCCCCAGGCCTGCGCTGCATGACGCTCCTCCCGACCCGCGCTCCCAGCTGCCCCGACTAGCCCGCAGACGCCGCTGACACTGCCCCCAGCCGCCACGAGGTTCCCACGGGCACCGCCATTTTGGACCCCGGACGCCATGTGTGGGCCATGGGCGCCGCCATCTTGGGGCCCCGGCTCCACGTGCAGGTCCTGGGCGCCGCCATCTTGGGACACTGATTCCACGTGCGGGTCCTGGGCGCCGCCATCTTGGGCCAACATGGAAGGCCCTGCAAGCGATTATTCTGCCACCGAGGAGGATCTGGAACTCTTGCCACAACTTGCTTCCATCACACCCGACCAGTCGCGACCGCGCACGCTCGCCAAGACTACGACAACGATCCAGCTCAACAGACACAAAACGAGATGCCTGCTGGACTCCGGGATCACGGAAAGTTTTGTCCACCCCGACACGGTAAGACGCTGCGCGCCCCCCATCCATCCAGTTAAGCATAAGATTGAATTGGCCTCGGGTTCGCACTCCGTCCAAATCACCGGGTGCTGCATAGCGGACCTCACGGTCCAGGGGAGGGTTTTCAAAAACTTCAAACTCCTCATCCTTCCCCGTCTATGCACTCCGGCACTCTTGGGCCTGGATTTCCAGTGCAACCTGCAGAGCTTAACTTTCCAATTCGGCGGCCCTATTCCCCCTCTTACTGTTTGCAGCCTCGCGACCCTCAAAATGGATCCCCCTTCCTTGTTTGCTAATCTCACCCCAGATTGTAAACCTGTCGCCACTTGGAGCAGACGATACAGTGCCCAGGACCGGACCTTCATCGGGTCCGAGGTCCAGAGGCTCATTAAGGAAGGAGTTATCGAGGCCAGCAACAGTCCCTGGCGAGCCCAAGTGCTGGTAGTTCGGACTGGGGAGAAAAATCGGATGGTCATTGATTACAGCCAGACCATCAACAGGTTTACGCAGCTGGACGCGTATCCTCTCCCCCGTATTTCCGACATGGTTAACAGGATCGCGAAATACAAAGTTTTTTCCACGGTGGACCTTAAGTCCGCCTACCACCAGCTTCCCATCCGCGCGAGTGACCAAAAGTACACCGCGTTTGAGGCAGATGGGCGCCTCTACCACTTCCTCAGGGTTCCCTTCGGTGTCACAAATGGAGTCTCGGTCTTCCAACGGGAGATGGACCGAATGGTCGACAAGCACGGTTTACGGGCCACCTTCCCGTATCTCGATAACGTCACCATCTGCGGCCATGACCAGCAGGACCACGACATCAACCACCAAAAATTCCTCCGAACCGCAAAACTCCTTAACTTAACTTACAATAAGGATAAGTGCGTGTTTAGCACCAACCGTCCAGCCATCCTTGGCTACGTAGTGCGTAACGGAGTGATTGGCCCCGATCCCGAACGCATGGAGCTCCCCCTCCCCAACTCCCTCAAATCCCTCAAACGCAGCCTCGGCTTCTTCTCCTATTACGCCCAGTGGGTCCCCAACTACGCCGACAAAGCCTGCCCCCTCATCCAGTCCACCTCCTTTCCCCTGTCGATGGAGGCCCGCCAGGCCTTCAGCCGCATCAAAGCGGATATCGCAAAGGCCACGATGCATGCTCTCGACGAGTCCCTCCCATTCCAGGTTGAGAGCGACGCGTCTGACGTAGCTCTGGCGGCCACCCTCAACCAAGCGGGCAGACCCGTGGCCTTCTTCTCACGAACCCTCCACGCTTCCGAAATCCGCCATTCCTCGGTGGAAAAGGAGGCACAGGCCATAGTCGAAGCTGTGCGATATTGGAGGCACTACCTAGCCGGCAGGAGGTTTACCCTCCTCACAGACCAACGGTCAGTAGCTTTCATGTTCGATAATGCACAGAGGGGCAAGATCAAGAACGACAAGATCTTGCGGTGGCGGATCGAGTTGTCCACGTACAACTATGATATCTTGTATCGTCCAGGGAAGCTCAACGAGCCTCCCGATGCTCTATCCCGCGGTACCTGTGCCAGCGCGCAGATCGACCGCCTCCGCTCCCTCCACGCGGACCTCTGCCATCCAGGGGTCACCCGCTTTTACCATTTTATTAAGACCCGCAACCTGCCCTACTCCATTGAGGAGGTCAGGACCGTCACCAGGGACTGCCACATCTGCGCCGAGTGCAAACTGCACTTCTACCGCCCAGAACGAGTGCATCTGATCAAGGCATCACACCCCTTTGAACATCTCAGTATAGACTTCAAGGGTCCCCTCCCTCCAATAACCGTAACACATATTTCCTGAGTGTTATCGACGAGTACTCCCGCTTCCCTTTCGCCATTCCCTGTCCCGACATGACCACAACAACCATCATAAAGGCCCTCCAATCCATCTTCTCCCTGTTCGGTTACCCCGCGTACATCCACAGTGACCGGGGGTCCTCCTTTATGAGCGACAAACTGCGTCAATTCCTGCTCAGCAGGGGCATAGCCTCTAGCAGGACGACCAGTTATAACCCCCGGGGTAACGGTCAGGTCGAGCGGGAGAATGGCACCATTTGGAAGACCATCCTGCTGGCCCTATGGTCCAGAGATCTCTCTGTTCCCCATTGGCAAGAGGTCATCCCCGATGCCCTGCATTCGATCCGGTCTCTCCTCTGTACTACCACTAATCAAACACCTCATGAACGTCTTCTTGTTTTCCCCAGGAAGTCGTCCTCAGGATCCCCTCTCCCAACTCCCGGTCCCATCTTGCTCCGGAAGCATGTGCGGGTGCACAAGTCCGACCCGTTGGTTGAGCGAGTCCAGTTACTCCATGCCAACCCGCAGTATGCGTACGTGGAGTATCCCGACGATCGGCAGGATATGGCCTCGCTCTGGGACCTGGCACCCGCCGGCCTGCGGCCTTCTCATCTTCCATCAACACCTCCCTCCCCAACCCCAATTCACCCCAGTGCCCCCCACGACCCAGCGCACATGCCCCCTCTTCCCCGATTACAGCGTCTCCACCGCCGGCCCAGGGTACGGAGACACATCTACGACCGACGCTCCCGGAGGCAAGGACGACCATCGGCCCGATGTCACTGGCTCCACTGCGACGGTCCACCAGAACACCGCGGGCACCTGACAGACTGATCGTGTCCATCTGATGAGACCATGGGACATATTTTTGGACTTTGTTATTATTCTGTTGCACCTTAAGTTCGTAGTAGTAGTATTGTTTTTTATTGTTTTTATTGTTTTTGCTTAATGAGCCAGTGGGCAGCCCACCTTTCTCGATTTTCGCTGCTCATACCACCATTCCTCGGACCCCCCCCTTCCACTTACACCCTCCCCCCCCCCCACCGGCTTCTTTCTCCACAAGGGGTGAATGTGGTGGTATGAATGTGATCACTGCCATTGGTGCAGAGCATTGGTTCCCCATTGGCTCTGGCTGGTCATGTGCCTCTCGTCCAATTGGCTGGGACTAGTCATGTGACTGCTCACCAATTGGTCGAGAGGCAAGTAGATCCAGGTTTCCCGGCGGTCGGCCTTTCTCTGTAGTCGACCGCCGGGCTAACAACTAGCTGATTAAAGCCTCAGTTTGGGAAAGCGGGCACCATAATAAAAGACCCCTCCCACCCGGCTTACTCACTCTTCCAACCTCTTCCATTGGGCAGGAGATCCAAAACTCTGAGAACCTGCACTAACAGATTCAAAAACCGCTTCTGCCCCACTGTTACCAGATTCCTAAATGACCCTCTTATGGACTGAACTGATCTCTCCACACATCTTCTCTATTGACTAGTACTGCACTCCATATGCTTCACCCGATGTCTCTGTATTTATATTGTGTATTTATTGTATGTTAGATGTTTTCTCATGTATAAAATGATCTGCCTGGACTGTACACAGAACAATATCTTTTACTGTACCTCAGTACATGTGTCAATAAATCAAATCCAATCCAATACACAAGTGCCGATGTACACATGTGACCTGATGCAGCACTGCCTTTGCAGCCCCTCCTCGGCCTGCTGGATGACCAGCTCAGAAGGCTCACTGGCCGGTCCCTGCTGTTCTTGGGCAGGCTCCTCTTGTGCATGTCTTCCCTGGGCTGGCCCTGGTGCTCGTGCCACCATGCATTCGAGACCGCAGCAGTGGCCAGGTAGCTACCAGGCATAGCTGCCTGTACTCCGAAATCCATGTCGCTGCAGGTGCAGTGGGGAGAGACAAAGAATGTTAGCAAGGTGCAGATTCTCCTCACCATCCAATGCCACCAGGTTACATGGTCACCCTGAGTTGCACTGCTATACCACCCTCAACATGTTCCCCCCTCCCATCCCTCCCTTCCCCGTCCATTTGCGATGATGTAGTTTGCACTGTACCTCTGTCCCCATCAGTGACTGGCACCCGGCTTGTGATGTAGGGAGCCTCTATCCTCAACACCTGCCCCTGCCAACTGGAGTACTGGTGTCTGCTACAACCGGTGTTAGCCATAGGCTCTGTGGCCTCTGGCCTGTTGCTCCCAATGGGGTCTACTGTGGCTCTCCTCATTGGGTGAACCTTGTATCTCCCACCAAAGGGAAGCAACTGGTTGTATGGTAGAGACGTTCATACTGTGCTGGTGTCTGCCTCTATGCTAAGAGACTGGTGTGCAAGCGGGTCCTACAGATGGGGCTGAGTAAGAGGTGTGTGGGTTTGCTGGGACTTTAACTCCAGTGTGATGTGGAGCCCGGGTTCTACACATAGATTGTGACAGGGAGCTTGTTTCCTGGATGGGGCAGGACGATGGGATCAGGAGCACAGTGCACTTGAAGACAGCTCGTGGTCCTCAGGGGTGGGCTAGCTGATAATGCCAATGGTGAGGCTTTTACTCTGAGATGGGGCAAAGTGCCAGGAAGGGTTTCAGCAGCACCGGTGCATATGTCCTTTGTTTGGGGTAAGCTCTGCCCATCCCTTGCTTCCTTTGGTGTGGGGCTGGCGTTCTGAAGAGTGCCAACAGCTGATGGGCTCACGATTGAGTATGCCCATGCCCATCCCCTTGATGACACTGCTGGGATATGAGGGTACCCAGATGGACGGGATGGGAAATTTGCCACATGACCAATAACCCTGAGAGCATTTGCAGGGTTCTGTGTGAGCAGTCAGCAGTCTCAACCACCAGGATCCTGTAAGTTGCAGCTAGGGAGTGAGTTTAAATTTATAGCAGCAATGGGGGTCTCAGCCAAGGCCCCGATCCAAAGGGGGACACCCCGAGTGCAGGCAGTTGTCACCAAGCCATTTCCCGCTACTCCCTGAGGTACAGCATTACACCCCCCCAACAATCCCTGCATCAAATCAAGGCGGGGTTAGAGAATCAGGTACGTTAATCCACAGTACGTTAATCAGATTAAAATACATGCAAATTGTGGTTTTGCATAGTTCTGCCGGCAGAGGGCAGGTAGCTGACTGACTCTGCCGGCAGGGGTTTGCTGTGTATGTGAGTGTGAAGTGTTACACTTTGGAAGGAACAATTTGACAAGGAAATATTCAATGAATGGCACCACACTGGGAAGTCCTGTGGAACAAAGAGTCCTTGGTGTGTTTGTAAATAGATCCCTGAAGGCAGAAGGGCAGATTAATCGGATGGTGAAAAAGGGCATATGGTACACTTACCTTTATGAATCGTGGCATAGATTACAAAAGCTAGAGTTATATAGAACATTAGTGAGGTCACAGCTGGAGTACTGTGTGCAGTTCTGGTCGCCACATTATAGGAAGGATGCGATTGCACTGGATCACGTGCAGAGGCGTTTCGCCAGGATGTTGCCTGGGATGGAACATTTTAGTTATGAAGAGAGGTTGGATAGGCTTGGGTTGTTTTCACTGGAGCAGAGAAAACTGAGGGGCGACCTGATCGAGGTGCACAAGATAATGGGAAATGGACAGGCTGAATAGGGAACAACTGTTCAAGGTGAGTGGTGGGACGTTCAGGGGGTTTTGAGGAAAAGCTTTTTTACCCAGAGGGTGGTGATGGGTCTGGAATGCACTGCCTGGGAGGGTGGTAGAGGTGGGTTACCTCACATCCTTTAAAAATGACCTGGATGAGCACTTGGCACGTCGTAACATTTGAGGTTATGGGTGAAGTGCTGGCAAATGTGATTAGGATTGGCAGATCAGGTGCCTTTCATGCGGTGGTGCAGACTCGATGGGCCGAAGGGCCTTTTCTGTACTGTGTTTTACTGTAGTACTGTGATACTGTGAACGGGTTTGGTGCCCGAAGCCAATCCCATATGGGAATGCTCCATTCTCCTCCTGGTCAGGATTCCCGGGCAATGGAGAATCCACCCCTAAGATTACAAGAAAGAAAAAAACATTTCGAGGAGAACTAAAAAGACTTTCTGGATAAAAATTAAACTATTGAGGAGACAATTAATTTTCTCATTATTGATACAGGAAGTGCATATTTTTCCTGACTCTTTTGTGAGAATTCAGATTTATAATAAGGTGACTTTGAATGGTTAACTGGTGAAGTGAAAATTGAACCATGTGAAGCGGATAGACTTTGAGAAGATAGGGCAGATATTTACTGACACCAAAATGTTTCAGTTTGGGGCCATGTTTCTCTCCTGTTTCAAAGGTCTGAGAACACGGGGGCGTCACTGTGGGTACGAGTGATTTATCTGTTTCAGTTGGTCTGCCAAAACAGCCGTGGGCGTGGACTTTCATACCGGCACTTAGAATAGCCTTAAAGTAACTTGCATACCACAAACAATAAAGCATTAGCTCATTTTAGATTGGACAGAACAGGAGATGGTGATGGGGGGTGGTGTGCAATGGGCTGGAGGAATGTAAGACACAACTCCATCAAAAGATGGTCCCATAAGATGCTTACTGGTGAAGAAAACCATTCAGTCTATCTGAATTCATCCATCTGGGACAAAGCACAATCCTATCCCAGTGCTCCAGCTGGTTTCCTCAGAACCCATGATTTCACTCCTACTCCTCTGCTTGGGATTCCAGGTGTTGATCACTATCAGCCCTATAGATACCTTTTCCTGGTGTGCAACTGTGTCAGGTTGTCCTACTCCCACTGTTTAATTCAAAGTTATTTTTTGGGTTAAACTATCACTTACTATCTTGCACCTGTCCTTAGATCTCCTTTTAGAATTCTCCTTCCCAGGCTCATGGAGTACGCTGCGCCGAGTATCCACCACCTCAGGCCATTGCCTGAGGCCCACCCCACGATGCTCCATCCTCGACTGGCCGAATTCCCAACGACATGGACCTCTCATGGTCCCACCGTCCGGGATCCTCGCATGGCGGCTGCGGACTCAGTCCGGGGCTGCCACAGTCAGAGGAGGGCCCATCTGAGGGCAGGGAGTGTTACTCATTGCTTCATATTCCAGAATGGTCTGATGGTGTGATTCCACTTTGAATTAAACAGTGGGAGTAGCTGACACAGTTGTACACCAGGTATCTATAGTGATCAACACCAGGAATTCCAAGCAAAGTAGGAGGAGTGAAATCATGGGATCTGAGGAAACCAGCTGGAGGACTGGGATAGGATTGTAGCTTTGTCCCAGATGGATGAATTCAGATAGACTGAATCACACCAATCTTTAATTTAAAACAAAACTGATTTATTGAATAACGATTGATTAATATTAAGTTTGCACACTCCACAGAACTATAACTAGTAATCAAGTAATCTATATTAAAGTAATAACTAATTTAAACTACACGTGTTAAACTATGCTGTGATCTATCTCTCTTACACTTTACTGTCTAGTCACTCCTGGTTGGAAGAGACCCAAGATCCTTTGAGTTCTCATACTTATAGTGGGATCTGGTGGTGCCCTCTTGTGGTTGTGTTACACTGAGATGTAATAATTAACCCTTTACTTGTCTACATGTATACATATCATTACCGGGGGCGGTTTCATTCGGGGCTGTGGGCAATGTGTGCGGGCAGTCTGGGGCGCGCGAGCGGCCGATGCAGGGCACTATTTTGCCGGTCCAGGTCCGCGGGCTGAGTCCGCCATGAAGCCTGCAGCCTGGGTCCCCGTTTGTGGGCGCTTTCTCCAGGCTCGGCTGGTGCTCAGGTGTCCCGGGTGGCATGGTGCCATCCTGTTCTGCCAACTGCCCACCAGTTGTACCAGTGACAGGGTGGGGGGGGGGGGGGGGGGGGGGGGGGGGCGGAGGGGGGGGGGGGGGAGTCCGAGGTACTCCGGCACCTCCCCTCCCGTGCTACTCCAAGGGACGTGGATGACCACTGGAGGTCGCTGCCGTGCACATGCACGGCCTTTGACCCGGAAGTGCAGGGGGCCGTATCGGCAGCTGGAGCTGCGAGCTCTACGATGGCTGCCTGCTAGCCCCCAGCAAGACGGTGAATCTGTGTTCTTTTGACGCCAGTTTTCACGACGGTGTGAGGACTTAGTCCCAAAAATGGAGAATCCATCCCCAGACCCCTCCTGCTTTAAGAATGGGCTCAATTTTCATGTCTCAGGAATGGTTTGAGAAATGGAGGTTGGGGTGTGTCAGTTGATGGAAATAAGTTATAGTGAAGAAAAATAAAGTTATTTACATAAATAGTCAGAAAGCAGCCTCAAAAATAAATATTTCATCAAGTATAAAACTTTGGCAAGATTGCATATACAGTTATCAGATACAGCGGAAGTTAACTAAAGCCACAATTGAATGCCAAAAATGCATTGAAAAAATATAACTGATTAGGTGGCATTCCCCTGATAAAGCTTCTGTTAGTGGCCAGAAAAGCTGCTTCGGTCCTTTGAAAATTTAGCATGGTGGTTAGTGTTGAAGAGCAGGATCTGGTTGAAATGTAAATATATATGTTTTATATTCATTTTCACTGTTCAAGATGATACAATGGGAGGTACAAATGCTTTAGATATTGACTCTTTCAATGTAAATGCATCAATGGCCTTAGTTTGTCTGAGGCACTGAAGATTGGTTAGTTTGCTAGACCTGATACCATTTAATCTCAAATGCTGTCGAAAATTGAAGAGATACCATGCGAGCCATTAACTTAGCTGAATAATAGTTTCTAGCCATACTAAAGACTAATGATTCAATGGTTCATGGTTCCAAATAAAATGCATACCGGCACTAATACTTTTCACTTAAAGGACATAGTTTTATTTACATTTGGGGACTCAGATGATTAATATATAGGAAAACAATGTCATAGAATCTTGGAAAATGATATGGCTAACGCATTTTCTTCGAGTTCCTGCATCTCAAAATTTCCACTGGTAGTCGTGGGGAGAGAGAACGAGTGTGGGGGGAGCTGGAGGAAAGAAAGAGTGTGCGCAAGGGGTGGGGTAAAGGGAGTGTGTGTGAGGGGTGGGGGAGGAAAGAGTGTGCGCCAGGGACAACGTGCATAGGCCACACTGATCGCCTCCAGGTTCACCAATTGGGGGCGGGACTGGCATGGGGCCACATCCCACCCCTGGCCACCCCCACTCTACCTCCCCCAGCCACCCCCTCGCCTGGTGGGGACAGTCGGGGGGCGGGGTGGGGGAGCCCGGGCCACCCACAAAGTCCGCCCACTCCACTTCACCCCAACGCCTGCCCATTCCAGCCCACTCCTCACACCCATCTGACAGAACACTGAGGCAGGTTGTAACAGTGTGAACAGGTGTTTAATGTAACAACGTATTTACAAATTTGTGCCCTAGCCCCTATGCCCTGCACCATGGCACCTTAACTGGATCTAACTTTCTGGCCTTATGGGCCCTAACGCTACGTCTTGGTGGATCCCAGACGGTACATCAAGAGTGGAGGTGGCCGGCTGTGGTTTCCGCCCTGCAGCCTGGGTCCCCGTTTGTGGGCGCTTTCTCCAGGCTTGGCCGCTGCTCAGGTGTCCCGGGTGGCATGGTGCCACCCTGTTCTGCCCACTGCCCACCAGATGTACCAGTGACAGGATGGGGGGAGGGGGGGGGCGGAGGGGAGGGGAGTCCGAGGTACTCCGGCACCTCCCCTCTCGTGCTACTCCAAGGGACGTGGGTGCAAGCAGAGGTGCCCCTGAGGCTCCCCCACCACCTGATGCCGCCAGTCATTGAGGCCTCACTCTGGTGTTGGCCAGCGTCTGCATGTTCGCGGCTATGGAGCACAGGGAATGGAACATCTCCACCTGAGACTGCACCACATCAAGCTGCGACTGTGCCATCATCTTCTGGGTTTGTGTCACATCAGCCAGTGACTGGGCCATCGCCCTCTGGGACTGGGCTATTTCCCTCTGTGTCTGCGCCGTTGACGTTCCCAGTCATGGCCTGCTGTGACTGGCCCACGCTCAGAAGCGCCACTGCAATTTCCTGGTGGCACTGTGAGGCGGCGGCGGCCTTATCATGGGCCTCAATCAGAGCGGAGTGAGGGTGATGGGGGTAAGCGTGCGGGTGGGGGGGGGGGGGAGGGCAGGGAGAGTGGGGTGGTGAGGGTGGGGGTGGTGTTGGATGAGGGTGGGCGTGAGGGTGAGGGGGGGACGTGGTGTGGACGTTTTGTGGGGGGGGGTGGTGGGTGGTTTATACACGTTTCACGGGGAACCACAACTCAGCAAGGCCTCACTTCCTCCCCTGCGGCCGAATTCCACGCCGGCAACCTCCCTTTCCTCTGGTCCGCAGACCACATCCAGGCCCTCTGCTCTGCATGGGTGAGAGGCTGTAGGTTCAGCGGTCCCACTCCAATTTTCTCCCACTCCTGGCGGTTATGAGTGTCCATCCCCTGGGGGGGGGGGAACAGATAATGACAGTGTTAGGCAGTCCGACGCATGTAGCCCAGGGGGTGGGTAGCTAATGTCTAGCTGGCGTGGCTGATTCTTGGGGCCGTACTACTTGTTGCCATCTTGTTGGCTGGGATGGTGTGGGTGGGGAGTGCAGTGTGTATATGCGCCTGTTTTACTGGCATGGAACTCCACAAATCCTGCGTCGGCGTTGAAACTTTAATCTCAGAAATGGAAAATCCAGTCCCTCATTTTTACGTGTGTTGCTGCTGCTCCTGCACTCTTCACTGAACCAGGATTGATGGGCAATGATACTGCGAGGAATATGCCAGGCCATGGGGTTACAGACTGTGGCTGAATACAATGTTACTGTTGATGGCTCACAGCCCCTCGTGGATGCCCAGTTTTGAGCTGCTAGATCTTTTTGAAATCTATCCCATTTAGTATGGCGGTGATACAAAACTTGGAGAATTGTGAAATGTGAAGATAGAGCAGTACTTTAAAAAGTTCATGGACAATTTGATGGGTGGACAAGTGACAATTGAATTTCAATGCAGAGAGGTGTGAAGCGATTCATTTTGGTCGGAAAAACACAGAGAGACAATATAAAGGATATAATTCTAAATGGGGTGCAGATCAGAGGGACCAGGGTGTGTATTGAAGGTGGCAGGATAGGTTGAGAACGTGATACATATCCTAGGCTTTATTAATAGGGGCATAGAGCACAAGAGCAAGGAAGATTTGGCTTAACATTTGAAATGGAAGAACGTGTAGGGTTACGGGGAGAAGATGGGAGAATGGACCAGGTGAGCTGTTCTTCCGGAGAGCCGGTACAGACACAACGGACTGAATGGCCTCCTTCTGTACTGCTACCATTCTGTGCTTCTGCGAATTCACTTTTGAGTTTCAGAATCCGAGGGAGAAATCTTAACCTTGAGAAATGCATCGATTTGGGTGCTGGGAAACGCCAAGAACCAGGAAAAATGCAAGTTGATTGGGAAGCTACTTCCAACCTGCTGACTTCCGTGTTTAACTCCAGGTTTCTTGCAAGCAATACCCTCAGGAGAGAGGGCATACACTAATTAACATTCGATAAGTGCTCAATTGAAATAACATTTTGTTACTTTAACAGACTTTCAAATCTAACAGCACAGCCAGTGGTTTCTTGAACTTCTTGAAATTCAGCAGTAAATACAAGGCAAGAACACAAGGGCAATTGAGGAGACTGGTTCAAACTCATGGAAATACAGGGCTAAATATTCAGTACCGCAGTTGCTTTTTTATTTGCTCGTTTGTTTCCAGTCGTTTTTCTGAGTATTTACTTTCCACACTTTGGAGTTTTTCTGAATTAGGATGGGTGGGGCCTTGGCTGAATTTAATTGGAGCTCCGATGAGGAGCAATATGATCAGCATTAGCACAGCCGCTGAGAGATCTTTAACTGGACTTCAGAGAGGGGAGCATTTACAGCAACAGCAACAGTCTGCTTCTCGGATACCTGCAGCTGGAAGGCAAGGTAGGAGCAGCAGACCTCAATTGTACCTACGCTTTACCTCACCTGGGAAGGAAGCCTACAAGGTGTTCTAGCAGGGACTGAATACATTTTGCCATTTAGCAGTTGGCTCAGATTGGCACTTGCTGAGAGCCAAGAGTATATTACCAGCCTGGCCTCCTGGCTGCATTGCCAAGGCCATGCAATACACTTGGAAAATTACAACTCATATTCTCAACCAGAAAAAAAAAAAAATTGGACAGCTTAGTGGAAAGCAGCAGGATGGGACATCAGCATGATTTTGATGATATGGAGAATCCAAATTGTAAAACTGCATAATTTATTTGTTCCATACAGAATAATAACATACCAGAAATAAACAGGACTAGCTGACTCCAGAAGGAATGGTGAAAATGATTCCAAAGAAGCATCATGCCTTGCTGAGTGAATAACCTGCAATTATATATACTCATTTTCTAGTATGCAATGTCTTGTTTTCGAGCATGTGTTCACTGTTGTTCTACTAGCAATACCCCGCAAAGCCAGTTGATGAAGGAAAGAACTACACACACACTTTTATATTTATTTACGAATTGCTCATTACAAGCATACAACTCCTAATCCGGACAACCGCCGTTTCAATGGTGCATCAGGCGAGAAAAGCTGTGTGAAATTCGCCTGCTTCTCAGAAGCCTTTTCTCACCTGATTTAACGGCACTCTGTACAATTTCAGAGTGCCGGCGAGGGTCACACAGCCAGCTGGAGGGGCGGGGCCTAAAAACGGTAGGAATCTGAGATTGGGGTGCCCTTTAAAAAGGGCCCCTTGATCTCAAAGTTAAAATTAAGGCTCTCCCCCCCCCCCACCAATGGACATCGGGACCCCACCCCCACCCCTCGGCCTCCAACGGAGAAGGGGAATACCCCATCCACACTCTCCCCCACCTCCCCATCCATGGATAAGGGGAACCCATCAACCCTCACACGCTGAGGGTGAACCCCATCCAATCCACCCCCCAACCCCAACACACAGAAGGAGACACTCCACTGGCAAGCCCCCCCCCCACCCCCCATGGATAAGGGCAGCACCCCAACTCCCACATGCAGATGGCTCCCCCACCGCCCATTCCCCCCTCGATGGATAAAGATACCCTCCCACATGCAGAAGGGATACCCACCCCAATGGAGGAAGGTAACTCCCCTTGGCATTGCCCCCTGACAATATCCCTATGGCAGTGGACTCTCAGGAGGCACTACCACGGTGCCAAGGAACTTTGCCCAGGCATGTCCCTCAATCCCCAGAGGCTTTAGGCACATCTGTACCACCGGCATGGTCATCACAACAGTTTTTTAACTTTGAAAACCAGTAGTGCTTTACGTTGACGTGAAGTCTTGCCGCCAGCGGGGAAGAAATATCGTGGGTGGGTGCTATGGCGTCAAACCCAGTAACCAAATGTAAATTTATTCAGGAGACACACCTCAGTGTGAAGGATCAGGTTAGGTTAAGAAAGGGGTGGGTCGGGCAGGTTTTTCACTCGGGGTTTGATTTGAAATCGAGGGGTGTGGCGATTTTAATGAGCAAAAAAATGGATTTGTGAGTGCGAAGGAGGTGAGGGATCCGGGTGTGAGATATGTAATTGTGAGTGGGGTATTGGAAGAGCCACCGGTAGTGTTGGTAAATGTGTATGCCCCAAATTGGCATGATGTGGGTTTTATGAGGGGGTCACTGGCAGCGATCCTGGATTTGGCCACGTGCCAGTTGATCACGGGAGCAGATTTTAACTGCGTCCTGGAGCCGAGGGTGGATAGGTCGATCCCCAGGTCGATGGGTAGGGTACGAATGGCAAGGAAGCTGCGGGGGTTTATGGAGAGGATGGGTATGGTGGATCCGTGGAGTTTTCAGAACCCAGGGGGAAGGGAGTATTCCTTCTTTTAAAAATAATTTTTATTCAAATTTTCAACAACAAATTTTATCCCAACAAAGAAAAACAGTATCCCCACCCCCCCCCCCCCCCCCCCCCCGCCCCCCTCCAAATACAAAAACAATAAATTAACAAGAAAAAGAAATAGGCATAGAACCATGAAAATGAACCCCCGTAACAACCCGTAGCCCCCCCCCCCAATCCCCCCCTCCCCCCGGGTTGCTGCTACCACCCTCTAACACTCCGCCAGGAAATCGAGAAAAGGCTGCCACTGCCGGAAGAACCCTTGCACCGACCCCCTCCAGCAGTGGCGGACTGGCCAGGGTGTCAGCTTGCCCGATGGCAAGTGGGCCCCTGATGAAGTGGGCCCCCTATATCAAATAAAAATGCAATAAAGAGACAAACACAGACAACTGTTTTAGTAATAAAAAGGAATAAGAAAAAAAGAGAACAGGACACAAAGAAGCAGTGCATGAAAAGGAACGAAGCAGGGGAGGTAGTGGAAAGATGTGGAATAGGGGGGCCCGGGTCGGGCATAATTAAGGAAATTCCATGTTTTCAGCAAGAGTGTGTGAATTTAAAGATAAAGTTACAGTTCGTGATTTGAGATGGTCGGCAACTTGAAAGGATATCAAGCAGTACATAGGGTCGTGAGGTCACCGAAAAGGAGAAGCGGTACCTTTGACCGTGAATCATGAGGTCAAAGACATTGAAGTGATAAGCCATGATCGGTAAACTCAAAGGGTTGCGACTTGTAACACTACACTGGTATCAAACTGGACATGTTAACTTTGGTCGTGGGACCATTCTTAATGTCTTACTATAGTCGGACCAAACTTCTAAGTTTCAACAGTTGTCTCAGTTGCTTGCTGGTGTGAACACTGGACAGTGGATTGTCTCCTCTTCTGAAGCTGCATAGGCCGCAGTGGTATTGACTAATGAAGTGTAAGTAAATTATTTTATATTTTTTATCAAGTAGGGGTTTATCTGGCGTTCCTTCAAGTTATTCTTGCAATCATCAATATTCATTTTTCCCAATGTGGGCTATTTTTAATTAAGTTTTTATTTCAGGAATATTACCCCAACCAGCATGGAAAAGAAAAAGCATAAATCTGGGTCACTAAAACGCAAAGAACAAAAAGTAGAAAGGAAGGAATCAGCCAAGCGATGCAGGCCTATTACAGTGTTTATAATACCACAAGCACAATCCACATCAATATCCAGTTCTGCAACAAATATTCAAGAAGCAGGAAACAATGCTCATGGTGATGATGCAATGACATGCGAGTTACAAGAACAGAAAAGAGCTACTTTGAATGTAGAGACAAATACAAGTGCAAATAGAGACAAATACAAATTACCTACCACACAGGTAACAAAATACACTTCACTTAACGTTGGCGGGGAAGGTCCAAGTGGTGAAAATGAATATTCTGCCGAGGTTCTTGTTTATCTTTCAGGCTCTCCCGATCTTTATACCAAAGGCCTTTTTTCAGAAAGTGGACACAATCATCTCTGACTTTGTATGGGTGGAGAAGGTGCCGAGGGGGAGGGGAGGACCCTGCTACAGAGGCAGAGGCAGCGGGGGGGGGGTTGGTGTTGCAAAACTTGCTTCATTATTATTGGACGGAGAAGGTGTAGAGTGGGTTAGGATGGAGGAGAAATCTTGTAAGGGGTCTAGTTTGAGGGCTCTGGTGACGGCAGCATTGCCAATGGCTCCGAGTAGGTATTCAGGGAGCCCAGTGGTGCAGTCTACAGTGAAGATATGGAATCAGTTGAGGGGGCATTTTAGGGTTGAAGGGAAGTCGGCGTTAATGCCGCTGTGCGAGAATCAAGGGTTTGAGTGGGGTGGTGGGGGGGGGGGGGCATGGGGGGATGGATAGTGTATACAGGAGGTGGAGGGAAGTGGGGCTGGTCAAGGTGAGGGATCTGTATTTGGAGGAAGGGTTCGCCAGTCTGGAGGAACTAAGAGAGAGGGTAGAGCTGCCGAGTGGTAGTGAGTTCAGGTATCTACAAGTTAGGGACTTTGCATGAAAGGTCTGGAAGGGGTTCCCTAGATTTCCGGGAGACATCCTGCTGGAGTGATGGCTGCTTCCAGATGTGGAAGGGGAGGGAAGAATTGGGGATATATATAAGTGGCTGGGGGAGCAGGGAGGTGAGCGGGTGCTGAAGATCAAGGAGAAATGGAAAGCGGATTTGGCAATGCAGATCAATTGGGGAGTATGGAGTGAGGCACTGTGAAGGGTAAACGGGATGAGCCTGATACAGTTTAAGGTGGTGTACAGGGTTCAAATGACTCGGACGAGAATGAGTGGGTTCTTTCAGGGGGTAGCAGGTGAGTGTGAGAGGTGTGGGCGGGGACCAGCGAATCATACGCCCATGTTCTGGGGTTGTGAAAAATTGGGAAGATTCTGGGCGGGAGCGTTTGCAGTCCTAGCCAGGATAGTGGAGGATGAGGTGGACCCGGACCCTTTGGTGGCGATATTTGGGGTTTCAGAGAAGCCAGAGCTCATGGAGAGGCCGATGTCTTGTCCTTCGCCTCTCTGATTGCACGGCGGTGAATTTTGCTGGAGTGGCGGTCGGCATCGCCACTGGTGGTAGCAGCATGGTTGGGTGACCTGTACGACTTCCTGCAGTTAGAGAAAATAAATTCTGAGTTAAGGGGCTCAGCGGGGGAGTTTGAGAAAAGGTGGGGGGTGTTTCTAACCATGTTTGAGGAGCTGTTCGTCGCAGCGAAGGGGTGGGGGGTGGGGTGGGTGATGGGGAGCGGGGGGTGTGAAAAGAAGAAAAATCTGTCCAAACTGTATAGTTGATTGTTGGGAAGAATGTTTCCCAGGGTGTTTAATTGCTGTAACTACTTTGATACAAGTTTGAATAAAATGCGCTTAACAAAAAATGTAAATTTATTAAAATGTATGGAAATTATGTATGGAAATTATTATTTCAGCAGCAGGGGACGAGGAAGATCTTAAACTGAGATTGTGCCGACACAAGCCTGGTTTTTGACCATTTGTGAGATTTAGCAGCCATTGTAGATTTGCAGCCACAGTTGGCGCGGCTGCTCGATCAGGTTCAGTGTGTCCAACATTCCTCACGGCTCTGAAGGAAAGTCAGAGCAGGGTTATTTTCTAATCCCCGCAACCTCTGCAGCATTCTCCTTTTATTTCAGGCTATGTCTGTTATTGCAGGTAATTAAGTCTTTAAGTCTCTGGCTCTGTAAAGATTTAATTACCTGCAAATGCTCGCATTCAAATTATCGTCTTGCATCGTTGACTTTGCCTATATAAATGTTTATGTAACCTACGCCTCCATTCACCTGAGGAAGGAGCTATGCTCCGAAAGCTAGTGATTTGAAACAACCCGGTGTTGTAAGACTTGTTATTGATTAATTACTTATTACTTTGAAAAACTTTCTGTTGCTGGTTTGTTGCTCCATTACAGTATTAATGGTTAGTGTACTAAAATGTTGCTTGGTTTGGCATCAGGTCTTCAAATCACAAAATTGCTTCTTTTAAATAAGGGGCAGGATTCTCCATCGGCCAACACCAAAATCGGGAAATGCGATTGGACGGAGAATCAGTTCCAATACAGAAATCGTGGCGGGCGCCGATTTCACGCCAAATAGCAATTCTTCGTTGCCTCGACAGTGGGGCAATGCATTCCAGAATGTATGGTGGGTAAGCATAATTTGCATATCATTAGCGGGCCTGGGGCCTCTGCGATTCTCCACCTCCAATGTGCCAAATTCACTACGGTGAGGTTCACTTGTCGTTTTAAAAATCGTGAAACCAGCGTCATGGCCAGTGACGGAGAAAGAGGAGGTAGGACACGGAGAGGGCGACTGCAGACTGCCAGGCCGGACACTTGCCGGGCTGGCTGGAGTGGGGGGTGGGGGGGTGGGGAAGGGCCTGCCAGGGCCAGGGGGTGACAGGGGAACAGGCTTATGGTCGGGGTAACTCCCCACAGGACTGAGGTGGTTTCCGGACACAGACCGCCATTGCCACAGCCTGCAAGGCAGCCATCTTGATGGTCACACCACTGACTACTCACCTTGCTCCTGGTTCTGCAGAGTGATACCAGCCGTATGGGTGTCCCCAGCACCCCCCCAATCCCTCATCCCAGATCCCACCCTTTACTCCATCACCACCGCGTCCTCTCCCATCCCACCCTCCCACCCAACCGGCCGCTACCCATCGGCGAGTAATCAGGCAGCCTACCGAGGGCAACGGCCACTGCAGCCCCAAGGGGGGGGCGCCGTGGAGTGTCTTGCTGGTAAGGGCAGCACCAGCTGATGGTACACCCTGCAGCAGGGATGAATGCCAGAGCTAAAGACCCCATGGTGCCGGGCACTGACGAGGCCTGGGGTGTGGCGATGTGGGGGGGGGGGAAGGAAACATGCGGGGGCAGAGTCCGCAGGGCCAACCAGGGGCACTATGTAGCTCGTTGGACATGGTTAGGCATGGGTGCCTGCTGTCGGCTTTTCACCCCCTGCAGACAATGAAATTCAAAGATCAATCGTGGCCTTCCTCCTAGTCGCTGCAGCCTTGGGGGATGCCCTGCAACTGTACAAGTTGGAACTGCTCAAAGAGGAAGAAGCTGCAGGAAGAGCAGAAGAGCTGCTAAGGAGGCGCCGCATGAGTCCTTGTGTGTACCAGCAGCGCCTGTCATTTGAGGACCTACCAGACTGGGCATGCTGTCGAAGACTCCGGCTGAGCAGAGAGACAGTGTGACATATCTGCCAGATGATGGCACACCTGGCATCGCGGGGGTTTGAGCGAGCACACCCACTCCCTGTGGCCATCAAGGTGATGGTCACCCTGAACGTTTGCATCACGGGGTCCTTCCAGATGCCGAGTGGGGACCTGACAATTAAAATCGCTGATTGTCACAAATAGGCTTCAAATGAAGTTACGGTGAAAAGCCCCTAGTCGCCACATCCTGGCGCCTGTTTGTGGAGGCTGGTACAGGAATTGAACCGCGCTGCTGACCTGCCTTGGTCTGCTTTAAAAGCCAGCTATTTAGCCCTGTGCTAAACCAGCCTCTGTCACGGATCTCACAGGTGCAACAGAGACCCAGTAAGCTTGGGCAGCACATACATCCACTTCAATGTGGACCCAGCCCACCAGAATGCCTGGGCAGTGCGGTTCACCGCCATCGGCGGGATGCCCCGGGCCTAGGATGCTTGTCGTCCTACGATTACCTGTAGATGACAGGCTGCTCTGCACAAACTGAAAGGGCTTCCACTCAGTGAATACGCAGCTGATATGTGACCATCAGATGCGCATCATGCAAGTTTGCGCCCGATGTCCGGGCAGTGTGCATGACACCTTCATCCTGGCACACTCGATGATTCCTGACATGTTCAAGACTAGAGGTTGGCTCCAGGGTGACAGGGGTAATCCACTGCAATTGTGGCAGATGACACCTATCCGGAGGCCACAGAACGTGCCAAGACCCGCTACAGCGACGTCCATGCGGAGACCAGGGACGTGATCAAGCGGAGCACAGCCTCCTGAAGATGCAAGTCAGGAGCTGGACCTGTCCGGAAGGGCCCTCCAGTACGGAGCTGAGAGGGTCACCTGCATCGTGGCAGCCTGCTGCGTCCTCCACCAGCCCACCCCTCACACCCATCTGACAGAGCACTGATGCAGGTTGTAACAGTGTTACCAGGTGTTTAATATGCACAAATATTTACAGATACGTGCTCTAGCTCCTATAACTAAACTGTGCCCAGCACCCATGCCAATTTAACTGGTATCTAACTTTCTGGCCTAATGCGCCCTAACACTACGCCTAGGTGGATCCCCCAGACAGTACAGCAGGAGTGGAGGGGGCCTGCTGTAATATCTGCCCTGCAACCTGGGTCCCCATTGGCGGGTATCTTCTGGTGTGGAGGGGGTCGACATGGTGCTGAGTTGTTCTGTCCGCTGCCCACCAGATGCGCCAGGGACAGGAGAGGAGGTGTCCGAGGCGGTGTTCCGGCATCTCCTCTGTGGAGGAGATTTTGCCTTATACATACCATACCAACTCACCATGTATCCACCACAGGCAGACATCAAGACCCATGCGGAAACTAAATAAAGTTCTAAAGTGTCCATTAAAATGAATTAATTATTTCCACAAAAAAAGATTAATAAAAACCTATTCACTAACCTCCTTTGATCGCTTATAAAAGCAAGCATTGGAATTTATAGTCCAATTTCACAGAGTTTATAACCACTTGGAACTGTCAATCAAACTGTGAACCTTTCACATTCGATCTGACTGCTAACAGAAAGAGGTGTTAATCCCATCATGCTGGGCTGGATTGTCACTCAGGTTCTAGAGGTGAAAAACTCTTTGCATTACTGTCTTTGTATTCAGTCTAGTTTGTTTTTTATTAGTCCATTTATTTGGGAACATATGCATAGTCTGGTTGCATGTATTAGTGAGAGGTGGTTTGTATGTTGTGTTTCTGTTAATAAATAGGTCAAAACCAGTCACTGCCTTAGCCAAGTTTCGTTCTTCAACAATTTTCAAAACCGATTAACAGACCATTTGTTTTGCTGTGTACAAACATGCTGCCTGTAAATTAATTGCTGACTTGGTAAGCTTGTCCATATGTCTCACATATGGACACAACTGACTGACACAACCAATTAGTGAAGCTACCAATTTGTGAAATAGTAACACCCTTGTTCCTTTCATACACACGGTCAAGAGTACATATGAAAGAAAATTTAATCGGTTGTAGTTCCTAAACATTGGGGCAATAAATTACACTACAATATTTAGGCTGGATCCATATTTTCAAATTAATAATATGGTGGTGTTGTGAGGAATTAAAATTTTCTTTAATTTAGCCGCATGTGCAAGCAGACTATCGAGGCCTGTCCTTTGCGGTTGGAAATAATGTTACCCTCATTTTATCTCACTCTTGCACTGGTTGAATTACCACTAATTGTTAATGGAGACTCATAAGGCTTAAAAGCTAGACTGGTGTGTGTGGAAGGAGCATTGCCGGTGGTCAGTAATGTTGTCATTATCTCTAACGCTTTGGCTTCTCAGGAAGCTTATTGGTGGCCTTGTTTTTCTACTTGGAGGTTCACTAATGAGCTGATTTGACTTTATGGGCGAAATTCTCCCATCAGGAGACTAAGTCCCGACGGCGGAGTGAAAACCGGAGTATTTCACTCCGGTGTCGGAGGCCGCTCCCCGCCCCCTATTCTCCCACCCCTAGGGGGGCTAGGAGCGGGGCCGCGTCATTTACGCGCGCCGGGCCTTGGTGACGCACGTAAGCGGCGGCGCATAAATGATGTCACCAGCGCATGCGCAGGTTGGCCGGCGCCAACCCACGCATGCACAGTTGCCGTCCTCCCCGTGGCCGCCCCGCAAGAAATGTCAGATAGATCTGGCGGGGCGGTGGAGGAAAGGAGTTCCTCCTTCAGAGAGGCTGGCCCGCTGATCGGTGGGCACGGATCGCAGGCCAGACCCCTTTTGAGGCCCCACAAAGGGTCCCCCCCCCTCCCCCCCCCCCCCCCCACAGGCCGCCCCCCCCCCCCCCAGCGTTCCCACGCTGTTCCCGCCAGCAGCGACCAGGTGTGGACGGCGCCGGCGGGAACCCGTCGTATTGGGCAGGCCGCTCAGCCCATCTGGGCCGGAGAATCGCCACTCGCCCATTACAAACGGCGAGTGGCGATTCTCCCAGCGGCCAGCCGTGAATTTGCCGCGCTAGTTTTGGGGGGGGGGGGGGAATCGCATGCGGGTTCCAGGGTGGCGTGGCTGGACACGCGCGGCGCCCCAGCGATTCTCCCACCCGGCGTGGGGGGGGGGGAGAATTCCACCCTATAGACCTGACTTTTATAGGCCACAGACTGATGGGTCAGAAATTAGACACAGTACCATCGGCAGGCTGCCTGTAGCCAGCCAAACAACTTTGCCCACCCCGTCCCCAATTTTACAGGCGGCGGGTGAGGTATCGGGTAGACCACCTTCCGCAGGCCCAGTAAGGCCCTTAAGTGGGTAATTACTGCCCAACTAAGGACCTCATCCCGCCTCTGCTCTAATTTAATGGACAGTGGAAAAGGCCTATACGTGACGTGGATCCCAGCAGGATTAACTACAGGCTCCTGGTCAGTGAAAGCGGGTGGTGAGTCCCTCCTTTGCAACACTCGTGTGTCTATTAGAGGTCCCCCTCCTGTGCCATTGGAGGCGATCTATCTCTTAACTTAAAGCTGTGCCCCCTGTTTATTGACCCTTCTACTAATGGAAAAAGTGCCTTTCTATCCATTCTATCTAGGCCCCTCAAAGTTTTATGCACCTCTAGCATGACCCCTCACAACCTACGCTGCTCCAAGAGAAAGAACTCCAGCCTGTCAGATCTTTCCTCATTACTGAAACCCTCTAGCTCAGGCAGCATCCTCGGAAATCTCCTCCACACGTGTAATCACATCCTTCTGATAATGTGGTGACCAGACGATACGCATCGTCACCACATAAATAGCACAACACCCTTTCTCTGTGCCTCAGCTCATATAGGCAAGTATCCCACATGGCTTCTGAACCACCTTATCTACCATTTTATTATTCATTCATGGGATGTGGGTGTCGCTGGATGGGCAAGCATTTACTGCCCATCCCTAATTGCCCTTAAACTGAGTAGCTGGCTTTTAAGAGTCAATCACATTGCTGTGGATCAAAAGTCACGTGGACTAGACCAGGTAAGGACATTAATGAACCGGATGGGTTTTTAAAATAATTGACAATGGTTACATGGTTTTTAAGGCTTTTAATTCAAGATTTTATTGGATTTATACTTCATCCTCTGCCGTGGTGGGATTCGAACCCAGGTCCCCAGAGCATTGCCCTGGGTCTCTGGATTACTAGCCCCATGACAATACCACTGGGCCACATGCAGGCATCTGTGATCTAAGTCGAGCCCTGTTAACAATTTAAGGTTGGAAATGTCGGAGCTGGTGCCGTGCACAATTGAACCAGTTGCATATGAAATGGAAAGCTCAACCAAAGAGAAAAGTTAATTTACTTTTGGGACTCCAGCAGGGCAGGAGGTCAGTTCCAGGACCCAGCCAAGCCCAAGTTTAACAGGACGTAGTGCCACCGATCTTGGAGGGATTTTGTTCAAAGACTTGTGGTAGGCTTTACAGCATTGAAGGGGTTAAATAAATGTAGAGGTTTAAGTCTGAAGCTAATCTTGTGCGCCAATCTGTACTGCAGCTCCTCTTATGAGTCAGATAGGCTCACAGTCAACCTTCGACAAAGGTCACAGAAACTTTGGTCTGGTATTCAACACTGAAACTCAGATTGGAGCGTTCTAATCAGGAGATGAGCAGCCCACACAAACACGGAAGTGATTCCTCCCAAATACAGATAACATCCTCATATCACACACTCCTTTCAATTTGACATTTTCAAACCAGCGCCTGAGCTCAATACTAGCATATGACTCAGAGGCACATACTTTCATCAATTTTAAAAATTGAGCTGAAAACTTTGACTTTGTCAACGGGATTTAGATCTCAGTCAGAACTGACACTCTATAAACTAGACACGAAAGAATATGTATTTCTAGTTTTTCCACTAGCTCATGTTTTTGAAGCAAACATCCCAGATTCCACCTTAGCGTATTTTAGCCAGGATGCAATGCATGTTTAAAAGGCACTCTATGACAAACAGTGGTGCAAATAGAAATTGTAATTCCACCGTCACAGTGACAAATAAAAACTGCATACTTTTACAAATAACTCACGGGGCTAATAGATGTTACAGAAGAAGGAAAAGACTTGCATTTATGGGGCAGTTTTCACATCCTCAGAGGGCTGGTAGCGCTGTAGAGAGATGGGGCAGTCAATTCTGCACAGCGAGATCCCACATGAACCAAAGAATGAAAGACATGCATTCATCACAACCACTGGACAGCTCAAAGTGCTTCATAGCCAGTGAAGTATTATGTTTCGAAGTATAGTCACTGTTGTGACCGCTAGATTGTGTGCCACAAGCAGCAATGTGATAATGACCAGATAACCTGTTTTTGTGATGCTGCCAAAGCAGTCAGGAGAATGCCCCCATCCCCCCACTCTTTGAAATAGAACCATATCAACCCGAGGAGGCAGATGAAATCTTGGTTCAATGCCTCATCCGGGAAACCACACCTCCGGCAATGTTGCACTGGAGTGTCAGCTTTGATTTTTTTTGTGCTCAGACCCGAAAGTGAGATTTGAACCTGGAACCTTGTGATTCAGAGGTGAGTGTGTTACCAACTGAGCCGTGGAAACTTTTTCACCCCTTGACTAATATAATCGGATTTATAAGCACAGAAACATAGAAAATAGGAGCAGGAGAAGGCCATTCGGCCCTTCAAGCCTGTGCAACCATTCAACATGATCATGGTTAATCCTCCATCTCAACACCATACACAGTGCTCTCCCCATTTAGTTCTAGAGTCTAGAAATCTATCTATTTCCTTCTTATATATATTCAGTGACTTGGTCTCCACCGCCTTCTGTGGTAAAGAATTGCACAGGTTCACCTCCTCTGAGTGAAGACGTTTCTCCTCATTTCAATCCTAAATGGCCTATTGGATATCCTGAAACTGTGAACCCCTCGTTTTAGACCACCCAGCCAGAGGAAACATCATTCCTGCATCCAGTCTGTCCAGGCGTATCAGAATGTTATACGTTTCAATTAGATCTCCTCTCATTCTTCTAATTTCCAGTGAATATAGGCCCAGTCTATCCACTCTCTCCTCATACAACAATTTTGCCATCCCAGGAATCAGTCTGCATAGAGACACGGCGCTTCAGTTTAATGCCTCATCCAACCAATGGTATTTTCACCATTGCAGCCTTCCTTCAGCACCGCACCAACGGGCCAGTCTTCATTATGTGCTCATACCATCTGGTTTAGAGAGTGCCAACTGAGGTCAGGTCCAAATGACAAGTTCCATAATCACATGCCAACACAAAAGCAGACAGCAGCACTGTTGGTAACACATTTGTCTCTGAGTAACAAGGTTCAAGGCCCAAGTTTGAGCTGAAAAATCTAGGCTAGCATGCCAGTCCAGTGTTGAGAGACTGCTGTATTGCTGGAGGTGCTGTCTTTTGGATGAAAGATTAAACTGACATCCAGGACTGCTTGGGTGGATGTGTAAGATCCCATGGTATTATTTCGATGAGGCATTATCCCCAGTGGCCTGGCCAATATTTATCTCTCAATCAATCCCCCAAAAACCGATTATCCGGCCTTTGTCACATTGCTGATTGTGGGATCTTGTTGTGTGCAAATTGGCTGTCGCATTTCCTACATTACAACAGTGACTACACTTCAAGAGTACTTCATTGGCTGTAAAGCACTTTCAGATTTTACGTGGCTGTGAAAAACACTGTGAAAATCTTTCTCTCTTTTTCTTTTGTTGCCTGTGACATAAATGGATATATACCAGGGCAGCATGGAATTATACAGAGTGAAGATCTTTCTGATACATCCTACTGTTCACAGTCTCTCACACACCCTACTGTTTTGGAACAGCAATAGAAAAAGTGTGAGCTTCTGTCAGCATTTTCAGAGACACTACACACAAATGGCGAGAGAGTAAAGAAAACTGCCTGAACATGAATGTCCTGATGTCTCAGGCCTTTGTGCTGATATAACAGAAATAGTCTCGGACTGGCAAACCAAAGGCATATATTCAAATCCCACCAAGGCAGCTGGGGGGAATTTAAACTCAATTAATTAATACATAATTCATACTGATGATCATGAAATTACCAGATTGTTGTAAAACCCCATCTGGTTCATTAATGTTCTTTAAGGAAGGAAGTAAGCCACCTGTATTCAGTGAGGTCTGCATATGACTCCAAACCCACGGCAACGTGGTTGACGTTCGAATGGCCTAGCAAGCAACTCAGTTGTTCAAACCATTATGGAAAAGTTAAGTAAAAAGAAAACAGGAAATTGGCTTCGCCATTGGACATGTGAAAAAGAATGCCCAGTCTAGTCAACCCCACAAAGTTCTTCCTCCTTACCCACATATGGTGCCTTGTGCCAAAATTGGGATAGCTGTCCCACAAACTAGTCAAGTCACAGCCTGACATAGTCATACGCACTGGATCATCCCTACAGCCAATGTCTTAAACTCCTCCATCATGATCCCTGAGTACGTCCTGTCCCACAAGCAGGGCAGCTTCACTAGAGAGGGCATATCTGATATACAGTTGGGAGGAAGTGGCCATTGGAGTTCTCAGCATTCAGTCCATGGACTCTTGACTCCATGAAGTCTCATGGCATCAGCCCAAATATGGGCAAAGAAACCCCTTTACCACCTAACGCCCTCCCTCTACTGATGAATCAGTGCTCCCCCATGTCAAACACCAATTTGAAGAGGCACTGATAGTAGCAAGAACACAGATGGTACTCTGTGTGGGAAACTTCAATGTCCATCACCAAGACTAGCTCAGCAGCACCACTTGTGACTGAGCTAGCTGAGTCCTGAAGGATGTATCTGCTAAACTAGGCCTGCAGGAGGTAAGAGAATCAACACGTGGGAATACTCTATTTGACCTTATCCTCACCAATCTACCTGTTGCATATGCATCTATCCATAACAGTATTGGTAGGAATGCAGACTACACAGCCTTACTGAAGACAAAGTCCCATCTTCATACTGAGAACATGCTCAATTTTGTGTGGCAGAACCACAGTACTAAATGTGATCTGTTACCTCAAAACTGGGCATCCATGAGGTATGTGGACTGAGAAGCTGTCTGTCATGGCAAACATCTGGGCCTGAGTGTGGCATCAAGGAGCTGTCATAAAATTGAAGTTAATAGAAATCAGGGGAAAAACTGATTTCCGCTGGTGGGAATTATACCCCAGCACAAAGAAAGGGGGTTGTGGTTGTTGAAAGCCAATGATTTCAGCCCCAGGACATTGCCATAGGAATTCCTGAGAGCAGTGTCCTCAACTCAACTATCTTAGCTGCTTCATTGACGACCTATATTCCATCATAAGATCGCTGATGATTGCACAGTCATCAGTTCAATTCATAACTTTTCAGATAATGCAGCAATCCATACCCACCTGCAGCAAGATACTGGCTTCGGCTGATAAGTGGCAGTAACATGTATGCCACAAATATGTCAGGCAAAGCCCATCTCCAACGGGAGAGAATCTATCGCCCCTTGATATTCAACTGTATTATCATCGGTGAATTCCCCACTAGCAATACCTTTGAAGTTACCATTGACCAGAAATTTAACTGGGTCAGCCACATAAAACTGTGGCTACGAGCTGGCCAGAAGCTGGGAATTGTGTGGCACTTATCTCATTTCCTGCCTCCCCAAAGCCTGGCCACAATCTATAAGGCACAAGTCAGACACTGCCCAGTAGGGTGGCAGAGGTGGGAATCCTCACAACATTTAAGAAGCATTTACATGAGCACTTGTTATACCAGTCCAAAGATGTGCGGGTTAGGTGGATTGGCCATGCTAAAATTGCCCGTAGTGTAAGGTTAATGGGGGGATTGTTGGGTTACGGGTATAAGGGTTACGTGGGGTTAAGTAGGGTGATCATTGCTCGGCACAACATCGAGGGCCGAAGGGCCTGTTCTGTGCTGTACTGTTCTATCTATCTATAACATACAAGGCTATGGACCAAGTGCCGGAAAATGGGATTAGAATAGATATGTCAATGGGACAGACATGATCGGCTGAAGGGCCTCTTCCTGTGCTGTAAAACTCTATGACTCTAGGTGGAAAAATGATGGAATATTCTCCACGTTCTTGGATGAGTGCAGTTCCAACAACTCTCAAGATGCTTGACAACATTCAAAATAAAGCTACCCATTGATTAGCACCCCATCCACCACTGCTGACATTGACCCCCTTCACCACTGGTGCACAGTGGCCGGGAGGCGCATTGCAGAAACTCAGCTAGGCAGCTTCCAAACCTAAAAACTCACCAGATAGAAGGCCAAGGGCAGCAGATACATGGGAACACTATTACCTGCAAGTACCCCTCCAAGTCACATACCAGTCTGTCTTGGAAATATATCACTGTTCTTTCCTGCTAGCTGGCTCAAATTTGGAATCGCTCCCAAACAGCATTCTGGGTACACCTACACCATGGACTGCAGCAATTCAAGAAAGCTCAACACCATCTTTTCAAGGGAAATTAGGAATGGACAATAAATGCAGGCCTTGCCGGCAATGCCCTCATCCCATGAATGAATGATGCAAAACAAGATAAGCTTCTTATGAGCCTTTTGGCCCAGTCGTGAAAATAAAAATCATGTGTCAAAGCTTCCCCATATATTACAGAATGTACAGTACCACGAGAAGATCTCTTTTATTAAAAACACACTCAAATTTCTGAGTTATTTCATCACCTGCATTTGCCATCTGTATTTGTTGAAACAATTAATGTCAATATTCTGCCACAGAAATGAGGTGAGATTAGATTTCATTTGCACTGGAATAGAGGTACTTGTGGTATTCTTAAATTGTTTCTTAAAGTTGAACTGACAAGAGCAAAGTTACTAATGCTGAATCTAAACTGTTTTTGCATGCATTACGGGGAAAGTCCCATTCTTGGTTGGTGTGTCAGTTTGGCTGTGGAGGAGTCAGTAGCCCTCCCTCTGTACCTGTAATTAACTGTCATCACCAGTGGGAGGTGTCACTGCTTTGGGAGTGTGCTTGAGGTAAGTGTAAGAACAGCACGGCCTGTAACAGAGTGTTCTGTACTGGCAGATCAGTGTTTGTCAAATAGACTGGAAAAACGAATTAGTTACGGCTTTTGCCTTTATTGCAGATGGTATATTTAGATCTAGGTTTGTTCAAGGGAAAATATTATTCTATTCTTAAATCAGTTTTGTCTCAAAGTTAAAACACTTGTTTTATGTATAGAAAACATCTCCCTACCTATATTTGTAATATGCTGTTTTACACACCAACATGCACTTGCTGTGTCAAATTAACTTCCTTTGTACTATTTCCAGCACTCAATTTTGGGTCATGCCTTACTGTGACATATGACACGTGCACATTACCGCCTGATGTACCGTCAATTACCACGAGACGAGAATCGTGGAACAATCGAGGCTTTATTGAGCAAGATACACTTAGAATTTACAGTGTAGAAGGAGGCCATTCGGCCTATCGAGTCTGCACCGGTTCTTGGAAAGAGCATCCTACCCAAGGTCAACACCTCCACCCTACCCCCATAACCCAGTAATCCCACCCAACACTAAGGGCAATTTTGGACACTAAGGGCAATTTAGCGTGGCCAATCTACCTAACCTGCACATCTTTAGACTGTGGGAGGAAACCGGAGCACCCGGAAGAAACCCACGCAGACACGGGGAGAATGTGCAGACTCCACACAGACAGTGACCCAGCGGGGAATCGAACCTGGGACCCTGGAGCTGTGAAGCGATTGTGCTATCCACAATGCTACCGTGCTGCCCGTATTGTGCCTCCTGTAGCTGGAAACAGAATGGCTGCAGCGCAGGAGAGCACACACTTTTATACGCCGCCTGCTAGGCGGAGCCAGCAGGCAAGGATTTACCTCGTACCTGTAATATACGGGCAGTGCCGTAATACATACAATATATCACTAGTGGTGTTTACCACACCGCCCATTTTACTTCTTTATGCCTGGTGGTGGGAAGGACTTGTGGTGCAGTGGTAGCATCCCTACCTCTGGGCCATAAGCTTTGGGTTGATGTCCATGGAAGTTGTGTTCACAGTATGGTCAAATAAGTTGATATCTAGAAGTCCTTCCAATATACCTGATGGCAGGTGTAAGAGTGGGGCTGTTTCCTGGTCAGCCATATTGCAGAAGGCAATAGCAATTCAATGCTATGCATAATCTTGGACCAATCAAATGGAAGTCCCTGATGCCAAAATCCGCCTCCGGTCTGCTACTTGAAGGAGGGGAGATTTGCTGGTGCTGCTGTATACTTATTTGGTTCAGACCTCCCAGCTCTGTCCACATAGTGGGGCCGTTGGTCACAGACCCACTGCTTTGTAGCTTCTAACTTCAACACACACCCACTGCTGCATTTTCCTGTTGATCTCCCATTACTATACCCTGACCCCCTTATCTTCTACTCAAACAGATTAATCCTCAATAAATGCCAAGTGCGGAGGCCTTATATTAGGAAAACCGTAATCCCTGACTTTACTGGGAACGGCTTGAAGTTTTTAAACTGATTTTATGTGCTGTTAAAATATTGTACTGACATTTCTCACCATGGCAGAGAGTGTATTTTCAAACAGTTTCTTCAACAGTAACCTGGCCAAATTTGCATTGTTAAAATTAATACTGCTGAAAGAGTGCGTTATCTAGGTCACTGCTACCGATTCATTTATTCATTAAAATAGCTAATGAGTAGAACCTCAGTGAAAATAATACTAGCTTAAAAGGTCACATCAGATGAAACCCTCAACCTACATTTTTGTGGAGTGAGGAGGATTAATTCTGTTTCCCGCACTCCCACAATCACTGCTCCCATCCCATCAATTCTAGCAGATACATTTCCTCTCCAACACCTGCTCACATCCAATTGACAATGCCTGTACCATCCTTTTACTTTCATTCCTTGTTCCCCATTTCTCCCCTGAAAACTCCAACCAAACTCTGGCTGACCCCCCTCCCCGCCCCTCCCCCCCCCCCTCCCCTCACCCTTCCGCCTCACACTCTGGTGGGCATCAACCAACTAAAGTCTGGTACTTTCCAAGACTTTATGGATCAGAATCACAGTTAGCAGTGTGCTTATGAGCAGAATCATCAGAGTATTTACTGTATTAAAATTTGTTTTGACAGTCAAATTAATCTCAAACTGTAATCACGAGTGTCTGGGTGATGTATAATGAGCTGAATTTTATAATCACACCTGTCGGTTGATTATGTAGGTTCGTAGCAAGTTAACCGCATAATTATTTGGTAGAAATCCTGCAATTTGTGATGAAAAAGAGATATGCCATGAGCCCAGATTCTCCACAAATTAGTGGACAATTTGCAAAATTTGCCTGTTAGCCTGACAACACTGAAAATATTGCAGCTCCTCCATGAGCCTCCCCATTGAAATTAACAGCTTATCATAAAATTGCTGGATTTGCACAGTTAATGCAAGTGAATGTAATGTGATTTACAGCTGAGAATTCACATCATAAAAACCTTGCCGGTGATGTAACTTATGGGTCTGACATGATGTTCCTGTCTGCAGGCCCAGAAACCGAGCCTCATTTAACATGCAGTGTATTGTCTCTCGAAGGATTTCTTTAACTTTTTATCTGCCTTGGCAGGATTTTGGCACCCGTTTTGCGACATCCACATTTCTGTTAGTCTTGAAAGGCAATTGTTTTCAGGTACAAAGCTTCTTTGATCCTCAGCTGCGCAGAGTAGATAAGATTTATTTCAGAAAATAATTTTGGCAACCAGCATATGAATCACTTGAGACATGGGGTTAGCACACTTGGGAGGAAAAGTGTAACTTCATGACCTGTGGCAAAGTTTTCTGCCACTAGAATTTTCCTTGTGTCCTGTCTGGTCTGTTGTAGAGTAATTGATTGCTGTGATTAGTTAACAACTCCATTATCATTGTGTTATGCCACTATCGGGATGGTAGAAAAGCTACAACCAAATGAACCTTTATCTTTTCTTGTCAAGTCCTAATCATGATGGACAGGGTCAATACATTCGACACAAGAATGTTTGTACATTCCAGGGGCGAAATTCTCCGACCCCCAGCAGGGTCGGAGAATCGCCTGGGGCCGCCTAAAATCCCGCCCCCGCCGTGGCAGAGATTCTCCGCCACCCGGGAAGTGGCGGCGGCGGAATCTCGCCATCCGATCGGAGAGGCCCCTGCGGTGATTCTCCGGCCCGGATGGGCCGAAGTCCCGCTGCTGGGAGGCCTCTCCCGCCGCCGAGGTTTGAACCACCTCTGGAACGGCGGGATCAGCGGCGCAAGCGCGTCCCGGGGTCCTGAGGGGGGGGCGATCGAACCCCGGGGGGTGCCCCCACGGCGGCCTGGCCCGCGATCGGGGCCCCCCGCTCAGACTCCGGGCCAGTGCCCTGGGTGCACTATTTTTTTCCGCGTCCGCCACGGCCTTCGCCATGGCGGAAGCGGAAAAGAACCCCACATCGCGCATGCGCCGGCAGTGACGTCAGCGGCCAGCTGCCGCTGACGTCACTGCTGGTGCATGCGCCGACCGGCGAAAGCCTTTCGGCCAGCCCCGCTGCCGGGGGCGCCGGTTTTTTGCGCCAGTCTTCTGGTGCAAACCGCTCTGGCGCGGGGCTGGCCCCCAAAGATGGGGAGAATTCCCCACCTTTGGGGAGGCCCGACCCCTGAGTGGTTGGTGCTACTCCTCTACGCCGGCACCCTCCGTCACGCCGGGTAGGGGTGAATGCCGCCCCAGATAACTAACTTGCCATTCTTTTATTAACTTCTGTTATAGGCCAGGGTTTAGAGAACCCCAAAGTGTATCATGGAGTTCACCTGACCCACAACTTTTAATAGATTGTGGTATGGGGAGCACACGGCCCACTCTACAGGTGTGGTAGTGCAGAAATTGAAAAGTATTTTTTAGAACAAAACAATGGGCGCGATTCTCCGCACCCCACGCCGGGGGGGGGGGGGAGAATTGCGGGAGGGCCGGGCGAATCACGCCACACCGCCCTGGCACCCCCCGCGATTCTCCCAACGCCCCAAAATGGCGTGTTGCGTTTTGCGACAGGCCGCTCGGAGAATCGGCGCTCGCCGTTTCGCTGCTGGCGTGAACAGTGCGTGACCGGTGAGTGTGGGGCCTGTGGGGGGGGGGGGGTGGCAGAGGGAGGATTGAGCACCACCGGCGTGCTCAGCTGATGTCTGGCCCGCGATCGGTGCCCACCGATCGTCGGGCCAGCATCTCTAAAATACGCACTCTTTTCTCTCCGCCGCCTCGCAAGATCAAGCCGCCATGTCTTGCAGGGAAGACGGCAACTGCGTATGCGTGGGTTGGCGCCGGCCAACCTGCGCATGCGCGGCTGACGTCACTTCGGCGCACACGGCCGCGTCATTCCCGGCACGCCATTTTGACGCAAGCGTCAGGGCCCGACGCGTGGAATTCACGCGCCGCCACTCCTAGCCTCCGGGGGGTGGGGGGGGGAATAGGGGGCGAGGAGCGGCCTCCGATGCCGGAGTGAAATACTCCGGGTTTCACTCCAGCGTTGGCTGTTTGTCTTCCGTTGGGAGAATTCCGTTAAATGTTTATTCTATGAACTCAAGTTAACCTTTTTAAACCATACAGTGAACATCTTAGCAACCATCAATTCAAATACAACCCCCAGAGAATACAACACTAAGTAATCCTTAATAACTTCCCAAACAACATCCAGAAGACAAAATAAACACCTTTTAACAGAAGCACATTAGGTTTACATTCACTACTGAGAACATTTATAATTCTGAATTCACCAAATGATCAAGAGATATTCATGGCTGAGAGATCACCAGTACACCTGCTCTGTCTGGCTTCAGCTCCAACACTGAAAATGAAACTAAAACACACCCTGCAGCAAACAGCCTAAAACGAAAGTAAAAAGCTGACAGACAGCCCAGCTCCACCCACACTCTGACATCACTGCAGTAATATGAGCAGCCAAACATTTCTCAAAGTGACATTCTCATGACACTTCTCAAGATTCAATAGACGAATCCCAAGCACAACCAACTTAAAATATCGGCCGGAATTTTCAAACCGTTGGGATTCTCTGTTCCACCGGCAGCAGCCATCCCTCCCGCCCGCCCGTTGGTTTTCCGATGGCATGGGGTGGTTTCAATGGGAAATCCCATTGACAAGCAGTGGGAAGACAGAATCCCACTGCCAGCAAACGGCGGAGGTGTAGCTGCCTGTGGGAATGGCCAGAAAATTCCAACCCACACATCTGAATGGTCTGGTTGGGTCTCAGACAGTTGTCAGCGACAGGGTATTTTGCTTGAAATGAAAAAGGGAAATGAAAATCGCTTATTGTCACAAGTAGGCTTCAAATAAAGTTACTGTGAAAAGCCCCTAGTCGCCACATTCCGGCGCCTGTTCGGGGAGGCTGGTACGGGCTAGAGAATGGAGTTTGCTACCTTAGAATCTGTCCTGCTCATCATCTGTTACTGACAGAAAATAGTGGAAACCCCAGAAACTGCCAGAAACAGAGTTAGCACTGTTTCTCTTCAGCTTCTTGAGCTTTTTTGCCAGTCTACAGTTAATGAGGAAGGGAGGCCTGGGGAAATTAACCACTGTTATGTTTTTCTACTTGGTAAAAGAAAATAATAGAGAAGGAACTGGCTTTTCATACTATCTTTCAAAACCTAAGAATGTCCCAAAGCACTTGACAGGCAATTAAATATTTTTGACATTAAGTTACTGCTGGGATGTCAGAAAGGTAGTCATCAATTTGCGCATAATCACAATAATAATTTTATTGTCACAAGTATGTTTACATTAACATTGCAATGAAGTTCTGTGAAAATCTCCTGGTTGCCACATTCTGACGCCTGTTCGGGTACACGGAGGGAGAATTCAGAATGTCCAAATTACCTAACAGCATGACTTTCAGGACTTGTGGGAGGAAACCGGAGCACCCGGAGGAAACCCGCGAAAACACAGGGAGAACGTGCACACTCCGCTCAGACAGTGACCCAAGCCGGAAATCGAACCTGGGACCCTGGCGCTGTGAAGCCATAGTGCTAACCATTGTGCTACCGTGCTGCCCCAGGGCAATGTGAAAATGACCAGATACTCGAACTACCGGTCCTTTTTGCGCTCGAACGGAAGCGCGACAAGGCCGTTAGATGCCTGGAGAAGCCTTCCGCGGGTTTCCTGGCACCCAGTACACTTCCTGGCACCCAGCACACTTCCTGGCACCCAGTACACTTCCTGGCACCCAGTACACTTCCTGGCACCCAGCACACTTCCTGGTACCCAGTACACTTCCTGGCACCCAGCACACTTCCTGGCACCCAGTACACTTCCTGGCACCCAGCACACTTCCTGGTACCCAGTACACTTCCTGGCACCCAGTACACTTCCTGGCACCCAGCACACTTCCTGGTACCCAGTACACTTCCTGGCACCCAGTACACTTCCTGGCACCCAGCACACTTCCTGGTACCCAGTACACTTCCTGGCATCCAGTGCGCACAGATCAGGCGAGGCATCGCAAACAGGACTCCACTCACAATGGGCTTGACCAAACCTCGCGTGCCTAAATCAGTACAAACATGGACAAGGCGGAACGTCACCCGGTGACTCTCCCCGGGCCATTGGAGGCTACTGAGTGGTCAGGGACAGGGCAGGCTGGCCCCCGGAGCTCCCCCAGAACCCAGACACTAAGGCACTGCCAAGCTGGCAATTTGGCACTGCCACCTGAACACTGTTTTTATTAATGTTTATTCATGTTGCCTGAGGGATAATCAGATTATGTGCTAAATCTCGAGAGAGGTGCTTCAACCCACAAACCTTTGACTCAGAGGTGGGGAGTGTTACCACTGAATCATGGCAGTAGTGAGTACTACTGTACTGCAGGTTTTCTGAGTTCCTTCTGGGGATGTGGGTGAAGCAGGAAAAGCTGGTATTTACTGTCTGACTCCAATTTCCATGCGGCAGTTTCCGCCGTCCTTAATTGGATGTAGAGCCTATCCTCTGGCTATTAATTGGCTACCGCGAGGATAATCTGACACATATTTCAGCATGATGGCAGGATTCAGAAACCCACAGAGAAAGTCCTGCCCCCCAAAATCTGTCTATCGCAGCCTTAAACACTTTCAATGGTGGATCATCCACAACTACCTGGGATAGAGAGTTCCAAAGATTGACAACCCTCTGAGTGAAGAAAGTTCTCCCAAACTCAGTCCTAAATGATTGTTCCCTTATCCTGAGTCTGTGTCCCTGTGTTCTAGATTCAATGTCTACCCTGTCAGGTTCTTTCAGAACCTTGTATGTTTCAGTGAGATCACCTTTCATTCTTCTGAACTCCAGAGCATACAGGCTCAATTTACCCAGCCTCTCATTGTAGAGCAACTCTCTCATCCCAGGATCCTAGTGGATCTTCATTGTACTACCTCTAGGACAAGGATGCCCTTCCTCAGATATGGAGACCAAGAGCCTAATTTTTCACTGTCAGGCAGGACTCGCGATGTGGGGCATTCCCCAACGTCAAAAACTTGCCCCCTGAGTGGCTGTGCCCACCCACACTGTTTTCATGGGCAGGTGGCAGAGATGGGCCGGAATTGGGACCACCGCCTTCAGAAGCATATCTGAGGCAGTAAAAAAGGCAGAATGCTTCCAAAATGGACATAGTAGACGTTTGCCTTTGTTTACTGGGACTTTGACCCAGTTATGTACACAAGTGTTAGGCACCCTAGCCCTCAACTCCCACCAAATCCAACATCAACCCCCATGCAACCTCCATACTCAATGTGCTATCCAAACCACCAATGACCACTCTGCACCTCAATGTCCCATCCATACCCTCATGACTGCTCCATGCCCCTATGTCCCCTCTTATCCCACTCCATAACTCCCATGCCCACCCAGTCAGTATCCATTATGGGTAGAATTCATGAACTCTACAAGAACTTTAGGAAGTCTTTGCAATGCTCATGAAACGATAAAAATAAACAAACAGACATTCAATAACCTCCTCAACAAACTTTAATCCTAGCTCATAAAACTGTCAATCAAAACAATTGATATCTTCACAAAATATAATTGATATATATGTGCTGCAGGATGGCAAAGAGTGGGTGCCTGTCCTGGTGCCATTCAAATATTCATCCAGATCTTTGACTCCATGAGGTGTTGGCGGGACTGGTGACTTCCTGAGGCATTTATTATGATTCCAGACCAGAATCTAGCAGTGGCTCGGATACTGGTCTGAAACCCCCAAATTTTATTTTAATTTGTAAGACTGTGCGGAAAGGATACTTTGCTCTAGATGTGATTGCACAAAGAAATAGGGACATGGTTTATTAAAACAAACTTTATTACTAACATAGCATCAAAATCTTTCACATTTCACCCAAAAATAACTTACAATTACCCCTTAAACAATACTGCTCAATACAGTGAATACAATTGGTATCTTTATTCCCCCTTAAACAACAAGAAAATAAACCATCTCAGCTCGCAATCTACCATAAATACCAATGATACAGAATATACTTGCTTTACAGAGCTATTCTTTGAGAAAGAGATCTTTTGACACTGCCTTACAGATCAGAGATGACAGCAGTACGAACCCCTGCAGAAACCTTGAGGGGGCAGAGCAGCGCAAAAACGATGCCGCCCGGATTCCGGCGTAAATGGGGATTCTCTGACTGATCACCGAACTCGATTTTGGCATCGGCGGTCGGAGAATCCAGCTCAAAGGTCTTTTAAAAACATGACTTCAGCAGCCAAACACACTCTAACCCAGGCTTTTAATCCTTATTTCACCAAATGCTTATAATCCCATATATCAGAAATTCCTACATTAGCGACCCTGCCGTGATAATGGGTCTCATCCAGACAAGGAGAAGGAGGGCCCATCATTGGTTATAAAGGGCCAGGAGAAGCAAGGTCCTGAGCAGCAAGAGGCAAAGGGGCCTCAAAAAGGTCAAGATGGTGAACGTGGTACACTGCAACAGCAGTATTCTTATCTAGAAATGAGTAAAAGGCAACACCGGAGGTGCCTTGGTATATCCCAGGATGCAGGTGCTCACATTTGCCAGCTTCTCCAGTACAAGATACGACCAGAAGCACTCTGGGGGAGTAATGTAAAGCCCATGGCCTACATTGAATGCCCGACCGGCTGCTGTTTAAATATGGTGCCAGGACCTTTGACCTCATGAGGTAATGGCAGGGCAGCCGACTGTCTACCTACCCACCATGAGATTAACTTTGCTCCTTGTGAATACATAATTAATGAACTGAACATTGGAAGATTGCACGTGTCCAGCTGTTCCACCACCCAGCGGGAATCACCACGGGATTTACACTTCAAAATGGAAATTCCACCCCTGTTTTCTCCCCTCCTCCTTTCTTGAATAACAATGCTACATTTACCAACTCCCAATTCACTGGGAGCATTCTAGAGCCTCGCAGATTTTGGAAAATCGTATGCAGTGTAATCACTATCCTTGAAGCACCCTTTTTAGAACGATAGGACTTAGGCCATCAGATCCTCATGATTGTAGGCTTTTAGTTTCTTAAGTTTCTCTCAGACTTTTTCTCTCCTGCTATTAATTATTTTAAGTTCTTCACTCCTATTGGTTTAGTCACCCTCTATTTGTGGTACGTAATTTGTGTTTTCTGTTGTGTAGACTGACACAAACAATGGGTGGGATTCTCCTTTAGTGAGACTAGTTCCCCATGCCGGCGGGAAAACCGGCGTGAACCACTCCGGCATCAACAGCCCCCAAAAGTGTGGAATTCGCCGCACTTCCGGGGGCTAGGTGGATGCCGAAGGGACTGCGTGGTTCCGCACATGCGCAGACCGGCCGGCGTATTCTGGCGCATGCGTAGGGGTTGTCTTCTCTGCACCAGTCATGGCGGAGCCCTACAGTGGCTGGCACAGAAGAAAGGACTGATCCCCTCCAGGATCGGATCCTCCTGCCCCCCCCCCCCCCCCCCCCCCCCCGAGGACCGCCCCAGCCGACTTACCTGCCAGGTCTCGCCGTGTGGGACCATGTCTAATCCACGCTGGCGGGAGTGGCCAAAAACGGGCGGCCACTCGGCCTATTGGGGCCCGGGAATTGCCGGGGGGGCCGCTGCTAACGGCCCCCAACCGGGGTGCGTGAACCCCGCCCCCGGCCGAAAACCGGTGCCAGAGAATACGGCAGCCAGCGTAGGGGCGGCGGGTCGGGATTTGCGCCGTCCTCCCGGGGATTCTCCGACACACCGATGGGCCGGAGACCCCGCTGAATGTTTCTGCCAATCCTTTTTCCCCATGTTAATCTCTCCCGCCTCTGCCTCAAAGAGATCCATGTTTATATTTTAACTACTCCCCTCCTTTTTATATGCCTGTAAACACCCTTACAATCTGATTTCATATTCTTGGCTAGTTTACTTTATTCTATGATTTCCCCTTTCAATCAATTTTTGGCCACCCTTTGCTATTCTTAAACTTTCCCAATCCAATCTTCTTCTCAATATTATAAACCTGGGCAGCGCGGTGGTGCAGTGGGTTAGCCCTGTTGCCTCACGGCGCCGAGGTCCCGGGTTACTATCCGTGTGGAGTTTGCACATTCTCCCTGTGTTTGCGTGGGTTTCACCCCCACAAATTTGGCCACGCCAAATTGCCACTTAATTGAAAAAAATGAATTTGGTACTCTAAATTTATAAAAAAATAAATTATAAACCTTTGTCTTTTAATCTAAAATTTGAGCCTTTCCCGCATTATCTGTTTTTATTTCAGATGGACAGCATTTGCAGTATTTTACTTTTGTGTTAGTACAGAATTAAATTGTATTATGATCCCATTTTCGCATTTACCTACTCTGAGATTGCTAATTAGTCCTGCCTCATTACACAATACCAGGTCTAAAATAGATTTGGCTCAAGGCACAGGTGGGTCATTGCTGTGACATCATTCAACAAACGCAGCTGCTGATACCTGGAAATGGTTCACATTTTAAATGGAGTCCCTTACAGAGCTTCCAGCTGACCTGAATCCAGGTGGTTTTGTGACTTTAAATCTCTCGGCACCAAATTGTTTAAAGAACAGACAAGACCATTCGAGAACATACCTTTAACTGTCTTCACAATTAACATTTTCACTTACCGCTCTACCTGTGCTGCATTAGTGAATCAACTAGCCCAAAAAAATATGTTGTTGACTAACTATAATAAAATAAGTCTTTAAGTGTGTCACTCTGTGTCTTTGTGCCTGTGTATGTATCCTGCTTAGTTTCTGAAATTGTCAGAAACTCAGAGGCACTTAAATTGCTTAATTTAAACCACTGTCTCTCCAATATGATTACTGTGTCATGATGTCATTGAGTTAAGTTAGTTCAATTGGGAGTGGGTCTGTGTTTTAAGAGGAAGTTAACATCTGTGAAAAATATTGCTCCATATTATTGGTCTCTACTTTATTTTGGTAAAGTAGGTTGAAAAGATAGGGCAGCCTTTGCCTTTGTTTCCAACTGTAAAACCTATGACAATATAATTTCTCTTTAGCATACCTGAAGGAATTTTCCATTTATTCTACAGATTATCCTGAGCAAGTGTTTAACCTATTCAGGAACACTCCGCTTAGAGAATCTATCAGAAACTTTACCCTTTATGACTGTCCATTTTGTTATGCCCTAGGACAGGCCTAACTCACCTCCTGAGATTGTCAGATTGCAAAGAGTAGCCAAGGTACTTTCCGGTTGTCTTTCTCATGGATTTTACCTCTTGAGTACCTTCTCCTAGCCAGACTGAAACATGACCTAAAGAGCCCCCACCTATTCTTTACAATGGGATGGAAGAGATGGGGGTGGGGGCTGATGTACCATCAATTGGACGCGAGGCACGATGAAGGTCCAAACTTAGGCTTTAATCAGCTAGTTGTTAGCCCGGAGGTCGACTACAGAGAAAGGCTGACCGCCGGGAATTCTGGGTACTTATACCCCGCCTCAGAGGCGGGGTCTACTTGCCTCTCGACCAATTGGTGAGCAGTCAGATGACTAGTCCCACCCAATCAAACGAGAGGCACATGACCAACCAGAGCCAATGGGAAACCAATTATCTGCACCAATGGCAGTGCTCCCATTCATACCACCACAGGGGCATGGAAGAGATGGGGGTGGGGGCAATGTGCTTACCAGCATCCAGCAGTCGAAGTATCCCCAGTATTCAATCTAGTATTCAGAGTCAACAATATGGGTTGAGACCTACAGAGGGATCCCTGTCTGTCCTATCCTGTCTAGTCTATTCTGACTGGCGTTGTCTGGAGTGAGGCTGAAACCAAACCCTTTTGACAGAGGTGAAAATACTGCCTGAGCTATAGTGGTCAGTCCATCTGGACACACATGTATCTTGTTGGTTGCCTTTCCAGTATTTAGAAATGATATTGTAGTCTCCTCTCATTGCATACAGCAGTGCTCAAATCCTTCACCTTTTCACAGAGGTACAGCTGTTACCACCATGCCAAAGGCTAGCTCCTTCCACCATGTAACCTGCATAACGAAAGAAACAAACAGTGAACGGCTATTTACGTAACGTCTTTCAATATTCCCAGGAAAGTCTCAAATTGCTTTGCAGCAGTTCGTTCATTTTAAAGTACGTTTTTTTTTATGAAGGCAAACTTGATCATTTTTTAATGGTGAACTTATCAGCCAAGTTGTTCATAGCAAGGTCTCATAAACAGCAAATGAATGGAGGAAACCGCAAATGATGGATGAATATTGACAAGGACATCAGGAGAACTTCCTACTTTTCATCAATGATGTCCTGTAATTCCTAACTGAGCAAGATGAAAAGGCCTCAGTTTAACATCTCATCCATAGGAAGGCCCCTTTCGCACTCTTCAACACTGCTGAGTCATTGTCAATTTAATGTCAGCCTCAATTTAGTATCAGTCTCAATTGTGGGTGTGAATTACTGCAGGGAATCTCCAGCTCATCTGCCTTGAACTTCTATGGAAACCCCTGTCAATTTTCTAGAGTGTTTGCTGTTATGAATTAAGACAAGCAATCAGGCAATGCTCCCCTCCCACAGGAGAGCCCACCCCACCCCCAATATGTCCAGTAGGGTTTGAAGTGAGAGTGAGACAGACTTAACCAAGATAGCACCCTGGTGATGAAACTGAGTTGCAGGGCAGCTGATCATGAATCGAAGATCCCTCGTCCTCAATAAAACCAGTTACATGGCCAGAATGTTTTTTGCTGCATCATATACATTTTAATTTTGATGGCATGTCCTAAGACTGTGAATTCCCAGTCTCTGACAGTCTATCTGACAGTTGCGAGTCCAAACATAGCAGACCTATTTTGTCCCCAAATTGAGATTCCCAATTAGCCATAAGGTAGCCCCACATAGTTGAAGTGGTGTATAATGGCAACAGCTCAGCGATGGGACATTTCTGAGCTTTGGCACATCAGATTAAGAAGCAGTTGCCGACTCTGACTGTGCACACACACATTATTTACTGCTGCCGTTCATATAATCATTAAAAGTTGGCTATCATATTTTGAGCCTGCAGCATCCTGCCCAATGTTACATTCCATTGATTTTATTTGAACCTGCCTCTTTCTGTCAAGTGGGTTACATAGGAACAGAAGTGGACAGTCAGCCCTTCGAGCCAGTTAAACCATTCAGTTGGACCATGGCTAATCTATACCTGAACTCTATTTTCCTGCATTTGCTGATGTCCTTTGATACCCTTACCAAATAAAAATCTATCAACCTCAGGCTTGAAGCACCAGTTGGCTCCCTGTATCCACTGCTTTTCAGGCCGGACAGAGTTCAGGCTTCTACTCCCCTTTATGTGACAAAGCACTTCTGAATGACTGAGCTCTAATTTAAGATTAAGCCCCGTTTTCCAGATTCCCCACAAGACAGAGGGAGGCGAATGTTGTTCCCCTGTTGAAGAAAGAGAATAGGGAAATCCCTGGAAATTACAGTCCAGTCAGTCTTACGTCTTTGGTGAGCAAAATATTGGAAAGGATTCTGAGAGATAGGGGGCGGTATTCTCTGCTCCCGATAAAAATCGGGATGGCTGTCATGAAATCGGCCGCGCTTCACGACGGCCTCGGGGCACACTCCCCGCACCTAATTCACCCCCTCCCGGGGGGCTAGGAGCGGGCCCCCATCGTTCCCGACCGGGACCTCGTGGTGCCGTCTTTCTCCTCCACCGCCCAGCAAGATGTGGCGGCTTGATCTTGCTGGGCGGCGGAGGGGAAAGAGTGCGTCCGTTTTGGATGCTGGCCCGACGATCGGTGGGCACCAATCGCGGGCCTGTCTCCTCCCGAGCACAGTCGCGGTGCTCCCGTCAAAATCGGGCCCCTAGATGCCCCAAACGGGCATCTGGCGCCCGTTTCACAATGGCAGCGACCAGGTGTGGTGGTTGCCGTGGTGAAACGAGCGTGAAGGGCCGGCCGCTCGGCCGATCGGGCTCGGAGAATCACCGTTCGCCGTGAAAAACGGCGAGCGGCAATTTTTCCGAGCGGCGGGGGTGGGGGGGGGGGGGGGGGGGGGGGGGGTGGGGAGAATCGCTGTGGGCGCCAGGGGGGTGTAAAAAATGTCGGGAGGCCCTCCCACAATTCTCCCACGCCATGTGGGGAGCGGAGAATTCCGCCCAGGATTTATGATTATTTAGAAAAACATAGTTTGATTCAAGATAGTCAGCATGGCTTTGTGAGGGGCAGGTCATGCCTCACAAGCCTCATTGAATTCTTTGAGGATGTGACGAGACACATTGATGAAGGTCGGGCAGTGGATGTGGTGTATATGGATTTCAGTAATGCATTTGATAAGGTTCCCCATGGTAGGTTCATTCAAAAAGTTAGGGGGTATGGGATACAGGGAAATTTGGCTGTCTGGATACAGAATTGGCTGGCTGAAAGAAGACAGCGAGTGGTAGTGGATGGAAAGTATTCCACCTGGAGGTCTGTGACCAATGGTGTTCCGCAGGGATCTGTTCTGGGACCTCTGCTCTTTGTGATTTTTATAAATTACTTGAATGAGGAAGTGGAAGGGAGGTTAGTAAGTTTGCCGATGTCACAAAGGTTAGTGGAGTTGTAGATAGTGTCGAGGGATGTTGCAGGTTACAACAGGACATTGACAGGATGCAGAGCTGGGCTGAGAAGTGGCAGATGGAGTTCAACCTAGATAAATGCGAAGTGATTCACTTTGGAAGGCCAAATTTGAATGCTGAATACAGGGTTAAAGGCAGGATTCTTGGGAGTGTGGAGGAACAGAGGGATCTTGGGGTCCACATACATAGACCCCTCAAAGTTGCCACCCAGGTTGATAAGGTTGTTAAGAAGGCGCATGGTGTGTTGGCTTTCATTAACAGGGGGATTAAGTTTAAGAGCCGCGAGGTTTTGCTGCAGCTTTATAAAACCCTGGTTAGACCCCACTTGGAATATTGTGTCCAGTTCTGGTTGCCTCATTATAGGAAGGATGTGGATATTTTGGAGAGGGTGCAGAAGAGATTTACCAGGATGCTGCCTTGACTGTAGGGCATGTCTTATGAAGAAAGGTTGAGGGAGCTAGGGCTTTTCTCACTGGAGTGAAGAAGGAAGGGAGGTGACTTGATAGAGGTGTACAAGGTGATGAGAGGCATGGATAGAGTGGAGCCAGAGACTTTTCCCCAGGGGAAATGGCTGTCATGCGGGGACATAATTTTATGGTGATTGGAGGAAGGTATAGGGGAGATGTCAGAGGTAGGTTCTTTACACAGAGAGTGGTGAGTGCGTGGAATGTACTGCCAGCAGAGGTGGTGGAATCAGAGTATTAGGGACATCTAAGCGACTCTTGGACAGGCACATGGATAGCAATAAATTGAAGGGGTGTAGATTAGTTTGATCTTAGATTAGGATAAATGGTCAGCACAACATCGTGGGCCGAAGGGCCTGTACTGTGCTGTACTGTTCGCTGTTCTATGTTCTATATTCAATGTTGTGCCGTAATGGGTCGGAGACTGGATGAATGACTAAAGATGTGCGTTGGGACCCTGAGCATTTCCCATAGTAGAATCCATTCAAATCCTTGGTGACTTTGGCAGGACTGGTAGATCCTGCAAGTGGGAAGGGCCGGAAAATCCAGCCCCTAGTCTATCTCCTGGACAACTTCAGAACTGATTCCCCAATCACTCACAATTATCACCTGACTATCTACCTGACTAGCCCCCAAACCAATTACCCCCACCTGACTACCACCCCTGACCACCAGAGTACCCCCTGGTCAGATTTGACTCCCCCTCCCCCAACACTCCACGATCGAACCTGACTGCTCCCTTGACCTGACCACCCCCCAGCACCCTACTATCCCTCAACCCGACCTGACTAACTCCAACTGATTCAATTACACCCCCCAAGCCAGCGATGACCACTCCCCGAACTAATTATCTCACACAAAGCAACAATAGCCCCAGCCGACCTGACTACCCCCACCATATGACTACCACCCAACTAGAGCTACCTGCCTTTGAGCTGTACCCCCCCCCCCCCCACACCAGATCCGGCTACTCTCATACCCATCTACCCACTCAACCTACCTACCCATTTACCCACCTCACTCACCTATCCACCTCACCCACCTACCCAACCTATCATGTAGCCATCCTGCCACGCTACCCACCTACCATTCATCCAGTCACTTTTACGCTCAGCTCAGATGATCCCAGAAGAAATGTGGAGCAGCGTCAGATTGGGGGCTATTTTCTTGCACTTCTGCAAACACACGATCATTGCTTCTGCTTGGAAGATCTGAGACAATATTTTATCATTTAAAACACATTGATCTGATCAGAACTCAACCTTCCATTCTGTAGCAAATGAAAACCAAGTTTATTCAACTTGTCCTCATATTAAAACCCATCAGCCTTTCCCCTGCTCCTCACCCCACCAATATCATTCTGGTAAATCTATACCCTCTGGAAGGCCAATTTGTGCATTGTCTAGAACTGGATGTAGTAGCCCAGACAAGGTATGAGCAAAGCTGCAATGCTTAAGGGCTAGGTTAAAACTAGGGCTACTATTTTTCCATAAACATAAAATGCAGAAAATGCTCTTCTTTCTGTCACACAGGTAGACACATTTTGTTCCCGAGGAAGTGTGTTAACATCGGACAAAAGTGTGACCAAGAAATAAAACGAAGGTTTGAAATGGCCAAAGATACATTCAACAAATGACAAAGATTATGATCAACTCAAAATTAGCCAGGAAAACAAAACCGAGAATCATTGACTGCTACATCAAACAAATTTTGACACGAGTGTTGGATGATCAGTGAAATATTGCAGAGAAGAATTAAGGCTGAAAAGTTGTAGGTTTTGAGGCAAACGTGAAGATATCTTGGACAAGTCACAGTGAAGAGCTGCTGGTAAAATCTGCAGCCAAAAGCACTCTGCTGACCAAAATCAAGAAGAGATTATTGGGATTTCTTGAGGACGTAATAAAATCATGGCCTGAAGTTTTAGGAGGCTAGGGGCTTGGCCCCCTAATATCTGAAGAGTTTGTGGGGATAACTCCATGAGCCCCGCTACCATTTTATGCTCTAATGAGCATTGATTGGCATAAGGCGAGTCCTTCCATCCCTAAGTGGGGAAGAAGTCCTACTTTGGAGAGCTGTCGGCCAATCTGATTGACTGACAGCTATATAATCCCTCTAGCAACAGTGCTGCGGTGGTTGGAAGAGGCGCTGAATGGGGCTGTCAGAGCCTAGGTTCCAGGAACCGAAGGCCCAGGTAAATGTAGGGACCCCAGGGCAAGGACGATTGGGAAGGCCAAGGTGGGCAATCGAGGTCTCAAGGGATATGCTTGGGGAGAGAGAGGTCCAGAGGTCCTTAAGGGAAGGGTGACCCCAGTCAGAAGTTGGCTTCTGATGGAGGCTCACCCACCCACCTTTTCCCACCTGAGGCCAACCTTTCAGGGTGTGTGTCCCCCCCCCCCCCCCCCACCCCCCCCCACCCCCCCCCCCCCCCCCACCCCAAACTGTCATTCACCAGCCAGCCTAAAAAATTAGGCTGGGTGGGAAACAGCCCTTAAGTGGTCATTAATTAGGGCCTCAATTGAGGCAAAGGCAGGCTCCCCATTTGAGGCTCTGGCCATCCAGCGTAAAATCACTTTGAGTTCAGAACTGGGAGGGAACCTCTTCCTTGCAATTTTACACTCCTCCCTCCTCAGAACCAACTGAAAGGTGGCGGGGGGGGCCCTTAAATTTCTGGTCTATGATTTGAAAAGTCTGATGAGAAAGAGATTGAGGTAGATCAATGGTAAAAGCGATCAAGGTAGACAAAGAACAATCTTTCCAAACAGCCTTGCAAACTGGATGAATGAGCCACCAATGAAGATGATCCATGGCTCTAGAGCAAGATTATCATTGCAGTCTATGATCGCCTATGCATTCTTAGGGCCTGGCAACTAAAGACAAAGATCTGTCACGATGTAGGCTCGTCCTCTGACGTTTTTGGTTTATAATCAAAACATTAACATGTCTTCTCTTTCCAGCTGCAGGCTGACTTTCTGTTTATTTCTATATTTTGAGGCTTTTCTTTCAAGTTTTTGTATTGTTATTTATACCCTTTAACCTTTACTCAAACATTTCCGACAGCTTTCTGCACTCTAAAATAGTCTTCTCTGTTTACAAACTACATTCAGTGAACTAAGAACAAATTAATAAATTCAAACAAATGATAAATTTTCATGAGTGAGCAACAAATCAAAATTTACATTAAGAATGATATTAATTTAACATTAATTTAACTCTAAAAGAGTGCAATTCACTTTTTAGTGAAGTCAAAAACACAATCGAATATTAACTGTTGATTTTTGGTGTGTTTAGCCCATTTTACAAATGTCATGTGATATAATGCATGATGGAGTTAGGAAGATTCTGGCTCACGGTTCCAAGATTTTTACAGAGGCTGTCATTACAGAAAATTGCTGTGTCTTCAAATAGCCAAAACTAGTAGTTGGGATGAATGTCAAAAAGGATGGCCTCATTATTTTTTAGTCTCTAAACATCAGGGCACTGAAAATATTCAATAAGTACTTTCCTAGCACTGCAGAACAATCACATCCCTGATAAGAAAGATATTGACTGATGTTACTTTGTGAAACACTCAGACATGGCAAGGCGAATGAAGAAAGCGGGGGAGTATTGCTTCTAACAATTTTACATTCTTAGTTTCTTGAAAAAGAATGTTTTTTTTCCTGTGCCTAGACTGATCCTACACTGTCCCATTGTCTGGAGCATAATGTGAGTTTCGGACAGCAGTTGCTGACTCAACGCCAACATTGTTAATGAGCATATGTTTCCAATAACACTGCGGCTACTTATAGTGCTTGATGGCAGAGAGACAGTCATTTAATGGTGACTGGACAACAAATTGGTGAGGCAAGTTCCATCCTATCAGTTAATTCAAGACCAAATAAGCCAGAAAACAGTAAGGCTCAAGAAAATTTCAGAAAGGATCTGGAAAATTAAACAGAATAAAGTTAACTCCATTAAAAAGCGACATAAGAAAGAAAAATTGTCGACGGGACTCCACAAAAGAACTGAGCACTTATAATAATGTGTACCAGAAGATAGAAACATTCTGGCTGCAAACCAAGCAAGTAAAATTAAATAATTCCAGAGCTTTCCCATCTACGTGCTGCCTCCTGCTGATAACGGCAAACTGTTCAGCATGGGGTAAGGCTGTATACAGGATGTATACAGGAGCCACCCATTTCCAGCCTTGAAATCACACTTATCAATGTGCTGCTTCACTCCTTTAGTCATGAGTATGCCAGACTCCAAAATAACATTAGTAAGACCAAAGCCACCTTGCCTCCTCTAGCCTGGACACACAACCTTGCCTCTGGGTGCTTCCTCATGTGAACGCCCAACAAGGAAAAACTTTATTTACCCTAATTTCACCTTTGCCACATTATGCATCTTTATTCTTACCTCACTCCCATCTACACCATCATCATCTCCAGCTTTGTCTTTTCCAATGCTGTTCATGTTACCCTTCTAGAATTCATCTTACTTCAACTGTAACTTTCTCAAAAGCCATCACTGACTTCCGCTTACCCCACTCCCAAAAAAACCTGTTCTTTATCGTGACTTCTTTCATCAATTTAAATGAGTTGCCAAATTGCAATGCATCGGAAATTCAAAAACCTCACCCTCATTGCATTGTTCTTGCCCTCACCTTGACTGTGGAAGCTCCTCTACTCTTGTGTAATAGCAAATTTCACTCTTCTAATTTTTGCCCCTTTGCAATTGCCTCTCCCTCTTCTGCACTATTGGTGACAGAGTGTTTATCCATTTTGGCTACACACTTTGGAACGTGCCCCTTAAAACCTTTTATCTTACCACCCATCTTTATCACCCTCAGTAACTGATTCAAAATATGCCTCTTTTACCTAACATGCAGTCACCTTCTCCAACACTTGTTCTACTATCTCTCAGCATATCTTTTGTCTCCATTTAAGTGCCTTGAGATATTTATCACAGAATGCTACAGCATAGAACAGGGTTTTTCAAACTCAGGGTCGCGGGTGGGTGTCAGGAGGGTCGTGGAGCGATCAGTCGCGGCATTCCTCACCGTAGGAGAAGCGTCTAATGACCACAATCGGCCTTGAAGAATGCTGGCCATGACTGACCTTTAAAAGCAAACGATGGAGTCTTCCCACCAGAAGGGATGGCAGAGAGCAAGTCACGAGCATGGCACGTACACTGATGTCACACCCTGTATGTCCGTGCTTTGGGCACAAAATCATGGAGGAGGGATTCCTCCAGTTGTAGTTGCCAGCAAGCAAGCAACAGGACTGTGTAAAGAATTGAAGATGGATTATTTTGTAATAAGGCAGAGAGGGCCATAGACACAAACAGGCCAGAATCTCACAACTGAATCTGCTGGAGAGAGCTTCACAGGAGAGTCCAAGGAAGGACAAAGCATGAGCTGCATGCTGAGCTCCAGTGCTTGTGGTGAACACCCAACAAAGAAAAAACTGAAGATGGGAACAAAGCAGTATACAAATGAATTATTGAGTAATGGCTTCCTTAATTGTGCCAATGCAAATTAGGATGTAAACCCATGTGTGTTGTATGCAGGGAGATATTGTAAATTGTGGTAAACCACTGTAATGTATAATACGTGTATTGTGGTAAATGGCCACTGTATTACATGGAATGTGGTAAACCACTGCCGATGGCTCCGCCTCCCCTCAGGCCGGTATAAAGGTGGCTGCTCTCCGCCGCTGCCCCAGTTCGGGATCAGAGGCCAGGATGCTTTCTGTTTAGTGTATTAAAGCCTCAGTTATGTTCACCACTCGTCGTGTGTTCATTGATGGCATATCATAAATGAAAGTTTAAAACTCTCAAAATTTCAAAGACATGGCAAGTTCGAAGGCAAACCTCTTGAATTTTTTCAAAGGATGCAGCAAGACCTTAAATCATCAGCTCAAGTCTTTAACAGAAATGTAATATTGACTGACAAAGCAAATGAGATTGTGAGGGCCAAGCAGGCTCACCTGTCACATTAAAGGTAAGAAATAATGAAGGGTTGCAAATGTCGGCCAACGTGGGTCCAGAAGCCAGTTGGAAAAGCTGGCTCCTGGGAAAAAAAGTTCGATAAACACGGGCAGAGAAGGAGGGCTTGGAACTGTGACCTTCTAGTGCTGGTTTTTCTGCCCGACAGCCAATCAGACTTTCAATTTAATGAGTCCTGCCGTTAACTTTGGCAGAAACTCGGCAATACTAGCATTTCTGGGTTTCTTAGCCGTTCTCTTTAAATATCAGAGCCAAAATCTCCTTTATACAGTTAGCATAATCTCCAACTGGGGAAAATGGGATCAACAATAAAAGTGGATGCAATGCAGTCTGACAATGTTTATGAACCTCCTGCAAATTTAAAACCTATCCCTGGCTCGGACTCCATTAATTGAATTATAGTAATACACGGAACACAAAAGTACATCTTACAATAGAATAACGGAGTTCATGGCAGATATAATGTATATGCTTGCTTCAAAGCTAACCTTTCAATTACAAAGAAACTAATGCATAAAATTAAAGGTAAATTGGGTGATCTCAGAAGTTAATGTGGCTTTTGAGTACGATGGTTCACATTTTAATGGTTATCATTCCAAGCCATTTTAGTGTTTAAAAAAATATATATTTTATTAAAGTTTTCATATTTAACAAACACGATTTGTACTAAAATATGACTATAAAAATTGTTCAAACATGGTATACAATCATCGTGTAAACACAAGAAATCAGAGATATAGAAAAACACATAGCAAAAGCAACAACCAAAATCACCACACCCCTTCATATCCCCCCTAACCGCACCCATAAACCCTCCAGCCTCTCCTAACAGCTGATTGTAATTAACTTTTTAAAGTGACAGATAAATGGCTGCCACCTCAGGTAGAATTGCTCCAGCAAACCCCTGATGGTGTACTTGACCTTTTCCAGGTATAAAAAGGCCATCAGGTCACCCAACCAGGCCGAAGCACTAGGCGGAGTGGGCACACCACATCCCAACAGAACTCGCCTTTGGACTGTCAGTGAGGCAGAGACGAATGCACCCTCCCTGACCCCGGTGCGCAGCCCCGACATGTCTGATACCCCGAAAATGGCCAACGGACAAGGCTCAGATTAACGTTAAGAACCGCTGACATCGTGTAAAAGGAGATCCAAAAGCTCACCACCTTTGGACAAGACCAGGACATGTGGGTATGGTTGGCGGGCACACAAGAACCCCGCTCGCGCCACTCCTCCACCATTAAAGAACCCGCTCATCCTACTTTTGATTAGATGAGCTCCGTGAACCACCTTGAGTTGGATGAGGCTGAGCTGCGCGCAGGATGGGGTGAAACTTACCCTATAGAGGGCCCCATTCCACACACCTAAGATGGGTTCCAACTCCTCATCCCACTTCGCCTTCACCCGATCAAGTGGCAGATTCCAAAGAGATGGTCCACTCATAGATATTCAAGATATTCTCCCCCCCCCCCGCCGCCCGTCCAGTTCTTGCCAACTGTAAGATTTCCTCCAGCAGGGAAGGCTGTGGTGCCAAGGGAAACGCAGGGCAAATCCCACGCATTGAGTTGCGCGATTGAAAATATTGGAATAGGTGTGTTCCTGCTTGTTGGAATTTTGCCAAGAACACCTCCCAACTGGCGATCCGTCCATTTATAAATAAGTCTCTAAAGCAAGCTAGCCCCTTCCCCTCCCATTCCTTAAAAGTTGAATCCAATCTGATGTTGGAAACAAATGGTTACTATTTAAAAGAGCCAATAATGACATGGCACTCAGCTTGTAATAAAAACATAGAAAATAGAAGCAGGACGAGGCCATTTGGCCCTTCGAGCTTGCTCCGCTATTTATTGTGATCATGGCTGATCATCAAGTTCAATACCCTGATCCTGCCTTCCCTCTATATCCCTTGATCCCTTTAGCCCCAATAGCTATATCTAATTCCTTCTTGCAATTACACAACGTTTTGGCCTCAACTACTTTCTGTGGTAGTGGATTCCACAGATTCACGACTCTGGGTATAGAATAGAATAGAACAGTACAGCACAGAACAGGCCCTTCGGCCCTCGATGTTGTGCCGAGCAATGATCACCCTACTCAAGTCAACGTATCCACCCTATACCAGTAACCCAACAACCCCCCCCCCATTAACCTTATTTTTTAGGACACTAAGGGCAATTTAGCATAGCCAATCCACCTAACCCGCACATCTTTGGACTGTGGGAGGAAACCGGAGCACCCGGAGGAAACCCACGCACACAGGGGGAGGACGTGCAGACTCCGCACAGACAGTGACCCAGCCGGGAATCGAACCTGGGACCCTGGAGCTGTGAAGCATTTATGCTAACCACCATGCTACCGTGCTGCCCCTAAAGGGTGAAGAAATTCCTCTTGCCTCAGTCCTAAAAGGTTTACCCTTTATCCTCAAATTATGACCTCTATTTTTGGACTCCCCGACCATCGGGAACATTCTTTCTGAATCTATCCTGTCTAATCCTATTAGAATTTTGTAAGTTTCTGTGAGATTCCCCCTCACTCTTCTAAACTCCAATGAATATAATCCCTACCAATTTCGTCCCTCCTCATATGACAGTCCCGCCATCCCAAGAATCAGCTTGGTAAATCTTCGCTACACTCCCTCCATAGCAAGAACATCCTTCCAAAGATAAGGACACCAAAACTGCACACAATACTCAAGGTGAGGCCTCACCAATGCCCTATACATTTCCAGTAAAACCTCTCTATTCCTACACTCAAAACCTCTCACTATGAAAGCCAACAAACCATTTGCCTTTACAGCCTACTGTACCGGGGGGGGGGGGGGGGGGGGGGGGGGCGCGGTGCAGCACATGCACATGTTCTGATCGTGCTCAAAGCTCATGGGCATCCAGTGGTCCTTTTTTGAGACTACATCGGCCATCCTGAACATTGGGTTGTAGTCTTGCCCATTAGTGCCGATTTTTGGGGTTTCGGTAGTGCCGGAGATCCGGACGGCCTTTGCCTCACTGGTGGCAAGGAGGTGGATCCTCTCAGGCTGGAGGTCGCCAAGCACCTCGATGTGACTGGGTGACTTGATGGAGTTTTACATCTCGAGAAGGTCATGTTTACTGTGAGTGGGTCAGTGGAAGGGTTTTACCATTGATGACGACCGTTTATAATGTACTTTAAAGAGTTGGCCACTGTTATCTGTTTGGAGCGGGGCGGGGGCGGTGGTGGGATGGGTGGATGGGGGTACTTAGTAACTAAGTTATACTGTTGCAAGGGAAGGGGGGTGAGGGAGGTGGTTCTTGCTGGTGAGAAATATGGGAGGAGCAGACATGAATGGCCCAGCTGAAGGAAGATCGTGTCTGCGTGGGTTTCCTCCGGGTGCTCCGGTTTCCTGCCACAAGTCCCGAAAGACTTGCTGTTAGGTAATTTGGACAGTCTGAATTCTCCCTCCGTGTACCCGAACAGGCGCCGGAATGTGGCGACTTTCACAGTAACTTCATTGCAGTGTTAATGTAAGCATTATTGTGACAGTACAGGTTATTAAAACTTAGTAATTAAATTGCTAAAAATTACGCTAAAAGTATTTTCCAAAACAAAAGAAAAATAATTTTCTTCAGCCATCACTGCAATCGTGGCCTTGAGCAACACAAACTTGTCCTCGTGTCTTGTAAGCACCTCCTCAACACCTTTCAGTTTTTCGCCATGCTTTTTTACCGTTCCAATGGCTTTGTCGAGTTCCATCCAGACCGGTCCCTGCGCCTCCTCTACTGACTTACATCTTCTGTCGGATATCAGCATTCACTGCTTTTTGAGGTGCAAGCAGAATTGTTTGTTGAATTCTTTGGCCAAAGCGTCAGAGAACATGTATAGCATTATTGGGACTACTGCTCTGGTCGCCATTTTAAATGCTGGGGCATTCCATGGGGCTGCCAAATCCATTGACAGCAGGTCAGTTTCAGGTTTCCTGGTTTCTTTTGCTTTTCGTTTGGACATGGGATCAGCACAGGAGGAACATGTCCTGTCGATCTCATGCGTTTTCTGGTGAGTATCACCCGAAAAAATGGGCAAAAATGAAAAAGAACACGCCGTGAGCGGAGCTCCCAGAAACGCGACCTCCGATATTGCACCGGAAGTCAGCCATTTTAGTATTGAGTAGAATTGCATTCCCCTGTGTCAGTACGAATCTGGTTTGTCTTAATGTTGTCTCCATTTTCCCCTTTTGAAAGTTTCTTGAAAATCATTTTGCTTTCATGATGATGCCAAGATAGTTAAAAGGAAATTACTGGTGTAGTGTGTCTTTTTATCATGCCGGCTCCCCACAATATTAGTACCAGTTGTATCTGACTGTGGAACGCTGTGTCTTTCTTGTGATGCTTGAGTGTTTTTCTATTTGTTCCTGACATGTTGCAGATTCGGCCAAGGCAAAGGCTGGTAGATTTTTGGACACCAAGGCAATCGAGAGATATGAGGATCATATTGAAGAGCTGTTCAGCCCATTCTGCTCCTGTTTCTTGTGATCTATGTTCTTACCATGAAGCACTTCCAGATTTCACTCCAAATTTTTCTCCTGATTTCACTGCTATTTTCAGCCGTGTTATGATAAACATTAATTTATTGCATTGTCAATCTACTTGAAAATGAAAGGGTAATTACACTGCTGTATCAGTGCCCTCTGAATTTAAATAATTGGATGTAGTGAGGTATTATTTGAAACAGTATTTGAGGAAAGGGAGGAATTCTAGCCCTCAGTTGCCATTGTAATCATCCCAAAGACCAGAATCCAATGAACAGTAAGGCTCACGACTTATTCTTCCTGTCCACTCTCAGCTCCCTGCTAAGGATGAATCTCAGTTTTTACAATGTGCACTGCCACCTAAATGCACAGAACTGTGTAAGAGCCTTACTATATATATATCTGTAAGCTTCATGTAATTTGCTACAGGGGCTGCGTGATGTATCTTGCACTGGGAAAGTGTCTATACCTCCATTTTAGTAAAAATAGTCACAAGGGCTCTGCCTCCATAACACAAAACAGAAATTATGAAATAATCTAGTGTTCTTACCAATATTGGAAATGTAATTCTGATGCATTTCTAAATAATGCTTTTAAAAAATTCCTTTAGCAATGTGTCCCAAGACAGTTCAAAGAATTGTGGTAAAAAATGACTCAAGTGGTTTTGAATACATTGGGCACGATTCACCGATTGCCGGGCAAAGTGAACGCCGTCGCATTTCACGACAGCGCGAAACGGGCACGGGCAATAGGGATTCTGGCCCCCACAGGAGGCCAGCATGGCACTGGAGCGGTTCACACCGCTCCAGCCTTACATCCTGGCGTGGACTGGAGGCGGCGCCAACCCACGCATGCGCAGTGGCAAAGCGCCAACCGACTCATGCGTGGGAGACTCACGGAATGCTCCGGCCCCGAGGCAACATGGCGCGGGGGTTCTGGGGCCGGAAGCAGAACAGAGCTGGCCTGGGGTGGGGGGGGGGAGGCCGGCCCGCATAGATGAAGATTGCATACCCGCAACGAAAGCGTCTCTGATTAAAAGTTCGGTTATGTTTCGGTGAGCCCCGATCGCAGACCAGACTGTGGTAGTATGACTTGGGGTATTACGGTACCTTGGAAGTGAGCTGCTATTGGTGCAGAGGACTCGCTGCCCATTGGCCCGGGTAAGTCATGTGCCTCTCAGCACAAGGTGGGATATAAGAACCCGTGCTTCCCGGTAGTCGGCCTTTCTGCTGTACGTCTGATGCCGGGCACACATCTTGTGCATTAAAGCCTATCGTTTGGATGTCATCTATGTTTCGTGTCCATTGATTGTGCATCAATTTAATGCACAAGTTTTTAAAGGATGGAGCTTAGTATCAAGCCGGAGTGCCTTCGAGTCAGCCCACATGCAGCAAATGCAAAGCAGCATTTAAACAGTGGCTGGCTTGTTTCAATAGCTACTTGAACACAGCCTAAAACCCCCCGACGAGGGAACAGAAGTTGCACATCCTCTACTCGTGCGTCGGCACCGCCGTGTACGCGCTCATAGAGGACACGACAGACTACGACGCGGCCATGGACTTGCTTAAAGGACATTTCATCCGGCCGATGAACCAGGTCCACGCTCGGCACTTACTGGCCACGAGGCAGCAATTCCCTGGTGAGTCTTTAGACAAATTCTATCGGGCCCTCCTTGTTCTGGGGAGAAGCTGCGGCTGCCCACAAGTTTCTGCGGCCGAACACACCAAACTTTTAATCAGAGACGCTTTCGTTGCGGGTATGCAATCTTCCCAGATCCGCCAGAGACTCTTAGAGAAAGAAACTTTAAGCCTCGCCAAAGCACGGGCCCTCGCCTCCTCTCTAGATGCCGCGAATCGCAATGCCCGCGAGTATGCTCCCGACCGCGCGGTGGCCCGCTGGGCAGCATGGAACGCGACCCCCCTCACCCCCGCAGACTCGGACCCCCCTCAGGCCTGCACCGCACGGTGCCCCGATAAACCCACGGGGCCCCGCTGCTACTTTTGCGGCCAGGCCAAGCACCCCCACCAGCGCTGCCTGGCCCGCACCGCAACCTGTAAAGGCTGCGGCAAGAAGGGCCACCTTGTGGCCGTTACTCAGTCCAAGGCGGTCGCTGCAGTCCCGAGCAGCGACTGTGGGTCCTCCCCCCGCGCTCCTCAGGGGCCCCGTGCAACTCGCGGACCTCGCTGCCCCCCCCCCCTACTGCCATGAGTGATCCCCGGGCGCCGCCCCCTAACGCCACGTGCGATCCCCGGGCGCCGCCATTTTGGCACCCCTCACCACGTGCTGCCGACGGGCAGCGCCATCTTGGATCGACACTGAGGCCCCCGCAAGTGACCACTCGATGCCGGACGACGACTCAGAGTTCCTGCCACGACTCGCCTCAGTAACATTGGATCAGTCACGGCCCCGCATGCTGTCCACGGCGACCACGAAGATCCTTCTCAACGGCCATGAGATGAGCTACCTGCTGGACTCCGGGAGCAGAGAGAGTTTTGTCCACCCCGCCACGGTAAGACCCTGCGCTCTTCCTGTTTACCCGGTGAAACAAAGAATAGCTCTGGCCTCCGGTTCTCACTCGGTCCAGATCACAGGGTGCTGCATAGCGGACCTCACAGTCCAAGGGAGGAAGTTTAAAAACCATAAGCTCTTCGTCCTTTCCCGGTCTGCGACTGCGACTGCCGGGCCCTCACAGCCACGGAACACTCTAACTTACTCATGCGCGATGCCTTTGTTACAGGCATTGCATCGGACCCCATCCGGCAACGACTGCTGGAAGGGGCCGCCCCCGACCTCGCGGCCGCGAAGGCCCAGGCGCTTTCCATGACGGCCGCCTCCCGTAGTGCGCGAACTTACTCCACTAGCCACTCAGCTCACCCGTCCTACCCCTCGTGGACTCCGCAAACGGCCCACCAGGCCCACCCATCCTACCCCTCGTGGACCCCGCAAACGGCCCCCCCAGCAGCCGCCCCCGCGCACTATGCCTGCGCTGCCTGCTGCACCGCGCTCCCTGGGGGTCCCCACTGTTACTTCTGTGGTCAGCAGAAGCACCCCCGCCAACTCTGCCCGGCCCGCACCGCGACCTGCAAAGCTTGTGGCAAGAAAGGCCACTTTGCAGCAGTGTCAGTCCCGGACGGTTGCCGCTATCGCGCCCCCGGTCCCCTCGCCTCAGCCGCTCGCTCAATGGACCCCGCCGTCCCCCGACCCCACGTACGATCAGTGGGCGTTGCCATCTTTCGCCGCCCCCGCCACGTGTGCTCCATGGGCGCTGCCATTTTGTCCCGACCCCACAACGTGCGCTCCATGGGCGCTGCCATTTTACTCACAGGTACTCCAGATGCTGCCATTTTGTTCCCCCCCGGGACGGGGCCACGGGACACGGGTCGCTACCGCTCCTCGTCGGACTCATCTGACTCGACCGCCGATCGCCCGCTACTCGCCTCCGTTACGCTCGACCAGTCCCGTCCTCGCAACCTGGCACCCTCTTCCACATCGGTGCTGGTCAACGGCCACGTGACCTCCTGCCTCATCGATTCCGGGACTACCGAGAGCTTCGTCCACCCGGACACGGTGAGGCGCTATTCCCTTGCGGTCCATCCCACCAACCGGCAGATCTCTCTCGCCTCCGGGTCCCACTCTGTCCCGATCCGGGGTTTCTGCCTGGTTAAACTTACTGTACAGAGCGTGGAATTCGACTGTTTCCGTCTGTACTTTCTCCCCAACCTCTGCGCGTCACTCTTACTAGGGCTGGATTTCCAGTGCGATCTCCAGAGCCTCACCCTCAAATTCGGCGGACCCCTACCTCCCCTCACCATTTGCGGCCTCCTGACCCTCAAGGTCGAGCCTCCCTCACTCTTTGCCAATCTGACCACAGATTGCAAGCCCGTCGCTACCAGGAGCAGACGGTACAGCACCCAGGACAAGGCCTTCATCAGGTCCGAAGTCCAGCGGCTGCTTCGGGAGGGTATCATCGAGGCCAGCAACAGCCCTTGGAGAGCCCAGGTGGTAGTGGTTAAAACCGGGGAGAAGCACAGGATGGCCGTGGACTACAGCCAGACCATCAACCGGTACATGCAGCTCGACGCGTACCCCCTCCCCCGCATTTCTGATATGGTCAATCAGATTGCACAGTACCGGGTCTTCTCTACCATTGACCGGAAATCCGCCTACCACCAGCTCCCCATCCGTAAATCGGACCGTCCCTACACTGCCTTCGAGGCAGACGGTCGCCTGTATCAATTTCTTCGGGTTCCCTTCGGCGTCACGAATGGAGTCTCGGTATACAGGCCACCTTCCCGTACCTCGGCAATGTCACCATCTGTGGCCATGACCAGCAGGACCATGATGCCAACCTTTCTAAATTCCTCCACACCGCATCGCTCCTTAATCTCATGTACAACAAGGAGAAGTGCGTGTTCCGCACAGACCGCTTAGCCATCCTCAGCTACGTAGTCCAAAACGGACTACTGGGGCCCGACCCCGACCGCATGCACCTCCTCATGGAGCTCCCAATTCCCCACTGCCCCAAGGCCCTCAAACGCTGCCTTGGGTTCTTTTCTTATTACGCCCAGTGGGTCCCACAATACGCGGACAAGGCCCACCCACTTATCCAGTCCACACATTTTCCCCTCACGGCGGAGGCACAACAGGCCTTCGCCTGCATTCGATCTGACATAGCCAAGGCCGGGATGCACGCAGTAGACGAGACACTGCCTTTCCAAGTAGAAAGCGACGCTTCAGATGAATCAGGCAGGCAGACCCGTGGCATTCTTTTCACGCACCCTCCACGCCTCCGAAATTCGGCATTCCTCTGTTGAAAAGGAGGCCCAGGAAATCATTGAAGCGGTGCGGCACTGGAGGCATTACCTAGCCGGCAGGAGATTCACTCTCCTCACTGACCAACGGTCGGTAGCCTTCATGTTCAACAACACGCAGCGGGGCAAGATCAAGAATGACAAAATCTTGCGGTGGAGAATCAAGCTCTCCACCTTTAGCTACGAGATCTTGTATCGCCCCGGCAAGCTCAATGAACCCCCAGATGCCCTCTCCCGAGGTACATGTGCCAGCGCACAAGTGAACCAGCTCCGTGCCTTGCACGAGAGCCTTTGCCATCCGGGGGTCACTCGCTTGTACCATCTAATCAAAGCCCACAATCTGCCCTACTCCGTCGAGGAAGTACGGACAGTCACCAGAGACTGCCAGGTCTGTGCCGAGTGCAAGCCGCACTTCTACCGGCCAGATCTCGCGCGCCTGGTGAAAGCGTCCCGCCCCTTTGAACGCCTCAGCGTGGACTTCAAAGGGCCCCTCCTCTCCACCAACCGCAACACCTACATCCTTAGTGTGGTCGATGAATTCTCTAGGTTCCCATTCGCCATCCCATGCCTGGATATGACGTCTGCCACCGTCATCAAGGCCCTTGATTCCATTTTCGCCCTGTTCGTTTTCCCCGACTACATCCACAGTGACAGGGGATCCTCGTTCATGAGCGATGAACTGCGTCAGTTCCTGCTCAGCAGGGGTATCGCCTCCAGCAGGACGACCAGCTACAACCCCCGGGGAAACGGGCAGGTAGAGAGGGAGAACGGGACGGTATGGAGGGCCGTCCAGCTGGCCCTAAGGTCCAGGAACCTCCCAGCCGCTCGCTGGCAGCAGGTCCTCCCTGACGCGCTCCATTCCATTCGGTCACTACTGTGCACCGCAACTAACAGTACACCCCATGAACGTGTTTTTGCCTTCCCTAGGAAGTCTACATCCGGGGTGTCACTCCCGACTTGGCTCACGACTCCGGGCCCAGTCCTTCTCTGTAGGCATGTCCGTCACCACAAGGCGGAACCCCTGGTGGACAAAGTATGCCTTCTCCACGCCAACCCTCAGTATGCCTACGTGGAGTTCCCCGACGGCCGCCAGGACACAGTCTCGCTCCGGGACCTGGCTCCCTCAGGTGCTGATCCCATGCCCACGCCCCTTTCTCCCCCCGCGCCAACCTCCTTGTCCCCGGCGCCCCCCTATTCGTCCCCACCAGGTCCATCCCTCATCCCCCAGCCCACACTGGAGGACACGGAAGATTTTGGCTCGCTCTCGGAGTCATCCCGCCATCAGCCAGCACCAACACCGCCAACACCTGCACCATCATTGCCATCACCGCCTGTGCCGACGTCGCCACCACAGCTACGCCGATCACAGCGGAACGTTCGACCGCCGATTCGGCTCAACCTGTAACCTGCTAACCGGATGGACTCTTGGTTTTCCTTGTTTGGACCCTCTTGTAAATAACTCATCCTTTGTATTATAGTTATATGTCACCCCCGCCGGACTCATTTTTTACAGGGGGTGAATGTGGTGATATAACCACTGTAGATATGCATACTTGCAGTAGGGGGATGTATGGCTGTACCTGTAATACAGGTTCCTCCGGTAAGCCCCTGCCGGCTAGCTCCGCCTACAGGGAGCTTGTGTATAAATATGCGTGTGAGTCACTCAGACCTTAGTCTACAGTTGCAGATGGAGGAATAGCATCGCACAGCAATAAAGCCTCGATTGTACTAGTCTCTCGTCTTTGAGTATAATTGTTAGCGCTACAGTTTCCTCATCTGTGTCTCTGAAATCTCCAGCTTAAGTTTGCCAACTCTTGTTTGGCATATTCCTTGAGATCTAATCATATGGCATTTGATCACATGGCATTGAATCACATGGTACTTATGTGATGCTAAATCACATGATATTTTATCATGTGACATTTGCCACTCTTTGCAAATGTTCATTGTGTTTTTCATTATCATAAAGGCCTGAATAAAACATTTCACTTTCTGTTTTAGTGAGATGAATCAGATAGGCCAGAATCTTCTGCTACTCCCCTCCCTCAACGTATTTTAAGGCAGTGAGGGAAACGTACAATTGCATGGACAGGATTCGCTCGGGGATCACGCTTGCCCCAGCCCAGATGCAATTATACAGTGAGGTGGGCAGGGAATTGGATGGGAAGATTGCCCATGCCCTTATTAAGGACTTAAGTGGCCACCCTTGGACCTTTTCTTGCCCAGCTTCAATTTTTAGGCTGATGGGTTTTGGTTAGATCCGGGTTGCGAAACAGAAAAAGTTTCCACCCTCGATCTTGGGTGGGATGTGGGAGGAAGGGGGGGGGGGTGGTTGGGGGTGGTTCAATCAGAAGGCCCTTTTGGAATTGGCAAGCTCACCCCTCAGGGACCTGTCGGCCCTCCACCTACTGTCTACCCCCGATACCGAGATCATCCCGACTCTCAAGGGCATCCCTTATCTTCCTACCCCTGGGCACCTGCTACTTACCGATTGGCTGACAGCACTCCAAGGTGATACTGTGTGCAAGGACAGATGGAAGACCCTCCTGCTGCCAATCAATTGCACTGGACCAATCAGAGTCGACAGGGATGTGTTTCCTGCTGACTCTCAGAATAGTGGGCACCGAGCGCTCACCATCCTAAAAAATCAGGTCATAATTTATAAATCAAAGATGGAACAAAAAATTACTAATATTTAAGGATAAGTAATGTTTAAGCAAAAACTACTTCTGTGACACATCGATCACAGTGACAAAGGCCGTGTAATTGTCATTGATTCAACAAAAGCATTGTTGATTATAAGTTACTTCCAGCCAAAGTTTTTGCACAATGTTATGATTTTTTTACAACACATATCAAGCAATGAAAATGATAACTAAAATCAAGACCAACCCTAATGCAATTCACTGACGCCCATCCTGTGGTCCTGAAGCCCAACTTCGGTGATGGTGACACTCAGTGTTCAGAAGAAAACTGCAACGTTTCTGACACCCCCAGAAAAAAACACATTGGGAATGATCTGCCGGCCGCGTTGCAATGCGGCTGGTGGATGCCGAAAGAGGCCTCCCGTGGACTTCCCGACAGCCAGTACACCTTTCGAAATCTACCCAGGTCTCATGAGGCATTGTTATCAGGATCCCGCCCAAGTCTTGCACCCGGGGGAGTCTCCAGGCCACCGGAAGCTCCTGCATGGTCAGGGACAGTGCAGGGTGGCCCCCTGATCTTCCCCCTTGAACACGGGCCCCATGGCACTGCCAGGCTGGCACCTTGGCACTGCGACCCTGGCACTGTCAAGGTGCCCGATGGCACTGCAAAGTCACAGAAACACTGCCAGGGTGGCAGTGTCAATGGTCAGGGTCTGAGGGGGACCATGCCCATGAAAAGAGGGTGGAGAGGGGTTATGAAGAATGGGAGAGGTGTAGGGCAGGTATGAAGGGGCCTCCAGAAGGTTGAGGGAGGTGAAGGGTAAGGATCCTGGAAGGGGGTGTGTGCAAGGGGAATGGGACGGCCTTAAAAGGGGTAATGTCCATGCATGTGGAGGGTGACATTGCCCATGGGGTGACCCACAAGCCATCTTAGACACCGGGGTGCCTTTAAAAATGGTGGCCCGATCTCCGAGGAGTTCAGCTCCCCAGTGATGAAAATAATTCTGGGCACAAGTTAACCAAAACGTTTCTAAGTATGGCAGCGAGTGGGAACTGCCTCAAGCTTCCCAATGCAAGGCTGTCACCACGACAAAACATTAATTAGTCCACTTAACGAGGCTTCCCGGGATTCACGCCACAAATTTCGGTTTGCTGGCTGATTCATTAACAAGTGACAGCAGCACTTCAACCGCTTCTACACAGTCAGCCTCACTCAGTGAGGCACGATCAATTGGACAAAGACGATAGTTGAATCCAACAGAGGTTTTATTGCTATAAGATGTGTGGCCTCCCACAGCAGCTGGCGAAATGGCTGCTAGCTGGAGGACACACACATTTATACAGCCAGCAGGGACTACCGGCGAACCTGTAGTACAGGTCCTACCGTACATCACCTAATACAGGTGCACAGTGGTTTTTCACATTCACCCCCTGTTAAAATTGAGTCCGGCAGGGGTGGTGGAGAACTACATACAACAATGAGTTAATATTTACAGTATTTGATCAAAACATATATCTTTTGAAGTCTGGTGCCAGTTAGAGATTTAACCGGTTTGGTGCCTTGACGTTCCGCTGGGAGCGACATAGCGGTGGCGGCGATGTTGATGCTGGCGATGTCGATGCTGGCCTGATGTTGGATGACTCCGGGAGTGTGCCCAAATCCTCTTCATCCTCTGACGTGGGCAGGGGAAGGAGGGATGATCCTGGTGGAGTTAATGTTGGGAGTGCCGGGGGAGGGGAGGGTGCCACCGGGCCGGAGAGGTGGGTGTGTGTGGAACCTGCTGGTGCCAGGTCCCTGAGGGAGACAGTATCTTGGCAGCCGTCGAGGTACGTCACATAGGCATACTGGGGGTTGGCATGGAGCAAGTACACCCTATCCACCAACGGGTCCACCTTGTGGAGTCAGACGTGCCTACGGAGCAGGACCGGTCCTGGAGCTGCCAGCCAAGTGGGGAGCGACACCCAGGATGTGGATTTCCTGGGGAAGGCTAAAAGACCTTCCTGGGGTGTGTTGTTAGTAGCGGTGCACAGCAGTGACCGAATGGAGTGGAGTACATCAGGGAGGACCGCCTGCCAGCGGGAGGCCGGGAGGTTCCTGGACCGTAGGGCCAGTTGGACGGCCCTCCATACCGTCCCGTTCTCCCTCTCTACCTGCCCGTTTCCCCGGGGATTATAGCTGGTCGTCCTGCTGGAGGCGATACCCCTGCTGAGCAGGAACTGATGCAGCTCATCACTCATGAATGAGGATCCCCTGTCACTGTGGATACATACGCGCGGAAACCGAACAGAGCAAAGATAGTGTTTTGGGCTTTGATGACAGTGGCAGACATCATATCGGGGCATGGGAGGGTGAAGGGGAACCTGGAGTACTCATCGACCACACTGAGAATATACGTGTTTCGGTCGGTGGAGGGGAGGGGCCCTTTGAAATCCACGCTGAGGCATTCAAAGGGGTGGGAGGCCTTCACCAGGTGCGCACGGTCTGGCCGGTAGAATGCGGCTTGCATTCCGCACAGACCTGGCAGTTCCTGGTGATTGTCCGTACTTCCTCGACGGAGTAGGGCAGATTTCGTGCCTTAATGAAGTGGTACAACCGTGTGATCCCGGGTGACAAAGGCTGTCGTGCAGGACCCGGAGTTGGTCTACTTGTGGGCTGGCACATGTACCTCGGGATAGGGCGTCTGGGGGCTCGTTGAGTTTGCCGGGGCGATACAAAATCTAATAATTATAGTTGGAGAGCTCGATCCTCCACTGCAAGATTTTATCGTTTTTGATCTTGCCCCGCTGTGTGTTATTGAACATGAAGGCTACCAAATGTTGGTCAGTGAGGAGAGTGAATCTCCTGCCGGCCAGGTAATGCCTCCAATGCGCACAGCTTCAACGATAGCTTGGGCCCCTTTTTTGATGGATGAGTGCCGAATTTCTGAGGCATGAAGGGTGCGGGAAAAGAATGCCACGGGTCTGCCTGCCTGATTGAGGGTGGCAGCTAGGGCGACGTCCGATGCGTCGCTCTCTACTTGAAAGGGCAGTGTCTCGTCTACTGCGTGCATTCTGGCCTTGGCTATATCGGCTCTGATACGGTTAAAGCCTGTTGCGCCTCGGCCGTCAGGGGAAAGTGGGTGGACTGAATGAGTGGGCGGGCCTTTTCCGCATAGTTTGGAACCCACTCGGCGTAGTACGAGAAGAATCCCAGGCAGCGTTTGAGGGCTTTGGAGCAGTGGGGAGGGGAAGCTCCATGAGGGGGCCATGCGGTCGGGATCAGGCCCCAGAACTCTGTTTTGGACCACATAGCCGAGTATTACTAAGCGGGTTGTGTTAAACACGCACTCCTCCTTGTTGTAGGTGAGGTTGAGGAGAGTGGCGGTGCGGAGAAATTTGGCAAGGTTGGCATCGTGGTCCCGCTTGTCATGGCCCCAGATGGTGATGTTGTCTAGGTATGGGAAGGTGGCCCGCAAACCGTACCATTCGGTTCATCTCCCTTTGGAAGACCAAGACCCCGTTAGTGACACCGAAAGGAACCCTGAGGAAATAATAGAGACGACCGTCCGCTTCGAAAGCAGTGTATGGACGGTCCGATTTACGAATGGGGAGCTGGTGGTAGGCGGATTTGAGGTCTATCATTGAGAAGACCCGGTACTGTGCAATCTGATTGACCATCTCAGATATGCGTGGGGAGGGTGTACACATCGAGCTGCGTGTACCGATTGATGGTCTGGCTGTAGTCCACGACCATTCTGTTTTTCTCCCCAGTTTTAACTACTACCACTTGGGCTCTCCAGGGGCTGTTGCTGGCCTCGATAATGCCTTCCCGTAGCAGCCACTGGATCTCGGACCTGATGAAAGTTCTGTTCTGGCTGCTGTACCGTCTGCTCCTGGTGGCGACGGGTTTTCAATCGGGGGTTAGATTGGCGAAGAGGGAAGGCAGATTGACCTTTAGGGTCGCGATGCCGTACACAGTGAGGGGTGGTAGGGGCCCACTGAATTTGAGGGTTAGGCTTTGGAGGTTGCACTGGAAGTCCAGGCCGGGTAGTAGGGCAGCGCAGAGGTTAGGGAGGACGTAGAGGCGGAAGCCGCTGAAGTCTACGTCCTGGACCGTGAGTGTGACCGTACAGAACCCCCGGATCGCGACAGAATGGGATCCGGAGGCCAGGGAAATTCTTTGATAGGCGGGGTGTACGACGAAGGAGCAGCGCCTTACCGCATCCGGGTGGATGAAGCGAATGGCTGCTAGCTGGAGGACACGTACATCACCTAATACAGGTGCAACAGTGGTTTACCACACTCAGCTCGCAGCTATGTCTCCACAGAGACCAGGCCCACGCTTTGGCATCGCTGACCTTGGACAACTGCGTGACACGGTGGAGACCAAATGGGAACCCTGTTCCTCCAGGAATCAGGGATGGTCAGCCACAGGACAGCCATCACCACCTGGGACTAATGGCCGTCAACTCAGGGAGCATGTCCAGGAGGACACGCACCCAGTTCTTCAAAAAGATCAACGACCTCCACTGGGCCCCTTGGATGAGTTTGCACCGGACATCTGACCCCCTCCCCTCATACTCCCCATATTCCCCATCTTGCGGGCCCAACCCACAACCCTCCAGCTCCCTGGGGACACACCTAGACATAGTGGTAAAGCACGGAAGGCTAAGAACGAGGATCACTGAGGGGGCACTAGGGAGATGGGGGGAGCCACGTGGGGTGTGTGTGGTAGGGGGTAAAGGGGGTGCAGGAGGAAAAGGTTGTTTGGAATGGGTGGGGTAAGTGGGGTGGCACCATTGGGAAATTGGGGCAGTTGAGGACACATTTGCCCACCATTAAAGTATGTTGGCTTAGATCAGTAGAACTCCTCTGGTACTTTGTTCAGCAATGCGGGCCGAGTACCAATCCCATGCCCCATCTCCCCATTCATGGGGGTCCTGGGCTCCCCCTCGCCCCGCACACCCCAGCACACCATATGCAGGTGATGGATGTGAGCAAGCACACAGCCGATAGGCAGGGGTCAGAGTATGGCATTGATTGAGGAGCACCAGTGCTCAGCTCTCTGTGGGTTATCATCACCCCCACCCCGCACTCGACCATGACCCCGCTGACAGTGCCAACACAGCCCCATCACCCTGGAGTGATGTTACATCGACCCTAGAATGGGGGGGGAGGGTGGCGTTAGGGGAGGAGGATGGTGAGGGGGGATGCAGAGGGACGGGGGAGGGGATGGGGAGAGATGGAAAAGGCCACATCCTATGTGAAGCGGGCAAGGATGAGGGCCTCCCTGGCTGAATGGCCTACTCCTGCTTCTTGTTTGTATGTTTGTGTGCAAATTGATTGCACTTTACATGTACAATGTGGAATTCCAATATTCTTGTGAACTGCAGTAATGAAAAAGGATACCGAAACTAAACACAATCATAAATGTGGCAGCTCAATTTAGAGTTTGTACAATATCAGTTATTATTTTAGTGAGTGATATTAAAACGATTGCAATGATGATAGAATCCCCAATTCTACATTTGTTTTGGCATTTATTACTGGATTTACAAGGAAGGAAAACTGTCTTGAAGGAATGATTCGCGTATGTCTGGCATCCTGTTAAGATAGAGATGATTTACTGATTAATTCTGATATTACACTGCTCAAATTGAATGCAGAAAGGATATCAGAATTCAGTTTTGCATCCCTGGGGTATAATAGATTGTGCTGTATTTGTCTTGTTCAACTTCTCCGCTGTTAATCAGCCTATTTGAAATTATTAAAATGTACCGGCCAACAGCTTGAATACATTGCAGTGCTGGCTCCCTCTGATATTCATTTAACTCTTGGTCTACCAGGCTCTCAGTCAGATGGTTAGAGGTTCAAGTCCCAGTCCAAAGCCTTGAGTGCAAAGTTTTATCCCGATGAAGTGCTACATGGATAGGTCGGGGATTGAGGCCTCGCTAGAGTGCTCTTTTAGAGGGCCGATGTAGACTTGATGGCCCGAATGGCCTCATTCTGCACTCTAATTTTTAATAATTTTTATTGTCACATGCAGACTTACATTAACACTGCAATGAAGCTACTGTGAAACGCCCCTAGTCGCCACACTCCGGCGCCTGTTCAGGTAGCAGCAGGGGGCAGCAGGGTAGCATGGTGGTTAGCATAAATGCTTCACAGTTCCAGGGTCCCAGGTTCGATTCCCGGCTGGGTCACTGTCTGTGCGGAGTCTGCACGTCCTCCCCCTGTGTGCGTGGGTTTCCTCCGGGTGCTCCGGTTTCCTCCCACAGTCCAAAGATGTGCGGGTTAGGTGGATTGGCTATGCTAAATTGCCCTTAGTGTCCTAGAAAATAAGGTTAATGGGGGGGGGGGGGGTTGTTGGGTTACTGGTATAGGGTGGATACGTTGACTTGAGTAGGGTGATCATTGCTCGGCACAACATCGAGGGCCGAAGGGCCTGTTCTGTGCTGTACTGTTCTATGTATACAGAGGGAGAATTCAGAATGTCCAATTCACTGAACAGCACGGGGGCAATTCTCCGAGCCCCGCGCCGGGCCGGAGAATCACCGCAGCCATGCCCCGACGCCGGCGCGCGATTCTTCGAGGTGCGGAGAATCGGCGTCATTTGCGCCGGCGCGTTTGGTGCGGTGCCGGCCGCGGATGGGCCGAGTGGCCGCGCAGAGACGACAGAATCCTTCCGCCGCCGTTCACCCCTGGTCGCTGCCAGCGGGAACTCTGCGGGAACAGTCAGGGGGCGGCCTGTGGGGGTTGGGGGGGGAGGGGGTCTCCTTCACTGGGGGGGGGCCTCCGATGGGGCCTGGCCCACGATCGAGGCCCACCGATCGGCGGGCCGGCCTCTCTCCCCCCCCCACGGTCCTACCATCTGCCGGACCGGCCCCTGAACACCGACTCCATGTCGGGGCCGGCGTACTAAAGAAGTCCACCGCGCATGCGCAGGTTGGTGTGGCCCAACTGTGCATGTGCGGAATGGCGCAGCAGGAGGCTGGAGCAGCGTGAACTGTTCCAGCGCTATGCTGGCCCCTTGTGGGGGCCAGAATCGGTCGTACCAGGGCCCGGTTTGCGCCGTCGTGAAACAAAACGGCGTTCACGACGGCGCAAACACATGTCGGAGAATCGCCCCCCACGTCCTTCGGGAGTCTCGAGATTCTATGATTCTATGTGATGTACAATGTTAAATCGAGGACCTGTCTGCCCTCTCAGGTGGACATAAGCAACCTCAGGGGAGACGGTGGTGTAGTGGTGTTGTCACTGGACTAATAATTCAGAGACCTACAGTAATCCTCTGGTTTAAAACACACAGTGGCAGATGGTGAAATTTGAATTCAATAAAAATTGGAGTTACAAGCCTAATGATGGCCATGAAACTATTGTCGATTGTTGCAAAAATCCATGTGGTTCACTAATTTCCATTAGGGAAGGAAATCTGCCACCCTTTACCTGATCTGGCCGACATGTTACCCACATCAATGTGGTTGACTGTCTACTCGGTGTGGAGAGCGACGGGTAAAGAGGAGGACCTGGCAAAGCTTGCCATCAACATGTCCAGGCAGAGGCCGATTGAAGGGTGGCCCCTCTTCCGTGGCTACTTTCACGGCCGGGTGTCCCTGGAGAGGGGCATGCGGTGCCCATGGGCACCCTTGAGACTTTCCATACCAGTTGGGCACCACAGTGGCTGGGGTGCCTTATTGACCCCTTTAATCACATTTTGGTTCAATGCCTTAAGTTCTATTTGTGATTCGATTTTTGTTTAAAGCAGTTTCCCTTTAACGGGCTGCCCCTTTAATTTGTCCGTCAGTTCATTTGATTTTGTTTACTTAGTTCATTATGTTGTACAAAATAATTGGAACACCGTGGGACGAGAGCTTCTTGTGGGTTAGTTGCTATGAGGGAGTGTCTTACAATAAACCAGCTTGAAGTGAAAAGCCCAGATTGGATTGATTTTCCCACCATAGCCCCTGGTTGTAAGTAACAAATGGTAGCAGAGAAGGAAGTTTAAGCTTGGTCACTGACTGCTGTATATGAAGGTTTTTGTCTCAATCCTCTGAGGAAAACAAGTGTACTGTTGCTGACAATTTAAGTTAGGGAACGATGGAAGAACATTGCAAAATTGCAGGTTTTGACTACCCACCAATTGTTTGACTCTGAACCACATCAGCTATGGCAAGCTGGCGTTGAAATGTGGACTGGGGTTACTTCTGTACCCCAAAAGAAGCAAGTTATGGCATTAAGACTATCGTTACCTTCTGTCATAATATCCACTCATATATATCATGACATACAGACAGGCAGTGATTGACACACAGGATAACCAATGAACACACATGACACAGAACAACCAATCACCAGACAGGACACCACCACTATAAAGCCCACAGGGCATTAAGGCTCTCCCTCTCTCACAGGACACGGCCAGGGAGATAGTCGCAGTGCACAGGCCAATGAACATCATCACCATGTGGTAGAGAGCTAGTCTGGTCAAGCCAGTAGGAGGTTATCAGTTAGGTTAATGGAGTGTCAACCCACAGCAGATTATATACAGCAATCAACAGGTTCAATAAAACAGTGTTGGACCATCTCCTCTATCTGAAGCCTGTTTCTCGTTTTACTGCATCCAGTTGCAGTCGATGTTAGACCAACACAGATAACACATCATGGTACCAGAGAGCGATTAACTCTAACGAACCTACCTCAAGTGAATCTGCAACGACCAGCACACAGCCATCCAGCGGCATGGAAAAGATCCAACCTCCTCCACAACTCCGGATCTCCAGCAACCTCGGCACCAACTGGAAAGACTTCAAACAGAAGTTCCTCCTGTATATCGAGGCCTCCGACCTCGAGGCAGCATCGGATGCCCGAAAGATTGCGCTGTTCCTGTCGACTGCGGGAGATCACGCCATCCACATCTATAACTCGCTCACGTTTGCTGATGGCGAAGACAAGACGAAGTTCAAGACGGTTCTGCTGACATTCGACAAACACTGTGACATTGAGGTGAATGAGAGCTTTGAACGGTACACCTTCCAACAGAGGCTTCAGGGTAAGGATGAACCTTTTCAGTCCTTCTTGACCCATCTCTGCATCCTAGCGCTGTCATGTAATTATGACTCGACAGCTGATTCCATGATCCGGGATCAGATCGTTTTCGGGGTCCAGTCCGACTCCCTGCGGGAGCAGCTCCTCAAATCAAACAGTTGACCCTCTCCGTCGCCATCGAAACGTGCGTTGTCCATGAGCATGCCAGGAATCGTTACTCCCGCATCAGGGCGGCAGAACATGCAAAACTAGCCTCCCATGAGGCAGAAAGGGTGCAGGCCATTGCAAAAATGCAAGGCCTGAGCATCGAGGAGAGTGGCCGTTTTGTGCGCTTTTGCCGGGTCCCTACGCATGCGCGCCACGACCGGGTGGACGACGTGGCCGAAGACCCCGATGCGCATGTGCGAACGTCTGCCAACTGCACTGCACATGCGCAATGGTGCGCGGAACACGCTGACATCAGCGTCATGACGTGTCCAAATTGTGGCTCCGCCCATTTAAAGCGGCAATGTCCAGCCAAAGGAAGGCGATGTCTACAGTGTGGAAAGCCTTGGCATTAAGTGGCCTTCTGCAAGTCCGCTCCACCGACCAACAGCCAGCGATCCCAGCTGCAGCGCAGATGTGTCTGCTGTGTACAACAAAGCATGCAGGATTCGGATCCCGACAGCCCAACGGACCCCGATGCTGACTGCCTCGAGTCTCCATATCGGGTGGGCATAATCACCACACGCGAGCCGGCCTCCACCGTGCCTGCAAACCGCCTTTCAATCCTCACTGTGGATCCTGACGACGAGTGGTGTGCTGTCGTCACGGTTAACCAGTCTCGCATTCGATTTAAATTGGACACTGGCGCATCTGCAAACCTCATATCACAGTCGAGCCTCGACAGCATCCGAGACCAACCCAGCATTCTTCCACCAGCCTGCCAGCTCCTTGACTACAATGGCAATGCCATAGCTGCCAGTGGATCGTGTCAGCTAGGTGTATCTCACAAGGCAATCAAAGTGACGTTATGATTCGAGATAGTCCGGCCTGACAAGGCATTCCTGCACATGTTTGGGCTGTGGGAGGAAATCGGAGCACCCGGAGGAAACTCTGGGGAGAACATGCAGACTCCACACAAGCTGGGAATCGAACCTGGGACCCTGGAGCTGTGAAGCAACAGTGCTAACCACCGTGTGGTCCACTGCGAAGGAAACATGTGTCATAATATCCACTCATGTATATAATGAGATGCAGACAGGCAGTGATTGACACAAAGGATGACCAGTAAGCATACAACGCAGTGCAGCCAATCACCAGACAGGACACTACCACTTGTTTAGGTTTCCCGCTCTCTTGGGACCCAGCTACTAAGACAGTCAGAGTCCACGAGCTAGCAAATGCAAACACCATGCGGTAGCTAGTAAGTCTGGTCAGGCTACTACAAGGTCACCAGTCAGATCAGTATAGTGTTGACCCACAGCTGAATATGTATAGCAGTTCTATTGTTGAATAAAACAGTGTTGGGATCTTCTCCAGTGTTAGACGTCTGTTTCTAACTTCCCTGCATCGAACCAACCTGCCTATCACATCAACATGTTTTTGAAGTAATTTTAAGAGACAGTTTCTGAGACTGAAAATGTTGATGGTAACTGCCATGATGGCATTGTATTGCTCACTGAGTTTGAATCCAGTAATGAGCATATCGACGGTCAATTCCTTCATTTTGCACAGTGGTTGCTCTTTGACAGTGTGTGGTGTGGACTTGCTTAACTGCTATCTGGGGTCTCTCAATGAGGCAGCCCGGCAGAAGGCTAGGGGGTATGAATGTGACCCCTGCTTCAGGTTCGGACATGACAGTACATTAACATCCTCCAAACGGGTAGTCCTCCCTTGTTAGATGGCAAGGATCAATTTGTTTTTCAGTATTGATGTGGTTTCTAGCATGATTATTGTTAAGTCGATCTGCGATGGAAGAAGTCTCAGATGACATCAGATGTGACGAATGATTGAGCTACAGGGTTGAGCTGAAGAATGATAGAGAAGCAGCGGCCGCTGCGCAATGTGGGCAGTAAATGCCAGGAGACCTCACTCCCGTGCCTTGCGCGATCTAACGCATCTAGAGATGTCGTGATGTGAAGCCCGCTCATTGTGGGCGGGATCACTTTTTGGCGAATCTGCATATTAGAACGAGACAGCTAGTCTCACTGTAATATGCAGTTCCCTGAGGTAACCAAGGCGTTGCGATCTATCCCCTTCACTTTGGAGACTTTGGGCTAGCGCTCTTCAGCACTACTCAAAACAAACGGTTACCAGACGGAATGACACTCATGGGGTCACCCGGGGGATCGTGGGCCCCCTTATACGTGTGTTGGGGCTTGGGGGCCAAGTCGAGGGTCGAGAGATCGGATGCCATTTAAAAATGTCCAGATGTCTCAATTAGGACTATCGGTGAGCGGGGATCCTCAGCACAGGGAACGTGACTAAGTGCGCCTCGGCCGCGCGTTCCCCACTGAGGCCCTGTATCTAACCGGAGTCGCATTAGATAGCTTTGTGTTTCTAAGCGCTACAGGTGCCAGGAAACATGCGGCTAAATGCCCTCGCTATGGGACACAGTTCAATATAACGGAAAGGTTTCTAAGTCTGATAGCGAGCGGGAATTGCCAGGTGTTTCCCGATGGCCGATCCGGCGAGACCGCTACCGGTATCCAACGCCAATTAGGGCCGGCAATGATCCCCCATGGGCTTCACATCGGAAATGACTGTCCCGTCATCTAATTCACCTGGATTAAGTGCGGCAGCTTCCCACTAATGAAGGGGAGCAGCACTTAAACCGACCTCCCAGAGCCAACCTCAGACAACACGGAGCCGTGCCAACCTGCATCAGGTGGATGCAGGAATGCCCAGGCGAGACAGCAATCGGAGGTCTGCTCAATCCCAGGACCCAGCTGGGTCCCAGTCAGATGCGTAGTCTCTGGACCAGGTTAGCCCGGAGCTGATGCAGACGCTAGGGTACGCCATGAGATTCAGAGAGGGATGTCAGAGACACACCAACGGATCCATAGCTGATTGGAGGAGTCCCAAAGGCTATGGGTGCTATGGCTATGGCACCGGCAATGCATGGCAACAAAGCCAACACTGGTAGGATGGTGACCGCAGTGGAAAGCCTGGAGCATGACATCAGCAGCTTGAGTGGTGGTGTCCAATGTATTGCTCAGACAGTGACGTCTATGACTGAGGGCCTCGCCAGCATGTCCCAGACGCAGATGAATCATGTTGAGGCGCTGCGGAGTATCTCCCAGTCTCAGGTGGGCATTGACGAGGCTCTGCAGAACATGGCCCGGCCACAGAGTGGCATCGCTGAGGGCATCAACATCACAGTGCAGACAATGAGGAGTCACCAGAGCTAGCAGAACCAGAGGATGCAGGGGCCTCTGGAGCTCAATCGATCTGTCTCTCTGTTCCAAGGTGGCCCACAGGGCCCTATGGGGGCCCACTGGGAGGAGGGAGTGCTGGGGACCAACCTGGAACCTCCCTACAGGGAGACAATGGTGGTCGCCAGCTCTCCCGAGTCCCACCCTCCTGACAATGGTGTGTCTCGGGGTCAGCAGGTGGAATAGGGTGGCACATCAAGGCATGTGCCACCGGCAAATCGGCTGGGGCCTTCTGGCCCAGGCCTTCCACAACACACTGGCCAGGGACATCAAAGACCACAGGAGGCGGTAAGAAGCAGGCAGTCTCCACTTATGATGTGCATCCTGGGGACAGACCTGGACATAGCGGCAGAGCACGGAGGTCTAAGAAGATTGAGGAGGCCCCAACGTCAGTAGCTGGGGACAGTTAGAGCCACAATTGTTCATTATTAAAACACGTTACACCCAAGACAGATTAAGCTTCTGTCACGTTATTCTGCACTGCAGGCCAGCCCCTCCCATGTTGCCCTCTGCCCTCCCCTGGCCCCCGCCCCCAGACACGGTGGTCCTAGATCCAGGACCACCTCCCAAGGCATACCATGAATGGGTAATGGGTAACGGAGTGCTGTCAGCAGACAGACAGGAGTCAGACTATGGCTAGATTGAGATGCACCAGAACCCAGCTCAGAGCGGGTTATCATCACGCTCCTGCCATGTATATTGACCTGCTGACAGTGCCAACACAGGCCCATTGCCATGGAGTGGTGTAACAGACCCTGGGAGGGTGGAACAGGGTGATTGGGGTGGGGGCGGAGGGAGGTGGATCGGGTGGAGGGAGCAGGGGGACGGTGGGTGGGATGGGGAGAGGGGCTGAGATGACGGATGAAACCATGTCCTATGAGAAGTGAGCGAGGGTGAGGGCTTCCCTGACCCTCCGGGATTGCCGGACCCTCGTTGCTGCCACCTATCTTCCATCTTCCGGCTGCTTTCATTGGTCCACCCCATGCTCGTCCTCCAGCCCCTCCTGGTCCATTGCCTCCTCATCCTCCTCAGAGGTGGCCATATATTCCTTCCCCTCCACCTCCAGCACGTTGCCCCACTGCTGTGCCAGGTTGTGAAGGGCACAGCAGTCCACGACACAGCAGCTGATCCTCTTGGGATGTACTGCAGGGCACCACCAAGGCCGTTGAGGCATCGGAACCGCATTTTGAGCAGAGCAATGTACCGCTCACTGACAGCCTGGGTGGCCCCATGGACCTTGTTATAGGGTCTCCACATCACTCACCAGCCTCTGCACCGGTGCCATTAGCCAGGACATAAGCGGACCTTTATCCCAGAAGAGCCAACTGGTCATCCTGGAGTGCCCCTTGAAGATGCCGGGGATCTCCAACTGCCCCGGGATGTAGCTGTTGTGCACACTCCCTGGGAAGTGTGCATGAACGTGAAGATCTTCAGGTGGTGTTCGCACACAAATTGAACGTTCAAGAAGTGAAATCCTTTCCTGTTAATGAAGGGCGCTCCCGGACCGCCCAGTGCATGCAAGATGACACGTATGCCATCTATTACTCCCTGGTCATGGGCATCCTGACGATGGCGGAGAATCTTTCTGCCCAGGCATCTTGGTGGGCTTGGCCCAGATCATATTGTATATAGTCACTGCCCGGGCAAACAGGCGTCCGTAGCTGTGAAGTGCTCACATTACTAACATTGCCAATTCCATAGCCTTCACCTGTGTGGCCAGAGGCCGCCATGGTCACGGAGGGTTAAAGAGACCTTCACCATCTTACTATGGACAGGGCTCCGTCCTGGAGGTGTTGGGTGGGACGGACAGGCAAAAGTTGAAGTTTCCCCAGGTATGGGCATACACGATCCGGGGGGTGTGGCATGTCAGACCTGCAGATGCTGGCCAGGGGCGACCCCCTTCCGATGGCGGCCGATCCACCCCAAATGGCCTCCTTCTCCCCCCTCCCACCACTCGCCCCCTCCTCCCCCCCCCCCTCCCCCAGGACTCTTCAACCCCCCATCGAGCACTGGGGCAGCAGCTCCAGTGCTCCTGGGCTGATTGCCTGATTTCCAAGATGGCTACTCATCTACTTGGATCCTTACAGCAGCCATTTTGCCAGCTTCACATCTTTAGATAGGTGTGCTAAAGGGCGCCTGTGTGACTGTTTGCAGGGGAGCCAGTTAGATGACAGGAGGCAGTTAGAAAGAAAGTCCTTCCCATTAATGGGTTGGAAATTGGCCTTAATTGGTGATTATTGGTTTCTCGCCATGCCATGGTAGGATCCGGACCTCGCCAACGGGAGCAAGCCAGTTAGATCGGAAATTGACTGGCGTGGTTCCCGATTTCGGAACCTTCCCCGATCTAACCCACTCCCTCGGATTCGCACCTTGCATGAGACAGCCATTACATCGTACCCATAATATTTGAAATATATGTACATCTTCGCTCAATCTGGGCAATAGTGCTTAGCACTAAGAAAGTCAGAGATTTCTCAAAGTTTTGTTAACCACTGCGAATAAGAATTTGGCTGATAAAAATAAGTTAATTAGGAAATTACACACAGTTTGCACATCCAGCGCCACAGAAACTGAAGACTTTACTTCAAGATAAAGGATATGATGACCTTATTGATCAAATTAGTGCGAAATCTGCATTAAATATAGCAAGACGCTGAGCTAGCCTTTCGCCAGAGTTTAACAATGCAGTAGCAATGGACTTGAAAGTTTGGGACAAGGATAGGGGTAATTTTTACGACACTTCATAGATATCGCTACCAGATATAGCCTATCCACTGTTATACAAAGCAAATACAAAAGGGAACCTTGTTGATAAGGCCATGGAATGCTGGATAGGAACACCTACAGAGTTCCTGACAGATAATGTTGGTGTGGGGAATTTGCCAATGAGGAATTTTAAGATAAGTGCACAAATGTAAACATTGTCGCTATGACACTGCAGCTGGGAGCCCGTTTCGTAATGGTCTTGCAAAAGAAGCCAAACAGTAATAGATGACATGTTAGATAAATATTGGTTGTTCAACCAGATTGTAAATTGCAAACGGCATTGGCATAGGTGGTACATGTAAAGAACTCTTTGCAAATGGTTGAGGACGACAAATGCTTGTTTTACTCAGCACTGGATACTCCTGGGAGATCTAGGGTGCGATTTTACAGCCATTCTGTAATGGCTCACTGCGCGCAGCTTGGCCGATAGAAGCCAGGAGACCCCTCTCCCGGGGTATACCCGCTTGCAACGCCTCGCGTGATCTAACAGCTAGTCTCACTTTAACGTGCAGATTCCCGAGGTACCTGAGGCGTTGGGATCTATCTCCTTTGCCTCGGAGACCTCGGGCGAGCACCATTCAGTACTGGTCTCCACAAACAGGGACCAGATATCACGGCACTCCTGGGGTCTCCCAGGGGATCAGAGGCCCCCAAGTGCATGCCCTTTGGGTAGGGTGCCACTCTGGTACTGCTGGTGCCACCTGGCACCCTGGAAATGCTACATGGGTGCCAGCCTGGCAATGCCAAGGTGCCCAGATGGCACAGTCAGTGGTGCCAAACTGGCATTCTGTGTGCAATGGTGATCCGGCTGGGGGTGCCCAGTGGGGTTGTTTTATGGGGGGTTTAGGGGTCGTTTTGGGGTCTCCAGAGATCGGGATGCCATTTAAAGATGGTGTCCTTATCTCCAGGTACACTGAGGAGTTCTGACAAACGGAGCGTCTCAGTACAGAAAGCAGCACTATGTGCGACCTCGACCGCGCATTCCCTGCTGAGGCTCCGATCTAACATAAGTGACATTTAATAGCATTGTGTTTCTCGGCACTGTAAGCGCTGGGAAACACGTGGTTAAACATGCTTTCTATGGGACTCTGTTCCTATTTAGCTAATCCAGCCCAATACTCCAGAATGCCGATAGCCTCTTGGTGTGTCTGCAAAGTGCTATCATAGGTCATGTACAGCAGTGTATTGTTTTAATTTGGAGGCAGCAGCTGTCCCTGCTGATTTCATCTGTGGGAAGTACACCCAACTCCAGCTCCTCAAAAACCGTGTTAGGGACCTGGAGCTTGAGCTGGATGAACTTCGGATCAATCGGGAGGCAGAGGGGGTCATAGATAGGAGCTTCAGGGAAGTAGTTACACCAAAGACTGGAGATAGATGGGTAACTGTAAGAGGGACTGGGAAGAAGCAGTCAGTGCAGGGACCCCCTGCGGTCGTTCCCCTGAGTAACAAGTATACCGTTTTGGATACTTGTGGGGGGGACGACTTACCAGGGGTAAGCCATGGGGTACGGGCCTCTGGCACGGAGTCTGTCCCTGTTGCTCAGAAGGAAAGGGGGGAAAGGAGTAGAACATTAGTAATTGGGGACTCAATAGTCAGGGGCACAGATAGGAGATTTTGTGGGAGCGAGAGAGACTCACGTTTGGTATGTTGCCTCCCAGGTGCAAGGGTACGTGATGTCTCGGATCGTGTTTTCCGGGTCCTTAAGGGGGAGGGGGAGCAGCCCCAAGTTGTTGTCCACATTGGCACTAACGACATAGGTAGGAAAGGGGACAAGGATGTCAGGCAGGCCTTTAGGGAGCTAGGATGGAAGCTCAGAGCGAGAACAAACAGAGTTGTTATCTCTGGGTTGTTGCCCGTGCCACGTGATAGTGAGACGAGGAATAGGGAGAGAGAGCAATTAAACACGTGGCTACAGGGATGGTGCAGGCGGGTGGGATTCAGGTTTCTGGATAACTGGGGCTCTTTCTGGGGAAGATGGGACCTCTATAGACAGGATGGTCTACATCTGAACCTGAGGGGCACCAATATCCTGGGGGGAAGATTTGTTAGTGCTCTTTGGGGGGGTTTAAACTAATTCAGCAGGGGCATGGGAACCTGGATTGTAGTTTTGGGGTACGGGAGATTGAGAGTATAGAGGTCAGGAGCACAGATTTGACCTCGCAGGAGGGTGCCAGTGTTCAGGTAGGTGGTTTGAAGTGTGTCTACTTCAATGCCAGGAGTATACGAAATAAGGTAGGGGAACTGGCAGCATGGGTTGGTACCTGGGACTTCGATCTTGTGGCCATTTCAGAGACATGGATAGAGCAGGGACAGGAATGGTTGTTGCAGTTTCCAGGGTTTAGGTGTTTTAGTAAGGTCAGAGAAGGGGGCAAAAGAGGAGGAGGTGTGGCGCTGCTAGTCAAGGACAGTATTACGGTGGCGGAAAGGATGCTAGATGGAGACTCTTCTTCCGAGGTAGTATGGGCTGAGGTTAGAAACAGGAAAAGAGAGGTCACCCTGTTGGGAGTTTTCTATAGGCCACCTAATAGTTCTAGGGATGTAGAGGAAAGGATGGCGAAGATGATTCTGGAAAAGAGCGAAAGTAACAGGGTAGTTGTTATGGGAGACTTTAACTTTCCAAATATTGACTGGAAAAGATATAGTTCGAGTACATTAGATGGGTCGTTCTTTGTACAATGTGTGCAGGAGGGTTTCCTGACACAATATGTTGACAGGCCAACAAGAGGCGAGGCCACATTGGATTTGGTTTTGGGTAATGAACCAGGCCAGGTGTTAGATCTGGAGGTAGGTGAGCACTTTGGAAACAGTGACCACAATTCGGTGACCTTTACGTTAGTGATGGAAAGGGATAAGTATACCCCGCAGGGCAAGAGTTATAGCTGGGGGAAGGGCAATTATGATGCCATTAGACATGACTTAGGATGTGTAGGTTGGAGAAGTAGGCTGCAAGGGTTGGGCACACTGGATATGTGGAGCTTGTTCAAGGAACAGCTATTGCGTGTTCTTGATAAGTACGTACCAGTCAGGCAGGGAGGAAGGGGTAGAGTGAGGGAACCGTGGTTTACCAAAGAAGTGGAATCTCTTGTTAAGAGGAAGAAAGAGGCCTATGTGAAGCTGAGGCGTGAAGTTTCAGTTGGGGCGCTTGATAGTTACAAGGAAGCGAGGAAGGATCTAAAGAGAGAGCTAAGACGAGCAAGGAGGGGACATGAGAAGTCTTTGGCAGGTAGGATCAAGGAAAACCCAAAAGCTTTCTATAAGTATGTCAGGAATAAAAGAATGACTAGGGTAAGAGTAGGGCCAGTCAAGGACAGTGGTGGGAAGTTGTGTGTGGAGGCTGAGGAGATAAGCGAGATACTAAATGGATACTTTTCGTCAGTATTCACTCAGGAAAAAGATAATGTTGTGGAGGAGAATGCTAAGACCCAGGCTATTAGAATGGATGGCATTGAGGTGTGTAGGGAAGAAGTGTTGGCAATTCTGGACAAGGTGAAAATAGATAAGTCCCCGGGGCCTGATGGGATTTATCCTAGGATTCTCTGGGAAGCCAGGGAAGAGATTGCTGAGCCTTTGGCTTTGATTTTTATGTCATCATTGGCTACAGAAATAGTGCCAGAGGACTGGAGGATAGCAAATGTGGTCCCTTTGTTCAAGAAGGGGAGTAGAGATAACCCCGGTAACTATAGGCCAGTGAGCCTCACGTCTGTTGTGGGTAAAGTCTTGGAGAGGATTATAAGAGATACGATTTATAATCATCTAGATAGGAATAATATGATTAGGGATAGTCAGCATGGTTTTGTGAAGGGTAGATCATGCCTCACAAACCTTATCGAGTTCTTTGAGAAGGTGACTGAACAGGTAGACGAGGGTAGAGCGGTTGATGTGGTGTATGTGGATTTCAGTAAAGCATTTGATAAGGTTCCCCACGGTCGGCTATTGCAGAAAATACGGAGGCTGGGGATTGAGGGTGATTTAGAGATGTGGATCAGAAATTGGCTAGTTGAAAGAAGACAGAGGGTGGTGGTTGATGGCAAATGTTCAGAATGGAGTTCAGTTACGAGTGGCGTACCACAAGGATCTGTTCTGGGGCCGTTGCTGTTTGTCATTTTTATAAATGACCTAGAGGAGGGCACAGAAGGTTGGGTGAGTAAATTTGCAGACGACACTAAAGTCGGTGGAGTTGTAGACAGTGTGGAAGGATGTTGCAGGTTACAGAGGGACATAGATAAGCTGCAGAGCTGGGCTGAGAGGTGGCAAATGGAGTTTAATGTAGAGAAGTGTGAGGTGATTCACTTTGGAAAGAAAAACAGGAATGCGGAATATTTGGCTAATGGTACAATTCTTGGCAGTGTGGATGAGCAGAGGGATCTTGGTGTCCATGTACATAGATCCCTGAAAGTTGCCACCCAGGTTGATAGGGTTGTGAAGAAGGCCTATGGTGTGTTGGCCTTTATTGGTAGAGGGATTGAGTTCCGGAGCCATGAGGTCATGTTGCAGCTGTACAAAACTCTGGTACGGCCGCATTTGGAGTATTGCGTACAGTTCTGGTCGCCTCATTATAGGAAGGACATGGAAGCTTTGGAACGGGTGCAGAGGATATTTACCAGGATGTTGCCTGGTATGGAGGGAAAATCTTATGAGGAAAGGCTGATGGACTTGAGGTTGTTCTCGTTAGAGAGAAGAAGGTTAAGAGGTGACTTAATAGAGGCATACAAAGTGATCAGAGGGTTAGATAGGGTGGACAGTGAGAACCTTCTCCCGCGGATGGAGGTGGCTAGCACGAGGGGACATAGCCTTAAATTGAGGGGTAATAGATATAGGACAGAGGTCAGAGGTAGGTTTTTTACGCAAAGAGTGGTGAGGCCGTGGAATGCCCTACCTGCAACAGTAGTAAACTCGCCAACATTGAGGGCATTTAAAAGTTTATTGGATAAGCATATGGATGATAATGGCATAGTGTAGGCTAGATGGCCTTTAGTTTTTGACTTCCCATGTCGGTGCAACATCGTGGGCCGAAGGGCCTGTACTGCGCTGTATCGTTCTATGAATCAACATCAAAAGGAATTTTCACCCATCACTTCTCTTTCAAAATCTGAACCTTCTCCTCTCATTTGCCGGTACTACCCTGCATATGACACATTAGGCTTTGCATCCTTATTAGAATCATGGGCCGGGATTCTCCCGGAATTGGCGGGGCGGCCCAAACGGCGCCAAGAGCGGCGTGAACCACTCCGCTGTCGGGCTGCCCATAAGTTGTGGAATCCTCTGCACTTCCAGAGGCTAGGCCGGCGCTGAAGTGGTTGGCGCCGCGCCAACTGGCGTCGAAGGGCCGCCACCGGCCAGCACGAGTTGGCGCATGCGCATGACCACCGGCGTGTTCTGGCGCATGCGCAGAACCGCCGGTATGTTTCCTGTGCATGCGCAGGGGGGTTCGTCTCCCCGCCGGCCATCGCGGAGCCTTACAGAGGCCGGTGCAGAGGGAAAGAGTGCCTCCACGGCACAGGCCAGCCCGCAGATCGGTGGGCCCCGATCTCGGGCCAGGCCACCGTGGGGGCCCCCCAATGCCGGATCCCCCTGCGCACCCCGTGAACCCCGCTAGATGCCGACAAGCCAGGTCCTGCCGGAATGGACTATGTCCATTTCACGCCGGCGGGACTGCCAGGAACGCACGGCCGCTTGGCCCATTGGGGCCCGGAGAATTGTCGCAGGGGGCCGCTGCCAACGGCCCCTGACCGGTGCATCGTGATCCTCGCCCCCGCCCGAAATCCAGCGCTGGAGAATTCGGCAGCCGGCGTCGGAGCTGTGGGGCGGTATTCACACCGCGCCCCGGCGATTCTCCGACCTTATTTGGGGGGGGGTGGGTCGGAGAATTCCGCCCATAGAATCTACGGCACGGAGACAGGCCCTTTGGTCCAAACTTTTCCATGCCAACCAAAAAGCCCATCTAAGCTAACCCCATTTGCCTGCATTTGGCCCAAATCCCTCTGTAGAATCACTAGCAAATTTGGCACAACCATACCTCACGAAATCATCGTTTTACTCGAGTTTGTTCTCAAGTTAAGTTTCTTCTTTGTAGACTGCTAACAAGAGGCCCTGGATCTCTGTACTGGCACTGCTCCGTCCTGCATTGGACTCTCCTGTGCAGTTCTCTCCAGTTCTGTTATGAGATCCTGTCCAGTGGATACACTGCCTATTGTGTCTCAGGCCATCTCTTGAAAGAAAATAATTAATCTTCACAGTCCTCTTGACTTGCTTATCAACAGCTAGAACATGGAAGAAGCTCTCCTCGTGACTTGGCACCAAAAGCACATATATTCAAGGCGCTTGACATCAGATGTACATGCAGGGGGCATGTCCTGCTCACTGCTGCCGCTTCTGGCCAGAAGACTGCACACAGCCTTATTTCCTTATTTAAAAGATGGCAGCAACCGCCATTCTCAATAAAAATGGCAGTAGTGGATGTTGGATGCTTCTCCCACAATTGGGAATGCTGCGACCGATCACTCCGTGACCCACACTTTGAAAAACCCTGCTTTAAACTACTGAAGACATGGTCCTGCAGCATCATTGGTTGGTGATCTTCCAATTAGAGATGCTTAAAGGGCCTGGAGCTCAGGCGCAATAATATTGAAAATATTATAATTATGTTCAGCAGTGTTGGTCATGGTGCAGCAGGAAAGGCCAATCACGGACCAGGTGGGGATCATGGTGCATCAGAAAATATGGACCATAGATTTCACGGTGCTAAATTGTCACGGTGCTTGTGAATCTAATGGCTTCTCTCTGGTCCACCATTAGGGACATCCATGAGGAATAATTATGCCCCTCATGCATTTATATTGCGGAATTCCATGCCAGCCCAGTGATAAAGTACCTGTGGAGTCTGAGAGGCACAACCCCTTCGCAAGAGTTCTCCATGTTGATCCATTCCCCACCACCACGCCCCACAAACCACCTGACCACCCCCCCAAGCTCCCACTGACCACCCGACCCCGGCCTCCAACTAATCCCCAACTGACCAGACCCCAGCTACTGATCAAACCTTAGAGGAGCAGATTTCAGGTGTTTGCTGTTGAACTGTGGGGTTATTGTTACTGTGATTATAGACTTGCAACCCTGACATTCTGAGTTCAAACCCTGCTGTGACAAATTGTAACATTGAATTTAATAAAATAAAACAACAGACACCAAAAACATTTTCCTAAATTTCCAACCAATTCACTAATGTCCTTCAGGGATGACAAATGCACCTTCATGTGTTAATTGGACTTTTGGTGGCCTGAAAATTAATTTCATGGATGAGATCCACAACCATCTTCTCAGAGCAACCTGGATGAGGAATCATTATTGGATTGGATTTGTTTATTGCCACGTGTACCGAGGTACAGTGAAAAGTACTGTTCTGTGTACAGTTCAGACAGATCATTCCATACATGAAAAGAAAATACATAATAGGGCAAACATAAAATACACAAGTAAATACATAGATACAAGCATACAGGAGTGTAGTACTACTCAGTCGAGAAGTTGTGTGAAGAGATTAGATTAGTTCATAAGAAGGTTGTTTAGGAGTCTGGTAACAGTGGGGAAGAAGCTGTTTTTGAGTCTGTTAGCCCGTGTTCTCAGACTTTTGTATCTCCTGCCAGATGGAAGAAGTTGGAAGAGTGAGTAAGCCGGGTGGGAGGGGTCTTTGATTCTGCTGCCCGCTTTCCCAAGGCAGCGGGAGATGTAGACAGAGTCAATGGATAGGAGGCAGTTTTGTGTAATGGACTGGGCTGTATTCATGACTCTCTGAAGTTTCTTGCGGTCCTGGGCCGAGCAGTTGCCATACCAGGCTGTGATGCAGCCAGATAGGATGCTTTCTATGGTGCATCTGTAAAAATTGGTAAGAGCCGAATTTCCTTACTTTCCTGAGAAAGTATAGACGCTGTTGTGCTTTCTTGGTCATGGCGTCGACGTGTGTGGACCAGGATGGATTGTTGGTGATGTGCACACCTAGGAATTTGAAGCTGTCAACCATCTCTACCTCGGCACCATTGATGCAGTCAGTGGTGTGTACGATACTTTGCTTCCTGAAGTCAATGACCAGCTGGTCTTGCCAGTGCTATCCACATCCTAAAAGCGCATTTATTTAACAAATGTGTTTGTAAATGGATGTGGACACTGCTGGCTAGAGCAGCAATTGCCCTTGAGGAGGTGTTGGTGAGTCGCCTTCTTGAATTGCCATAGTCCATGTATGACAGAACCCCCCACAGTGCTGTTAAGAAAGGGGTTCCAGGATTTTAAGCCAGCAACAGTAAAGGAATGGTAATATAGTTCCAAGTAATTATGGTGTGTGATTTGAAGGGGAACTTGCAAGTGGTAGTTTTCCCATGTATCTAGTATCCTTCCAGTTGGTAATGATTACAGCTTTGGAAGATGCTGTCGCAGGAACCTTGTAGAGTTGTTGCAGTGCATCTTGTAGATGATACTCATTAGGGGCTGGTTTAGCACAGGGCTAAATAGCTGTCTTTTAAAGCAGACCAGTACAGGCCAGCAGTGCGGGTTCAATTCCCCTACCAGCCTCCCCTAACAGGCGCCGGAATGTGCCGAATAGGATCTTTTCACAGTAACTTCATTTGAAGCCTACTTGTGACAATAAGCGATTTTCATTTCCATTTCATTTAATTACTGGAACTATGTGTCAGCCGTGAAGGGAGTGAATGTTGACTGCGGTCGATGGGGTGAAAGTAAAATTGAAGTATATTAGTAACTGACCTGCGGAGCCTGAAATTCGCTGTTGAGAATGTAAGGGTTAATGAACAGTTTTCCTTATCTCTATGTGTAAGCTCCTGCTCCCCTGGTCTGTTTGAGATTTGGCATGTACCATGGGGATTACGCGATTGTTCCAGTGCAGATGGGTGGGCAGCATGTATGACTAAAGAAAGGTCTGTCTCTAATAATTGAATCATTGCTGCACTCACAGATTTGTTCCATTTACTTCTGTGATTCAACATCAAGTGGGCAGTGACGAGTAGCTCTTCTGTAGAAAATTTATGACCGTTACATGGCTCTCAGCTGCAGCTGACATAGACAGTCTAGCTTATGTATGTTTTATTTTTATTTTGGTGTCTTTGATAGAATTTTGCAATTTGGCAGAAAGTTCAGCAAAAGCATTTTATTGAAGAATGAAGCATGTATGAACAAGTGGGGCTGGTGGGTAGTTTATCTGGGGGGTTTTCCACCTCTTTTTCATCTATCCTTTTGAAATCCCTGTTCTCATGTTTTCTTTCTTCCCTCTCTCATGTTGGGAAATGTTCTCGATAGCACGATTAAGGGTATTGTAGAATCCCTGACACTGTTGCAAGTGATCTCAAACCAGTCATGAATCATCATCCAACTGCCAAATGTCTATATTCCAGTCTTTCAGCAGGCATGTTTAAATCATGTGAATCTAACTGGGGGACAGTAGGTACTGTTGTGGCTCCCAAAGAGCTGTGGCATGATCACTATTGATGGTGGAGCCAGGATTTCAACCTTTTCGTTCATAGCCTTGTTTGTAATGGCGTTATCCAAAATTCACTCCTGAGTGTTTCCAACCTGTACCAAATTTGGATCATGTAGCATTTGAACATGTAGCATTTGAACATGTAGAATTTGAACTTTAATGTTTTTTTTTATAAATTTAGATTACCCAATTATTTTTTCCAATTAAGGGGCAATTTAGCGTGGCCAATCCACCTACTCTGCACATTTTTGGGTTGTGGGGGCGAAACCCACACAGACACGGGGAGAATGTGCTAACTCCACACAGACAGTGACCCAGAGCCGGGATCAAACCTAGAACCTCAGCGCCGTGAGACGGTTATGCTAACCACTTGGCCACCGTGCTGCCCTTGAACTTGAATGTTAAGCTGATTTTTTAAAAGTCTCCCATTATGATGGCGGCGGCATCTGGTGACATTAAATAAATTGTCCATTCAAAGGCATTATGTGGAAGTCATCCTCCCAATTTTTCTATATGGCTCAAACCTACACTCCATCAGCTGGGAGGGTAAGTGTACCAACATCAGCGTCCTTGAAGGAGCCAAGAGCATCGACATTGAGGCCATGATAATCCGAAACCAACTCCACTGGGTCAGTCATGTACTTAGGATGTCAGAGAGCCGACTGCCAAAGCAAAGCATCTTCACCCAGCTCAAGGAAGGCTTCCCAACTAGAGGAGGGCAAAGGAAGAACTTCAAAGACACCCTGAAGGCTTACCTCAAGAAATGCAACATAGATGTCAACTCCTGGGAGACCCTTGTTCAGAAGAGACCTACTTAGGGGAACTTCCTGACTGAAGGAACACATTCTTCAAGGACACCCGATGGTAAGAGGAGGCCCAGAAAAGGAACCTGAGAAAGGAATACCAGTGATCTAGAGTTCAAGGACCGATCCTATCTTTGGTAAATGCCTGTCAAGTGTGCAGTTGAACATGCGGCTCTAGGATCGTGCTCATTAGCCACGCAAGAATCCATGACCAGCAACACAGAGTTTCTAAGGTGGACAACCATACTCGTTAGCGAGTGTTAAATTCAAAATACTTCAGGACCTGAATCTCTAAGTGTTGCATTCTTATCATTGTTTATGTATAATGCAACTCCATCTTCAATGTGATAAACCCTTGGTTCGACAAATAATGTAATTTGAAATGGCTACATAGATCTGATTGGTGTCACGTTTCAGTCACTGACAAAATATTAATTTCCTTGATCGAAATTCATCAAATTTATTGTTTGAATAGGTAGCATTACACAAAGTGGGCAGTCTTATTCTTGTAATAGTTGGAATCTTCACTAGGTTTCTTGGGGTAGGGTTGCAGGGGTGTCTGTACAGACCTAAGGCCAATGATTGTAGAAATATGACATACTGCATTATTCTATGATGTTATATGTGTCAATGGATGAGTAATCCAGATTGAAGGTGGCTCCATGGGCCCCATAAATGCCTCCTTGGTTTTGTTGGGTAATGTGCCCGTCATTCTCGTTCTCTTAACTCCTTTTTACATTCAGCTGTACATGTACATTATGCTGTGCAACAGCAGGCACCAGGGGCTGCACTTCACTGCCCTGTCTGGCCTCGTCCTCCAATATCCTTCAGCTCGGTTGTTATCCTTCGAGCAGAGAAGTCTAGGGGGTGCTGATTGAGGGGTATGGATAGGGTGAAGAGGAAGCCATGTTCCCCTTAGTTGAAGGGTCAAATAACAGGGGCATGTTTTAAGGTGAGGGAATTTGAGGACAGATTTTCACCCAGAGTTTGGAGTGCACTGTCTAGGAGGATAGTGGAGCTGTGAAACCTGACAACCTTTTTATTTTAAAAAATGTGGATGAGCACTTATGTCATAACATTCAAGGCTATGGGTCAAGTGCTGAAAAGTGGGAATAGTGTAGATTTAGTGTAGCTGTATTGATGTAGACACGATGCGCAAAGGGCCTCTCAGAACACTGACTCCCCAAGTGGCCTGCTCTCCCCGGACATGGTCATCATTGGCACGGTTGGCATGTATTGCCCATCATTGCCAATAAGTGGCTTACCAGAACCTTTCAGAGGATCGTGTCATGGTCATTGTTATTAGCTTTTCTGCCAGACTTTTTTTTAATGAACTTAATTTGAATTCCACAACTTCCTGATGGGATTTAAACTCATCTCCAGATCATTAGTCTAGGTCACTGCAAATCCTGTAACATAAGCACTTTGTTACCAGATCCCAAACTTATGAAGAGGCTTGGACACCTAATGGAGGCTCCATCTCCCCTGCCTGAAGAAACACCCACTGTACTATTCTGGAGACCAGAAATGTCATCTCAACTAACATCACTAATATCTAGATGGGAGCTTTCACTAAGTAGAATAGCTGTTGTGTTTCCTACATTGCAACAGTGATGATAAAAATCCTTAGTTGGTGTTGGGATGTCCTGAGATTATGAAAAATGGGATAGAAATGTAAGTGTTTCTTTGTGTTATTTCGATCGCAACATCCCGGTATGTCTAGCAACTCAGCCAACCACTGGCAACCCTTGCTAACAGTATCAGACACCAGTCACAAACCTGTGACAAAATATCGGGAAAGCAGGTGTGTCACTTTACTGCTGAACTCTCTTTGATCGGTTGGCTGCTGCTGTGGAGCAGTCTGTACATCTTTCCCATCCCTTGGTTGGACCTCTACATATTAAACAGTGTGTGCCATTCACTAATTATTTTGCATTGAGTTCCCATCTGCTGGTACTTACAAACATCTATAACGAGAGCTAAGATGGGTTGTAATAACAGGGCTGGTCCAGAAATAGCTATCTTTTCTTTGAATGCTTGATGTAATTGGAGTTTTAACTGGGAGAGTTTAGTTAAAAATCCACCAAAAAGCAAACATGACCTTTTTATGAAACACATCAAAGCTTCTTTCTTCAAAGGTTTTCACTATCTCTGTTTAATGAGGTAATAAAGTCTAGTGTGCTACTGATATAGACCGGGATCTAGTGATGAATCACTGTGACCCGGGATCTATTGATGAAATTCACTTTTGGAACCATTTTGTCCTTGGAGTTCCAAAATGGAGCCCATGGCACGTGTACGCATATTTCTAGGGAGAATTATGCCACCATATTGGTGAGGGCTGTAATGTGTGCACCTTGTGTGGTGACCAGAAGTATACGCAGCAGACAGATCATAGTGTTGATACTAGTGCTGCCATTTTGAACTCCATGCTTCGTACTCTCTATTTACCTTGTGTGGCTGGGGATCTGTGCCCATTGTTTGGGAAGGTCCTCCACTCGCCCTATTTAAAGGAATCAATCATTTGCTGTTTAGTTGCTGGTTGATGCCTTTCTGCTATTGCTATGATTTGCAAGTGTTGTTTCTTAAAGTTTCAAGTTGCAAAAGCCAACTGAGTGGTGTGCCACATGCTGAAGGATGTTTTGCTGACTTCAAAGCTTCTGCACAACCCAATTTCTTCCACACATGGGGACACCAGTGGGGATTCCCTTCTTGAAATATGGCATGACTTGGAGAATGAACAGAGGGATGTGCAGGGCAGTTGTTGGAAGTCACAGAGTCATAGTCATAGAGATCTACAGCACACAAAAGGTCATTTAGCCCATCATGCCTGTGCCGGTCAAAAACTATTCCAATCCCATTTTCTCAGCACTTGGCCCATAGTCTTATATGTCCTGGGATCAGCAAGTGCACATCTAAATACTTCTTAAATGTTATGAAGGTCTCTGCCTCCACCATCCCTTCAGGCAGTGAGTTCCAGACGCCCACTGTCCTCTGGATAAAAAGGTTTTCCCTCACATTCCCTCTACATAGAACATAGAACGATACAGTGCAGTACAGGCCCTTCGGCCCTCGATGTTGCACCGACATGGAAAAAATCTAAAGGCCATCTAACCTACACTATGCCCTTATCATCCATATGCTTATCCAATAAATGTTTAAATGCCCTCAATGTTGGCATGTTCACTACTGTTGCAGGTAGGGCATTCCACGGCCTCACCACTCTTTGCGTAAAAAACCCACCTCTGACCTCTGTCCTATATCTATTACCCCTCAATTTAAGGCTATGTCCCCTCGTGCTAGCCACCTCCATCCGCGGGAGAAGGCTCTCGCTGTCCACCCTATCTAACCCTCTGATCATTTTGTATGCCTCTATTAAGTCACCTCTTAACCTTCTTCTCTCTAACGAAAACAACCTCAAGTCCATCAGCCTTTCCTCATAAGATTTTCCCTCCATACCAGGCAACATCCTGGTAAATCTCCTCTGCACCCGTTCCAAAGCTTCCACGTCCTTCCTATAATGAGGCGACCAGAACTGTACGCAATACTCCAAATGCGGCCGTACTAGAGTTTTGTACAACTGCAACATGACCTCATGGCTCCGGAACTCAATCCCTCTACCAATAAAGGCCAACACACCATAGGCCTTCTTCACAACCCTATCAACCTGGGTGGCAACTTTCAGGGATCTATGTACATGGACACCGAGATCCCTCTGCTCATCCACACTACCAAGAATTTTACCATTAGCCAAATATTCCGCATTTCTGTTATTCTTTCCAAAGTGAATCACCTCACACTTCTCCACATTAAACTCCATTTGCCACCTCTCAGCCCAGCTCTGCAGCCTATCTATGTCCCTCTGTAACCTGCAACATCCTTCCGCACTGTCTACAACTCCACCGACTTTAGTGTCGTCTGCAAATTTACTCACCCATCCTTCTGCGCCCTCCTCTAGGTCATTTATAAAAATGACAAACAGCAACGGCCCCAGAACAGATCCTTGTGGTACGCCACTCGTAACTGAACTCCATTCTGAACATTTCCCATCAACTACCACTCTCTGTCTTCTTTCAACTAGCCAATTTCTGATCCATCTCCTGGCCCTTACCTTAAATCTATGCCCCCTGGTCATTGGTCCCTCCACCAAGGGGAAATGTTTCTTCCTGTCTACTCTATCTTTGTCCCTCCTAAAATTATACATCTCAATTAAGCCTCCCCCTCCCCCCCATCCCCAGTCTCCTCTGCTCCAAGGAAACAAACCTCAGTCCATCCAATCTCTTCATAGCGGAAATTCTCCAGCGCAGGCAACATCCTGGTAAATCTCCTCTGTCCCCTTTCCCGTGCTATCACATCCCACCTATAATGTGGATTCCAGAACTACACACAATACTCTAACTGTGGCCTAATCAACATTTTACACAGTTCCAGTATAACCGACCTGCTCTTAAACTCTGTGTCCTGGCTAATAAAGTGTACCATATGCATCCACCTGTTCTGCTACCTTTGCACACTCTGATTCTCGGTGCTTCCCAGGCTCCTGCCGTTTATCATGTATTCCCTTGCCTTGTTTGTCCTGCCCAAGTGCATCACCTCACACTTACCCGGATTGAATTCAACTTGCCACTGGTCAGCCCATCTGACTGTCTATATCCTCCTGTGATCTAAGGCTATTCTCCTCACTATTTACCACCCCACCAATTTTCGTATCAGTCGCAAACTTACTGATCAATCCTCCTACATTCGTGTCAGCAAGGGCCCCAACACTGATCCCTGCGGGACCCCACTGGACACTGGCTTCCAGTCAGAAAAACACCCCTTGACCATCACCCTCTGCTTCCTGCCATTCAACCAATTCTGGATCTAATTTGCCAAATTTCCTTGGATTCCATGGGCTCTTACCTTCGCCAGCATTCTCCCATGTGGAACCTTATCAAAAACCTTGCTGAAGTCCAAGTAGACTAGGTCAAATGCATGTCCCTCATCTACACACCTGGTCACCTCTTTGAAAAATTAAGTCAAGTTGATCAGACATGTCCTCCCCTTATCAGAACTATGCTGACTGTTCTTGATTAATCCCTGCCTCTCCAACCACAGATTCATTCTGTCTCTCAGAGAATTGCTTCCAATAGTTTACCCATCATTGAGGTTAGACTGACTGGTCTGCAGTTTCCTGCTTGAATAATGGTGCCACATTAGCTTTCCTCCAGTCCTCCGGCACCTCTCCTGCTGCCAGAGAGGAATTGAAAATTATTGCCAGCACACTGCTATTTCCTCCCTTGCCTCACTCAACAGCCTGGAATACATTTCATCCGGCCCTGGAGATTGGTCTACTTTTAAGCCTGCCATACCACTCAGAATCTCTACTCTGTCTGTGGTAATCTCTTTAATTTTATTACAGTCCTTCTCCCTGATTTCTATACCCACATCGTCCCTCTTACAAGTGAACACCGACACAAAGTATTCATTTAGCACCCTACCTACATCCTCCGGCACACAGGCAAATTACCACTGTGGTCCCTAATGGGCCCTACTAATTCCCCAGTATCCTTTTACCCTTAATGTACTTGTAAAACAACTTAGGAGTTTCCTTTATTTTACCTGCCAGTATCCTTTTGTGTTTCCTTTTGAAGTTCATTTTTGCACATTCTATACGCCTCTAGGGCTCCTGCCATTTTGAGCCCTTGCTATCCGTCATCAGCCTCCCTTTTTCTCCTTATCCAAGGCTGTAGATCCCTCGATATCCAGGGTTCACCGGTTTTGTGATCCCACCTTTTTCTTGATTGGAACATGTTGGCCCCGCCTTCTCCCTATTTTGATCTTGAATGCGTCCCACTGTTCTGTCGCAGATTTACCTAAAAGTGTCTTCTCCCAGTCCACTCTGGCCTAATCATATCTGATCTTATTAAAATTGGCCTTCCCTCAATTTAGAAATTTGGTCTCAGGCCCTTCCTGTCCTTTTCCATAACAATCTTGAAGGTGGCAGAGTTATGATCACTGTCTGCAAAATGTTCCCCCACTAATACTTCAATACTTCAACCACTTGTCCAGCTTTGTTACCTGAATTGAAGTCCATGACATCTCTTGTAGGACCTTCTGTGTACAGCTTTAAAAATTTCTCCTGGACGCTTTTAAGAATTCCGCGCCCTCTAAATTTTTCACACTATGACTACCTCAGTTAATGTTGGGGAAGTTGAAATTCCTCATTATCACTATCGTATTACTGTTACACTTCTCTGAAATTTGCCTATGTATCTGCTTTTCTATTTCTCTTGGACTGTTAGGGGGCCTATTGAACACTCCCAGCAATTTGATTGCTCCTCTTTTGGTTTAAGTTCTATCTATATGGCTTCAGTTAAAGAGCCTTCTAAGATGCTGTCCCTCCCTACTCCTGTAATTGATTCCCTTATCAAAATTGCGGCACCTCCTTCTCTTTTTCCTCCTTCCCTATCTCGCCTGAAGATCCTGTATCCTGGAAAAAGTGGAAGGAAAGAACTGGGAAGAGGTCTCAGCAGGAAGCCATATCATTTAGGGAGCAATTGTCTTACCTGTACCTTAATGAGAGCAATGTGGGAAATGTCCGCACTTCAGTAAGGCCATCCTCACTAACATCTGCCAACTGCTGAACCCACACAAGACGGGTAAGGTTTGCGTTGCCAGTGGCTGTCCAGATGAGATTCTTATATGCCTGACTCCTTCCAATCTGGCACAGGCGATTATTCGCAGCATCTCACTGAATGCCATCCACTGAGGTTTTCTATTCGATGAGAGCTAACTACATTTCATTCTCTTACCAGAGAGAATCAAACCGGGCTGGCACCCAGCTTCACTAGGATTTTAGTTTTTCTTCCATGGTGTTGGATGTGACCAACTGCACATATATTCTTTTATGGGTGCTGCATTCGTAAAATCATAGAATCCCTACAGTGCAGAAGGAGGCCATTCGACCCTTTGAGACTGCACCAACTCTCTGAGGGAGCACTGTTCCCAGGTCCACTCCCCTGCCCACCCCACCCTATCCCTGTACATCACCACCTGCCCATCCCTGGACATGAAGGGACAATCCACCTAACCTACACATCATTGGGTTGTTGTGGGAGGAACCGGGGCACCCGGAGTGAACCCACACAGACGCGGTGAGAATGTGTAAACTCCACAGTCACCTAAGCTGGAATTAAACCCGGGTCCTGGTACTGTGAGGTAGCAGTGCTAACCACAGCCATCATGCTACCCTGCTGTGTAGCAGAATTGTGATGACTGGAAGACTTTAAGAATATTCAATTCTAAGTATTGGACAATTTAGGGGTTAAAAGCCTGGGGTTAGAGTATGTTCGACCGTACTGGTTATGTTTTTTTTTAATAATTCTGTTTTGCAGGGCCTGGGTGCTTTTAGCAGCCAGAAGGTGAAATGGACAAAGGAATGTGTTTTTCAGTCAGGGTTACTGGACTGTGATTTGACTGGGAAAGTCCCTGGAGAGTTAACGTGTTTTGCAGCCTGCAGAGATCATTGTTTTTCAGCTTGGGGAGTGGAGGTCATTGATGGGTGGAGCTAAGGAATGCAGAGAGACATTTTGAAAAGTTTTAGAGAGGCAGTTTTAGGAGAAAGCTGTGGAGAGAGGAGTTGAATTCTAATCTGCCTGATTCCACTGCATTGTCTAGCTGAATGTTGCCCGCGCCGGGTCAGAGAATCGCCGGGGGGGCACGGGAATTCTGCCATGCTGCTCCGGCGACCGGAAAAGTGGCAGAAATCATGCCAGCGTGGTTGCTGCGGCGCCAGTCAGGGGCCATTGAAAGCGGCCCCCGTGGCGATTCTGTGCGCTCAACGGTTTCCGCCGAGTCCCACCGCCGTTGTTTGTGTATGGTCCTACCCGGCAGGACCTCAGCGGCCTGGCTGCAGGGTATCGTCCTGGTAGGGGGGCGGGGAGCCGATTCTGGGGTGGGGCCTCCACGGTGGCCAGGCCCGCAATCAGGGCAACCGGTCGGCGGATGCGCTAATTCAGGGGGGGCCTATGTTCCTCTGCGCCGGACCCCTTTAGGACTCCGCCATGTTGCCCACAGGCTGGCATGGAGATGGCCGTGCCGCGCATGCGTAGACCCGTGCCAGCCATGGCACGTATGTGCGGGCCCGCACTGGCCATGGCGGGTCGGCTTTCAGCGCCAGAGCAGCGCACAGCACTCTGGCGCCTTTCTAGCCCCCGAGGACCGGGAGAATGACTGGGCCTGGAGACCCATTGACGCCAGCGTCGCTCGCGCTGGTTTTACGCCAGCGCCAATACTTGGCCGGGATTTCGGAGAATCCCGGCCCAACTTCTTGGTGACTTGCATTGTCAAGGTTGTACACACATAATACACTTTTGGCAGGATTTGGTTGGGGGTAATGGATTTGGCACAGCTTGAGTAACCAATGATCCTGGATCAGAACCCTCTACTCCAGCCAGTCCGCCGCATCCATCATCGGAATACTGCCTGAGCAGCTACTGGCAGACAACAACTTTCAGGATGTCAGCCCTGTTCTCCAAATTCTTCTCCAGTTTAACGTTGAAGGGATGTCAGCTGCTTTAAGCATGAAATCATTGAGGTAGACTGTTGGTTTGGCCACAATTAGGACCCAAGCCCATGTAGGGGAGGGACAGATCAGGATAACGGCTGACATTTCACCAGTAGCGGTCATAAGTGGCTGCGACCAGAACCACTGCACAGTTGATGGTGAACCACCCCAAGAGTTGCTGGTCTAATGAGAGGACCAGCAGCATTGCATCCTCGGTAGAGCCACATTTAGAGAGGTTGCCCCTGCCATAAGGATGGAGATAATCAAGAGGTGCAACCTCCAACAGTGGTGCCATACCTGTGGAGGTCACCATTACCAGTGGACTGCTCCTCTGTGGACCATGGATAACCATAAAGGAGGGCTATATGATGCCACCCCCACCCTCCCAACCTAGGCACCTCAGTCTCTCCACACACCAGCAGTGCCTCCTGATGCCAGTCAGGGTGGGAAGTGGCAGGTAGTCGTGCCACCGTTGGTGCCAATCATTGGTAATATCCAATGACAATGGGAGGATGTTGGACTTCCCTCCCAATACCTTCCCTCACCATTTTAATCAACTCTCCCACCTTTAGAGGAATGACAAAATCCATCCCACACTGTTCCCAATTATCCATGGGGAGAGATTGAGGCATGGACCATTGTATCTTTTAAGAGAAGTGGATACGAGGAGGAAAATATTACAAGGTTACAAAGAGGGTACTGGAGTTAATTTGAATTGTTCAACTGCCCACCCCACATGCTGTAAACTTCAATAGTTCTATCTTATACTAATCTAGGGCCTTGGTGAGACCTTGCCAGGAGTACTTTGTGCAGTTTGGTCTCCTTAACTACGGAAGGAAATGCTTACCTTTGAGAAAATGTAACAAAACTAGACTGAATCCAGAGATTGTCCGAATTGGAAAGAGATTCGAAGTAAGGTAGGCAATCTCATTGACACATAAAATTCTTAAAGGACCTGCTATGACAGACGCTGGGAGGGTGTTTCCCCTTGTTGTAGAGTCCAAAATGAGGGATTGGCCATTAAGGATTGAGATGAGGACATTTCTAGCAGGTTGTGAATGTTTGGTGTTCTCTACCCCAAGAGCTTTAGTTACTCAGTCCTGAGTATATCCAAGTCAGAGATGTGATAGATTTTTGAATGTGGGAAGATGAAGTTGAGGTATATCAGCTATAATATTCGGGCACACTCAAGGGGCTGAATGGTGTACTCCTTACCTAACGTGTGAATTAAGGGCACATTTTATTTTATACAGGATATTAAAGACTTCTGTTCAGTATTTTGGAGTCTATTTCTAATTTGGTGAACCACAGTAAATATGCAGAGACTGAAACACAAATCATGAGTATCCACACACAAACTAGTCTCCTGATAAATCACAGCACAGAAAGAGTAGTATCTGTGCTCGAACTCCTGGTGCTATTCCCCTGCCTTCTTCCCAACATCCTGCACTTTTTCAAATAACTATTTTAATTCCTTTTGAATACCTCTATTGAACCTGCCTCTACCACAGTCTCCGGCAGTCATTCCAGATCCTAACCGCTCGCTGAAAACTTCCCTCATGTTGACATTGCTTCTTTTGCCAATTACCTTTACCTTGGTGTCCTCTATTCTCAATTCCTTCAGCAATGGGAACAGTGACAAACCTCCACATGATTTTGAATAGCTTTATCACCGTCGAGATCCACAACTGCCACCTTCCAAACCTGTGACCTGTACCATCTGGAAGGCCAAAGACAGCAGACACATGGAAACACCACCACCTTCAAGTTCCCCCTCCAAGTCACACACCACGCTGACTTGGAAATGTGTCGCCGTTCCTTCAACGTCGCCGGGGCAAAATCCTGGAACTGTCTCTTCCTAACAGCATAGTACATGTACCTACACCACATGGACTGCAGTATACAAGAAGGCAGCTCACTACTGCCACCTCAAGGGCAATTAGGGATGGGCAATAAATTCTGGCCTAGCCAGCGACACCCGTACTTCACAAACAAATTAAAGTCTCCTCTCAACCTTCTCCAAGGAAAACATCCCCAACTTCTCCAATCTATCCATGCAACTGAAGTTCTTCACCCTGGAACCATTTTCATGAATCTCTTCTGCACTCTAATACCTTCTGAATCTCCTTCCTAAAGTGAGGCGCACAGAAGTGAGGCTGAATTAGTGTTCTATACAAATATAATCTAATTCCTTGTATGCTAAGTACCCACTAATAAAGCCTAGGAGCTGTATGCTCTCAATCTGTCCTCCACCTTCAATAATTTATGTACATGGGTCCTTGTGCTCTTGCACCCCCTTTAGCATTCAATCCTTTATTTATGTCTCTCCCTCCATTTCTCACTTCTCGGCATTGAATTCCATCTGCCACTTGTACACTTATTCTGCCAATCTGTCTGTGCTCTTTTGCAAATCTAAACTGTCCTCCTCACAATATTTCCAAGTTTTGTATCATCTACAAATGTTGTAATTGTGCCCTGTACACCAGCACCGAGGTCATTAATATATATCAACAACAGCACAGGTCCTAACTTCCACCCTATGGGAACTCCACTATAAATCTTCCTCCTGTCCAAGAAACATCCATTAGCTGCAAAAGTCTGTTTGGTGTCTCAGTCAATTTCATATTCATGTCTGCACGGTAGCACAGTGGTTAGCACTGCCGCTTCACAGCTCAAGGGTCCCAGGTTCGATTCCCGGCTTGGGTGACTGGGCGGAGTCTGCACGTTCTCCCTGTGTGTGCGTGGGTTTCCTCCGGATGCTCCGGTTTCCTCCCACAGTCCAAAGATGTGCAGGTTAGGTGGATTGGCCATGCTAAATAGCCCTTAGTGACCAAATGGGGTTGGGTGGGGTTTCTGGGTATGGGGCAGAGTTGTGGGCTTAAGTGGGGTGCTCTTTCCAAGGGCCGGTGCAGACTCGATGGGCCGAATGGCCTCCTTCTGCACTGTAAATTCTATGATTCTATGCCGCTACTGTCCCTTATAAGTTCATAAGATACAGGAGCAGAATTAGGCTATTTGGTTCATCAAGTCTGCTCCGCCACTCAATCGTGGCTGAAAAGTTCCCCATCCCCATTCTTCTGCCTTCTCCCTGTAAACCTGATCTTCACATTAACCTAGAAATACCCTTATTGATCATGAACACTTGTATTTGCAGTGCTACAGGCCAAGAGCTGGATGGTGAAATCAGCCAGAGGAGTTCTTTCTTAGAACACATGAGCTTCTCGAACCATTCAATACGATCGTGGTTGATTTCATCCTAGCCTTAACTACACTGTCCAGCCCGTTCTCCATAACCCTTTTAATTACATGGGCTCTGTGTGGCCTTTCAGGAGTCCATTTATACCATTAACAGCCTTCTCTGAACCTTTCAATGTAAGAGCCAGAGTGGTATTTTCCTGTTCTGTTTTTTAACTTTGCCCCATTAGAACTGTCCCCCTCCCTTTCACACCTGCCATTGTTACACACCTTCTCAAAGACCTTGGGCGGGATTCTCTATTGGCCAACGGCAAAATCGGGAAATGCGGTTGGGCGGAGAATTGATTCCAACGCCGAAATCGTGGCAGGCAAATCACAATTCTCCATCAACTTGACAGTGGTGCCAATGCGTTCCAGAACGCACCGACAGTAAACATCGCTTGCATATCATTAGCGGGCCTGACTTGGCATTCTCCAGGGCCTCCTGTAGACAAGTCTTCGCCTCCAATAAGGTGAATTCCTGACGCTCCGGTTCACTCGTGCTTTTAAAAATCGTGAAACTGAGTTTGTGTCTGATGAGGGAGAGAAAAGAGGTAGGACACAGAGAGGCGTGACTGTGGGCTGCCAGACCGGACACTGGCCAGGCTGGCTGGGGTGGGGGGGGCCCTACCAGGGCCGGGGGGGGGGGGTATCGGGGGTACAGGCTGAGTGGTCGTGGCGACCCCCCCCATGGGACTGGGCGGTGCCCAGCTATGGACCACCATACCGTGTGGCCTGCAAGCCATGCCATCTTGTTGCGCACCCCACTGACTACCCACCTTGGCCCCTGGTTCAGCAGAGTGGCACCGGCTGTATGGGTGCCTCCACCCCTGCATTCCAGTTTCAACCCCGCACCCCACCCTCCACCAGACCCCCCACCACCCATCCGGTCACTTCCCGCTGGCAGGGCATCATGCGATCCACTCAAGGGCAACGGACACTGTAGCCCCTGGCATCAGGAACAGGCGCCAGGGCCAGAGGCCCCCACGGTGCCGGGCACCGATGAGGCCAGGGGTGTGGAGGTGTGGGGGTATGTGGTGACAGAGATCGCAGTGCCAACCTGGGCCACCGTGTAGCCCATTGGAACTGGTTGGGAACGGGGTTACACACTATGCTAACTTGTCAGCCTTTCACCCCCTGCAGACAATGTATATTGGAATTCAATGACAATGTTGACCTTCCTCCTAGTTACAGCAACCCTGGGGAATGCCCTGAGGGTGTACGAGCTGGAGCTGATCAAGGAGGAGGAGAAAGCTGCAGCAGCGGAGCCTGCCCTAGAGGAACAGGGGGCAGCAGCCCAGAATGGAGAGCCAGCTTCCCAAAAGGCCGAAGAGGAGGAAATGCCTTGAAGGTGCTGCATGAGGCCTCGTGTGTACCGGCACCACCTGTCATTCAAAGACCTGCCGGACTGGGCATATCATCGAAAACTCCGGCTGAGCAGGGAGACAGTGTGACATATCTGCCAGGTCATGGCGCACTTGGCTCCGCGGGGGAATGGGGGAGGACACCTGCCGACAATCCCGAATGTGGTCCCTGGCTCTACGACTGGATCTCCACAATCAATGGGACTGTACATTCCAGAAGCCCAAAATCCGTCTGGAAGCAGCTAGCTCCTGAAGTCGGCCCGCCCTCTGACCGGCTGCCCCCTCGGGTGTTCCTACCACCAGCTGATGAACCAGATCAGATGTGTGGTGTGCCCCAGATAGTGTCCCAGGTTCCTCTTCACTGAAGTGCCCAACAGTGGTGAGTGGTGGAGGGTGTTGGAGACAGCTGTGACAGGGAATCTGTGTCATTCTTGGACTCGTACTCCAGAGTGTCTTCAGTCACAGGTCCAAGGCTCATGTCCGTACTGCTGTCCTTATCACTACCAGGCAGTCGGGGCTCCGCCTGTGGCACTGGCTGGGGGTAGGGTGTCTTGTTATGCTCTTGATTTAGCATAAGCTGCTACCTTGATGTGCACGCTGACAAAGGAAGGTTCAGACTTGGAGATAGTTTTAACACATTTATTAAACTGTTAACAATTCTCCTACTTGGATTCGACTCTCCCGTTAATCCTGCTATAGCCACTCAGACTGACGAACCAGTCTGCTACAATCCACGTGGTGGGTGTGATGTGTTTCAATCAACACTGTGTACACACTGAGTGTCTCCACTGGAAAAAGGAAGATCATGTGTGCTGTATCCTTTTATATGGTTTGGTGAAATGCCCTCCTGTGGTGGTGTCACCTCTGTGTGTATTGTGAATGCCCATTGGTCGTGTCCTATCTTACTGACCTATTGGTTGAATGGCTGTGTGTCATATCTCTGGTGCTCCCTCTAGTGTCTATCTAGTCTATGTGTACTTATATTAACCCCTTGTGTATTTACAGTGATGCATATCACCACACAGGGGAGACTAGGACCCACCCCATCACCAGGTCTGGCAAGACACAAGACAAGATGCATTATTAGACAGGGGCCGGAGGGGTGGGGGGGGGGGGGGGGGGGGGGGGTGAGTGGGGGGGGGGGGTGAGTGGGGGTTGTGGGGGTGAGGGTGAGGGTGGGGTGAGGTTGATGGTGATGGTTGGGGTGCTATCAGGATGAGGGTGGTGTGGGGTTGAGGGTGGTGTGAGAGTGGTGTGGGGGTGATGTGGTGTTGGGAGAGGGGTTGACACACGTGTCAAGTGGAACCGCAACTAGGCATGGTCCCACTTCTTCGCCCGCAGCCGATCACCGCCCTGGCGACGGTCCTTTCCTCTGGACCGCCGACCACATCCAGGGCCCTCTGTTCAACCACGTGGGGCTGCAGATCCAGCGATCCCCCTCCAGTTTTCTCCTGTTCCCGGTGGTTATGGGTAGCGTTCTCCTTGGGCTGGGGGTGGGGGGGTTACAGACAATGCACAGTGTTAGATAGTCCGACGCATGCAGCCCAGTGGGTGGGTAGCTGGTGGTCTCAGTTACCAGGGGCACAGTGCTGCCTACTCACCCTGGCCGCCCTGAGGAGGTTGTGCAGTTTTTTATGGCACTGCTGGCCGGTCTGGATGGATTTGCTCACTGCGCTCACCGCCACTGCCATCTGCGCCCAGGCATGGCGAATGGCAGAGGGGTGGCAGTCTCCATCCCAGGCCAGGGTACAGGTTCACCTGCCTCTCCTCCGTCGGGTCCAGGAAGGACCCAAGCTCGGCATCCGTAAATCATGGTGCTGCTCTCCTTGCTGCCATCTTGTTGGCTGGGATGGTATGGGTGGGGAGTGCAGTGTGTATATGTGGTTGCAGCTTGTCAGCTTCCTGAGTATCAATCGCGGACCCGGCGAATCTGGCGCCGATTCTCAATGGACTCGATTGTGTTCCACATGGCGCCGATGCTGGCCCCTTAAAAGTCACTGAATCGCTCCAGGTGCGGCACCAGTTTTTCTGTCCTGGATCTCCAGGATTCCTGCGCCGGCGTCAACATTTAGTCTCAGGATCGGAGAATCTCCGCCCTTGTCTTTGACCGATTTGACATTTCGAGCAACCAGTCCATTTTCAATCTCCCATTTACCCTCATCTCTTTGAACATGCTGTTAACTACCAATCTATACTTTCATTTCCCACTACTCCATATTTGAATCTGTCCAATCAGCGTCTGGTCCTGCCACAGTACAAATAGTTCAAAAGAGTCACTAATAGCATTGTGTGTGTGTGACCATGATAAACTATCCCTCCTCCTCCTTTTCAACTGTCTTCAGTCCTTGATATGGTTGACTGCATCATCCTCCTCAAATGTGCCTCTTTTATTTTCCATTTGGGTGTGACAGGTCTCATTTGCTTTCACTGTTATTATTCAGAGAATATTTTACAACGCTTTCTGTTCCCACTCCTGTGAAAATTACAGGTGCGATTTTCCAATCCCAACTACGGGCATTGTCATGGGCCAAGATGGGGAAACTTGGAGAGTGTTCAAATATGCTGATGACACTCAGCTCTACCTCACCGACATTTTTCTTGACTTCTCCACTGTCTAATCGTCTTGACTGCTTGTCTGACATCTGACTTGACGAGCAGAAATTTTCTCCAATTAAACATTGGGAAAACAGAAGTCATTGGGCTGGATTCTCCGCAGCCCTGCACCAAACCCGCGTTTGGCGCGGGAGCAGAGAATCCAATTTGGCGCTGAAACAGGTCCCGGCGCCGGTCCGGTGATTATCCGAGTACTCCGTGCGGCTGGGGGACCATTGCCAGAGGCCTGCCCAGCGATTCTCCACTCCCGACTGGCCGAGTTCCCGACGGTGTGGAGCTAACATGCTGTGGCTCGTCGTGACTCTCGCGTGGCGGCTGTGGACTCAGTCCGCGGCCGCCCTGATGGGAGGCGTGGAGATTGGGCACTGGGGGGGTGGGGGCGGGGGGAGGGGGCCTTATGGGTGGCCGGGGGAGATCGGGCCAGACGGATGTTCCGGCACACGGCTGATCGAGGGTGCCTGCACCTTGCAACTGCCTCCGCGGTCCAATGGTGCTCTGCACGGCTGCTGGAGGCCGCTGCCGTGCTCATGCGCAGAGTCCAGACCGGAAGTGCATGGGCCCATATCCGCAGCTAAAGCTACGTGAATCAGTCTGGGTCCCTGCTAACCCCTTGCAGGTAAGTGAATCGACTTCTTTTTTATCGGAAACTCAGGAGCGCAACGCCAGCGTTTTTATGCCTGCGTTGGGACATTGCCCCATTTAGGGAGAATCCACCCCATTATTTTCCGACCTCACCACACACTCTGTTCTCTCATGGTCAATTCCATCTCCACCCCCTGTTTACAGCCTCTGCATCTTATTAATAGGCCTTCCTATCCCATCATATGCCGCCTGCTTCCCTCTATAAGAGTACATGACCATTAAACCATTGTTGTAAAAACCCATCTGCTTCACTAATGTCCTATAGGGAAGGAAATCTGTAATTGTTACGTGGTTTGGCCTACTTGTAGTTGACTCTGACCTCAGGGTGGGCAATAAATCCTGGTCCAGCCAGTGATGCCCACATCCCATGACCAAATAAAAAAAATACAAAGATTAGCAGAGGGTCGCAAATCTCTTTTAGTAGTTCTTATGAAAGGAAACTTCCAAGTGACATCAAAATCAAGAAGAAGAAATGTTATAATTATATAAAGGGCAAGCGGGTAATCAATAGCAATGTGGGCCCATTAAAAGCTGAAAATGGAGATATCGGGTGCAATTTCCTGGGTGTTTCCCGACGGCTGAGCCAGCAAGGTCACGGCCCATATTTAATGACACTTAGTGCTTGAAATGATCCCCCACAAGCTTCACTCCGGCAATGGCTGCGCCGGCTGGATTCATCTGACTCGTGCCCGGCAGCTCTCCACTAACAAGGGGGAGCTGCTCTTAAACGCTCCCTCCAACTCACTCCCAGTCGGCACACAAGCATGGCACCATGCAGACCTGCTCTACACTTCGAGTATGCCGACCTGGCCAAGTTGCTGGATGTGTGGAGGTGAGACAGGACACCATGCTCCCCCGAGGGAGTGGGAGGACCAGGAGCAGGGCCGCCAATGCCGTCTGAGAGGCAGTGACAGCGGCCGTCAGTTCGGGCAGCGAGACCAGGAGGACCAAGGAAGAAGACCAACAACCTTCACCGGGCTACAAGGGTAAGTTAACACCGGCCCCTGGCATCAGTTCCACCTGCCACCCCCTGACCTCGCCCCCTTCAACAGGGCAGCAGGTGGCACCCTGCACCCCCACCAACCCGATCACCGCGCTTGTGTCACAGCACACCCTGGCACTCACCAGCATAACTCCCCCAAGCCCCCCCCCCGCAGGCACTAAACATGTGGGTCACAATGCCCCTTCTGACCCCACAGACTTTAGCCCATAATAGATGTGAAAGGGCACGGGCGGGTGGTGGAGTCCCAGACATCAGAGTCCTCACCCGCTGGGAGGCTGGCCTGCGCCACAGAGAAGTGGATCCACTGCCCCTTAACGCACGTAGTGATATGCATTAGCAAGTGTATGCGTAAATATGTACAGCCTCCGTCCAGTAGATGTCAGGTAAGTAATACATGTGACACTGGAGCCTGGAGGCAGTCTTGAGGAGAAACCATCATGGTCAATTGTGTTTGTATTAGTTCCAGTTTTGTAGCGTTAGTTTCCTACCTACAGTTTATTACACTATAATAAAAATTAACTGGTCTTGAACTAGATGTTCTTTAGTACGCTGACTCAGAAATTGTCTATGTACAAGAACATAAGATGGTACCAGGAGTGGTTGTGGTGAATGTGATTCACACGGGATTATAACGTGTATATATATGTGTCTATATTGTAAGTGCAGTTGCACTACCTGACCACCAGGGGGAGTAGCTTTGGGTATACTCGAGAGTTATACTGGGCTTCTCCCTTGGCTCTGCCCAGGACTCCTCCCCCGGGAGCTGCTGTATAAAGATCAGTGCCACAGGGTCAGCCGGCCAGTTCACCGAAAGTTCAACGGCTAACAGGCTGGCTCTGTTGTAAGTATATTAAAACCGCTATTCTAATCCTACAAGCACGTTTCTGTAGAATTGTTGGTTCCAACAATTTAATATACTTAGGAAACAGTCGAAGAAAATCACGGAAGCAGCCCTCAAGCCCGGACACCTAGAACTCGACCCACAGGATGCAGAGGCTAAGGAAATTTTTTCCCACTGGCTGAGATGTTTTAAAGCCTACCTGGCAGAAGCCAGTACCGCTGGAACAACGGAGGAACAAAAACTCAGCCAACTGCATGCGAGGGTAAGCCACAGAATCTCCACACAGCTAAATCCGGCCGGTTCTTACACCGCAGCGCTGGCGATATTGGACAAAATGTACGTTAGGCCCATTAACGAGGTTTATGCACGCCACGTGTTTACGACTCGCCGTCAGCGGCCTACAGAAACGCTTGCTGAGTTTGTACGGGAACTGAACAATCTTTCCAATGACTGTAATTATCAAGCCATTACCGCGGCTGAACATAGGGAGCTTGCTGTGCGGGACGTTTTTGTAGCGGACCTTAGATCTAACTATGTGTGCCAAAGACTGCTAGAAAAAGGGGCCCAGAACTTAGATATTACTGTGGAGGCGACTACCACTATGGAAGTCTCCTTCCGCAGCCTCACCTCGTTTCCCGCGGACCCAGCGACCTCATCGTGGGCCCCCGAACAACAGTCCCCCCCCAAGCCTGTGCCACACGGCCCCCCAGCTACCGCGCTGCCAAAGCCAGTTACTCTGCTGCCCCAGCCAACTACTCAGCTGCTCCAGCCAGCTACTCAGCTGCCCCAGCCTGCCATTTCTGTGGCCAAAGCCAGTACCCACGGCAGCACTGCCCAGCCCGATCCGTGACTTGCAGCAGCTGCGTGAAGAAAGGCCACTATGCCAGAGTGTGCCTCGCGAAAAGGGCCCCAGTTTTTAACTCCCCTGCAGAGAGAACAAATCGCTCCTAACACCAGCGGGCCCACGGGGCCCGAAACGCTGCCCCCCTCCCGCCACGTGCGATCCATGGGGGCCGCCATCTTGGCAAACCCCCACCATGCGGCCGGCCACGTGCGACTCATGGGGGCCGCCATCTTCCTCGCCGCTCACCACGTGCGATCCACGGGTCCCATTTGCATCGGCATGCTCAGAAAGCTCATCTGAAGAATACGACTTCCCCGGGCACTCACCACGCGGCCCGCAACTCAACGCGGTCACCCTAGATCAATCCCGCCCCAAGCACCTACGAAGTTCGATGGCAGAGGTCCAGATCAACGGGTACAGCACGCCATGCCTCTTTGACTCCGGGAGCACCGAGAGCTTTATACATCCAGAGCTGGTAAGACGCTGTTCGCTTTCTATTTTTCTGGTGAGCCAAACTATCGCCCTCGCTTCGGGCTCCCACTCAGTCCAAATCCAAGGACACACCGTCACTACGCTCACAATTCGAGGCGCTAGTTATTCTAAATTTAAACTTTATGTCCTGCCTGACCTCTGCGCGCCACTCTTATTAGGCCTGGATTTCCAGTGCAACCTCAAGAGCCTCACCCTCAGCTTCGGCGGGCCCCTGCCCCCACTCACTATCCGCAGCCTAGCCATGCTGCGCATCCCCCCCCCCCCCCTCCTCTCTTCGCCAATCTCACTCCAGATTGCAAGCCAGTAGCTATTCGCAGCAGGCGATACAGCCTACAGGATAGGGTCTTTATCCGATCGGAAGTCCGACGGCTGCTCAGTGAGGGGATCATAGAGGCCAGTAATAGTCCCTGGAGAGCTCAGGTGGTGGTCGTCAAGACCAGGGAAAAATTTTGCATGGTCGTCGACTATAGTCAGACCGTAAATTGCTTTACGCTCCTAGACGTGTATCCCCTCCCCAGAATTGCAGACATGGTTAACCAGATCGCCCAATATCGGCTATTTCCCACGGTGGATCTGAAGTCTGCATACCACCAGCTCCCAATCCGCCCGGAGGACCGCCACTACACGGCATTCGAGGCCGATGGCCGCCTCTTCCATTTCCTCCGGGTTCCTTTCGGCGTCACTAACGGGGTTTCGGTGTTCCAACGAGCAATGGACCGAATGGTAGACCAGTACGGGCTGCAGGCCACGTTTCCGTATCTGGACAATGTTACCATCTGCGGCTATGACCAGCAGGACCACAACGCCAACCTCCACCGTTTTCTCCAAACGACACAGAAATTAAATCTCACTTATAACAAAGGAGAAATGTGTTTTCCGCACAAACAGACTGGCCATCCTCGGCTACGTCGTGGAGAACGGAGTCCTGGGCCCAGACCCGGACCACATGCGCCCCCTCTTAGAACTCCCCCTCCCTCATTGCCCCAAGGCCCTCAAACGGTGCTTGGGGTTCTTTTCATACTACGCCCAGTGGGTCCCCCAATATGCGGACAAAGCCCGCCCACTCTTTAAGGCCACACGATTTCCCCTGTCTGCTGAGGCGCGCCAGGCCTTCAGCTGTATCAAGGAGGACATCGCCAAAGCAGCCATGCGGGCGGTGGATGAATCCACTCCCTTTCAGGTTGAGAGCGACGCCTCAGAGGTAGCTCTAGCAGCCACTTTAAATCAGGCAGGGAGGCCCGTTGCATTTTGCTCCCGTACCCTATCCGCTTCAGAACTCCGACACTCCTCAGTCGAGAAGGAAGCACAAGCCATCGTGGAGGCTGTTCGTCACTGGAGGCACTACCTCGCAGGTAGGAGGTTCACCCTCATCACCGACCAACGATCGGTTGCCTTTATGTTTGACAAATCGCAAAGGGGCAAAATAAAAAATGATAAAATCCTTCGGTGGAGGATCGAACCCTCCACCTATAGTTACGATATTAAATATCGATCGGAGAAGCTCAACGAGCCCTCGGATGCTCTATCCCGCGGGACATGCGCCAGCGCGCAGATCAGCCATCTGAAAACCATCCACGTTGACCTCTGCCATCCAGGGGTCACCCGGCTCGCCCACTACATCAGAGCCCGAAACCTGCCTTTCTCCAACGAGGAGGTAAAAGCGGTCACCAGGGACTGCCCGATCTGTGCAGAATGCAAACCGCACTTCTATAGACCAGACAGGGCACACCTGGTCAAGGCTTCTAGGCCCTTTAAATGCCTTGCGATCGATTTCAAAGGGCCACTCACCTCCACTAACAAGAACCTCAACATCATCGACGAGTTCTCCCGATTCCCTTTTGCCATTCCATGCCCCAACAGGACTTCCCACACAGTCATTAGGGCCCTGCATAGTGCCTTCACCCTGTTCGGTTTCCCCAGCTACGTGCACAGCGACCGGGGTTCGTCCTTTATGAGCGATGAGCTGCGTCAGTACCTGCTCGACAAGGGCATCGCCTCGAGCAGGACTATCAGTTACAACCCCAGGGGGAACGGGCAGGTGGAGAGGGAGAATGCGACGGTCTGGAAGACCATCCTACTGACCCTCCGGTCTAGAAAACTCCAAGTCTCCCAATGGCAAGAAGTCCTCCCAGACGCGCTCCACGCAATCAGATCCCGCCCCTGTACAGCTACAAATCAAACCCTCACGAGCAACTCTTCATTCTTTCTAGGGGCACTACCACGGGAGTCTCACTTCCTGCGTGACTGAGGATACCAGGCCCGGTCCTCCTGAGGAAGCACGTCATGGGGCACAAAACTGACCCCCTTGTTGAAAAGGTGCGCCTCCTCCATTCCAACCCCCAGTACGCATTTGTGGAGTTCCTGGACGGTAGCCAGGACACAGTATCCCTTCGGGACCTGGCACCCGCTGGATGCAGCCCCCCTACTCCCACTGAGGAACCCCTTACCCTGTTCCCTATGCTGCCGCCCCCGCGCGCCCCGATTCCGCAAGCTCGCCCCACCTGTTCCACGCGCCAGCACCAGCCCGCCCCCAGCGCCCCCAGTCTCCGGTCGAGCCAGAGGTGTATAAAGTTCGGACGAGACCCGCCCCGGAGTCTGCCATTTTACCCCAGCTCTCAACACCCACCCAGCCACCGCAAGAGGCTGCAACCCCGGTGCTCCGCAGATCGAAAAGAACAATTCGTCCACCGGACAGACTAACTCTGTGAGCCACCACCCCCGCTGGACTCGATCTTTTTCACAGGGGGTGAATGTGATTCACAAGGGATTATAACCCGTATACATATGTGTCTATATTGTAAGTTCAGTTGCACTCCTAACCACCAGGGGGAGTAGCTCTGGGAATACTCGAGAGTTGTACTGGGCTTCTCCCTTGGCTCCGCCCAGGACTCCTCCCCCAGGAGCTGCTGTATAAAGATCAGTGCCAGGGTCAGGGTCAGCCGGCCAGTTCACCGAAAGTTCAACGGCTAACAGGCTGGCTCTGTTGTAAGTATATTAAAACCGCTATTCTAATCCTACAAGCACGTGTCCATAGAATTGTTGGTTCCAACAGTGGTCAAAAATTAAAAGATCAGAAGTGTGAAGATTTGAAGGACACATTCTTCAAATTTGGTGAAATTAAATGTGAAACATCAAAGCTGATAGCAATCGCGTCAAAAAAAATTGCCTTTCAATTAATCTATGCACTGGGCAAGCACATTGTGGTAACAGATGCGTTGTCTGGAGCTGTAACAGCACAAGATGACAGTTCTACTGGAGAGGATATGCAGGTTCATGTAGATATGATTACGGAAACACTACCAGTGTTGGATGCAAAGTCAAAACTGATTGTTGAAGAAATAGAGAAGGATGAAGTGTTACAAATGGTGATACACAATCTCAATAATGGATGGCTGAAAGGTTCACGTTCTAAATATCGTCACATACAATCAGCTAAGTGTAAGAAATGATTTGTTACTAAGGCAAGAGAGGTTCGTAATTCCACAGTCTCTGCGCAAGGAGTTGCTATAAAGGATACATGAGCATCACCTTGGAATCGAGAAATGCAAGTGAAGAGAGTGAGATACTGTATATTGGCTGGGAAAAACAGAGACATACAGAAAATGGTGGATAAGTGTACCACTTGTCAACAAAATAAGTATCGACAAGCAAAGGAACCGATTAAAATAGGTGGAATAGTGTCAATTCCTCGGCAAAAGATTGGGATAGTCTTATTCTACCTTAATGGTAAAGAATATTTAGTAGTGGTAGATTTTTACTCACATTATCCAGAGATAGCACAATTATCTAGCTCATCAGCAAATTGTGTAATCATGCATACAAAAGCAACGTTTGCACGACATGTAATAGCTGAGTTAGTAATAAGTGATAATGGACCATGCTTTACCAGTAAAGAATGGCAGGAATTTGCATGGCAATATTATTTTAAGCATGTAACGTCAAGTCCATTATACCCACAATCAAATGGCAAAGCAGAAAAAGGGGTTCAGATAGTCAAGCAGTTACTGACGAAGGCTATGGACAGTAAAAGTGATCCATATTTCAAACATCTCCATTAAGTTGTGGTTTATCGCCAGCAGCAATGTTGATGAATCGGAAACTACGAACAAATCTGCCATCCATACCAAGCAAAGGCTGAATGAGAAGATAAGAGATCAAATGGAATCTCAAAAGAAGAAACAAAAGGAATATTATGACAAGTCTACCAGGAGTCTGAAACCTTTGAAACCAAATGACATGGTGAGAGTGGAGGATCCTGATGGCTGGTCAAAACGTGTTATGGCATTGCAGAAAACAGGTCCAAGGTCCTATACTGTGATAATTCTTACAACACCAGGTTAAAGTCCAACAGGTTTGTTTTGAATCACTAGCTTTCGGAGCGCAGCTCCTTCATCAGGCGAATCAAAAGCATTGACGAAGAAGCCCAGTGTAAAGAAAGCCCAGGAGGGCAGCCCGTCAAATGGGCATGAAAGATGAAAGATGGCTGCCATGCCCATTACATTAAGCATGCTGGCCATAATGATGGCGCAGGAATTGGGGACATTTGGCAAGCTGATGGATAGGCAGTTCAAGTGGCAGGACAAGGAAATAAAGGAGTCATTTAAAGTCACTGTTGAGGAGGCATTGGGCCTGATTCGTAATCAGCTAGAAAAGACCTCCAATGCGGTGAGTGCACAAGGTGAGACAGTGAAGGGTATGGAGGAGGCCTTGTTGCAACATTTCATCTCGTTGGAAGCAGAGTTGCTGCTTGTGGCAGATAGCAACAAAGGTCTGAGGCTGAAGGTGGAGGACCTTGAAAACAGTTAAACCGCAGGATGGTGGGGCTGCCGGAGGGAGTGGAGGGCTCATAGCTGACCGAATACTTCTCAGAGATGTTTTCTCAGCTACTGCGAAGGGAGGAGATGTGCAGCAGAGGTAGTGGATTGGAGATCATCTGGTGCTCTTTGCAGAAGCCACGACCAAATGAGCCATCACAGGCGGTGATTATCTGCTTTCACAACTATCAGAGTAAGGAGAGAGTCTTGGGGTGGGCAAGAAGGAACTGCAACATTGACCGGGATGGACACATGGTGCGAATATACCAGGACATTGGTATATGTCAAAGAGGCATGTGGCCTTCAACAAGGCGAAGGCGGTGTTTTATCTTAAAGGGGTGTGATTCGGGATGGTGTACCCGGCGTGTCTATGGGTCACAATGGATTTGAAAGATTACTTTATCGACATGCCAGAACTGGTGAAGGCCTTCATCAGAGGAATCTGGTATTGCTCTGAGGAGAACTTTTGGGGACTTTGTGGTGTATTTATGCCTCTTTTTGTTACGTTCTTGTGTTCTTGAAGCTTGGGGTCACTGGGGATTGACATGTTTCTTGGAGGGGGTTAGATTGACATGTTTCTTGGAGGGGGTGAGGTGGTTGTTTTTTTTCAGGGAGTATTGGAGGGAGACCCTGGATGGCGGCCACTTCATTAGCAGAAAGGTGAAGAGGTGGTTAGTGAACGGAGTGGAGTGGGAGGGAGGGGGAGGCTGCGACTCATTAGGCCAGCTTGGGTGGGGCGCAACGGGTCTACCTGTTTGTTTGGTTTGTGGGGGGATGGGGTTTGGAGAGGCGCCAGGACGTCTGCGTGCCTGGGGTGGGGGGAGGGGGGAGTGAGAACTCACAGTGACCAGGGAATTATCTTTGTCTCAACCTAGAGGTGGGTCGGAAAGCCATCTTAGGTGGACCTGGGACCCAGGAATTTTGTAGGAAGATTGCACCAAGGTGCAGATGGCTGACTTGAAGAGGAGGGGGTTGAGAGACCCCCGACAAGGTGAGTCACTTGGAACGTACGGTGCCTAGGGAGGGCCTGTGACGAGGGAAAGAGTTTTTGCCCACTTAAAGGGTTTGGAGGCAGATGTGGTGTTCTTACAAGAAAATCACCTGTGGATGTGGGACCAGACCAGGCTGCAGAAGGCCTGAGTGAGCCAGGTTTTCCACTCAGAGTTTGACAGTAGAGCTCGGGGGGTGGCAATTCTGGTCAGCTAAAGGGTCTGTTTTCAGGCAGGGTTCTGACCTATTTTGGGGGTAGGTATGTGATGGTTACGGGTTATGTGATGGTACACTTGAGGGGAAGGCCATGGTGTTAGTAAACGTGCATGCCCCGGATTGGGATGATGTCAGGTTTATGGGACAGTTGCTGGCCGCAATACCGTAGTCAAACACACATCAATTGATTTTAGGGAAGGATTTCAACTGTGTGTTGGATCCGAAGCTGAGGTCGCTGGCCCCATCTGGGATGGCAAGGATGTTGGCTGCATTCATGGAGGAGACAGTAAGTGCTGACTGATGGCGATTTATGCACCTGGGTGGATAAGGAGTTTTTGTTTTTTCCCCGGTACACAAGCGGTACTCGAGCATTGACTTTTTTTGTTATGGGTAGGACTCTGCTCCCTGGGGTGAAGAATTCAGAGTGAAGAAGATTGCAGTGAAGTTGCTGTGAAAATCTCCTAGTCGCCACATTCCGGCACCTGTTTGGGTACACAGAGGGAGAATTCAAAGTGTCCAAATTACCTAACAGCACGTCTTTTGGGACTTGTGGGAGGAAACCGGAGCACCCGGAGGAAACCCACGCAGACACAGGGAGAACGTGCAGACTCGGTACAGACAGTGACCCAAGCCGGGAATCGAACCTGGGTCCCTGGCGGTGTGAAGCAACAGTGATAACCACTGTGCTAATGTGCCGCCTTGGTACTATGGTAGAGTACTGGAGAATGTCTATGGATGTTATTTATATGGAGTTCCAGAAGGCATTTGATAAAGTTCCACATAAGAGACTGCTAACTAATGTAGAAGTCCACGGTGTAGAGGACAAATTATTGACCTGGTTCAGAAATTGGTTGAGTGGCAGACCACAGAGTGGGGATAATGGGTAATTACTCTAATTGGCAGGTTGTGACTAATGGTGTATCACAGAGTTCTGTGTTGGGACCTCAATTATTCATATTATTTATTAATTACTTGGATGATGGCATAGAAAATCATATCTCCAAATTTGATAATGATACAAAGTTAGGTGGCATTGTTGACAGTCTAGATGACAACATAAAATTGCAAGGAGATATTGCCAGACTAGGTGAATGAGCAAAATTGTGGCAGATGGAATTCAATGTGGGCAAATAGAACATAGAACATACAGTGCAGAAGGAGGCCATTCCACCCATCGAGTCTGCACCGACCCACTTAAGCCCTATCCCCATAACCCAATAACCCCTCGTAACCTTTTTGGTCACAAAGGGCAATTTATCATGGCCAATCCACCTAACCTGCACGTCTTTGGCCTGTGGGAGGAAACCGGAGCACCTGGAGGAAACCCACGCAGACACGGGGAGAACGTGTAGACTCCACACAGACAGTGACCCAGCGGGGAATCGAACCTGGGACCCTGGCACTGTGAAGCCACAATGCTATCCACTTGTGGTACCATGCTGCCCACTAATGTGAGGTTATCCATTTTGGAGCAAAAAAGGATAGAGCAGAGTATTTTCTAAATGGAACGAGGTCAGGTACGGTGGATGTCCAAAGAGATTTGGGGGGTTCAGATGCATAAATCCTTAAAATACCACGAGCAAGTGCAGAAAATAATCAAAAAGGCTGATGGAATGCTAACCTTTATATCTAGCGGATTGCAGTATAAAGGTTCAGACGTTATGCTGCAGCTATACAAAACCCTGGTTAGACCCCACTTGGAGTATTGTAAACTGTTCTGAGCACCACACCTTAGGAAGGATATTTGGCTTTGGAGGGAGTACAACATGTGTTTACAAAAATGATACCTGGATTACAGGGCTAGGTTACGTGGAGAGATTACACAAATTAGGCCTGTTTTCACTAAAATTTAGAAGGTTAAGGGGTGATCTGATCAAAGTATTCACAATATTGAAAGGGAAAGACAGGGTAGATCAAGATAAACTATTTCTACTGGTTGGAGATTCTAAAACCAGGGAGCATTGTCCAGAAATTAGGGCCAGACCGTTTAGGAGAGATGTTGGGAAGCACTCCATCACGCAAAGGGTGGTAAAGGTTTGGAACTCGCCCCCACAAACAGCAGTTGAAGATAGAATAGTTGTTAATCAGATTTGAGATAAATGGATTTTTGTTTAGCAAAGATATTAAAGAATATGGGCCCAAGGCAGGCATATGGAGTTAGGTCACAATTCAGCCATGATTTCATTAAGTGGCGGGACAGGTTTGAGAGGCAGAATGACCTATTCCTGTTTCTATGTTCTACTGCCAGATCAGTCTGGCCTACTGTCTGATTGGTGCTAAACGTGTTGTTCTAAGAAATTGTCCTGAAAACTCTCCATGAACTCATCATCCAGGCTACTTTTCCCAATCTAACCATACCTTTGTGTTATATCCTGCCTGCTTACCACTGGCTGGGGACTAATAGCAATCCCACAATCCTACGGGAGTATGAGCTTCCCCAATGAGGGGGGTGGAGAAATCATTAGCAGATTCCCTGCATAAGTAGAGCTGGCCAGTTTGGAACCAGCTACAGAGGAATGAGCAGCAAGGGAGTTACTGCTGTTGGAATATATCTGTGTTATTCTAAATAAATGTTATTTCCTTCTATCCTTCAACTCGTGCTGGATTCTTCGTGACCCTCACAAAATTGGCGACGAGGGTTAAAGTGAATAGCTGTCTACCCTGCTGAAGCCACCTCCCTGGATTTTTGTTGGATACAGGTTGGACGTTGTTTTCTATTAAACCAGGCCTCTGTATGGACGTTTGGATGTTTTTGACGCTGCGCTGAAAAGTTGGAACCAGTACGCCCAACGGATGCGCTACTATTTCTGGGCAAACAACATCACTGAAAACGAGCGGCAGGTGGTCATTTTGCTCACCGCCTGCGGCTCGCATACGTTTGGGGTGATTAGGAGCCTTACGTACCCAGCTGCGCCGGAAACCAAAACGTTTGATGAACTTAGTGGGGCAACATTTTAACCCAACCTCATCCACGATAGTCCAACGTTACTGGTTTAATACCGCTGAAAGGACCCCAGGAGAATCCCTTGCTGAGTTTCTATCCAGGCCACGCAGGATTGCGGAGTACTGTGACTTGGTGAGACCTTGTCAGAAATGTTACATGACTGTTTGGTTTGCTATATTAACAATGCGGCCACCCAGAGAAAGTTGTTACCTAAGCCAACATTGACTTTTCAACAGGCCATTCAAATAGTATTGTCCCGAGAGAGCGCAGAACGGGGAGTGCAGGAGCTACAGGGAATGGAGGTGCATGCCTTGGGCAACCCCTTCCATCCAAAAGTGTTTCCCCGCACCCCTGCGGTACCTTGGGCGAGGCGCTGTCCGGATCGACGCCAGTGGCTGCCGGACGTTCCTCCCGAAGGGAGCCTTCTCCAGAACCAATGGCTGAGGAGCCATGTCAGTGTCGGACTTGTGGGCGTTGGTCGTGTCGCAGATGCCGGTCCTGGGGCGCCAGAGGCGCCGTCGTTCCGACGGAAACTGGGGCCAGCCCAGGGGCCGTACCTTCCATTTGGATGAACCTGTGGTGACTACTCCCGAGGACGTGGAGACGGAGGACGACTGCCTGCAGCTGCATTGTGTGGCAGCTCCCCGTGTGGCCCCCATTAAAGTGACAGTACGGGTCAATGGTCACCCGCTTGAGATAGAGTTGGACACTGGCGCAGCAGTCTCCATGATCACCCAGAGGACATTCGACCGCATCAGGCAGGGTATACAGACCCTTACATTAACGACACACAGGCCAGGTTGGCCACCTACACAGGGGAACCATTGGACATTGCAGGAACTACGATGACCCCTGTTGTTTATGGACGCTGGGAGGGGTGTTTCCCACTTATTGTAGTGCACGGCCACGGGCCAAGCGTGTTGGGCCGGGACTGATGGCGCCATTTGCGGCTGCAGTGGCAGCACATCCTCCAAACAGGTTCTGGAGGGTTGATGGAGGTACTAGAACGGTACCCAGATGTATTCCAGCCCGGTTTGGGGAAAATAAAAGGGGCCGTAGCCCATGTCCAAGTTGAACCAGGAGCCACGTCATGCTATTTCCGGGCACGCCCGGTGTCTTACGCCTTGCTTGAGAAGGTAGAAGGGGAACTCACTCATTTGGAGTCCTTGGGTATTATCAGGCCCATCCGTTTCACTGACTGGGCAGCACCAATTGTACCTGTAATGAAGCCAGATGTCACAGTTCGCTTGTGCGGCAACTATAAAGTTACAGTGTATACGGCTTCCCTGCTCGATCGATATCCAATGCCTCGCATAGAGGATCTCTATGAGAAGCTTGCAGACGGACTCTCATTCACAAAATTATATATGAGTCACGCCTACCTACAGTTGGAGCTGGACCCTGCCTCCCGGCCATATGTAACTATTAATACACATCGGGGCCTGTATGAATATACACGGTTGCCCTTTGGGGTATCCTCTGCCTGCGTTATCTTTCAACGCGTCATGGAGGGCATTTTGAAAGGTTTACCGCATGTCACTATCGACTTAGATGACGTTTTCATTACAGGGACGAATTTTTGGAGACTGTCCTTAGACACTTTTCAGAGGCTGGAGTCCGTTGACGTTGTACAAAATGCGTCTTTCAGGCGAAGGATGTAGTCTACCTGGGTTATTGGGTGGACCGCAAGGTTTGCACCCCATCGCAGAGAAGGTGCGCGCGATTCAACAGGCCCCCGTCCCGACTGACACTTTGCATCTTCGTTCTTTTCTCCGCCTCGTAAACTATTGCGGGAAATTCCTCCCCCATCTGGCAACTACGCTGGCCCCGTTGCACCTTCTGCTAAAGAAGAATCACACCTGGGTTTGGGGTCAGCCGCAAGAAACCGCTTTCCGGCGGGTAAAACAACAATTATTGTCGTCTGGTTTACTAACCCACTATGATCCTGGAAAGCCCTTGCTCATCACGTGTGATGCATCCCCGTATGTTATTGGGGCCGTTCTGTCCCACAAGATGGAGAACGGGGCCGAGCGGCCAATAGCTTTCGCCTCCCTCACATTGACTGCAGCGGAAAAGATGTACGCACAGATCGAGAAGGAGGGCCTGGCGGTGGTCTTTGCGGTGAAACGCTTCCACCAGTATGTGCATGGCCGCCACTTCACTATTGTGACTGATAATAAGCCTCTGCTGGGACTTTTCCGAGAGGATAAGCCAATACCGCCCATTGCTTCCGCAAGGATCCAGCGCTGGGCTTTGTTGTTCGCTGCATACGAGTATTCTCTGGAGCACAAACCAGGAGCTCAGATGGGGAATGCCGATGCACTGAGCCGATTGCCTTTATTGACCGGACCCATGTTGACCCCCACGACCAGTGAGGTGGTTGCAACCCTAAATTTTATTGTCTCCTTGCCTGTCACAGCATCACAGATCGGTGAGTGGACCCAGACGGAGCCAGTCTTGTCAAAGGTTCGGCACATAGTCCTTTATGGTGAGCAGCATAGACAGCACCCAGCCGAGTTGCGGGCATTTTCCTCCAGGCTGTCAGAATTCAGCGTGGAAGACGGTGCCCTCTTGTGGGGGACGCAAGTGATTTTCCCGGAAAAAGAACAGGTGCTGATACTAAGGGGCTTGCACAATGGGCATCCGGGTATGACCAAGATGAAAATGTTGGCCCCGAGTTATGTCTGGTGGCTAGGCCTCGCCATCGCCATTAAGAAGGTGGACCAAAACTGCTCCATTTGCCAGGAGCATCAGAAGCTTCCGCCGGCCGCGCCCCTACATCACTGGGAATGGCCAGAGCAGCCTTGGCCACGTTTGTATGCGGATTTCGCCGGCCCTTTTTAAGGATCCATGTTCCTTCTATTAATCGATGCCCAGTCTAAATGGTTAGAGGTGCATAAGATGGTAGGCACAACGTCCTGCGCAACAATCGAGAAAATGCGTTTGTCTTTCAGTACTCATGGCCTCCCCGAGGTGCTGGTCACAGACAACGGCACTCCGTTCACAAGTGAGGAGTTTGCGAGGTTCATGAAGATGAACGGCATACGCCATATCCGCATCACTCCATACCACCCGGCTTCCAATGGGTTGGTGGAGCGCGCAGTGCAGACATTCAAACGGGGCCTAAAGAAGCAGTCTTCCGGGTCCATGAACACGAGACTGACTCGTTTTTTGTTTTCATGCAGGACCACTCCACATGCGGTAACTGGGGTAGCTCCAGCAGAACTCCTAATGGGCCGGAGACTTCACACCCGCCTTAGCATGGTTTTCCCGGCCATTGGCACAAAAGTATGCCGCACACAAGAACGGCTGGGACATGGATTTTCTCAGCATCGGCCGATTCAGCAGTTTGCGCCTGGTAACCCAATGTTCGTTCGAAATTTTGCTGGTGGTGCCCAGTGGGTCCCTGGCATTATCTTTCGCCGAATGGGCCCTATCTCTTACCAGGTGCAAGCCCAGGGTCGTCTCCAGCGCAAACATGTAGACCACGTTCGGTCCAGAAGACCATTTCTTCCAAAGATTCCCCCACTCCGGATCTCATTTCTACAGCCACAGAGACCAGACACAGTGGAAAGTATTCCTCACAATCTTCCTCTGGTGCCGCACTCAAAGCCTGCGCAGGTCGTTGCTGAACCGCATGGAGATAGATGGCGGAGGCAGCAGACTCTGACTCCGAGATGGAGACACAGGACGCCTCACGGGCCGTGGATGCACAACCGTTACGCCGTTCATCACGGAAGCTCCATTCTCTGTCTCGTTACACGCCGCCCGAGCCAGCTCATCGTACAAATGGTGTCCAGCCTGCGGCAAAACGAGTCCGACGCCCTCCTTCGCCGGAGTCTTTGGTGGATTCCTTTGACTTTGGGGGGGAAGGGATGTTATAACCTGCCTGCTTACCACTGGCTGGGTACTTGTGGTGAGATAACCACTGTAGTTATGTGTACTGCAGTAGGGGGATGTATGCCGGTACCTGTAATACAGGTTCCTCCGGTCAGCCCCTGCCGGCTAGCTCCGCCCACAGGGAGCTTGTGTATAAATATGTATGAGAGCTGCTCAGACCCTCAGTCTACAGTTGCGGATGGAGGGACAACATCGTACAGCAATAAAGCCTCTATTGTACTAGTCTCTCGGCTTTGAGTATAATTGTTAGCTGCCACAATTTATTGCTGTACGATTTCCCAGTCACCATGGACATCAGAGTCAAGCCTGACCGTCTGCAGCTGGATCCACATTCGCCTCACGCCAGAAAAGACTTTGATCACTGGCTCGCAGTCTTCGAGGCCTACATCTCTTCAGCACACCCTCCCCCGACGGAGGCACAGAAAAAGCAACTCCTGTACTCCAGACTTAGCTCCAGCGTCTTTCCGCTCATTCGAGATGCGACTGACTACACCGCAGCTATGGAACTGCTCAAGGAGAATTATGCACCATCGACGAACACCCTGTTTGCGAGGCATCAACTTTCTACTCGCGTCCAGCAGCCGGGTGAGTCGATTGAGGACTTCTGGAGGGCCCTTATACCTCTGGTACGAGACTGCGACTGCCGGGCCCTCACAGCCACGGAACATTCGGACTTACTCATGCGCGATGCCTTCGTTACAGGCATTGCATCGGACCCCATCCGGCAACGACTGCTGGAAGGGGTCGCCCCCGACCTCGCGGCCGCAAAGGCCCTGGCGCTCTCCATGACGGCCGCCTCCCGTAGTGCGCACACTTACTCTGCTAGCCACTCGGCCCACCCGTCCTACCCCTCGTGGACCCCGCAAACGGCTCCCCAGGCCCATCCGTTCCACCCCTCGTGGACCCCGCAAACGGCCCCCCCAGCAGCCGCCCCCGCGCGCTATGCCTGCGCTGCCCGTCGCACCGCACCCCCTGGGGGTCCCCACTGTTACTTCTGCGGCCAACAGAAGCACCCTCGCCAAAGCTGCCCGGCCCGCACAGCGACCTGCAAAGCTTGTGGAAAGAAAGGCCACTTTGCAGCGGTGTGTCAGTCCCGGACGGTCGCCGCTATCGCGCCGCCGGTCCCCACGCCTCAGCCGCTCCCTCAATGGGCCCCGCCGTCCGCTTCCCCTAACCCCACGTGCGATCAGTGGGCGCCGCCATCTTTTGCCGCCCCCGCCATGTGCGCCCCATGGGCGCCGCCATCTTCATCCACCACAGCCATGTGCGTTCCATGGGCGCCGCCATTTTGTTCCGACCCCATAACGTGCGCACCATGGACGCCGCCATTTTACCCACAGGTACTGCGGATGCCGCCATCTCGTCTCCAGGGGCCGCCATCACGGGACACGGGTCGCTACCGCTCCTCGTTGGACTCATCTGACTCAACCGCCCACCAACCACTGCTCGCCTCCGTTACGCTCGACCAGTCCCGTCCTCGCAACCTGGCACCCTCTTCCACATCGGTGCTGGTCAACGGCCATGTGACCTCCTGCCTCATCGACTCCGGGAGCACCGAGAGCTTCGTCCACCCGGACACGGTAAGGCGCTATTCCCTTGCGATCCATCCCGCCGACCGGCAGATCTCCCTTGCCTCCGGTTCCCACTCTGTCCCGATCCGGGGTTTCTGCCTGGTTAAACTCACTGTACAGGGTGTGGAATTCGATCGTTTCCGTCTGTACATTCTCCCCGACCTCTGCACTTCACTCCTACTAGGCCTGGATTTCCAGTGCAATCTCCAGAGCCTCACCCTCAAATTCGGTGGACCCCTACCTCCCCTCACCGTTTGCGGCCTCGCGACCCTCAAGGTCGAGCCCCCCTCCCTCTTTGCCAATCTGACTGTGGATTGCAAGCCCGTCGCCACCAGGAGCAGACGGTACAGCACCCAGGACAAGGCCTTCATCAGGTCCGAAGTCCAGCGGCTGCTTCGGGAGGGTATCATCGAGGCCAGCAACAGCCCTTGGAGAGCCCAGGTGGTAGTGGTTAAGACCGGGGAGAAGCACAGGATGGTCGTGGACTACAGCCAGACCATCAACCGGTACACGCAGCTCGACGCGTACCCCCTCCCCCGCATTTCTGATATGGTCAATCAGATTGCACAGTACCGGGTCTTCTCTACTATTGACCTGAAATCCGCCTACCACCAGCTCCCCATCCGTAAATCGGACCGTCCCTACACTGCCTTTGAGGCGGACGGTCGTCTGTACCAATTTCTGAGGGTTCCCTTCGGCGTCACGAATGGGGTCTCGGTCTTTCAGCGAGAAATGGACCGAATGGTTGACCGGTACGGATTGCAGGCCACCTTCCCGTACCTCGACAATGTCACCATCTGCGGCCATGACCAGCAGGACCATGATGCCAACCTTTATAAATTCCTCCACACCGCATCTCTCCTTAATCTCACGTACAACAAGGAGAAATGCGTGTTCCGCACAGACCGCTTAGCCATCCTTGGCTACGTAGTCCAAAACGGACTACTGGGGCCCGATCCCGACCGCATGCGCCCCCTCATGGAGCTCCCAATTCCCCACTGCCCCAAGGCCCTCAAACGCTGCCTTGGGTTTTTCTCTTATTACGCCCAGTGGGTCCCGCAATACGCAGACAAGGCCCGGCCACTTATCCAGTCCACACATTTTCCCCTCTCGGCCGAGGCACAACAGGCCTTCGCCTGCATTCGATCTGACATAGCCAGGGCGGGGATGCACGCCGTAGACGAGACTCTGCCTTTCCAAGTAGAGAGCGACGCTTCAGATGTCGCCCTTGCCGCCACGCTGAATCAGGCCGGCAGACCCGTGGCATTCTTTTCACGCACCCTCCACGCCTCCGAAATTCGGCATTCCTCTGTCGAAAAGGAAGCCCAGGCAATCGTTGAAGCGGTGCGGCACTGGAGGCATTACCTGGCCGGCAGGAGATTCACTCTCCTCACTGACCAACGGTCGGTAGCCTTCATGTTCAACAACACGCAGCGGGGCAAGATCAAGAATGACAAAATCTTGCGGTGGAGAATCGAGGTCTCCACCTTTAACTACGAGATCTTGTATCGCCCCGGCAAGCTCAACGAGCCCCCAGACGCCCTCTCCCGAGGTACATGTGCCAGTGCACAAGTGAACCAGCTCCGTGCCTTGCACGACAGCCTTTGCCATCCGGGGGTCACCCGCTTGTACCATCTGATCAAAGCCCGCAATCTGCCCTACTCCGTCGAGGAAGTACGGACAGTCACCAGAGACTGCCAGATCTGTGCGGAGTGCAAGCCGCACTTCTACCGGCCAGATCGCGCGCGCCTGGTGAAAGCATCCCGCCCCTTTGAACGCCTCAGCGTGGACTTCAAAGGGCCCCTTCCCTCTACCGACCGCAACACCTACATCCTTAGTGTGGTCGATGAATTTTCTAGGTTCCCCTTTGCCATCCCATGCCCAGATATGATGTCTGCCACCGTCATCAAGGCCCTGGATTCCATTTTCGCCCTGTTCGGTTTCCCCGACTATATCCACAGTGACAGGGGATCCTCATTCATGAGCGATGAGCTGCGTCAGTTCCTGCTCAGCAGAGGTATCGCCTCCAGCAGGACGACCAGCTACAACCCCCGGGGAAACGGGCAGGTAGAGAGGGAGAATGGGACGGTATGGAGGGCTGTCCAGCTGGCCCTACGGTCCAGGAACCTCCCAGCCGCTCGCTGGCAGCAGGTCCTCCCTGACGCGCTCCATTCCATTCGGTCGCTACTGTGCACCGCAACTAACAGTACACCCCATGAACGCGTTTTTGCCTTCCCTAGGAAGTCCACATCCGGAGTGTCGCTCCCGACTTGGCTCACGACTCCGGGCCCAGTCCTTCTTCGCAGGCATGTACGGCACCACAAGGCGGAACCCCTGGTGGACAAAGTACGCCTTCTCCACGCCAACCCTCAGTATGCCTACGTGGAGTTCCCCGACGGCCGCCAGGACACAGTCTCGCTCCGGGACCTGGCTCCCTCAGGTGCCGATCCCATGCCCACACCCCTTCCTGCGCCAACCCCAGCGCCCCCCTATTCGTCCCCATCAGGTCCATCCCTCATCTCCCTGCCCACCCTGGAGGACATGGAAGATTTCGGCTTGCTCTCGGAGTCATCCCGCCAGCAGCCAGCACCAACACCGCCAGCACCCGCACCATCGGGGCCATCACCGCCTGTGCCGACGTCACCACCACAGCTACGCCGATCACAGCGGAACGTCCGACCACCGATTCGGCTCAACCTGTAACCTGCTAACCGGATGGACTCTTGATTTTCCTTGTTGGACCCTCTTGTAAATAGCATCCTTTGTATTAGAGTTACATGTCACCCCCGCCGGACTCATTTTTTACAGGGGGTGAATGTGGTGAGATAACCACTGTAGTTATGTGTACTGCAGTAGGGGGATGTATGCCGGTACCTGTAATACAGGTTCCTCCGGTCAGCCCCTGCCGGCTAGCTCCGCCCACAGGGAGCTTGTGTATAAATATGTATGAGAGCTGCTCAGACCCTCAGTCTACAGTTGCGGATGGAGGGACAACATCGTACAGCAATAAAGCCTCTATTGTACTAGTCTCTCGGCTTTGAGTATAATTGTTAGCTGCCACAGTACTAATGGCAATCCCACAATCCTTCGGGAGTATGAGCTTGCCCAATGGGGGGGGGGGGGGGGGGGGGGGCGCGGAGAAATCATTAGCAGATTCCCTACATAAATAGAGCTGGCCAGTTTGGAACCCGCTAGAGAGGAATATGCAGCAAGGGATTTGCTGCTTAAAAAAAAGGTTTGTCTTTGAACTCACCATGCAATAACCCATACCTCAAGGTAGCATCTTTATGCTTCTTTGTTCCTGATTTCAGCTTCTCCTCATGTGTTGTTCACAAGAGGCCCAGGAGTTCACACCAGCACTGCTGGCAGCTGCAAAATGGAGGACTCTCTCTCAGATCCAGAAGACGTGGCGCTAGTGTGATCTGCTCTCCGCTGCCGCTCCAAGTAGGAACACTCCAGAAATTTTTAAAAATCTACTCCTTGGGTCAGCACGCTGATTTCAGAAGGAGGTGTTCTGCTCCGCTGGGCTCTGGGCTTGCACACCGCATGCATGGGATGGACAGCATTCTGAAAGGCTTTTAAAAAAAAATTTAGTGTACCCAATTCATTTTTTCCAATTAAGGGGCAATTTAGCATGACCAATCCACCTAGCCTGCACATCTTTGGGTTGTGGGGGCGAAACCCACGCAAACACGGGGAGAATGTGCAAAATCCACATTCAGACAGTGACCCAGGGCCGGGATAGGGCAGAACGGTAGCATGGTGGTTAGCACAGTTGCTTCACCGCTCCAGGGTCACAGGTTCAATTCCCGGCTTGGGTCACTATCTGTGAGGAGTCTGCACATTCTCCCAGTGTCTGCGGGGTTTCCTCCGGGTGCCCTGGTTTCCTCCCACAGTACAAAGATGTGTGGGTTAGGTGGACCGGCCATGCTAAATTGCCCATAGTGTCCAAAAAAGGTTAAGGGCGCGATTCTCCCAAAACGGGAGAAATCGTAAAGCTGGCGTAAAACCCGGGCGGGTTTTACGGCAGCGCGCCCCTTCCCGACCGGGGACTGATTCTGGTCCCCGGTCGGGGCTAGCAGCCCGACGCCGTAGGCTCCGGCAAGACGGGCTTAACGAAAATCGTTAAGCCCGCTTGCCGGAGTTAGCGCCGGCTGACGCGTCATATGACGTCAGCCGCGCATGCGCAGTTTGGAAGACTCCAACCCGCGCATGCGCGGGTGACGTCATCGCGTTTTGCGCGAAACCCGCGCATGCGCGGGCCGGGTTGCCCCTCAGCCGCCCCGCGAATGGATACTGCGGGGCGGCGGAAGGACAAGTAGTGCGCGGGCATCGGGCCCGCTGCCCACGATCGGTGCCCACCGATCGCGGGCCCATGGCACCCTTGGCACGGCCGTGGTACGGCCGTGCCAATCGGTGCCATGGTTATTAATAGCGAGTTAGTCACGCCGTTTTTACGAACGGCAAGACCAGGTGTGTTTGCCGTTCGTAAAAACGGCGTAAAGGGCTGGGACTTCGGCCCATCTAACAGCTGAGAATCGCTGCCGGCCGTAAAAAAACGGCGGCAGCGATTCGGGTCGGGACTTCGGCGGGGGGGGGGGGAAGAATAGCGGGAGGGTGGCAAAAATGTCGGGAAGGCCCTCCCGCTATTCTCCCACCCGTCGTGGGGGGTGGAGAATTTCGCCCTAAGTGGGGGTTACTGGGTGACTGGGTTACGGGGATAGGGTGTGGATGTGGGCTTGAGTAGGGTGCTCTTTGTAAGGGCCGGTGCAGACTTGATGGGCCGAATGGCCTCCTTCTGCACTGTAAATTCTATGATTCTATGATAATCCACTATGCCACTGTGCTGTCCCTGAAAGGCATTTTTAAAAGCTGGTCGCTCCGTTGGGCACTTCTTCCCATGATCGGGAATGCCGACGCATGGCCCTGCAATCGGGAATGCAGCAACACATGAACCCTCGGCCCACCCAACATCCACCCGTGGGTCCCAACCCTGGCTTTGAAAATGACTGCCATAAACCACTTCTTGCCTTTTTACTACATCTCATCTCCACCCAAACTGCTTCTACATCTTGATCTGCAGAACAGAGGTCATCACTCTCTGTGCTACAAATGTCATCCTTCATTAACACAGCTAACCCTCCACCTTTTCCTTGCTTCCTGTCCTTCCTAAACATGATGCAGATTTGAATATTCAGGTCCAAACCTTTGTCATCCTGCATCCACGTCTCCTGTAATGGCTATCAGATCAAAGAGATTTCTATGTATTTATGCTGTCAGTGTATCTGTTTATTATGAATGCTACATAGTGATACTGGTTTTTTTTGTGTAACCTCTCACCTCATCTGTTGGTGCTCTCTTTGGTTCGTACATTCTGTCTCTTCCTGCCATGCTCTTATCATTTCCCTTATTCCTGCCTTGTGCTTTTGCCTCATTTTCCATCTTTGATTTATCCCGTCCTCTCAAACTTTATTCCTCACCCCCACTATTTACTTTAAAGTCCTCTCTACACCCCCCCCCCCCCCCCCCCCCCCAGATATACAACTAATCAGAACACTTGGCCCAGCACGGTTTAGGTGAAGACCACCCCAGTTGCACATCTCACTTTCCCTCAGACTGGTTCCAGTGACACATGAATTCAAACCCATTTCTCCCACACCAATCTTTGAGCTGCGCATTAACAGTGTAACAGGTTTTTTTGTTGTCTGCAGAACCTGAGATAATGGACACAGAATGGAGTAAACTGAGGAGAGTGGGAAAAGCAGATTTCATGAACAAAAAGAACATGAGATTTTCCAGTCCCTCACCTGCTGCCAGCTGTGATTCCAACAAAATGTTGTGCGCTCATTTTCCATACCAGCTGTTAGCAGATGTTTGGGCAGCACGGTAGCATTGTGGGTAGTACAATTGCTTCACAGCTCCAGAGTCCCAGGTTCGGTTCCCGGTTAGGTCACTGTCTGTGTGGAGTCTGCATGTTCTCCCCGTGTGTGCATGGGTTTCCTCCGGGTGCTCCGGTTTCCTCCCACAGTCCAAAGATGTGCAAGTTAGGTGGGTTGGCCATGCTAAATTGCCCTTAGTGTCCTAAATTGCCCTTAGTGTTGGGTGGTGTTACTGGGTTATGGGGATAGGGTGGAGGTGTTGACCTTGGGTAGGGTGCTCTTTCCAAGAGCCGGTGCAGACTCGATGGGCCGAATGGCCTCCTTCTGCACTGTAAATTCTATGATAATTCTATGAATGTCAGTCCAGTGGGATCCTCCCCCTGCATTATGACACAAGCTACCAGGACAGGTGGGATGAAGGGGTTTTCAAATCAAAAACTGACAAACTTGGGACTTATTAGCTGCCAACAGTGTCTCAGCCAGTCATACTGCCACCCTGAGTTAGGAGATTGTGGACCCAAGTCCCACTCCAGACACTCGAGCACGTACTTGTGGTGATATGATCTGCATACTCGTCTGTCATTGGGCCAGAACGTCGGCTTACCATTGGCCCTGGTCGGTCATGTGCCTCTCGACCGATTGGCCGAGAGGCTGAGTTAACCACGCCTCTATTAACGAGGTATAAATGCTCAGACGCCTGACGATCGTCCCTTTCCACTGTAGACGATCGCAGAGCTGTGTTCTAGTCAATTTTTTTTTTTTTTTTTAATTAATTTAGATTACCCAATTATTTTTTCCAATTAAGGGGCAATTTAGCGTGGCCAATCCACCTACTCTGCACATTTTTGGGTTGTGGGGGCGAAACCCACGCAGACACGGGGAGAATGTGCAAACTCCACACGGACAGTGACCCAGAGCCGGGATCGAACCTGGGACCTCAGCGCCGTGAGGCGGTTGTGCTAACCACTAGGCCACCGTGCTGCCCCGTGTTCTAGTCAATTAAAGCCAGACTTTGGTAAATCACTCGCCTCGCGTGCAATCGATGGTACATCAGTACTCTAGTCTGAAGCTTCAGAGTAATACTGAGGGGGGTCTGAATGTCGTGTCCTTAAATAATATGTTAAAGCGAGGCCATGTCTGCCCTAAGTGTGTGTAAAAGATCCCATGGACTTTTCCAAAAGCAGGGAAGTTCTTCCTGGTTTTCAGGCCTCTCCCAACTTCAATAATAAAAACTAGGTTAGGAGCTAATTTGAATAGCTTCTAAAAGTGGGCGTGGGATTTGCAATGTGCAATTACGATGCCCTTTGTTTGAAATACAGCCACACCATCTTCCTACTAATTTAGCATGGATGCTGTGTGCAGGCAGTGCTAACACGTCAGCAGGGAACCCAAAATAGTAACTTCATAGCACTGATTAATGCCAATTTTCACTTCTTAAAAGAGGAGGTACATTGTGGTTGGAACAAATGTTGCAAGTAGTGCAGGAAATGATCTGCAAAGCAGTGAAACTCGCACATGAGAGTACAGCTCCAAGCATTTTCAATATGACACTGGATGCCTTGATAAAGGGGATGTCCTCTATCCACAGGGCACCATATGTCCGTCCCGACACAAGTCAAAAAGTAATAACAGCAACAGATAACTGTGGAAATCAGGCCAGAAACCTCGGGCGAGATTCTCCAATGATGGGGCTATGTCCCCAAGCCTGCGAAAAAACACACGCAAATCACACTGGACTTACCTGGAGAAAGACCAGGGTGATTCTCTGATTAGCAGGTGGCAACAGGGCCCCGGAGTGCTCCTCGCAGCTCCGGCTGCCGATACGGGGTCCTGCACTTCCGGTCGGGGATCTGCGCATGTGCACGGCGGCGGCCTTAGGCAGCCACCCATCGCGACATGGCCAATCGCGGACCGGCAGCAAGAGAAAGGCCCCCCAGATCGCGCACGCCCACGGATCGGTGGCTCCTGATCGATAACCTGGCTGTCCTGGAGGCCGCCCCCCGGTGAATGATCCCCCCGCCCCCCATCCCCGGTGAATGATCCTCCCCGCCCTGCATCAGGGCGGCCGCGGACTGAGTGCCCGACGGGTGGAACCATGAGAGAACCACGCCGGCAGAAACTCGGCCAGCTTCACTTGGAGAATCACCGCGGGGTCTCCTTCAGTGGCCCCCGACTGCCGCCGCGCCGACCACGTGCGCCCGGTTGGCGCCAATTCTCCAGGGACCGGAGAATCGCGGGAGCAGCATCGGGGGTTTGTCGCCCATTCTCCGCCCCGCACCGAGCGTGATTACAGCACGGAGGCTCAGAGAATCCCACCCATCGTCTCGGACCTGGATGCAGTGTTGCAAGAAGTTCGATGACCTCCCATAAGTCAGCAAAGTCAAATGCTTCTTCAACAGTAAAATCCTGCCAACTGGACCACTGGCTGCCCACGCTATTTTGTTTACCACACCCCATCACTTACAAGATCTATCAATTAAGATTTATGCCCAACATGCAAAGTTGCACAACCCCCTCATACAGTTAACACTACTATGGGAAGGGAAGAGTCCATGGAAAGTCAGGTTACAGGTTTTCTGTGATATCCCTGTAACATACAGACACAGATCTGTCTGGAAGAATGTGAGAAAGAGTGCAGAAATATTGAGGCAGCCAGTCTATTCATTTACAGGATGTGGGCGTCTCTGGTTATGTCAGCATTTATTGCCCATCCCTAGTTGCCCTTCAGAAGGTGAGCTGCCTTCTTGAACCACTGCAGTCCTGAGGTGTAGGTATATCAACTGGGCGCGGTTCTTATTTGTGGCCTCTCCCGCTATTCGCCAGCCTCATTTGCAGGGCTGGTTTGGCACTGGGCTAAATCGCTGGCTTTGAAACCAGGGCAGGGCAGCAGCACGGTTCAATCCCCATACCAGCCTCCCCGAACAGGTGCCGGAATGTGGCGACTAGGAGCTTTTCATTTGTAGCCTACTTGTGACAATAAGCGATTTTCATTTCACTTGAGTGAGAGCGCAACAAAGCCGGAAAACCGTGCCCTTTTACCCTGGATTCTCACCAGTTTAGGCCGCAATTCAGTGGCCTTGAGCGAGGGCGCGGCAAGATGAAGCCGGTGAATAACGGAAGCGGCCAAAGACGAGAACCGTGTTGGGTGCCAAACCGCTTGCGATGCAACTGGCCCACTCCCGTAGGCGAAATTGGGATCTCTCCATAGCGTGCTGAGAAACCAATAATCACCACTTAAGCCTTATTTCCATCCAATTAACGGGAGCTAACCCATATCTAACGGCCTCCTATTATCCAGCGGCCTCTGCAGCTTGATGCATGGACACTGTGCTTGAACACTGCAGCAGGCAGAACAACCAATGTAGCAGCCAACCTCCGAACACCCAGGGGATGGGCACCACCACCGGGCACATGTCACGGCCGGGGTTTGGCAACGTTCTGGTCGAGTGTCGGAGGTTCAGGGTGTGCTGTCCGGTGAGCAGACCCCCCTACTCCTTCATGGCTGGGTGTGTGTTGGCAGGATGTCTCAGGTGGGCGGGGGGGGTTAGGGAGTGGGGAGCGGGCTGTGTGTTGGGGGGGGGCAAGTAGATGGGGTTTTGGATTGGTGGCCAGCCCACATCTCAGAACAAAGATCTAGTGGCATCATGCTGGTTGTGGTGAGGGTATTTTAATGTTTCTCGTACAAGTGTATATCACTGCCCAACTCTTCTGATGGTGCTGCTCTACTCTCCCCACCCTCCCTCACCTTCCCTCCAATGACCTCCCCATCGCACACTCCCACATTTCCCCCTACCTACCCCCGTCCTCCCAGTGTCCTCTCAGTGATCTTCAACGTGCTTGGCCTTCCTTTCTCTCCCGCTATGTCTATGGGCGGCACAGTGGTTAGCATTGTTGCTCCACAGCGCTAGGGTCTCAGGTTTGATTCCGGACTTGGGTTACTGTCTGTGTGGAATCTGCACATTCTCCCCGTGTCTGCGTGGGTTTCCTCCGGGTGCTCCGGTTTCCTCCCACAAGTCCCGAAATATGTGCTGTTAGGTAATTTGGACATTCTGAATTCTCCTTTTGTGTATCCGAACAGGCGTCGGAATGTAGTGACGGGGGGGCTTTTCACAGTGACTTCATTGCAGTGTTAATGTAAGTCTACTTGTGACAATAATAAATACTATAATACTATACGCCCATGCCCTCTCAATTCCCTGTACCACCTCCATACTCGCATGACCCCTCATATTCCCCATGCCTGCTTCATACTCCCTCTTATTTCTCATGACACCATACTCCCATGTATTCTCCACAGCCAATTACCCAGTTTCCAAGACTGGAAAAGCTCAAGAGCCATATGGAGAGGAAGGAAATAAACTTCTATCAATCCAATAGAGCTCTCACTCAATTGGACTTGATACTGAGAAAACTCTCATTCATAAAACCCATCTAACAAACAGAGTTGTTATCTCTGGGTTGTTGCCCGTGCCACGTGATAGTGAGATGAGGAATAGGGAGAGAGAGAGCAATTAAACACGTGGCTACAGGGATGGTGCAGGTGGGAGGGATTCAGATTTCTGGATAACTGGGGCTCTTTCTGGGGAAGGTGGGACCTCTATAGACAGGATGGTCTACATCTGAACCTGAGGGGCACCAATATCCTGGGGGGGAGATTTGTTAGTGCTCTTTGGGGGGGTTTAAACTAATTCAGCAGGGGCATGGGAACCTGGATTGTAGTTTTGGGGTAAGGGAGATTGAGAGTATAGAGGTCAGGAGCACAGATTTGACTTCGCAGGAGGGTGCCAGTGTTCAGGTAGGTGGTTTGAAGTGTGTCTACTTCAATGCCAGGAGTATACGAAATAAGGTAGGGGAACTGGCAGCATGGGTGGGTACCTGGGACTTCGACGTTGTGGCCATTTCAGAGACATGGATAGAGCAGGGACAGGAATGGTTGTTGCAGGTTCCGGGGTTTAGGTGTTTTAGTAAGCTCAGAGAAGGGGACAAAAGAGGGGGAGGTGTGGCGCTGCTAGTCAAGGACAGTATTACGGTGGCGGAAAGGATGCTAGATGGGACTCTTCTTCTGAGGTAGTATGGGCTGAGGTTAGAAACAGGAAAGGAGAGGTCACCCTGTTGGGAGTTTTCTATAGGCCACCTAATAGTTCTAGGGATGTAGAGGAAAGGATGGCGAAGATGATTCTGGAAAAGAGCGAAAGTAACAGGGTAGTTGTTATGGGAGACTTTAACTTTCCAAATATTGACTGGAAAAGATATAGTTCGAGTACATTAGCTGGGTCGTTCTTTGTACAATGTGTGCAGGAGGGTTTCCTGACACAATATGTTGACAGGCCAACAAGAGGCGAGGCCACATTGGATTTGGTTTTGGGTAATGAACCAGGCCAGGTGTTAGATCTGGAGGTAGGTGAGCACTTTGGAAACAGTGACCACAATTCGGTGACCTTTACGTTAGTGATAGAAAGGGATAAGTATACCCCGCAGGGCAAGAGTTATAGCTGGGGGAAGGGCAATTATGATGCCATTAGACATGACTTAGGATGTGTAGGTTGGAGAAGTAGGCTGCAAGGGTTGGGCACACTGGATATGTGGAGCTTGTTCAAGGAACAGCTATTGCATGTTCTTGATAAGTACGTACCAGTCAGGCAGGGAGGAAGGGGTCGAGCGAGGGAACCGTGGTTTACCAAAGAAGTGGAATCTCTTGTTAAGGGGAAAAAGGAGGCCTATGTGAAGATGAGGCGTGAAGTTTCAGTTGGGGCGCTTGATAGTTACAAGGAAGCGAGGAAGGATCTAAAGAGAGAGCTAAGACGAGCAAGGAGGGGACATGAGAAGTCTTTGGCAGGTAGGATCAAGGAAAACCCAAAAGCTTTCTATAGGTATGTCAGGAATAAAAGAATGACTAGGGTAAGAGTAGGGCCAGTCAAGGACAGTGGTGGGAAGTTGTGTGTGGAGGCTGAGGAGATAAGCGAGATACTAAATGAATACTTTTCGTCAGTATTCACTCAGGAAAAAGATAATATTGTGGAGGAGAATGCTGAGACCCAGGCTATTAGAATAGATGGCATTGAGGTGCGTAGGGAAGAAGTGTTGGCAATTCTGGACAAGGTGAAAATAGATAACTCCCCGGGGCCTGATGGGATTTATCCTAGGATTCTCTGGGAAGCCAGGGAAGAGATTGCTGAGCCTTTGGCTTTGATTTTTAGGTCATCATTGGCTACAGGAATAGTGCCAGAGGACTGGAGGATAGCAAATGTGGTCCCTTTGTTCAAGAAGGGGAGTAGAGATAACCCCGGTAACTATAGGCCGGTGAGCCTAACGTCTGTGGTGGGTAAAGTCTTGGAGAAGATTATAAAAGATTCGATTTATAATCATCTAGATAGGAATAATATGATTAGGGATAGTCAGCATGGTTTTGTGAAGGGTAGGTCATGGCTCACAAACCTTATCGAGTTCTTTGAGAAGGTGACTGAACAGGTAGACGAGGGTAGAGCAGTTGATGTGGTGTATATGGATTTCAGTAAAGCGTTTGATAAGGTTCCCCATGGTCGGCTATTGCAGAAAATACGGAGGCTGGGGATTGAGGGTGATTTAGAGATGTGGATCAGAAATTGGCTAGTTGAAAGAAGACAGAGAGTTGTAGTTGATGGGAAATGTTCAGAATAGAGTTCAGTTACGAGTGGCGTACCACAAGGATCTGTTCTGGGGCCGTTGCTGTTTGTCATTTTTATAAATGACCTAGAGGAGGGTGCAGAAGGATGGGTGAGTAAATTTGCAGACGACACTAAAGTCGGTGGAGTTGTAGACAGTGTGGAAGGATGTTGCAGGTTACAGAGGGACATAGATAAGCTGCAGAGCTGGGCTGAGAGGTGGCAAATGGAGTTTAATGTGGAGAAGTGTGAGGTGATTCACTTTGGAAAGAATAACAGGAATGCGGAATATTTGGCTAATGGTAAAATTCTTGGTAGTGTGGATGAGCAGAGGGATCTCGGTGTCCATGTACATAGATCCCTGAAAGTTGCCACCCAGGTTGATAGGGTTGTGAAGAAGGCCTATGGTGTGTTGGCCTTTATTGGTAGAGGGATTGAGTTCCGGAGCCATGCGGTCATGTTGCAGTTGTACAAAACTCTAGTACGGCCGCATTTGGAGTATTGCGTACAGTTCTGGTCGCCTCATTATAGGAAGGACGTGGAAGCTTTGGAACGGGTGCAGAGGAGATTTACCAGGATGTTGCCTGGTATGGAGGGAAAATCTTATGAGGAAAGGCTGATGGACTTGAGGTTGTTTTCGTTAGAGAGAAGAAGGTTAAGAGGTGACTTAATAGAGGCATACAAAATGATCAGAGGGTTAGATAGGGTGGACAGCGAGAGCCTTCTCCCGCGGATGGAGGTGGCTAGCACGAGGGAACATAGCCTTAAATTGAGGGGTAATAGATATAGGACAGAGGTCAGAGGTGGGTTTTTTACGCAAAGAGCGATGAGGCCGTGGAATGCCCTACCTGCAACAGTACTGAACTCGCCAACATTGAGGGCATTTAAAAGTTTATTGGATAAGCATATGGATGATAAGGGCATAGTGTAGGTTAGATGGCCTTTAGTTTTTTTCCATGTCGGTGCAACATCGAGGGCCGAAGGGCCTGTACTGCGCTGTATCGTTCTATGTTCTATGTAAAATATTTAAATCCTCCCTCCCCAAAGTGGTCAATCTATTGTAAAACAAACATCTATTTAACTAACCACATCAAATACAGATGATTCTTTAGTAACCTATTAATACTGTCAATCAAAACACAACCCACTTCCGGGCTAAGTGGTTCAGTACCATTTGAAACTCAGCCAAGCATTCATATTGGGCTCAGTTATAATGGGAGATCCTGGGAAATGCAAACAATGAAGTCTATTGAAATTGAAAAAACAGATCCTGTTTTTTTCATAAGCTATACCCGATATCTGATCAGTATAAGAGGTCCAGGAGCAGGTGGGGCCATTTTTTCTCTAAGTGAAAGGTGCTGAAGGTTATTTTTCCATTTTAAAAATGACTAGGCATTTAAACCATTTCAGATTATTGCATTAGAGAATCCAAACAGTGATTTCTTCAGTTTTGAATGCATAAGAACACTTTTTTTCCCAATCGGAAAACCAAATTCAAAACTGAAGAAAATACGGCTTCAAATCTCTACTAATGGTCAATTTATCTTTGAAGGACAGAACCCTATAATCAATCACTGCAGTAAAATATAAGAATGTAAGAAATGAGAGCAGGCGAGGGTTGGCACGGTAGCCCAGTGGTTAGCGCCAGGTTCGATTCCCCGCTTGGGCCACTGTTTGTGCGGAGTCTGCACATTCTCCCTGTGTTTGCGTGGGTTTCCTCTGGGTGCTCTGGTTTCCTCCCACAGTCCAAAGATCTGCAGGTTAGGTGGATTGGCCATTCTAAATTGTCCAAAATGGTTATGTGGAGTTACTGGATTACGGGGATAGGTGGAGCTGTGGGCTTAATTAGGGTGCTCTTTCCAAGGGTTGATGCAGACTTGATGGGCCGAATGGCCTCCTTCTGCACTGTAAATTCTATGTAAGTAGACCATGCGGCCCATCGAGCTTGCTCCACCATTCGATACAATCATCCCAGCATCCACCCTACCAAGCCCCTTCAGAATATCATATGTTTCGATGCAATCCCTACACATTCTTCTAAACTGCAGGCAATATAGACCCAATTTACTCAGCTTCTCATAATAGGACAATCCCTTTACCCCAGGGATTAATTTAGTGAACCTTCACTGCACTATCTCCAATGCAATTATGTCTCACCTTAAAAATGGAGAATAAAATTGCGCAAAACATTCTAAATGTGCTCTCGCCAAAGCCTTGTGCAACTGTAGTAAGACTTCTTTACTCATGCATTCCAATCGCCTTGCAATAAAGGACAAAATGCCATTTGCCTTGGTATTTGCTTTCTGTACCAGCATGCTAACTTTGTGTTTCTGGTACAAGTATACCCATGCCCAAAAAATATTCTGCTGTTCTGTTCTTATCACCAAATTGAATAACTTCACATTTCCTTACATTATGCTCCATTTTGGCTTGGGTCACTGTCTGTGCGGAGTGTGCACATTCTCCCCGTGTCTGCGTGGGTTTCCTCCGGGTGATCCAGTTTCCTCCCACAAGTCCTGAAAGACATGTTTGTTAGGTGAATTAGTCATTCTGAATTCTCCCTCAGTGTACCTGAACAGGCGAATGTGGCGACGAGGGGATTTTCACAGTAACTTCATTACAGTGTTAATATAAGCCTACTTTTTTTTTTTTTTTTTTTTTTTTTTTTTTTTTTTAAATAATTTTTATTGAATTTTTCAAAATACAAACATTTTAACCCCCCCTACCTTTACATTTAAATTATAACAAAACAAAGTCAAACCCCCCTACTTAACAAGAAAAAGAAAAAAAATCCCCCCCCCCCCCCCTACCCGCCGCGTCCCCCCCCCCCCCCCCCCCCCCCCCCCCCGCCGGCGAACCGACAGTCAGACCAACTTATCATTTCTAGCAGCGTCCTCGGGCAGGCCTTGCCCGTGCCACCGCCGCTACCGTACTTCCTTCGTCGTTGTCCCCCCTCCCCCCCCCCCTCCCCCCCTCCCGCCCTCCCCTCCCCTCCCGGGTTGCTGCTGTCATGGCCTCAGTTTCTATCTCTGATCCAAGAGGTCTAGGAAGGGTTGCCATCGCCTGGAAAACCCCTGCACCGACCCTCTCAGGGCGAATTTGATCCTTTCCAATTGGATGAAGTTTGCCATGTCGTTTAACCAGGTGTTAACACTCGGAGGCCTTTCGTCCCTCCACTGAATCAGGATCCTCCTCCGAGCCACCAAGGACGCAAAGGCTAATATTCCAGCCTCCCTCGCCTCCTGTACCCCCGGTTCCACCCCAACCCCGAAGATCGCAAGTCCCCATCCTGGCTTGACCCTGGACCCCACCACTCTCGACACCGTCCCTGCCACCCCCTTCCAGAACTCCTCCAGTGCCGGACATGCCCAAAACATATGTGCATGATTCGCAGGGCTTCCCGAACATCTAATACACCTGTCTTCACCCCCGAAAAACCGACTCATCCTTGTCCCCGTCATGTGGGCTCTATGCAGTACCTTAAATTGAATGAGACTTAGTCTCGCACATGACGACGACGAGTTGACCCTCTCCAGGGCGTCTGCCCATGTCCCGTCCTCTATCTGTTCCCCCAGCTCTAACTCCCACTTATCTTTCAGCTCCTCTACTGGTACCTCCTCCACCTCCTGCATAATCTTATAGATGTCCGAGATCTTCCCCTCCCCGACCCAGACCCCTGATAGCACCCTATCACTCACCCCCCTGTCGGGGAGCGCGGGGAACCCCGCTACCTGTCGTCTGGCAAATGCCTTCACTTGGAGGTACCTGAACGTGTTCCCCGGGGGGAGCCCAAATTTCTCCTCCAGCTCTCCCAGGCTCGCAAACCTCCCCTCTATAAACAAGTCCCTCAGTTGTCTAATACCCGCCCTCTGCCAGCTCTGGAATCCCCCTCCTGTGTTTCCCGGCGCAAATCTGTGGTTCCCTCTTAGTGGTGCCCCTATCAGACCTCCCACTTCCCCCCTGTGTCGCCTCCACTGCCCCCAGATCTTGAGGGTGGCCGCCACCACCGGGCTCGTGGTATACCTCGTGGGAGGGAGCGGCCATGGTGCCGTTACCAGTGCCCCTAAGCTTATGTTGCCGCAGGACGCCCTCTCCATGCGCTTCCAGGCTGCCCCCTCCCCTTCCATCATCCACTTTCGTACCATCGATGTATTTGCCGCCCAGTAATATCCTGAAAGGTTGGGTAACGCCAGCCCTCCACTATCCCTACTCCGCTCCAAAAAGACCCTTCTAACTCTCGGGGTGCCATGTGCCCACACATACCCCATGATACTACTCGTTACCTTCTTGAAAAAGGCCCTGGGGAGGAAGATGGGCAGACACTGGAACAAAAACAAGAACCTCGGGAGGACCGTCATTTTAACTGACTGCACCCTCCCTGCCAGCGACAGCGGCCCCATGTCCCACCTCTTAAACTCCTCCTCCATCTGTTCCACCAGTCTGGAAAAGTTCAACTTGTGGAGGGTCCCCCAGTTCTTTGCCACCTGCACCCCCAAATACCTAAAACTTTTAACTGCTCTTTTGAAGGGGAGCCTCCCAATTCCCTCCCCTTGGTCTCCCGGGTGTATTACAAAGACCTCACTTTTCCCCAGATTTAATTTATATCCCGAAAAGTCCCCGAACTCCGCTAGTATCCCCATTACCTCCGGCATTCCCCCCTCCGGGTCTGCCACATACAACAACAAATCATCCGCATAGAGCGAGACCCGATGTTCCTCCCCTCCCCTTGTCAGTCCTCTCCACCCCCCTGAACCCCTCAGTGCCATCGCCAACGGCTCGATCGCTAATGCAAAGAGTAAGGGAGATAGGGGACATCCCTGCCTAGTACCTCGATGGAGCCCAAAATATTCTGACCTCCTCCCGTTTGTTACCACACTTGCCATCGGAGCTGAATAGAGCAGTTTTACCCACTTGATAAATCCCTCCCCAAACCCAAACCTTTCCAACGTCTCCCACAAGTATTCCCACTCCACCCTGTCAAATGCCTTCTCCGCGTCCAGCGCTACCACTATCTCCGCCTCCCCTTCCACTGCTGGCATCATAATCACATTTAACAATCTCCGGACATTTGTGTTAAGTTGGCGTCCCTTCACGAACCCCGTCTGGTCTTCATGGACTACCCCTGGCACACAGTCCTCTATCCTGGTTGCCAGGACCTTTGCTAACAGCTTGGCATCTACATTTAAGAGGGAGATAGGCCTGTAGGACCCGCACTGGACCGGGTCCTTGTCCCGCTTCAAAATCAAGGAGATCAGGGCCTGCGACATTGTTGGAGGCAGAACCCCCCCCTCGCGCGCCTCATTGAAGGCTCGCACCAGCACTGGACCCACCAAGTCCACAAATTTCCTGTAAAACTCCACCGGGAACCCATCCGGCCCCGGCGCCTTCCCCGCCTGCATCTGGCCTATCCCTTTAATTAGCTCCTGCAGCTCTATCGGCGCCCCCAACCCTTCCACCAGCTCCTCCTGTACCTTTGGGAACCCCAATTTGTCGAGAAAGTTCTTCATTCCCCCTCTCCTCTTCGGCGGTTCAGACCTATACAATTCCCTATAGAAGTCCCTAAAGACCCTATTCACCTCTTGCCCCTTCTGCACTACATCCCCACCCCTCTCTCTCACTCCCCCAATCTCTCTGGCTGCATCTCGCTTACGAAGCTGGTGTGCCAGCATCCTGCTCGCCTTTTCCCCGTACTCATACGCCGCACCCTGCGCCCTTCTCCACTGCATTTCCGCCTTCCTAGTGGTCAGTAGGTCGAACCTGGCCTGCAAGCTACGCCGCTCCCTTAATAGCCCCTCCTCTGGCGCCGCCGCATATTTCCTATCTACTTCTAGGAGCTCCCCCACCAGCCTCTCCCTTTCCTGCCTCTCCTTCCTCTCTCTGTGTGCCCTTATGGAGATCAGCTCTCCTCTAATCACTGCTTTCAAGGCCTCCCAGACCGTCCCCACCTGCACCTCACCTGTGTCATTCGTACCCAGATAGTTCTCAATGCCCGTTCTCACCCTTCTGCACACCTCTTCGTCCGCCAACAGCCCTACATCCAGGCGCCACAACGGGCGTTGGTCCCGCGCCTCCCCCATGTCCACGTCCACCCAATGTGGTGCATGGTCCGATATCGCAATGGCCGAGTACTCCGTGTCCTGCACTCTCGGTATCAGCCCCCTGTTCAATACGAAAAAATCGATCCTAGAGTACACTCTGTGGACGTGGGAGAAAAAAGAATACTCCCTCGCCCTAGGCCTACCAAATCTCCATGGGTCTACCCCTCCCATCTGCTCCATGAACCCCCTTAACACCTCTGCCGCTGCCGGCCTCCTATTCGTCCTGGAACTCGATCTATCCAGCCCAGGGTCTAACACCGTATTAAAGTCCCCTCCCATGATCAGGCCCCCTGCCTCCAGTCCCGGGATGAGGCCCAGCAGGCGCCTCATAAAACCCGCGTCGTCCCAGTTCGGGGCATACACATTTACCAGTACCACATTCTCCCCCTGCAGCCTACCCCTCACCATCACGTACCTGCCCTCCTTGTCTGCCACCACCTCTGCCGCCACAAACGACACTCTCTTTCCCACCAAAATCGCCACCCCCCGGTTCTTGATATCCAAGCCTGAGTGGAACACCTGTCCCACCCACCCCCTTCTCAGGCGGACCTGATCTGCTACCCTCAAATGAGTCTCCTGCAGCATTGCTACATCAGCCTTCAGTCCCTTCAGGTGTGAGAAGACCCTTGATCTTTTGACCGGCCCATTCAGCCCCCTTACGTTCCACGTGATCAATCGGGTCGCAGAGCGACCCGTCCCTACTCCCTGTCGATTAGCCATGTCTTGTCCCTTGCTCGCCCCGGGTCATCCCTTCTTTTCTGACCCGCTTCCCATAGCGATGGCCCCCCCACCCCCACCCCCCCGGCTCTCCCCTTCTCGTCCCTGGTCTTTCTAGCAGCAACCCGGTGTCCCCCCCCAGTCCCCCCCCCCTTCCCCCCCCCCCCCCGGCTAGGACCCCTCCTAGCCGCAATGTACCCCACATCGTACTCCCGAGAGTCAGCTGGTCTCCGCTGACCCGGCTGCTCCTGCCACATTCCGACTCCTCCCGGTTCACCCCATCTGCGCCCGTGAAAGATCCCCTTAAAACCCCCGAGAAAGACCCGCATAATCAACCCGCTCCCCCCCGTCCCGTCTCCCCAACTTAACGATATAAATACAAATACCCAATGGCAACTAAATGCATAAATACTTAACTACATACTTAAATAACAAAATAATTAACTAACTATCAACTAACAGTGTGCCCAACCATCACCCTCCATCAAACAGTATAAATAACCGCAGATAACCATAACCCGAAAAGAAAAAAAGAACAAAAAACCCCCCCAAGCACCCAAAGAAAAAGGGTAAGAGGGGTAAATAACTAAGGGAAATTGGAAACGGGAAAAAACACCCCATAAGAAGCCAACGACCCACAATAGAGATTTCAACAGTACAAATATACAGAAACACCCAACAACTCGAAACCTTCAAAATATTCAGAAAAGTCAACCGTTCGAGAAAAAACACCCCAAACACTCCACGAAACTGTTACCCAGTTCCGACCTGGCCTGAAAAAGAAAAGGGCCACTTGCTCAATCAAGAGTCCCCCGGCGGCTACGACCGCCGGTGCTCCCAGGTTTTAGTTCGTGTCCAACTTTTCCTCTTGTACAAAGGTCCAGGCCTCCTCTGGGGACTCGAAATAATGATGTTGGTCCTTGTAGGTGACCCACAAGCGCGCCGGTTGCAACATTCCAAATTTGATCTTTTTCGCGTGTAGCACCGCCTTTGTCCGGTTGTACCGGGCCCGCCGCTTTGCCACCTCCGCACTCCAGTCCTGGTACACCCTTACCGTCGAGTTCTGCCACTTGCTGCTTTTCTCCCTTTTAGCCCACCTCAGGACTTTCTCTCGATCACTTAGCCGCTGGAACCGCACCAGCACCGCCCTCGGGGGCTCGTTTGCCCTAGGCCTCCTGGCCATGACCCGGTATGCCTCTTCCAATTCCAGGGGCGCCGGACCGGCCCCTTCCCCCATCAGGGAGCTCAACATCTCCGCCACATATCCCGGGAGATCCGACCCCTCCAGGCCTTCTTCCAGGCCCAGGATCCTCAAATTTTTCCTCCTCATCCGAGTGTCCAGCTCCTCGAAGCGGCTCTGCCACTTCATGTGGAGTGCCTCGTGCACCTCCACCTTTGCCCCGATGACTGTGGCCTCCTCCTCCCTCGCGGTCATCTCCTGCTGCAGATCTTTAATCGACGCCTCTTGGATCGCCTGGGCTCCCACCAACCTGGTGGCCGTCGCGTTCATGGACTCTAAGAGTTCCACTTTCATCTCCGTGAAAAAACGGAGGAGAGCGGCCTGCTGCTCCTCCGCCCATTTCTTCCACTCCTCCGGTGCACCGCCGGCCGCCATTTTGATTTTCTTCCCCCGCTTTTTTTGGGGAGCTGCTGCCGTTTTTCTTGCCGCTCCACTCCGGGTACCGACCATAAAATCGGTCTAGTTCTCCTCAGGGGACCTTCCCCCACCGGGATTCGTTTTTTCAGCGCCGTTGGGGCCCTCCAATTGGCCCAAAAACACCTTTGTTGCAGGAGCTTCCAAATGTGCGGCTTAGCTAGTCATAGCCGCAACCGGAAGTCAATATAAGCCTACTTGTGACACTAATAAAGATTACTATTATTATTGCCGTCATGTTGTCTGCTTATTTAAACTAACTATATCGCTTTGAAGCCTCTGTGTTCTCCCTTCAGGTAACCTTGCCACCTAGCTTTGTATCATCAGAATACTTGGATGCATTACCCTGTGTCTCTTCAGGGTAGCATGGTGGTTAGCATAAATGCTTCACAGCTCCAGGGTCCCAGGTTCGATTCCTGGCCTGGTCACTGTCTGTGTGGAGTCTGCACGTCCTCCCCCTGTGTGCGTGGGTTTCCTCCGGGTGCTCCGGTTTCCTCCCACAGTCCAAAGATGTGCGGGTTAGGTGGATTGGCCATGCTAAATTGCCCGTAGCGTCCTAATAAAAGTAAGGTTAAGGGGGGGGGTTGTTGGGTTGCAGGTATAGGGTGGATACGTGGGTTTGAGTAGGGTGATCATGGCTCGGCACAACATTGAGGGCCGAAGGGCCTGTTCTGTGCTGTACTGTTCTATGTTCTAAGTCATTAATAAAACACATCTTACCTACACTACAGCATCTAACCATTGAAACTGAAAGAACAAAAGTTTTTTTTTGTATTTCAAAGTTTATCAATGAAAGAATTTTGGGCAGATTACTTGTATTTTCGTTTTTATTTTGCTTGGTACTGGGTTTTCGCACAGCTGGAGCATTCTCTGAGAGGCCGTGAACCACATCTTACTGACTCCAGTAAATTTCAGGGTTGGCATTAAACTGCCCACACTTGCAATGGAGCCAGCAGGGCAGCTATGCTGCTTGCAGTTGGGCTACCTTCATCCTTATTCCCGTCCTGGCAAACACCCAGGCCTTCGGGTCATGCCCACCATTTTCAAAGAGCTCCCAAGTCATGTGACATTCTGGGCCGATGTTTCAAATCCGTGACCTTTCATCAGGGACTGAAACGTAAGCATCTCTTCTTGAATAGAGAGCCTCAGTGACCTCCCTTGTCCAACACCAGATGACAAACCGCAAGTTGTTGACAATGTCTTCCCACCCAGCCTGGACAGAGCCAGATGCACAAAAGTTAATTGTCATGGTCACTGTAAAGTCCCAGGCAAGTGACCACTCAGAAGCGACGGCTGGAAGGAACTCAAATCTCTATTATATTGCAGCTCCTTTCCCCGAAGGGTCTCTTGCGCCCGGCACATACATGATCCGAAGCATTTATGTCCCAGAGGCCCCTGGATTAAGGGGATAGTTCCTCCCCCTTCATCTAGGTAGATCGTACTCCGGTGAGGCCCTAGGGACTCTGAGGTTGCAGATGCCTTGGCCTCCTGTAGGGTTATAACTTTCACATTCCCAGCTAAGGGAATTCCCAGCCTCTCACAATGAATATGACCTCCTGATGAAAGCCCTTCACAATCAAGCCCCCCCCCCCCCCACCCCCAGCCCCCAAACCCCCCACCTCCATCTCCTCCGACCCTCCAGCTATTGCGTGTGCACTGTGTGGTTGCTGCTCATTCTCTCAGACATGCTGCAGTCCACACCTACTCGGAAGAAGCAGTTTGTGCAGAAACCTTGATGTTAGTGAAATTTCCTTCAGCCCTTTTCACACCATTCCCTGTGGAGTTTTACAACTTGAAAGAACATTGGTAGCACCAAACCTTGGTAGAATTGTCCTAGCAGCCAGAAGAAACCAACCCGCAACTAACATGTAAGTAGTTGATGATCCCTTTAAATGCTGCTGGTAGGGTGTCCTTGCTGCTGCTGATTCGGTTGTGGGAGATTGAGAGGACATCAGCTGGTACATTGAGTTGCAAAATAGCAACACTGTTGTTAAATTGGCATTGCACTCTGAATAATGCCCTGATCTACCTGCTCTACCATACTCCTGGTGGACATTAACTGCCCAAGCGCCAATATCTTCATCAATAATGGCATCTGACATGATTCACCCCAGAACTGTGGATGTGCACCATTTCTGCCATTTTGATCTCCTAAAGACATCTATGATACCCAAACAACAGTTACTACCAAGCCCAGTTTAGTGCAGTTATCTGGTTGTCCCTTTGCTGTTTGTGGGGCCTTGCTATGCACAAATAGCCTTTTCCTGTATCATTTTCTCTGTGCTGAACTAAATTTGGTAACAATGTAATGCATTTATTGCAGAGGAATGTCAGTTGGTCCTAACCACACAACAAATTATCCTTTTCATTCCCTTTGAAAAGTTCATGGAAAGCATTGGAAGGTATATCGCACGTTTCACAAATACAAGACATCCCAAAATGCTCTCCAGCCAGTGAGGTACTTGTTTGAAGTGTTGTAATGTGGAAAACAAGCAGCTAATTTGTCCACAGCAACTCATACAAACAGCAATGCAATAATGATCTGATATTCTGCTTGGGTAACCAGCATGAGAGAGCGATTTCCCCTGTTTTCCTTCAAATACAGCCCACCTGATAGGGAATATGGGGTCGCAGGTTAATGTCTGATCTGAAAGACAAAGAGCGGGATTCTCCGTCCTGCCGCATCAGTTTTCTGGTGTGGCGCCCCCGCTGACAGCGGGATTCTCCATCCCGCCAGCCGGCCAATGGGATTTCCCTTTGTGGGCAGCCCCATGCAGTCGGGAAATCCCAGGGCGTGGGTGCGCTGCAGGTGTAACGGAGAATCCCGACAGCGGAGGATCCAGCCCGGTACCTCAGACAGTGCCGAACTCCCTCAAGGGGTAAATTCAGAACAGAAATGCGGAGACATTTCTTCAGCCAGAGAGTGGTGGGCCTGTGGAATTCATTGCCGCGGAGTGCAGTGGAGGCCGGGACGCTAAATGGCTTCAAGGCAGAGATAGATAAATTCTTGATGTCGCGAGGAATTAAGGGCTACGGGGAGAATGCTGGTAGGTGGAGTTGAAATGCCCATCAGCCATGATTGAATGGCGGAGTGGACTCGATGGGCCGAATGGCCTTACTTCCACTCCTATGTCTTATGGTCTAATATTAAACTGGAGTTTTTGCCTAGATTTTGTACTCATGTCTCTGGAGTGGGACTTGATCTCAATATGTTCTGAGGGTGCTACTGACAACAATGAGAGCCCTGATGTTATGTCCATCTAATATATCCTGAGCAATGCAGCAATCCACCACCAATCCCAGGCAGTCAGATTTCTTATTTGGAAAGAGCTGTCTCATCAAAGTGGAAGTTTTTCCACCCATGTATTCATGTGGTGTACAAGGCATGCTCCATGATGCTGAGGGAAACAGTGCTATACTGTACTGAAGATCATGCCAAAGACTGACAGCCTATAATGACATATTAGCTTAAGAAAGTAATGGTTTAGAGTTGGTGCTTGGGTGTAGATTAAAGGATGTGGGAATGTGATGTGTATGAATGTGGTAACACCCAGGATCAACTGAGATGGTTAGAAGGGCTGTTGTTTCTGGATTTAGGCCACATCATTGAACAACACCATGGGAACCATAACAAACGAAGTTGGCAAAATGTTATCAACACACTGTCTGACTTTTAGAAAGGCATTATAGAAAGAAAGGACTTGCAATCATGTAGTCTCGATGAGTCCTAAAGTGGGTATGAACCACTTTCATAGTCGTAATGTTGAAAGTGCAGCAGCCAATTTGTACACAGAAAGATATTTGAAATAGCAATAGGCTAACAAGCAGCTGGCGGCACGGTGGTACAGTGGTTAGCACTGTTGCTTCACAGTGCCAGGGACCCAGGTTCAATTCCCGGCTTGGGTCACTGTCTATGTGGAGTCTGCACGTTCTCCCCGGGTTTCCTCCAGGTGCTCCGATTTCCTCCCACAAGTCCCGAAAGAAAGACGTGCTTGTTCGATGAATTGGACATTCTGAATTCTCCCTCAGTGTACCCGAGCAGGCGCTGGAGTGTGGCGACTAGGGAATTTTCACAGATTATTATAATCTGTTTTCATGATGTTGGGTGAGGGATAAGCATTGGCCAGGACACCAGGAAGATCTGCCCAGTTCTTCTTCAAAACACTGTTTGGGGATCTTTCACATCTACCTGAGATGGTACTCAGACATTGACTTTGCATTTCATCTGAACGATGGCACCTCTAATAAAATGTTAGCCTGGATCGTGGCCTTAAATCTCTGGGCTGCTTCTTAAATCTACAAATTTCGGTGTCTGAGCTGGAAATGTTTCCCTTTGAGCCACAGCTGACATCTTGCCGTGACCCAGCTCAATATTGTATGCCATCAGTCCACATTCTGGATCAGAAACTAAAGAGACTCCCCCATGAGTCTGATTTTAAGCAGATTTTAAATCTGATTTTCAAATATATTTATTTGCATATTGTGAATGAATTGGCCTGACATAAAATTAACATAAATTAAATCTCCCAAAAGGAAAAGAGCTGACAAACAGGAAAATAAGCATTTACATAAGAGTGTGTGCACGATGCTGGACCGCAGTAGGAGAAGCTGGGCTTACATTTTGAAAGCTAGTTGGAAATGTATTCACACGTGGGAATGATCTTATTTTTAGTGGGAACCCGCACGCCATTCCCTGCGGATCGTTTTAATGACTCCAGATGGAGACTTACATAGAACGTAGAGCAGTGCAGTTCTGAGTGCTCAGTACAGCCCTGAAATGATTACATTTTGGCATCCAGTTGACCCAATTCAAGCCAGCGGCCTTGGCCAGCAACCTGGGTGACTAGCACATGCTCAGAGCGGGACCCACTATCACTCAGACTCCCTGTGACCACTTGCAGCTCTGCCTCAGCCACTTCATGTAACTCCAGTAGAGCCCTCCACAACTGAAGGAAGGAACCATCCAAAAAATGTAAAGTGTCGCTGCAGAGCTACACAAGAACTTGTGATCAGTGGCGATGAGGTCTTCTCACTGACGATTGTGCCAGTCTACTTCCAGCAGTCACGCTGATGCATACAGCGGTTTGAGTGGCTCACTCGTCCCTCTGCCGGGGAACCCCTCCACGGGAGTTCACCTTGGTGGGCCTGGAACATCCTGCTGGTGGGAAGGGTTGGAAAATGGAGCCCCATGCTTCTTTAAAGAGTAGAGGCCGTGCTTTGAGCCTGTAGGTAACTAAAATGCTTCAAATTGGGAGTTAATCTTATACACTCACCCCACCCCACCCTACCCTATTTCCAAAGCCGCAATAGCAAATTCACTTTTAAATTCATATGACAATCCATGGTTTGCTAATCAGAGGCATACAATTAAAACCTCTAGTAAAACAGTAAACCGGGGAATGTAATTTGTGCACTAAGATTGCCAACTGTAATTTAAAAGCTAACAATACACAAGCATCATTATCGATATCTTTCAAGAGTTGTAAAAGGGTCATCTGTGTATCTAGATGGCCTATTAAAGGGATTAAAATGTCTGCAGCCAATAATGGTAGATTATGCAGTGCAATACAATCCAGCAAGAAACCTCCAGAAAGCTGCAGTGCACTGTACGTTAAACTAACTTAACTCAGCGTCATAGCTTTAATAAATTGTAGTCCTCCAAATACAAATATGATGCAAAACAAACAAGCAAGTTTCTTAAAACAATGATCCAGTATAATAAGATCCACCTGTTGGGAGCTGAGATCGGAAATTTAGGCACCTCCTCACAATGATTTTATAACCATTTATTTTAATCCCATTTTCAATGTGTGGTTCCTTGAGCAAGGCTGCCTATCAGGGAGCTGACTACAGGGAACAGCACCTGCATTGTTGTTAACATCATTTACTGGTGACTGGTAAGCTCTGCTGGCAATGACTGGAGTGGCTCCTTTCTAAAAACCAACAGCTTCTGACATGTATCTCATGCAACTGTGAACTCTTTCACTAACGACAGAAGTAATATTTTACAAAAGAGCATGCATAGCCCGACAGACATTTAAATATCTTCTATTTATGTCACATATATTGGAGTGATATGTGCTCTGTATGTTAGGAATTTGTCATCCTTCTATTCAAACCTATTCATCCCTCTCTACCTCCATTGTCTCCTACAACCTTTGAGAGCTCTTTGTCTCTGGGCACTCCATACTCCGACATGCTGTCTAGGCCCCTGAAATTCCTTTGCTAAATCTTTCCAACTCTCCTTCTTGAAGATGTTCCCTAAAACCTAGCTCTTTAATTAAGCAATGGCCACCAGTCTGAATATAAGACCATAAGAATAGGAGCAGAATTAGGCCATTTGGCCCATCGAGTCTGCTCCGCCGTTCGATCATGGCTGATCTGTTTCTCCATTCCTATTCTCCTGCCTTCTCCCCATAACCCCCTGATCCCCCTGTTAATGAAGTTGGTCTATTCACAAACATGGCATCACATTTGACATAACTTTCTGACCTAATTTTCATGCCATCTCTAAGAATTTTCATCTTCGTCACCATATCTCCTTCATCAGTGTCAATTTTAATCTGATTATATGAAGCATCTTGAGATGTTTTATTAATTAAAGGAACTATATAAATGCAAGCTGTAGCTGTTATGTCCCTGTGCTGGAGCTTAATGTAAAATACCTTCAACCTCTTCCCACCATCCCTCTTCTTCTTTACGATCTTCTTATTTTCCTACTGTTTTCTTCACTTATTTTTAAAAGTTGGCTGCCTGTCCTTTAATTATTCTCTGCATCATATTTTTCGTTCTTGAGCTCCTCACCATGGGGTTTGTACTTCCCCTGATCCCATACATGGACGGGTGCAATAGACAGCTCATAATTTCACAGATGCTACATCACAACACACTAAACTGTCTCTTTTCACTTTGCTGAAAATAGAAGAGCAACCTCAACAACAAGGGAGAAACTGCTCTTATTTGCACAAGGATCATGAACCAGAACACAAATGATTTCAGGCGAATAGGACAAAAGGTGACATGAGGAAAAACCTCTTTATGCAGCTAGTGGTCAGGGTTGGAATGCTCTGCCAGGGAGTGCTTTGGGGGCAGCTCAATTGTGGTTTTCAAAAGGGAATTGGATAATTACTTAAAGAGCAAGAAATTGTAGGGCCAAGGGGAAAGGACAGGGGTGTTGAATTAGCTGTGCTAATCTTGCAAAGTGCTGACACGGACACAACGGGCTGAATGGCCTCCTTCTGTTCTTTAACTATTTTATGGCTCAACGAATCAGTGATTTGAAAGCAGAATGTTCCAGTTATGGAAAACCACACTTGACATTCATTATACTTCCATCCTTACTTCCTTAAGCATCCTCAGATGCATCCCATCCAGTCCTGGTGATTTATAAACTTTAATCACAAACAGCCTTTTTAATAACCCCCACACACATACCTTTATCAATTTTTAACTAATTCAGCATCTCATTTATCTCCTCCTCTTTCACTTGTAAAGAAAAATGCAAAGTCTTTTTTTATTACCACAGTTTCCATGGATTGATCCCCTATTTGCACCATCACACTTCCTCTTAGTGCACCTTTACTATATATAAGCCGATAGAAGGCTACCCTTTTATGGTAGCTGCCAGTCTTTTCTCACGTTCTCTTTCATAGAATTTACAGTGCAGAAGGAGGCCATTCGGCCCATCGAGTCTGCACCAGCTCTTGGAAAGAGCACCCTACCCAAGCCCACACCCCCACCCTATCCCCATAACCCAGTAACCCCACCCAACACTAAGGGCAATTTTGGACACTAAGGGCAATTTATCATGGCCAATCCACCTAACCTGCACATCTTTGGACTGTGGGAGGAAACCGGAGCACCCGGAGGAAACCCACGCACACACGGGGAGAACGTGCAGACTCCGCACAGACAGTGACTCAAGCCGGGAATAGAACCTGGGACCCTGGAGCTGTGAAGCAATTGTGCTATCCACAATGCTACCATGCTGCCCTTGTCCCCGTCCTCTCATTTTCTTTTTTCCCTACCTCCTCTCTGAACTTCCCATATTCGACCTGACATCTGGTATACACGGCTTTTTCATCTTACTCTCCATCTCTTTCATTCCCCGTGGAGCTCTGACTTTGCCTGCAGTACCTCTCCCCCTTAGAGAAACGCATTATATGGGAACCATCTCCTTTTTAGTTTCTGTGACAGTTTTGCCTGCCCATCTTCAATCAAGTTACATGGAGCAGGCCTCACCTCATTCAAATTGTTCCTCTTCCAATTGAGTATTTTCATTCTAGTTTGGTCCTTGCCCTTTTCCATAGCTAACCTAAACCTTATCATACTATGCTCACTGTTCCCCAAATTCTCCGTGGGCAATTCCATTTGGCCCATTTAATTTCCCAGGACTGGGCCAGAAACATGACGAAGGAGAAAATTCTCCTGAATGCAATTCAGAAACGATTATCCTTCCCTGTCATACTCATCAACTTTATGCAGAGCTCTGATTCGGAGAAATTCTTGAACTGAATGGTGGGAGCAACAAATTTTAGAGGAGCTGTGCAAGGCCAATCTTTTACACAGAGGGTAGTAGGTGCCTGGAACAGCTGCCAGGGGAGATGGGGGAAGCAGGGATGATAGCAGAACACAGGAATAGGATGGGAATAGACAGATACGGACCCCGGAAGTGCAGAAGGTTTTAGTTTAGACAGGCAGCATGATCGGCGCAGGCTTGGAGGGCTGAATGGCCTGTTCCTGTGCTGTACCGTTCTCTGTCAATGGACACTAGGCTGGCCTGATTTCTGTTTTGTTACAGGGCCACCCTGCATGCAATGACTGGTGTGGGCCCAGCTGAGAAATTGATGGGACAGCGACTTCGGACTTGCCTTAGCATGGTCTTCCCTGTTATCGGTGGGAAGGTGCGCCACAACCAAGACCTGCAAAGTTATTGCCCCATTCGACGTCGACTGCTCAGTCCCTTTGTTCCAGGTGAAGCAGTGTATGTCTGAAATATTGCAGACACGCCTAGTGGATCTCTGGGACCATAATCTGCCCAATAGGGCTGGTTTCCTACCAAATACAAGTCCAGGGTCGAGCACATGGATCACATTAGGACCAGGCGACTAATTCTTCATAAAATTTCTTGTGAGCAAAAAGTTCTTTATCTAACCCAGGAAACGGGGGTATGTGCGGTCCAGGCCCCACGCTCTCCACTGAGGCCCCCTATCTAACCCAGGAAACGGGGGTATGTGCGGTCCAGGCCCCACGCTCCCCACTGAGGCCCCCTATCTAACCCAGGAAACTGGGCTATGTGCGGTCCAGGCCCCACGCTCCTCACTGAGTCCCCCTATCTAACCCAGGACACGGGGCGATGTGCGGTCCAGGCCCCACGCTCCTCACTGAGTCCCCCTATCTAACCCAGGAAACGGGGCTGTGTGCGGTCCAGGCCCCACGCTCCCCACTGAGGCCCCCTATCTAACCCAGGACACGGGGCGATGTGCGGTCCAGGCCCCACGCTCCCCACTGAGGCCCCCTATCTAACCCAGGAAACTGGGCTATGTGCGGTCCAGGCCCCACGCTCCTCACTGAGTCCCCCTATCTAACCCAGGACACGGGGCTATGTGCGGTCCAGGCCCCACGCTCCTCACTGAGTCCCCCTATCTAACCCAGGAAACGGGGCTGTGTGCGGTCCAGGCCCCACGCTCCCCACTGAGGCCCCCTATCTAACCCAGGACACGGGGCGATGTGCGGTCCAGGCCCCACGCTCCTCACTGAGTCCCCCTATCTAACCCAGGACACGGGGCGATGTGCGGTCCAGGCCCCACACTCCCCACTGAGGCCCCCTATCTAACCCAGGAAACGGGGGTATGTGCGGTCCAGGCCCCACGCTCCCCACTGAGGCCCCCTATCTAACCCAGGAAACGGGGGTATGTGCGGTCCAGGCCCCACACTCCCCACTGAGGCCCCCTATCTAACCCAGGAAACGGGGCGATGTGCGGTCCAGGCCCCACGCTCCCCACTGAGGCCCCCTATCTAACCCAGGAAACTGGGCTATGTGCGGTCCAGGCCCCACGCTCCTCACTGAGTCCCCCTATCTAACCCAGGACACGGGGCTATGTGCGGTCCAGGCCCCACGCTCCTCACTGAGTCCCCCTATCTAACCCAGGAAACGGGGCTGTGTGCGGTCCAGGCCCCACGCTCCCCACTGAGTCCCCCTATCTAACCCAGGACACGGGGCTATGTGCGGTCCAGGCCCCACGCTCCTCACTGAGTCCCCCTATCTAACCCAGGACACGGGGCGATGTGCGGTCCAGGCCCCACACTCCCCACTGAGGCCCCCTATCTAACCCAGGAAACGGGGCGATGTGCGGTCCAGGCCCCACACTCCCCACTGAGGCCCCCTATCTAACCCAGGAAATGGGGCTATGTGCGGTCCAGGCCCCACGCTCCCCACTGAGGCCCCTTTTCCAACCCAGGAAACGGGGCTATGTGCGGTCCAGGCCCCACGCTCCCCACTGAGGCCCCCTATCTAACCCAGGAAACGGGGCTATGTGCGGTCCAGGCCCCACGCTCCCCACTGAGGCCCCTTATCCAACCCCGGAAACGGGGCTATGTGCGGTCCAGGCCCCACGCTCCCCACTGAGGCCCCCTATCTAACCCAGGAAACGGGGCTATGTGCGGTCCAGGCCCCACGCTCCCCACTGAGGCCCCCTATCTAACCCAGGAAACGGGCCGATGTGCGGTCCAGGCCCCACGCTCCTCACTGAGGCCCCCTATCCAACCCGAGTGACGTTTGATAGGGTTGTGTTTCTCGATGCTGCGAGGTCCGGGAATCACGCGGTTAAATGTGCTCGGTGTGTGATCTTAGTTAAATTGCGCCCCTAGAGGAGAGATCTGCTGGGATCTCAAGTGCCGTGTACATAAACGTTATTGTTCTAAAACACAATAGCTATTGTACTAAAGCTCTGCGAGGAGCTTTTCCTGCTGGCGAGCTTCTGTGGATTTAACTTGAGTCCACTGAATCCCTCCAACATTTCAAGTTGGGCTGGATTCTCCATTTTGGAAACTAAGTCCCCATGCCGGCGTGAAAACGGTGGCCTTTTACACCAGGAAACCTGGCGCCTCACGGCCACTGATTCCCCATGTTGCTGGGGGCTAGCAGGGAGGCAGCGTAGAGCACCCGGCTCCAGCTGCCGATACGGCTCTGAGCATTCCCGGTTCCGTGTCTGCGCGTGCGCACGGCGGCGGCCTGCAGCGGGTGCGTCGTGCCTCATGGCAGACTCAGCCCGCGGACCCGCACCGCAAAAGTAGTGCCTCCCTTTGGCCCCTCGCGTACCCTGGACTGTCCCCCACAGTGCCCGCAGCCCCGAATGAAGTCCCCCCTGCCCGCGGATCGCCCCTCCCCATCTGTGGCAGCGCTGGACTGAGTCCGCAGCCGCCTCGCGCGGCTCCTGGACAGTGTGAGCACACGTAACCCTCGCCGTTGGGAACTCAGTCGGTCGGGATCGGAGCTTTGCGGGCATGAGGCCATGGATAATCGGAGCGGTCTACTTTTAGAGAACGCCACTTTTCAGGGGGCACACAATACAAAAACCAGCACCGCTCCCGATATTGGTGTCAAAAGGGAATCTCCATCTCGTCGCGTAATGCAATTTTGGCGTCGGGGAGCGGAGAATCCAGCCCCATATGCTTGAGTTTTTGTAGATTGTTGAGTAAATTTGGTCAGGAATCAAATCAACATAGTTTTACAAAAGGGAAATCTGCCTGACAAATTTAGTAGAGGGTGCAATCTAATGGAAATTTTCAAAGTTATTTGGGGTGGGTTTTGCTGGGAGTTTCCCGCTGGCTCTGTGGGCGAGATCACCGTGACATTCAGTCACTTTTCTGGGCCCTGGGGAGTTTCTCCCCGGTCACGCTCACAAGTAGAATTAATTTCATCACTGGGTAGGTGAACACAGGGTAGGTGACCGACTCCTCAGAGATCGTGCCACCATTTTGAAACGAAGCCCTGATCGCTAGGTGGGCTTGTGGGTCCCCTACACCCCCACCCATGGACAATGTCACCCACCACACAAATGTGCATTACTCACAAATCCCCAAGTGTAGACACACTGCTATGGGATTGCTGAGGGCAACCCCCCCTCCCTTCCACACTCACACTTTCACCTCCCCAACCTTCCAGGGGCCCATTCATACCGCCTTGAAGTGCCAGGGTGGCAGTGCCAAGGTGGCAGTGCCAAGTTGTCCATGTCCCAGGGGGAAGGCCAGGGGTTACCCTGTTCCAGACCACCCAGGGGCCTCCAATGGCCCACAAGACCCCCCCCTCCCCCCCACCCCGGTGCCACTCCACCTGGTCTGATGGTGCATCCCTCGGGAGGCGGTTAGATGCTGTAAGCCTGTTAGATCCTGGGTGAGCACACCTAAGTGGGTTTGAAACTGACTTAGGAGCATGAGGTTGGGTGGGATCCTGATCATGACACCTTGCAAGATCTAGATAGATCTCGTGAAGCGCACTGGCTTCCAAGAAACCCACAGGAGGCTTCTCCCTGCATCTACCACCATGCTATGCACCCGTTTGGGTGCAACACGGCCAGTCGATAGGGCCCAGAGGTTTTTGGAGGTGCCATGTGAGTGTCCCTTTAAAAAAGGTTTTTGTCTTATCACATGGCTTCAGTGATGTCATTTTGTGGGTGGAGCTGAGCTGTGGCTGTGAGGTTTGTTTTTTGCTTTCACTTTCAGTTTTGGTTGATGTGGACTCAGGCAGAGAACAGAAGTGTTTTGGTCTATCTTTCTCTATTTTCATTTTAAATATCTGTTCCAGTAAAAACCCATTGATTATAGCTACCTGCTGTTTTGGAAACTTAAAAGATATAGGGCGCGATTCTCCGCTGCCCACGATGGGTCGTAGAATAGCGGGAGGGCCTTCCCGACAATTTTCACTGCCTCCCGCTATTCTCAACCCCTCCGGCCGCCCCCGACACGAATCGCTGCTCGCCGTTTTTTACGGCAAACAGCGATTCTCCGCAGGCCAATGGGCCGAATACCACGGAGTTTACGGCCGTTTTCACGGCCGCAATCACACCTGCTTTCAGCGTTCGTGAAAACGGCCGCAAAGTGCCCATCCCGGACAACCATGGCACCGATTGGCACGGCCGCACCACGGCCGTGCCAAGGGTGGCATGGGACTGCGATAGGTGGGCACCGATCGCGGGCAGCGGGTACGATACCCGCGCACTATTTGTTCTTCCGCTGCCCCGCAGGATCAGTCCGCGGGGCGGCTGAGGGGCATGATGGCCCGTGCATGTGCGGGTTTCACGCGTCTGCGTGATGACGTCATCCGCGCATGCGCGTGTTGGAGCCGTCCAACCTGCGCATGCGCGGCTGACATCATCGTGCGTGTCAGCAGCCGTGACTCTTGGCGGGTGGAGTTAGCGACGTTCGCTAACTCCGCGTCGCCGTGATTCCCCCGGCCCCGATACCAGCCCCGACCGGGGGGGAGAATCGGGTCCCGGGACAGAGCTCCGAGGCTGGCGTGAAACACAGCCAGCTTCACGGCACGCCGGATTTGCGGAGAATCGCGCCCATAGTTTGCTTTCCGGAAGGGTTTAAACTAGCTGGTGAGACAGGGGTCAGAATCTCAGGGAAAGCCAGTCTCCTTCAAGTGAGAATGCAGAGTGCTGGGCCATGCCCTTGAAAAGGGGTTTTGGTTCATGGGAATTTGTTTTTGAATTGGAACAGTTATGGGAAAATTCATCCAACTGCGGCTGCGGACTCAGTCCAGCGCTGTCACAGATGGGGAGGGGCGATCCGCGGGCAGGGGGGACTTCATTTGGGGCTTTGGACACTGTGGGGGACAGTCCAGGGTATGCGAGGGGCCAAAGGGAGGCACTACTTTTGCGGTGCGGGTCCGCGGGCTGAGTCTGCCATGAGGCACGACGCACCCGCTGTCGGATGAATCCCACCCAACACTAAGGGAAATTTTGGACACTAAGGGCAATTTATCATGGCCAATCTACCGAACCTGCACATCTTTGGACTGTGGGAGGAAACCGGAGCACCCGAAGGAAACCCACGGGGAGGATGTGCAGACTCCGCACAGATAGGGACTCAAGCTGGAATCGAACCTGGGACCCTGGAGCTGTGAAGCAATTATGCTATCCACAATGCTACCGTGCTGCCGTAACAATGCTACCGTGCTGCCGTAACAATGCTACCGTGCTGCCGTACAATGCTACTGTGCTGCCGTACCACGGTATACATAGGTATACACGGTATACACGTTATACACAGGTCACTGAAGCTGTGGGGTATCTTTATGTTTGTAACTGATAGAATTCTTGCTCTGTGTTTAGATAAATGTTAACTAAGTTCTTAGAATAAAGCTTGTTTGATTAAAATGTCTGGGAAGACTGATGAATCACATCTGAGGTGAAGGCTCTTGTGCTCATCCGAGCCAAATACAACAAAATGTCAGGTGAACTCCATCATACACTTTGGAGTTTTTAAACCCTGGTCCATAACAGCAGATAAAGGGAAACCAGTAGATGTAGTATACCTAGATTTCCAAAAGACATTGAACAAACTGACTTCAGTAGACAAATAGTGAGTTTGGAGATTCTGGTGTTCTGCAGTTTGGCAGAGAAGTTTCCCTGTTTCCATCTCAGCTGTGTTATTTACTGACTGGGCTTACTTTAACAATCAGAAATAGTCTCGGAGATATACCTGCAAAAGTGTTTTGAGAGGTGCTGCTGTTTGTGGCTTTTTGCTTCCGTGTCACATCACGTTTGTGCACGTGAACACACAGCTGAGGCGGAACATATGGGGCGCCCCATTAAGGGGATTCTCGTTATGTGTGGTGGGGTGTATGGTTGTCCTGATGCTTGTAGGGCAGAGAAGGCTTGCCCTGATGCTTGTGGGGAGTTCCCCTGTGTCCGTAAGGGGGGAAAGTTAATTCTGATTGCAGATTGGTATGCCCCAATCTCTGTGGAGCCAGCGTTGCTGGCTCTATCAGGCCTCGCCCCACTGGAGTAACGGTGAAAGCCACGCCCTCAGATTCTCTGTGCATAGGGAAAACCTGGAGAGGAAATCTGACTGTGCAGCTGGAGAGATAAATGCCGGTTTTCTCATTAAAACTAACACTTTGACAAACCATGGCAAGGTTCTAACCACTGTGTGCAATTTTGGTCTCCCTATTTAAGGAAGGACATTCTTGCATTGCAGACAGCACGATAAAGGTTCACTAAGCTAGTCCTTGGGGTGCCAGGGTTGTCCAAGGAGGAGAGGCTGTGCAAATTGGGCCTGTATTTTCCGCAGTTTAGAAGAATGAGCGACAATCTCATTGAAATACATACAGGTTGTGAGGGGGCTTGAGAGGTTAGGGGTTGAGAGATTGTTCCTGCTGGACAATAATTTAGTTCAGGGATAAGGGAGATTACTTTACTCAATGGGTTGAGAATCTTTATAATTCTCTGCACCAGAGGGTTGTGGCTGCTCCATTGTTGAATACATTTAAAGTTATGGAAACCTGGTGGAAAAGTGGTGTTGGAGCCCAACATCAGCCATGATCATACAAAATGGCAGAGCAGGCTCAATGGGCTAGATGGTCCACCCCTGTTTCTGGTTCTTGTATAACATGAAATGAAATGAAATGAAAATCGCTTATTGTCACGAGTAGGCTTCAATGAAGTTACTGTGAAAAGCCCATAGTCGCTACATTCCGGCACCTGTCCGGGGATGCTGGTACGGGAATCGAACCGTGCTGCTGGGCTGCTTGGTCTGCTTTAAAAGCCAGCGATTTAGCTCAGTGAGTAAACATTAGGGAAGTTCCTCTTTAAATAGTGCCATGATTTAACATCTCATATGGGAGGCAGCACCTCAAACAATGGAATCTTTCCTCAAAACCGAAGTATCACGTTAAAATACGTGCGACTTGGGCGGATGCCTTGGAGAGAGTCAACTCTTCCTCTTCATGAGCGAGGCTTAGTCTCATCCAATTTAAGGTGCTGCACCGGGCCCACATGTCCGGGACTAGGATGAGTAGGTTCTTTGGACGTGAGGACAGGTGCACCAGATGTTCGGGGAGTCCAGCGAATCATGCCCATATGTTCTGGGCATGCCCAGCACTGGAAGAATTCTGGAAGGGGGTGGTGGGGACGGTGTCGAGGGTGGTTGGATCCAGGGTCAAACCAGGGTGGGGACTCGCGATCTTCGGAGTTGCGGTGGAGCCAGGAGTGCAGGAGGCGAAAGAGGCCGGTGTCCTGGCCTTTGCGTCCCTAGTAGCCCGGCGGAGGATCTTGCTACAGTGGAAGAATGCGAGGCCCCCAAGTGTGGAGAGCTGGGTCAATGACATGGCAGGATTTATAAAGTTGGAAAGGGTCAAATTTGCCCTGAGAGGATCAGTACAAGGGTTCTATAAACGGTGGCAGCCTTTTCTGGACTTCCTGGCTCAAGGATAGGTATCTTGGTCAATAGCAGCAGCAGCCCGGTGGGGGGGGGGGGGGGGGGGGGGGTGTTTTCTATTTTTTCTCTCGCTACGGTTATGTAACTTAACATTGTGTTAATTTAAGTTGTTGTTAATATTGGGTTGTTCATTGAGGAGGGGCGAAGGTTCATGATTGTTGTCATTATTGTTATTGTTGGTATTTTAGTATGGTTTGATGTTGTTGTATAAATTCAAAATTTTTCAATAAAAATTATTTTTAAAAAAAGTCTCTGCAGCAGGATTCACTTTTAACTCAGGGGTGACACTATTGACACAAAGCCATGGCTGGCACTTAATGTTGATCAGATTTATTGAATTGTCTTTCACAACTTGCCATGGTGGGCTTCTGAGTTACTGGTTGTAAATTGAAATCTCCCACAAAGTTTATGGCCTTCCCTGAATATCACCATATGGGAATATCACTATCCTGCCACTTGGGACAGGGTAGTTTTGCATTTTCTTTCTTTTAAAAAAAATATGTTTATTTAAAATTTTCCACATTAAACTAAACCACCTGAAACAATCAAAGAGAAAAACACAGTAGAAGAGAGAAATAAAAAAACGCACGTCAACTTTAACACAAAATAAACTAAACCGCCCCCCCCCCCCCGCAAACAACCGATGGTGACTAACTCCTTAAAAATGGAAATTAATGGTCACCATCTTAGGTAGAACGTCTCCACCGACCCCCTGATGATGAACGTGACCTTCTCCAAATGCAAAAATGACATGAGGTCACCCAACCAGGCAGACACTGGGTAGGGTAGGAGATCTCCACCCAAGCAGAATTTGCCTCTGGGCTACCAACGAGGGAAAGGCGAGGACATCCGCCTTCACCTCTGTCTGGAGCATTGGCAAATCCGACACCCCAAATATGGCCAGCAGCAGGCATGGGTCCAAATCTACACGGAGTATCTCTGACATGGTGTTAAAGAAAGAAGCCCAGAAGCTTATCAACTTGAGACAGGACCAGAACATGTGTGTATGTTTAGCCGGCCCCGAGGGCAGCACTCACACTTATCTTCAACCCCAGAGAAGAATCCACTCATCCTAATTCTGGTTAGGTGCATTTTGTGCAAAACCTTGAATTGAATCAAACTCAGCCAAGCAGATGAAGACATGGCTCTGTGAAGGGTCTCATTCCACACCTCACCATTAAGCGGCATAGTAGCACAGTGGCTTGCAAAATTGCTTCACAGCTCCAGGGTCCCAGGATCGATTGCCAGCTTGGGCCACTGTCTGTGCGAAGTCTGCACGTTCTCCCCCGTGTCTGCTTGGGTTTCCTCCGGGTGCTCCGGTTTCCTCCCACAGTCCAAAGATGTGCGGGTTAAGTGGATTGGCCATGCTAAATTTCCCTTTGTGTCCAAAAAGGTTGGGTGGGGTCACTGGGTTACAGGGATGGGGTGGAGGTGTGGGCTTAAGTAGAGTGCTCTTTCCAAGGGCTGGTGCAGACTCGATGGGCCGAATGGCCTCCTTCTGCACTGTAAATTCAATGATTAACTATGGGACCTAATTTGTCCTCCCATTTCCTCCTCACCTCACTCAACGGAGCAGAATACGTTCAGAGGATATGGCCATATATGTCCGAAATAGTCCCCCCGTCAGGCCTAACCAAAGACAAACTCTTCTTCAACAGGGAAGAAGGTGGAACCAAAGGAAAGGAGGGGAAGGCCTTGTGTGAAAAACCACAAATTTGAAAATACCTGAAAAGACTGGAACCGGGCAGTTGAGATATCTTAGCTAATTCCTTAAAACTAGCAAACCTCCACTCCACAAACAAGTCCCCAAACCTCTCCAGGCGCTTCCCCTCCCAAGACTTAAATGTCGAGTCCAAAATAGCTGGTAGGAAAAGGTGGTTGTTGCAAATGGGGTCAAGCAAAGACAGGGTGGGAGCTTGAAATACTACCTAAACTCCTTCCAAAGTCTCAGGATTGAGACCACCACTGGATTTGAGGAAAATCTCACCAGAGAAAAGGGCAACTATTGCATAAAGACTAGAAACAGTGCAAGAACTCGCTTTCATTTGTCCCCATTTAGAACCGGGAACGCTGAACCATAACAGTATCTTCAGAATATTGGCTGCCGAATAGTAAAACAGTAAATTGGGTAAAGCCAAGCCCCCAATATTCTGGCTCTTTGGAGCAAAGCCCCACGGATACTTGGAGTCATATCCTCCCAAATAAAGGCGGGCATCAATTTGCTAATTTTAACAAAAAAGGACTTAGAACATAGAACAGTACAGCACAGAACAGGCCCTTCGGCCCTCGATGTTGTACAGTACCTTGTCCGAAACCAAGATCAAGCTATCTCACTCCCTGTTATTCTGGGGTGCTCCATGTGCCTATACAATAACCTCTTGAAAGTACGACTCTACTATCACAGCAGGCAGTCCATTCCACACCCTAACCACTCTCTGAGTAAAGAACCTACCTCGGACATCCCTCCTATATCTCCCACCCCGAACCTTATATTTATGCCCCCTTGTAACAGCTACAACCACCCGAGGAAGTAGTCTCTGAACGTCCACTCTATCTATCCCCCCTCATCATCTTATAAACCTCTATTAAGTCGCCTCTCATCCTCCTTCGCTCCAATGAGAAAAGCCCTAGCTCCCTCAACCTTTCCTCATAAGACCTACCCTCCAATCTAAGCAGCGTCCTGGTAAATCTCCTTTGCACCCTTTCCAATGCTTCCACATCTTTCCTATAATGAGGTGACCAGAACTGCACACAATACTCCAAATGTGGTCTCACCAGGGTCCTGTACAGTTGCAGCATAACCCCACAGCTCTTAAACTCAAGCCCCCTGTTAATAAACTCCAACACATTATAGGCCTTCTTCACGGCTCTATCCACTTGAGTGGCAACCTTCAGAGATCTGTGGACATGAACCCCAAGATCTCTCTGTTCCTCCACATTCCTCAGAACCCTGCTGTTGACCCTGTAATCCGCATTCAGATTTGTCCCACCAAAATGAATCACCTCGCACTTATCAGGGTTAAACTCCATCTGACATTTCTTGGCCCAGCTCTGCATCCTATCAATGTCTCTTTGCAGCCTACAACAGCCCTCCACCTCATCCACTACTCCACCAATCTTGGTGTCATCAGCAAATTTACTGACCCACTCTTCAGCCCCCTCCTCCAAGACATTGATAAAAATCACAAATAGCAGAGAACCCAGCACTGATCCCTGTGGTACACCGCTGGTAACTGATCTCCAGTCTGAAAATGTTCCATCCTTGGGGAGAAAAATTGGGAGACATTGAAAAATAAATAAAAATCTTGGGGGTGGTTATCTCACTTCTGCAAGTCTTCATGCTGTCGACCAGTCTAGTGTAATTTAATTTATGCAATGAGGACCAGTTGTGGGCCACCCGGACCAGATAACAAAAGCTAGTTTTGGTAAGGTATAAAGGTAACGTCCCCAGTTGAGCTCTCTTCCCCGGGGGGTTGACCGGGAAACTTTCTCTTGTCCAAGTTCAACTTCTACCCAGAAAATGAGCCAGGAACCTTCATTATCTCATCCATGGAGGGTGCTGGGTCCGTAAGATAGAGAGGTAGGTCATCCGCGCAAATGCTCCACCCCACCCTGATTTATCCCACTCCACTCAACAGAAGACCTTGCACTATAGTGAGCAGTTCTATTGCCAAAGCAAATAGTAGTGGGGACAGTGGACATTCCTGTCTTGTGCCCCTATTCAATGAAAAATAACCAGAGTTCAGAATATTTGCATGAACACTAGCAGTGGGGGCTTTAAACAGTAGCCAAATCAAATAAATAAATTCCTGGCCAAAACTGAACCTCCCAAGAACCTCGAACAGATACTCCCACTGCACTCTATCGAATGCCTTTTCGGCATCCAGGGAAACAATCACCTCTGGTTTATACACCAAGGAGGGGAAAAGGACAATATTTAACAGACGACGTATATTGGCTGACAATTGTCGACCTTTCACGAAGCCCTCCTGATCCTTCGAGATTACCTCTGGGATGCAGGGCTCCAGCTGAAACTCTAATACCTTGGCAAATAACTTGACATCACGTTCAACAGTGAGATAGGTCAGTATGAACCACATTCTGGCTGGTCTTTGTCCTTCTTAAGAATCAAAGAAATAGAGGTCTGAGTGAAAGTAGAGGGCAACAAACCCCGGGATAAGGAATCATTAAACATATCCAGAATTAAAGGCACTAGCTGCCCTGTGAACGTCTTATAAAAATTAATCAGAAAGCAATCCAGACATGAGCTTTGCCAGTCTGCACTAAACCAATGCATTTTAAAATTTCATCAGGGTTTAATGGGGATTCTAACTCACGGCTCCTCTCCACCTCCACGATTGGATGGATAGACCGCCCAGAACGACAGACATGACCGATCCACTGCCATCTTGTCTATGGCAGTGGACATGTGCTCACAAAATGTCTTTTCCACTAATAATGTTCTGTCTAACCTCCAAGGTGAATGTTGGGTTGGGCTAGACTCTAGCGCCAAATCAACAAAGTGCGGGGCATGGTCCGAAATAACAATCTAAAAATCACTGCGTACTCAGGCGCCACCGCTGAAGGGACGACAGACCTATCTAGAACGAAACCAATCTGCGAATATACCTGATGAACATAAGAAAAAAACCAAAAAGCATTTATCGCTTGGGTGCAAGAAGTACCAAGGATCTATCCCTCCCCATCTGCTCCATGAAAGACAACAAAGCCCTGGCCACCCCAATGGAGTAAGAGATTTGGCTTGGAATGATGTAATCTAGTGTCCAAGACACAGTTTAAGTTCCCATCCAAAATGAGCTGTGTGACTCTAAATTGGGGAGGGAGGCCAGCAGGGTGTTAATAACATTTGTATCATCCCAGTTTGGGCTTTAAATATTAGCCATAGGGGTGCTCACCAGAGACTGACTCCGCCATTTTACCTGCCAATTAAATCTGGGAAGCCTCAGACTCTGTCGACGAACTACCGCTTTCTACCTTCTATCCCCTGACATTTTGGGGCATTTCAGTCATACAGGATTCTTATTACAATCACTCTGTGGGTTTTCAAGAGAAAACAGCCCGTGGTACTATGAAAAGGAGTAAAAAGTACAGTATTCTAAGCGAAGTATGGGCTGGAGCAGGGAGAAGTGTTTAGGTATATGCAGGTTCGGGACTTTGCCAGGAAGGAGATACAGAGCTTCCCGGAGGAACTGGTTTCCACGTTGTTTGAGGAGATGCTGGCGGCAAGAGGACTGGAGAAGGGGACAGTGTCAGCGGTATACGGAACCATGTTGGAAAAGGATAAGGCACCACTGGAGGGGATCATAGCAAAGTGGGAGGAAGAGTTGGGAGAGGTTATAGAGGAGGGGGTCTGGTGTGAGGTGCTCCGGAGAGTGAATGCCTCCACCTCGTGTGCGAGGTTGGGGCTGATACAGCTGAAGGTGGTGTACAGAGCACACCTCACGAGGGCGAGGATAAGCCGATTCTTTGAAGGGGTAGAAGATGTGTGTGAACGTTGCCGGGGGAGGGGGGGGGGGTTGCTAATCACATTCATATGTTTTGGTCCTGTCCAAAGCTAGAGGATTACTGGAAGCTGGTGTTTGGGGTAATTTCCAAGGTGGTGCATGTGAAACTGGACCCGGGTCCAGGGAGGCCATATTCGGGGTGTCGGACCAGCCAGGGTTGGAAACGGTACAGAGGCAGATATCATAGCCTTCGCCTCGTTGATCGCCCGAAGGCGGATCCTGCTGGGATGGAGAGCAGCCTCTCCACCCTGTGCCCTGGCATGGCGGGGGGACCTGTTGGAATACTTGACCCTCGAGAAGGTTAAGTTCGAACTGAGGGGAAGCTCAGAGGGGTTCTACAAGTCATGGGCACTATTCATTATGCACTTTCAAGAACTGGATAACATCGAACATTAGTTGGGGGGGGGGGGGATGGGTGGATGGGTTGGGGGGAGGGGGGCTATGTATGTTGAAGATGGCTATGGGTAATCCCTGATTCCTTTTTTGTCATTTGGTTATGTAAATATGCGGGCTGATGTTTGGGGGTTGGTGGGAGGATGGGATCGTTGTTATTGTTATGGGGTTTGAGATATTTGTTGTTGGTTATTGTTTGTTATTCGTGGGTATAAATTCGGCAGAAAAATTGTGAAAAAGGAGGAGAATAAAAATATTTCCAAAAAAAAAGTACAGTATTCTAGCAGGAGCCACCTTATGCGCATCTTTCCCCTGCATCACGCCGCCGGAGATCCAGCTGCATTTTCTTTCTTTATTCTTTCACAGGATGTGGGCATCACTGGCAAAGGCAGAATGGTGGGATATGTTCCAGGGAATTAGCCTGAGCCTCTGAATTACTAGACCAGTGATATTATCACTACTGCACCATCACTCCACAAGGCAAGGACAGACACAGTGCTGACTATTATGTGTTATAGTTAGTATATGATGTGGAGATGTCGGCGTTGGACTGGGGTGAGCACAGGAAGTAGTCTTACATCAGGTTAAAGTCCAACAGGTTTCTTTCAAATCACTAGCTTTCGGAGCACTGCTCCTTCCTCAGGTGAACGAGTTAGTATAGGTTAAGTGAGTGGGCACAAAGTTGGTATACAGAGTATAATGTGGGAAAATGTGAGGTTGTCCACTTTGCAGTAGGATAGAAAAGCAGAATATTAGTTAAATGGAGAAAGGCTGCAGAATGCTGCAGTCCAGAAGACCTGGGTGTCCTACATGAATCACAAAAGTCAGCATGCAGGTGCAGCAAGTAACTTAGAAGAAAAACAGAATGTTGGCCTTTATTGCAAGGGGGGGATGGGAATATAAAATAGAGAAGTCTTTATTCAACTGGACATGGCTTTGGTGAGACGCACCTGGAGTACTGTATACCGCTTTGGTCACCTTACCTAAGGAGAGGCTCACTTGCATTGGAGGCAGTTCAGAGAAGGTTCACAAGGCTGATTCCCGATTCCCAAAGGTTTGTATTATAAGGAGAGGTTGAGCACGTTGGGCCGATACTCATTGGAGTTTAGAAGAGTGAGAGGTAATCTTATCGAAACATGTAAGATTCTGAGGGGAATGACAGGTTTGTTGTTGTGAGGGTGTTTCCCTCATCGGGGAATCTAGACCTGGGGTCACAGTTTATAAATAAGGGATCTCCCATTAAGATGGAGATGAGGAGGAATTCCTTCTCTCAGATGGTCTTTCATGTTTTAAATTGGCGGGATTGCCGGCAGCCAATGGTGAGCCACCTCTGCCACCAGGAAACACGTTGTGAGGGATGTTGGACAATTCCACCCCATAGACTTTGGGTGGTCTGATCATGATTTTTAAGATGATGAAGTAATTAAATTGCTCTTGAGAAAACAGTTTGTTTCACCTTAATAGGTTAGGAAAGTCCAAGAGGCCACAATCTCAAGTTATGTAAGGTCCAGAACTAAATTAGATGTCAAGAGGTGGTTATTTTCTCAGATAATAGGGGACAGAGCTCTTGCTCATGCGGTTAACTCTGATTCACTGAATACCTTCAAGTGGGAGTTGGATGCATTTCTGGCAGGGGATGAGATTAATCTCTTACAAAGGGAGCATACTGTAAAGAATCATTCAGAGCCATAGTGGACTCATATTGATCACCCAAGGGCTTCAGAGAGCAAATTCCGAGTTCTTTTTCTTTAATTAGCCCGCATTTTATTTTTTCTTTGCTTTTTCCAGGAGATTAAATGGGATAGAGGGCAGTGTTCCCTCTTGCCTGCCCAGGGAACACACAGGCTTGGCACAAGCAATTTTCCCTTTAAGACGTATCCGCAATATTAACAGGATTGCGCAGTGCAATAAGCCAGCTGTGTACGGAAAACAGATGTTGGAGGAAACGTTGTGTCGAGCGTGTACGTTGTGATGCATAAGGCATTGCAATTTTGTGGGTCAGTCGAAATGGATAAGATGGTCTTTAAGCATGATCCACAAGGCTCTTAAAAATTTGGATGATGCAGGTCCTCTACACTCACAAGTTTCATTCTTGTTCGATTACTCAGAAATAAAGAAAATGTTGGAATAGATTTAGAAAATACCTCCAAGGCATCCCCATGTTTTTCATGGCTGTCGTCACAGTTCATAGTTTCCAGGCTTCAATGTCTTCAACCTGCAATTGCTTTCTTGTTGAAGTTCCATTGGAAGCTAAAAGCACGCTTCAGTTAAGCAGAGCAATACTGCAGTGTGTAAGGAATACACCCTGATATTAAAGCCATCCCTTCCCCTTGGTGAATGACTCATTGTGAAATATTGCTTCTTTTCAGTTTTAAACCTGGAGTATGTGGGTGATGGCCTAGATCTTGGTATTGTTCATTCAAAGACTTACTTTTACCACATTAACATAACATACGAAACTCAGTTTCATTTGGAGTTATTGGTACTTTCCTGAATACAGAGCTCTGTAAGGTATTTCTGCTGAATAAGTATTTCATGGGAAATCCATAACATAATATGTATGTAGCTTTTTAACACCACTATTATTAGTCTGCACTGCATCAGAGCTATATAAACTTACACAAAACTGATAAATGAGCCAAACTAAACAGGTCTGGTCGCAGCTGCAGACAGAGAAACTGAGCTAATGCTTTGAGTGCGTGCGACTCTTCTTCACATGGACTCCAAATGTTAACTCTGGGCAAGATCTTCCGCTGTTCACTCCGGCGGGGTATTCCGCCAACCGCCGACAGCGTAACCCCTCCATGGGTTTCCCGGCAGCGTGAGGTGGATTCAATGGAAAATCACATTGACAGCGGCAGGATCAGAAGATCCTGATGCCGCCAACAGAGAAACTTGCCGCACAGGGAGGCTAAAGAATCTCACCCACTGTTTCTGCAAATGTTGCCAGACCTGCTGAGTTTTTACAGCATTTTCTGTTTTCGTTTCAGATTTCCAGCATCTGCAGTATTTTGCTTTCATAATGAATGAACCAGGCTGATGCTGAGGAATATTTCTTCCAAGATAGAAATAAACTGTAATGACAATATAGTACATCACTGCCTATATCTCCGAAATGGACTGATGGACTGAAAACCTCTTGCTGACAGCTCTAAGTATACTGTGATGTTTGAGATCATTCCTCCTATTACGTGCACTTTGCTCAGAGGTAAATGTAAACCTCCTTCACAGTATCTGACTACACCTCTGGGTGGGTGTATCTAACAAGCTGCAGCCCTCCTTTGCTGTGCCTCAGCAGCCAAGTGAATTACATGCAGTTGCACAGCACCATGTAGATGAGGCAGCTTCATTGCTCAGTCTTTGACCTTTTCTGAATTAATTGATCTTGCTCAAGCTGTGATGTGGCTACTAGAACTGTCTTTGAAATGCCGTTCCTGGGAAGGGACAATAGGTCGGTGTTGTCAATTTCTCATATCAGGCATTTGTATCTGATGGAACCATCAATTCACCAGACACGTGCTTTCCGATATGAACAGTGGTTTTAATCTACTTACTACAGAGCCAGCCTGTTACCCGTTGATGAACTCTCGGTGAACTGCAGGCTGACTCTGGACAAGGGTATTTATACAGCAGCACAAGGGGGAGGAGTCATGGGTGGAGCCAAGGGTGGAGCCCTGTACAAACGCCTGAGCATTCCCAGAGCTACTCCCCCTAGTGGTTGGATAACGCTACTGCGCTTACAAAGATACAGTGTGAATTACCAAGTTACATTCACCACATTCACCCCCTGCAAAAAAATCAAGTCCGGCGGGGATGATGGTCTGCCAGCTACAACCCCGGGGGATTGTCCGGTGGTCGAACTGTCCGCTGTGATCTGCGGAGCACCAGGGTTGCAGCCTCTTGCGGTGGCTGGATGGGTGTTGTGTGCTGGGGTATGATGGCGGACACCAGGGAGGGTTGTATCCGAGCTTCATACTCTCCTGGTTCAACCGGGGACTGGGGGCGCTGGGAGCTGGTCGGCGCGGGTGCACGGAACTGGTGGAGCGAGCTCGTGGGCTCGGGTGTGCGAGGGGGCGGCAGCATGGGGTGTAGGGTGAGAGGTCCTTCTGTGGGGGTAGAGGGGGCGCTGGATCTGGCGGGTGCCAGATCCCGGAGGGATACAGTGTCCTGACGGCCGTCAGGGAACTCGACGAATGTGTACTGGGGGTTGGAATGGAGCAGGCGCACCTTCTCAACAAGGGCGTCGGTTTTGTGTGCCCTGACGTGTTTCCTCAGGAGTACAGGGCCCGGTGTCCTCAGCCATGCCGGAAGTGAGACCCCCGTGGTAGTGCCCCTGGAAAAAGTGAAGAGCCTCTCGTGAGGGGTCTGATTGGTCGCTGTGAACAAAAGGGACCTAGTAGCGTGGAGCGCGTCTGAGAGGACTTCCTGCCACTGGGAGACTTGGAGCTTTCTAGACCGGAGGGTCAGCAGGACGGTCTTCCAGACCGTCGCATTCTCCCTCTCCACCTGCCCGTTCCCCCTGGGGTTGTAGCTGGTAGTCCTGCTCGAGGTGATGCCCTTGTCGAGCAGGTACTGACGCAGCTCGTCGCTCATGAAGGACGAACCCCGGTCGCTGTGTACGTAGCTGGGGAAACCAAACAGGGTGAAGATGCTATGCAGGGCCCTAATGACTGTGTGGGAGGTCATGTCGGGGCACGGGATAGCGAATGGGAAACGGGAGAACTCATCTACGACGTTTAGAAAGTAAACGTTCTTGTTAGTTGAGGGGAGTGGCCCTTTGAAATCAATCGCGAGCCGTTCAAAGGGCCTAGAAGCCTTGACCAGGTGGGCCCTGTCTGGTCTATAGAAGTGCGGTTTGCACTCCGCACAGATCGGGCAGTCCCTGGTGACCGCTTTTACCTCCTCGTTGGAGGAAGGCAGGTTTCGGGCTCTGATGTAGTGGGCGAGCCGGGTGACCCCCGGGTGGCAGAGGTCATTGTGGATGACTTTCAATCGGTCAATCTGCGCGCTGGCGCATGTCCCGTGGATTAGGGCATCTGGAGGCTCGTTGAGTTTCCCGGGTCGATACTTAATATCGTAATTGTAGGTGGAGAGTTCGATCCTCCACCTCAGAATTTTGTCGTTTTTAATTTTGCCCCTTTGCGAGTTGTCAAACATGAAGGCAAAAGATCTTTGGTCGGTGATGAGGGTGAACCTCCTACCTGCGAGGTAGTGCCTCCAGTAACGGATAGCCTCCACAATGGCTTGTGCTTCCTTCTCGACTGAGGAGTGTCGGAGTTCTGAAGCGGAGAGGGTACGGGAGAAAAATGCGACTGGTCTCCCTGCCTGATTTAAAGTGGCTGCTAGAGCTACCTCTGAGGCGTCGCTCTCAACCTGGAATGGAGTGGATTCATCCACCGCCCGCATGACCGCTTTGGCGCTGTCCTCCTTGATGCAATCGAAGGCCTGGCGTGCCTCAGCTGACAGGGGAAATTGTGTGGCCCTAAAGAGTGGCGGGCTTTGTCCGCATATTGAGGGACCCACTGGGCGTAGTAGAAGAAAAAGCCCAAGCACCGTTTGAGGGCCTTGGGGCAATGGGGGAGGGGGAGTTCTAAGAGGTGACGCATACGGTCCGGGTCTGGGCCCAGGACTCCGTTTTCCACGACATAGCCGAGGATGGCTAGTCTGGTTGTGCGGAAAACGCATTTCTCCTTGTTATACGTGAGATTCAGTTTCTGTGCCGTCTGGAGAAAACGGTGGAGGTTGGCGTCGTGGTCCTGCTGGTCATAGCCGCAGATGGTGACATTGTCCAAGTACGTAAACGTGGCCCGCAGCCCGTACTGGTCCACCATTCGGTCCATTGCTCGTTGGAACGCCGAGACCCCATTAGTGACGCCGAAAGGGACCCGGAGGAAATGGAAGAGGCGGCCATCGGCCTCAAATGCCGTGTAGTGGCGGTCCTCCGGGCGGATTGGGAGCTGGTGGTATGCAGACTTCAGATCCACCGTGGAAAAGAGCCGGTATTGGGCGATCTGGTTAACCATGTCTGCAATTCTGGGGAGGGGATACGCGTCAAGGAGCGTAAATCTATTTATGGTCTGACTATAGTCGACAAACATGCGGAATTTTTCCCCGGTCTTAACGACCACCACCTGAGCTCTCCAGGGACTATTGCTGGCCTCTATAATCCCCTCACTGAGAAGCCTTCGGACCTCTGATCTGATAAATACCCTATCCTGCAGGCTATACCGCCTGCTACGAGTGGCTACAGGTTTACAGTCCTATGTGAGATTGGCGAAGAGAGGAGGGGGGGGGATTCGCAGCGTAGCGAGGCTGCAGATAGTGAGTGGGGGCAGGGGTCCACCGAAGCTGAGGGTGAGGCTCTTAAGGTTACATTGAAAGTCTAGGCTTAATAAGAGTGGCGCGCAGAGGTCGTGCAAAATGTAGAGTTGGAATTTTGAGTAGCTAGCGCCTCGGAGTAGTGTCGCGGCGGTGCGCCCCTGGATCTGGACCGAATGGGAGCCTGATGCGAGCGAGAGAGTTTGCCGCACGGGGAAAACTGGGAGCGAACAGCTTCTTACCAGGTCTGGATGTATGAAACTCTCAGTGCTCCCGGAGTCGAAGAGGCATGGCGTTTTGTACCCGTTGATTTGGGCCTCTGCCATTGAATTTCGCAGATGCTTCGGGCGTGATTGGTCCAGAGTGACTGCGCTGAGTTGCGGGTAGTCGGCGGCTCGATCAGCTGTGCTGGAGTGGCCCTGTGATGACTGCCCTCTGAGTTCGTAGTCGTACTCTTCCGATGAGTTGTCTGAGTGTGAAGATGCAGGTCGGGCCCGTGGATCGCACGTGGCGGGCGGCGAGGAAGATGGCGTCCAAGATGGCGGCCCTCATGAGTCGCACGTGGCCGGCCGCGTGGTGGAGGTTTGCCAAGATGGCAGCCACCATGGATCGCACATGGCGGGAGGGGGCGGGGTCAGGGCATAGGCCGCAGCGTTTCGAGCCCCGCGGGCCTGCGGGTGTGGGGAGCAATTACTTCGTGCCGCTGGGGAGTTGGAAGCTGGGGCCCTTTTTGCGAGGCACACTCTTGCGTAGTGGCCTTTTCGCCCGCAGCTGCTGCAGGTCGTGTTGCGGGCCGGGCAGTGCTGCCACGGGTGCTGGTTCTGGCCGCAGAAATGGCAGGCTGGGGCAGCATAGTGGCTGGCTGGAGCAGCATAGTGGCTGGGCGGCCGCGTAGCACAGGCCTGGGGGAGTCGCTGGTCGGGGGCCCATGATTGGGTCGCGGGGTCCGCGGGGAACGAGTTACGGCTGCGGAAGGAGACCTCCATCGTAGTAGCCGCTTCCACAGTTGTTTCTAAGTCTTGGGCCCCCTTTTCCAGCAGTCGTTGCTGCACATAATTAGGCCTGAGGCCCGCTACAAAAACATCGCGTACAGCAAGTTCCCTGTGTTCAGCCGCGGTAACCGCTTGATAGTTACAGTCATTTGACAAATTATTAAGTTCCCTTAAAAATTCGGCGAGTGATTCTGTAGGCCGCTGGCGGCGAGTTGCGAACACATGGCGTGCATAAACTTTGTTAATGGGCCTTACGTATATCTTATCGAGTACCGCTAGCGCTGCAGTATATGAATCGGCCGAGTTTAGTTGCATAGAGATTCTGTGGCTCACCCTCGCGTGCAGTAGTCTTAACTTCTGTTCCTCTGTCATTTCGGCTGTGCTCGCTTCTGCCAGGTAGGCCTTAAAGCACCGCAGCCAGTGGGAGAAGATTTCTTTTGGCTCTGCATCCAGTGGGTCGAGTTCCAGGCGTCCAGGCTTGAGGGCCGATTCCATGATCGATCTTGACTGTTCTTAAGTAGATTAAATTGATGGAACCATCAATTCACCAGACACGTGCTCTCCGATATGAACAGTGGTTTTAATCTACTTACTACAGAGCCAGCCTGTTACCCGTTGATGAACTCTCGGTGAACTGCAGGCTGACTCTGGACAAGGGTATTTATACAGCAGCACAAGGGGGAGGAGTCGTGGGCGGAGCCAAGGGTGGAGCCCTGTACAAACTCTTGAGCATTTCCAGAGCTACTCCCCCTAGTGGTCAGATAACGCTACTGCGCTTACAAAGATACAGTGTGAATTACCAAGTTACATTCACCACAGCATCCAATCACTGTTCCCATATCTCAGCCTCTGATCTCCCATCTCAGCCTCCAAGGGCTGAAACTTCCTCCACATTTGGGAGGCTTAGAGGATTGTGAATGATCTGCTTTAGTAGTTTAGTGGAGGAGTTAATATTGCTCAGGAGCCTGCCCCTGTTCTTTTGCCAGTAATGCCATCAAACTTTTAACATCCAGTTTAACGTCTCATCCAAGAGGTGGCACCAGTACTGAACTGCACTAGAGTGTCATTCTAGATAAGTAGTCAGTTCCCCGGAGTGGGATGTGAACTCACAACCTCATGATTCAGAAGCAAGAGTGTTGCCAACTGGGATGGCACGGCGGCACAGTGGTTAGCACTGCTGCCTCACAGCGTCAGAGATCCGGGTTCAATTCCAGTTTCGGGTGATTGTCTGTGTGTAGTTTGCACTTTCTCCCCGTGTCTGAGTGGGTTTCCTCCGGTTGCTCCAGTTTCCTCACATTGTCCAAAGATGTGCAGGTTGAGTGGATTGGCTGGCCATGCTAAATTGCCCCAAAAAGGGTAAGGTGGAGTTACTGGGTTACAGGGATAGGGTCGGGACACAGGCCTAGGTAGGGTACTCTTTCTAAGGGTCAGCAGACTTGATGGGCCATATGGCCTCTTTCTGCACTGCAGAGATTCTATGAATCTGAGGTAACACCTAAAGTCTAATTCCCAATGTTATAATTGAATCTGTCTATATAAATGTGTTACACTTTACTTCCAGCCCCCCACCACAGGTGACATTTCAGCAACTTTTGGAAGGATGTAGTTATAGTGTGAGCAGCTTATAGGCCATTTTCAATATGTATGTAGACATTGGGCGCGATTCTGCCAAAAGGGAACAAAGTCCCATAGCGAGCGCGTTTAACTATGTGTTTCCCGGCACTTGCAGCTATTCAACACGACTCGCGTTGAATAAGGTGCCTGAATGGGGAACACGTGGCCGAGGGCGCACATAGCCCTGTTTTTTTAAGTGGGGAGATCTGCTCGCCAGAACCCGCCATTGGAGCAAGAGATCGGGATGCCATTTTAAAATTTCTTTTGAACACCTCAATCGTATCACCCTTCAATCTTCCAAACTCAAGGGGAAACAAATTAAACTTATACAACCTCTTTGCATAATTAAATCCTTTGCATTTATATATAAACCCAGAAATTGCTGATGAAGGGTTAATTAATGTTTGCTTTAACCTTCTAAGGGATACAAATAAAGCTGTTTAACACCTAATGTTATTGTTTAAAATGAGTGTAATGCACACTATATTCCCACACAGCAGGGCAACTGGTGAAGACAAATAATCTATAATCACCTGTGAACTACAATAAAGGGACTTTCAAAGAACTATATTTGGGAAAATTGGTGTCAATATTAATGGATTAAAAACCAAATGCAAATAAGCAAACTAAAAAATGGATGCATATTCTCATTGTGTTTTGTCTGGTTCCTCCCCTCCGACCTTACTGGCATGGGTGACCCTGCCAGGAGTTTAAGACTCCTGATTGCATTGCTCTCTGGATCAACAGAAGGTTCAAATCTCTCCACCACAGCAAGATGGCAATCCAGGGAAAGGGCATCGCCCGTGGAGCGTCAGTATGTGGATAACATCGCTATCCCCATTCTCTTAGGAGAGAATCGCCAAGCCACGCTTGACCCATCATTGAAGCATACCAAAGAGCCTCTCTCAGTCTCAACCTCAAAAAGACTCAAGTCCTTTACCAATGTGCCCCAGGGCAAGATCCCGTCTCTCCCTCCATCAAGATCAATGGAGGACCCAAATGTGGAACCTATCTCCTACCTGGGGGGCCAGATCTTATCTAAGGCTGACATCGATGTGAAGGTCCAACATCTTATCCAATCCACAAGAGTCCTTTGGACGCCTAAGGATGAGAGTCTTTGATGACTGCGACCTTCGTGCTGATACCAAGATCCGTGTGCAAGGCAGTCGTCCTCACAACTCTTCTATATGGCCCAGAAACATGGGCTATGTACAGGCGCTAGCTCAAGGCCCTGGAGAGATACCATCAATGTTGTCTGAGACGGATTCTCTGAATCAACTGGGAGGATAGGGAGTACTAACAGCAGCATCTTTGAAGGAGCCAAGAGCACCAGCATCAATGGCTATGATCATCCAAAACCAATTCCTTTTGATTAGGATGTCAGAGTTCCGACTGCCAAAGCAGATCTTCTTTACCCTGCTCAACAAAGGAGAACAAAGGAAGCACTTCAAAGATACCTGAAGGCTTACCTCAAGAGATGCCACATAGATGTCAACTCCTGGGAGACCTTTGTTCAGAAGATACCTACTTGGAGAAACCTCCTGACTGAAGGAACACAATTCTTCAATAACACCCGATGGTAAGAGAAGGCCCGGAAAGGAGCCTGAGAAAGGAATACCAGGAATCTAGAGTCCAAGCACAGATTCCACCTCCTGGAAATATCTGCCAAGTGTGAGGTTGGAGATGTGGCTCTAGGTTTGGGCTCATCATCCACGCAAGGACCCACCGAACCCATGACCAGTAACACGGAGTTTCTTAGGTGGACACTCACACTCGTTAGCAAGTGATCGCCGAACAAGAAGATATTCTAAATGTGGATATTACTGGCAAGGTCACAATCCCAGCCTGGGCCTCAAGGTTGTGCTCATATCAATTGTTTGAGAACCTGAATGAAACATTGACTAACTCAGAGGTCAGTAATGTGGGGAGTTCCAGTGTTCTGAATCTCCACCCAATCTGCAGGCATGGGCTTTTACCCATTCCAAGACCCCAGGAAGCCCTTGTGGGAAGTGAAGTGACATATCCAAGCCCCAGCTTAACCTGTCCACTTGCATTATGTCAGGAATGCACCAGGAGAGTGACAGATTTCCAGCCAGGTGAGGTGTTGGATGGAGTGAGGGAGAGGTGAGCTGGATTAAATAATACTGGTGGCCACCTAGCCCAGCAGGCAATGGAGGATCTGGCAGCAGTGAGCACTGGCTCCTTCACTCTCAAGTGAAATCAGACTTCTACAAATCTGTTAAACAAAACCGACAATGCTGCTCTCTGCATGAATAGCACCTGGCCCCAATAAGCATGCAAAAACACTCCTCTCTGCTAGTGTTTTAATCTTTTAATACTGGAACATACACAGAGATAAAAATAGGTTACCCTGATACAATACTAGCATTACAGCAGAAGTATATGGATGTGTGGTAAAATTACAATTATGAAATACATGTGGCTACCTCTGCACAATAATAATACTGAAAGGGGCTATGCATGAGGATTGCTCAATTTGTAGCCCTGAGGTCTGTAGCTGTATGGCATTGTTGCCATTTTCAATACTTGACAAGACCCTGGTCCATGATTGGCTTTGAAGGTGGCAGGCCAAGTCTGTCAGGCTGTTAAAATGCAGACAGAATTCTGGGCCTTACAAATAGAGGCTTGTAAGGGGAGTCAGAGGAGTCAAGACTGTATTGACCAATTGATATACAAGATGCACAATATTCAGTTCTATTGTCAGGCAGGGCATGGAACTGATGACTGAAACAATTCTGGTTGGTTTGCATCCTAGCCCATGTTCAACTTCACTCCCTAAGCGTACAAAAGCAAGGTAGTTATGCTAAATGTTTCTAAATGACTGGGTAGCCCCCAGATGGATCATTGTGTCCAATGGTGGTCACACTTCAGACAGGATGGTGAGGCCTTAGAGGGAGTGCCGAGGAGATTTGTTAGAATATTACCAAGGGATGCGGAATTAGACCAGAAGACATAGGAGCAAAATTAGGCCACTCAACCCATCGAATCTGCTCCTCCATTCAATCATGGTTGATATTTTCTCATCCCCATTCTCCTGCCTTCTCCCCATAACCCTTGATCCCCTTATTAATCAAAATCCTATCTATCTCTATCTTAAAGACACTCCGTGATTTGGCCTCCACAGCCTTCTGCGGCAAAAAGTTCCATAAATTCACTACCCTCCGACTGAAGAAATTCCTCCTCATCTCAGTTTTAAAGGATCGTCCCTTTAGTCTGGGATTGTGTCCTCTGCTTCTAGTTTTTCCTACAAGTGGAAACATCCTCTCCACTCTATCCGGCCTCACAGTATCCTGTAAGTTTCAATAAGATCCCCCCCCCCCCCCCCCTCATCCTTCTAAACTCCAATGAGTACAGACCGAGAGTCCTCAACCGTTATATATGGACGCTAGAGAAACTGCAATTGTTTCCCCTCGAGCAGAGAAGGTTAAAATGGAAGTATGAAAAATTGTGAAAGGAAACAAAATCAGAGGATACAAATTTAAGGTCATTGGCATAGCGCCAGAGTTAGCATGAGGGTGAATACTTAGTCAGTAGTTATAATCTGAACTATGCTACCTGAAAGGAAGGTGGAGGCAGATTCATTGGTAACATTCAAAAGGGACTCGGATAAATATTTGGAACAGATGGGGGAAAGAGCAGGGGAGGTGGTGCTCACTGGATAGTTCTCACACACAGCTGACACAGCTTTCTAAATCTATGATGGACCAGGCCAGACGGACGGTCACAGTAAGAAGCAGACGCTGACCTGCATGATTCTGTCAATAGGCCACAAACCTGCTTCTCAGAAAGAAAATTCCTTTCGGTTTGTGCAGAGAAAAGCACCTTTTGTCCAGGAGCCTGAACAACGACATGCATTGATGGTCACTCTGGGCCTCCAAGGAAAACCGATGGGCCTAGTTGTTCCATTACGATTCCCGTTGTTCATTGAAATTAGATTGTTGGCTCCTGCTGAACGCATCAATGGGTCCCCATGGATACAACTAAGATTGCCAAAATGTCTGACTGTGCAGATGTGCCCAGCATTGGCCTGGAAGGAAAGGAACCCGAGCTGCAGGTGATTTTAAGTGGTTGCCGACAATGGTGTAATCTCCAGGAAAGAGCCTTAGGGTCGGAGCTTTGAATTGTGATCCTCAAGGAGCTCGAGGCGAACTGCATCCCTGATTCCACAGGAATCACTGGGCAGATATCTCGCTTGTATGGATCAGGTAGAACAAAACTGCTTCATTGACAACACCCAGTGGCTGTCTGCTCATGCTGGCCAGAAGCAACACTATGGGCGCGATTCTCCGGCCTTGTTACGCACTTGCTCAAGTGTAACGATGCTGGTGAATACCAGGAGAGGCCAAAAACAAGATCCACGATAGGGCCAAACAGTTTGTGATGCAACCGGCCCGCTCCCCGAGGCAATATCGGGATCTCGCGTTAATATGGCGAGAAACTAATTATCACCACTTAAGCCCCCTTTCCATACAATTAGCTGGAGCGACCACGTATCCAATGGCCTCCTGTCATTCAGTGGCCTCCCCAGCAAGTGGTCACGCTGATACCAATTAGTACTCCTTTTAAAAATGTGAACCAGGCGGAAGAGCTTCTGTGGGGAGCTGAGGAGGGGAGTAGCCATCTTTGCTCACAGGCAAAGAGCCCAGGGGCGCTGGGCTTGCCACCCCAGTGCTCGGTTGGGGGGGGGGGGGCGCAATGGTGAGGAGAGGTGAGCTGGGGAGATGGGCAAAGGTCAGCCCGCATTGCAGAAGGAAATGACAGAGGCATCATAATGGTTGTGCGAAAAGTGTTTGATGTGCTGTACCAACCCCACTCCCAAGGTGCCGTCCCCACAACTCGCACCTACCCTCCCCACCCCCTTTCCCAGTGCCCTCAGTGATGCTCAATGTGTCTGGCCCTCCTAGCTCTACCAATACGTCTAAGTGTTTCCCCAGGATGCACATCAGAGGTGGAGGCAGCCAGAAGCTTACCTCGTCCCGTTGCCCTCGATACCCCTGGCAGGTGTCCTCTGAGGGCTCTGGGTTCTGAGGGCCCCAGATCTCTTGACGGCGGCACATGCACAGCCATGCTGCCCTGTCCCATGTGTTGACTGCGAGACTCGGCCTCATCAGAGGGGTGGAACACGAGGGAGCTGGTGGCCACCATTACTGCTCCATGGGACAGGTCCGGCATAGCACCCAGCGCCCCCTCCTCCCAACCAGTGCCCATATGGCCCTGGTGTTCACCTTGGGACAGAGGGCAGCTGGTTTGAGCTCTGGCTGTCCCTGGCTGACCTTGCCAGCCCTGGTGGTTCCCCATGATTCGCACCATAGTGTTGATGCCCTCAACAATGCTCGTTAGGCACTAGTACACACCCCCCAGTGACTGGGTCATACTCTGCAGCACCTCAGCCATGGGCACCTGCAACTGGGACAAGCTCCGCAGCCCCTAGGCCAAGCCCATCTGAGAGCGAAACATGTCCTGCAGAACCTCATCAAGGTCAGCCTGGTACTGGGTGGCATCCTCCAGCGAGGGGGTCATACTACCGAGACCCTCACCCAGGGCCTTCACTGACTGCATGACGCCTTGGACACTTTCACTAATGGTGCCAACGTCGTGCACTAGACTCTCCACTGCAGTTACCACCCAAGCAGTGTTGCCCTCGGTGCCACGCTTTGGCGGTGACATTTCCTGCACCCGTAGCCTCTGGGACTCCTCCAATCAGCTATGGATCTGCTGGAGTGATGCTGACATCTCCCTCTGCACATCCTATCATTGGTCCCTATCGTCCCCATCAGCTCCGGGTAACTCTGTTCCACAAGCACAGCATCAGGCTGGGACACAACTGAGTCCAGGGATCCAGCAGCCTTCCGACTGCTGTCTCACCTGGGGGCTTCCTGCCTCCGCATGATGGGCATCATCAGTGGAGAGGTGCTCACCAGATTGTGCCCCAAAGCCTGGCCACTAACATGTCCCACCGAGGTGTGTGTATCTGCGCTGGTGGAGGGTGGGAATGATAGCTATGCTCTCTTCCGAAGTGTTCTCCTCGGAGTCAGAAGAGGATGACGTCTGCGATGGGCTGCTGCCGTCGGCTGGAGGACCTGCAGGAGAATGGACATGTGGTCAGTGGGAGGGATGGGTCAGTCAGTAAGGCAATAACAATTTATGTTTTGATGTGCCATCAATGAACACAAAACGAGTAGTGAACATAACTGAGGCTTTAATAAACTAATCAGAAAGCCTCCTGGCCTTTGATCCCGAACTGGGTCGGAGGTGGAGACCACCCACCTTTATACCGGGCCCGAAGGGAGGCGGAGCCAGCAGGCAGAGGTTTACCACATTACGTATAATACAGTAGCCGTTTACCACAATACACATATTATACACTACAGTGGTTTACCACATTCACCCCCTGTTAAATAAAGAGTCCAACGGGGGTGAAGTGGACTTAAAGATCAAGTCTGTCGGGGGCCTTGACCTTCCGCCGTGATCGCCTCAGTCCCGGCTGTGATGTGGGCACCGGTGTCGAGACCTGCACGCCCGGGAGCGTGTTGTCCTCTTCTTCACCCAGTAGTTGAGTTGGTGGAGGGGGGGCGGTGTATAGGTGGGGGTGGTGGTGATGGTCACCGGTGGGCCTGCGGGTGCCAAATCTTGAAGTAGCCAGGTAGTGGTGGAGGGAGACAGTGTAGGGTCGGGGGTGGTGGTGATGGTCGCTGGGGAACCTGCAGGTGCCAAATCCCAGAGGGAGACCTGTGTCCTGTCACCCGTCATGATGTGCCACGTAGGCATATTGTGGGTTGGCATGGAGGAACAGGACCTTCTCGACGAGGGGATCAGATTTATGACTCATCGCATGCTCCCGGAGGAGGACGGGCCCTGGGACTGTCAGCCAGGATGGGAGCGAGACCCCGGAGGTGGACTTCCTGGGGAAGGCAAACATACGTTCGTGAGTGGCTGTGCACAGGAGCAGGGGATTGCAAAGTGCAGGCTTGAGTATTCGTCAACAATGTTGAGGAAGTACACATTATGGTCAATGGAGGGGTGGGACCCTTTGAAGTTGATGCTGAGGTCTTTTTCCAGGTGCGCCCTGTCTGGCCGATAGAAGTGCGGTTTGCACTCCGCGCACACCTGGCAGTCCCTGGCCACTGTCCTGACCTCCTTGATGGAGTAAGGCAGGTTGCGCACTTTGATAAAGTGAAAAAAACGGGTGACCCACGGGCGACAGAGGTCATTGTGGAGGGCCGAAGTAGGTCTACTTGTGCGCTGGCACATGTACCGCGGGATAGGGCATCTGGGGGCTCATTGAGCTTCCCAGGTCGATACATGATATCGTAGTTGTAAGTGGAGAGCTCGATCCTCCACCTCAGAACCTTGTCGGTCTTGATCTTGCCCCGCTGTGTATTGTTAAACATGAAGGCAACCGACCGTTTGTCAGTGAGGAGAGTGAATTGCCTGCCGGCCAGGTCCAATGTCGGACAGCTTCTACAATGGCTTGGGCTTCCTTTTCGATGGAGGAATGTCAAATTTCAGACGCATGGAGGGTACGGGAGAAGAAAGCCACGGGCCTGACCGCTTGGTTGAGGGTAGCGGCCAGAGCAAAGTCCGACGCATCGCTCTCCACCTGGAACGGAATGGACTCGTCCACAGCATGCACCGTGGCTTTGGCAATATCTGCCTGGATGCGGTTGAAGGCCAGACGAGCCTCAGCAGTTAGGGGAAAAATGGTGGATTTAATAAGTGGACGGTGATGTGTTGGATAAGCTGGGTCTGCGAGGACTGCAGCAGTGAGAGAGACAGGCTTCCAACACTTGAAGAAATGCAACTCTATTTTATTGAATTCTCAACTATCATACATACTTTAACTGTGGGTTGACACTATGCTGAGTTGACTGGAGACCTGAGGCTAACCTGACCAGACTATCTTACTACCACATGGTGTATGTTCTAGTTGTTGCTCACGAGCTCCGACTGTCTCAGAGGCTGCATCCCAAGAGAGCGGGAAAACTACAGCCCTCTGGATTTATAGTGGCCGTGTCCTGTCTGGTGATTGGCTGCTGTGTTCTGTGTGTTCACTGGTCATCCTGTGTGTCAATCACTGCCTGTCTATGCACCATCATATACTTGTGTGTATATTATGACAGACGGGCCTTGTCCACGTAATTGGGGACCCACTGGGCATAGTAGGAGAAGAACCCAGGCATCTCTGCAGGGCCTTGGGGCAGTGGGAAAGGGGGAGCTCCAGGAGGGGGCGCATGGACCCGAGGACTCCGTTTTCCACAACGTAGCCAAGGATGGCGAGGCGTGTTGTGCGGAAAACGCATTTTTCCTTATTGTAGGTGAGGTTCAGGAGTTTAACGGTGTGAAGGAAGTGCCGGAGGTTTTCATCATGGTCCTGCTGGTCATGACCGCAGATGGTGAAATTATCTAAGTACAGGAACGTGGCACACAGCCTGTACTGGTCAACCATTCGGTCCATTTCTCGTTGGACGACAGAGACCCCATTGGTGATGCCGAAGGGAAGCCTGAGGAAGTGGGAGAGGCAGCCATCTGCCTCGAAGGCAGTGTATTGGCGGTCCTCCGGGCGGATAGGGAGCTGGTGGTACGCAGACTTCAAGTCAACTGTGGAGAAGATTCGATACTGCACAATCTGGTTGACCATGTGAGATATGCGGGGGAGTGGGTACGCATCGAGCTGCGTGTACCGGTTGATGGTCTGACTGTAGTCGATGACCATCTGGTGCTTCTCCCCAGTCTTGACGACCACCACTTGGGCTCTCCAGAACATAGAACAGTACAGCACAGAAAAGGCCTTTCGGCCCTCGATGTTGTGCCGAGCTTTGGCCGAAACCAAGATCAAGCTATCCCGCTCCCTGTCATTCTGGTGTGCTCCATGTGCCGATCCAGGCTGGAGGAGGGGATAGAGAGAGAGAGAGACAAGGAGAGGTGTAGGGACTGGAGGAGAGAGAGAGACAAGGAGAGGTGTAGGGACTGGAGGAGGGGATGGAGAGAGAGAGAGAGAGAGACAATGAGAGGTGTAGGGGCTGGAGGAGGAGAGAGAGAGAGAGAGAGGAGCTGGTACTAGCCTCAATGACCCCTCTCGTAGGAGTCGCTGGACCTCCGACCTGATAGAGGCCCTGTCCTGGGCCCTAGTAGCTCCTAGTAGCGATGGGCTGACAGTCCAGAGTGAGGTTAGCAAAGAGCGAGGGTGGGGCGGCCTTAAGGGTCGCAAGGCTTGTGGTAGTCACCACTGTTGTATTGTATATACTGCATACGAGGGTATTACGGTAAGGCCCCTGTACTACAGGTACGGGGGTAGATCCCTGCCTGCTGGCTCCGCCCAGTAGGCGGAGTATAAATGTGTGGGCTGTCCAAGCTGCAGCCATTCCGGCAGCAGCTGCAGGAGGCTCCACAGCTCTGTGTAATAAAGCCTCGATTACTCTCTACTCTCGTCTCGTCGTAATTGATAGTGCATCAATTTATTACACAGAGATTTTTAAACGATGGATCTCCGCATCAAGCCTGATCGCCTGCAGCTGCACCCTCAAGCAACAACGCCAAGTCAGCCTTCGCACATTGGCTAGCTTGCTTCAAGGCATACATCGGATCTGCGACTAACTCACCCTCAGAGGCACAGAAGCTCCAGATCCTTTTCACGCGGCTGAGCTCGGACATCTTCCCCCTCATCCGGGACGCGCCAACATACGCTGAGGCCATGGCGCAACTGAAGGAGAACTACACGCAGCAGACCAACAAGATCTACACCAGGCACCCCCTCGCCACACGGCATCAACTCCCTGGTGAGTCTGTGGAGGATTTCTGGCGTGCCCTCCAAATCCTATTGCCCTGCGATTGCCAGGCCGTCTCGGCCTCTGAACATTCGGACTTGCTACTTAAAGACGCGTTTGTTACAGGCATAGAGTCGGCCTACATCCGTCAGTGACTCTTAGAAGGGGCTACCCTTGACTTCAGAGCGACGAAGAAACTAGCTCTCTTGCTCACGGTCACCTCATGCAATATTCAAGCGTATGCCCCCGATCGTGCGGCCCTCCTGGACATCGTGGACCCCGTCACCGAATGCCCTACAGTGCACCCTGTCAGCGACTGCCCCCAGCCAACCCCAGGCCTGCGCCGTGCGGCAACCACACAACCCTGGGGGACCCAAGTGCTACTTCTGCGGACAGTCAAAGCACCCCCGACAACGCTGCCCGGTACGGAGTGGGCTCTGAAAGGCCTGCGGTAAGAAAGGACAATTTGCTGCTGTGTGCCAGGGCCGCTCGGTCGCTGCCATTGCCCCGGCGCCCCCCATGTGCGACCCCCGGGCGCCGCCATATTCCTCCCCGCAGACCACGTGCGGCCTGTGGGCGCCGCCATCTTACTCGCCATCTTGCTCGCCTCACACGTGCAGCCCGTGGGTGCCGCCATCTTTCCCGCCTCAGGACACGTGCGGCCTGTGGGTGCCGCCATCTTAACCGTCCCAGGACAAGTGCGGCCCGTGGGCGCCGCCATCTTCCCCGCCTCAGGATCCCTGCTCGTCGGACACCTCATCGGGCCGCTCATTGCCTGCAACCGCCGCCGACCAACCACGCTGGCCGCCGATACAATTAATCAGACCCGACTGTACAACCACGCGACCACGTCGATGATGGGGAAGATCTACGGGCACAAGGTTTCCTGCCTTCTGGACTCTGGGAGCACTGAGGGCTTTATCCACCCCGATACGGTAAGGTGCTGCTCACTCACGGTCCACCCCACCAACCAGAGAATCTCCATGGCCTCCGGATCCCAGTCTGTGGCGATCCAGGGATACTGCACTGCCACCCTCACCATCCAGGGCGTAGAGATCAGCAGCTTCCGCCTCTACGTCCTCCCCAACCTCTGCGCTGCCTTGCTACTCGGCCTGGACTTCCAGTGCAGCCTCCAGAGCCTAATCCTGAAATCTGGCGGGCCCCTACCACCCCTTAGTGTCTGCGGCCTCACGACCCTTAAGGTCAACCCACCTTCCCTGTTTGCAAACCTCACCCCGGATTGCAAACCCGTTGCCACCAGGAGCAGATGGTACAGTGCCCAGGACAGGACCTTCATCAGGTCTGAGGTCCAGCGGCTGCTACGGGATGGCATTATCGAGGCCAGCAACAGCCCCTGGAGAGCCCAAGTGGTAGTAGTTAAAACTGGGGAGAAACACAGAATGGTCCTTGACTACAGTCAGAACATCAATTGGGACACGCAGCTCGACGCGTACCCCCTCCCACGCATATCTGATATGGTCAATCAGATTGCACAGTACTGAGTCTTCTCGACAGTGGACCTGAAATCTGCCGACCACCAGCTCCCCATTCGCAAGTCGGACCGCCCCTACACCGCATTTGAAGTAGACAGCCGCCTTTACCATTTTCTTAGGGTTCCCTTTGGCATCACTAACGGGGTCTCGGTCTTCCAATGGGAGATGGACTGAATGATTGACCGGTACGGACTGCGGGCCACTTTCCCATACCTGGAAAATGTCACCTTCTGCGGCCAAGATCTGCAGGACCACGACGCTAACCTTTCCAAATTCCTCCACACCGCCAAACTCCTTAACCTAACCTACAACAAGGGGAAGTGTGTGTTCAGCACGGACCGATTAGCCATCCTCGGCTATGTGGTTCAGAACGGAGTTCTAGGGCCCGACCTCGATCGCATGCGCCCCCTCATGGAACCCCCCTCCCCCACTGCCCCAAGGCCCTCAAACGATGCCTGGGGTTCTTTTCATACTACATCCAGTATTCCCAAACTATGCGGACAGGGCCCGCCCACTCATTCAATCCACCGTTTTCCCACTGACGGCTGAGGGTCACCAGGCCTTCAACCGTATCAAGGCCGACATCGCCAAGGCCGTGATGCAAGCGGTTGACGAAACGCTCCCCTTTCAAGTCGAGAGCGATGCATCAGACGTCGCTCTGGCCGCCACCCTCAACCAGGCAGGCAGGCCTGTGGCATTCTTTTCCTGCACCCTCCACGCCTCTGAAATTCGACATTCCTCTGTCGAAAAGGAGGCCCAGGCCATCATAGAAGCTGTGCGACATTGGAGGCATTACCTGGCCGGCAGGAGATTCACTCTCCTCACTGACCAATGGTCGGTTGCTTTCATGTTCAACAACACACAGCGGGGCAAGATCAAAAACGATAAGATCTTGAAGTGGAGGATCGAGCTCTCCACCTACAATTACGAGATTTTGTATTGCCCCGGTGAGCTTAACGAACCCCTCAATGCCCTCTCCCAAGGTACTTGTGCCAGCACACAATTAGACCGACTCTGCACCCTGCACGACAATCTCTGTCACCCAGGGGTCACCCGCTTGTATCACTTCATAAAGGCCCGCAATCTGCCCCACTCCATCGAGGAAGTCAGGGCTATTACCAGAAACTGCCAGGTCTGCGCGGAGTACAAACCGCAGTTCTACCGGCCAGACCGTGCGCGCCTGGTGAAGGCCTCCCGCCCCTTTGAACGCCTCAGTGTGGACTTCAAAGGGCCCCTCCCCTCCACCGACTGCAACACGTATTTTCTCAATGTGGTCGACGTGTACTCGAGATGCCCCTTCGCCATCCCATGTCGCAACATGACGTCTGCCACCGTCATCAAAGCCCTCAACACCATCTTCGCTCTGTTCGGTTTTCCACCTACGTCCACAGTGCCCGGGGATCCTCATTCATGAGCGATGAGCTGCGCCAGTACCTGCTCAACAGGGGCATTGCCTCTAGCAGGAGGACCCCCGGGGAAACGGGCAGGTGGAGCGGGAGAATGGTACGGTCTGGAAGGCCGTCCAGCTGGCCCTACGGTCCAGAAATCTCCCGGCCTCCCACTGGCAGGAGGTCCTCCCCGATGCCTTCACTCCATTCGGTCGCTCCTGTGCACTGCGACTAACGAAACCCCCCATGAACATCTCTTTGCCTTCCCCAGGAAGTGCACCTCCGGGGTTTCGCTCCCAACATGGCTGGCACCTCCAGGACCCGTACTCCTCCGTAAGCACGTGCGGCTACACAAGGCGGACCCATTGGTTGAGAGGGTACAGTTACTACACGCGAACCCACAGTACGCCTGCGTAGCGTACCCCAACGGCCGCCAAAACACAGTCTCCCTTCGGGACCAGGGCCACTCAAGGCACCGGCAACTCGGGCAGTCGCCCGGGGCGCCATGTGCTAGGGGGCGCCAGAGACTCGGGTCCCGCACATGCGCAGTTGGGCAGGTGCCAACCAGCGCCCTCCCCGCTCGGTCCGCCCCCCCCCTCGGTCCACCCCCCCCCGCAAGGTCCGCCCCTCCCCCGGCTCGGTCCGCCCCCCCCGCTCGGTCCGCCCCCCCCCTCGGGTCCGCCTCCCCCCCCGCCCCCCCTCGGGTCCGCCCTCTCCCCCGCCCCCCCTCGGGTCCGCCCCCCCCCTCGGGTCCGCCCTCGGGTCCGCCCCCCCCTCGGGTCCGCCCTCGGGTCCGCCCCCCCCCTCGGGTCCGCCCCCCCTCGGGTCCGCCCTCGGGTCCGCCCCCCCTCGGGTCCGCCCTCGGGCCCGCCCCCCCTCGGGTCCGCCCCCCCGACCCCGCCTCGGGTCCGCCTCCCCCGCCCCCCCCCTCGGGTCCGCCCCCCCCGCCCCCCTCGGCCCCGCCCCCCTCGGCCCCGCCCCCCCTCGCCCCCCCCCCCCTCGCCCCCCCCCTCGGCCCCGCCCCCCCCTCGGCCCCCCCACCCCCCCCCCCCCCAAGGGCGCCGAAGTTCAGCTTGCCCGGGGCGCCAGCAACCCTAGGGCCGGCGCTGTTCGGGACCTGGCACCAGCTGGGTCCTCACACCCCCCCCTCTGGCCCGGCACCACCCTCCCTACCCCCGGCGCACCCTGCCACAGCCCCCGCTCCAGGACGATCCACCCTCCCCTTGGTCCCACCTGTGGATGAAGATGAGGTTGACTCGCTCCCGGAGTCACCGACGACCGAACCAAAGCCGGCATCAACACCACACCTGTGGCGCGCGCAATGGCGGATCAAGGCACCAGACCGACTAAATTTGTTGACTCTTTCAAAAATTTTTGACAACCTGTATGTAAATAATTTCCAACAACCTGTATGTAAATAGTTTCCACCACCACCGCTGGACTCTTTTGGTGAATGTGGAGTCACCACTGTTGTATTATATACTGCATACGAGGGTATTACGGTAAGGCCCTGTACTACAGGTACGGGGGTAGATCCCTGCCTGCTGGCTCTGCCTAGTAGGCGGAGTATAGATGTGTGGGCTCCCCGAGCTGCAGCGCAGGATGGGGAAGGATGTAGAGTTTAAAGTTATTGTATTACACGCCTTGTGCAATAAGGGTCACGACACAGTACCCCCAGATTTCTACTCAATGTGATCCGGAAGCCAGGAAGATTTTCTGGGTCGTGGGTAAAATTGGGAGGGAGCAGCGCCTTACCGTATCTGGGTGTATGAAGCTGTCTGTGCTTCCGGAGTCGAAAAGGCAGGCCGTCTCCTGCCCGTTGATCCAGACGGTCATTGTAGATTTTCTGAGGTGATGAGGCCGGGACTGGTCGAGCGTGATGGAGGCGAGCTTCAGAAGGTGATGGGTAGGCCGGTCGGAGGTAGCGACGCCCAGTGTACAGCCGGGTGAGCAGGGCTCCCGGGAAGCTGTGGAATGGTCCCAAGATGGGGGCCCCCATGGGTCACGCATGGCGGGTGGCATTGAAAATGGCGTCAAAGGTGGCGGCCCCCATGGGTCGCACATGGTGGGCGAAGTCAAAGATGGCGGCGCCCGCAGTTTGCCCGCTGTAGGTTGTTGACCTTCTTCCTGCACTGGAAGCCAGTCCTCTTGGACATACTCCCCGAGCTCACTCCTGCCGTCACCTTATCCCAGGCAGCACTGGTTGCCCTATGGCTAACCCTCTGGAACCCTCGGGGGGAAGAGGACATCCCTCCCGGCGTCCACTGCGTCTAGGAGCCTCCCCAGGTCAGCGTCCCCTAATCTTGGGGTGGTCTCCTCGACGCCATTGTTGCGAGCTGGCTGGGGTTGGCTGAGCAAGTGCAGCTTAAGTGCGGGAGGCTGGCGAGCACGGTGCTGGCGAATCAGCTGGCGAGCCTTCATTTGTGGCGAGAAACCTGTGAGGCCTCATTCAGTGGACCAATTAACGTTGAATAGCATTGCCGGCCTCGCTGGGCCGAGTGCTGGGAAGCTCACCACAATTCCCGCTCGCTACCACAATCTTTCTGGAGAATAGCTCCTTATGTCTCTGCTAAGGGAGGAATGGTCATTCTTTCATGGCCCCTCTTCCTACCTAATCTGATGATATATATTTTAAACAAATTAAAGTTTACAGTGAAAGATTTCCACATGTAGACCATTGTTATATGACTCTCTCAGTACACCGCCTGCCACAGAAAATGCTAGGTGCTGAACCATCCCGTGGAGCTTGATTCTACTATTACCCCCCCCCCCCCCCCCCCCCCCCCCCCCCCAACCCAATCTACCCTTGACACCATTCGCCTTTTAGGCAGCAGGCAATGGCCGTCTCCACTGACAAGTCTGTTAGGAAACTGACAGAAAGAGGAAGGACCCAGACCCGGGGTTTCCTGTCAGAGTTATGAACCCCTCCACACACACACGATACATAGTGCAGCAGGTAACCTCTCTCAAAATAATCCAGGGCACAGACTACAGCCTCTGCACCAACCCCACGATACAAGGACCTGTGCAAGATCTGAATTCCAACATTTATAAATCCAATAAGCAACACTTTAGTCGACTCAAGAGGATGCTGGAAGCAGGTAGAACAAAACTTTCATGGATTCCATTTTGCAGTGAAATGCCCAATCTGTGGCCAAAGCAAATTGGCAGAAAATTGAGGGTCATTGAGAGTCAACCATCATGGTCATGCATGTTTGGCACAGCAACACCTGTCAAAACAAAATAAACAACAAGTAAAGCATTATATTAGCGAAGCATTATGCAGTGTATGCTCAAACTATTATTCTGTGAAAATTCTGGGTCGTAATTGGAGTGCAGGTTATTGGAATGTAAATAATGGAGGTTTCTCTAAACCAACACATGTACTGAAACTGCCTACTCACCAGTAGGTTTATCCTTCGGCATCACAAAAGGAGTAGAAGTAAATAGTGGGACAGAGCTGCTAATCCTCTCTCCATGCCTTGTCCAGACTCTGATATCTGCTCCTTACATTTGTTACCCTGGGAAGATCCAGGGCACGATTTCTATGCCCACACAGACCCTTCCTCCGCCAGCTATCTGAGCCACCTGCCTTGTCCCCCTCCATGACCTACCCAATAAGACCTTCACCTACCGGACTTTCACCTGGATCTGCCACCCCACCGTATCTCAATCCCCCCCTCTTCCTGTGAATCTTTCCAGCTATCACCAGTACCCCGAGTTCTCCCCCTAGAACCCCACCATGGACACCATCAACCACCCTCAAACACACACTCTTTCCCCAGCCCCCTAGACATTCATCCGCATTCCACTGGACATTTCACACTTCCCCAGACATTCCCTTTCCTGGACATTCCCCTCTTCCTCGGACACTCTCCCTCCCCTGCCTCAGTAAGGCTGCCTCCATTATCCAGCGAAAATCATTTCACCGCAACAATCTGGGGCCCCGGAGCCATTAGGCATTACCTCAGCAGGCACACCTTGTCACCCACTAGTCAACCCCTCTTCCGAGGGAGCGTTTCAAAGGCTCTGCGAACCTCAGAGTGCATCAGGATAAATGTGCCATGCACATTGCCTGGATAGTGCGCAAATGTGTGCATGATGAGCAGTGGGTGATCGCACACCAACTGCACATTCAGGGAGTGGAAGCCCTTCCTGCTAAAGCAGGGCACCCCCTGTCGAGCCAGTGCTCATATGGTGACTAGTGTGCCATCGATAGCCCCCCTCGACATTTGAATGTAATAATAATAATCTTTATTAATGTCGCAAGTAGGCTGCAATGCAGTTACTGTGAAAAGCCCCTAGTCGCCACATTCCGGTGCCTGTTCAGGTACACAGAAGGAGAATTCAGAATGTCCAAATTACCTAACAAGCACGTCTTTTGGGACTTGTGGAAGGTAATCGGAGCACCCGGAGGAAACCCATGCAGACACGGGGGGAACATGCAGACTCAGCACAGACAGTGACCTAAGCCGGGAATCGAACCTGGGTCTCTGGCGTTGTGAAGCAACAGTGCCAATCACTGTACTACCGTGCCACCCTCTGTGCCACTGTGCCGCCCTCTGTGTGTGTGTATTTGTACTGTAATTGTTGCTGCGGTCCGTCTGCATATCCCATTGGACTGTGTCCCATCTACTGGTAGATTTGAGAACTGACTCAATGTAGCCAATCAATGCCAAATTTGTAGCAGCAAATAAGAATAAGTAACGTTAAAACATTGCCATTGTTACACTTTTAGTGACTTAGCTGAACTGTTTTTTGAGATTTTAGGGATACCTTTTATGCCTGGTCAGTGCAGACACTTGGGACTAGAAGGACACTACTTTCTTCATTACGATATTCAGTGTTAGCAAATGAAGGTGCACCTAATTGCACAATTCTAACATTTGATTTGGGCTGTGCACTCAGGATGTGAAACAGGGGACATCAGTAATATTAGTTACATTAGCTAATGTCACCCCACTATTTAGAAAGGGATGTAGAGAGAAAACAGGGAATTATAGACCGGTAAACCTGATAATGGTCGTGGGGGCAATTCTAGAATCCATTATCAGAGATTCTATAGCAGTGCACTTAGAAAAGAGTGGCAGGATTGGATAGTGTCAGCATGGATGTATGAAAGGAAAATCATGTTTGACAAATCTACAGGAATTCTTTGAGGATGTAACTAGTCGAGTTGACAAGGGGGATAGATGGAGAAATACAGCACAGAACAGGCCCTTCGGCCCACGATGTTGTGCCGAACTTTTGTCCTAGGTTAATCATAGAATTTTGGACACTAAGGGCAATTTATCACGGCCAATCACCCAACCTGCACATCTTTGGACTGTGGGAGGAAACCGGAGTACCCGGAGGAAACCCACGCACACACGGGGAGGATGTGCAGACACCACACAGACAGTGACCCAAGTCGAAAATGAACTTGGGACCCTGGAGCTGTGAAGCAATTGTGCTATCCAAAATGCTACCGTGCTGCCCTTAAGAAGAAATTAATCTACACTCCATTATTCCACCCTAATCCATGTACCTATCCAATAGCCGCTTGTAGGTCCCTAACGTTTCCGACTCAACTACTTCCACAGGCAGTGCATTCCATGCCCCCACTACTCTCTGGGTAAAGAACCTACCTCTGACATCCCCTCTATATCTTCCACCATTTACCTTAAATTTATGTCCCCTTGTAATGGTTAGTTCCACCCGGGGAAAAAGTCTCTGACTGTCTACTCTATCTATTCCCCTGATCATCTTATAAACCTCTATCAAGTCGCCCCTCATCCTTCTCCGTTCTAATGAGAAAAGGCCTAGCACCCTCAACCTTTCCTCGTAAGACCTACTCTCCATTCCAGGCAACATCCTGGTAAATCTCCTTTGCACCTTTTCCAAAGCTTTCACATCCTTCCTAAACTGAGGTGACCAGAACTGCACACAGTACTCCAAATGTGGCCTGACCAAGGTTTTGTACAGCTGCATCATCACCTCTCGGCTCTTAAATTCAATCCCTCTGCTAATGAACGCTAGCACACCATAGGCCTTCTTCACAGCTCTATCTACTTGATTGGCAACTTTCAAAGATCTATGAACATAGACCCCAAGATCTCTCTGCTCCTCTACATTGCCAAGAACCCTACCGTTAACTCTGTATTCCACATTCATATTTGTCCTTCCAAAATGGGCAACCTCACACTTGTCAGGGTTAAACTCGATCTGCCACTTCTCAGCCCAGCTCTGCATCCTATCTATGTTTCTTTGAAGCCGACAACAGCCCTCCTCACTATCCACAACTCCACCAATCTTCATATCATCTGCAAATTTACTGACCCACCCTTCAACTCCCTTATCCAAGTCGTTAATGAAAATCACAAACAGCAGAGGACCCAGATCTGATCCCTGCGGTACGCCACTGGTAACTGGGCTCCAGGCTGAATATTTGCCATCCACCACCACTCTCTGTCTTCTATCACTTAGCCAGTTCATTATCCAACTGGCCAAATTTCCCACTATCCCATGCCTCCTTACTTCCTGCATAAGCCTACCATGGGGAACCTTATCAAATGCCTTACTAAAATCCATGTACACTACATCCACTGCTTTACCTTCATCCACATGCTTGGTCACCCCCTCAAAGAATTCAATAAGACTTGTAAGGCAAGACCTACCCCTCACAAATCCGTGCTGACTATCCCCAATCAAGCAGTGTCTTTCCAGATGTTCAGAAATCCTATCCCTCAGTACCCTTTCCATTACTTTGCCTACCACCGAAGTAAGACTAACTGGTCTGTAGTTCCCAGGGTTATCCCTATTCCCTTTTTTGAACAGGGACACGACATTCGCCACTCTCCAATCCTCTGATACCACCCCTGTTGACAGCGAGGACGAAAAGATCATTGCCAACGGCTCTGCAATTTCATTTCTTGCTTCCCATAGAATCCTTGGATATATCCCATCAGGCCCGGGGGACTTGTCTAACCTCACGTTTTTCAAAACACCCAACACATCTTCCTTCCTAACAAGTATCTCCTCGAGCTTACCAGTCTGTTTCACACTGTCCTCTCCAACAATATGGCCCCTCTCGTTTGTAAATACTGAAAAAAAATACTTGTTCAAGACCTCTCCTATCTCTTCAGACTCAATATACAATCTCCCGCTACTGTCTTTGATCGGACTTACCCTCACTCTAGTCATTCTCATATTTCTCACATATGTGTAAAAGGCCTTGAGGTTTTCCTTGATCCTACCCGCCAAAGATTTTTCATGCCCTCTCTTAGCTCTCCTAATCCCTTTCTTCAGTTCCCTCCTGGCTAACTTGTATCCCTCCAGCGCCCTGTCTGAACCTTGTTTCCTCAGTCTTACATAAGTCTCCTTCTTCCTCTTAACAAGACATTCAACCTCTGTTGTCAACCATGGTTCCCTCACTCGACCATCTGTTCCCTGCCTGACAGGGACATACATATCAAAAACATGCAGTACCTGTTCCTTGAACAAGTTCCACATTTCACTTGTGTCCTTCCCTGACAGCCTATGTTCCCAACTTATGCACTTCAATTCTTATCTGACAGCATTGTATTTACCCTCCCCCAATTGTAAACCTTGCCCTGTTGCACGCACCTATCCCTCTCCATTACTAAAGTGAAAGTCACAGAATTGTGGTCACTACCTCCAAAATGCTCCCCCACTAACAAATCTATCACCTGCCCTGGTTCATTACCAAGTACCAAATCCAATATGGCCTCCCCTCTGGTCGGACAATCTACATACTGTGTTAGAAAAGCTTCCTGGACACACTGCACAAACACTACCCCATCCAAACTATTTGATCTAAAGAGTTTCCACTCAATGTTTGGGAAGTTGAAGTCACCCATGACTTCCAAAATCTGTTTCCCAATCTGTTCCTTCACATCTCTGCTGCTATTGGGGGGCCTATAGAAAACTCCCAACAAGGTGACTGCTCCTTTCCTATTTCTGACTTCAACCCATATTACCTCAGTAGGCAGATCCCCCTCGAACTGCCTTTCTGCAGCTGTTATACTATCTCTAATTAACAATGCCACCCCCCCACCTCTTTTACCATCCTCCCTAATCTTTTTGAAACAGAGGTTGGAGCCAGAGGTTGTGGTATATTAGGACTTTCAGAAGGTTTTTGACAAATTCCTATTTAAGAGATTAGTGTAAAATGAAAGCATATGGGACTAGGGGTAATGTATTGAGATGGATAAAAAAAACTGATTGGCAGACAGGAAACAAAGAGTAGGAATAAACAGGTCTTTTTCCAAATAAATGGCAGGTCGTGACTAGTGGGGTATCACAGGGATTGGTGCTGGGACTCCAGCTATTCACTACATAAATGATTTGGATGAGGGAACTAAATGTAGTATCTCCAAATTTGCAGATGACACAAAGTTGAATGGGAGGGTGAGCTGTGAGGAGGATGCACAGATGCTTCAGTATGATTTGAACAAGTTGAGTGAATGGGCACATTAATGGCAGATGCAGCGTAATTTGGATAAATGTGAGGTTATCCACTTTGTTAGTAAAAACTAGAAGGCAAGTTATTATCTGAATGGCCATAAATTAGGAGAGGGGAGTGTGCAATGAGACCTTGGTATCCTTCTACACCAGTCACTGAAGGTAAGCACGCAGGTACAGCAGGCAGTAAAGAAGGCACATGGTAAGTTGGACTTCATTGTGAGAGGATTCGAGTGCAGGAGATGGGGTATCTTGCTGCATCTGCAGGGCCTTGGTGAGGTCACAGCTGGAATACTGTGTGCAGTTTTGGTCTCCTTATCTGAGGAAGGATCATCTTGCCCAAGAGGGAGTGCAGCGAAGGTTTACCAGACTGATCCTGGGATGCAGGACTGACGTAAAAGGAGAGATTAAATCGTTTCGGATTGTATTAGCTGGAGGTCAGAAGAATGAGGTGGGATCTCATAGAAACCTATAAAATTTTAACATGATTGGACAGGGTAGATACAAGAAGGATATTCCCAATGGTGGGGGTGCCCAGAACTAGGGGTCACAGACTGAGGATGCGGGGCAGACCGTTTAGGACAGATATAAGGAGAAATCACTTAACCCAGAGTGGTCGACCTGTGGAATTCGCTACCACATAAAGTGGTTGACACCAAACATTGCATATTTTCCAGAAGCAGTTAGATAGCACAGGGGTAAATGGGGTCAAAGGGTTCGGGGGGAGGTGGGATTAGGCTATTGAGTTGGATGATCAGCCTTGATCATAATGAATGGCGGATCAGGTTTAAAGGACCAAATGGCCTCCTCCTCCTATTTTCTATGTTTACTGCCCATATTTTGGGCATTCTGAATGCCCTTGGCCAAAATAATAATCTGTATTATTGTCACAAGTAGGCTTCCATTAACACTGCAATGAAGTTATTGTGAAAATCACCCAGTCGTGGGCAACACAGTGGCGCAGTAGTTAGCACTGCTGCCTCACTGTACCGAGGACCCGGGAATCAATCCTAGCCCTGGGTCACTGTCCATATGGAGTTTGCACATTCTCCCCATACCTACGTGGGTCTCAAGCCCACAATAAAAAGATGAGCAGGAAGCTGGATTGGCCATGCTAAACTGCCCCTTAATTGGAGAAAAAAAGAATTGGGTACTCTAAATTTATTTTTAAAAATCCCCTCGGCACCTTACTCCAGTGCCGATTCAGGTATAGGGAGGGAGAATTCAGAATGTCCAATTCACCTAACAAGCACGTCTTTTGGGATTTGCATATGCATACGAGACAGTTTATGCCAAATGCCATATTGTTACAACACTGAAAGAGATCCTTTGGCCCATTGAATAAATTGAGTTTTAAAATTCTACCCTGTGCTGTGATGGGATTTGAACCCAGGTGCCCAGAGAATTACCCTGGGCCTCTGGATTTCTAGTCAAGCAACAATACCATTGCATCACACCATCACCACCTTGTCCTGTTAGGGAATTTGTACACATACAGTGAATGTGTATGAAACATGCAGAACAGGCAGATAATGACATTGCTGTTAACAGTGTCATCTTTTCAGCTCAACACTCCAGCTAGCCCTCTCTCTTATCCTTGTACAGCTGAACGTGCTAGCCGCAGTAGCAAATGTCTCTCAAAAGCACTATTTAAAAACATGATCAACTAATTATCAATTGGTTGCTTGATTTATTCTCCCTATTGATGTGATGTTACAGGTCTTTGGTGCATTTTACAGTTTTTTTCAAGTTGCCAATGTCCACAGGGTGTGTGGTGTGAGAGGAGAAGGTTTCAAGGCTTCTCCACAAAGCAGTTGCGCTGAAACTTGGGTGGATTAGTATGTCCACCTCTTGGAATGCAACATTTTAATTTATTTATTCATTCACAGGATTATTGCCCATCCCTAATTGCCCTTGAGAGGGTGGTGATGAGCTGCCTTCTTGATGACTGGGAAAGGAAGCAGAGGGAACACAATGGGCAAGCTGATGGAAGGGGAAGTGGGAGGAACGTTAGTGCCCATATTTTGGACATATCGGCTCAAGACGTTCAAGGAGTAATTAGAACCAGAGGAAGTTTACAGCACAGAAAAAGCCACTCAGCCCATCTTTCTGCTGCAGCTGTAAACAAAATTAGCTGCTTGTTCTAATCCTGCCTTCCAGCACCCGATCCATAGCTTTGCAGGTTACATCACTTCAGGTGTAGCTCCAGGCACCTTTTAAATGAGTTGGGGATTTCTGCCTCAACCGCCAATCTGGGCAGTGAATCCAGGCACCCATTACCCTCTGGGTAATTTTTTTTCCCCAATATCCCCTCTAACCCTTCTACCAATCACCTTAAATCTATCCCCCCTGGTAATTGACCCCTCTGCTAGGGGAAACCAGTCCTCCCTGTCTCCTCTATCTGGGCCCCTCATGATTTCATAAAACTCAATCAAGTGATCCCTCAGCCTCCTTTATTCCAAGGAAAACAACGCCTGCCTACCCATCATTCTTCAGAGCTGTTATTGCCCATCCCTGGCAACCATGTGGTAAATCTTCTTTGCATTGAATTTTGAATCAGCTTTAAACAAGGTTCTACTTGTAGGTACTTGCAGCTGGAGCTTGTTAATTAGTTAATTGGATTAGGCCAGTTTTCAGAGGCTAGAGTCACAGTATAAAAAGGATCCAGCTACAGTGCAGACTTTGTTTGCACTGGAGTGCTGAACTTGGTGCATTTGAGTGTTACAGTGAGAGTTTGGTGACTGAGGGAGTATAAGGGTCATTTTTATCTAAAGTCTAGTATTTCTTTTATTTAGTTAATTAACTTAAAAGTTGCTGTTTGGCTTAGAAGAAGGTTAATTTTGAATCAGCTTTAAACAAGGTTCTACTTGTAGGTACTTGCAGCTGGAGCTTGTTAATTAGTTAATTGGATTAGGCCAGTTTTCAGAAGCTAGATTCACAGTATAAAAAGGATCCAGCTACAGTGCAGACTTTGTTTGCACTGGAGTGCTGAACTTGGTGCATTTGAGTGCGACAGTGAGAGTTTGGTGACTGAGGGAGTGCTGAACTTGGTGCATTTGAGTGCTACAGTGAGAGTTTGGTGACTGAGGGAGTGCTGAACTTGGTGCATTTGAGTGCTACAGTGAGAGTTTGGTGACTGAGGGGTTAGGTGAGGAGGGAGTAAGGTGCTCCTTACATTTCATTTCCGCAAAGAGCGAGAAGGGAGCCAGGATTTTACAGAGTGCAGCTGACAGAGAGCAGAGTCGGAGGGCAAAGGTTCAGTTGGTCCACAGGACAGCTAATTCTGTAAAGTAAGAGGGGATGGAGGCTAGGGCAGTTGCATGCTCCTCCTGTAGGATGTGGGTGGTGAGGGATACCACCGGTGTCCCCGCTGACTATACCTGCGGGAAGTGCACCCAACTCCAGCTCCTCAGAAACCGTGTTAGGGAACTGGAGCTGGAGCTGGATGAACTTCGGATCATCCGGGAGGCAGAGGGGGTTATCAGGAAGAGTTACAGGGAGGTAGCCACACCCAAGGTACTGGACAAGAGTAGCTGGGTTACAGTCAGGGGAAAGAAAACTAACAGGCAGACAGTGCAGGGATCCCTCATGGCCGTTCCCCTTCAAAACAAGTATACCGTTTTGGATGCTGTTGGGGGGGATGACCTACCGGGGGAAGGCCCTAGCGGCCAGGTCTCTGGCACTGAGTCTGGCTCTGGGGCTCAGAAGGGAAGGGGGGAGAATAGAAAAGCAATAGTAATAGGAGATTCAATGGTTAGGGGAATAGATAGGAGATTCTGTGGTCGCGAGTGAGACTCCCGGAAGGTATGTTGCCTCCCGGGTGCCAGGGCCAGAGATGTCTCGGATCATGTCTTCAGAATCCTGAAGGGGGTGGGTGAGCAGCCAGAAGTCGTGGTGCACATTGGTACCAACAACATAGGTAGGAAAAGGGGTGTGGAGGTAATAAACAAGTTTAGGGAGTTAGGCTGGAAGTTAAAGGCCAGGACAGACAGAGTTGTCATCTCTGGTTTGTTGCCGGTGCCACGTGATAGCGAGGCTAGGAATAGGGAGAGAGTGCAGTTGAACACGTGGCTGCAGGAATGGTGTAGGAGGGATGGATTCAGGTATTTGGATAATTGGAGCGCATTCTGGGGAAGGTGGGACCTGTACAAGCAGGACGGGTTGCATCTGAACCAGAGGGGCACCAATATCCAGGGGGGGAGGTTTTCTAGTACTCTTCGGGAGGGTTTAAACTAATTTAGCTGGGGAATGGGAACCGGATTTGTAGTCCAGCAACTAAGGAAGCCGATATTCAGGACTCCAAAGCGTGTAGTGATGCAGTGGGGAAGGTAACACTGACAAAGGAGAGTACTTGCAGGCAAGGAGATGGGGTGAAGTGTGTATACTTCAATGCAAGAAGCATCAGGAATAAGGTGGGAGAACTTAAGGCATGGATCGGTACTTGGGACTACGATGTGGTGGCCATCACGGAAACTTGGATAGAAGAGGGGCAGAAATGGTTGTTGGAGGTCCCTGGTTATAGATGTTTCAACAAGATTAGGGAGGGTGGTAAAAGAGGTGAGGAGGGCTGTTGTCGGCTTCAAAGAGACATAGATAGGATGCAGAGCTGGGCTGAAAAGTGGCAGATGGCGGTTAACCCTGACAAGTGTGAGGTTGTCCATTTTGGAAGGACAAATATGAATGCGGAATACAGGGTTAACGGTAGGGTTCTTGGCAATGTAGAGGAGCAGAGAGATCTTGGGGTCTATGTTCATAGATCTTTGAAAGTTGCCACTCAAGTGGATAGAGCTGTGAAGAAGGCCTATGATGTGCTAGTGTTCATTAGCAGAGGGATTGAATTTAAGAGCCATGAGGTGATGATGCAGTGTACGAAACCTTGTTCAGGCCACATTTGGAGTACTGTGTGCAGTTCTGGTCACTTCATTTTAGGAAGGATGTGGAAGCTTTGGAAAAGGTGCAAAGGAGATTTACCAGGATGTTGCCTGGAATGGAGAGTAGGTCTTACGAGGAAAGGTTGAGGGTGCTAGGCCTTTTCTCATTAGAACGGAGAAGGATGAGGGGTGACTTGATAGAGGTTTATAAGATGATCGGGGGAATAGATAGAGTAGACAGTCAGAGACTTTTTCCCCGGGTGGAACAAACCATTACAAGGGGACATAAATTTAAGGTAAATGGTGGAATATAGAGGGGGGATGTCAGAGGTAGGTTCTTTACCCAGAGAGTAGTGGGGGCATGGAATGCACTGCCTGTGGAAGTAGTTGAGTCGGAAACGTTAGGGACCTACAAGCGGCTATTGGATAGGTACATGGATTATGGTAGAATAATGGAGTGTAGATTCATTTCTTCTCAAGGGCAGCACGGTAGCATTGTGGTTAGCACAATTGCTTCACAGCTCCAGGGTCCCAGGTTCGATTTCGACTTGGGTCACTGTCTGTGTGGAGTCTGCACATCCTCCCCATGTGTGCGTGGGTTTCCTCCGGGTGCTCCGGTTTCCTCCCACAGTCCAAAGATGTGCAGGTTGGGTGGATTGGCCATGATAAATTGCCCTTAGTGTCCAAAATTCTATAATTAACCTAGAACAAAAGTTTGGCACAACATTGTGGGCCGAAGGGCCTGTTCTGTGCTGTATTTTCTCTATCTCTATCTTTTCTCACTCTCTCCAGGTCAGTTATGTCCTCCTTGTAAGTGCTGACCAGAAATGTACACAAAATTCACAAGGTGGCCTAACTAGCTTTTATACAGTTCCAGAATGACATTCATGCATTGTATTCTGTACATTGTGCAATAAAGGGAAATAGTTCAGATGCTTTCTTTACCACTTTATCTTCCTGTCCTGCCACCTTCAGAGACCTGAGTACATGAACTCCACGGTCTCTCATTTCCTCTATTACTGTCAGTGTCCTCTTGTTTTATTGAGTATTTCCTTGTTTTGATTGCCCTACCAAAATGCATTACCTCACACTTCTCTGGATCAAATTTCATTTGCCACGTTTCCGCCCAATCAACCAAAGCATTGGTATCATTTTGGCGTCCACAGATATCCTCTTCACTATCAACTACATGGCCAATTTGTGTCACCTGCAAATTTTCTAATCAGGCCTCCCAAATTTAAGTCTAAATCATTAACACATACAACACGATAGCACAGTGATTAGCACTGCTGCCTCAGTACCAGGGTCCCAGTTTCAATTCCGGCCTTGGGTGACTGTGTATGTGGAATTTGCACCTTCTCCCCTTGTCTGCATGGGTTTCCTCCGGGTGCTCCGGTTTCCTCTTACAGTCCAAAATGTGCAGGTTAGGTAGATTGGCCACGCTAAAATGACCCCTTAGTGTTCAAAGTTGTGCAGGTTAGATGCGGTTACAAGGATGGCGCAGCTTAGATAGGGCGCTCTTTCAGAGGGTCAGTGAATATTCGCTGGGCAGAATGGCCTCCTCCTGCACTGTAGGGATTCTGTGATTCTATATGAAACAGCACGGGCCCCAAGTGTCTGTTTGTTAGGAGTTACTGACTGACTACCCAGCTCAGTGTCCTCCTCTCACTCTGTCCTCTAGGTGCTGCTGACTGCCCAGCTCAGTGTCCCCCTCTCACACTGTCCTCTAGGTGCTGCTGACTGCCCAGCTCAGTGCCCCCTCTCACACTGTCCTCTAGGTGCTGCTGACTGCCCAGCTCAGTGTCCCCCTCTCACACAGTCCTCTAGGTGCTGCTGACTGCCCAGCTCAGTGTCCCCCTCTCACACTCCCCTCTAGGTGCTGCTGACTGCCCAGCTCAGTGTCCCCCTCTCACACTCTCCTCTAGGTGCTGCTGACTGCCCAGCTCAGTGTCCCCCTCTCACACTCCCCTCTAGGTGCTGCTGACTGCCCAGCTCAGTGTCCCTCTCTCACACTGTCCTCTAGGTGCTGCTGACTGCCCAGCTCAGTGTCCCCCTCTCACACTCTCCTCTAGGTGCTGCTGACTGCCCAGCTCAGTGTCCCCCTCCCACACTCTCCTCTAGGTGCTGCTGACTGCCCAGCTCAGTGTCCCCCTCTCACACTCCCCTCTAGGTGCTGCTGACTGCCCAGCTCAGTGTTCCCCTCTCACACTGTCCTCTAGGTGTTGCTGACTGCCCAGCTCAGTGTCCCCCTCTCACACTGTCCTGTAGGTGCTGCTGACTGCCCAGCTCAGTGTTCTCCTCTCACACTGTCCTCTAGGTGCTGACTATTGCCCAGCTCAGTGTCCCCCTCTCACACTGTCCTCTAGGTGCTGCTGACTGCCCAGCTCGGTGTCCCCCTCTCACACTCTCCTCTAGGTGCTGCTGACTGCCCAGCTTGTCTCTCGGTGCTGCTGACTGCCCAGCTCGGTGTTCTCCTCTCACAATCTCCTCTTGGTGCTGCTGACTGCCCAGCTCAGTGTCCCCCTCTCACACTGTCCTCTAGGTGCTGCTGACTGCCCAGCTCAGTGTCCTCCTCTCACTCTGTCCTCTAGGTGCTGCTGACTGCCCAGCTCAGTGTCCCCCTCTCACACTCCCCTCTAGGTGCTGCTGACTGCCCAGCTCAGTGTCCTCCTCTCACTCTGTCCTCTAGGTGCTGCTGACTGCCCAGCTCGGTGTCCCCCTCTCACACTCCCCTCTAGGTGCTGCTGACTGCCCAGCTCAGTGTCCCCCTCTCACACTCTCCTCTAGGTGCTGCTGACTATTGCCCAGCTCAGTGTCCCCCTCTCACACTGTCCTCTAGGTGCTGCTGACTGCCCAGCTCAGTGTCCTCCTCTCCCTCTGTCCTCTAGGTGCTGCTGACTGCCCAGCTCAGTGTCCCCCTCTCACACTGTCCTCTAGGTGCTGCTGACTGCCCAGCTCAGTGTCCCCCTCTCACACAGTCCTCTAGGTGCTGCTGACTGCCCAGCTCAGTGTCCCCCTCTCACACTCCCCTCTAGGTGTTGCTGACTGCCCAGCTCAGTGTCCCCCTCTCACACTCCCCTCTAGGTGTTGCTGACTGCCCAGCTCAGTGTCCCCCTCTCACACTCCCCTCTAGGTGCTGCTGACTGCCCAGCTCGGTGTCCCCCTCTCACACTCTCCTCTAGGTGCTGCTGACTGCCCAGCTCGGTGTCCCCCTCTCACACTCTCCTCTAGGTGCTGCTGACTGCCCAGCTTGTCTCTCGGTGCTGCTGACTGCCCAGCTCGGTGTCCCCCTCTCACACTCTCCTCTAGGTGCTGCTGACTGCCCAGCTTGTCTCTCGGTGCTGCTGACTGCCCAGCTCGGTGTTCTCCTCTCACACTCTCCTCTAGGTGCTGCTGACTGCCCAGCTTGTCTCTCAGTGCTGCTGACTGCCCAGCTCGGTGTCCCCCTCTCACACTCTCCTCTAGGTGCTGCTGACTGCCCAGCTTGTCTCTCAGTGCTGCTGACTGCCCAGCTCGGTGTCCCCCTCTCACACTCTCCACTAGGTGCTGCTGACTGCCCATCTCGGATCGAGGTGCTGCTGACTGCCCAGTTCAGTGTTCTCCTGTCACACTCCCCTCTCCATATCCCATAAATGAGTGCATTCCAATGGTAGAGTATGGTGGTTCACAGAATCCCAGACCTCATGCCTTTTCCGTGGCCAAGGGGAGTCCGTGTACCATTTTTATATAAATTGCCCGAGGTTTCAGTCCTTTTTTAGTTATTTGAATGAGCTGCTCCTCAATGTTTGGTTGCACTTCAGCCCCACCCAACACAGAGGAGGAAGGACAGTCAGGAGGACCTCCTTGTCAACTAACTCCTGGGCCTGGCCAAATTGGCAAGGACCCTGGGACAGATAATCAGCAGTACCGAGAGGAGAGTGCGAGATAATGTTCTCTGAATCGTTGGAGAGTTGATCCAATCCTTTGTGATGCTATGTACCAACTGCACTAGGCCCAATTTGGGGCCTCACGGTAGCATGGTGGTTAGCATCAATGCTTCACAGCTCCAGGGTCCCAGGTTCGATTCCCGGCTGGGTCACTGTCTGTGTGGAGTCTGCACGTCCTCCCCGTGTGTGCGTGGGTTTCCTCCGGGTGCTCCGGTTTCCTCCCACAGTCCAAAGATGTGCGGGTTAGGTGGATTGGCCATGCTAAATTGCCCGTAGTGTAAGGTTAATGGGGGGATTATTGGGTTACGGGCATACGGGTTACGTGGGTTAAGTAGGGTGATCATTGCTCGGCACAACATCGAGGGCCGAAGGGCCTGTTCTGTGCTGTACTGTTCTATGTTCTATGTTCTAATTCTTCAAAGGACTCATCACGTAATAATAAATCCAAGCCCCTGGATATAATACAGAATGGGATGGAATAAACTGTGTTCTGTACCACCACACTCAGGTCACAAGCATCATAACATTTAATCTTGAACCATTATAATCTCTCAGAGATATTTTGTGATTTCTTCTAATCAGCTGGATTTTTAGATTTTTTAAGTCAGTCATGCTGACTAAATTGTCTTTGGCACAAGTGTCTAACTTCAATTGGATCATTGTACCGTTCACTTCAAGTGGTAGCAGCCATTTGTCCTCATCAACCTCATTTATTTTAAATGGAATATCAGTTTGCATTTTTTTTAAGTGCTGGAGAATTTTTTGATGTCTCCAAAAAATTATTCTTCCCTGTTATTACTCCAACAAACAATAATGTTACATCACTAGACACCGTGACCACGATTCTCTAATCCTGCGCCAGATCAGAGAATCGCTGGCGGGGACGCGAGAATCACGCTACGCCGCTCCGACGGCGGGCCGCCGATTCTCTGGTAACCAGAGAATTGGCGCCAATCGCACCCGCTGGGTCACCACCACGCCAATCGGGGACCGTTGAAAGCGGGGGGAGGGCCTCAGCGATTCTCCACACCTCGACGGGAGGAGTGCCCGGCGAGTTTGGCCGAGACCCGCCGGCGTGGGAAACATATGGTCCTACCAGGCGGGATGTCGGAATTCTGGCTCCGGGGACCGTCTGGAGGGGGGGGCATTCGACTCCGGAGGGGGGCCTCCATGGTGGCCAGGCCTGCAATCCGGGCCTACCGATTGGCGGGCGGGCTAATTCCGTGGGGGGGCCTATGTTCCTCCGCACCGGGCCCCTGTAGGTCTCTGCCATATTGTCCGTGGGCCGACTCGGAGACGGCATCCAACACGCATGCGCGGACCCGCAACGGCCGTGCCACTCCAGCTTCCGAACGCCGGAGCAGCGGACACCACTCCGGCGCCATATTAGCCCCCTAGGAAGGGGTGAATGACTGGGCCTGCAGGCCCTTTGACACTGAAGTCGCTTGCGCCACTTTTGATGCCGGCGTCAGCACGTGGCTGTGGGTTCAGAGAATCCCGGCCTCTGTCTTCCACTGTGCTGACTGATCTGGGGTTGACATTAGAGTAACAATTCTGTGCAAAGTGATTTTTTTCCTATGCATCTGGATCAAAACTTGCCAAACGCTGGACATTGCTTTAATTTGAGCCTTTGACCACATCTTTTACACAGAAATACTTTGTCCTGATCTTTAACCTGTTTGTTGGTATGCAAGGAGCTACAGAACTTTCCCGCCTTTTTTCGGAAGTGTCCCGGCTTTTTGGAAAAAGGGCAGCAACCGGAATGCTTTCCCCCAGGAAGACGTGGCCATTACTGAGAAACATTTTAGAATGATGTGCTGCTAGCTCGTGAGCCTGACAAATCTTAACTGTTTGTTCCAAAGACAGCTCCGATTCCCTCAGCAACTGTTCCCTCAGCTTATTCTCATTCACACCAAACACAGTCTGGTGATGGATCATGGAAGATTCCACCACAGGAAAATTACAGGTTTTAGCTTTTAACTTTAAATCAGTGATGAAATGATCTATGGACTCTTCTGTCTTCTGTAAACGTGATCCAAAAAAAAGCGCTCCTAAAATCATTCTTTCTGGGGTGCCATGTGCATCAAATCTTCGAAATACGTCTTTAAAATGTTTCTATGGTCATCATTTGCAAATTTAAACATATTAAACACAGCAATTGTTTTGGGCGTTGTCACTGTTAGGAGCATTGCTACCTTACGCAAATCTGATTGATTTCCAAAATTTACAGCAGTAAGACACAGATTAAATTGTTCTTTTCCAATTAAAGAACAATTTAGTGTGGCCAATCCACCTACCCTGCACACCTTTGGGTTGTGGGGGTGAAACCCAAGCAGACACAGGGAGAATGTGCAAACTCCACACAGGCAGTGACTCGGGGCCGAGATCAAACCTGGGTCCTCAGCGCCGTAGGCAACAGTGCTAACCACTGTGCCACAGTGCCGGCCAATTAAATTGTCGTTTAAACACACGGCAGTTGCTGTCCACATTACCATGAAATCTGAGACTCATTGGTGGCTTCTATGATTCCATGTTGTTAATTCTGGCAGTCTGCAAAATCTTCAAATCTCTGTGGATCTCGTGGCAGGCTGATAGTTTTTTTCTCTCTGTGTTTAACACCATGTAATGTTCTTGTCAGATGGTCTGATTTATATTACAAGAACACTTGTAGCTAAAGCTATAAACGATCCACCTCCAATATCTCACCGCCAGCCACTGATGTTCCTCCCTTGCTTCCCTATCTATCTGTGCCTCATTTGCAATCGCCTCCCCTCTCCCCACCATTTCAGGGCTTCCCACAAGACTGAGGGCGAAACCTCCGCATTCCTGTTGAACTCTACATAATTATCCAATACATTGGCCATCTTTACCCAAAACCCCATGTCCGCTCACCAAACTCCATGCCGGCCATAGAGCTGGACCCCTCTGCAAAACCACATCCACCAAGTGCGGCGCATGTTCAGAAATTACACTCCACTTTCCTTGTATTGATCCTCCTAAAGAAGGCCTTTGAGATAAAGATTGAAAGGTTCGGGAATAAGAAAACAAAACCTCGGGAGTACCGTCATCTTCACGGACTGCACCCGTCCCGCCAATGACAACAGGAGCACGTCCCACCTCTTAAAATCCCCCTTCATTTGCTCCACCAACTGGGCCAAATTCAGTTTATGCAATTGCTCCATCCCTGCGCCACCTGGATGCCCAGATACCTGAAGTTCACCTCCACTACCTTAAATGGCAGCTCACCCAACCTCCTCTCCTGCCCCCTGGCCTGAATCAGAAAGACCTCTCTCTTCCCCATGTTTAACTTATACCCAGAAAACCGGCCAAATTCCACCAAAGTTTCCATGATTCCCCCCCAATAATTACCAATGGGTCCGATATGTAGAGCAACAGGTCGTTCGCAAATAGGGAGACCTTATGTTTCACCCCTCCTCGCACAATCCCTTTCCAGACCCTTGACGCTCTACGTGCCATTGCCAGTGGTTCCATTGCCAAGACAAAGGGCAATGGGGAGAGTGGACATCCATACCTCGTCCCACGATGCAGCCTAAAATACCCCAAACTCACCCGGTTCATCCTTACGCATGCTGCTGGTGCTTAATGCAACAGCCTGACCCAATCCACAAACCCTTGCCTGAACCCAAACCACCCCAGTGCCTCCCACAAATATTCCCATTCCACCTGATCAAAGGCCTTCTCCGCATTCATAGCGACCACCACTTCCGTATTCCGTCCCTCCGAGGGCATCTTTATAATGTTCAATTGATGCCAACATTGGCCGACAGATTCCTCCCCTTTACAAACCTTGTTTGGTCTTCACCTATCACCCACGGCACACAGTCCCCAATCTGCGATGCCAAGATCTTTGCCAACAACTTGGCATTGACATTCAGCAGTGATATCGGGCAGTAGGACCCACGCCGCTCCGGATCCTTGTCCTTCTTCAAGATTAAAGCTATTGAGGCCTGCAATAACATGGGGGGGGGGGGGGGGGGGGAGCACCATTAAATGCCCCAGGTCTCCCAAAAACTGGCAGGGTCCCCCAGGTCTCCCAAAAACCGGCCGGGTCCCCCAGGTCTCCCAAAAACCGGCAGGGTCCCCCAGGTCTCCCAAAAACCGGCCGGGTCCCCCAGGTCTCCCAAAAACCGGCAGGGTCCCCCAGGTCTCCCAAAAACCGGCAGGGTCCCCCAGGTCTCCCAAAAACGTTTCAGAGAATTCTACCAGAAAACCATCTGAGCCCGGGCCTTTCCTGTCTGCATCGCCCCCATTCCATCCATTGCCTTCACCAGTCCAAAGGGTGTTCCCAATCCCTCTACCAGGCCCTCCTCCACCTTGGGGAACTCCATCCCGTCGAGGAATCACTGCATTCCCTCTCCTCCGGTGGGGGGCTCCGATTTATAAAGCCTCCTATGAAACTCCACAAATACCCCGTTCACCCTCAGCGGGTCTAATACCACTCCACCCTTACCGTCCTTCACCCTATCAATCTCCCTTGCCACCTCCTGCTTCCTGAGTTGGTGAGCCATCATCCAACTAGCCTTCTCCCTCTACTCATAACTGCCCCTCTAGCCCTCCCCAACTGCCCTACTGCCTTCCCCGTGGACACCAGCCCAAACTCCAACTGGAGCTTCTGCCTCTCCTTCAACAATCCTTCCTCTGGGGCCTCCCAGTATCTCCTATCCAGCCGCAGAACCTCGCCCACCAACCTTGGCATCTCTCCTCGCTCCTCCCTCTCCCTATGCACCCGTATCGATATAAACTCCCCCCTAATCACTGCCTTGAGTGCTTCCCACAGCATGGCAGCCGGCACCTCACCAGTATAATTTAGTTCCACATACCCTCACCCGCTCACACACCTCCTCATCCGCCAGCAACCCTACGTCCAGCCTCCACTGCGGGCACTGGGCCTCTCCCCCACCTCCACCCGCCCCCCTCTCCCCCGGTCTACTTGCAAGTCCACCCAATGTGGCGCGTGGTCTGACACCACGATCGCCAAGTACCCCGACTCGCCCACCCCCGCCAATAACATCTTGCCCATCACAAAAAAATCAATCTGAGAGTACACCTTGTGCACATGGGGAGAAGTATGAAAACTCTTTTGTCCTCGCCTTCCCAAACCTAAGTAGAAAATATTGAGATGGGCAAGGCAGACATGGAGATACACCTGGGAGAAGAGCGAGCTTCAGATGTACCAGGACGAAGGTGCATCTCCTTGTCTGCCTCGCCCATCTCAATATTTTCTACTTATCCAGGAACCGGCACCACCGGCTCATTCACCCGCAGCTTCAACATCAGCGATCTAAGCGCTCGGTCAATCTCCAGGGACGGGTGAAAGGCCCCTTCACCCATTAGCTTCTCCAGACTCTTGGCTACATACAAGCCAGAGTCCGCTCTCTCAATGCCTTCAGGTATCCCCATGTTTCTTAAGTTCTGCATCCAGGAGTGATTCTCCAGGTCCTCCACCTTCTCTCTGAACCGCTTCTGAGTCTCACGCATCACACCTATTTCAGCCGCCAATGAGGCAAGCTGCTCCTCTTGCTCCCCCACTACCTGCACCACTTTCCGAACAGCCTGGACCTGGGACTCCAGCCTCTGCTCCACATGGTCAATTACTGCTTTTAATGGCTGTACCATCTTGGCTTGGTCCTCCTGGGCATCCCTCCTCTGTTGGCTGAACTTTTCATTTAAAAATTCCACCAGTTGCTCCGTTGACCACTGGGCAGGCAAGGCAGACCCTTTACCCTCCGCCATCTTAACCTGTGTCACACGAAGATTCTCTTGCTCCAACTGCCCCCTTCTTCTTGACCCACGTCTGGTCCGTGGATCCACCCACCAGCCCCTCCAGTGGAGTTAAACTTTCCTCCAATCACCCCTGCACCATTTTTCCGCAAACCATCCACCCGACAAACAGGGAAAAGGTCTGAAAAAAAATGCCTCAAGCGGGAGTTGCCAAATATCCGACCACTCACACCATGACCACCACCGGAAGTCCCCTTCTTGTGTTTTACTAACTAATAAACGCTTTCTTTACCTCAAGAAATTCTGGTTAAATTGGTTTCTTTTAAAACATAGATACATTTGGACTGGGTAAAGGTATCCACGGGGGGCAGGATCCTTTTACAATTGACCTTGTTGCGATCGCCAAGGGGGGGGGGGGGGGGTGAAAAAAGAAAGGGAACCAGTTCATCCCTCCTCAGCTAGTGGCAAAACAATTTGAGGGGTTATCTCATCCGGGGGCCAGTCATAACAATAGACATGATGGACTGAATAGTCTCCTTCAGTATTGTAACCATTCTTTGATTTGATGATTCAAAATAAATCTGTACCACGCACTTTCGGGCCCCATTATTTTATCAGGATGCACACATTGTGGAGTGATATCACATCTGTACCTCGAAATGTAAATGTAGGTGACTGGGCATTGCAAGAGTTTGTGAAGTGAGATTTGGAATAACTTGTGTTGAAATAAATTTATTTCTACTTTGCTTCGTTTAGATCTCAATATCCACCCACAGACTGAACTAGCAATCTGTTATCTTATTGAACCTGAAAAGGTTAAGCTGTTAAAGGATGTTACAAGATGGATATTATAAACAGTCCCGTTTAATTCAGCATGAGGCAGTGACACTGAAATACATTTCTATACAATAAAATCTACAGTTTAAAGGACCAAATGGTGTTGAAGATTTGGATATTAACTTTAAAAACTGGTCTGGGGCGGCAGCACTGGACTGGGATCAGAGTAGGATGGCCTGTTGAGAATTCCTGCAGTGATTTTGTTTTTATTTTAAATGCCGTTCCATAAAATGCCCATCCATCCCATTGTACTAAAAACATTCGGTCCCGTTGTTACTTAAGCTGATGAGAAGTAGCAGCATGGTATTGAGCAATACATTCTCTTCTGTTTCTCCAGTTTTCCCACCAGTCCCACAGGAATCCTGCGGCTTTCATCAGTACACGAGGTAGCGTCAGAGTTTGCCATTTTGAGCCAGGCTTTAATGCTTTCCTTCTTGGTTAAAAGTTTGGAGCTTTTCACATTGTTTCAACCAGCCAGAGGTTCATTAATATGATGTCAAGTTAAGTTAGCTCGGAGTAGTTGAAGGGACAGTATCCCTTTGCCTTCTGCCATATTCTCTCTTTGAAGAAGCAATATGCCTTCAACAGGCATAGTTAAACATAGAACAGTACCAATAATTCAATTTTCTTGCTCTCAATCAAAGTGAAAGGATATACAATAATCTAAGCTCATGGCATATATTTAAGTGGGGCCATGACCCTGTGAAGTTGTTAAACTCAACCCTTTTCATCCTAGCTGAGCTAAGGGAAACTCTGGGCTGAGTCCTGTGCTGGCAGCGGAAATGAAGAGTCTTTCTCGCTGCGGAGGCCAGCAGGAAGCCATGCCATATCTTCCAGCCCCAACCCCAATAATTATGCACCCGGGGGTAAGTGCCATATTCCATGGTGGGGAAGGCATGATGGCGCATGTGCCGCCATCATATCTGGGTGCCATATTTAACAGACGCCCAACCGCGCCGACCCACCGTTGAAGAAAGAAGGTGGACCTCTGAAAAACAACGATGGATCTCCAGGAACATTGTGAGGCTGGATGATGGATTTCCTGAAGAAAGATAGTGGATCTCCAGGAACATTCGGAGGCTGGAAGATGGACCTCCTGAAGAAAGAAAATGGATCTCCAAGAACATTGAGGCTGGAAGATGGACCTCCTTGATGACACTGAATCTGGAAGATCCACCTGTAGATGTTCCCTCCACCCATTGCTGTGGTGCTCTGGGGTCCAGAGTTGCTGGCAGCCTCCATCCAGAACTCTGGAGGCAGACCCAGGTATTGTTCAGGTAAGTCCTGACTACTGCACGGTTCCGTACCGGCATGTTTTCCCACTGGCGTCACTGAGAATCGGGTTTGGTGAGGGGAAGATTCCGGTCAGACCTTCAGCTGCATTCCATTATTGGGATTATTGGGATGCAAATCAATTTCACACCGGCCTCCAGCAGGATTCCTGATCCGCCATGACGGGCAGCAACAGAAGATTCCCGTAGGAACTCCACATAGCGTAAAAATGATTTTTGGACTCTGGCCTGATTTTTATTTTTAAAAATTTCAATGTACCCAATCCGCAACGCAAGTGCAAAGTTGAAAATTACACTCAAAGCCTCGACCCAATAGTCACTTGTGATAAAGAATTCCATGTCCTAATGTTCTTTTGTGTAATAGAATTAGATAAAAATTACAGTATTCAACCAGACTGCCTTAGAATTTATTCTCTGTCAAAAGGCGTCTAAGTTCCTTATTTATTCATCGAGTGTTAACCCTCCGTCTCTGCCACCTCTTACCAGCCTGCCAAACATTGGAAGCAATCTTTTGCTCATTTGCTCTTTCATTTGCTGTATATGTATTTGAAAAGGTTTGAGTGGTGGATTTGGATTAGTTTTATTGTCACGTGTACCGAGGTACAGCGAAAAGCATTGTTCTACGTACAGTCCAGACAGCTTGTTCCATACATGAAAAAAGTAACATTGGACATACATAAATACACAATGTAAATACATAGACACAGGCATTGGGTGAAGCATGTAGTGCTACTCCGTACAGGAGAGATGTATGAAGAGATCAGTTCAGTCCATAAGAGGGTCATTTAGGAGTCTGGTAGCAGCTGGGAAGAAGCTGTTTTTGAATCAGCGCGTGTTCTCAGACATTCCCAATAACCGTGTTGGAAACGTGTGCAAATTCCGTTTTCTTTTTGATGTTTCCCCACGCGGCTCTAATTAAAATATGTGCAAATTTGTTGTTGGGCTTCAGGCAAATGATCCAGTTTTAAAGAGACAAAAACTAGGAGCTCTCCTGCCCGATGGAAGAAGTTACAAGAGAGAATAACCCGGGTGGGAGGGCTCTTTGATTATGCTGCCCTCTTTCTCAAGACAGCGGGAGGTTCAAACAGAGTCAATGTTTGGGATGCGGGTTCACGTGATGGATTGGGCTGTGTTTACGACTCTCTGTAGTTTCTTACGGTCTTGGGCAAGAGTCAATGTGGCCATGCTGAATTTCCTTAGTTTCCTGAGGAAGTATAGGTACTGTTGTGCTTTCTTGGTAGTAGCATCGGCATAGGTGGACCAGGACAGATTGTGGTGATGTGCTCATCTAGGAACTTGAAGCTGTCAACCATCTCCACCTTGGCACCATTGATGCAGACAGCGGTGTGTGCGTTATTTTGCTTCCTGATGTCAATAGAGTTAGAGTCATAAAGGTTTACATGACCAGCTCTTTCGTTTTGCTGACATTGAGGGAGAGATTGTTGTTGTTGCACCATGCCACTAGGTTCTCTATCTCCCTCCCATACTCTGACTCATTGTTGTTCGAGATCCGACCCACTATGGTTGTGCCATCAGCAAACTTGTAAAGGGAGTTGGAGCCAGAGTTTGCCACACAGTCGTGTGTGTATAGGGAGTATAGTAGGGGGCTAAGTACACAGGGCCCAGGAACTAAATGGAAACCTCTTTCCATAATCTAGGACAGGCACGATGGGTTGAATTAACTCCTTCGACGGTATAAAATTCTATGCTATTATGACCTATTAGATTTTCAACCTTTCTTTATAACAGTAACTGTTACTTCCAGGCAACCTTTCCATTGTTCTAATATCCTTCCAATAATGGAAGGTTTCAAACTGTTGTCCAACAGTGGGTAGCCATTTCTTTTCCACAAACTCTTGTTGTGTGGTGGGCTATACCACGGAAACCTTCTCAGGAAGTGAGTTTGGAGGCTTGTCATCTGAGAGTACCTTTAAGAAATGGGTGTTTAAGAAATGTACCTTTAATAAATAGGTGTTTATCAGTGATGTCAGAGTGTGGGTGGAGCTGGGCTGTCAGCTTTTTACTTTTGTTTTAGGCCGTTTGCTGCAGGGTGTGTGTTTTAGTTTCGTTTTCAGTGTTGGGGCTGAAGCCAGAGAGAGCAGGTGTACTGTTGATCTCGCTGCCATGAAAAGACTATCTCTTGATCATTTGGTGAATTCGGAATTATAAATGTTCTCAATAGTGAATGTAAACCTAATGTGCTTCTGTTAAAATGTGTTTCTTTTGTCTTCTGGATGTTGTTTGGGAAGTTATTAAGGATTACTTAGTGTTGTATTCTTTGGGGGTCGTATTTGAATTGATGGTTGCTAAGATGTTCACTGTATGTTTTAAAAGGTTAACTTGAGTTCATAGGATAAACATTGTTTTGCTTTAAAAAATACGTTTCCATTTCTGCTGTACCAGACCTGTAGAGTGGGCCGTGTGCTCCCCATACCACAATCTATTAAAAGTTGTGGGTCAGGTGAATTCTATGATACACTTTGGGGTTCTCTAAACCCTGGCGCATAACAGGCTACATAAAAAATGAATTAAATCTGTGTTGAATTTTCTGTGTAATTGAAATAAAATGAGACAATCTGTATTCATTTTCTCGTTTTGGCTCCTAATCCTTTATATGAAATCCCATCCTTTATCCAAATGGGATAATCTGCTCCTTTAATATCGTAGGTCAGACAACTTCCTTGTTAATTTATTGCAATTTGTATTCTTTTACTCAGAACATTGTGTTTTATGTATCTGGAAGGAGGTTTACGCAAAATATAATTTCCTGAAAAAATACCTCTTTCTAACCTATTAGCTATTTATATTATTTGTCTGTCTTCAATGAAACCACGTTTGCCTGTCTTTTTTAACCTCATTCATGGCCAGAATTCTTCCAAAACATTTCTAGGTGTGGTCTCAGTGGGAAATGAGGTGCGATTCCCGATGGTGGTTGAGCGGGATTCACATTGCAATCTACCCACACTTACAAATTTATTTGGAGGGAAGAGAGTTTAGCATCGGCACAGAGAGGAGCTGGGACGAAACATGCCAGCAAGCCCGGCTTCACAGTGCCTGTGATGATATACATAAGCAATCATGTATATAATGATGTAAACGACCTCCAACCACGGATGGCAGCGTAAGTCTACCACGTGACTCTGTACCTCAAGGAGTCTGGAGATAGTCGTGTTAGTGGATAGTCATATTTGCAGTAGCTCTAGGATAGTTTATCATTATTAGTAGTTTGCAATATATTTCTCACAGTTACCTTAACCATGCATTTGTCTTATAATAAAATATCTTACCAGTCAAGAACTAGGCATTCTATTGTGCATCATTTTTACTGGCCAAGCACAAAAACGTAACATGGTATCGTAGATGAAACGTAGATGAAAATGGGCATGTCTTTAAACAGCAATTCACACTCTACGTTGCAGTTCTTGGTCTGTAGGCACAGCCTGATGAGAGATGTTGCTGCTCACTGTAGCAGGTCCACCAGCGATGGAGATATTTAATATGTTTGTTTTCAATAGCGAAGCAGATAGCAAGAACTTTGATGAAGTTGTAAATAAATTTGATTGGCATTCCACTCCAATAAAAAAGAGGGGTGGAATTCTCCGCAGGGGGCCGAATTCGTGAAGGACGTCGTGAACTCGGCTGAGGTTCACGATGGCCTCGGAGCCCGCTCCCCGCACCTAATCACCCCCACCCGGGGGGCGAGGAGCGGGCCTCCGTCTTTCCCAGCCGCGACCTCGGCGCGCCGAGAATGTGAAGTCATCCGCGCATGTGCGGGTTGCCGGTTCCAATCTGCGTATGCGCGGATGACTTCATCGCGCAGACGGCACGAACCCGCGCATGCGTGGTGCCGTCTTTCTCCACCGCGCCCAGCAAGACGTGGCAGCTTGATCTTGCTGGGCAGCGGAGGGGAAAGAGTGCATCCGTTTTGGACGCTGGCCCGACGATTGGAGGGCACCGATCGTGGGCCTGTCCCCCCCCCGAGCACAGTCGCGGTGCTCCCGTCCAAATCGGGCCCCTAGATGCCCCAAACGGGCATCTGGCCCCCGTTTCACGAATGCAGCGATTGGTGTGGCTGCTGCTGTGGTGAAACGGGCATGAAGGGCCGGCCGCTCGGCCCATCGGGCTCGGAGAATCGCCGTTCGCCGCGAAAAACGGTGAGCGGCGATATTTCCGAGCGGGGGGGGGGGAGAATCGCTGGGGGTGCCAGAGGGGCAGAATAAATGTTGGGAGGCCCTCCCACGCCACGCGGGGAGTGGAGAATTACACCCAAGACATTTGAGCGCTACATATTTTGCACGCGCACCCAGAAAGCAGGCAAATCATTTGATAGATTTTTGACCGATTTGTAATTGAAGGCTCAGTCATGTAATTTTGCTACCTTACAAGCATCCATGATCCACGATCAAATCGAGTTCGGGATTTGTAACAACAAGGTACACGAGAGGCTATTGAGGGAAAATGAGCTTCAGCTTGATGATGTTATTAAAATTTGTCATGTCAGATTTAAAAGAGCTGAGAATTAAACCACAAATATTAAATAAAATAATACTATGTAAATACTACAACAGAAACAAAATTACTAGACTAGGTGCATGCAAGGTCGATGTAAATGTAAAGAACAAAGTTCACACAGTAAAACTTTCCATTGTAGAGGCTGAATGGGAATCTCTACTGGCAGTGCAAGCATGTGAAGCACTTGAGCCAGTGAAACGGGTTTACAGTGCAGACTGTGCTCTAACCAGACAAAATGCATCAGTAGATTCCCTAATGAAGCAATTTCCTGGGATATTTCAAGACTTTGGCACATTACCTTTCACATACCGAATCCAGTTAAAAGAGAATGCACAACCAGTAATACACGCATCAAGATGTGTACCAGCTCCATTAAAAGACAGATGGAAGGATGAGCTAGAAAGAATGACATGGGCATAATCAAAAGCATTGAAGAACTGACAGATTGGATTAACTCTATGGTCTGCATTAAGAAGAGAAATAACCACCTAAGAATCTATGTGGGCCCCAAAGATCTGAACTTCAACATTAAAAGAGAGCATTATCTGATTCCGAAGAGAGAATAAATCACATGCAACCTGTTTTAGCAAATTAGACCCATCACAAGGCTTTTAGCAGCTCAGGTTGGATAAGGAGAGCACAAAGCTGTGCACTTTTAACACTCCATTCGGGCGATATTGTTTTTTAAAGGTGGTGTTTGATGTAATGTCTGCATCAGAAATTTTCCAACGGGCAATGGAACACATAGACATAGAATTTACAGTGCAGAAGGAGGCCATTCGGCCCATCGAGTCTGCACCGGCTCCTGGAAAGAGCACCCTACCCAAGGTTAACACCTCCACCCTATCCCCATAACCCAGTAACCCCACCCAACACTAAGGGCAATTTCTGGACACTAAGGGCAATTTATCATGGCCAATCCACCTAACCTACACATCTTTGGACTGTGGGAGGAAACCGGAGCACCCAGACGAAACCCACGCACACACGGGGAGGATGTGCAGACTCCGCACAGACAGTGACCCAAGCCGGAATCGAACCTGGGACCCTGGAGCTGTGAAGCGATTGTGCTATCCACAATGCTACCGTGCTGCCCGGTAAATTCCAGGAGAAGGAATTCCAGGAGTCTGAGTATTATGTTGAAAGCATAATCGTCTGGGGAGCAACATGAGAAGAACACGACCAAAGGCTTCTCAAAGTGCTGAAGAGCATTAAAAAGAATGGCTTAAAGTTGAATAAATCCAAATGGCAATTTGGTATCGACAATACCACATTCTTGACAGGTAAGCTTTCTGCAAAAGGTATACAACCTGATCAAGAAAAAAATAAAGGCAATCTTAAATATGCCACTTCCCAATGACAAAAAATATATACCCCGAATGTTTGGAATGGTAAATTGTGTTGGAAAACTTATTCCTCATCTCGCAGCAAAAACTTCACACCTCAGAGAAACCATCAAGAAATACACTACATTCCAGTGGTCTACTGGACATGAACAGGAATGGCAAGCATTACAAGAAACATTGACAGCAGCGCCATTACTGACATTTTGTTGACCCAGGTCAGTGTCTGACACAGAGCCCACGTTTGCTCAAATTTAAAAAGAATGCTCCGGTTTAATTAATGGACTTACTAAATTCCATGACTACATATATGGCCTACCAACATTTTTAGTGGAAACTGACCACAGACTACTTGTTGCAGTAGTTAAAACAAATCTGAACAAGATGTCCCCGAGGATGCAGCGCACGATGATGAAGCTACAAAGGTATGATTTCGATCTAATCTACTTGCCAGGCAAGCATCCCGTCGTAGCTGACGCACTATCTCGAGCCACAGGCATGGAAGAGATATACCACTTGGATGAGGATGTGCAAGTCCACGTGAACCTTGTAACAGAATCTCTTCCGGTATCTGATAACAAATCAAGACTGATAAAGGAAGAAACGACCAAAGACATAGTCTTACAAAAGGTGATAAAATATCCCCATGAGGAATGGCCTAAAGCTTCCTGCTCCAGCTATTATAATGTTTGGGCAGAATTAAGTGATGCTGATGGGTTTTTGATTCAACAACAACGAATTGTGATTCCACAATCGTTAAGGTCAATGGTTCTTCAAAAGCTTCATGCAGGGCACTTCAGAATAGAAAAGTGCAAGCAAAGACCCAGATAAACGGTGTATTGGCCAGGTATCAACCACGATATTCACGATATTTTTAATGCCATTCCCAACATCACTACTACAGTTTTGGGGTCTATATACAATCCCCGTGAAATTTTTTTGCCTTTTAGTGTTTCTCAACTCTACCCGTAAAGATTTAGCATCATTGGAACTAATATTTTTCGTCATTATTACGTTAATTTCCTCTTTAACCAGCAATGCAACCCCACCACCGTTTCCTTTTTGTCAGTCCTTCCTAAATACTGAATACCCCTGGATGTTCAATTCCTATCCCTAATCACCCTGCAGCTTTGCCTCCGTAATCCCGATTATATCATACCTGTTAATATATGTTTGTACAATTATTTCATCCACTTTATTGTGAGTACTTGGCTCATTAAGGCACAAAGCCTTAAGGCTTGTCCTTTTTCACATTCCTTGACCCGTTCCCATTATTTTTCACCGTGGCCCTATTCGATTCTGGCCCTTGATTTTTCTGCCTGTCACTTTTACTATTCCCCTGTATGCCTTTTTACTTGTACGTGTTTCCACCGCCTCTAACTTCTTGGTTGGATCACACCCTGCTGCAATTTTAATTAAAACCCTCCCCAACCACTCTAGAAAATACTCCCCCTGGGACATCAGTCCCGGTCCTGCCCAGGTGTAACCCATCCAGTTTGTACTGATCCCACCTCCCCCAGAACCAGTCCCAATGCCCCAGGAATCTGAAATCCTCCCCCTCACACCGTCTCTTCAGCCACATATTCACCTGATATATCATGCTATTTCTGCTCTGACTAGCATGTGACACTGGTAGTAATCCTGAGATCACGACATTGAGGTCCTACTTTTCAACTTATTCCCTGCTTTTATAGAATTTACAGTGCAGAAGGAGGCCATTCGGCCCATCAAGCCTGCACCGGCCCTTTTTTTAAAAGAGCATCCTACTTAAGCTCACACCTCCACCCTATCCCCACAACTCAGTAACCCCAACTGACCTTTTTGGACACTAAGAGCAATTTATCATGGCCAATCCACCTAACCTGCACATCTTTGGACTGTGGAAGGAAACTGGAGCACCCAGAGGAAACCCACGCGGACACGGGGAGAACGTGCAGACTCCACTAAGACAGTGAAGCAAGCCGGGAATCAAACCTGGGACCCTGGAGCTGTGAAGCAACTGTGCTAACCACTGTGCTACAGCGCCCCCCCCCCCCCCCCCCTCCACCCACCTCCCCCCTTTTAGCACCTTGTTCCTTTTTAAAATCTATGTTGTTTGTCCCAACGTGTACCACTGGCTGTTTACCATCCTCCTCCAGTGTGTCCTACAGCCACTCTGAGACACCCTTGATTTTAACACCAGGGAGGTAACATACCATCCTGGAATTTCATTAGCAGCCTCAGAGATGTCTATATCTTCCCATTACAATTGAATCCTTTATAACAATTTCATTTTCACACTTTTTATTCCTCACCTCTGCAGCAGAGCAAATTGTGGTGCAATAAATTTGGCTGTTGCTGATTTCCTCCGAGATGCCATCCCCCCCCAAAACATCCAAAGCGGTATATCTGTTTTGCTGCTGAATGGCCACAGAAGGTTCCAGCACTGCCTCCTCTTGCTCTGCCTGGTGGTCACTAATTCCCTTCCTGCTTGTAAAATCTGAGTGTCAGGTGTAACTCCCTCCAAACATGCTATCCACAATACTCTCCACTTTGAGGATGTTCCACAGTGTCCCCAACTGCTGCTCCAGCTCTGAAACCTGGCCTTCCAGACGCTGCAACTGGAGACACGTTCTGAACACATGCTGCCTGGGCACTGGAAATATTCCCATAGAGCGGGAAGAGCAAACCACAGCTTTAAGCTGTTAACCAAGACCCTCGGCATAGACAAACATACCTGCATTTATCTACTTTATTCAAAAGAGGTAACTTAATCCCAGTTTCTGAGAATATAGTACAGAGATGGCTCAAACTCATGATTGAGATCTAGGTATTAGCCGCACTAGTGAAAGAGGCTGGCCAGGCTATGATCACTTGGTGTGGATATATCTCTGTTGAGCTCAGGTCTCCTGTTCTGTGATGGTTGCTCCCGGGGGTTCCCAGGTTGCTGACTGTGTGTTCTGACGTTCCTTCTTTTATCCAGGTTCTGCTAGCACTGAGGCATGATACACACACCTGGCCTGACTTCTATTGTCTCATCAAGACTTACACTCATCAATAGAAATAAACAGGATACTCTTGTTTAACCACAGTGATTTAATCAAGATCCATTGTCCTGTGAAACACTCATTTCTGACTAGCTATTAGCCAATTATGGAGTCTGATGGCCTCTTTATTTATTGTCCTTCCTGTTGCAAAGTTGATCTTTACTGTTGCAACGTTAGTTACATGTTCATAGCATGATCTTTCGTCCTTTTGTCTTAACTTGATAAATACTGTAATTGGGTAAACATATGTGGTGATATGATTTGCATACCTGTCTGACATTGGGGCAGAACACCGGCTTACCATTGGCCCTGGTCGGTCATGTGCCTCTCGACCGATTGGCCGAGAGGCTGAGTTAACCACGCCTCCATTGCCGAGGTATAAATAGACAAACGCCCGGCGGTCGTCCATTTCATTGTAGAAGATCGCAGGGCTATGTTCTAGTTTATTTTATTTTTTTTAAATAATTTTTATTGAAAGAATTTTTTACATGAAGATATTTACCCCAACTAACTATAAAATATTACAAAATATTCCCTCTTAACAAATATCCCCCCCCGCCCGAACTCGCCCGCGCGTTGTCCCTCCCCCCCTCCCCCCTCCCCCAAAAACAAACAAAGCAACAATCAACATCAAACATGAACTGCGAGCAAATTTGCCCGCATTTCAACCGTAAATAACCCACCACAACCGTTGTTGCCACCCCCCCCTCCCCCCCCCCCCCCCCCTCCCCTCCCCCCCGGGTTGCTGCTGCTGCGACCTCTGTACCCTATCTCTGAGCCAAAAAGTCGAGGAAAGGCTGCCACCGCCTGAAGAACACTTGTACCGACCCTCTCAGGGCGAATTTGACCCTTTCCAACTGAATAAAGCTTGCCATGTCATTAATCCAAGTTTCCACGCTTGGAGGCCTCGCGTCCTTCCACTGTATTAGTAATTAGTATCCTTCTTCGAGCAACTAGGGACGCAAAGGCCAGTACTCCGGCCTCTCTCGCCTCCTGTACCCCCGGCTCCACCCCAACCCCAAAGATCGCAAGTCCCCATCCTGGTTTGACCCTGGATCCCACCACCCTCGACACCGTCCTTGCCACCCCCTTCCAGAACTCCTCCAGTGCCGGACATGCCCAAAACATATGGACATGGTTCGCTGGACTTCCCGAACACCTGACACATCTGTCCTCACCCCCAAAGAACCGACTCATCCTTGTCCCCGTCATATGGGCTCTATGTAGCACCTTAAATTGAATGAGGCTAAGCCTCGCACACGAGGAGGAAGAATTAACCCTCTCCAGGGCATCAGCCCATGTCCCATCCTCTATCTGTTCTCCCAGCTCCCCCTCCCACTTGGCTTTCAGCTCCTCTACTGATGCCTCCTCCGCCTCCTGCATTACTTTGTAGATGTCCGATATCCTCCCCCCTCCGACCCAGACCCCCGAGAGCACCCTATCACTCGCCCCCCTACTGGGGAGCAAGGGAAACCCTTCCACCTGGCGTCTAGCAAATGTCTTCACCTGCAAATGTCTAAACATGTTTCCCGAGGGGAGCCCGAATTTCTCCTCCAGCTCTCTCAGGCTCGCAAACCTCCCATCTACAAACAGATCCTTCAGCTGCCTGATGCCCACCCTGTGCCAGCTCTGAAATCCCCCGTCCATGTTCCCCGGGATGAATCTATGGTTCCCTCTTAACGGTGCCTCCATCAGACCTCCCACTTCCCCCCTGTGTCGCCTCCACTGCCCCCAGATCTTGAGGGTGGCCGCCACCACCGGGCTCGTGGTGTACCTCGTGGGAGGGAGCGGCCATGGCGCCGTTACTAGGGCCCCCAGGCTTATGTTGCCACAGGACGCCCTCTCCATTCGTTTCCAAGCTGCCCCCTCCCCTTCCATCATCCACTTGCGCACCATCGATACATTTGCCGCCCAGTAATACCCCGAAAGATTGGGTAATGCCAGCCCTCCACTATCCCTACTCCGCTCCAAGAAGACCCTCCTCACCCTTGGGGTGCCGTGCGCCCACACGTAGCTCATGATGCTGCTCGTCACCTTTTTGAAGAAGGCCCTAGGGAGGAAGATGGGCAAGCACTGAAATAAAAACAAAAACCTCGGGAGGACCGTCATTTTAACGGACTGCACTCTGCCCGCCAGCGACAGCGGCACCATGTCCCACCTTTTAAATTCCTCCTCCATCTGTTCCACCAGCCTGGAGAAGTTCAGCTTGTGGAGAGTCCCCCAGTTCCTTGCCACCTGCACCCCTAAATATCTAAAACTATTTCCTGCTCTCTTAAACGGGAGTCTCCCGATTCCCTCTTCCTGGTCCCCTGGGTGTATCACAAATACCTCACTCTTGCCCAAGTTTAGCTTGTACCCCGAAAAGTCCCCAAATTCTGCTAGCAGTTCCATCACCTCCGGCATTCCCCCTTCTGGGTCTGCCACGTATAGCAGCAGGTCGTCCGCGTATAGCGATACCCGGTGCTCCTCCCCGCCCCTTGTCAGCCCTCTCCACCCCCCTGAGCCCCTCAGTGCCATCGCCAATGGTTCAATTGCCAGTGCGAAGAGCAGGGGGGACAAGGGGCACCCCTGTCTGGTCCCCCGGTGGAGCCCAAAATACTCCGATCTCCTACCATTCGTCACTACACTTGCCGTCGGGGCCGAATAGAGCAGCTTCACCCATTTAATAAATCCCTCCCCAAATCCAAACCGTTCCAGCGTCTCCCACAGGTACTTCCACTCCACCCTATCAAATGCTTTCTCCGCGTCCAATGCCACCACTATCTCCGCCTCACCCTCCACTGCCGGCATCATGATGACGTTTAGCAGTCTCCGCACGTTCGTATTAAGCTGCCGCCCTTTCACAAAACCCGTCTGGTCCTCGTGTATCACCCCTGGCACACAATCCTCTATCCTGGTAGCCAGGATCTTTGCCAGCAACTTGGCGTCCACATTCAGGAGCGAGATAGGCCTATATGACCCACACTGCACGGGGTCCTTGTCCCGCTTCAAGATCAGAGAGATCAGTGCCTGCGACATTGTCAGGGGCAGAGCCCCCCCCTCCCAAGCCTCGTTGAAGGCTCGTACCAGCACAGGGCCCACCAAATCCGCATATTTTTTGTAAAATTCCACCGGGAACCCGTCTGGCCCCGGCGCCTTCCCCGTCTGCATATGCCCAATCCCCTTGACTAGCTCCTCTAACCCTATCGGCGCCCCCAGCCCCTCTACCAGCTCCTCTTGGACCTTGGGGAACCTCAATTTGTTCAAGAAGCTCTCCATCCCCCCTCCCCTCGTCGGCGGCTCTGACCGATACAGCTCCTTATAGAAGTCTCTGAAGACCCCATTTACTTCTGGCCCCTTCTGCACTACGTTCCCACCCCTCTCCCTCACTCCCCCAATTTCTCTAGCTGCATCCTGCTTGCGGAGTTGATGCGCCAACATCCTACTCGCCTTCTCCCCATATTCATAAATCGCGCCCTGCGCCCTTCTCCACTGTGTCTCTGCCTTTCTGGTGGTCAACAGGTCGAACTTAGCCTGCAAACTGCGCCGTTCCCCCAACAGCCCCTCCTCTGGTGCCTCCGCATATCTCCTATCCACGTCCAAAAGCTCCCCCACCAGCCTCTCCCTCTCCTGTCTCTCCCTCCTTTCCCTATGTGCCCGTATGGAGATCAGCTCCCCCCGGATCACCGCCTTCAGGGCCTCCCAGACCATCCCCACCTGCACCTCCCCCGTGTCATTAGTGTCCAGATATCTTTCAATGCTTTTCCGGACCCTCTTACACACCTCCTCATCCGCCAGCAACCCCACATCCAGGCGCCACAGCGGACGCTGGTCTCGCGCCTCCCCCATTTCCAAATCTACCCAGTGTGGCGCATGGTCTGAGACCGCTATGGCCGAGTACTCCACTTCCCGTACTTTCGGGATCAGTCCCCTGCTCAATACAAAAAAGTCAATTCTAGAATAGACTCTGTGGACATGGGAGAAAAAGGAATACTCCCTCGCCCTCGGCCTCCCAAACCTCCAGGGATCTACCCCTCCCATCTGCTCCATAAACCCCTGTAACACTTCTGCCGCTGCCGGCCTCCTACTCGTCCTTGAACTCGATCTGTCCAGCACGGGGTCCAGCACTGTGTTGAAGTCCCCCCCCATGATCAGGCCCCCTGCCTCCAGGTCCGGAATGAGGCCCAGTAGGCGCCTCATGAAGCCAGCGTCGTCCCAATTCGGGGCATACACATTAACCATCACCACTTTCTCCCCCTGTAGCCTACCCTTCACCATGACATATCTACCCTCTTTATCCGCCACCACCTCCGCCGCCACGAACGACACCCTCTTCCCTACCAGGATCGCCACCCCCCGGTTCTTTGCGTCCAGTCCTGAGTGGAACACCTGTCCCACCCACCCCTTTCTCAGGCGGACCTGGTCCGCCACCTTCAAATGGGTCTCTTGTAGCATTGCTACATCCGCCTTCAGTCCCTTCAAATGCGAGATTACTCTCGTTCTCTTGACCGGCCCATTCAGCCCCCTCACATTCCAAGTGATCAGCCGGGTCGAAGGGCAGCCTGCCCCTCTCCCCTGCCGACTAGCCATATCCTGTCACCTGCTCGCCCCGAGTCAGCCCTCCCCTTCTGACCCGCTCCCCATGGCGATGGCGCCCTCCCCCCACCCCTCCGGTCCTCAACTTCTCCTCCCTGGCCTTTTCAGCAGCAACCCGGTAGCCCCCCCCTTCCCCCCTCCCCCTCCCCCCCCCCACCCGTCTCCCCCCCCCAGGCTAGGAACCTTCCTAGCCGCGATGCACCCTCCATAGTACTTCCGTAAGTCAGCTGGTTTACGCTGACCCGGCTGCCCCTGCCACAATCCGACTCCTCCCGGCATGGGGGACATCCCCCCCCTTACCACCTCTCCTTGACCCCGCTCCAGCGCGGGAAAGGGAGCCATTGCTGACCACGCCCCTTCCTCCCACCCTCCTCCCTCCTCTGCCCCGCGCGCGGGAAACCAGAGGAAAGCCCGCGCTTTCGCCCTGCCACTCCCCACCCCTCCATCTTCAGTTCCACCCCCGTCCCCGATCCCACACCGATAAAAAAAAACCGCACAAGAAACACATACCCCCAGCACTCCCCCCCCACCCCGCCCCCCCAACATAACATTATAAATAACAGAAAAAAGAAAAAACTGGTAGAGAGAAAAAAAGGGTCCAAAAATACAGCCAAGTGAAAATCCAACCAAAAGAAAGCCACGTGTCCAGCTTAAAGTACCAGAGCGGCAACGACCGCCAAGTATCCCCTGGTTCTAGTTCGAGTCCAGCTTTTCTTCCTGGACAAAGGCCCACGCCTCCTCCGGGGACTCGAAATAGTGGTGCTGGTCCTTATAGGTCACCCACAAGCGCGCTGGCTGCAGCATCCCGAATCTGATTCTCTTGGCATGCAGCACCGCCTTCGTCCGGTTGAACCGGGCCCGCCGCTTTGCCACCTCCGCACTCCAGTCCTGGTAGATCCTCACCGTCGAGTTCTCCCATTTGCTGCTCCTCTCTCTCTTGGCCCACCTCAGCACCCTCTCCCGGTCACTGAGTCGCTGGAACCGAACCAGCACCGCCCTCGGGGGTTCGTTTGCTCTTGGCTTCCTGGCCATTACTCTGTAGGCCTCCTCCAGTTCCAGGGGCGAAGGGACGGCCCCTGCCCCCATCAGTGAGCCCAGCATTTCTGCCACATACCTCGGGAGGTCCGACCCCTCCAGCCCTTCTGCCAGGCCCAGGATCCTCAGGTTTTTCCGCCTCATGCGGGTATCCATCTCCTCCAGTCGGTTTTGCCATTTCAGGTGGAGTGCCTCGTGCACCTCCACCTTTCCCACGAGGACCGTGGCCTCCTCCTCCCTCACAGCCATCTCCTGCTGCAGCTCCCGAATTGACGCCTCTTGGGTCGCCTGGGCTCCCATCAGCCTGGTGGTCGTCGCATTCATCGACTCCAGCAGCTCCACTTTCAGCTCCGTGAAGAAGCGCAGGAGAACGGCCTGCTGCTCCTCCGCCCATTTCCTCCAGTCCTCGGGTGCGCCGCCGGCCGCCATTTTGGGTTTCTTCCCCCGCTTTTTTCGGGGAGCTGCTGCCGCTTTTTTTTCTGCCCCACTTCGGGTGACGACCATAAGTTTTGCAGGGTTCTCCTCTGGGAACCTTCCCCCACCGGGAATCGTCGTTCCAGCGCCGTTAGGGGCCCTCCAATCGGCCCGAAAACACCTTCCTCGCAGGAGCAGCCAAACGTGCGACTTAGCTGGTCATAGCCGCAACCGGAAGTCCTATGTTCTAGTTTATTAAAGCCTGACTTTTGTAAAGCACTCGTCTCTCATACAATTACATAGAACATAGAACATAGAACAGTACAACACAGAACAGGCCCTTCGGCCCTCAATGTTGTGCCGAGCCATGATCACCCTACTCAAACCCACGTATCCACCCTATACCCGTAACCCAACAACCCCCCCTTAACCTTACTTTCATTAGGACACTACGGGCAATTTAGCATGGCCAATCCACCTAACCCTCACATCTTTGGACTGTGGGAGGAAACCGGAGCTAACCACCATGCTACCCTGCTGCCCTTGATGGCACATCAATTTAATAAACTACGACTTTGAAGATGGAGTTCCGCATCAGCCCGCAAACTCCGAACTCTGCAGAACTTTTCCAACTCTGGCTGACATGCCTCGAAGGGTTCCTGGCATCTACAACCACCCCCCCCCCCCACCGGGGCACATAAGCTGCACGTCCTCCACTCCAGCGTGGGTATTGACGCCTACGCAATAATCAAAGAAGAAACGACTTATGATGAAGCTATACTAAAGCTAAAGGGACAATTCATCAAACCAGTCAACAGGGTATTCGCCCGACATCTGCTGGCCACCAGACGGCAGGTCCCCGGTGAGTCACTAAACCAATTTTACCGGGCCCTCCATACCCTGGGGAGGAATTGCTCCTGCGTCGCAGTCTCAGCTATGGAGCACATGGAACTACTGATCAGAGACGCTTACGTGGCTGGGATGCAGTCCCCCACTATCCGCCAGCGGATGCTGGAGAGAGACGACCTCAGCTTAACTGAGACACTGACTCTCTCCTCCTCTCTGGAGGTCGCCGATCAAAACGCCCGCTTCTATGACCCCAGCCAGGTCTCCTGGCACGCTTCCCAACCGCCATCCGTCGCTCCCGACCTCCCTCAGGCCTGCGCTGCGGGACACCCCGACAAGTCCACGGGGCCTTGCTGCTACTTTTGCGGGTTCGCAAAACACCCCCGCTCGCGCTGCCCAGCCCACTCAGCCCTCTGTAAGAGCTGCGGGAAGAAGGGCCACTACTCCACGGTCTACCAGACCAAAACGGTGGCTGCGGCGCTTCTGGACACCACGCAACACTCTCCCCCCCGCCCCCGGGCCCCTGTGACCGGCCTGTGCGCCTCACTCTCTCCTCCGGGCCCTCCTGGTCCCCTCCTAGCCACCGCGCAACACTCTCCCCCCCCGCCCCCAGGCCCCCGCGCCTGGCCTGCTCACCTCTCTCTCTCCACCGGGGCCGCTCCAGCGCACCGAGCTCCTCCCAGCTCGCGCCCAGCCGGCCGACCAGCGCGCCTCTCCGGGCCCTCCCGGTCCCTGCCTGCCCGCAGCGCGATCCTCTCCCCCCCCGCCCCCGGGCCCCGGCGCCTGACCTGCGCGCCTCTCCGGGCCCTCCCGGTCCCTGCCAGCCCGCCACGCGCGTTTTTCCCCCCCGCCCCCGGGCCCCCGCACCTGGCCTGCACGTTTCCCTCCTTCCCCCGGGACCGCTCCTCCCAAACTGCCGCCCCCGGGCCCCGGCACCCGACCTGCACGCCTCTCCAGGCCCTCCCGGTCCCTGCCTGCCCGCCGCGCGAGTCTCCCCCCCCCGCCCCCGGGCCCCCGCCCCCGGGCCCCCGCGCCTAGCCTGCGCGTCTCACCTCCCCCGCTCGCAGCCGCTCCACTTGGCTCGCCGGCACCGCTAGCCCCACCCCCAGCGACCACGAGGGCCCCACGGGCGCCGCCATCTTGGGGCGCCGACTCCACGTGCGGGTCCTGGGCGCTGCCATCTTGGGGCCCCGACTCCATGTGCGGGTCCTGGGCGCCGCCATCTTGGGATCCCGACTCCACGTGCGGATCCTGGGCACCACATTCCGGGACTGGCACACAAAGTTCTTCCAGCATCGACTCGGACGACGACGACGGACACGGATTTTCTCCACGGCTCGCGGCCATTCAGCTCAACCAGTCACGTCCACGCACGCTCGCCAAAACGACAACGCTGATCCACCTCAACGGCCACGAGACGGGCTGCCTGCTGGACTCCGGGAGTACGGAAAGCTTTGTTCATCCTGACACGGTAAGACGCTGCGCACTCCCTGTCCATCCGGTAAGCCTCAGGTTCGCACTCCGTCCACATCACCGGGTGCTGCACCTTTGCGCACCGGCACTCCTAGGACTGGACTTCCAGTGCAACCTGCAGAGCTTGACCTTCCAATTCGGCGGCCCTATACCCCCCTCACTGTCTGCAGCCTCGCGTCCCTCAACGTGGACCCCCCCTCCTTGTTTGCTAATCTCACCCCCGATTGCAAACCCGTCGCGACACGGAGCAGACGGTACAGCGCCCAGGACCGGACCTTCATCAGGTCCGAGGTCCAGAGGCTGCTGACGGAAGGGGTCATCGAAGCCAGCAACAGTCCCTGGCGAGCCCAAGTGCTGGTGGTCCGGACTGGGGAGAAAAACCGGATGGTCATCGACTATAGCCAGACCATCAACCGGTTTACGCAACTGGACGCGTATCCTCTCCCCGTATTTCCGCCATGGTAAACGAGATTACAAAATACAAGGTCTTCTCCACTGTGGACCTTAAGTCCGCTTATCACCAGCTCCCCATCCGCGCGAGTGACTGTATGTACACCGCGTTCGAGGCTGATGGGCGCCTCTACCACTTCCTTAGGGTTCCATTTGGTGTCACAAATGGGGTCTCAGTCTTCCAACGGGAGATGGACCGAATAGTCGACAAGTACGGATTGCAGGCTACCTTCCCGTATCTTGATAATGTCACCATCTGCGGCCACGACCAGCAGGACCATGACGCCAACCTCCAGCAATTCCTCCGAACCGCTACACTCCTTAACCTCACATACAATTATGATAAGTGCGTGTTTAGCACCGACCGTCTAGCCATCCTCGGCTACGTAGTGCGGAAAGGAGTGATAGGCCCCGACCCCGAACGCATGCGCCCCCTAATGGAACTCCCTCTCCCCAATACCCCCAAAATCCCTCAAATGCTGCCTGGGGTTCTTCACATACTACGCCCATTGGGTCCCCAACTACGCTGACAAGGCCCGTCCCCTCATTCAAACCACGACCTTCCCGCCGTCGACAGAGGCCTGCCAGGCCTTTAGCCGCATCAAAGCGGACATCGCAAAGGCCACGATGCACGCCATCAACGAGTCCCTCCCCTACCAGGTCGAGAGCGACGCATCAGAAGTTGCTCTGGCGGCCACCCTGAACCAAGCGGGCAGACCCGTGGCCTTCTTTTCCAGAACTCTCCAGGCTTCTGAACTCCGCCACCCCTCTGTGGAAAAGGAAGCCCAGGCCATAGTCGAAGCCGTGCGACATTGGAGGCACTATTTGGCCGGCAGGAGGTTTACCCTCCTCACAGACCAACGGTCAGTAGCCTTCATGTTTGATAATGCACAAAGGGGCAAGATCAAGAATGACAAGATCTTACGGTGGCGGATCGAGTTGTCCACGTACAACTATGAGATCTTGTATCGTCCTGGGAAGCTCAATGAGCCTCCTGATGCCCTGTCCCGCGGTACCTGCGCCAGCGCGCAGATAGACCGCCTCCGCTCCCTCCACACGGACCTCTGCCATCCAGGGGTGACCCGCCTCTACCATTTCATTAAGGCCCGCAACCTGCCTTTCTCCATCGCGGAAGTCAGGTCAGTAACCCGTGACTGCCACATCTGCGCTGAGTGCAAACCGCACTTCTACCGCCCCGAGCGCGCACACCTGATCAAAGCATCCCGCCCCTTCGAACGTCACAGCATTGACTTCAAGGGGCCCCTTCCCTCTAACAACCGCAACATTTACTTCCTGGCGGTAATTGACGAATTCTCCCGCTTTCCCTTTGCCATTCCCTGCCCTGACATGACCACATCGACCATCATTAAGGCACTCCTCTCCGTCTTCTCCCTGTTCGGCTACCCCGCATACATACATAGCGATCGGGGGTCCTCATTTATGAGCGACGAGCTGCGTCAATTCCTGCTCGACAGGGGCATTGCCTCTAGCAGGATGACCAGCTATAACCCCCGGGGTAACGGACAGGTCGAGCGGGAGAATGGTACCATTTGGAAGACCATACTACTGGCCCTCTGGTCCAGAGATCTCCCTATTTCCCGATGGCAAGAGGTGATCCCCGATGCCCTACATTCTATCCGCTCACTCCTCTGTACCGCAACTAATCAGACACCCCATGAACGTCTTCTTGTTTTCCCCAGGAAGTCATCCTCCGGATCCCCTCTCCCGACGTGGCTGGTCACCCCCGGACCCATCTTGCTCCGGAAGCATGTGCGGGTGCACAAGTCCGACCCGTTAGTGGAACAAGTCCAGTTACTCCACGCTAACCCGCAGTACGCGTATGTGGAGTACCCCGACAGTCGACAGGACACGGTCTCCCTCAGGGACCTGGCACCCGCCGGCGTGCGGCCTGCCCCCCCCGACCCCCCCTCTGTTTTTTTCCCCCCAGCACCCCACTCAGGTTCCCCCTTCCCCATATATGGCGTCTCCACAGCCAGCTCGGGTGACGGAGACTGTTCAAGGACCATCGCTCCTGGACTCCAGGACGTCAGCGGAACCACCACCATCGGCCGACCCGACATCAACTCCTCCACTGTGGCGGTCTGCCAGAACGTCACGGGCCACAAAAAGACTGATCGAATCGTTCTAAATTTCGACAGCTCCATGGACTTTTGTGTACATATCGCTTCTTGTCTGGGCCAGTGGGAAGCCCCCAAATTCGATACAAGAAAGGAGAGAAAATTTTATCCTCCCGGCTGCTACTCATATCACCAGTTCTCTCCCCCCCCCCCCCCCTCACCCCCCCCCCCCCCCCCCCCCACCCCGGCTCTCGTTCATACCCCCCCCTCCCCCGGCTTCCTTCTCCGCAAGGGGTGAATGTGGTGATATGATTTGCATACCTGTCTGCCATTGGGCAGAACACCGGCTTACCATTGGCCCTGGTCGGTCATGTGCCTCTCGACCGATTGGCCGAGAGGCTGAGTTAACCACACCTCCATTGCCAAGGTATAAATAGACAAACGCCCGGCGGTCGTCCATTTCATTGTAGACGATCGCAGGGCTATGTTCTAGTTTATTAAAGCCTGACTTTTGTAAAGCACTCGTCTCTCGTACAATTGATGGCACATCAACATAAAATCCCATTTAGCGATGATGAGCTTCTGTGCTGACTTGAGTGGTCGTTCAGACAGCCAATATCAATTCCAGCCAGGGCCTTATTTGGTAGTTCCTGTTTTTGGCCTATATAAATATTTCCCTCTGTTAGCCCCCTTACCACAGAGCTCACCTGCCATGACTTATCCCTTCTGTTTCCTTTAGGTTTTTAGTGAAAGAGCCATTTTCTCATATGTTTCAGAGCTGGAGATCAGCTTGAGAGCGAGCGCACAGACTGGTGTCATCTGCATCCTGAAACTCAGTAACTGAGGTTGGAGTGATTTTGGTTTTGGATTGATGGAGGTATGGCCTGAACAGTTTCTCATCTGTCCTGTAGCTGATCTCCATGCCTGTGAGTAGTTTTCTGGAGATGAGGTGCAATATTAGTGCAATATTCGACGCACTGCCACAACCTTGTTTAACCCAGTTCTTCATTGAAATAGGTGGTTTTGTTGGTAATGATCATGGTTTGTCATCGTGGGAGAGGCAGGTGGTAGTCACAAATATGTGAGGGTAGCCGTGAGGAGAATGCTCCATAGTTAGTACTTTATTTTCAAACATAATATTTTCCCTAATTTTGTACATGTCTACATGTACATTTTTTATTCTTCTTTTATCTGAATTTATTATAAATTACATGAATAATAATCTATGGATCGATCGATAATATATGTTTTGTATATTGTTTCTTTCTTTTCATATCTCCTTGTTTGTTTCCCCTGAAAGTTAGGTTTTGGATGGTAACATTTAAGTAAATTACTTCAAATGTTATGTTGAGAGAAATCCTGTTAATCAGCACAATTAAGTTCCGTGTGTCTTTTCACAAGAATAGAAACATGTGTAATATTATATTAGCTGGCTCAATATCCAGCTTGTTAGTAAAAACATTATTTGGCTTCGGTGTTAAATCTTTCTGGAATGTTTACCTCTACAATAATAATAATAATAATAACCTTCTATTATCACAAGTATGAAGATACTGTGAAAAGCCCCTTGCCACCACATACCTTGACTTCTAAGCGTTAATTCACACATGTATATAGTTTATTTTGCTTTAAGTGGTATGAATTATCAGTACTAGGGACTGGAAATTATTCCCAGTACGTAAAAAATAATGTTTAGTAGTTGGCCTTTTCGTAATTATCTGTTTTTTCCAAGAAAGACACTCGATATACAGATTGTACATGCCCATTCTTGCCCCCACCCTCCCATTTTAAAGGTAAACTTTGCCAGCAGGCTGTCTATCCAGAAAGCTCTGCACATGTGGACAAAGGTAATAACAGGCATTACACACCAACTGACCCCTGAAATACCAGGTGTGAGGCCATAATCCAGTGGACAGCATTCACAGGCAAGTGATTATTACAGAATCTTCAGTTAGTGCAGCTCCATGGGTCCAGCAGGAAGAAGTAGTCCAGTGGAAACTGGAAGAGCATTGAATCCAAGTTTGATTTGATTTTGATTTGATTTGGTTTATTGCCACATGCACCGAAGTACAGTGAAAAGTATTTTTCTGCGGCCAAGGGAACGTACACAGTACGTACATAGTAGACAAAGAGAATAATCAACAGAAAACATTGACAATGGTACATTGACAAACAGTGATTGGTTACAGTGCGAATCAAGGGACCAAACAAACCAAACGCATGAACAAGAGCAGCATAGAGTGTCGTGAATAGTGTTCTTACAGGGAACAGATCAGTTCGAGGGGGAGTCGTTGAGGAGTCTTATAGCTGTGGGGAAGAAGCTGTTCCTATGTCTGGATGCGCGGGTCTTCAGACTTCTGTACCTTCTGCCTGATGGAAGGGTCTGGAAGAAGGCAAAGCCTGGGTGGGAGGGGTCTCTGATAATGCTGTCTGCCTTCCTGAGACAGCGGGAGGTGTAGACAGAATCAATGGGAGGATGGCAAGCTTGTGTGATGCGTTGGGCTGAGTTCACCACACTCTGTGGTTTCTTGTGATCTTGGGCCGAGCAGTTGCCATACCAAGCTGTGATACAGCCAGATAGGATGCTCTCTATCACAAATCTGTAGAAGTTTGTGAGAGTCGCTGCAGACATGCCAAATTTCTTTAGCTTCCATGGAAGTAGAGACGTTGTTTGGCTTTCTTGACTGTTGCATCAATGTGAGTGGACCAGGACAGACTGTTGGTGCTGGTGACCCCCAGGAACTTAAAGCTATTGACCAGCTCCACTTGGGAGCCATTGATGCAGACGGGCGTATGTGTCGTGTTGCACTTACTGAAGTTTATGATCAGTTCCTTAGTCTTTCCGACATTTGGAGAGAGGTTGTTTTCAGTCCACCATGCAAACAAGTGATTTATCTCCCTCCTGTAGTCTGATTCGTCGTTGTTTGAGATACGGCCCACCACAGTCGTATCATCCACAAACTTCTAGATTGAGTTGGAATCAAATCTTGCCACACAGTCATGTGTCTATAGGGTGTACAGTAGAGGACTGAGCACACATCCTTACAGGGTTCCAGTGTTGAGGACTATTGTGGAGGAGGTGATGTTGCGTATCCTGACAGATTGCAGTCTGTTGCTGAGGAAGTCAAGGATAGATGCACAGGGAGGGGTCAAGTCCAAGATTGCAGAGTTTGGTTATTAGTCTTGTTGGGATAATGGTGTTGAAGGCGGAGCTGTAGTCGATGAACAGCATTCTCACATCGGTGTCCCTGTTGTCGAGGTGTTCAAGTGTTGATTGCAGAGCCAGGGAGATAGCATCTGCTGTGGCCTGGTTGTGATGATAGGCAAACTGCAGTGGATTGAGACCCGTCTGGGAGGCTGCCAGTGGATCGGTCACAAAGCCGTTTGGGCTTTGCGAATTCTTGTATGGTAAGTAACAAAAGTGAAGTCCTAAAGCGATTCAAATTCGTCAACATGACTGGAGATCCCAAAACATGAACTTGTTATTTGCCACAATAGTAGCAAGGCTTAAAGGGTTAAATGATCTTGGTTTGTATAAGCTTGGTTTATCTTCCTTGAACTCTAAAAGTTTGAGGGGTAATCTAATTGGGTGTTTACAATGATAAAAAGATTCTGTATGGTAGATGTGGAAACTATTTTCTCTGGTGGCGGGGTTAAGAACATAACTGCACAGGTTCAACATTAGAGCGAGACTATTCAGGAGTGAAATCAGGAAGCGCATCTTCATGCAAGCACATTGGAAAGCTGTAATTGTCATCCCAAACACTGAATGTTGCGTTAATTGACATTTGCAATACTAAGATAGATTTTTTTTAAAGTTAAGGGTGTCAAGGGATATGGATCAAGGCTCGTTGTAGAGTTGATCTGTAACAATTTAATTGAATGGACTTCCGGTGGTGGTCATGGAGTGAGTGGTCACACACAGGGCAGCTCAAATTCGGCAGAGAGTGTAGGGAACGAAGTTCTTCCCTGGATGGGCACGTTTACAGGCTATTGTACCCAGCTAAAGACAGTGAAAGACCTGAGAAAGAGTTGGAGGAGACTTGTGGTGCACCAATTACAAAAATGGCGTAAGGGGAAGTGTGGTCATTGACAGGAAAGCTGCAGACGGAGCAATTGATGGGCTTCATTAAAGAGGGGTTTCAGCAGCAAAGGAAGGAAATGCAGAGTGACTGGTCAAAGGTGATTGAGGGGCAGTGTCACCTCTTCGAGGGTCCCTGGAATCTGTGGAAAAGTGCCTCGGAACACAGGGGGCGACGATCCAGGAGGTGGAGAAGGTGGTGTCTGGCCAGAGTGACCATATTGTGTCTTTGGAGGTGGAGGTGGAGGTGGTGATCCTGGGGGCTCGCTGCCAGTCACTGCGACCAAAGGTGGAGGACCAGGAAAATAGGTCCAGATGACAAAACCTGCGGATTGTGGGAGTGGAGGGAACGAGCTATGAAGTACGTCGCGAGGATGTTGGCCAGGTTGGTGGAGGAGAAGGTGTTGGACAAGGCTCCAGAGGTGGACTGGGCCCATAGGTCCTTGAGGCAGAAACTGAGAGCGGTGGAGCTGCCACGGGCAGTGATTGTGCGGATGCACAAGTTCCTGGACAAAGAAAAGATCCTGAGGTGGGCCAGAGTGAAACGGGTGTGTAAACGGGAGGGAAATCAAATTGGGTTTATCAAGACATTGGAGCGGAGTTGCCCAGGAGGTGAGTGGGGCTGAACAAGGGCAAGGCAGTGCTGTATCGACAACCGAGTCGATTCGGGGTGTTGTACCCAGATTTTGGGTTACCTATGATGGCCGGGAATATAACTTTATGACGCCAGAGGAGGCGAAAGACTATATCTGGGATCATAATCTGGCGGAAAAGCTGAATGGTGACTTGGGTGGGAGGAGTTAGGTCTGTGAAAGTTGGGTTTTGTTATTGCTCTTGTTTGCCAATGTGGGGGGAAGTTGAGAAGTTCTAAATTTGTAAGTGGGGGTGATTGCTCCCACTCCTCCTACTTTTCTCAGGAGGTCTTTTGTGCTTTTGACATGGTTGTATCTTTGGGGCTGTTTTGGGATGTTGATGTCTTTGATACTTTTTATGGTAATCGGGGCCTGTTACTCAAGTTAAGGTGGGTTGTGTGGGAGGATGGATGGAGGGGGTCTTTTGGGCAGGAGTCACCTCGCTAGCGAGCAATGCTAGTGAACGTGAGTGCATCGGAGGGGGGGGGGGGGGGGGGGGGGGGAGAGGCTGTGATGGTTGGCCAGTCTGGCACGGGGGAAGTGATAGTGAATGGGGTATTAGTGGGGATGCCGGTGGTGTTGGTAAAGGTCCATGTGCCTAATAATAATAACCTAATAGTAACGTAGTTCATAGCGCTCATTCCCTCCACTTCCTCTGGCAAACCCACAATCTTAATAATAACCCTTAAGAGTATTGACATGCAGAGAGATCTGGGTGTACAGGTCCACAGGTCACTGGAAGTGGCAACGCAGGTGGAGAAGGTAGTCAAGAAGGCATACGGCATGCTTGCCTTCATCGGCCGGGGCATTGTATATAAAAATTGGCAAGTCATGTTGCAGCTTTATAGAACCTTAGTTTGGCCACACTTGGAATATAGTGTATAGTATATAATATAGTATAAGGGCTGGTTTGAAAGCAGACCAAGACAGGCCAGCAGTACGGTTCAATTCCCGTACCAGCCTCTCCAAACAGGCGCCGGAATGTGGCGACTAGGGGCTTTTCACAGTAACTTCATTTGAAGCCTACTTGTGACAATAAACAATTTTCATTTTCATTTCAATTCTGCTCGCCACACTTCCAGAAGGATGTGGAGACTTTGGAGAAGGTACAAAAGAGGTTTACCGGGATGTTGCCTACTATGAAGGCATTAGCTGTGAGGAGAGACTGGATAAACACAATTTGTTCTCACTGGAATGACGGAGGTTGAGGATAGAAGTCTAGAAAATTATAACGGGCGTGGACAGAATGGATAGTCAGAAGCTTTACCTCAGGGTGGAAGAGTTAATTACTTGGGGGCATAGGTTTAAGGTGCAAAGTTCAGAGGCGATGTGTGAGGGAAGTTTTTTGCACAGAGGGTAGTGGTTGCCTGGAACTTGCTGCCGGAGGAGGTGGTGGAAGCAGGGACGATAATTACTTTTAAGGGGCATCTTGACAAATACATGAATAGGATGGGAATAGAGGGATACGGACCCTGGAACTGTAGAAGGTTCTTGGTTCGACAGGCAGCATGGTCGGCGCAGGCTTGGAGGGCTGAAAGGCCTGTTCCTGTGCTGTACTTTTCTTTGTTCTTTGTGACAATGTTGGTTTTGTGAAGAGGTTACTGGAAGCGATTACGGACCTGCACTCTCTCCAGTTGATCATGGGGGAGATTTCAATTGTACAAAGGAGTCAAGGTTGGATAGGTCAAGCCCGAAGTCGATGGGAATGTTGAGAATGGTGAAAGAACTGGGACGGTTCATGAAAAGGATGGGGTGGGTAGCTCTGGGACCTGGGAGGAAGGGAGTATTCCTTCTTCTTGCATGTATAGGGTGCATTCCAGGATTGATTTTTTTGTGGTGAGTCGGGCAGTGCTGATGGGGACGGTAGGGGTGGAATATGCAGGAATTATGATCTTAGATCATGCGCGCACTGGTTAAATGTGAGGCTTTGTTTGGAACAGGTGCAGAGGCCGAGGTGGAGGTTGGACTCTGGACTTTTGGCTGATGAAGAATTTTGTGGGAAGGTGAGAGTGGCGATTAAAAACTATGTGGAACTCAACCAGAATGGTGAGGTACAAGCTGACACGTTTTGGGAGGCCTTGAAGGCGGTGGTCCGAGGGGAAATTATTTTGTTCAAGGCCCATAGGGATAGGATGAGGAGGGAGGAGCACCGGCGGTTATTGGACAAGATAGTTGAGGTGGATAGGAGCTACTCAGAGGCCCTCACATAGGAGTTGTTAAAAGAGAGGAAGATATTGTTGGGGCAGTTTGACCGGTTGACAATGGGTAAGGCAGTGGGAAACTGCAGAGGGTGAGGGGAGTGCAATATGAGTATGGCGAGAAGGCCCACCAGTTGTGGCAGCAGGCAGAATCCCAGGATGTTTGCAGGTGAAGGCGGAGAAGGGGAGGTGATGTTGGAGCTGGAGAGGATAAACGAGGTGCTTAAAGCTTTGTACAAGGGGTTGTATAGGGATGTGCTGGTGAGGCAGAGGATATGGGACAGTTACTGGATGGGTTGGAGTTCCCTGAGTTGGAAGAGGAGAAGAGGCAGACATTGGAGGAGCGTTTGGTTTAAGGGAGGTGATGGAGTGCATTAGTAGGGTTTGTTTAGTGAGGTGATGGAAAACGGGGAGCTGCCGGCTACGTTACCCACGGTGTTAATTTCACTGATACCAAAAAAGGGGAAGGACTCACTGGAGTGTGAGGCCTACAGGCCTATTTCACTGCTAAACGTGGATGTGAAAGTTCTGGCAAAGGTGTTGGCATGCAGGTTGGAGGGATGTGTCCTGGAGGTGGTTTCCAAGGACCAAACCAGTTTTGTGAAGGGGAGGCAGCTCTCCAGTAACATCAGGAAGTTGCTAGGGTGATGGAACCAGAGATGATTGTGTTCATGGACGCAGAGAAGGCATTTGACCAGGTAGAGTGGAGGTGTCTGCTTGAAGTCTTGGGAAAGTTTGGGTTTGGACCAAAATTTGTGGCGTTGGTTTGATTGCTGTATGCATCCCCCATGGCTGGTGTTCGAACAAACACGATGAGTTTGGGGTAATTTGGGTTGCATACAGGATGGGGAAGGGGTGCCCGCTGTCACTGTTGTTATTTGCATTGGCGATCGAGCCCTTGGCAATGGTCCTTCGGGCGTCGGCTCAGTGGCGAGGGATTCTGAGGGGGGTAGGGAGCGCCGGGTATCACTGTATGCGGGCGACCTGTTGTTGTTTATGTCAGACCCATTGGAAAGTATGGGCAGAATTATGGGCTTGTTGGAGAGATTTGGGGCTTTTTCTGACAAGTTTGAATGTAGGGAAGAGTGAAGTGTTCCCGACGAATGCGGCGGGGTAGCGGGCAAACCTGGGGGCACTACCATTTAAGGTGGCAAGATATCTGGGGATTCAGGTAATGCATGAGTGGGCTACAATGCTTCGTTAGTGGAAGCGGTTAACGGGAACTTCAAAAGGTGGGACATGTTGCACTTGACGTTGGCAGGGAGGGTGCAGGTGGTAAAGATGAATGTGCTGCCAAGATTCCTATTTGTTTTAGAGTTCTTCCCGATCCTAAGGTCTTTTTCCGGAAGGTGGAGGTGGTGGTCTCAGTATTTGTGTGGGCAGAGAAGGTACTGAGGGTGAAGAAGGCCCTGCTACAAAGGTAGAGGCAGAGAGGGGGGTTGGCGCTCCTGAACCTGGTTCACTGCAATAGGGCAGTGAATGTGGAGAAGGCGAGGCATTGCTGGGGAGGGGGGGAATAGGGGATGGAGTGGATCAGGTTGGAGGAGGAGTCCTGTAGGTGTTCAAGTTTGAGGGCCCTGGTGATGTCCCCCTTGCCGTTAGCCCCAAGGAACTATACGGGGAGTCCAGTGGCAGAGTCGACTGTTAAGATTTGGAATCAACTGAGCAGGCATTTTAAATTGGACCAGATGTCTGTGTTGTCGCCATTGTATGGGAACCACAGGTTTAAGCTGGGGGGGTGGGGGATGGATGGGATGTATTGGTGGTGGAGGGAGGAGAGATGGGAGCAGGTCAGGGATATGTTCTCGGAGGGGAAACCCACAGGCTTGGATGAGCTGCGGGCGAGGTTTGAGTTACCGAGGGGAAGTGAGTTTAGATATTGGCAGGTATGGAACTTTGTGCGAAAGGAGCTGCCGACGTTCCCCCAACTACCGGAGTGACCGCAGCTGGACAAACTGCTGCTCCCAGATGAGATGGAGGAGGGTAGGTTGGGGACATATGCAGGTGGTTGGGAGAGCAGGGTAAGGCACTGATGGGAAGGATTACGCGGACGCCCCTATATCTCGACACGGCAACAGTGACTACACTTTAGAAACTTGCTCATTAACTAGGAAGTGCTCTGGGCTGTTCTGAGGATGTGAAAAATGTTGCATTAGGTTAAGCTCTTTATTGCTTTTAATAGCCTCATTAAATGTTTTACTTAAAAGGCCTAGCTTGTCCCAAAGGCATCCAAATATCCAACAGGATATTTGAGCATGACATCAATTTAATAAGAATTTCAATCGAATCAATGCATTCTGAGCATGAGCAGTCTGCAGAATCTTCCAGCCTGCTATCTATCAGGAGTTGAAGGGTGTGTCCTTCAAAGTTTCTTTTCCCTCAGAAGACTGAAAGAAATTGGAGATTGAATTTTCAATACTTTTATTTCTGACAAATGATTGGTATGAATGTGTTAACAATTGTGCTTTTCTGTTCTAAACGACGTTCAGGTATGTGTGAACACATGTATCCCATTGTTGATGGTTAAAAAGGGAACAAGAACATTGGGGTCAATTTTAATCTGGTATCCTGAGCCAACAACTGGATTTCATGCTTTCTATAGAAACCATCCAATTTTCACTTCTTCAAATGAGAATCTGAGGGCCGATTCAATGGAAAGATTTCAAAGGGTCACTTTGGGCATGTTTGGTGGGAAGTTTGGCGATGGCTGCGTTCGCAAGATCACAGTCTGTATTCAATGGCATTTAGCGATTTAAAAATAAGCCACTCCGAGGTTCTCACCATTACTGGTTCCCTTGCAGTCCAATCCGTCCAACTCACACCTCATCAGCTCGCTGAGGGAGAGCTGTTTTTAAATGCTCCCTTGCCACGTACTCGCAGTCAACACACAAGCATGGCAGCGCACAGACCTGCTCCTCACTTTGGCGATGCTGACCTGACAAGACATCTCGATGTTGTGGGTGAGAGGCAGGGCACCCTGTTCCTCCGAGTGAGTCGGAGGACCAGCAGCTTGGTGGGAATGCCACCTGGGAGGCAGTGGCAGCAGCTGTCAGTCCGGGCAATATTACAAGCAGGACCGCCGTCCAATGTCAGAAGGAGGCAAACAACCTCCTATGTGCTCCAAGGGTAAGTTACCACATCTCTCCTGGCATCAGTTCAGCCTGCCACTCCTCACATTCCAATCCCCCCCCCCCCCCCCTGCACAAATCACTGGCTGACACCTTGCACCCTCCCCACATCAAATCTTTATGTTTGTTCTTCAGAACCACCAGGCATGCGCCAGCACAATTCCTTCATGTCCAGGTGCGGTACCCACACATGACACCTGCTATAGACCCCCTGACCTATCAAGTGTGCGGCTTACAATGCCCTCTCTTTGTCCCCGCAGGAGAAGTTATCCCATAATCAATGGGAAAGGGCCAAGACGGGTGGCCGAGTTCCAGAGATTAGAGTTCTCACTCCCTGTGAGGAACAGGCCCTGGAGATTGTGGCATTGCCCAAGGGGAGAGCAGTCACTGACAGCGAGGTTGGTTAGCACCAGAGAGGCGAGGATCCGCTGCCCCTTTACCCAGGTGACCTGTCCCAAGTGAGTTGTTCATGTCATACAAAATGATCCTTTCCTCTCACTGACCACATGTCCATTGTCTCACACGATCTCCATCTGATGAGACTGGGCCATCCAGAGTTGTACCCACCACCTCCCCTCTGCCCCAGCCACCCAAGAGAACACCTTGGAGGAAAGCTCTTAGGGGACCACTGTCGAGGCATCACAACTGTCACCCCCACCTTCCACCAGCATAGACACGCACCTCGGTGGGCGACGGTGGTGGACAGGCTTCTGGGGCTTAATCTGGTAAGCGCCACACAGTTGCTGATGCACATCAGGTGGAGGTAGGAACATTCAAGGGTGACAGTAGTCAGAGGTCTGCTGGACCCCAGGACTGAGCTAGGTCCCAGCCAGATGTTGAGCCTCTGGCAAGGTTTACCCAGAGCTGATGTAGATGATAGGACAGAGCCATGACATTCAGGAGGGTATGTTGGTGACATTCCAGCGACTGCAGGGGCAATTGGAGGAATCCCAAAGGCTCAGGAAATGGTGGCAACAATGAGTGGCACCGAGGCCAACACTGCTAGGGTGGAAACCACAGTGGAAAACCTGGAGCATGACCTCTGCATCATGAGTGATGGTGTCCAAGGTATGGCTCAGTCTGAGACGACCAAGGCCGAGGGCCTCAACATCATGTCTCAGTCACTGAGGGATGCGTCTGAGATGCAGATGGACATTGCCGACGCACTGCAGAGCATAGCCCAGTCACTGAGGGACGCGTCCGAGATGCAGATGGACATTACTGAGGCACTGCAGAGCATGGCCCAGTCACTGAGGGACGCGTCCGAGATGCAGGTGGGCATTGCCGACGCACTGCAGAGCATGGCCCAGTCACTGAGGGACGTGTCCGAGATGCAGATGGACATTACTGAGGCACTGCAGAGCATGGCCCAGTCACTGAGGGACGCGTCCGAGATGCAGATGGACATTACTGAGGCACTGCAGAGCATGGCCCAGTCACTGAGGGACGCGTCCGAGATGCAGGTGGGCATTGCTGAGGCACTGCAGAGCATGGCCCAGTCACTGAGGGACGCGTCCGAGATGCAGATGGACATTGCTGAGGCACTGCAGAGCATAGCCCAGTCACTGAGGGACGCGTCCGAGATGCAGATGGACATTACTGAGGCACTGCAGAGCATGGCCCAGTCACTGAGGGACGCGTCCGAGATGCAGATGGACATTACTGAGGCACTGCAGAGCATGGCCCAGTCACTGAGGGACGCGTCCGAGATGCAGGTGGGCATTGCCGAGGCACTGCAGAGCATGGCCCAGTCACTGAGGAGCATCGCTGAGGGCAGCCACACCATGGTGCTGACAGTGGGGGGCCTCCAGGACTGGCAGAGCCATATGATTCAGAGGCCTTTGGAGCTCATTCCAGCAGCCCCGGCATCTTGGTGGGTCTGGTCCAGATCAAAGGTGATTAAGTCTGATGCCCGAGCGTACAGAGTATCCACGACCTCCCAGATGCAGGTGTAGGTGACGATTGTGAAATGCCACACAGATCCTCACCAAGCCCAGGAATGACCTGGTGGCATAAATGTTTAGTGCTGCCGTAGGCTTCACGGCCACAGAGTGAGTGTCCTCCTCCTTCACAGGGTGCCAAGCGCACGAGGCCTGCCACATGTGTCACACTGTCTCTCTGCTGAGATACAGTCTTCTGTGGCGCACGGTGATCGTCAGCTCATTGAATGACCAATAATGCCTGTACACCTCGGGCTGTCGCTGGCCTCCGCTTCTGGGTCCCTCCTCAGCCTGATGGGCAGCCAGGACTTTAGGTGTGCGCTGACCCTCTTTACATGGGGCGCCGCCTCCAGCCGATGTTGACCTTGCTGCTGTCTCCGGCGTCTGCCAGCCTCGGCTGCCACCAGCACAGCGAGGGCAGCATCCATGGGATTGATTCGAGCAGACATCGTTATATCTGTAAGGAATTTGGGAAGGAGAGAGAGCTGCTGTCCCAGGAACCTCGAACCTCCCAGGCCTTCCTCACCGTTATCTCTCCAGCCTTCTTTGAGAGTGCCATCCAGCGAGCCAGTTGTGCTGGAAAACCTTGTTCTGCACACTCACCCCCAGCCACATCAGAAGCCCCTAGATCCCAGACCTCTGCCGGCAACATTAGGGAGGCCACACTCACCCCCAGCCACATCAGAAGCCCCTAGATCCCAGACCTCTGCCGGCAACATTAGGGAGGCCACACTCACCCCCAGCCACATCAGAAGCCCCTAGATCCCAGACCTCTGCCGGCAACATTAGGGAGGCCACACTCACCCCCAGCCACATCAGAAGCCCCTAGACCCCAGACCTCTGCCAGCAACATTAGGGAGGCCGTAATCAGCTGCCCTCCGCTCATCCACACGCTTACCCTTTGGCCGTGAGACGATCCACAGTGCTGAAGCCCTGCTCTTTCGTGTTTGATTTTTGGCAGCTGCCTCTATGGTACTCCGAGAACTCAGGCACAATTTTCAGCCATCCAGGTTTGCTTGACGTGCAATACACTCGTCATCCTCTCTGACATGGCCCCTGTGCCCTCAAGGAGGCACTTGAGAGTTGAGGGATGTGAAGTGCTAACGCAACTAACAAGGCTAATTCCTCACCTTGAAGTAGCCTTCAGTTGTGAAGCTAGAGGCTGCTCACTGTCAAACGGAGTGAAATTGACTTTCAGGATAGAAGCCACAGCAGGGCTCCGTTGTGGAAGCATTTGGCCAGGCAGATTGGCTGCAGATGTGATTTCCCCAGTGATGGGTCTCCACAATATTTAAAGATGGCTTGAAGACCTCACAGACGCAAAGCCCCTCATTCCCCCCCCCCCCCCCACCCTAACCCAGGGCCTGCCCTGACCTGGAATGTTTCATCTCACCTGACCGAGCCCAAACCCCCTGAGGAGTCTCCCATCCCTCCCAAGCACAGGGGCTGCAGCTCCAATGCCTTGAGCTGCATGTCGGAAAATAGAAATGGCTTCTCACCTCCTCACTTCTCCACAGAAGCCACAACACCAGCTTCAGGATTTTAACGACAACCATGTGACTTCCCGCTGGGGAGAGAGGTAATTCCCCGGAGGCTGCTGCGTTCAACTTAAATCTCGAGAATGAGATTGAAATGAATGCAAATTGGGCAAAATAAACTTCTTGCCGATTTTGTGAAATCTAGAATTCGCCATCGGGAGCGGGTCAGGTGAATTACAAAATGGTTTGCACGCGGCACAAATCTTGATCTTGATTTTGGCCTTTCCTGCTATTCACCCAGTGCGCCTTGATCCACATGGTAGTAGGATTAACAAGCTGATTTCGACCTTTAGTGTGGGCGGGTAAGACCCCCTCCCCACCCGGTTTCGAGGGCATTCCTGCAAAGGGATAGACAGGCGCAGCAGGGGGTTGGCATTAGCTAATCTGATGTATTTTTACTGGCCGGTGAATATTGAGACAGTGCGGGGGTGGGTCGTGGATTCGGGGTCAGTTTGGGGGCAGATGGAGGAGGTTTACTGTATAGGTTCAAGTTTGAGGACACTTGTTACTGCTCCTCTTCCAATCTCTCTGGTCAGGTACTCCACGAGGTGACGGCTTCTCTAAGAATGCGGAACCAATTGAGGCAGCACTTTAAACTAGAGTTTCTATACTTGGGGTGAATCGGATCAAAGGATATGAGCAGAAAGCGAAATTAGGCTATTGCTTTGGATGATCAGCCATGATCATAATGAATGGTGGAGCAGCCTCAAAGGGCCAAATGGCCTCCTCCTGCTCCTATTTTCTATGTTTCTATGTTTATAGAGTCTATGTCGCCAATGGCGCTGATCAGTAGGAACCATAGATTTATAATGGCCGGTTTGGATTCATAATATACAGTCTGGGCGAGGGAGGGGGGTCGAGAGGTATAGAACATAGAACATTACAGCGCAGTACAGGCCCTTCGGCCCACGATGTTGCACCGTCCTGTGAAACCCTTCTAAAGTCCCTCTACACTATTCCCTTATCGTCCATATGCCTATCCAATGACCATTTGAATGCGTTGGCGAGTCCACTATTGTTGCAGGCAGGGCATTCCACGCCCTTACTACTCTCTGAGTAAAGAACCTACCTCTGACATCTGTCCTATATCTATCTCCCCTCAATTTAAAGCTATGTCCCCTCGTGCTGGACATCATCATCCGAGGAAAAAGGCTCTCAATGTCCACCCTATCTAATCCTCTGATCATCTTGTATGCCTCAATTAAGTCCCCTCTTAACCTTCTTCTCTCTAACGAAAAAAGCCTAAAGTCCTTCAGCCTTTCCTCATATGATCTTCCCTCCATACCAGGAAACATTCTTGTAAATCTCCTCTGTACCCTTTTCAATGCTTCCACATCCTTCCTATAATGTGGCGACCAGAACTGCACACAATACTCCAAATGCGGCCGCACCAGAGTTTTGTACAACTGCAACATGACCTCATGGCTCCGAAACTCAATTCCTCTACCAATAAAAGCTAACACACCGTACGCTTTCTTAACAACCCTCTCAACCTGGGTGGCAACTTTCAGGGATCTATGGACATGGACACCGAGATCTCTCTGCTCGTCCACACTACCAAGAATCTTACCATAAGCCCAGTACTCTGCCTTTCTGTTATTCCTTCCAAAATGAATCACCTCACACTTTTCTGCATTAAACTCCATTTGCCACCTGTCAGCCCAGCTCTGCAGCTTATCTATGTCCCTCTGTAACTTGTAACATCCTTCTGCACTGTCCACAACTCCACCGACTTTAGTGTCATCTGCAAATTTACTCACCCATCCTTCTACGCCCTCCTCCAGGTCATTTATAAAAATGATAAACAGCAACGGCCCCAAAACAGATCCTTGTGGCACACCACTAGTAACTGGACACCAGTCAGAGCATTTCCCATCAACCACCACTCTTTGTCTTCTATCAACTAGCCAATTTCTGATCCAAACTGTTAAATCACCCTGAATCCCATGCCTCTATTTTCTGCAATAGCCTACCGTGGGGAACCTTATCAAACGCTTTACTGAAATCCATATACACCACATCAACTGCTTTACCCTCATCCACCTGTTTGGTCACCTTCTCGAACAACTCAATGAGGTTTGTGAGGCACGACCTACCCTTCACAAAACCATGTTGACTATCTCAAATCAAATTATTCCTTTCCAGATGATTATACATCCTATCTCTTATAAACCTCTCCAAGACTTTTCCCACAACAGAAGTAAGGCTCACTGGTCTATAGTTACCGGGGTTATCTCTACTCCTGATCTCCACTACGTGTTCTGTGCTGTACTGTTCTATGTTCTATGTTCTATGTTCCCCTTCTTGTACAAGGGGACAACATTTGCTATCCTCCAATCCTCTGGCACTATTCCTGTAGACAAAGATGACTTAAAGATCAAAGCCAAAGGCTCAGCAATCTCCTCCCTAGCTTCCCAGAGAATCCTAGGATAAATCCCATCCGGCCCAGGGGACTTATCTATTTTCACACTTTCCAGAATCGCTAACACCTCCTCCTTATGAACCTCAAGCCCTTCTAGTCTAGTAGCCTGTATCTCAGTATTCTCCTCGACAACTTTGTCTTTATCCTGTGTGAATACTGCCGAAAGTTACTCATTTAGCACCTCTCCTATCTCCTCGGACTCTACGCACAACTTCCTACTACTGTCCTTGACTGGCCCTACTCTTACCTTAGTCATTCTTTTATTCCTGACATACCTATAGAAAGCTTTAGGGTTATCCTTGATCCTACCTGCCAAAGACTTCTCATGTCCTCGCTTGTCTCTTCTTAGCTCTCTCTTTAGAGCCTTCCTAGCTAACTTGTAACTCTCAAGCGACCCCACTGAACCATCACGTCTCATCTTCACATAAGCCTCCTTCTTCCTCTTGACAAGTGATTCAACTGCTTTTGTAACCCATGGTTCCCTCACTCGACCACTTCCTCCCTGCCTAACAGGTACATACTTATCAAGGACACGCAGTAGCTGTTCCTTGAACATGCTCCACATTTCCATTGTGTCCATCACCTGCAGTTTTCCTCTCCAGGCAATGCATCCTAAGTCTTGCCTCATCGCTTCATAATTGCCTTTCCCCCAGCAATAACTCTTGCCCTCATGTATATACCTATCCCTTTCCATCGCTAAAGTAAACGTAATCGAATTGTGGTCACTATCACCAAAATGCTCACCTACCTCCAAATCTAACACCTGTCGTGGTTCATTACCCAGTACCAAATCCAATACGGCCTCGCCTCTTGTTGGCCTATCTACATACTGCATCAGGAAACCCTCCTGCACACATTGGACAAAAACGGATCCATCTAAAGTACTCAAACTATAGTGTTTCCAGTCAATATTTGGAAAGTTAAAGTCCCCCATAACAACTACCCTATTATTTTCGCTCCTATCCAGAATCATCTTTGCAATCCTTTCCTCTACATCTCTGGAACTTTTCGGAGGCCTATAGAAAAGCCCTAACAGGGTGACCTCTCCTTTCCTGTTTCTTAACTCAGCCCATACTACCTCAGTAAATGAGCCCTCATCAAATATCCTCTCAACCACCGTAATACTGTCCTTGACTAACAATGCCACCCCTCCCCCTCTCTTACCACCTTCCCTGAACTTACTGAAATATCTAAACCCCGGCACCTGCAACAACCATTCCTCGCCCTGCTCTATCCATGTCTCCGAAATGGCCACAACATCAAAGTCCCAGGTACTAACCCATGCTGCAAGCTCACCCACCTTATTCCGGATGCTCCTGGCATTGAAGTAGACGCACTTTAGACCACCTTCCTTCCTGCCGGTACACTCCTGCAACTTTGAAACCTTACTCATGACCTCACTACTCTCAGCTTCTTGTGTACTGGAGCTACAATTCAGGTTCCCAATCCCCTGCTGAACTAGTTTAAACCCTCCCGAAGAGCATTAGCAAACCTCCCCCCCGAGGATATTAGTACCCCTCTGGTCCAGGTGTAGACCATCCTGTTTGTAGAGGTCCCACCTACCCCAGAATGAGCCCCAATTGTCCAGGAATCTGAAACCCTCCCTCCTGCACCATCCCTGCAGCCACGTGTTCAACTGCTCTCTCTCCCTATTCCTCGACTCGCTAGCACGTGGCACGGGTAACAACCCAGAGATAATAACTCTGTTTGTTCTAGCTCTAAGTTTCCACCCTCGCTCCCTGAATTCCTGCCTTACATCCCTATCCCTTTTCCTACCTATGTCGTTGGTACCTAATGTGGACCACGACTTGGGGCTGCTCCCCCTCCCCCTTAAGGATCCCGAAAACACGATCTGAGACATCGCGGACCCTGGCACCTGGGAGGCAACACACCAACCGCGAGTCTCTCTCGTTCCCACAGAATATCCTATCTATCCCCCTAACTATGGAGTCTCCAATGACTAATGTTCTACTCCTTTCCCCCCTTCCCTTCTGAGCAACAGGGACAGACTCTGTGCCAGAGACCTGTGCCCCATGGCTGACCCCTGGTAAGTCGTCCCCCGCAACAGTATCCAAAGTGGTATACCTGTTACTAAGGGGAACAACCACAGGGGATCCCTGTACTGACTGCTTACCCCCAGCCCCTCTCACCATCACCCATCTATCTTTATTCTTTGGCGTAACTACCTCCCTGAAGCTTCTATGTATGACCCCCCTCTGCCTCCCGAATGATCCGAAGTTCCTCCAGCTCCAGTTCCCTAACACGGTTTTTGAGGAGCTGGAGTTGGGTGCACTTCCCACAGATGAAATCAGCAGGGACACTGACGGCGTCCCTCACCTCAAACATTCTGCAGGAGGAGCATTGTATTGCCTTCCCTGACATCACCTCTAGATTTAAAAAAAAAACAAGAAAAAGAAAGGAAGAGCTTACCTGATATTCCCTCAAACCCTGCTCCCGCTGAAAGGTAAGAAAATTTAAAGGCACTCACTCACCTTCATGACAGGCCCCTGCTCCCGCTTCCCAACGACCGTGGTTTTTTTTTTTGGTTAGAGGAGGAGGTAGGGGGGGAAACACTGACGGAGTGTTTTGGGTTTAACTGTCACTTGACAACAGCCCCTCCACAAACCACCTTCAAATTAGGCTGACTGCACTGCACGTATGCAAATTTCCCCAGAACAGCCAATCAGTAGCTCTGCTCTGCTGCCCTCTGCTGGATGCTTGCCTTCACTCAATCTCCTCGGGTTTAGGGATTTGATCGTGGTGGGTAGGTTTGCTGGGTTGGAGGCGTTGGTGGAGACGTTCCAGATCCCATCAGGGAATGTTTTCAGATATTTGCAGATATGGAACTTTGTTCCAAAGGCACTCTCTTCATTTCTTCAGTTGTCGGTGTAACGTTCATGTTGGCTGACCTGATTTATATTACAAGAACACTTGTATCTAAAGCCATTAACAATTTATTAACATTAACTGTGGGTCAACTATATACAAAACAACAAATAAATAACAGTACTAACATGCACAAGCAACCTCTCCCCAGCTCTCCAGCCAGTCTGAGGTCACCTGACTCTAACATTCACTTATATACTCATGAGACTCCAAGTGGTCAGCCGGTGAATTACAACACAATTATGATATCACTACATCCCCTTTCCTTTGAAGGAATAAATTAATACATTATCATCAGTATATTTACCTGTGATATCAGTAGCCTGTGAATCTAACAGTATTCATTTTTTTCTTTCAAATTTTAAAAACTGATGGAACAAATGAACAGCAAGCATAGTATGTACAAATAGTCCAAATCTACAAATTGAGTCGATCAGGTTTTCTTCTCACTCTGGTTGATCTTCTCAAAGTTTGACCTTGCTGCTCAGAACCTGTAGATTCAATATTCTCCATGACATTCTCGTGCTCAGGAACTGCTGAACTATCTGACACTGCAGCTGACGTTGATTCTGATGTAGATTCATCATCCATTACATTGTTGTGAAAGTCTTCTCTGGTTTTCAAGAGCGCGCAGTGATATCGTCTTAAAACCAACCCTTCCTCTGTCTGTACATTGTAGGAATGAGGTGCTACTTCTTCAAGTACAATGGCTTTTCTCGACCAATTGCCTGATTCTTGTATTCTCACAATGTCATCACTACTCCGAGGTGGTACAGTTCTAGACACGCTATCATAGAACTGCTCTTGTTTTGCTTTAATGTTTTGCATTTCCTGCAGTACCACTGCATTCTCCTTTTCCAAATATGGAAGTGTGGTACGCAACCTTCTATTCATGAGTAACTCTGCTGGAGTAACTCTAAATAAACATATAAAATTAATGAGATGAAATAAATACCTTCAGGATTGCAGTTGAATGTAACTGTGTCCGAGTCTGGCTCATGGCAGTGAAAGTGAAGGAGTGGAGGCCAACCTGAAAGCTAGAACTGGCATTAAACCAGACAAAACTGCTGACTGAACTCTGGTGTCTCCTATGATGGAGGGGTGCTATTTCTCAAGGTACCAGATAAAGTCTGCAAGCTTTCTATGGACACAATGCAAGTAACAAATGCTTCCCTGGACTGGTAATTGTGTCAATCCATGACTTTCAACACAAGCAGATTAGTTAATACTTGTTTAGATGTAGAGATGTTTGGTCAACAATACCATCTACAAACCTTTATCTTTAAACTGATCCTCAACCAGATAGTGGATTGGTAATCGAAGGGTTGGGAATGCACCCTTGTCCTACCGAGCAGATAGGCTGAATCCATTACTCGAACCACTTTGTCTCAAACTTGAACTGAAAATTTGCCGAAGGTGGCAGTGTTAATCCCACCATCGAGATCTTTCAAACGCAACCATGACTGAATGTCTTCAATCATATAACCTTTCACTCCAGCGGATGAAGTCCGACTTTTATGTTGGTAAAATAAGCATGTGTACTTGGGGGGAATTCTCCGACCCCCCGCAGGGTCGGGGAATCGCCTGGGGCCGGCGTAAATCCCGCCCCCGTCGTGGCCGGAATTCTCCGCCACCGGGAATCGGCGGGGATGGGAATCACGCCCTGCCAGTCGACGGGCCCCCTGCAGCGTTTCTCCGGCCCGCAATGGGCTGAAGTCCTGCCACTGTCAGGCCTCTCCCGCCGATGTGGTTTAAACCACCTCTGTATTGGCGGTGCGAGCAGGCCCCCGGGGTCCTGGGGGGAGGGGGGGTGCACGGGCCGATCTGACCCTGGGGGGTGCGCCCACGGTGGCCTGGCCCGCGATCGGAGCCCACCGATCGGCGGGCGGGCCTGTGCCGTAGGGGCACTCTTTTTCTTCCACGGCCTCCACCCTGGCGGAGGCGGAAGAGACCCCCTCCACCGCGCATGCGCCGGTGGTGACATGCGCGGACTCATGCCGACCGGCGAAGGCCTATCGGCCAGCCTCGACGTCAATTGGCGTAGCGCCAAAGGCCGTTGGCGCCAGTCGGCGGAGCGGGAGCCACTCCGGCGCGGGCCTAGCTCCTAAAGGTGCGGAGAATTCCGCACCTTTGGGGAGGCCCGACGCCGGAGTGATTGGCACCACTCCGCTATGACGGGACCCCCTGCCCCGCCCCGCCGGGTAGGGGAGAATTTCGCCCCTTGTCATTAATACTGATAGAAATATATAAATTTGCTTTAGCAGTGGGCATATATAATTGTCAGAAATAAGAACCAACAACTGCTGCTGAATGAGCTTTCAGTAAGAATATGCAGCATTGGTGAAATGTCAGTGATATTAGATATCCACTGTGTACAGTCACATGCTCCAGCCTGTTCAAGGTGAGTCACCTGACACTGCCGCCTCTTAGTTATGCTGATGAATTCTGGGTGGTTTGTTCAAGTCATTGCTGGCTCTCTGTGTCTTTCTTCACAAACAGATTATTTAATACATATTTAGATATATGGACATTGGGCCCATATACCTTCTAGTAGCCCTTAGCTCGTGTGAGGGTTGGTAACCTAAGGGCACATTTAACATGTCTGGCAGAAGAATAAGATCATCATTTTGACAAATGCTTCATGGCAATTTACAGCACAGAAAAAGGCCATTCAGCCCACTACATTTGTGCCAGCTCTTTGCTCGAGCAATCTCATTCTGTTGTTCCAATTCCGTAGCCTTGCACCATCTGCTACTATCATCTGGTGCCCCAGCCAGCAGCGGATCCTCCATCCAGGCAACCGGCCAATGGGGTTTCCCATTGTGGGCACTCTCATGCCATCTGGAAGTCCATGGACATGAGTGTGCTGCCGACAAAGTGGAGGATCCAACCCCATATATCACTGCAAGTGGTACATTTTCAAACATTTTAATATGATCAGTTTAAAAAAAAAAAAAAAAAAATTCCATTCATGGAAAGATAACACTTTTGACCAGTCTAGCTGGGCACTATAGGGAATGAATCCCAGAGTCATGTCAGGTTGTATTAGGAACATTTTGTATTCTACAGTTCTACAGTTTCATTCTGACAGCTAAATGAAAGTACAGGAAAATACAACAAATAAGTATGCGTTGGAGCAATTCTTTTCAAACTCGTTTGCCAAGGACCCAGTTTTAGCAACCAGTCATTCTTCATGACCCATGCCGGCCAATCTTCGCAACCCAGGCTGCCCGATCTTCGAGACCCACGCCATCTCACCCATGGGTGGCACTGTACACAATGGTTGGCACTGTTGCTTCACACACCAGGGACCTGGGTTCGATTCCAGGCTTGGGTCAGTGTCTGTGCGGAGTCTGCACGTTCTCCCCGTGTCTGCGTGGGTTTCTTCCGGGTGCTCCGGTTTCCTCCCACAAGTCCCAAAAAATATGCTGTTAGATGATTTGGATATTCTGAATTCTCCCTCTGTGTACCCGAACAGGCACCGGAATGTGGCGACTAGGGGCTTTTCACAGTAACTTTATTGCAGTGTTAATGTAAGCCTACTTGTGACAATAATAAAGATTATTATTATTATCTACATCACGACCCACCATTTTCACTTACCTTTAAAGTTTTAAGGCTTTTAATCTTTCATTTCCCAGCACTTTCCTACATATAACACAACAAACTTTGCATTCTGATTTGCATTTGGCCCAATTAATAAACCCATACCTCAAGAAATCATCGTTATGCTGCTTTGTTCCTGTTTTCAGCTTCTTCGTGGGTTGTTCACCAGAGGCCCTGGAGCTCGCACCAGCACTGCCGGCAGCTACAAAATGGAGGAATCTCTCTCGTGCCCAGAACATTTGTCATCAGTGTAGAGGGCACGTGACCTGCTCTCTGCCGCTTCATTTGGAGAGAAGACTCTATCAATTTTTGAAAAGAATCTGTTCCTGGGTCAGTGCACTGACGTCAGGAGGAGGCGGTCTGCCTCGCTGGGCTGTGGGCCTGCTCACTGGTGAGGGGGCACGTATGCATGGGGTGGATGGCATCCTGAAAGCCAGTCACGGCCAACATTTTGAAAAACAGGTCACGGCCTTAGGGCACTTCTTCTCACGATCGGGAACGCTGATGGCTGTGACCCTCCAGGCACCTGCCCATGACCACCCGCGGGTCGCAACTCTGAGTTTGAAAATGACTGTGTTGGATGAAATATCTGATCAGGATACAGGAGTTTACTTCTTCTTTCAGACTCTAGTTAAAACCGCCTCTGAGAGCAAACTTTTCTGGTTTGATGTCCATTTTACACATCTGAGATGTGTCTTGCCCTCTTTTTCTATCAGCAGGACTCCCCGCCCCCATCCCCACCGCATGTTTGGCCATGATGGAGGCAGCCTACCATTGGCCGGTGGTGAGATCTGCTGGTCCCTTCACTGACAATGATGATTTCCATTGTCCCCACCCTCCGTTGCTGGGGAACCCATGTTGGGAATGCCGCTGTTGGCAGGGTTAAGAAGATCCCACCAGCGGGAATGGACGGAAAATCCAGTCCTATTTGGAAATGTAGGGTGAAATTTAATGGCCGCATTGCGCTCAAAGGAGAGCCTCACGCAGCTGTTAGATCGCGGAAGAGACCAAAATCGAGAACCGTGGGCAGAATTCTCCGCACCCCACGCCGGGTGGGAGAATCGCGGGAGGGCCGGGTGACTCACGACACGCTGCCCTGGCGCCCCCCGCGATTCTCCCACCCCCCCCCCCCCCCCCCCCCCGGCTCGGAGAATCGCCGCTCACCGTTTTTCACGGCGGCCGCCAATTCTCCGGCCCGGATGGGCCGAGCGGCCTGACGTTCTCGACCTGTTCACGCCGGCAGCAACCACACCTGGTCGCTGCCGTTGTGAATATGGCGGCAAAGCTTTGTTTGTGGCTTGTGGGGGGGCGGACAGTGGAGTGAGCACCACGACCGTGCTCGGGAGGGGACTGGCCCGCGATCGGTGCCCGCCTATTGTCGGGCCGTTGTCTCCAAAGGACGCACTCTTCCCCCTCCGCCGCCCTGCAAGATCAAGCCGCCTCGTCTTGCGGGGCAGCGGAGGGGAAGATGGCAACGCGCATGCGTGGGTTGGAGCCGGCCAACCTGCGCAGCTGACGTCACTTAGGCGCCGCCGTCGCGTCATTCTCGGCGCGCCGCCCGACGGCCGAGATTTACGGAACGCCGCTCCTAGCCCCCTGGGGGGGGGGGGGGGGGGGCAGGGAATAGGGTGCGAGGAGCGGCCTCCGAGGCCGTCGTGAAAGTCGGCCGAGTTCACAACGGCCTTCCCGATGCCGCGCAGGAGCGGAGAATTCCGCCCCGTGCCAGGCGCTAATCAGTTTGCGGTCTAACTGGCCTGCTCCCGTTGGCGAAATCAGGATCCCGCTGAAGAGTGGCGAGAGACCAATAATCATCACTTAAGGCCGTTCTCCATACAATTAATGGGAGTGATCCCCTATCTAACGGCCTCCTGTGATCTAACCACCTCCCCAGAAAGTGGTCATGTGGGTGGTGATTAGAACACCTTTTTAGAAATGTGTATCTGTGGAATGGTTGCTGCTGAGGAGGTGAGGAGCCATCTTCGCTCACAGGAAATGAGCGCAGGGGCACTGGGTTTGCTGACACGGTGCTCAGGGGGTGGGAGAGCCCAACCTATGGGGGGGGGGGACAGACATGGTCAGGGTGGTTCGCCGTTGGTGGAGGGGATCACCCATGGGCTGGGGTGGGGGGATTGGGTGTCACAGAGCCTGCAGGTCCACCAACCCACCATCCTGGATTGTATGTAGTCATTATGGCAGCAAACCCAGCTCCTGCCTGTCCACCCCACCAACCGCCCATATGTACCAATAACCATGGAGGCTTCAGGCCTTGTGGCTGAAAGCTATTGCTAATAGGGATAGGGCAATCATAGTTAAGTGAGCACTTCACAGCTCCCCAGTAGATTCCCATGGGTAGGCATGCCACGTAGCATGTGGGAGTTATTGCCTAGCATCCTAATCAGATTGTGATGCCTGGACACTGTGCCTGAGCACTACAAGAAGCAACACCAAGGGTGCAGAGCCAACATCTGAACACCCAGGGGCTGGGTCCCAGCACATGGGGCAATTCCACGACCAGAGGGTGGGTGTGGGCACTGGTGAGGGGATCAGCGTTTGGTACCGGTAACATTACATGCGGGTGTCTGGGGTGAAGGGTGTAGGGTCCGGTGACCAGGGGCCCACATTACAGCTTGGAGTGCATGAGCAGGACATGTCGGATGGCGAGGGATGTGGGGGGGGTGCCCGCCGGAGGCTGCCCTCGCAGTGCTGCCGCCAAGCTAGGCGGACAGTTGTCCCCGGCCCACTTGCTGGCAGCACATGCCACATTGTGCCACCCTGTTCCGGGTGCTGACTTCAAGACGCTCTGTTGTCAGGGGGGATGGGTCTTCAAGGGAGCTGTGGCCGCAGTTGCTACTCCATAGAGTGGGTTGGAGTTGGCACCCAGTGTCCCCTCCTCCCAGTCAGTGCCCATAGTGCCCTGGGGTTCAGGTCGGGATGGAGGGTCATCTGGATTGAGCCCCGACTGCCCCTGCGTTATCTGACTCTGCCAGCCCTGGCAGGTCCCCAACGTCTGCAGCACAGTGTCGATACCCTTGGCGATGCTCCTCAGTGACTGGGACATGCCCACTTGCAACTTGGACACGCATCTCAGCAATCTGGACATGCTCTGGAGTGTCTCGGCAATGCCCACCTGAGACTGGAGCATCCCCCTGCGACTGGGACATGCTGCTGAGGTGCTCAGCCAAGGCCATCACTAATTGAGCCTTGCCTTGGACACATCCAATCATGCTGCTGACATACACCAGGCTCTCCACTGCCATTGTCACCCTAGCTGTGTTGGCCTAGGTGTCGCGCATTGCCGGCATTATCTCCTGCGCCCGTAGCCTCAGGGACTCCTCCAATTGGGTATGGACCTGCTGGAGTGTCGCTGGCATCCTCCTGTAAATATCACAGCTCCGGGTAAACCTTATCCAGGGACTCGGCATCTGACTGCGATCCTGCTGAGTGCTGGGATCTTGGGAAGGAGTGAAGAGACAACCCTGGTTGGGCCAGTACCGTCAGATGGAGATCCTGCGGGAGAACGGACATGTGGTCAGTGAGAGGGATGGGCTGCTCTGCATGGCATTAAAAACTCATGTGTGACAGGTCATCTGGGTGGGGCCGGTGGATCCTCACCTCTGCAACATAGGCCAACCTCTGCATCGGTGACCGATATGTCCTTGGCCACCCCCGCAAGGTGGCCCACCCAGGCCGTGTCCCTCATAGGCAGTGAGGACTCTGATGTCTGGCATCTGTTGTGGGCCATCCTCTCCTGCCGGGGGAGGGGGCATTGTGAGCCGCACGCATCGTTCATCGCAGGGGTTGGGGGGAATGGGCATATGGGCAGGCGATGGGGGGGATGGGGAGTATTGGGGGGGATGTGGGGCGGCACTGTTGGACATGGGTGGGCTGGGGCCTGGTAATGTGCCAGGTGCATGCTCATGACGAGGGGGGCCGGGGCTGTGTCAGAGGGGCGGCGTCAACCCACCCGTGCGGCCTGGTGGAGGTCGTTGATTTTCTTACAGCACTGGGTGCTGGTCCTCCTGGTGATGCTCCCCGAGTGAGGGCCTCTTCCACTTCTCCCAGGCAGCATGTGGCTGGCCCTCCGATCCCCTCGGGGGGGCATAGGGCATCCCGTCTAATCCCGACCACGTCCAACAATCTGGCTCAGCCGCTATCCCTGAATTGTGAGGCTGGCTTCCTCGGTGGCATGGTGCGAGCTGTATGGTGTTTGCTCTGCAGGATCAGTTTAAGTGCTGCTCGCCCTTGTTGGCCGGGAGCTGGGAGGCCTGGTGCCGGGAAATCAGCCGGCGGGACCATCATTTGCGGCGTGAAGCCCATGGGGCCTCATTAAGTGGACCAATTAACGTTTGATACCAGTGACCTCCCCGCCGGGCAAAGTGTAGGGAAGGTAGTTTTCGCTCGCTACCACACATAGAATCTTTTCCATTAAATTATGCCCATAATTTATAAACTTGTTGATGATATCAAATTGGGAAGTTAATACTGAGAAAGTCTGTGATAAAATGCAACATTGATAAACTTTCAGCACGACCTTGCGATTGGCAAATGAATTTCAATACAGGTGAGCCTAGGGTAAGCGACAGGTGAGTTCAGTGGACTAGATGGCAAGCATATGGTTCAGATAATACCATCAGCACAGGTTCCATTCCTATCCTAGCTGAATTGAGGCCTGCCGCTGTCCTCATGCTGCCCTGAGAGTACTGGGAAACCATCTGATCAGGGTGGGGTATTAGCAGACAGTGAACTAAGGGCCAGGACATGTCACGGCGCATGCAGTGGGCCAGCCAAAAATCCATTGACTTCGCCAACACCAGTAAATCCCGCTGGCAGTGGGACCGGAACATTTCACCTTTAGGCGGACAGCATACGGTGAAGAAAGAAGTAAGGGGTGGTGCATTTTGATAGGAAGAATAAAGAGGCCACAGATTAAATAGGGTAGAGGAAATGAAGGGAACAAGGAGCACATAAACCATTAGATGTAGTAAGGCAAATTAATGCAATAAAACAATAAGCAGGCAGAGCACTGCAGTTCATTGGGAGAGGAATAGAGTTGAAAAGAGAAGTTTGGATGTATGCCATGAGAGATTTGTACTGGCTTCAGTTGGAACATCTCCTGTGCCAAAGAAACAAGCATAAGCCCATTAATGAAATTATTACTCTATGCATTTCAATGTGAAGTCCAGAACTCTGCAGGAGACAAGTGAGTATTGACATATTTTGACATGCCTTGCAAACACCTGGGATGCTATTTCGGAATCAAACTTTGGGCATAATCTGTTGGCTCTGCATGTACCTCTGAGGCTGACAGACAAGAGTTTGGCAGAGGAGGACCTTCTGAAACATTGTGCACAGTGTTGCGTGCTGTTCAAATTACAATCCGGCCTGAGAACAGGTTCTACGTGATACCTTGGAAACAGCTAACTTTCAACTGTCTGCCCTTATTCCCCGAGTTAATGCAAAGCACTCCAAATTACCAAGCTAATCATCAAGGGGAAATTGGCAACAGGAGCTGAAAGTTTTCAAAAATAAAAACCATACGGCAGTAACCGAGCATGACCTTCGCACATTATTATGGTTAAAGAAAATGATTTCCCTTCAAACAACTATTTTGTGGTAAAGTCAATGCAGTTTCAAGGTGATTGTTGTATAAAAATGTATCCATTTTAATAGAGTAATCCACACTGCCCGCTCACACTGTCACCCAACATAGCCAGCATACAAAAGTGTTTTCATTTGATATTCGACCTTGGGAAAAAGGGAGGCAATTTTATCTGAACACACTTGTCAGTAATCTGAAAATCCCTGCCTTGATTTAGACCTTGTTTACATTAGTGCCCTCACTAATATTTTCCCCTCCACCAGTGTCCGTTAAAGTTGACTGGATAATTTTCATGGGACAGGGCAGAATGATTTTGAAGTGTTCAGCTGGAAGATGACAGAACTTAACTCTCTTTGAAGTGGTTGATGTTTATAAACGTTGTGATTAGAATACTTCCGAGTTACTCAACCATGAAGGAAGATGAACGAAGCAAAGCTGACATCTGTGTGTGTGTGGAACCTGTCAATTACAACCCATAAGGGAAATTAACGAATGGCTTGCAGCTCAAAGATCTGAGGGGTTTTAACACAGCTGGTTTCTTTTTTCAGGAATGGACACGTGGTGCTTCCTGTGTCTGAACCAGCAGGTGTATTGTCCAAGTGAGTGTGACAACATAAATATCTTTCACTGCCTCTGTCTGGACTGCTCTCTAGTTTTCTGACAGGGGGGGCTCCAGAGAGGGGTCTCTTTTCTAGGGTTATCCTGGCAGGGGTCTCTTGTCTGTGGGGATCTCTTTCTTTATGGGATCTCTGGGAGTCCCTTTACTTAGGTGTTTCAATTTAGGGGGTCTCTAGGGGGGGGGGGGCTCTTTATTGAGGGGGCTTTGTCGGGGAGGGGCGGGTCAGGTCACCCACGTACTTGGGGGAAGGCGGGGAACCCAGAAAATCAGGGTTGGAGGGTTGAATTGTGATGCGGGGGATGGGGTGGGGGATTGAATTGCAATGTGGGGAGGGAGGTGGCCAGCCGCAGGACCTCGCGATCGGGTTGCCCACCCAAAATGGTGGCCTGATAGTGGGGTTCCCTCAGGAATCCCTCGCAATCCTCACCATGCATGAATGTACATGGCGAATGTTTGGGAATCGCTTCCAGCTGCAAGTCAGTTCCGGCGGGAGAACATACTGCGGAGCCCTCAGCTTCGCCAGCAGTGTACCCAAGCCCGTGGGTTTCACAATGGGAAACCCCATTGCCTGGCTGCGGAACGGAGGATCCCGCTGCCAGCCGGGGGGGGGAGGGCTGTTGAAAGGAGCGGGAGTGCAGGGATCAGGGCTGCCGGTTAAAATGGCGCCCCAATCTGTGAGGAGCTGTGTAAGGCCTGTGACAAAGATATCTTCACCTACTGTCACACTAAAAGTGTGAGAAATGTATCGTTAATTACCTATCTCTATGTATCACGGATTCACTGGAATGCATTATTCATTCTTTCATCCCATTGGTGAATTTCCAGGTCTGGAAGCAATACATGACATCCAACTGATTAAGATAAATTGTGCAGTTAATACATTATAACAGTTACACTGTGTTACTTCAGGACATTCTGTATTAAATGTCGCAGCTCATAAAAACTGAAGTATAGCTCCAAACACACTCAGAGTTTGTCAAAGGGCTCTTTGAAAAATATTTTCTGAACTTTAATTCTCTTTACTGAAGTACAGAAAGTAAATAGTTCAATTATGATGGCTAATGCAGGCAAGTGGGTTTGTTTGGATGTATTGTCATATAGAATTGAATGAAGATTTTATTTTTACTGACACTAATCAGGAGAGATTTAAAACGGGCTGCCCAATTGCTATCACCCACGACTGGGGGGAGTTTTGTTTTTATACAATGGTTTCCCTTTTCTGGATTGCAGCTGTAGAGCATTTGCATTTTCTTGCACAATTTTACATTGAGTTCAGCTGGCTTGGCTGTGCAATGTTTTCAGTCAATCCTTGTGTGCAGTGGGACAAAAAAATAGGGCTGTACATTTATCTACTTCACTGCTCATGCCCACATCAATAAGATCACAAAGCATCACATTTTTCACAGGGGATATTTCTACCTAGAGGTAACTCTCATCGCTGATACGCATGTTAACTGTAGGCACAGACTCTCACATTGCCAGGATTTTGTGATATTAATGACAACAAACCTACCATTGTTTGCCATCCTTACTTACCTGAAGCAGAGTCTGGAACATTCAGGGTTTAAGCAATAAAATCCAGAAGCTGCAGTCTAGGCTTATCATTGGTGATATTTCTCAGATGCTTTGCCCTCCCCATGGTAATTTGAGGTAGACTGGGTACTTTTGAGGTCCAATAGTGAGACCATTAGCTTATTTGTGACTGTGCGTGGGAGTTATGTCAGGGATCTGAAAGATTTGAGCAACAGATGAAGTTGGCTGTTTCACACTGCTGCGGTGCTGTGGCAACACAAGATGCTGCGATCAAGCCCAAGAGATGTATGGCCTGCGACGCGCGTGGAACTTGAATTTCAGTGCCGATGTGATGCCGGGTTTGTAAGCTGTACAACTGGCAGATCATACCAATCAGCACGTCCCTTCACTGTATGCAATAGGATACGTATTGACCGTACTCAACAAACTCATGCTTGCAAAATTCGGAACATAGGGCTGAATTTTCATCAAGCTGGGTTGACTTACGAGCCCTTTAAAAAGGGCAGGTGAGAGAAGGTGGGTCCCAATTCTGGAATCCCCCACCCGTTTCCCTTGCAGTTTGGTTTTCAGGAGTGCCTTTTAAGGGTGCGGCCTAGTTTGTGTCAAAAGCCCACATCCTGCACTCCCAGCCTGGCCGGTTCCATTGCCTACGTCCTACTACTCGGCAGTTTTTATGGAGTCGGGCAAGGTTTTTAAAGAGTTCTGGTTTACGGTCCCTCAAGGGAATTGTGAACCCTAGTTTGAATGAGAGGACATTTTAAAAGGTCATCCACACACCACATGCCATGCTAAGGACCGCCACCCACTCCCTATTGCCTCTCATGCCCCCTATGCTAATCTATGGTACTCCACTCAGCCTCTGTGGCCCCTCATGCCTAGATGTGCCAATCCACTTGTGATGAACGGTATTAATAACTGCCGTAAACGGTACCTTACCTTTAATACCTTGCCCCTTTAAGAGGCTTGGAACCCTGCGGGACTCCGCCTCTGGCTACGCCCCCAGGAAACAGTATTTGGGATAAGGCTCCATGTGGCGAGCACACTTCTCTCGGATGCTGTTCAGTTCTCTGTAGATTAAAGCCTTTGATTACCGACCTCGCTCTCTCGTCGTAATTGAGGGTGCCTCAATTTAATATACAGACACATCAAGATGGACAGCGCTCTAAAACCGGAGAAGCTCAACCTGGTTGCCGGAAGCCCCGGAAATTTTTAAATATTGGCTCCAGTGTTTCGAGGACTATCTGGACTCCTCAACGACTGATGTCGACAGCACTCGCAATCTGCGTTTACTACATGGCCGGGTGGGCCACCGACTCTCCGCCGTAATCGAGAACGCTATGACCTATGATGCGGCGGTCAAAATACTGAAGAAACGCTACATAAAACCTACTAACGAGGTACACGCCAGACATTTGCTCTCAACCTGCAGCCAGCGTTCCGGGGAAACGCTGGACGAGTTTGTGGAAAGACTCAATGCGCTCGCGAGGAACTGCAACCACAAAGCAGTGATCGTAGAAGTCCACAGGAACTTACATATTCGCGACGCCCTTGTGTCTGGTATCAGGTCCTCGTACATCCGGCAGCGGCTCCTAGAAGACGGGGCAAAAGATCTCCAGGGCACGGTAACGCTCGCCTCTTCTCTCGAAACGGCCCACCGTAACCTCCGTACGTACTCCGCGGACCTTGCGAACCCCTCTCGATCCCCTCCAGACTCGGCCACACTACAGGCCTGTGCCATGCGACGATCCACTCACTCCGGGGGTTCCCCATGCTATTTCTGTGGGCAAGGCCAGCACCCACGTCAGCGTTGCCCGGCCCGATCCCCGATCTGCAACGACTGCAGGAAGAAAGGGCACTTCGCGAAAGTCTGCCTGGCTGGGCCCAAAGACCACAAACCGCTTTACACAACTCTATGCTTACCCACTTCCCCGCATAGCTGAAATGGTCACTCACATCGCCCAGTATCGGGTATTCTTCACGGTTGACCTAAAATCGGCCTATCATCAACTCCCTATCCGCTCAGAGGACCGCCCCCTACACGGCTTTTGAAGCAGCCGGCCGGCTGTTTCACTTCCTCAAGGTCCCCTTTGGTGTTACAAACGGAGTCTCCGTTTTCCAGAGGGCGATGGATCAAATGGTGGACCAGTACGGCTTACGGGCTACCTTCTCGTACTTGGACAATATCACCATCTGCGGCCATGACCAGCAGGACCACGACGCAAACCTGAGGAAGTTCCTCCAGACTGCCCGGGCCCTCAACCTCACGTGCAACAAAGAGAAATGCGTGTTCCACACAACCCGGCTAGCCATCCTCGGCTACATCGTGGAGAACGGGGTCCTAGGCCCGGACCCCGACCGCATGCATCCCCTTAAGGAACTCTCCCTTCCCCATAGCCTCAAGGCACTCAAACGGTGCTTGGGGCTTTTCTCCTATTACGCCCAGTGGGTCCCCAGATATGCAGACAAAGCCCGGCCACTCATTAAGACCACGGTTTTTCCCCTGACGGATGAGGCCCAGTCGGCTTTCGACTGTATCAAGGCAGGCATCGTCAAGGCCGCCATGCACGCGGTGGACGAAGCCATTCCCTTCCAAGTAGAAAGCGGCGCATCAGACGTCGCCCTGGCTGCTACCCTCAACCAGGCAGGCAGGCCAGTAGCGTTCTTCTCCCGAACCCTCAACGCCTCGGAAATTCGGCATTCTGCAGTCGAGAAGGAGGCACAATCCATAGTGGAGGCCGTGCGACACTGGAGGCACTACCTAGCCGGTAGGAGGTTCACCCTCATCACCGACCAACGGTCGGTCGCCTTTATGTACGATAACGCACAACGGGGCAAAATAAAGAATGACAAAATTCTGAGGTGGAGAATAGAGCTCTCCACCTATACGCACGATATTAAATATCGCCCGGGGAAGCTCAACGAGTCTCCAGATGCCCTGTCTCGCGGCACGTGCGCCAACGCGCAATTGGACCACCTGAGATCCATCCACGATGACCTCTGCCACCCGGGGGTCACCCGGCTTGCCCACTTCATCAAGTCCCACAACATACCCGACTCCACAGGGGAGGTCAAGGCCATGACTAAGGCATGCCAGATCTGTGCAGAATGCAAACCGCAATTCTATCGACCAGACAAGGCCCACCTGATAAAGGCCTCTGGGCCCTTTGAGCGACTAAACGTGGTCTTCAAAGGGCCCCTCCCGTCCACCAACCGCAACATCTATTTCCTCACCATGATCGACGAATTCTCCCGCTTCCCTTTTGCTGTCCCCTGCCCCGGTACGACCTCGGCCTCCGTGATCAAGGCACTGCGCAGCATCTTCACTGTTTGGTTTCCCCGCTTATATCCACAGCGACCGGGGTACATCGTTCATGAGCGATGAGCTGCGTCGGTACCTGCTCAGCAAGGGCATTGCCTCGAGCAGAACGACGAGCTATAACCCGCGGGGAAACGGGCAAGTGGAGAGGGAGAACGCGACAGTTTGGAAGGCTGTCCTCCTAGCCCTACGGTCAAGGAGTCTCCCTATCGCCCGCTGGCAGGAGGTCCTACCCGATGCCCTACACTCCATTTGGTCGCTCCTCTGTACGGCCACGAACGGGACCCCTCACAATCGTTTGTTTGTCTTCCCCAGGAAGTCCACCTCTGGGGTCTCGCTTCCACTCTGGCTGATGACTCCGGGGCCAGTCCTACTCCGGAGGCACGTGAGGAGCCATAAAGCGGATCCAATAGTCGAGAGGGTCCACCTGTTGCACGCAAACCCTCTATGCCTACGTCGAGCACCCCGACGGCAGGCAGGATACTGTCTCCCTGCGAGACCTGGCACCCGCTGGCTCTCCCACCGACCCCGACGTTTTCCCCACCGACCCCCCCCCCCCCTTCTACCGACGCTCCCCGACTCCGACAGCGCCCCCCCAAAGCGCCCCCTGCCCCCCAGCGGGCACCGGCACCGACCACCCTGATATCCCCCCCTCTAAGGCGGGCTAAGGCTCAGTCAACTGTGCTCCCGGATAGACCGCCATCGGAACCGACCGCATCCGTGGCGCCACCACCGGAGCAGCGAAAGTCAGCACGGACTATCAGACCGCCACAAAGACTGAACTTATAATTTAAAAACACTTCATCCCCGACGGACTATGTGTTTTTTTTAAACGGGGTGAATGTGATGAACGATATTAATAACTGCCGTAAACGGTACCTGACCTTTAATACCTTGCCCCTTTAAGAGGCTTGGAACCCTGGGGGACTCCGCCTCCGGCTACGCCCCCAGGAAACAGTATATAGGATAAGGCTCCATGTGGTGAGCACACTTCTCTCGAATGCTGTCCTGTTCTCTCTATATTAAAGCCTTTGATTACCGAACCTCGCTCTCGCGTCGTAATTGAGAGTGCCTCCCCACTCATCACCCCTCCAATGCAAAACTATCGCACTTCCATGGCCATTGACCAACTGTACATGATACTGAACCAATAAATCCTACAGTGACAGTAGCATGTGTAAAAAAAACAACTATAAAAAAAGTCATTCATCCACTGCTTTCCATTATGTTTTTTAAAAAGTAATTTCACGGCAGGGCAATAAAAATGTCAATCACCCCAACCTTTAATGTTTCAATTGGACTTTCGGTGGTGGCAATGCAATACGCAGTCGAGTACAAGGCAGCTCCCGTTCAGCGACACACTTTTTGGCCCTTGCCACCTGATCTATGCATGAAATCGCAGCTTAAAAAGAAAGATAACCTTAACTTACCGTTCTCTCCATCGGCATGGGATTATTGCAGGTAGTAAATCCAAGCAGAAGTCGAATAAGAGTGCCAAATCAGATTCAGCTGTACCTCAAAGTGTGGAGAAAAATAGACACGGTAGAGTCCTCTGGGTCGTCTATGTCAATGCCTTCCCTCGGGTTATCAGAGAAATTGATGGAATTCCTTATGGGGGAGTTCCAAAAACAAAGGCAATGGTAGAGGATCTTTCCAGAGACATTTGAGTAACTTGGGAGGGGATAGAGCAGTGGATGGAGGCACAGGGTATGAAGGTCTGGGAGGTGGAAGATGTGGTCCCGGATCAATGTGACCGGATTGCCTCTTTTGAAGCTGAGGTACTGTTGATGGCAGAGGCAGAGGCCCAAAATGTTTTGAGGGCCCAGGTCGAAGACCAAGGGAACAAAATCAGGCTCCAAAATCTGCAGATTGTCAGGCTCCTGAGTGCCACAGAATTTGTGACAAAGATGTTCGCGCCGGTCGGCGGGGCGCCAACCACTCCGGCGCGGGCCTAGCCTGCACCTTTGGGGAGGCCCGACGCCGGAGTGGTTCTCGCCACTGCGGTACGCCGGGACCCCCCCGCCCCACTGGGTAGGGGAGAGTCCCGGCCCAGATCTTAAAATGGGTGACGGCCACGAGGGAAAGCTATTGGAAAGAGCACCACATTCTAATTCACCAAGATATCGGGTCGGGGTTGGCAAGCGACCAGTTGGGTTCAACAGGGCCAAGACGGCGCTTTGCAAAAATGAGGTGGGATTCGGAATGGTGTACCCATCTCAATTGTGAGTCACTTTTAAAAACAAGGAATATTATTTCAACAAGGGTCTCTTTGTGCATGGATATGTATAAGGGTGGGGTCGGCAGGCATCTTGGATGGGCCTGGATTCGTGATAGGTTAGGGCCTAGTTGGAAGCCGTCATGTGAGTGATATGGCTGAGTCTAATAGAGGGGGGGTTCAGATGCCTTCCATTAAGTTGGTTACGTGGAACATAAGGGGGTTTAATGGTCTGGTTAAAAGGTCCCGGGTGTTTGCCTATGTGAAGAGTTTGAGCACAGCGGTTATCTTCTTGCAGGAGACACATTTGAGGATTAGGGATCAGAGAAGACTGAGGAAGGGATGGGTGGGGCAGGTGTTCCACTCAAATTTTGATTTGAGGTTAAGAGGAGTGGCGATCCTAGTTCACAGGAAAATTGCTTTTACAGCTGCCAGTACTTTGACAGACCCTGAAGGGCGGTACATTATAGGGAGAGAGGGGTGCTGGTGGAAGCACCGTGGTTTTTAGCGAATATATATGCAAGTAATTGGGATGACGCAGATTTTATCAAAAAGGTGTTGGTGGCCATTCCCGATCTGGACACACTTCAGTTGATTATGGGGGGAGATTTCAATTGCGTATTGGACCCTAGGATGGACAGGCCCAGGTCTCTGGTGACTTTTCTGGGATGGCGAAGAAATTGGCTGTATTCATGGAACAGGTGGATCCGTGGAGGTTTATTCATCCAAGGTAGAGAGAGTTTTTCTTCTTCTCTCACTGGGTCTACTCCTGAATGTAGTGGGGAAAGCACTACTCCTGGGGGTGGTGGGGGCTGGGTACCTGCCGGTTGTAATATCGGACCATGCTCCACACTATGTGGATATGCAATTGGAGATGGGCCAAGCCCAGCGACCCATGGAGATTTGACACTCCTGGCATAAGAGATTTTGAAAAAGGGTGGTTTCAGCCATAGGGAACTATGTAGGTTTCAATCAGAACGGGAAGTCTTGCCTTCCACGTTCTGGGGAGTGTCGACGGCAGTGATCAGAGGGGAGGTAATCTCATACAGGGCCCACAAGGATAAGGTTGGCACGGTGGAGAGGGAGGGGTTGATGAACTCAATCCTGGAGGTGAAGCAGCAGTAATCCATGGCCCCTACTACAGAATTGTTGGCAGAGAGAATGAGGTTAGAACATAGAAAATACAGCACAGAACAGGCCCTTCGGCCCACGATGTTGTGCCGAACTTTTGTCCCAGATTAAGAACAAATTAATCTAAACCCCATCATTCTACCATAATCCATGTACCTATCCAATAGCCGCTTGAAGGTCCCTAATGTTTCCGACTCAACTACTTCCACAGGCAGTGCATTCCATGCCCCCACTACTCTCTGGGTAAAGAACCTCTGACATCCTCCCTATATCTTCCACCATTCACCTTCAATTTATGTCCCCTTGTAATGGTTTGTTCTACCTGGGGGAAAAGTCTACTCTATCTAGAAGAAGAAGAAGAAGAAATCGCTTATTGTTACAAGTAGGCTTCAAATGAAGTTACTGTGAAAAGCCCCGAGTCGCTACATTCTGGCGCCTGTTCGGGAGGATGGTACGGGAATTGAACCGTGCTGCTGGCCTGCCTTGGTCTGCTTTCAAAGGAAGCAATTTAGCCCTGTGCTCCATTCCCCTAATCATCTTTTAAACCTCTATCAAGTCTCCCCTCATCCTTCTCCATTCTAATGAGAAAAGGCCGAGCACCCTCAACCTTTCCTTGTAAGACCTACTCTCCTTTCCAGGCAACATCCTGGTAAATCTCCTTTGCACCTTTTCCAAAGCTTCCACATCCTTCCTAAAATGAGGCAACCAGTACTGCACACAGTACTCCAAATGTGGCCTTACCAAGGTTTTGTACAGCTGCATCATAACTCGGGTTGCAAATAAGTTTGAGCTTGAGTCGATGGGGAAAGCGGTGAGCCAGATTCACGCTCATGAGGGGTGTTTCATGAGCACGGGGACAAATCCAGTCATTTATTATCTCATCATCTGAGATGGCAGGTGGTCACACGGGAGAAAGTCAAGTTGAAAGATGGGGGGAGGGTTCATTACTGTTCCAGACAAGATTGTTGGAGATTTTGATGCTTTTTATCGGAGGCTGTACAAGTCTGAACCACTGGAGGATGGTGAAGAGATGGAACAGTTTTTGGATGGTTGGGACTTTGCGGTGGAGTGGGTGAAGAGGCGAGGGTTTGAGGCACCATTGGGATTGGAGGAATTTATGGATTGTATTGGTTCCATGCAACTGGGAAAACATCAGGGCCAGATGGTTTTCCGGGGGAATTTTACAAACAGTTCTCGGCCTTGTTGGTGCCACATTTACTGGTGATGTTCGGTGACTGTCTATCAAGGGGGTACTGCTGGCTACATTTGCACAGCCATCTATCTCTCTGATTCCAAAATAGGACAAAGGTTCCCTGTGTGTGGGTCGTCCAGGCCTAGTTCACTGTTAAATGTTGATGCGAAAATATTAGCTGAGGTTTTTGCAAAGCGACTGGAGGGGTGCCTGCCAGAGGAGATCTCTAAGGACCAGACAGGGGTTGTCAAAGGCTGGCAGTTGTCGTCCAATGTCAAGAGGCTTTTGAATGTGACATCCACTGCAGAGCAGGTGCCTGAGGTAAACATCTCCATGGATACGGAGAAGGTTTTTGATCGGATGGAGTGGAGCTACCTCTTCAAGATCTTGGGACGATTTGGATTTGGTTCGACGTTTATCTGCTGGGTGAGACTGCTGTATAGTACCCACAGTAATATCCAGACCAATGCAGTGGGATCAGGATAGTTCCGATTTTACTGGGGCTCGAGGCAGGAATGTCCACAATCCCCATTATTGGCCGGGATTCTCCCCTACCCGGCGGGACGGGGGGTCCCGGCGTTGTGGAGTGGCGAGAACCACTCCAGCATCGGGCCTCCCTAAAGGTGCGGAATTCTCTGCACCATTAAGGGGCGAGGCCCGCGCTGGAGTGGCTCCCGCTCCGCCGGCCGGCGAGAACGGCCTTTGGCTCCCCGTCAGCCAGGGCCAAAAGGCCTTCGCCGGCCGGCGCATGCGCCGGTGCGTCAGTGGATGCTGACGTCAGACCGACGGATGCGCAGGGGAGGGGTGGGTCTCTTCCGCCTCCGCCATTTGAAGGCCATGGTGGGGCAGAAGAAAGAGTGCCCCCATGGCACAGGCCCGCCCACCGATTGGTGGGCCCCGATCGCGGGCCAGGCGACCGTCGGGGCACCCCCCCGGGGCCAGATCACTCTGCGCACCCCCCCCCCCCCCCAAGGACCCCGGTGCCCGCCCGCACCGCCAATCCTGCCGGCACCAGACGTGCTTTGATTTCCGCCGGCGGGAAAGGGTTGTCAGCGGCGGGATATCGGCCCATCGCGGGCCGGAGAATGGCCACGGGGGGCCCACCAACCAGTGCGGCGCAATTCCCGCCCCCCTGCTGATTCGGCAGAGAATTCGGCCACAGTGGGGGCGGGATTGACGCTGGCCGCGGGGGTCAGAGAATTCCACCCATTGTTCGTGTTAGTGATTGAGCCATTGGCTATTGCGCTTAGATCATCTGGAGAGTACAGAGGTATTGAGGGGAGGATAAAGAGCATAGGGTGCCCTCTTACGCTGACTATTTGTTGTTGAATGTTCCTGATCCTCTCCCAAGTGCAGGTGGAATTTTGGAGCTGTTGAATAAGTTCAGATCCTTGTCAGGGTACAGATTAAATATGAGCAAGAGCGAAATTTTCCCAGTGGATTCCCTGGGGAGGAGGGCAGAGCTTGGGAAGCTGCCGTTTAAACTGACCACGAGAAAGTTAAAAAATCTAAGGATTCAGGTGAAGCACAATTTGGCACTGTTACATAAAAATGTAACTTGTCCAGTTTGGTCGAGGAGGTGAAGGGGAGCTTGAAGAGGTGGGATGCCTCTCGCTTTCCTTGGCGGGTAGAGTACATACGGTCAAAATAAACTTTCTGCCGAGATTTTTATTTGTGTTCCAGTGTCTTCCAATCTTCCTCCCTAAATATTTTATGGCTAGAGTTGATAAATTAATCTGTGCCTTTGTCTGGGAGGGAAAAACTCCCAGGATAAGAAGAGCATTCCTGCAGAGAGGGCGACAATCGGGTGTGTTGGTACAACCAAACCTGATTCTCTATTACTCAGCGTCGAACATCAGAACATGCGAGTGTGGTTCGAGCAGCCGGGGCCGGGGTGGAGACGGATGGGGGATTTGATTTGATTTGATTTATTATTGTCACATGCATTAGTATACAGTGGAAAGTATTGTTTCTTGCATGCTGTACAAACAATGCATACCGTACATAGGGAAGGAAGGAGAGACTGCAGAATATAATGTTACAGTTATAGCTAGGGTGTAGAGAAAAGATCAACTCAATAAGACGTAGGTCCATTCAAAGGTCTGATGGCAGTAGGGAAGAAACTGTTCTTGTGTCGGTTGGTACATGACCTCAAACTTTGGTATCTTTTTCCTGATGGAAGAAGGTGGAAGAGAGTATGTCCGGGGTGCGTGGGGTCCTTAATTATGCTGGCTGCCTTTCTGAGGCAGCGGGAATTGTAGACAGAGTCAATGGATGGGAGGCTGGTTTGTATAATGGATTGAGCTACATTCACGACGTTTTGTAGTTTCCTGCGGTCTTGGGCAGAGCAGGCTCCATACCAAGCTGTGACACAACCAGAAAGAATGCTTTCTATGGTGCATCTGTAGAAGTTGGTGAGGGTTGTAGCTGACCTGCCAAATCTCCTTAGTCTTCTGAGACAGTAGAGTCGTTGGCGGGCTTTCTTAACTTTAGTGTTGGCATGGGGGGACCAGGACAGGCTGTTGGTGATCTGGACACCTAAAAACTAGAAGCTCTTGATCCTTTCTACTTCGTTCCCAATTGATGTAGACAGGGACATGTTCTCCACTTCGCTTCCTGAAGTCGATGACAATCTCTTTGTTGACATTCGGGGAGAGATTATTGTCGTCGCACCAGGCCTCGTGTGTTGGATTGTGCCTAAGGCACTGGTTACAACCCCTCTTCCGTTTTCTCCTTGAACCCTGTGGTAGTGGCATCTTTAAAAGTCTGGAATGAATTTCGGCAACATTTTGGACTGGGTGACTGGGTCTCGTTTTTTGAGATCATGTCGGAGACCGTTGTCAACAAGTTGGAGCTGTGCCCACTCGTGGCGATCTTTGGGGTGTCAGACTTGCAGGAGCTTCTTGAGTGGAGGAGGACTGATGTGTTGGCCTTTGCTTCCCTGGTGGGCTGGAGACGACTCCCGCTTAGATGAAGATTGGCAGTGCCACCCAAGTATTCAGCTTTGGGAGACTTGGAGGAATTTCTGAGATTGGGAAATATTAAATATGTCTTGAGAGGTTTGGAGAAAAAGTTCTATTCCAGGTGGAAGCCATTCATTGCCTTCTTCAAGGGCCTGTTCACAGACAGCAGTTTGTGGAGGGGGGGGGGGGGGGGGGTGGTGGTGGAGGAGTGAAGAGGGAGAGAGAATGATAGGGCTGGGGGGGGGGGGGAGGAGGGGGAGGTTAGGGTCATTACTGTTACTTTGTTAAAATAATAATGACAAACTGTTTGTATTATATAGTTATGCCTTTGTATGTAAGAATTTGATCAGGATTGGAATACAAAATATTGTTTTTTAAAGTTTCAATGAAATGCAAGCCTTTGAAACCACTTAACCTTGTGTAAGTAAACATTGTGAAATTGACTACAGAGATTACTCTTATTGAAACAGTCCGGAGAAAACATTGCTTGTTTAAGAGCTCAGGCACTCTGATTTATGCTGTCAATAGTAGTCGGGACATTGGGTGTATTGCCCATCTTCAGCCAAGGGTTCTGAGCCCAATGTATTAGCTGTGACTCAATGGTAACACTCTCAGCTGGAAGTCTTAATATTGTGGGTTCAAGTCCCACTCTGAAGACTTGAGCATAAAATTTAAGCTGTCTCCCCAGTGCAGTACTGAGGGAGTGCTGCACTGTCAGAGGGTCAGTACTGAGGGAGAGCTGCACTGTCAGAGGGTCAGTACTGAGGGTGTGCTGCACTGTCAGAGGGTCAGTACTGAGGGAGTGCTGCACTGTCAGAGGCTCAGTACTGAGGGAATGCTGCACTGTCAGAGGGTCAGTACTGAGGGAGAGCTGCACTGTCAGAGGGTCAGTACTGAGGGAGTGTGGCACTGTCAGAGGCTCAGTACTGAGGGAATGCTGCACTGTCAGAGGGTCAGTACCAAGGGAGTGCTGCACTGTCAGAGGCTCAGTACCGAGGGAATGCTGCACTGTCAGAGGGTCAGTACTGAGGGATGCTGCACTGTCAGAGGGTCAGTACTGAGGGAATGCTGCACTGTCAGAGGGTCAGTACCGAGGGAGTGCTGCACTGTCAGAGGGTCAGTACTGAGGGAGAGCTGCACTGTCAGAGGGTCAGTACTGAGGGAGAGCTGCACTGTCAGAGGGTCAGTACTGAGAGAGTGTGGCACTGTCAGAGGCTCAGTACTGAGGGAATGCTGCACTGTCAGAGGGTCAGTACCGAGGGAGTGCTGCACTGTCCGAGCCTCAGTACTGAGGGAGTGCTGCACTGTTAGAGGGTCAGTACTGAGGGAGTGCTGCACTGTTAGAGGGTCAGTACTGAGGGAGTGCTGCACTGTCAGAGGGTCAGTACTGAGGGAGTGTGGCACTGTCAGAGGGTCAGTACTGAGCGAGTGCTGAACTGTCAGAGGGTCAGTACTGAGGGAGAGCTGCACTGTCAGAGGGTCAGTACTGAGCGAGTGCTGAACTGTCAGAGGGTCTGTACTGAGGGAGTGCTGCACTGTCAGAGGGTCAGTACTGAGGGAGTGCTGCACTGTTAGAGGGTCAGTACTGAGGGAGTGCTGCACTGTCAGAGGGTCAGTACTGAGGGAGTGCTGCACTGTCAGAGGGCCAGTACTGAGGGAGTGCTGCACTGTCAGAGGTCAGTACTGAAGGAGTGCTGCACTGTCAGAGGGTCAGTACTGAGGGAGTGCGGCACTGTCAGAGGCTCAGTACTGAGGGAGTGCTGCACTGTCAGAGGCTCAGTACTGAGGGAGTGCTGCACTGTCAGAAGTGTAGTCATTTGGATGAGATGTTAAATTGAATGTCGTCTGTCCCTTCAGGTGGGCATGGCAGTATTTGAAGTTGAACCTACACTGAATACGCATACCATTTCTTGGGAATGATTCTGAAAGTGACTGATAGAGATAAAATTGAAGTGTTCTTATGCACAGGTTATTCAAGGGTCACGACTAATGCAGAAAAGATGTCGTCAAAGCAAATGTATTGTCTTTTACTAATAGAAAAATTCCATATGAATCAAATGGAAATTCCCATTACGCACATTATATTTAGACCACGTGTGGAGTTCTGCACCTCATCTGACTCCCACATATGATGGGAGATATAGTGACCTTGTAAAAGATTCAGTGGAAAGCTATAAAAATGATACAAAGCTTATTTTTGTTAGTCAAATAGGCTTAAAGAGCTGGGTCTGTTCACTTTAGAGCTGCAACCTGATAGAGCTTTATAAAACAATGAAAGGACTAGATTGCTTGCTTATGGATGAAATATTCACATTTGATTGGGAAGGACATGTATTTAAGCTATACAGGAATGGGAATAGTTGAATGCTAAGCAATCCTTCCTTTCCGTGAGAGTAGTGAGCCTCTGGAATCCATCACTGGCTGGTGTAGTGACTGCTGATTCTCTGCAACCCTTCAAAAGCAAGCTGGGCTTGTTCTTGACCGAGGCAAAGATTGTGGTGAGTAGTTAAGAAATAGGGAATCAATGGTCAATGTGATCTCCTGAACTGGCTTTGACTTCTACCATCTGAGCAGGTCGGAGAGGAATTTTCCCCAAGACTTTCTTTCCCTCCCTTTATTGGCTCTGGATCATTTTCTTATTTTACCTGTCCTGGGAGATCACACGGCTGGGCTGGGGAAGTGAATAGAGTTAGGAAGTGTCTAGTCCTGATTCTGCAGCTATCAGGAGTATAGGGTCGGCCTGAAGTACCAGCTGGTCTTTTACTGTCACAATTTCTTTATGATCATGTTCTCCCTGGCCAATAGTTATCCCTCAACCAACATCACTACAAATAAAAGATCTGACCATTGTCGCATTGCAGTTTGCAAGAGCTTGCTATATGCAAATTGGTTGCCATGTTTCCTACATTAAACAATGACTGCACTTCAGAAATATTTCCTTGGTGGTAAAGCACTTTGGGGCATCCAGAAGTTGTGGAAAGACGATAAGACCATAAGACACAGGAGCAGAGTTAGGCCACTCGGCTGATATTTTCCCATCCCCATTCTCGTGCCTTCTCCCCACAACCCCTGATCCCCTTATTAATCAAGAACCTATCTATCTCTGTCTTAAAGACAGTGATTTGTCCTCCACAGCCTTCTGTGGCAAAGAGTTCTACAGATTCACCACCCTCTGGCTGAAGAAATTCCTCCTCATCTCAGTTTTAAAGGATCGTCCATTTAGTCTGAGGTGGTGTCCTCTGGTTCTAGTTTTGCCGACAAGTGGAAACATACTCTCCACATCCACTCTATCCAGGCCTCGCAGTATCCTGTAAGTTTCAATAAGATCCCCCCTCACCCTTCTAAACTCCAGCGAGTACAGACCCAGAGTCCTCAACCATTCCTCAAATGACACGTTCTTCATTCCAAGAATAAATCTTGTGAACCTCCTCTGGACCCTTTCCAAGGCCAGCACATCTTTCCTTAGATACAGGGCCCAAATCTGCTCACAATACTCCAAATGGGATCTGACTAGAGCCTTATACAACCTCAGAAGTACATCCCTGGTCTTGTATTCTAGCCCTCTTGACATGAATGCTAACATTGCATTTGCCTTTTTAACTGTCGACTGAACCTGCACGTTAACCTTTAAGAGAATCGTAAACAAGGACTCCCAAGTCCCTTTGTGCTTCTGATTTCCTAAGCATTTCCCCATTTAGAAAATAGTCCATGACTAAATTCCTCCTTCCAAAGTGCATAACCTCACACTTTTCCACATTTTATTTCATTTGCTACTTCATTGCCCACTTTCCTAGCCTATCCAAATCTTTCTGCAGCCCCCTTGCTTCCTCAATACTACCTGTCCCTCTACAGATCTTTGTATCATCTGCAAACAGTGCCTTCAGTAAAGTGCTGGATAATTCTTCCTTTCAGTACCCCACCTGCTGCCCAGGATGGGATTGGCTCTAAATATCCCAGCTGTTGACTGCTTAACCTCTCTGACCCTTAGGGAGAGAGCAAGTTGTAATCACCAGAAAACAGTTTCTAACATTCCTGGCATTGCTCCTACCTGGAGCAAATTAATATTACTTGGACTCAGCAGCTCGCAGAAGTACATCATGCCTAAATAAAAAATTAGCACAATGTTGTTGAGCCCCATATACTGGAGTTCACTGAAAGCTGGCAAAGGATGATGTGAGAAAATGTAAACCGTGTACTGAAATAATAACCACCCCAACCAGATCTGAGGAAATGCTCCTGTGGTTAACGTTGATTCAAAGATACTGAATTACATGCAAAGGGGGAGATTTCAAAGGAGGATAGAATTCCCCAGATGATTTGTGTCATGCTGTGTGACAGAATGTTTTGCTTTTTATAGTCAAGATTCCCCTCCGCTCCAGCCTTCCACAGAGAGAAAAAGTTATTGTAAGCTATCAGAGCCTCAAGAACATCAAACCAATGGTTGTCTTCGCCAATTGAACGTGTTGGAGAGGGAATTTCAGTGAAATATTGTGCACAAACTCCTTCTTTTGTCACTGTAAACGTTGGCTTCTCATGTGCTGTAGTGCACCCGATCAGAAACGATCAAACAGTTTTGCAAATAAACTCCATAAATTGGAGGGATTTTTTAGCAACCACTCTGAGTAGTGCCATTCCCACAAAATCTCTAACAAAGTGATTTAAGTATTTTCTCTCTTCCCCTCCCCCCAACCCCGCCCCTACCTCACCAGAGGATTAAAAAGCACCTACTGAGCTGAAGGATTCATCTCCGCAATGAGTTAGGACTGAAGAAAAGGCAGTTGTCATCTGGAATCGTACAGATCAAGGAGTGACACAAGTTCCAGCCACCGTCGTCTCTTCTCCAAATCTGTTCCGCATTTCTGCTGGATGCCAGCCGGATTTAGTTATGAACATCTGTCGCCTCGATTGCTGAACAAAGCCACATTTGAAAATAAGTGTCGTCAGCTAATTTTCAAAATGATTAAAATAGTGTGTTTGGCCCTGATGTAACAGAATGGAAGCAAAGTGATGAGGGACAATGACGAGGAGGCTTTCTCACACTGAAGGCTAACTGTGGTGTCCCTTCAGTTTACCTGGCTGAGATTGGCGAACTGAGCAGAGCTGGGACTTGCCTGATTTCATCACTGGATGCAAGGGGCCTTGGCGGGCCACAAACTCATCTGTTGAAGCCCGACGAGATTTTGACTTCCAGGCCTCATTTTCACAATCAGGCCCCAAATCCTGCTTGGAATCTGCCAGGAACCATTGTCTAGATGGCGGACTAGAACGAAAATTCAGGTGACAGGGGGCTGACGCCAGGGATGGTCCTTGGCAGTCAGGCATGTTGTAAGGGGATGGAGGGATCTATAGGGACAAATAGGAATGGTGGCAAAGCCCAGGGCAAGGGAGGCCTACTGTTTCCTTTAGCGGGCCTGAATAAGGACTCCTACTACCCCGGCACACAGGAAAAACAAACAGAAATATTGGGGGAAAAACCCAAAATATTGTTGGTGCTGAAAATCTGAGGTGAGTACAGTAAATGATGGGAAAGCTCAACAAATTTGATAGCATCTGTGGAGAGATAAACCGTGTCCGTGTAACTTTGAGGAAAAATGGTAGTGTCGGAAGGTTAACTCTGTTTCTCTTTCCACAAATGCTGCCAGACCTGCTGAGCTTGTCCATCAAAAATATTGAGCCTTAGGGCAGCACAGTGGCACAGTAGGTTAGCTCTGCTGCCTCATGGGAACCGAGGTCCTAGGTTCGATCCCGGCTCTGGGTCACTGTCTATGTGCACTTTGCACATTCTCCCAGTGTTTGTGTGGGTTTCGCCCACACAACCCAAAGATGTGCAGGATAGGTGGATTGGACACTCTAAATTGCCCCTTAATTGGAAAAAATGAATTGGGTACTCTAAATTAAAAAAAATCTCAAGTTCGGATCCCTGAGGTGCAGAGGGATCTGGGTGATCTCGTGCATGAATCACAAAAGGCTACTAGACAAATACAACAAGTAATGAGGAAAGCTAATAGAATGCTATCGTTTATTGGGAAGGGAATTGATTACAAAAATAGGGAGGTTATGCTTCAGCTGTACAGAGCATCAGTGCAACCACATCTGGAGTATTGTGTACAGTTTAATCTGATTATTTAAGGAAAGGTGCAAATGCATTGGAAACAGTTCCGCAAAGGTTTACTGGACTACAACAAGGAATGGGCGGTGTGTCCACAAATAAGGTAGTCGAATGTGCTATTCAAAGAAAGATCTTCTTTATATAAATAATTCACAAAGTTTAACAGAATAGTAGTAACAAAGGAAAACAGGAGCACTGGAATAGGTCTGGGTTTGCAGGACTCTCTTGCAGACTGAAGCCCCGGCCAAAGTCCGGACTTGCTCAGAAGGGAGAAATGCTTAAAAGAACTCTCTGTAACACTGCTCCCCCCTTAAATTTCAATCCCCCATCAGGGTAGAAAAACAATAAAAGTTATGCGTTAATTATATGAAAGCTTGTCAGGAGCTTTGCGGTTGCATTCTGACCTACGCAATGCCACTGATGAATCTTGTAATGGTGGATCTGGAATCGTAGGTGAAGAAGTAGATTGGGAAGCTGAACATGAATGTTCATCTTCCCCTCCCACAGAAAAGCCAACCGGCAAACCTTGAAACACAGAACCACTTCCTGTTGAACGCCCACAGCAGCATTAGAATCCCTACAGTGAACAAAGAGGCCATTCGGCCACTGAGACCACACCAACTCCCTGAGTCCTGCCTAGACTCACTCTCCCACCCTATCCCTGTAACCCCATAACCCCACCTACCCATTGGACACTAAGGGACAACTTAGAATGGCTAATCCACCTAACCTGCACATATCTGGGCCGTGGGAGGAAAGCGGAGCACACGGAGGAAACCCATGCAGACACGGGGGAAATGCAAACTCAACACAGACACCCAAGGTTGGAATTGAACGCCGGTCCCTGTGAGGTAGCAGTGCTAACCACTGTGCCAGGGTGCTGCCCCAACCACTGTGCCACCGTGCCACTCTTCTACCTTGTTATCAATAATGGTTGCTGACTTTGAAACCTTTTCTGAGTCATACCAGAAGCAAATATGGCCTTGGTGTCTGCAAACAACTCTTCTGTGTTGCAGTCTCACGACCCAAGATACTGAGCCACTTTGATTTAAATTATTCACGGTAACCACCTCTGGTTACTACCAAAGTTTCTGATGAAGTCCTGATCATCTGGTTTGAACTGCCTCTCTTTGGCATTGTAGTTGTGCCCCACCTTCTGCTTCTCTTGTCTCCTCACTTTCGCTCTTCGATCTGGATGAAGCAGATCCAGATGAAACGTAGGACTTCAACCTAACAACAATTTCACAGGCGCGAGCCCTGTAGTGGATTGTGGCGTGATGCAATGCTGAAATAAAAACCTTGAGACCTTGGTTCTTAAAGTATCACCTGCCATTTACTTCAATCTTTCTTTAAAAGTTTAAACAGTTTGCTCCACCAAACCATTCAAAGCCGGATGAAACGGCACACTACATGCATGGTGAATACCATTCTTTTGCATGAGTTCCTGAAATACCTTGGAGTGATATCATGGTTGTGTTGTAATTCACCAACTGACCAAAAGGAGATTCACTAGTATATAAGTGTATGCTAGAGTCAGGTGATCCCTCAGACTGGCTGGAGAAAGCTGGAGAGAGGTTGCTTGTGCTTGGTCTTACTGTTATTCATATGTTGTTTTGTATATAGTTTACTCACAGTTAATGTCCATTATTAAGGATGAGATCGCAGAGTACTTGGAAGTGCATGATAAAATAGGACTGAGTCAGCAAGGCTTTGACAAGGGGAGTCATGCCTGACAAATTTGTTTGAGGTGGTAATGAAGAAGTTAGACAAAGGAGAGCCAACAGATGTGATGTAATTGGATTTCCAGAAGTCCTTTGACAATGTGTCGTACAGAGGCGAGTAAATAAGATTAGAGCCCAGGTGTTAGGAGCAAGGTACTGGCATGGATAGAGGATTGGCTGACTGACTGGCATGGATAGAGGATTGGCTGACTGGCAGAATGCATAGAATGGGGATAAAGGACTTTTTTCAGGATGGCAGCCGGTGACTAGTGGTGTGCCTCAGGGGTTGGTGCTGGGACCATAGCTATTCACGATATATGTTAACGGTCTGGAAGAAGGAATTGGGGGCATGTTTTCTAAATTTGTAGATAATACAAAGATATCTAGATGGACAGGTAGTGTTGAAGAAACGGGGAGGCTGCGGAAGGTCTTGGACAGGCTAACAGAGTGGGCAAAGAAGTGGTAAATGGAATACAATGTGGAAAAGTGTTCTTGTAAGATAAATCAGGCCATCCGACAAGAACATTACACGGTACCAGGTTTGCCTGGTATTAAACACAGAAAAAAAACAAGCCTGCCACAAGATCCACAGGGAATTGAAGATTTTGCAGACTGCAAGAATGGAGTCCTTGAATCCACCAATGAGTCTCAGATTTCATGGTAATATAGACAGCAACTGGCGTGTGTTTAAACAACAATTTAATGTGTTTCTTACACCAGTAAAGAAGATCAATCAGATTCACTTAAGCTAGCGATGCTCCTAACAGCGGCAGGGCCCGAAGCAATTGCTGTGTTTAACATGTTTAAATTTGCAAAGATTAAATTTCAACAAAGTAACTCGAAGATTTGATGCACATTGCAACACCAGAAAGAGTGGAATTTATGAACACTGTGTGTTTAGATCACAGATACAGAAGACAGTGGAGTCCATCGATCATTTCATCACTGATTTAAAATTAAAAGCTAAAACCTGTAATTTTCCTGCGGTGGAATCTTCCATGATCCAGGACCAGATTGTGTTTGGTGTGAATGAAAATAAGCTGAGGGAATGGTTGCTGAGGGAATCGGAGCTGTCTTTGGAACAAACAGTTAAGATTTGCCACGCTCATGAGCTAGCAACACATCATTCTAAAATGTTTCTCAGTAATGGTGCCGTCTTCTTGGGGGAAAGCACTCCGGTTGCCGCCCTTGTTCCAAAAAGGCAGGAAAGTTCCTGCAGCTCCTCGCACACCAACAAGCAGGTTAAAGATCAGGACAAAATATGTCTGTTTAAAAGATGTGGTCAAAGACATAAATTAAGGCAATGCCCAGCGTTTGGCAAGTTTTGTTCCAGGTGCAAAGGAAAAAAACACTTTGCTCAGAATTGTCACTCGAAGCTCAACCCCAGATCAGACACAGTCTCCACTGATGAAACATCATTGTTTGTCGGCGTAATAACAGAGAAGAAGAATTTTTGGGAGACATCAAAAATTTCTCCAGCACTTAAAAAAAAATGCAAACTGTTACTCTATTTAAAATAAATGCACTTGGAATGGTTGCTACCACTTGAAGTGAATGGTACAGTGGTCCAATTAAAGTTAGACACTGGTGCCAAAGCTAATTTAATCAGCATGATGGATTTTTTAAAAATCAAAAAATTCAGCCGATTAGAAGAAATCACAAAATATTTCTGAGAGATTATAAAGGGTCAAGCATTAAATATTATGGTGCTTGTGACCTGAGTGTGGTGGTGAAGAACACAGTTTATTCTGTCCCATTCTGTACTGTATCCGAAGGCTTGGGTTCATTATTAGATGATGAGTCCTGTGAAGAATTGGGTCTAGTGCAGTTGGTATATAGCATCCACAAAGGATTGGATCAACACTCCAACGATTCAGAGAACATTATCAGGAAATTCAGCGATGTGTTCACAGATTTTGGTACACTACCATTCACCTCCAAGATACAACTCAAAGAGGATGCAAAACCTGTGATACAGGCACCAAGAAGAGTACCTGCATCTCTTCGGGATCACCTCAAAAAAGAGCTGGACAGAATGACAAAATGAAAAGTAATCAGAAAGATAGAAGAACCCACCGACTGGGTAATCTCCATGGTTTATGTAAAGAAAAAGAATTGTGATATTCACATCTGTATGGGTCCTAAATATGTGAACGAGAATATCAAAAGAGAACATTATCAACTCCCAAAGCGTGAGGAAATCACATCTGAGATGGCTGGTATACAACTTTGATGAAACTTGACGCTCCTCAGGGTTTCTGGGAATTTAAGCTAGAGGTACAAAATACTGCACTTTTAATACGTCATTTGGTCGGTACTACTTTCTGAGAATGCCATTTGGCATAAGTTCGGCATCAGAAACTTCTCACCATGCCATGGAGCACATAATCAGAGGTGTACTTGACTTGCTTGGTGAGGCCACACTTGGAGTATTGTGAGCAGGTTTGGTCTCCTTCTCAGAGGAAGGATGGTCTTTCTCTCGAGGGAGTGCAGCAAAGGTTTACCAGACTGATTCCAGGGGTGGCGGGACTGTCATATGAGGAGAGATTGACTAGGGTGGGATTGTTCTCACTGGAGTTCAGAAGAATCGGGGGGGGGGGGGGGGGGGATCTCATAGAGACTTATAAAATTCTAACAGGACTAGACAGGGTAGATGCAGGGAAGATGTTACCAATGATAGGTGTGTCCAGAACCAGGGGTCACAGCCTGAGGATTCAGGATAAACCATTTTGGGCAGAGAAAAGGAGACACTTCTTCACACAAAGAATGGTGAGCCTGTGGAATTCATTACCACAGGAAGTAGTTGATGCTAAAACTTTGAATATATTCAAGTGGCGGCTGGATATAGCACTTGGGGAGAATGGGATCAAAGGCTATGGGGAGAAAGCAGGATTAGGCTATTGAGTTGGATGATCAGCCAAGATCGTGATGAATGGCGGAGCAGGCTCGAAGGGCCAAAAGGCCTCCTCCTGCTCCTATCTTTTATGTATCTATGTACGTGTGTTTGTAGATTATATCATCATTAGGAGGTCAACCATAGAAGAACATATTACAAAGTTGTTTAAAGTTCTAACGAGCATCAGGAAAAATATCTTGAAGCTCAACAAGTAGAAGTGCCAATTTGGAGTGACTGAGGTCACATTCCTAGGTGGCAAGATCTTATTGCATGGCATTGAACCTGACAAGGACAATTCTCAACATGCCAAAACCACATGACAAGAAAGCCATCTTAAGAGTGATGGGTATGATCAATTTTATAGGGAAATTCATTCCAAACCTGTCAGAAAAAACAATACATCTACGGTGATCTCCTGCACAAGACAATGGATTTCAATTGGACTGAGCAACATGAGCAAGCATGGAAGAAGCTCAAGACTTCACTAACCACCACGCCAGTTCTCAAATCTTTTGACCTATCTAAACAGATTAAAGTGTCAAAAGATGGTCTGGGAGCGTTTATCTGCAACGCAAGCATGACGATTGGAAACCAGTCGTGTATGCATCACGATCCATCATGACAACACAGCAGAAGTACAATCAAATCGAAAAAGAATGCCTGGGTTTAGTTGTAGGCTTGGTGCAATTCCATCACTACGTCTATGGGCTCCAACTTTCACAGTTGAGACAGATCATCATCCTTTGGTTAACATCATCAAAACAAATCTCAACCAGATGTTTTGGTGCATTCAGAGATTGGTGATGAACTTACAATGCTATGACTTCAATCTCATCTACACGCCTGACAAATATTTGTTCTTAGCAGACGCATTATCGAGAGTGCCGATACAAATAATTAGTAGTGAAATTGCTAAAGATGTAGGTCTGCATATCAATCTATTTCCACACTACTACCATTTATGAAACTACGTGAGATACAAAAAGAGACCAGGAAGGATTGCACTCTTCAAGAGGTGATAAGAAACATCAACCCACACTGGTCCAGAGATCAATGTATGGAGTTCTACATTATAAGATCTGAACTCTCTGTCGTTAATGGAGTAGTATTTCATTTGAACACTATAGTCATACCTCAATCTCTTCACAATGATGTACTAAAGAGGATACACAAAGGACATCTTGGCATTGAAAAATTTAAACAGAGAGCTTGTGGTTCTGTTTACTGGCCAGCCATAAACCAGGATATTGAAAGGATGGTCAGTTGTTGTGACACATGTCAGACGTATCGGTGCAAGCAAACAAGAGAACCTATGGAAATATCTTATTTACCTATGGCACCATTGCAGAAAGTAGCTATTGATGTACAGTGCAGAAGGAGGCCATTCGGCCCATCGAGTCTGCACCAACCCACTTTAAACCCTCACTTCCACCCTATCCCCATAACCCAATAACCTCTCCTAACCTTTTTGGACACTAAGGGCAATTTAGCATGGTCAATCCACCTAACCTGCACGTCTTTGGACTGAAGGAGGAAACTGGAGCACCTGGAGGAAACCCACGCAGACACGGGGCGAACATTAATGGAGAACGTGCAGACTCCGCACAGACAGTGACCCAGCGGGGAATCGAACCTGGGACCCTGCCGCTGTGAAGCCACAGTGCTATCCACTTGTGCTACCGTGCTGCCCTTGATGAAAGGATGAAGTGGTAATATACCCAGTTCATCCTTGAACATGTCAGAACATCTCGTAACAACCTCCTCGGTCGCCCTTTTATACTTGATTTTGCCCCAGTTCAAGGGAATTTTCCTTAGTCAGTCACGCCATACAAACTCGGCCCTTCCCATTTTTAAGAAATATTTTTATTGAAGGCAGTTTCAAATGATTTACAAAGCACAGAACAAATGTAACCATCATCCATAATACATGGCCCTAATACAACCCCCCCCCCCCCACCATGCCACGACCCAATCTACTTTTCAATTATTAAACAAAAAACACATAAAAACCTACAATACAGTAAAAATAACTCCCCCCACCCCCAGCAGACGTTTACCATTCCTTAAAGAAGGCGATGAACAGCCTCCATCTTGAGACGATCCCCTCCTTTGATCCCCTATTTGCAAATTTTATTTTTTCCAATTGAAGGAATTCCGCCAAGCCACTCGGCCACCCTGCCGCCTTAGGCGGCTCTGGATCCTGCCACCGTAACAAGATCCGCCCCTGGGCTATCAGGGAGGCAAAGACTATGTCAGCCTCTCTCCCCACCTGCAATCCCAGATCCTCCAACACCCCAAATATCGCCACCGACAGGCTCTGAGCCAACCTCATCCCCAGAATCTCTGACATAGTCCCCCGCAAAAGACTCCCAGAACTCCTCCAACTTTGGGCAGGCCCAGAAGATATGGGCCGGTGCCCTCGAGCACCACCTGCCTCTGTCCTCGACCCCTGGAAAAAAACGACTCATCTGCGACACTGTCATATGCGCTCTGTGCACCACTTTCAACTGAATGAAGCTCAACCTCGCACACAAGGAAGTCAAATTTACCCTTCGCAGGGCATCACTCCGTAAACTCACCTCAAGTACCCCCCCCCCCCCCAGCTTCTCCTCCAACTTCCGCTTTATATCCTACCCCAAGGACCCTTTCCATCAATTCCCTATATATGCCCAAGATCCTACCCTCCCCTACCTCGGCCTCAGACAGAATGATTTCATGCACTAACAGGTCTGCCAACCTCGGGAACGTGGCCAACTCCTTTCAGAATTCCTGATTTGCAAGTACCGGAACCCATTCCCAGTCGCCAACTGGAACTTCTCCTCCAACTCTCCCAACTCCACAGCCAATCCTCCATGAACAGGTCCCTAAAACACTTTATCCCCATCTTCTCCCACACCCTAAATGTAGAGTCCAGCCCTGCTGGGACAAATCTGTGATTGCCACAGATCAGCATCCACGAGCACAGACCCTCCATCTGAAAGTGTTGCCTGCACTGATTCCGCACTCTGAGCGTTGAAACCACCACCGGGCTCGTGGAGTACTTGGCCGACGACGACGGAAGAGCCGTCGGTAACAGTGCCCTCAAACTCGTCCCTCTACATGAGTCCTCCTCCATCCGCCCCCACACCAACCCCTCCTCCACTGCCCACTTCCTGACCATTTCCGCATTCGACACCCAGTAATAATTCAGCAAGCTCGGTAGCGCCAATCCCCCTCTCCGCCTGTCTCTCTACAAAAGCACCCTCTAATCTGGGATACCTTACCAGCCCATATAGACTCAGGAATTATCCTATTCAGCCTCCCAAAGAATGCCTTAGGCACAAAAATCAGAAGATTCTGAAAAATGAACAGAAACTTTGGAAACCGCCATCTTTACTGTCTGGACCCTCCCAACCAGTGAAAGCAGAAGAACATCCCACCTCTTAAAATCCTCCTTCGCCCCCTCCACCAAGTTCACCAAATTCAACTTATGCAATTAGGCCCAGTTATGTTCCTCCCGTATAGCCAAATATTGAAAACTCGACCTGACCAGGGGAAACAGCAACTTCTCCAAGCCCCGCCTCTATACCTGAGCATTAACCCGGAACACCTTGCTCTTTTCTACATTGAGCTTATACCCTGAGAGTGACCCAAACTCCGTCAATATTTGCATAACCCGAGCCATATTCTCCACTGAGTCTGTGACATACAACAATAGATTGTTCGCATACTGGGGGTCCCGATGCACCATCCCTCCCCTTTCAATACCCCTCCACCTGTACCCCCCCGAAGACCTAAGTGCCATTGCCAAAGGCTCGATCGCCAGTGCAAAAGGCAACAGAAACAACGGACACCCCTGCCCCGTTCCCCAGTGCAGACGGAAATATCCCAAACTATTATTATTTGTGCAAACACGCACTATGGGGGACCTGTACAACAATCTAATCCAATCCACAAATCCCTGCCCAATCAAAACCGTCCCAACACCTCGAATAAATACTCCCACTCAACTCAGTCAAACACCTTCTCCGTATCCATAGACACTATCAGCTCCGTTTTCTAACCTCCCCTCCCCCAAGGATATCATAATCGCATTCTGAATTCTCCCTCAGTGTACCCAAACAGGCACCATGGTGTGGTGATTAGGGGATTTTCACAGTAACTTCATTGCAGTGTTAATGTAAGCCTACTTGTGACACTAATAAAGATTATTATTTAACAGGTTCTTAATATTAGCCGACAGCTGCCGTCCCTTCATAAACCCCGTTTGATCCTCATCTATCACCCCTGGCACATAACCCTCCTTGCATGTCGCCAGCACCTTAGCCAATAGCTTTGTATCCACATTCAACAATGATATTGGGCGATACGATTCACACTCCTCTGGATCCTTATCCTTCTTCAAAAGAAGTGAAATTGATGCCGTATCAATGTGGGCGGGAGCTCCCCCTTGCAACCTGTTCAACATCTCCACTAAAAGGGGCCCTAATTCTGTGACATTTTTGCAGATTTCAGCTGGGAACCCGTCGGGACCTGGGTCTTCCCAGACTGCATCGAAACCACACACCCTCTCACTTCTCCCAGTCCAATCGGATCACCCAGCGTCTGCACCTTCCCCTCCTCCACCACCAGAAAATCCAGGCCATCAGACCCCTAAGGTTCCAAGAGACCAGTCTGGTGGAAGGGCTCCTCGCAATTCCCTACTCCCCACCCTGATCAGCCATATCCATGTTTCAATGGACTTCTCCAGGTCCCAGCCCTGTCCACCTCCCGGGTCCCCTCAAGATAACTACCACCATCACCCCCTTACCAACAGTCCCTTCAATGTCAGCAACTCACCCGTCCCCTCAAACCCTCCCCCCCAAACACAAAAGTGAAAATTCCCACCTCCCCAAGCCCACCCTCCCCACCCAAGATGCACTCCCAGGTGCACACTGGCTTCTCCTTCGCCCACCTCAAGATCTCTTTGTCCAAATGCCGATACAGCCTCACAATGATCACTCTCAGCAGCTCTCACACATTATGCTTCCTCCTCAGCAACCTGTGTGCCCCGTCCACTCCAGGAGGACGGTCAAAACCCCCTCCCCCACTAACTGCTCAATCATGTTGGCCACATACTTAATGGCCTGCGTACCTCGATCCTTTCAGGTAGCCCCACGAGCCTCCAGCTTCTGCTCCACTCTCTCCAAGGCAGCCCAAATCGGCCCTGCTACCTTGGCCAGATCTTCCAAAGCTGCCTGCCTTTGCTGCTTAAACTCAGCCCCCAGGAATTCCACCAACTGCTCTGTTGACCGTTGTGCGAGCAATGACGACACTGGACCCTCCACCATCTTTTCCCCTGATGCACCACATGAGTCCTCCTGATAGGAATGGTTCCCCTTATTTGTCACACTCCTTGTTTGGTAACTCTAAGAGAATACCTTAGTCTTTGATATTTGATATTTTTCCACCTGCCAGAAGCCTGTAAAACAGGCAAAAAGGGCCAAAGAATCCAACCTCAGGCAGAAGCCCCTTATGTGCGACCATTCACTTCATGGCCACCACCGGAAGTCCTCGGCCTTTCCCTTTGACCACAAGGAGGTGGGTTCTGACTTTGTGCCTATTATACACAAAATGGACTTCCATCGCCCTGAGCAAAGGTGTTGTGGTAACTTGAGACTACAAATAAGGTCGTTGAATATGTTGTTTAAAAGGAAGAACATTTTAATATGAATAAATAAATAAGTTTAACAATAACAGTAATAACTATGAAAACAGGAGTTGTAGTAAAACAGGTCTTGCTGGTAGAACACTCACTTGCCGACTGAAAATCCCATCCAAAGCTCGCACATGCTCAGGGCCCTCAACAGATGCTAGTAAAATAATTACATAGGAGAAAGGTTTATAAGAATACTCTGTACTCAATGTGACACTGTGTAATACTTCTCCCCTCTTAAATTTCAATCCCCCATCAGGACAGAAATTCAACAAATGCAATGTCTTCACTATACGGAAGTCTCTCAGGAGCTTTATGTTGCGAGCCAAGCAATACAACAGGTGAATCTTTGTTGATCTGGAATTGTAGTTGAAGGGGTAGATTGAGAATTGAACATGAATGTTCATCTTCCACTCCCACAGCAGTGGCAAAATTGGCAAACCTGGATATACAGAAGTCACTTCCTGGCGAATGCCCACAGCAGTATTACCTTCTGCCATGTTATCTGTAACGGCTGCTGACTCTGAAACTTTTCCTGATTCCGAGTCATAACGGAAATGAATATGGTCTTGGTGTCTGCGAACAACCTTCCGTGTTGCAGTCTCACAACCTAAGGTACTGGTCCAAAATTCTTCCTGTTAACCATGTCTGGTTACTCCCAAAGTTCCTCACGTAAACCTGATCTTCCAGTTTGAATTGCCTCTCTTTAGCAAAGAAGTCTTATCCCTCCTTTTCCTTCTCTTGTCTCCTGCTCACTTTTGCTCTGAGATCTGGATGAAGCAAATCCAGATGAAATTTCGACCTTCTACCAAACGACAATTCTGCTAGAGAGAGCCCGGTTTTGGATTGTGATGTGATGCGGTATTGGAATAAAAGTCTTGAGAGCTTTGTAACCAAAGTCTTCAATCCCTCCTTCAAAGTTTGAACAGCTCGCGCCACCAAACCGTTCAAAGCCGGATGAAACAGCCTAGTATGCACATGGACTATACCATTATTGGTATGAATTCTTAAAATGATTCACCTGGAAGCATAGTGCTTTTAACTGATACAACCGAATCTGGTAGACCATGTGTTGAAAAAATTTGATGTAGATTCTCAATTGTCACAAGAGCTGTAATATTACTCATGATATGCGCTATCTACCATTTTGAATGCATATCCATGACAACCAAAAACATGTGGTCATGAAAGGACTGGCAAAGTCCACATGCAGACTGGACCACAGCCTTTTAGGAAGCTCCAAAGGACAAAGTGGTGCTGGTAGCGCCACCTTCTGGTTCATCTGACATGCCAATCAAGATTTCACCTTGTTTCCAAACCCGGATCCATAGTTGGCCACCAAGCATATGACCTGGCGAGATTTTTCATTATAGAAGCATCTGGATGAACCTCAAGAATTTTCTCCATGACTTGCAATTGACCAGGGGGCAGAATGAACACTCTTGACCCCCACACCATGTATACATTGTGCACACTTAACTCATTGCTACGCTTCACATATGCTTTCAACTCATCATCATCTATGAGAGTTGGCCATCCTTGCAACCAGAAATCATTTAATTTGTAACAGAATAGGATCTCTGCACATCCACTACTGAATCTGCTTTGCACTTATTGGAGAATGTGCCTGTCTCTTGAGTAAGAAAGTTGTCTCGGGAGGACACAATACTCCTGGTAACGGGAGACGATTCAACACGTCCGCATTTGCGTTGTCCTTCCCTGCCCTGTACACTATGCTGCACTGATATGATAAGTGCCCAGTGCTGTATTCTTCCTGAGGCCATGGGAGGAATACATTTTGACTCACTGACAAGGCTCATCAATGGCTTGTGGTCGGTACATATGGTGAACAAACGACCATAGAGACACCGATGGGATGTTTTCACCACACAAACCATAGCTAGATCCTTTTTGTTCAACTGTGAATACTCCTTTTCAGCCTTTGTCAGCACCGTAGATGCAAAACCAATTAGTTTTTCGGATCCATCCTCAATTACATGAGAAAGTAACATCCCTGTATGGTGGGACATCGCACGACAGAATAAATTCCTTGTCTGGATCAAAATGGACTCTCAGATCTTTCGATTGCAGAAGCGCTTTCACATCTTTCAAAGCTTCTTCTGTGCGGACTCCCACTTCCATTTGGTTTGTTTGTGCAGAAGTAGGTACAGTGGAGCCAACACTGTAGACAGCTCTGGCAAAATTTTCAATAACAGTTTATCAAACCCAAAAATGATCCGAGCTGGGCCACATTCCTGGGCTCCAGAATTCCTTAATCACTTGGATTTTCACAGGAGATAAGCCTTGTGCAGTGATTCTGTGGCCTAAATATTCCACGCTCGGTGCCTGAAAAATGCATTTGCTCCCACTTCAGTCACAGTCCCACCTTTCAATAGCTGTTTAAACCTCGATTGAGGTTGCTAAGGGGCTCCTTCCCAGTCTTACCTGTACTTTAAATGTTATCGAAGCAGACTGCCACATGAGGAATATCTTGTAGAAGGTTGTCCATTGTCCTTTGCAAGATCGTTGGACTGGAGGTGACGCCAAAAATCAAATGATTATACTTGAACAAGCCACGTGTCGATGGTCATGTACTGCTTCAAATCTTCCTTTCGCAAGACTTGTTGCTATGTCTGACTCATGTCTAGTATTGAAAACATGCCTCCCGCAAGACTTGAAAACAAATCTTCCACCCGAGGTAACGGATAAGATTTCAATTTGGAAACCTGGTTAATGGTGAGCTTGTAGTCATCACATGTGTGCACCATACCATCATTTTTCAGGACAGGACCGATTGGAGTTGCCCAATGAGAAATCTGAATAGGCTCAATGAGTCGAAGCCTTTGCAGTGATTCCAACACCTCCTCCACTTCCCTTTTCACGGCATAGGGACTTGAAAAAGCGAAGAATAGCCTGAAGATCTGTGTACAATTTTGCAATAGTAGCACATAGTGTACCTTGGCGCTATCAAGTCACGAAAGGTGCTTTAGTAATGCAATTTCCTTCTCTCAAAGTACTCAGCTGAAGGAAAGTTGGGCGAACGTTTTCACCTCACACCACTTGTATTGGAGTTCCTGATGGAAGGTGCTGCCTTCATGTGGCAATATGCACTGCAGGAACTTGGTGAGTTCCTGCAGTGCATATTGTAGATGGTACACACTGCTGCTACTGTGTGTAGGCGGTGGAGGGAGTGAATGTTTGTGGAAGGGGGAGCAATCAAGCAGGCTGTTTTGCCCTGGATAGTGTCGAGCTCTTGAGTGTTGTTGGAGCTGCACTCACCCAGGCAAGTGGAGAGTATTCCATTACCCTCCTGACTTGTGTCTTGTAGATGGTGGGCAGGCTTTGGGGAGTCAGGAAGTGAGCTACTCACCACAGGATTCCTAACCTCTGATCTGCTTTGTAGCCACAGTATTTATATGACAAATCCAGTAGTTTGTGGTCAATGGTAACCCCCAGGATGTTGACAGTGGGGAGATTCAGTGATGGTAATGTCATTGAAAGTCAAGCCATGATAAAAGCCAGAAATAAATCTTACATCCAGCATACTCACAGGCAGTGCATTCCAGATCACAATTGCTCACTGTATAAAAAATACTTCTCGCTTCACCTTTGATTCTTTTGCCAGTAACTTTAAATCTGCATTGTCTGGTTCCCAACCCTTTCTGTCAATGGGATCAATTTCTCCCTAACTGCTCTGTCTAGACACTTCATGATTGTAAATACTTCTATCAAATCTCCTCTCAACCTTCTCTTCCCAAAAGAAATCAACTCCAGCTTCTCCAATTTATCCTTGCAACTGAACACTCTCATCCCTTGATTCATTCATGTAAATCTTTTCTGCACACGTTGTAAAGCCTTCATATCCTTTCTAAATGCAGTGTCCAGAATTGAACACAATTGAGGTTACATCAGCCCTTTATCGAGGATTATCATAAATTCCTTCCTTTCGTGCTCTTCCTCCCAAAATGTTTAAATTCACACTTCTGTGCGTTAGATTTCATCTGTCATGTGTCCTCTCATTCCATCCCCCGCTCCATGTCCTCTTGAAATCTATTACTGTCCTCCTCAAAGTTCATTAAGGTCCACATCTTCTGACCTCCGGATTGTCAGAGACTGGACATACCCGGAAATATATGCCATGAGCCCCCTTGGATGTCCCAATGCAAGGACTTAATTGGAATTGTCTGGGAAGTGTGAACTGCCACTGGGAAATTCTCCTGCTCCCCGGGATCCTCCAAAAATGTTTGCAACTCTGAGTTAGAGCCAGAGACTTGAGATGGTTCTGATTTACTTACATGGACAGTTACCCAGGAAATGTTAGACAGCAAAAACTTAGTCTGACTGCTGGATAACTATGCAACCGATGACCAAAACATCGAAACACTCACACTGACTCTCATCCCCCCCCCCTCTCCCTCGCCCTACTATCCAAAGACTACCCCGCTGCACACACTTCTCCCCCTCACCTGATCTGACTAGCCCCCACCACACCATTCTTCCACAACCCAACTTGACTAGCCCCCACCACCTGAAGCCCCCCCCGACCCACCGACTCCCTCCCCAACCTGACCTGTCTGACCCCAACCACCCGACTCCCCCCCAACTTCCCCTTGACTCCATCTCAAACCACATACCCACATTCACCCTGCCTCTCTATCACTTACATAGACAGACATAAAACGAACAGCGCAGAAGGAGGCCATTCGGCCCATCGACTCTGCACTGACCCACTTAGGCCTCACTTCCACCCTATCCCCGAAACTCAATAACCTCTCCTAACCTTTTTGGTCACTAAGGGCAATTTAGCCTGGCCAACCTAACCTGCACGTCTTTGGACTGTGGGAGGAAATCGGAGCACCCGGAGGAAAACCACACAGACACTTGGAGAACTTGCAGACTCCGCACAGACAGTAACCCAAGCCAGGAATCGAACCTGGGATCCTGGCGCTGTGAAGCCATAGTGCTAACCACTGTGCTACCGTGCTGCCCAATCACTCTACTCACCTGCCGTCCTACCCCATACCCACTTACCTTCCCGCCCTGCCTCTTACCTACTTACCTTACACACCCTAGCCCCTTACTCACCCTAACCCTTACCCACTTACCTCGCCCTTCCTACCCCCTCACCCACCTTATCCTCTTAAATCTGACCTCAAGGCTGAGATAGACAGGTTTTTGATCCACAAGGGACTCTAGGATTATGGGGATAAGGCAGGAAGTGGAGTTGAGGATGATCTCAAATCAGTTAAGATCTCATTGAATGGCAGAGCAGACTCAATGGGCCAAATGGCCTACCTCTGCTCCTATGTCTTATAATCTTATGGTCTTACCCACCCCACCTCCTCTCACACTTATGAAAAATGAAATTAAATTAAAATTGCTTATTGTCACGAGTAGGCTTCAATGAAGTTACTGTGAAAAGCCCCTAGTCGCCACATTCCGGCGCCTGTTCGGGGAGGCTGTTATCTTACACACCCTACCACCTCACCCACTCTTACCCACCCTACCCCCTTTTACCCACTTACTTTACCCATCCTACTCTCTGACATATTTACCTTCTATTCATGATAATTGGGACAATTAAACTCTTTCCTTGCAGAATATGCTGTAAAAAGTGGGTGCTGTGCAGATTCTCTGTGCTGTTCGCTCCAAGGTTTCCTGCACTGACTGAGTTCTGCAGGACTCTCCCTCAGAAGATTGCTCTGAAAAATCAGAGTAAGGTAAGTGGGTAGTATTTTGTCTTTTCAGAACCGGAAAGCGGGGTTATTATAGAATTTACAGTGCAGAAGGAGGCCATTCTGCCCCTCGGGTCTGCACCGGCTCTTGGAAACAGCACCCCACCCAAGGCCAACACTTCCACCCTATCCCCATAACCCAGTAACACCACCCAACACTAAGGGCAATTTTGGACACTAAGGGCAATTTATCATGGCCAATCCACCCAACCTGCACATCTTTGGACTGTGGGAGGAAACCGGAGCACCCGGAGGAAACCCACGCACACACGGGGAGGATGTGCAGACTCCACACAGACAGTGACCCAAGCCGGAATCGAACCTGGGACCCTGGAGCTGTAAAGCAATTGTGCTATCCACAATGCTACCGTGCTGCCCCAATGATCCTGATCCTGAACCGAAGGTTCGGGCCCAAGGGTAGAATTCTGCCATTCTGCCTGCGGCGGGAGTGGAGAATCCAACGGGAGCTGAAAAGTTGGAAACCCACTAGTGTAGTGTAAAAACAGTTTTCAATTCTTCCAGTGGCAGGTTAATACCGAGTTGATTCTCCCACTGCCCGGTGGCGTGGGCATCATTTTCATTCATTTGCATCTCATGAATGCTAATTAAAACTGCTGATCGCCAAATTCTTGTCCGGCCTTCCAATCTCGCGTCACGCCAGCGGGAAATCACATCCTTGTCAAACCCGCTGCAAAATAAATGACGGACTTCAGGTCGCTCAAGAGTTCGAGGTGGCAACCTTTTGGGGTACTATTGGGCGGCCAATGTGTCAATGGTGCGTAAATGAGTGATGGAGGGGGGGGGCGGGGGGGGGGGCGAGGAAAAGAATGGAGATGGCGTCATGTAGAGGTACGAGCCTGGGTGCCTTGGCAACGGCGCCGTTGCTGCTTTCTCCTAAGAGGTATACCACGAGCCCGGTGGTAGCGGCGACCCTAAGTATCTGGGGACAGTGGAGACGGCATAGGGGGGAAACAGGGGGCTCGATGGAGGCTCCATTAGGTGGAAATCATCGGTTCATCCCGGGGAACACTGATGGGGGATTTAGGGGGTGGCAAAGGGTGGGCATCAGTAAACTGAGGTTCTGTTTATTGGCGGGAGGTTTGCGGGCCTGGGGGAACTGGAAGATAAATTTGGGCTCCCCCAAGGGAACATGTTCAGATACTTGCAGGTAAAGGCGTTTGCTAGGCGACAGGTAGAGGGATTCCCTTTGCTGCCCTATCGGGGGGCGATGGACAGAATGCTTTCGGGGGTGTGGGTCGGAGAGGGGAAGGTGTCTGACATTTATAAGGTAATGCAGGAGGTGGAGGAGTCGTCAGTGGAGGAGCTGAAGGCTAAATAGGAGGGGGAACTTGGGGAGCAGATAGAGGACGGGACTTGGGCGGATGCCTTGGAGAGAGTCAACTCTTCCTCTTCATGTGCGAGGCTTAGTCACATCCAATTTAAGGTGCTGCACCGGGCCCACATGTCCGGGACTAGGATGAGTAGGTTCTTTGGGGGTGAGGACAGGTGCACCAGGTGTTCAGGGGAGTCCGGCGAATCATGCCCATATGTTCTGGGCATGCCCGGCATTGGAAGGATTCTGGAAGGGGGTGGCGGGGACGGTGTCGAGGGTGGTTGGATCCAGGGTCAAACCAGGGTGGGGACTTGCGATTTTTGGAGTTGCGGTGGAGTCGGGAGTGCAGGAGGCGAAAGAGGCCGGTGTCCTGGCCTTTGCGTCCCTAGTAGCCCGGCGGAGGATCTTGCTGCAGTGGAAGGATGCGAGGCCCCCAAGCGTGGAGACCTGGATCAATGACATGGCGGGATTTATAAAATTGGAGAGGGTCAAATTTGCCCTGAGAGGATCAATACAAGGGTTCTATAAACAGTGGCAGCCTTTTCTGGACTTCCTGGCTCAAAGATAGGTATCTTGGTCAAGAGCAGCAGCAACCTGGGGGGGGGGGGGGGGGGGGGGGGAGAAGAGAGATAGGGGAGGGGGGAGGGGGGTGTTCCTTATTGTAGTTTCTATTTTTTTTCCTATGGTTATTGAACTTGTGTTAATTTAAGTTGTTAATATATTGTGTTGTTCATTGAGGAGGGGCGAATGTTTATGATTGCTATTATTATTGTTATTGTTGGTATTTTATTATGGTTCGATGTTGTTGTATAAATACAAAATTTTTCAATAAAAATTATTTTTAAAAAAAGAGTTCGAGGTGGGTGTGACATAACCTACCTGCCATAATGTTGCACTGCTTCTGTTGTCAATCTGCTGGGGCTCGCTGGTTGATTCCTCCAGCTCCATATCAAGCTGGTCTTAATCGACAGCACTGTGCTGCCGGATTCACGGACGTTTCACTCCAACAGTCCAATGTTTGACTGGAGGTGGGGTGCGAGGTGAGGGGGCAAGGAAGTGGCTGATATATACAGTGTGGAAGGAGGGCTGTGCATGTCATAGAGTCTTGGAGTCATAGATGTCTACAGCACAGAAAAGGCCCTTCATCCCATCGTGTCTGCGCCAGTCAAAAACAACCACCTAACTATTCCAATCCCATTTCCCAGCAGTTGCCCATATCCTTGTATGCCTTGGGATTGCAAGTACAAATCTAAATACTTCTTAAATATTATGAAGGTTTCTGCCTCCACCACCCTTTCAGGCAGCGAGTTCCAAACTCTCACCACCCTCTCGGTGAAAAAGGTTTCCCTCGCATCCCCTCTAAACCTCCTGCCCCTTACCTTAAATCCATGCCCCCTGGTCATTGATCTCTACAACAAGGGGAAAAGTTTCTTCCTGTCTACTCCATCTATGCCCCTCATAATTTTATACATCTCAATCATATCCCCCTTCAGTCTCCTTTGCTCGAAGGAAAACAATCCAAGTCTAGACAATCTCTCTTCATAACTAACACTCTCCAGCCCAGGCAATATCCTGGTAAATCTTCTCTGTACCTTTTCATGTACTAACACATCCCTCCTATAATGTGGTTTCTATAACTGGACACCCTTCTCTAGCTGTGGCCCAACCAAAGTTTCATACAGCTCTAGTGTAACCTCCCTGCACGGTAACATAGTGATTAGCACTGTTGCTTCACAGCTCCAGGGTTCCAGGTCCAATTCCTGGCTTGGGTCACTGTCTGTTTGTAGACTGCACGTTCTCCCTGCGTCTGCGTCGGTTTCCTCCGGGTGTTCCGGTTTCCTGCCACAAGTCCTGAAAGACGTGCTGTTAGATAATTTGGACATTCTGATTATTCCCTCAGTGTACCCGAACAGGCGCCGGAATGTGGCAACTAGGGGATTTTCACAGTGACTTCATTGCAGTGTTAATATAACCTACTTGTGACAATAACGATTATTATTATTATTATTAAACTCTTTCTCTCGGCTAATAAAAGCAAGTATACAATATACCTTCTTAACCACTGTGTCCACCTGCTCTGCTACCTTAAGGGACCGGGGAACACGCATACCAAGGTCCCTCTGATTCTCGGTGCTTCCCAGGCTCCTGCCGTTTATCATGTATTCCCTTGCCTTGTTTGTCCTGCCCAAGTGCATCACCTCACACTTACCCGGATTGAACTCCAATTGTTCACTGATCAGCCCATCTGACCAGCCCGTCTATATCCTCCTGTAATCTAAGGCTACACTCCTTACTATTTACCACCCCACCAATTTTCATATCATCCCTGAACTTACTGATCAACCCTCCTACATTCTTATCCAAATCATTTAGATAAACCACAAACAGCAAGTATCCCAACATTGATCCCTGCGGGGCCCACTAGGGGCTTTTCACAGTAACTTCATTGAAGCCTACTTGTGACAATAAGCAGTTTTCATTACATTTCACTGCACTTCCTCAAGAGTGGGAGTTGGAAGGGCACAAGGACAGGCAAAGGTGTATCAGGGACTGGTTTAGCACAGTGGGCTAAATAGCTGGCTTGTCATGCAGAACAATGCCAGCAGCGCAGGATCAATTCCCGTACTGGCCTCCCTGAACAGGCGCTGGAATGTGGCGACTCGGGGCTTTTCACAGTAACTTCATTGAAGCCTACTTGTGACAATAAGCTATTATTATTATTATTAAGGATGGCGAACAATGGAAGGCAGAGGGAAGACTGAGGGGGAGGAAGCTGGACCCTGACAAGGCTGCATGAAAAGTTCACAAACAAGTGGGTCAAAGTGACATCACATTGTTTACTGGTAGGGGATGCACAAAGACTCCACATATAGTGGGTAGAGGTTCTAAACGCTGAAGCTGGCACAGGATCCCGCCATTTGGCCAGTGCTAAATGTGCTGCCGCAGTCTCAAAAATGGAGAATTCCGCCCAATACTTCTGAGTTTTATCTTATCTACTAATTTTGAAATTGTGCCCCATACACAATAGTCTCAACTTACATCAAGAAAAGCAGTGGTCATGGTACTGAGCCTGGGCAACCCCACTTTATACCTTCCTTTAGTTAAAAATGACCCTATATATGAAGGACAAGCATGGCAAGCTTTTCTGTTGCCTCCTCTTTATCCATTTTTAGCACATTTAGTATCCCAACTCTCTTCTCTATCACTATGACTTCCTTGGTGAAGATAACCATAGATCCTGAACCATGCCCTCTGTCTCCATCCATAGGTATCCTTTTCAGATCAAAATCGGCCACACCCCTCCTCTAACTTCCCTTTTACTATTTCTATACCTATAGAGGACTTTTGGATTACCTTTTAAGTTAGCTGCCAGTGTCTTCTTCTACTCTTTCGTTGTCCCTCTTATTTCTTTTTCACATTCTCTCTTAGCTTTCTATGTTCAGCCTTTCTCTTCCTTGTATTATCAACCAAGCATCCATCATGTGGACCTCTTTGCAACTTCATTTTATTCTCCGCCTCTTTCGTAATCCAGGGAAGTCTGGCTTTGGTTGCTCTACCTCCTCCCTCAGGGGAATGTACCTTAGTTTACCTGAGAAGTCTCCTCTTTAAAGGGAATCCATTGATCTGTCCAGTTCGACCTGTCAATCTTTTATTTCAGTTTACCCTGGGACAGTTCCACTTTCAATCCTGCCAAACTGGCCCTGCACCAATGAAGTATTTTTATTCCATGGACATGATATTCCCATCACATCGCGGTGGGCATGACGGGTGAATTGCGGGAGAGGCCCAAATCAGGCCTCACGCCAGGAGTGAAATCTTGCGTGAGTCACTTGACTCGCAGTACCTGGCACGATCTGGATCACATCCTCGCATGATTCAGATAATGATATTTAAGTGAGCCATTGGGCTTATTTAAATATCCTGACGCTGCGTTCATCTGCCACCCTCACCCCACCTCGTATGTGCTAGCCTCCCCCCCCCCCCCCCCCCCCCCCCCCCCCCCGGGCCTGACCCTGGCATGGACAACCTGGCAGGGCCCCTACCATCTTGGCAGTGCAACCTGGGCACCATACCCGTGTCAGTATGGCACTGCCAGGATGGCAGTGCCAAGGTGAACATGTGCCATGGGTGTGCCAGGGTACCACCCTGCCCTCTTCCCGACCACCGGGAGGCCTCAACTCCCCAGCGAGACCCCCTGAGGTGAGACCATGACAGGTTCATGACTTTGTGAACCAGTACGAAACAGCGGCCAGTTGAGAACTCACTGGCGAGACTGGTGAATCCTGGGCCCCAGATGAATTGGGCAAGTACATATTCAAATGAGCCGAATTGCCTCATCCCAACACCAAGTCGGGCGCAATGAGGCCGCTGAATCACGCCCCTATCTTTTCTTATACTGTGAGTAGGACCACCAAGCACACTCACAATGTGGGTGCTGCTGCGGAGCCAGGAACAGAAAGAGTAGCAGCACATTGGAGGCCCCTTTTGGTAGGAGGGGGGTGGCTGGCATTGCAGCAAGAGCTGCATTAGTGATGACATAAGTCTTTGTGAAGGGATTTAATGGCTTGCCCTTTGTTTGGATCTGAGTGCTTTAAAAATTAGCTGTAAAAATAGTTTAAGCCTTATGATGTTTCTTCTTAGTCAATCCTATCTAATATCTTGCTGTTTCCTGCCCCAGTCAGCTATTGCTCTTCCAAAACATTGTGTACCTTGTTTCTCCTTTCTAATGCCACATCCTGGTTCCTATTCCCCAGCCAAATAAATTGCCCTTAGTGTCCAAAACAAAAGGTTAGGTCTGGTTACTGGGTTACGGGGATAGGGGGGAGGTGTGGGCTTAAATAGGGTGCTCTTTCCAATGGCCAGTGCAGACTTGATGGGCCGAATGGCCTCCTTCTGCACCGTAAATTCTATGAAACCCCCTCTAACAGCGTGAGCAAACCACCCGCATCTCATCTGAGAGATCGAGCAGGATTCTCCATCAACTGACGTCGGAATTGGGAAACGCGAATGGTTGGAGAATCGTTTTTGATGCCAAAATCATGGCGAGTGCCGGTTTCACGCCAAATCACAATTCTCCAGTATCTTAACAGTGGCATCAGTGTATTCCACTCCACACTTACAGTAAACACCCTTGGCATATGATTAGCGGGCCTGACCCGGTATTTTCCGGGACCTCCGCGATTCTCCACCTCCATTGGGGGGAATTCCCGACAGCGAGGTTCACTTGTACTTTTAAAATTCGAGAAACAGGCGCCGTGGCTGTTGAGGGAGAGAGGACGTATGGAAAGTGTCCAACATCGCCATAGTTTGCTAACATACGTGCCACTGGCCGGGGGGGTGGCATCTGCCAGGGCCGGTGGAAGTGGCAGGGGTGACCAGTAGGTGGGCTGTGTGGTTGGAGTGGACAGGCACAGAACACCATTGCCACGGCCTGCCAGGCAGCCATGCAGCTGTGCACGCAGCTGACTGCCCACTGTGAACTGAAGGTCACAGGCTGCATGGGTGTCACCCCAGACCACCCCCCATGTACCCTCTGGCCCCAGCCAACCCATCATTCGAATGGGCGCGCTCCAGCACAACCATAGCTATCTTGGTGGCTGTGGTGAGTGTGTGTGCGGAGACTGTAATGTGTATGTGCGGCTGCAGTTTATCAGCCTCCTGAGTGTCAATCATGGACCAGGCGAATCTTGCACCATTTCTCATTGGAATCCATTGAGTTCCACCTGGCGTCGGTGCTAGCCCCTCAGTGGTCGTTGAATTGGTTCAGGTGTGGCGCCAGTTTTACTGTCGTGACAGTCTGCAAATCCCGCCCCCGTGGTTCGTCTCAGGAATGGAGAATTCCGCCAGACACCTTTGACAGTGCAGCACTCCCTCAGTATTGCATTGGAGGATCAGCCTAGATTTTATATCCAAGTGACTGGAGTGGGACTTTGAATGAACAACTTTCTATCTCCAAGACATGAGCGCTACAAACTGAGCCATGGCTGACACGTAAGAAACTTGATCTATTTGAGCAACCAGTGAAATTTGTCAAAACATGTACAGTCATATCCAAATATTTACAGCGCTTTACAACCTTACACTTTAAAATGACTGTGAATGCACCGGAATATCAGGCAGCAATTCCTCAGAACACCTGCTTTATTGAGTTATTTAAAAGGTGCAGGGTATTATTGAACAACCTTAGCCATATTTGTGGAATGCCAAACTTTATATGAAGGAGAAACTTGCATGTAAATCAGATAGTTGTAGAGGAATGGATAAGCCGGGGCAAATAAAGAAATTTCTTCTAAACTGTTTGCTTATTATTCAGATAATGTTAACACTATCCAAAGAAACATTGAGGAGTCTCTCGATCAGTCATTTTCAAACTCAGGGTCATTGGCAGGTGCCTGGAGACTCACGGAGCCATCAGCCGTGGCTTTCCTGATCGCTTTCCTGATCACCGCGATCAGCTTTCAGGATGCCGTCCATCCCGTGCACACGTGCCCCCTCACCAGTACGCAGCCCAGCAAGGCAGACCGCCTCCTCCTGACGTCAGTGCGCTGACCCAGGAACAGATTCTTTTCAAAAATTGATGGAGTCTTCTCTCCAAAAGCAGCGGCAGAGAGCAGGTCACGTGCCCTCTACACTGATGACACATGCTGTAGGCGCGAGAGAGATTCCTCCATTTTGAAGCTGCCAGCAGTGCTGGTGTGACCTCCAGGGCCTCTGGTGAACAACGTATGAAGACGAAGCTGAAAACAGGAACAAAGCAGCATAACGATGATTTCTTGAGGTATGGGTTTATTAATTGTGCTAAATGCAAATCAGGATGCAAAGTTCATGTGTGTTATATGTAAAGAAGTGCTGGGAAATGAAAGATTAAAAGCCTTAAAACTTCAAAGACATTTGAAGACTAAACATGGCAAGTTCGAGGACAAACCTCTTGATGTTTTTCAACGGATGCAGCGAGATCTTAAATCATCAGCTGAACTCCTTAGCAGAAATGTAACATTAAATAACAAAGCAAGTGAGATTGTGAGGACCAAGCAGGCTCACCTGTCACATTCATTTATCTCTTTTGGATATTAGTGAGATTGTGGCCTGCACTAGCGTTGACGAACATGTCCCTTAGGTGTGGGGCCAGCACTGGTGCGAGTTGCCCCAGTGTCTTCCCCGCCTGCATGGAGCTGATGCTCTCCATGATTTCTCCCAGGTCTATTGTGCTTCCAGCTCCCCCCGTCTGTCTTCCCCACCACTGGTAGTTCCAGTCTATCTAGGAACTGTTTAATTCCCTGATGCACTATCAATTATGACGAGACGAGAGTAGAATGTAATTGAGGCTTTATTACACTAAGATGTGTGGCCTCCTACAGCAGCTGATGAAATGGCTGCTATACGGAGAGCACACATATTTATACACCGCCTACTGGGCGGAGCCAGCAGGCAGGGATCCACCCCCATACCTGTAGTACAGGGGCCTTTCTGTAAAACCCATATATACAATATAATACATCAGTGGTGACTACCACATTCCCGCATCCCCGTCGGGGGGCTCGGAGTTGTACAGTCACCGGTAGAAGGTCTCGAATGCCCGATTGACCTCCTTTGGCTCTGTTACCAGTCTGTCTCTGCGATCCTTCACCTGCGCTACTTTCCTCATGGCTGCCTACTTTCTCAGCTGGTGAGCCAATAGGCAGCCAGCCTTGTCTCCGTGTTCGTAGAAGTTCCCCCATGTCGGCGGAGTTGGTGCACTGCTTTCCTGGTGGATAGCAGGTTAAAGTCCATTTGCAGCTTTTTCCTCTCCGCCAGCAGCTCTACGGTCGGGGCCTCGGAGTATTTTCTATCGACTTCCTGAATGGAGTCCACTAGCTGTTGCCTGGCCACCCTCTCTTCCCTATCTCTACTTGCCTTGTAGGCTATCATCTCTCCCCTGATCACGGCCTTCAGTCCCTCCCAAAACACGGAGGGTGAGACCTCCCTGTTTTGGTTGTTACTAATGTAATCGCCTATGGCCTGTGATATTTTTTGGCAGAAAGCCTTGTCGGCCAGGAGGTCCATGTCCAGACTCCATGTGGGGCGCTGGGCCCGGCCTGTCTCCAACCTCACATCCATATAATGTGGAGCATGGTTGGAGATAATGATCGCTTCCCATGATCCCTGGAAGCACCGATTTCCCCATTGCAAAGATGTCGATACAGGTGTATACCTTGTGCACCTGCGGGAAAAACAAGAACTCCTTTTCTCCTGGGTGCAGGAACCTCCATGGCCCCATCTGTTCCATGAAGGTCCCAAGCTCCCTAGCCATGCCAGATGTTTTCCCCATTCTGGGTACTATAAAGTCATTGAGCTTGCCCATGTTTGTCTTCAGTACCCTCCAGCATTTAGATCCATGTAGCAGGATTGACTTTACATTAATGCTGTAGAGTCTGATTTTGGTCTCAAGACTGTACTATTTGGACTTCCAGCTGGTTCAAAGTCCACTAAATGAACATGTCACTTTATTCAGTCATGCCTTGATGTCCTTCTTAGCATTATTGTCATTGCTGATCAGGCTCACGAGGTAAGTAAAATCCTCTGTCATAATATCCACTCATGTATATCATGAGATGCAGACAGGCAGTGATTAACACACAGGATAACCAATGAACACACACTACACAGAACAACCAATCACCAGACAGGACACCACCACTATAAAGCCCACAGGGCATTAAGGCTCTCCCTCTCTCACAGGACACTGCCAAGGAGATAGTCACAGTACACAGGCCAATGAACATCATCACCATGTGGTAGAGAGCTAGTTTGGTCAAGCCAGTAGGAGGTTATCCGTTAGGTTAATAGGGTGTCAACCCACAGCAGATTATGTACAGCAATCAACAGGTTCAATAAAACACTGTTGGACCATCTCCTGTGTCGGAAGCCTGTTTCTCGTTTTACTGCATCCAGTTGCAGTCGATGTTAGACCAACACAGATAATACATCATCCTCAACATACACTGACGTTTCTCCATCGATAGTAATTGAAGGTGCTGCTGGTAATAATCTTTATTATTGTCACAAGTAGGCTTACACTGCTATGAAGTTACTGTGAAAAGCCCCTAGTCGCCACATTCCGACGCCTGTTCGGGTACACAGAGGAAGAATTCAGAATGTCCAAATTACCTATAGAAGCACATCTTTCGGGACTTGTGGAAGGAAACTGGAGTACCCAGAGGAAACCCGCGCAGACACAGGGAGAACTTGCAGACTCTGCACAGACAGTGACCCAAGATGGAAATCGAAACCGGGTCCCTGGAGCTGTGAAGCAACAGTGTTACCCACTGTGCTACCGTGCTGCCCATAGTGTTCATACTCGTGACTTGTGTTTTCTGCTTGTCATTAACCAAGCTCTTAAGGGGTAGCCCTTGTCCCCTGAAGCCAACCATGGATCTGCTGAAGTAGCTGAGAGATCTGGGAACTCCTTAGTATGAAGGAGTCATGGCAGCTGCCAGGGAACCATGCACATACATGAAGGAAGATCTTATTGTGGTCACAAACCACCTGGATTGAGTGAGTAGAAGGACTTGCAGCCAAAAAAGATGGAATTGGTGTATTTATGGCAACATGGGTGCAATCAATAACCCGCTACAGCTGATGAAGCCTGCTAATTAGGTAAAGGCCATGGCTTTCTACATCCATGATGCCAAATCTACAGGTAAATTTGTGATCCCATGTCCGAACTGTTGCTAATTGTGCTTTTACTTAATTGCCCTGTTTAATAACCTTTGCTCTAGAGTCGCCAGGTATATTTCTGATACCACCACGAGGTTCAAAGCCAAGTGCTGATCAATAACTCAATACACCAGCTAATAAGTTTCAAATGAAAACAGATTTATTATACACAGTCAATCACTACTCATGCATAAAACTCTACTTACTAGACTATCTCTAACACTAAAAGGCCTATACTTAGCTTTGGAGCATGTTGAAGCAGGATGTGCTAGGTCTGTGCACCCTTCCCACACGGTAGTACCTGGTTGTCCTGCCTCTCCTCCTCCTCTTTCCTGGTGTGGGAACAATAACCTCTCCCTCCTGACCTTCTGCCCTCCCTCTAGCCTCATGGTGACTGACTTCTATGTCCTCTATATGCCAGGGAGCCATGCCCATCTTCTATGTTCTTTCATGTGAAATGCTACATGCCGTTCTCCAGTACAACGTTCTTCTTGGCACCTGGGTGCACGTGTCAAGAGGGTCAAAAAAATAATTACCCTGCAATACCTGGAGCTCCTCCATTGCAGCCCCTGAGTGGATCCAGGCCCCAAAACAAACCTTTGTATTGGAGGAAATTAAATACATAAAATTATATATCGAGAAAGGAGAGATTAATAAACAGGAATGAAAATCAAACACACATATTTTTTAAAAACAGTAATATAAAAAGTTGGTTAACTCTTTGGGGGTGAGGACAGGTGTGTCAGATGTCTGGGAAGCCCAGCGAACCATGTGCATATGTTCTGGGCATGTCCGGTGCTGGAAGGGTTCTGGAAGGGGGTGGCAAGGACGGTGTCGAAGGTGGTGGGGTCCAGGGTCAAACCAGGATGGGGGCTTGCGATCTTTGGGGTCGGGGTAGAACCGGGGGTACAGGAGGCTAGGGAGGCCGGAATACTGGCCTTTGCGTCCCTAGTGGCTCGACGAAGGATATTAATTCAATGGAAGGACGCGAGGCCTCCAAGCGTTGAAACTTGGATTAACGATATGGCTAGCTATATTCAGCTAGAAAGGATCAAATTTTCCCTGAGAGGGTCGGTACAGGGATTCTCCAGGCGGTGGCAACCTTTCCTTGACTTTTTAGATCAGAGATAGACGTTCGGGGTCGTGGCAGCAGCAACCCGGGGGGGGGGGGAGGGGAGGGAGGGGGGGAGGGGAGGGGAGGGAGGGGGGGGGGAGGGGAGGGGAGGGAGGGAGGGGGGTAGGGGAGGGGAGGGAGGGAGGGGGGGAGGGGAGGGGAGGGGGGGAGGGGAGGGGGGGCAGCAATGGTCGTGGGGGGACATGCACGACTGTAACGCGGGCAAGTCTGCTCGCTGCTCATGTCTGAAACTGTAGGCTGCCTTGTTTGTTAAGTTGTTGCTTGGGGGGACGGGGGGGGGGGGGGGGGGAGGACTGGTGCGCGCGAGAGTGCGGGCGAGGGAGGGATATTTGCCTAGAGGGATTGTGTTGTATATAATTTAAAAAATAGTAGGGGTAAATGTTTGTATGGAAAAACTCTTTCAATAAAAATTATTTTAAAAAAAATAAAAGTTGGTTAACACTGAACAAAAAGATTTTACAATCAGTAAAAGAATTTTAGGCCTCAAAAATATTGTCCAACACTGTAGAACTCCACTTGGTATAACGGACTTATTTGAGTAACATAATCTGGTAATGCAGGCCCTGCACTATTTCAAACATAAGGAAAGGAAAGATAATTAACTTGTTACCAGTTTTGGGACTAAATTGGCTGTTTTCATGGAGCTGACCTTCCTTTCAAGGTTAATCGGCCAATTTGGTGACCCCAATAAATATTTGTTTGTTCCTGTCTCCTTAGAGGTTGTGACTAATTTATACCATGTGGCAGTAAATTGAAAACATGGGCTTTAAATCTAATGGTGTATATTTTCTTTCATGCACAGAGTAATACCTCTCCAGAGACCGTTTAATTCTCATCTAGCCTAGGTTAATGTGTTGCTTGACATAGCGCCTTGTATTGCCATTGCATTCGCATAGATTTCCCATCCACCCAGACTCACCATCAGCTGGATCCAGGAACTAGACCAAGATCAATTCTGTCCCATTTCATTGCTGGATATTTCGCTCAGGAATTGAACTTCTTTGCGCCTGTTTTATGTTGTGTAATATGAACTCAACAAAAGTCAATTTCAGACGTCAGGACAGTCTGAAAGAAGCCCTTATTGACATTGGGCTGGGCCATTTTCTCAGGTGTTTGTGGCCACCTGAAGCAGGTATTCGGCCTCTTTAACATGCGAATATGGAAGCAGACGCTTGTTCCAGCACATTGTCAAGAGTGCAGCAGGTGCTGGTAGAGTTCTCCATTGTCACAGGTGCTGCTTTCCGTGTGCAGCATTTTCAAATTAAATGTTAAACCAAAACCAATCTTCCCTCTCAGGTGGATGTAAAAGACCCCAAGACATTGCCTCTGCCCCTCCGAGCACTGCTGAGCTTCTCTCACTTTGAGGGTTAGTGACCTATCAGATTCGATTCAGATTAGATTTAAATGTATTGTCGCGTGTAACGAGGCATATGAAAAGTATTGTTCTGCGTACAGTCCAGGCAGATCATTCAATATATTAAAACATACGATAGATACACAATGTAAATACATAGACATTGACATCAGGTGAAGCATGTAGCGTGTAACGCTAACAACAGTGTAGAAGATGTGTAGAGACATCAGTTCAGTCCATAAGAGGGTCATTTAGGAGTCTGGTAACAGCAGGAAGAAGCTGTTTTTCAGTCTGTTCCTGCGTGTTCTCAGACTTTTATATCTTCTGCCCGATGGAAGAAGTTGAAAGTGTGAATAAACCGGGTGGGAGGGGGTCTTTCATTATGCTGCCCCCTTTCCCAAGGCAGTGGGAGGTGTAGATAGAGTCAATGAATGGGAGGCAGGTTTGTGTGATGTACTGGGCTGTGTTCATGACAGGGAAGTTTCTTAGGGTCTTGGGCCAAGCAGTTGCCATGCCAGGCTTTGATACAGCCAGGTAGGATATTTTCTATGGTGCATCTGTAAAAATTGGTAAGTGTCAATGTGGAAATGCCGAATTTCCTTGGTTTCCTGAGGAAATATAGGCACTATTGTCCTTTCCTGGTGGTAGCGTCGACATGGGTGGGACAGGTTGTTGATGTCCTAGGTTTTGGAGTTTTGATATGAGCTTGGCTGGGATTATGGTGTTGAAGGCGGAGCTGTAGTCAATGAATAGGAGTCTGACGTAGGAGTTCTTTTTGTCGAGATGCTCCAGGGATGAGTGTAGGCCAGGAAGATGACATCTGGATAACTGGGGCTCTTTCTGGGGAAGGTGGGACCTCTATAGACAGGATGGTCTACATCTGAACCTGAGGGGCACCAATATCCTGGGGGGGAGATTTGTTAGTGCTCTTTGGGGGGGTTTAAACTAATTCAGCAGGGGCATGGGGACCTGGATTGTAGTTTTGGGGTACGGGAGATTGAGAGTATAGAGGTCAGGAGCACAGATTTGACTTCGCAGGAGGGTGCCAGTGTTCAGGTAGGTGGTTTGAAGTGTGTCTACTTCAATGCCAGGAGTATACGAAATAAGGTAGGGGAACTGGCAGCATGGGTTGGTACCTGGGACTTCGATGTTGTGGCCATTTCAGAGACATGGATAGAGCAGGGACAGGAATGGTTGTTGCAGGTTCCGGGGTTTAGGTGTTTTAGTAAGCTCAGAGAAGGGGGCAAAAGAGGGGGAGGTGTGGCGCTGCTAGTCAAGGACAGTATTACGGTGGTGGAAAGGATGCTAGATGGGGACTCTTCTTCTGAGGTAGTATGGGCTGAGGTTAGAAACAGGAAAGGAGAGGTCACCCTGTTGGGAGTTTTCTATAGGCCACCTAATAGTTCTAGGGATGTAGAGGAAAGGATGGCGAAGATGATTCTGGAAAAGAGCGAAAGTAACAGGGTAGTTGTTATGGGAGACTTTAACTTTCCAAATATTGACTGGAAAAGATATAGTTCGAGTACATTAGATGGGTCATTCTTTGTACAATGTGTGCAGGAGGGTTTCCTGACACAATATGTTGACAGGCCAACAAGAGGCGAGGCCACATTGGATTTGGTTTTGGGTAATGAACCAGGCCAGGTGTTAGATCTGGAGGTAGGTGAGCACTTTGGAAACAGTGACCACAATTCGGTGACCTTTACATTAGTGATGGAAAGGGATAAGTATACCCCGCAGGGCAAGAGTTATAGCTGGGGGAAGGGCAATTATGATGCCATTAGACATGACTTAGGATGTGTTGGTTGGAGAAGTAGGCTGCAAGGGTTGGGCACACTGGATATGTGGAGCTTGTTCAAGGAACAGCTATTGCATGTTCTTGATAAGTACGTACCAGTCAGGCAGGGAGGAAGGGGTCGAGCGAGGGAACCGTGGTTTACCAAAGAAGTGGAATCTCTTGTTAAGAGGAAGAAGGAGGCCTATGTGAAGATGAGGCGTGAAGTTTCAGTTGGGGCGCTTGATAGTTACAAGGAAGCGAGGAAGGATCTAAAGAGAGAGCTGAGACGAGCAAGGAGGGGACATGAGAAGTCTTTGGCAGGTAGGATCAAGGAAAACCCAAAAGCTTTCTATAGGTATGTCAGGAATAAAAGAATGACTAGGGTAAGAGTAGGGCCAGTCAAGGACAGTGGTGGGAAGTTGTGTGTGGAGGCTGAGGAGATAAGCGAGCTACTAAATGAATACTTTTCGTCAGTATTCACTCAAGAAAAAGATAATATTGTGGAGGAGAATGCTGAGACCCAGGCTATTAGAATAGATGGCATTGAGGTGCGTAGGGAAGAAGTGTTGGCAATTCTGGACAAGGTGAAAATAGATAAGTCCCCGGGGCCAGATGGGATTTATCCTAGGATTCTCTGGGAAGCCAGGGAAGAGATTGCTGAGCCTTTGGCTTTGATTTTTAGGTCATCATTGGCTACAGGAATAGTGCCAGAGGACTGGAGGATAGCAAATGTGGTCCCTTTGTTCAAGAAGGGGAGTAGAGATAACCCCGGTAACTATAGGCCGGTGAGCCTAACGTCTGTGGTGGGTAAAGTCTTGGAGAGGATTATAAAAGATACAATTTATAATCATCTAGATAGGAATAATATGATTAGGGACAGTCAGCATGGTTTTGTGAAGGGTAGGTCATGCCTCACAAACCTTATTGAGTTCTTTGAGAAGGTGACTGAACAGGTAGACGAGGGTAGAGCAGTTGATGTGGTGTATATGGATTTCAGTAAAGCGTTTGATAAGGTTCCCCACGGTCGTCTATTGCAGAAAATACGGAGGCTGGGGATTGAGGGTGATTTAGAGATGTGGATCAGAAATTGGCTAGTTGAAAGAAGACAGAGAGTGGTAGTTGATGGGAAATGTTCAGAATGGAGTTCAGTTACGAGTGGCGTACCACAAGGATCTGTTCTGGGGCCGTTGCTGTTTGTCATTTTTATAAATGACCTAGAGGAGGGCGCAGAAGGATGGGTGAGTAAATTTGCAGACGACACTAAAGTCGGTGGAGTTGTAGACAGTGCGGAAGGATGTTGCAGGTTACAGAGGGACATAGATAAGCTGCAGAGCTGGGCTGAGAGGTGGCAAATGGAGTTTAATGTGGAGAAGTGTGAGGTGATTCACTTTGGAAAGAATAACAGAAATGCGGAATATTTGGCTAATGGTAAAATTCTTGGTAGTGTGGATGAGCAGAGGGATCTCGGTGTCCATGTACATAGATCCCTGAAAGTTGCCACCCAGGTTGATAGGGTTGTGAAGAAGGCCTATGGTGTGTTGGCCTTTATTGGTAGAGGGATTGAGTTCCGGAGCCATGAGGTCATGTTGCAGTTGTACAAAACTCTCGTACGGCCGCATTTGGAGTATTGCGTACAGTTCTGGTCGCCTCATTATAGGAAGGACGTGGAAGCTTTGGAACGGGTGCAGAGGAGATTTACCAGGATGTTGCCTGGTATGGAGGGAAAATCTTATGAGGAAAGGCTGATGGACTTGAGGTTGTTTTCGTTAGAGAGAAGAAGGTTAAGAGGTGACTTAATAGAGGCATACAAAATGATCAGAGGGTTAGATAGGGTGGACAGCGAGAGCCTTCTCCCGCGGATGGAGGTGGCTAGCACGAGGGGACATAGCCTTAAATTGAGGGGTAATAGATATAGGACAGAGGTCAGAGGTGGGTTTTTTACGCAAAGAGTGGTGAGGCCGTGGAATGCCCTCCCTGCAACAGTAGTGAACTCGCCAACATTGAGGGCATTTAAAAATTTATTGGATAAGCATATGGATGATAAGGGCATAGTGTAGGTTAGATGGCCTTTAGATTTTTTCCATGTCGGTGCAACATCGAGGGCCGAAGGGCCTGTACTGCGCTGTATCGTTCTATGTTCTATGTTCTACTGTAGACCAGTTGTGGCGGTATGTGAATTGTAATGGATCAAGGCATTCTGGAAGTATGGAGTTGGTGTGTCTCATGACCAACCTCTCAAAGCATTTCATAATAATAATAATAATGGATGTCAAGGCCATCGGACGGTAGTCGAATAGGCACTTTGCCTGGTTCTTCTTTGGTACCAGTATGACGGTGGTCTTCTTCAAGCAGGTGGGAACCACGGAATGCAGTAGGGAGAGGTTAGAGATGTCCACGAACACACCCGCCAGTTGGTCCACGCAGCATCTGAGGACCCGCTGCTTTCTGAGGGTTCACTTTCAAGAAGGCCGATCTCACTTTGGAAGCTGTGACATTAGGTTGCATGTGACCAAGGCTGCTATGGCAGTTGACAGCAGTTTGTTGGTTTCCTGCTCGAAATGAGCATAGAATTCATTGAGCTCATCCGGTAGGGGTGCTCTGTTGCCAGAGATTCTACTCTGGTTTGCTTTGTGGCCCATTATATTGTTTAAGTCTTGCCACAACCGACGAGAGTCCGTGTTGTTAGTCTGGTATTGCGTCTTGGCATCCCTGACGGCTTTGTGGAGGTCGGACTTCGATTTCTTGTATAGGTCAGGGTCGCCTGTTTTGAATGTCTCAGGCCTGGCTTTCAGTAGGGAGTGAATCTCCGGCTAAACCATAGTTTCCAGTTGGGGAACGTCCGTACTACAATCTTTGGCACGCAATCTTCTACAGACTGATGCACTATCAATTACTACAAAGACGAGAGTAGAGAATAATCGAGGCTTTATTCAGCAGAGATGTGTGGTCTCCTGTAGCTGCTACCAGAATGGGAGCAGCACCGGCGAGCACACACATTTATACACCGCCTACTGGGCGGAGCCAGCAGGCAGGGATTTACTCCTGTACCTCTAGTACAGGAGTCTTACCGTACTACATCTAATATACAGTACCTACATCTAATATACAGTTAGTGGTGACTACCATACACACTTACTGATGAAATATGTGACTCGTTTAAATTGGCTGATGAGTTCTTGAGTATGAACCAGTCCACTGATTCTAAGCAATCGCATAGGGTCTCTTCTGTTGCTTCGGACCAGCATTGCACAACCTTCAAACCGGATTCTCGTGCTTAAGTTTCTGCTTATATGCTGGGTTAAGGAGCACCATCTTGTGGTCCAATTTTCAGGGGATGGATCGCCGGGTGCCCTTGATGTTTGTTTAGCAGTGGTCAAGGATGGCGGCGCTCCTGGTGGGACAGGAGAAGCGTTGATGGAACTTTGACAGTACAGTCTTGAGGTTGGTCTGGTTGAAGTCCCCAGCCATGATGGACAAGGCCTCTGGATATTCTGGAAGGTAGTATGGGTGGCACTTCAGAGTCAGGTATTCCAGGTCCGGGGAGCAGTAGTTCGCCAGGGTCGCCATGTCTGGGCACCAGGAGGAGTTGATGAGGAGGCAAACCCCTCCATCCTTCGCTTTGCCCGATGACACCTTGCAGTCCATCCGGTGTATTGAGAAGCCATCAGGTTGTAGTAAGAAGTCTTACAACACCAGGTTAAAGTCCAACAGGTTTGATTCAAACACGAGCTTTCGGAGCTCAGCTCCTTCCTCAGGTGAATGGCGAGGTATGTTCCAGAAACATTTATATAGACAAAGTCAGAGATGCTGGACAATGCTTGGAATGCAGGCATTTGCAGGTAATCAAATCATTACAGATCCAGGGAGAGGGATAATCACAGGTTAAAGAGGTGTAAATTGTCTCAAGCCCGAACAGTTGGTAGGATTTTGCAAGTCCAGGCCTGATGGTGGGGGGTGAATGTAATGCAACATGAATCCAAGATCCCTGTTGAGGCTGCACTCATGCGTGCGGAACTTAGCTATAAGTTTTTGCTCGGCAATTCTGCATTGTCGCGCGTCCTGAAGGCCGCCTTGGAGAACGCTTACCCGGAGATCAGAGGCTGAATGCCCTTGATTGCTGAAGTGTTCCCCGACTGGAAGGGAACATTCCTGCCTGGTGATTGTTGCACGATGCCCGTTCATTCGTTGTCGCAGTGTCTGCATGGTCTCGCCAATGTTCCACGCTTCGGGACATCCTTTCCTGCAACGTATGAGGTAGACTACATTGGTCGAGTCGCACGAGTATGTGCCGCGTACCTGGTGGGTGGAATCTTGGATTCATGTTGCATTACATCCACCCCCCACCATCTGGCCTGGACTTGCAAAATCCTACCGACTGTTCTGGCTTGAGACAATTCACACATTTTTAACCTGTGATCACCCCCTATCTCTGGATCTGTAATGATTTGATTACCTGCAAATGCCTGCATTCCAAGCATTGTCCAGCATCTCTGACTTTGTCTATATAAATCTTTCTGGAACATACCTCTCCATTCACCTGAGGAAGGAGCTGCGCTCCGAAAGCTCGTGTTTGAAACAAACCTGTTGGACTTTAACCTGGTGTTGTAAGACTTCTTACTGTGCTCACCCCAGTCCAACGCCAGCATCTCCACATCACGTCAGATTGTATGGCACAGTCCGGTGAGGCAGTGGTGAGCCACGTCTCTGTGAAACAGAGCACACAGCAGTCCCTTTCTTCCGTCTGAGAGGTAAGTCTAGCGTTAAGCTTGTACAGCTTGTTTTCGATCACTTGGATGTTTGCCAGGTGTATGCTAGGGAGAGGAGACTTGAAACCGCGTTGTTTTAGTCTCACCTGCAGACCGGCGAATTTCCCTTGCTTCGTAGGTCAGCGGCTGCTTGTCAATGGTCCCAGGATCCAATGGGAGAAGTTTGGCCCTGTGGAAGGTAAGTGATTGCATCTGGCGCGGTCCTGGGCCCTGGTTGTGATTTTGGGCTTGCAAGCAGGACATGTTCGCAATCCGGTCAGGCCCTGGGGTTCCGCAAGGACAGGTCTACCTTTTGGCATGTTCGGGTCCTCGTGTGAGGTCTTCCTGTTATGAGGGTGTTTAGTCTGGGTTTGGGTCGCTGGCAGGGTCTCCCTGGGTCAGGTTGGGCTGGGTCACGTGGTTGGTTCCAGCGTTGGTGGGTGGATGTTCCTGGGATCAGGCCTTGGAGTAGGCCTGGTTGGGCCTCCATGTCAATTCTCCTCTTAACATTATTACAGCAAGTTCATCCAGAATCTCGCAATGATGCTCACGATCTCTGTATCTGCCCTTAAAAATAACAGGAGTGTGCGTGGAGCAGGTCGCTGGAGCCTGCTTTCCAGCAAGTGAAGAAACGACTTTCATCTTTCGGGTTGTTGACACAATATGATCCCACCAAGCCTCTCATCATCACATGCAATGCATCACCGTCCCGCATTGGGCCATTCTGTCCCATAGGGTGGAAGGCGGCAGGGATCGGTCGATCACTTTTGCCTCCGAGAAACTGTCTGTGGCCAAAGAAATTTCTTGGCTGCCATTTCATCATCGTCACCGACTACAAACCGCTACTCAGTCTTTTGAAGGAGGAAAAGTCAATTCCACCCATTACTTCAGTTAAACTCCAGTGGTGGGCACTTTTATTGGCTGCCCACGAGTACTCGTTTGACAATTCCCACATCGATGTATTGAGCCGACTACCCTTGCCGACTAGCGCTCCATCTTTACCCCAGGGCAAACAAAGTTGTCACCATTCTTAACTTTATGCATTTGCAGGGCAGCATGGTGGCACAGTGTGTTAGCCCTGCTGTCTCACAGCGCCAAGGTCCCAGGTTCGATCCTGGCTCTGGGTCACTGTCCATGTTAAGTTCACACATTCTCCCCGTGTTTGCGTGGCTTTCACCTCCACAACCCAAAGATGTGCAGGCTAGGTAGATTGGCCATACTCAATTGCCCCATAATTGGAAAAAATGAATTGGGTACTCAAAATTTATTAAAAAACTTTATGGATTTGTTACTGGTCACTGCACCTAGGATCCATGAGTGGGCTCAAACACACCCGGTTCTTTCAAAAGTTTGGCATCTCGTGTTGTGTAGCGGTCAGCATTGACAGCATCCAGGTGAATTGAGGACTTTCTCATCAAAGATGTCTGAGTTTAGTGTGGATGACAATGTCCTAGTATATTGTCATTGACCCGCAACCGGGCCAGGGGTTGATCTTGAATGACCTCCACAATGGACATCTGGGTGGTGCCAAAAATGAAAATGTTAACATTTGGTGGCCGGGTCCAATGATGCAACATCTAACAAGAGCACCAGAGGCTCCTGCCTGCCTTGCCCCTCCACCCTTGGGAATGGCCGGAGCAGTCGTGGGCGTGGTTGCATGCTGACTTTGCCAGCCCATTTCAAGGCATGATGTTCCTCCTCCTGATTGACACCCATTCTAAATGGCTGGAAGTCCTCAAGATCGTAGCGACCACCTGCAGAGCAACCATTGAGAAGCTGCGTTTGTCCTTCAGTACCCATGGCATTCCCAAAGTGTGAGTTACAGACAAACGGGACATCCTTAATGCGTGAGGGGTTCTCTGCTTTTCTGAAGGCTAACGGGGTACGGCAAATTCGTGCTGCCGGACCACCCAACACTCGGTGACTGAGAAAGCCCCGGCTGAAATGCTGATAGGCCAGAGGCATAGGATCTGCCTTAATATGGTTTTTCCTGATATAGGCAGGAAGATGTAATGGCGTTGCCCCGTTCGACATCAACCGGCCAGGTTCTTTGTACCAGGTGACGCAAGTATGTCCGAATCTTTGTAGATGGAGCCTAGGAGAACTCCAGAACCGTCATCCACCAGACAGGGCTGACTTCCTATCAAGTGGTCAAATAATGCAAAAGCACCTGGATCACATTCGTTCCAGGTGACCTATTCTTCGTAAAGTCCCTTGTGAACGCAAAGTTCTTGTCAAGCCGAATCTGACCAGAACAGAGCCCCAAGGGGGGTCAAGACTTGATATGAGAGAGTTCATCAACACAGATTCAGATATGGGGAAATCAACAGTACAGCAGCCTTAGGCAGAGCATCCATCCCGACGTTCCAGTCGGAAGCGGCGTTTGCCTTCACGATCCGGCACCATGGATGCACAATGTACAACCAGATACGAAGCGAGTCCAGCACCCTCCTTCACCCCAGTCATCAGAGGATTCTTCGGACTTTGGGAGGAGGGATGTGTTGAAGCGCATGAGACTTACGGGGTGGAAAAATCAGACTCCCTGTAAGCCTGGCCAAATACGAGCTCTCCTGTTAAGGGAGCGGGGAACGTTAAACCATGTAAAGTCGGGCAGATTTGTAACCAGAGGGAATCCTGCCCTTGCAATTTCCTGCCAGTGGGGGAGTGTAAAATTCAGGGCACCATTTTAAAATGAGCAGAGGTCTCCTTCATGTCCTGGCCAACATTTGTTACTCAACCAATATCACTCAGAAACAGATCATCTGGTCATTATCACATTGCAGTGTGTGGGAGTTTGCTGTGGACAAATTGGCTGCAATATTTACGACATTGCAAAAATGGCAGCACTTCAAAAATATTTAATTGGTTGTCATAAGCTTTGGAACTTCCTCAGTTTGTGAGAGGTGCTGTATAAATCCAAGTTCTTATTTTCGTTTTAGTGCATGGAGTGATCTTGGAGGGATAGGCACACCCCAAGGATTGGAGTGAAGTCTAAACTTGGTCTTTTCAGTCGACATGAAAGGGGAAGACTGGAGACAGGGGAAGCTTCTGACCATGCCTGTCCCTCCAGAAGAGGAACTTGGAGCCTGTACTGCCACCCTTCATAGGTGCAGCAGACAGGAATGAAATCCTTCAGCGGCCCATGCCCCAATATTTACATGCTGCCTGGTGGGGGTGGGAGAAATCAGACCTGGGCAGGATGGGATCAATGAGCCTTCACCATTCTCTACTGTCCATCTCTTGCCTATGGATGAGAATCCCCTCCTCGGGCATCTTCCCATTGGCAGTCGCTCTGTGATTGGGCACAAGTGACTTTGTTCAAATTCTCAATCTGGTCCTCACAAGGTGTTCCTTGTTTCCAATAAATTCACACTGAATGACCTAATGTGCTTTTTCCACTCTGAATATACACATTTGGTCATTTATTGTGTTACAGTCGTTACTTTCTTTGGTTAGAATTACATCAACTACTTCGACATAATGAGATGGTTCAGAAAGTTACAAATGAATCACGTGTGTGACTTTCGTTGGGAATTCATTTGGTGCATGCCCATTTAAGGATGAACGAACAATTTTGTAAGTAGATCCATTAAATTGGTTTTAATTGTATGAGATTTATAGGTACTCCTATCAGTATGCCACAGCTCTGAAAATCATTAAGAAAGTTTAGGTAAAAGGTAAAGTCGCTATAGTCCCAGGTAACCATCGGCTGCTTTCCCCTTTGGTGGCAGTTTACCTCAGGATCACCACACCTCAGGCGAGGGGAAAGGTTGCGAAGGCCGGCCTTCATGGTAAAGAAGGTTTACGCAATCATTGAATGTGTTGTAGACAGAGGCCAGGCTGACAGGGGACAACTCACTTTATTCTACGCTAGTCACAATAATCCTCCACTCCCGGCAAGGTTTCCTTCCCCGGATTTCTTCAAGATCAGGGTTTATTTTCTGTGGCGCCTGCGGATTGGCCCTCCCCTGACCGGGCAGCGCTGGACTGAGTCCGCAGCCGCCACTCCAAGTTCCGATGGATGGGACCACACACGACCCACGTATTCTGGAAATACGTACAAGAGATCTTTCCTGATCAGTGTATTTACAGCACACTGCATCTTGTTCTGGGGAATGCAATGGGGTAGAAAAGGTCACGTTCCAGCGTCTGAGGAGCAGTTGTCATAACAGCATCATGTTTAGAATAGTTATGGAGAAGAACAAGATACGATGTTGCATAAAAATCTACTAACTTCAGTGAGTTGGAAAGGAATCTGGCCCAGGTGGATTGAATTGAAAGATTGGTAGGCAAACAGCATTTGAACTATGAGAAGCCTATAAAGAGAAGGCTCGGGTTCATTGTAGATACGTTCCCATGAGGGGAAATCTGAAGCTGGAGCTCCCAGGATTATTAATGATATGGAACTGAATTTTAATATTTGGACCCACTTAAAACAGGGAAAACTGGCAGTGGATCAAGAACCCAAATGTTTGTGAAGAAGGTTTTTGCCTGGCTCTTTAACTCAGTCACAACATTAGCATTCTGCTTCTGGCGTTCTTCACCAATCAGAGTGTCGTGTTATTCACCCTGGGGTAACACGGACTGCAACACGATGCAGTTAAATGATCAAGCATACACCAAACGTCGGCGTTGGTTCAATAAGATTTGTTGAACTTCAGTAACGAAGCACACAGCTGCCTGTGGGTTGACTCTCTACTACTCCTAAGTAAACTAGCATTAACTATCTAGACCAGGCTAGCTCTGATCCACATGTAGAAGGTGTTGAATGATTTGCCTCGTGTGTTTTATAGTTGGAAGCCCCCGTCTGGTGTTCTGTCTGGTGATTGGTCATGTTCTGTTCTGTATTTTGATTGGCTCACCTAGGTGTCTGTTACTGCCTGCTTTTACCTCATGACGTGCATGGGTGCATATTATGACATCCCCCTTTTTAGAAAAGATTTGTCGGCTGCTTACAGCATATACGACATATTTACAAAAGTAACTATATACAGCAATTGGTGAGTGAATGGATATGTACATGTAAGGTGTCTAGCATGCAGAAACATAACAGTATATCTACAAAGGAACTATTTACAAGTCCAGTCGTTGGGGCTGTCGTCGGATTCTTGTGGACCGCCTGAGAGGTGGAGGTGGGGATGATGGTGTCTTGACAGGTTGGCATGCAGCCAGATTGGTGGCCTCGTAGAGCGAGGTGTCCGGATAAGGTAGAACGACATCTTGGAACATGAGATCAGGTGGTGGGCAGGCAAGTTTGCGTAGTGCCCTTCTGTTGCGCCGGACAATAGATCCATCAGCCATGCGAACCACAAACGACCTGGAAGCAGCCTATCGACCAACAACAGCTGGAGCTGACCAGCCTCCACTAGGCAACTTGATGCGAACAGCGTCTTTAAGGGAGAGCACAGGCAAATCAGTAGCATGAGCATCATATGCCAACATTTGCCGGGTTCTGATCTGCTGCATCTTTTTCAGCACTGGAAGGTGATCCAGGTCAGGTACATGAATGGCCGGAACAGTCATCCGCAGGTTACGATTCATTAGGAGCTGTGCCGGAGACATGCCGCTGGACAGAGGGGTTGCCCTGTACGCCAAAAGAGCAAGATTAAAGTCCGAAGCTGAGTCCGCAGCCTTACAGAGCATCTGCTTCACGATATGGACCCCTTTTTCGACCTTCCCATTGTATTGTGGGTAATGTGGGCTCGGGGTGATGTGCTGGAAGTGGTATTGCTTTGTGAAGTTGGACCATTCTAAAAACAGGGACCGTTATCGCTCATAACCGTGAGCGGGATTCCATGCCTGGCAAATGCCTAATTTCAGGCCTTTATGACAGTCCTGAATGTCAGGTCAGATAGTTTCACTACCTCGTGGTAACTGGAGAAGTAATCAATTATCAGGATGTAGTCACGCCAATTGGCGTAAAAAAGGTCAACTCTGACTTTAGACCACGGAGAGGTCACGATCTCGTGCTGCTGGAGTGTTTCTTTGGGCCGAGCAGGCTGGAAGCGCTGGCAGGTTGTGCAATTGAGGACCATGCTTGATATATCCTCATTGATGCCGGGCCAATAGACAGCCTGCCGGGCCCTGTGCCGCACTTCTCAATATCGAGGTGTCCCTCATGTATCTGTGTGAGCACCAAGCTCTGGAGGCTGCGAGGAATGACGATGCGATCCAATTTCAGGAGGATCCCCTCGACAGCTGTTAGGTCATCCTTTACATTATAGTATTGGGGGCATTGCCCTTTTTGCCAGCCATTCGTGAGGTGATGTATGACCCGTTGCAGAAGAGGGTCCTTGGCGGTTTCTTCTCGAATGATGATGAGTCGGATGTCGGGAGGGTGCTGGTACACAGTTTCACCTGCACCTCAATGTCGTGTATGAAGTCTACCAGCACGTGACAGGGCATCCGCGATGATTAGCTCCTTTCCAGGTGTATGAACCAGTTCAAAATCATACCTGCGGAGTCGACGGAGAATGCGCTGGAGCCTGGGTGTCATGTCATTTAAGTCCTTGTGTATAATGTGCACTAGGTATCTGTGGTCCGTCTCTACTGTAAAGGTCGGGAGACCATAGACATAATCGTGGAATTTCACCCTGCCGGTGAGAAGGCCCAGGCATTCTTTCTCTATTTGAGCATATGGCCCTTGACGCGTAGACCACTAGGGCCCAGGACGAGGTGTCGTCCTTCTGAAGGAGCACCGCCCCAATGCCATCCTGGCTGGCATCTGTGGAGATTTTAGTCTCCCATGCTGGGTCAAAAAAAGCTAGAACAGGAGCGGTGGTTAGCTTCGCTTTCAACTCAAGCTACTCTGCTTGATGTGCGGGTAGCCACTGGAAAGTGGTGGACTTCTTCACCAGATGCCTGAGGGCCGTGGTGTGAGACTCGAGGTTGGGAATGAACTTCCCCAAAAGATTTACCATCCCCAGGAAGCGGAGGACCACCTTCTTGTCCTCTGCGGTCTTCATTGTATTGATGGCCTTGACTTTGTCCGAGTCTGGTTGTCCGCCCTGCTGGGAGGTCTGATCACCCAGAAACTTAATTGACGACATGCCAAAGGAGCATTTGGTTTGATTTAATTTCAGGCCTTTGGCATGCACGCGCCTGAAGACTTGATGCAGACGAGAAATATGTTCCTCCGGGGTCGTGGACCATATGATGACGTCGTCAACATAAACCCACACACCGTCAATGCCCTCTACAATTTGCCACCAAGTCGGTCCCCACTAATCCCAGAGCTCCAAGCAAATACCTCTCAGCAAGCCCAAAGACACTGAAAAAGGTACTTACCTCCTTGCTCCCCCTCAAAGGCCATGGTGTCAGGACCCCATTTGTAAATACTTGTAACAAACCATGCCCATGTGACTCCCAGCTGGGAGGAGTGGAGCATAACAGGGGGCTACGGCGCGGGGTTGTGATTCGGGCTTCCAGCCCATTAATCACATTAAAATTAATGCAAAGGAGCTGTTTGCAAGTTCCCGATGGCGAGTAGCAGGACCGGAGACTGGGAATGGGTTTGCTGCCAAGCGCCAAGCCCATTTTTGGCCCGATGTAGGATTCTTCGTCCGACCTTATTCCCGATCTTAGTGGCAGAGAACAGAGAATCCCGGCCAGCATCCTTAATGTAACAAAATATTCCCAGATGCTTAATGAATAATACCAATAAAAGCAATTTTGGCACCAAGCCACAGGAGAGGATATCCGAACAGATGACTCAGGGGTCGGGCAAATAGGTAAGTTTTAAGGAGCATCTAAGAAGGAATGGGGACGAAAGGAGTGGAGAAGTTTAGGGAAGGAATTCCAGAGCTTCAAATTCCAATGTAAAAAGATGATTATTAATGATGGAGCTATTCAAATCGGGGGTTCACAAGAGACTACATTTAGGGGAGCTTCATTATCTCAAAGAAGTATAACTTGTAGAGCACAGGGACAAAAATGCATTCCTTAAGAAAAGAATGTGTAGTAAATGGGCGCATGTTACGATCTCTGGTAGTAATATATCATATGGGCTACTGCAGCCTCCATATAAGGGAAGTGAATTTAAACCATATTTTCTTCGACAGATGAAATGAAAATGAAATGAAATGAAAATCGCTTATTGTCACAAGTAGGCTTCAAATGAAGTTACTGTGAAAATCCCCCAGTCGCCACATTCCAATGCCTGTTCGGGGAGGCTGGTACAGGAATTGAACCATGCTGCTGGCCTGCCTTGGTCTGCTTTCAAAGCCAGCGATTTAGCCCTGTGCTAGATGTTTACAATTGCATTGTATAAGTGGATTTTGATTTACAAATTGCTAAGCGATCCCAATATTTCTATCCTTACACTGAACAAGCTGACCTTGGAACACATAGTATTGAACTGTGTTACCAAAGTACTGCGAAAGCTAAGTACGAATAGATGCCGGGTTCTCCTGTCACAGTCTTTGTAAAGTTTCTTGTGCGATCTAGCCTATGTGGGAATGCAGCATTCCCATGTTTCTGGCATGTTCAGCCTCCCTTTGCAATATTGCAGTGGAGAATTACAGTGAGCATATTTCAACAGTTGAAATTATGAACCCATAATCACACAGCCACACCAGTGTCATTTCTTTCACGAAAGGAGTGTGATTGCAGTCACACTTATATACAATCAGCCACTAAAACACAGGTTTGCACATAGGATCAGATAACACAGTAGGCCATTTGGCCCATCTGGTCTGTGTCAGTTTTTTTGAAAGAACTATTCAGGTAGACCAACAGCCCCAGTGTTTACCATAGCCCTTCAAATGTTTTCATTCCAAATTTAACTCCAATAGCATTTTTAAAGTTCCTTTTGAACCTGCTTCCACCTCCTTTATAGACAGCACATTGCAGTGTGATGATATGTAAACTATCATCTGTGTGTATAATGTGGTGACCAAACTGTGTGTCGACATTGAGCCTGTATGTGTGGATTGATATTCTAGCGTCCGACCACAGGTGGCGTGACGAAGGGAGAACATTACTGGAAGACAGCCACATGGGAGACAGGACGTATTCTAGCATCTGACCACAGGTGGCCTGGTGACAGGAGAACGTTACTGGAAGACACCCACATGGGAGACAGAACCTGGACAGCAAGTACAGTGTGCAGTCGCATATCGAGCAGCTCCTGAGTCAACAGTAATCAATATTAGTTAATTAAAGTTGTTTGTATTTAGCTGACATATACAACTGTAATCATAGCAGACATCATAGAAACCCTTTAGTGTTTTAGTTAATTAATAAACGGTTTTGTTCATTTATAAAGCCGAATGTTCTCTGATCACTTCAACTACAAAGACCTTGCCATTCGTGCATACAGAGAACATTAGATGGTACCACGGAGTGTCATTTGAATTTCAAATGGGTGCAGTTAGGAAAAGCTAGATATGGCAAGAAAAATCAAAAAGGATGATCAGAGGCTTGACAAGAAAGAGATCGGCTGCGAAACGCAAGACAATCAGGTGAAGTGAGATGGAAGCACTCAGGACATCTGGCCGACTCCTCACGACTGGTAATGTAGATGCCAACTGGCATGATTTTAAATAACAATTTACTTATTACTTTAATGCCCAGGGTCTCCAGGAGGCCTCAGATCCGAGGAAAATAGCCCCACTGATGACTGTAGCAGGTCCCCAGACAATTAACTCATATACCACATTCCAGTTTGCCTCGGAGGGCGACTTGAAAAGCTACGATAAAATAATTGGACGCTTCGTTGACTACTGCCTTCTGAAGAAAAATGTAATGTTTGAGCGAAATGCCTTTCGCATGCGGTCACAAAAATTGGGCGAAGCATTCAAATCTTTTGTAACAGACTTGCATCGTAAAGTACAATCCTACAATTTTGCAGATCTACAGGATTCTTTAATCAAGGACCTAATTGTTTATGGACTTAAAAGCAACACGTTTGCGAACGACTGCTGCGCAAACGAGATTTGACTTTTATTTGATGCAATATAGATATTCAAGGCCAGTGGAGTTACTTTGCAACAAACCACTGAAATTCAAACACAGGGAAGTGGCGCGAAACGAGAAAACGAGACCGACGCCATCTTTGCTGTGTCGCAGCAAAACTACCAGCATGGTCAGCATGGGAGTGGAACATGCCGCTTTGTGTCCGAGGTACGGCAGAACGCACAACCCACGTAAGTGCCCTGCATATGGCAAAACTTGTGCCAGATGCTCAAAGCGCAACAATTTTGCCCAGCAATGCCAGTCCATAGAACAAACACAGGTGCCAAGGAGCATCAACTACGTAAATGAAATGAGAAATGACGCTTCTACATCGCAAAATGCCAGCCGGAGTAGGCAAGATGAGGACATCAGTGCAACAGATGGTGCCGAAGATTCAATCTTCATCGATATCGTCATGGAAGACCCAGAATGATTCTACGAGATAGAAGAATCAGGAACCGGCCAGGTAGTCAATTGGACAATTCAGCTAACGATAAATCAAACCAGCACATTCATCAAAATGGATACTGGTGCCAGAGCAAATTTCATAAGCGAGGCAGACGTCAAGAAGATGTGCATTCAGCCACACACTCAGCCAGACAATGAGTGCAGTCTCACAGACTACCACGGTGCACAAATTAAAACGCTTGGAAAATGTACTCTGCATGTAGAGGTTAACAACTAGTCATATTTGGTGGAATTCGGGCTTGTTGAGGTGGATAAAGATTACTGCTAGGCGTGACAGCATGTGAGGCCTTACAATTAGTCCAGCAACTATATGACCAAGACGACGATTTCTTTGAACTCACTGAAATGCACAGCGATTATGCAATTGCCAACACAGAAATTCAGGACACAGGCACCAACTGCATACAGATTGTGCACATAGCAGCCAAAACTGAACAGACACAACAGATGCCGGGGAACAAATCCAAAGCTCAGGCCGCAACTCTGCTCAGAAAGCACTGTCAAGCTGTTACCGAAACCATGGTGGGCCTAGAAGACAGGGTTGCCTCCGAGAGGGTGCACCAACACATCGACCAAAACCTTGAATCAAATATATATATATATATTTTAAATTTAGAGTACCCAATTCATTTTTTCCAATTAAGGGGCAATTTAGCATAGCCAGTCCACCTGCACATCTTTGGGTTGTGGGGGCGAAACCTACGCAAACACGGGGAGAATGTGCAAACTCCACACGGACGGTGACCCAGAGCCGGGATCGAACCTGGGACCTCAGCACCGTGAGACAGCAGTGCTAACCATTGCGCCACCGTGCTGCCCAACCGTGAGTCAAATGGAATAATAAACACAATGCAACGCATATCTCAGCAACGGCTGAACAACTAAATCAAAATGAAAGAATCATAGAAAACAATCTGCTAATCATAAAGCAGCAAAACACTGAGATGAGTGCCCTGCAGCACAGCATCAAGGGCACACAGACAAAGAGGAGCCACATGCAGGCACAATGCCTTCTGTAGTTGTGGTTCAGCCCTGTGGTTCGGATCTTTATGGTGATATGAATTCTGCTGGTTGCGGGATGCACAGCTCTTTTGTACCCTCTTCGAAATTCAACTGCCCTTGCAGCACATGGACTCCAGCCGATATCCCTTGCAGCCGATATTGAACAGCACAACAGTGAGCCCTGGTATAGCAAGGAAATCCCTGAAGCCAAATAAAATGGAACCACTTCCTTCGAAACCTAATCGGGAAGTTGCACTGGCAGCAAAAGCCGGTAAGACATTTAAACATCACAAGCTCAAGACAAAGAACACCCCACACATTGAAGGCGGTGAAACAGCAGAATCAGCCAAGAGACTGATACAGATTTTTTAAAGAGATGGACATTTAAAATTTGCATGCATTCAATTTGACTCATTTTAAATTCATGTATCTGTAAATAGCTTATATGTGCATGTGATTTAACAATCATTCTGAAAAAGAGGAGGATGTGATGACATGTGTAGAATGTGGTGAGCAAACTGTGTGTAAACATTGGCGCCCATATGTGTGGATTGGTATTCTCGCATCCGACCACAAGTGGCATGACGACGGGAGAACTCTACTGAAAGACAGCCACATGTGAGACAGGACGTATTCTAACAATCCGACAACAGGTGGCGTGATGACAGGAGAACGTTACTGGAAGACACCCACATGGGAGACAGGACATATTCTATAATCCGACAACAGATGATGTGCGACAGGTAAATGTTACTGGAAGATACACACATGGGAGACAAAATCTGGACAAGTACAGTGTGCAGTCGCATATCATTTACAAAGCTTATGTTCTCTGATCACTTCAACTACAAAGACCTTGTCATCCGTGCATACAGAGAACAGTATATGCAGCACATTACAGTACTTTACTGATCCATTCATACACAGCACATTACAGTACTTTACTGATCCATTCATACACAGCACATTGCAGTATATCCCAGTACATTACAGATCCCTTTATGGGCAGCACTTTACAGTATATTACTGTACATTACTGATCCCATTATAGACAACACATTGCAGTACATTACAGATCCCTTTATAGGCAGAACATTGCAGTATATTACAGTACATTACAGATCTCTTAATTGACAACACATTGCAGTTCATCACATTGCAGATCACTTTATACACAGCACATTGCAGTACATTACAGTTACCATTATAGACAACACATTGCAGTACATTACTGTACATTACAGATCCCTTTATAGATACCACATTGCAGTACATTACAAATTCCTTAATAGATAGCACATTGCAGTACATTGGCTTTGAAAGCAGACCAAGGCAGGCCAGCAGCACGGTTCAATTCCCGTACCAGCCTCCCCGAACAGGCGCCGGAATGTGGCGACTAGGGGCTTTTCACAGTAACTTCATTTGAAGCCTACTTGTCACAATAAGCGATTTTCATTTCATTTCATTACAGCTCCCTTTATAGGCAGCACATTACTGGACGTTACAGATCCCTTTATGCACAACACATTGCAGTACATTACAGATCACTTTATAGGCAGCACTTTGCAGTATGTTACTGTACAGAAGCCTTTCCTTTTGTTAAAGATCACCTTATATTAATTTTTTTGGAGTGTCTATACAAACCATGGAATAGTCTATTATATTCTTATTTCAATCTTTGTTTGACCTTTTATGTAGGAATTTTTAAAATACCATATGCACAAAACAAACAACCAATTTGAAACATCACAGGCAGGATTCTCCGTTGGCTGACACCAAAATCACAAAACACGATTGGGCGGAGAATAGGTTCCGATGCCAAAATCGCGGCGGGTGCAGATTTGATGCCAAATTTCAATTCTCCGTCACCTCGACAATGGCATCAATGCGGTCCAGAACGCACATACAGTAAACGGCGTTTGCATGTCATTAGCGGGCCTGACCCGGTATTCTCCGCGGCCTCCATGATTCTCCACCTCCAATGCGCCGAGTTCCCGACAGCGCCGTTCACTTGTACTTTTAAAAATAATGAAACTGGCGTCATGGCTGCTCAGGGAGAGGGGGTACAGAAAATGTCCATCACCGCCATAGTTTGCTGATAGTTGTGCCGCTGGCTGAGGGAGTCTGCCAGGTCCGGGGGGTGACCATGAGGTGGGCCGTATGGTCGGGGTGGACGTGCATGGAACATCAGTGAGACAGCCGGAAAGGCAGCCATGCAGCTGTGAACACCGCTAACAGCCCTGTGAACTTAGGGCCACGGGTCGTATAGGTGTCGCCCCAGGCACTCCCCAGGCGTCCTCTGGCCCCAGCTGATGCATCAGCGGGACGAGCGCGCTCCAGCACACCCAGTGCCATCTTGTTGTCTGGGATGGTGTGTGCGGGGAGTGTAATGTGTATATGCGGCTGCAGCTTGCCAGCCTCCTGAGTGTCAATCACAGACTCGGTGAATCCCACACCGTTTTTCATTGGAATCGATTGTGTTCCACGTGGTGCTAGTCCCTCCACAGTTGTTGAATCATTCCAGGTTCAACGCCAGTTTTGCTCTCACAAAAGACAACAAGTTCTGCCCCGGCATCAACAATTAGAGCGCGGTTCTCGTGGAGAATTCCGGGAGAGGCTTCCTACGAGCCTCTGAACAGGCTCCACGCTTCACGAGATTCTCCGAAGTCCCGCGAGATGTCAGAGTCGGAACTCCTCCTCAAATGGACACGACCAAATGCCGCTCCCGAAAGTAGGTCATGAACCTACTTACGACCTACTCACCTGGGATCCACCAGCCTCTCTCGATTCTTCAGCTTCCCCAGGGAGACTGTATCCAGATGTCAATCAGGCCAGGCCATCGGGGAGCCCAGGGTGGTCAGGGTAAGTGCAGGATGGCTCCCTGGCCCTCCCCCTGGAAAGTGGGTACCTTGGCACTGCCCAGCTGGCACCTTGGCACTGCCACCCTGGCACTACCAGGTTCCCGGGTGGCACTTCCAAGCTAGCAGGAGCACTGCCTTTGTGCCAGGGTGGCAGTGCAAGGGTGCCTGAGTGCCAGGGTGGCACTGCCAAGGGCCAGGGGGCGAGGAGCTCCTTGCCCATGAAGTGAGGCTGGAGGGGGTTTGAAGGGTGGGGGGGGGGGTGCAGAGCAGGCAGGCAGGAGCCTCCGGGAGGTTGGAGGGGTGGTGGTCCTGGAAGGAGGGGGTGCTGTAAGGGAGCTTGGGGGTGCCTGAAGAGGGGGGACCCCAGGGACCCCATAGAGGGGTATCCTCCCTTGGCGGGTGTGGGGCTGTGTCCATGTGTGTGGTGAGTGACATTATCCATGGGTGTGGGATGTGGGGGACCCACAAGCTCACTTCGAGATCAGGGCACCCTTTCAAAATGGTGGCCCGATCTGAGTTCCGCTCCTCAATGTGAAAATAAATTCTAAGGGCGCGATCTTCCGGCCTTCTTATGCTCGCTATCAAGCATAACGAGGCTGGTGAATAGTGGGAGTGGCCAAAAATAGGAACTGCGCCAGGCGCCAAACTGTTTGCAATGCAACTGGCCGGCTCCCATAGGCAAATTTGGAATCACGCCGTAGTGTGGCGAGAAACCAATTATCATCGCTTAAGGCCCATTGGCATACAATTAATGAGAGCCACCTGTCACCCAACGGCCTCCAGTCATTCACCGATTAGTACTCCTTTTGAAAAACATGAACCTGTTGGAAGGGTTTTGTGGGGAGCTGAGGAGGTGAGTAGCCATCTTTTCTCACAAAGTGCTCAGGGGCACTGGGCTTGCTGCCCCTGTGCTCGGCGGGGGGTGGAGAACCTTCCACAGGGTTGGGCCACCATGGGAGGGTCGGATGGGGAGGCACTGGTGTGCAACTAGGGGGGCTATCGCTCACAGCACCACCATGCCAACCCTTAGATCCCAAACCCATTCCGGGAGCAATCCCTGCCCCTGCCTGTCTGCCCTACCAATCACTCATAACTCCCACCGACTGCTGAGGCCTCAGGCTGCACAGCTGAAGGCTATCGCTAATAGGGAATTGGCACTCATGATTAAGTGGGCACCTTACATATGCCAAATGGGTTCCCGTGGGTAGGCGGGCCATATAGCATGTGGGAGTCATTGCCTAGCATTCCGTTCACACCTTGATACCTGGATACTGTGTGGGAGTCAACACCACATACGCAGCAGCCAACATCCAAACACTCAGCGGGTGGGACACAGCTCCTGGGACATGACCACGGCTGGAGGGTGGGTGGGTGCCATGGGGTGGGGGGTTGCCTGGAGGGACAGGCAAAGGGTCCAGGGGTCAAAGAGACAGAGGCATCATGATGTTTGTGCAAAGAGTTGTTTAATGTGCTGTACAACACTTCATTCCCGATAGTGGCGTCCCCCCAACCCCACCACGGCCCCCAACCCCAACCGCTACCTAACCCCGCCCCCCTACCCCAGTGCCCTCAGTGATGCTCACGTGTCTGGTCCTCCTAGCTCTATCACTAGCTCTTGGTGTTTCCCCACGATGCACATCAGAGGTGGAGGCAGCCAGCTGCTTACCTCATCCCGTGGCCTTCGATGCCCCTGGTGGGCGTCCCCCGGGGACTCTGGGGCTGAAGCGCCCCGGCTCACTTGACGATGGCATATGCACAGCTCTGCCGCCCGTCACGTGTGCTGACCCGAGACACGGCCTCAATAGAATGGTGGAACTTGAGAGTGTTGGCAGCCACTGTCGCCGCCCCATGGGACGGATAAGGTTGGCACCCAACGCCCCCTCCTCCCAGTCGGTGCCCATAGGGCTCTGGGGTTCACCTTGGCATAGAGAGGCAGCTGGCTCAGGCCCCGGCTGACCCTGCATCATCTGGCTCTGCCAGTCCTGGTGGTTCCCCATGGTCCGCACCATGGTGTTGCCACCCTCGGCGATGCTCCTCAGTGACTGGAATACATCCCCCAGTGACCAGGCCATGCTCTGCAATGCCTCAGCCAAGCCCCCCTGTGACTGGGACAAGTTCCGCAGCGCCTCGGCAATTACCATCTGAGATCGGGACAAGTCCTGCAGAATCCCATCAAGGTCAGCCTGGTGCTGGGTGACATCCCCCAGCGAGGCAGACATACTGCAGAGACCCTCAGCCATGGCCGTCACTGACTGCACGGCACCTTGGACACCTTCACTCATGGTGCCAGCATCGTACACCAGGCTCTACACTGCGGTCATCACCCTAGCAGTGTTGGCCTCAGTGCCAGGCATTGCAGGCATTATTTCATGCGCCCGTAGCCTCTGGGACTCCTCCAATCAGCTAGGGATCTGCTGGAGTGATGTTGGCATCACCCTCTGAACGTTCAGGTTGGTCCCTATCATCTCCATCATCCCCCGGGCAACTCCATTCCAGAGGCTCAGCATCAGGCTGGGACCCAGCTGGGTCCAGGGATCCAGCAGACCTCTAACTGCTGTCTCGCCTGGGGGTTCCTGCCTCCACCAAATGTACATGCTTACAAGATGGCTTTTTGGAACAGCTTGTCATGGAGCCCACAAGGGAGCAGGCTATTCTGGACCTAGTGCTATGTAATGAACCAGACTTTATAAAAGATCTTAAAGTAAGGGAACACTTAGGAAGCAGCGATCATAATATGGTTGAGTTCAGTCTGCAGTTTGAAAGAGAGAAGGCAAAATCGGATGTAATGGTGTTACAGTTAAATAAAGGTAATTACGAGGGCATGAGAGAGGAACTGGCGAAAATCGACTGGAAGCAGACCCTAGTGGGGAAGACAGCAGAGCAAAAATGGCAGGAGTTTGTATGCATAATTGAGGACACTGTACAGAGGTTCATCCCCAAGAAAAGAAAGATTATCCGGGGAGGGATTAGACAGCCATGGCTGCCAAAGGAGGTCAGGAAATGTATCAAAGAAAAAGAGAGATCCTATAAAGTGGCCAAAAGCACTGGGAAATCAGAAGATTGGGAAGGCTACAAAAACAAACAGAGGTTAACAAAGAGACAAATAAGGAAGGAGAGGATCAAATATGAAGGCAGGCTAGCCAGTAATATAAGAAATGATAGTAAAAGTTTCTTTCAATACATAAGAAACAAACGACAGGCCAAAGTAGACATTGGGCCAATTCAAACTGATTCCGGAAGGCTAGTGATGGGAGACGAAGAAATGGCTGGAGAACTTAATAAGTACTTTGCGTCTGTCTTCACAGTGGAAGACATGAGTAATATCCCAAAAATTATAGAGGGTCAGGGGGCTGAGTTGAGTATGGTTGCCATTACAAAAGAGATGGTGCTAAAAAAGCTAAAAGGTCTTAAAATTGACAAATCTCCTGGCCCCGATGGGCTACACCCTAGAGTTCTGAGAGAGGTGGCTGAAGAAATAGCGGAAGCGTTGGTTGAGATCTTTCAAAAATCACTGGAGTCAGGGAAAGTCCCGGACGATTGGAAGATCGCTGTTGTAACCCCCTTGTTCAAGAAAGGATCAAGACAAAAGATGGAAAATTATAGGCCAATTAGCCTAACCTCGGTTGTTGGTAAATTCTAGAATCGATCGTTAAGGATGAGATTTCTAAATTCTTGGAAGAGCAGGGTCGGATTAGAACAAGTCAACATGGATTTAGTAAGGGGAGGTCGTGCCTGACGAACCTGTTAGAATTCTTTGAGGAGGTGACAAGTAGGTTAGACCAGGGAAACCCAGTGGATGTGGTCTATCTGGATTTCCAAAAGGCCTTTGATAAGGTGCCACACAGGAGGCTGCTGAGTAAGGTGAGGGCCCATGGTGTTCGAGGTGAGCTACTGGCATGGGTTGAGGATTGGCTGTCTGACAGAAGGCAGAGAGTTGGGATAAAAGGTTCTTTTTCGGAATGGCAGCCGGTGACCAGCGGTGTCCCACAGGGTTCAGTGTTGGGGCCGCAGCTGTTCACCATATATATTAATGATCTGGATGAAGGGACTGGGGGCATTCTAGCAAAGTTTACCGATGATACGAAGTTAGGTGGTCAGGCACAGGGCCGGCTCAAGGCACCGGCAACTCGGGCTGTTGCCCGGGGCGCCATGTGCTAGGGGGGCGCCAGACTCGGGTCCCGCGCATGCGCAGTTGGGCCGGCGCCAACCAGCGCATGCGCGGTGGCCGCACTCCCCCAGTGTGGCCGCACTCCCCCAGGGCGGGCCCCCCCCCCCCCGGTCTGTCCCCTCCCCCCCGGTCCGTCCTCTCGTCCGCTCCCCCCCCCCCTCGGGTCCGCCCGCCCCGCCCCCCCCTCAGGGTCCCGCCCGCCCCCGCCCCCCCCTCGGGTCCGCCCGCCCCGCCCCCCCCTCGGTCCGCCCGCCCGCCCCCGACCCTCGGTCCGCCCGCCCCCCCCCCTCGGGTCCGCCCGCCCCGCCCCCCCCTCGGGTCCGCCCGCCCCGCCCCCCCCCTCGGGTCCGCCCGCCCCGCCCCCCCCTCGGGTCCGCCCGCCCCGCCCCCCCCCTCGGGTCCGCCCGCCCCGCCCCCCCCCTCGGGTCCGCCCGCCCCGCCCCCCCCAAGGGCGCCGAAGTTCAGCTTGCCCGGGGCGCCAGCAACCCTAGGGCCGGCGCTGGTCAGGCAGGTAGTGCTGAGGAAGTGGGGAGGCTGCAGAAGGATCTAGACAGTTTGGGAGAGTGGTGCAGGAAATGGCTGATGCAATTCAACGTGAGAAAATGTGAGGTCTTGCACTTTGGAAAAAAGAATCCAAGCATAGACTACTTTCTAAACGGTGAGAAAATTCATAATGCCAAAGTACAAAGGGATCTGGGAGTGCTAGTCGAGGATTTCCTAAAGGTAAACATGCAGGTTGAATCTGTGATTAAGAAAGCGAATGCAATGTTGTTATTTATCTCAAGAGGGTTGGAATATAAAAGCAGCGATGTGCTACTGAGCCTTTATAAGGATCTGGTTAGGCCCCATTTGGAGTACTGTGTCCAGTTTTGGGCCCCACATCTCAGGAAGGACATACTGGCACTGGATCGTGTCCAGCAGAGATTCACACGGATGATCCCTGGAATGGCGGGTCTAACATATGATGAACGGCTGAGGATCCTGGGATTGTATTCATTGGAGTTTAGAAGATTAAGGGGAGATCTAATAGAAACTTACAAGATAATACATGGCTTAGAAAGGGTGGACGCAAAGAAACTGTTTCCGTTAGGCGAGGAGACAAGGACCCGTGGGCACAGCCTTAGAATTAGAGGGGGTAAATTCAGAACAGAAATGCGGAGACATTTCTTCAGCCAGAGAGTGGTGGGCCTGTGGAATTCATTGCCGCGGAGTGCAGTGGAGGCCGGGACGCTAAATGGCTTCAAGGCAGAGATAGATAAATTCTTGATGTCACGAGGAATTAAGGGCTACGGGGAGAATGCTGGTAGGTGGAGTTGAAATGCCCATCAGCCATGATTGAATGGCGGAGTGGACTCGATGGGCCGAATGGCCTTACTTCCACTCCTATGTCTTATGGTCTTATGGTCTTACATCAGCAGCAGTGTGGTACTCACCACATTGTGCCCCAGAAGCCTGACCACTAACATGTTCCACCAAGGTGTGTGTATCTGCACTGGTGGGGATGACAGCTGTGCCGTGACTATAACAGTTGCATCCTCAGGGTTTTCCTCCAAGGCATCCTCCTCGGAGTCAGGAGAGGGGGCTTCCCGGGATGGGCCGGCACCATCGGCTGCTCGACCAGCGGGAGAATGGACATGTGAATGGGCCAGTCAGTAAGGCAATAACAACTCACGGTTGACAGATCCTCCAGGTGGAGCCGGGTGGTCCCTCACCTCTGCGGCGTCCGGCAGCCTCCGTGTTGGTCACCGCCCTGTACTCAACCACACTAGTCACCCCCAGGGCCGCTCCTAGAAAGTGGTGAGGATTCTCAAGTCTGGCACCCCACTGCCAGTCTGGGCCCTCTCCCTCCAATTATGGGAGAGCTTTTCCTGAGGGCACACAGACAGGGCATCGTTAGCCACACGCGTGGTTCACAGCTGTTGGGGCGGGTGTGAAGGGAGGGTTGGGGCGGAGGGCGTGTTGAAGGGGTGGGTGGAGGGTTGCATTGATGGGGTGGATGGAGGGAGAGATGAAGGGGGATGGAAGGCTGGTTGGGGGTTGCCTGGAGGGGATGCTCTGTTGGCGGGTTCAGGAGTGAGATGTTGGTGTCTATTCGCTCTGACTGCTTGGTGTAGGTTGTTGACCTTCTTCCAACACTGGAGGCCAGTCCTCCTGGTCACACTGCCCGAGTTGACAGCTGCTGCCACCTCGTCCCAGGCAGCACTGGCTGCCTAGTGGCTCACCCTCCGGGACACTCGGGGGAACAGGACGTCCCTCCTGGCCTCGACCATGTCCAGGAACCTCCCCAGGACACGCCCCCGAATCTCAGGGCTGGTCACCTCGGCGCCATTATTGCGAGCTGGCTGGGGTTGGCTGAGCAAGTGCAGCTTAAGTGTTAGCGGGGGGCTGGCGAGCGCGGTCCCGGCATATCAGCTGGCGAGCCGGCATTCAGGGCGGGAAGCCCGTGAGGCCTCATTAAGTGGAACAATTAACGTTGAATAGTGTTGCCAGCCTCGCTGGGCCGAGCGCCAGGAAGTTTGCAACAATTCCCACTTGCCACAGCACTTGGAAATGTTTCCAGAGAATCGCACCGTAAGTGTGGGCTAAACCGGCGAGAAACTCCTCACGGTCCAAAAAAGTGGCTAAGTGTCATTGAATAGCGTTGGGGAAGTCGCCGGCTGAGCCAGCGGGAAACTCCCTGAAAAGCCTACCACAAATTAACTTCAAAATGTTTTGGGAGAATCATAGAATTTACAGTGTTGAAGGAACCCATTCGGCCCATCGAGTCTGCACCGGCCCTTCGCACCCTGGTCTCAGGAACGGAGAATCGCGCCCACATTTATTACACAGCTGAGAGTTACATCATATTTAGAGCGCAGGTTCCAGACTGGACATCAGAACTCCTGAAGGATTATATTGGCTGTGGGGAAGGTGTCATGCATATTCTTGGTATTCTGATACCAAGGTTTAAAGGGTTACACTTTGTAGTCATATTGCATATACCAGGGGTGGGATTTTTCAGTCCCATCCACCACAGGAACGTCGACTGGACTGTCAAATTATCCAGTCCTATTCGTGGGACTGGAAAGTCCCAGCTTTTCTGTTCTCATGAAGGCAGAAGATTAAAGGATGATTTCACTGAGAAGTATCAAATGGTTCAATGAATTAATAGGCTGGATAGAGAGAATCCATTTCCACTGGTGGGGGAGTCCAGAACAAGGAGCCATAACGTTAACCAAAACTTCTCCTTTGGGTTCCATGTCAATGTAGTTGCATCAATATAGTGGGTCCCCTTGAACTTTGGGACCATTGAGTCATTTGGCCAATGTTCAACTGTACTCAGAAATGTTTGTTTTCCTCTTGGATGTTTAAACCATCTTCTCTCCACAGTTTCTGCCTGTTTGAGGTTATTTTTAAAATGATATATGTATTTCTTTTTCTGTTTTGGTGACTGATCTCGAGAGCTGTACTGAGTTATGTTTTTGACATTACACGATGACAATAACAATCAGATTAGCAACTTCTGACATGCGCAAATCAAACCAGATTCTGAGGGGCAGAACGGTAGCACAAGTGGATAGCGCTGTGGCTTCACAGCGCCAGGGTCCCAGGTTCGATTCACCACTGGGTCACTGTGCGGAGTCTGCATGTTCTCCCCATGTCTGCGTGGGTTTCCTCCGGGTGCTCCAGTTTCCTCCCACAGTCCAAAGACGTGCAGGTTAGGTGAATTGACCATGATAAATTGCCCTTAGTGACCAAAAACGTTAGGAGGGGTTATTGGGTTACGGTGAGGGCTTAAGTGGGTCAGTGCAGACTCGAATGGCCTCCTTCTGCATTCTATGCATTTAGAACTTCAGGATTTGGGTCAAAATTCAGGCGGCCTCGGGAATGGCCGAACCATCCAGCTGTTTCATGTTCCCCTGCTGGTTACTCCAGAGAGTGGTTGTGCCATACAAGTCAGGAAGAATCCAGTTCGAAGTTGGACAAAATGGGGATTGAGAAACTGGAACCTGGCCCCCGGGGAGAGCAATAGTCACCCAGAATCACAACTCTTGATCAATGTCAAGTAATCTCTATGGGAAGTTACTGTGGTAGCACAGCCTGCTGACACTCACGGAAGAAGGAGACGATTACCTGTGGCGCGACGCCAGCATCCAGAAGAGATGTAAAATAAAGTAAACCAAACTATTTCTGCTCTAATAAAATCAGGTTCAATTTGCTAACATGTTTTTCCAGTCTGACAGTTAAAAACCACAATAGTACTGAGTCATACACTGACAGATTCGTTTCTGAGTCAGTGGTGTATTGGCAGTGAGCATTGTCTGTCCCTTTAATTAATATGAAAAGCTAATGTTGAATAAGACTGTGGTTTTCTCTTTCTTCCTCCTTTGATTATATCCAGAAGCGAAAAAGGGATAAATATAATGATCATGGTTGAAGGTGCCTCTGCTGCTTGTCTTTTCGACTCACCTCTTGGCCAGATGTACAGAATATCAACATTTCCTGGAAGACATATATAGTTCCCAGCTGAACATGAAGTTAAAGAAAGGAAACAATTTATATTTATATAGCATCTTTCACCGACGTCAGGACATCCCAAAGCAGCCAATGAAATACTTGCGGCATTTATCCGCTGTTACAATGTACAAAAAGTGACAGCAAATTAGTGCACAGCGAAGTCCCATAAATATAAAGCGACGGGGCTGGTTTAGCACACCGGGCTAAATCGCTGGCTTTGAAAGCAGACCGAGGCAGGCCAGCAGCACGGTTCAATTCCCGTACCAGCATCCCCAAACAGGCGCCAGAATGTGGCGACTAGGGGCTTTTCACAGTAACTTCATTGAAGCCTACTCGTGACAATAAGCGATTTTCATTTTTCATTCAAAAGAGAAAATGCTGGCAAAACACAACAGGTCTGGCAGCATCTGTGAAGAGAGAAACCGAGTTAATGCTTTGCGTGCATGTGACTGTTCCTCGGAGCTAAAGAGGAGAAATGGGATGGATTTTACGTGGGAGGGGGTAGAGCAGCGAGAAGACAGTAGTAGGATTAGGGAAGGAGAGATCGGACAAAGATGGTCACAAGGGCACAAGACAAAGGAAGGAATTGAATGACCCATGAATAATAAATGGTTTTCTTGGGCTGTTTGCTGACTGATAAATGCTGGCCAGGACACTGGGGAAAATCCCTCTGTTCTTTTTCAAAATAGTGTCGCAGGATCTTCAATGCACCACATAACAGCACCCATACCGTCCGCCATGGCCGGGTGTCCTGGCCACTGAAGCCACCAGCTACCCACCCCCTGGGCTGCATGCGTCGGGCTGTCTAAAACTGTGGCGCTTTCTGTTTCCCTCCTCCAGGAGAAGGCCGCCCATAACCGCTGGGAGCGGGAGAAGACTGGAGGGGGACCCGCCGGACCTGCGGCCCCTCACGCACACCAGAGCAGAGGGCCATGTATGCGGTCAGCATGTTAAGGCCTGGGGCAATCTGTGCAGGTGCTGGACGAGGCCCAGGACAGGGCTGCCCTAACACAGGCAGCAATGTGCCAGACAACCTGAAAATTGCAGCGGCGCTCCTGAACGTGGCCCAGCCGCAGCGGGCCATGGCTGAGGGCATCGGTGGCATTGCCTAGGCCCTGGCTGATGTGGCACAGAGACAGAGGGAGGTGGCTCAGTCCCAGAGGGTGATGGCATAGTCACTGGCTGATGTGGCTCAGACCCAAAAGTTGGTGGCACAGTCACAGTGTGATGTGGCCCAGTCCCAGATGGAGATGGTCCACTCCCTGTGCTCCATGGGCGTGAGAAAGCAGACCCTGTCGAGACAATGGCGGTCTGTGCCTGGGCATCGCCCCAGTCCCGTGGGGGATCACCCCTAGCCCCATCTCATGATCACCATCCCCTCCCACCCCCCACCGCCCAGCTCTGGCAGGCCCCCCACCAACCCAGCCAGTGTCAGGACTGGCAGCCCACGGTTGTGCCTCTCCATGTCCTACCTCCTCTCTCTCCCTCATCAGTCATCCCACTTGTTTCCCGATTTTTAAAAGCACAAGTGTACCTCGCTGTTGGGAATTTTCCCCCGGTGGAGGCAGAGAACCGCGAGGCCCGGAGAGTACCAGATTCGGGCCTGCTAAAGATACGCCAACGGTGTTCACATACATGAGTGGAGCGCATTGACCCCGCTGTTGAGTCCCTCCCGCTGTCGAGGCACCTGAAAATTCAATTTGGTGTCTGAAACTGGCGCCTGCCACGATTTTGCTGTCAAAACAGATTCTCTATCCAATAGCGTTTCCCAATTCTGATGTCAGCCGACGGAGAATCCCGCCCATTATTTTTTGAAAGCAATTAATTTAATTGAATGACTGAATATTAGATTTTTCCACGGTCTCGCTAAGGAGCATGTTCAATAGTTTGATTACTTTTTCTCTCTTTAGAGGTGGCATTCTCGATCTCTGAGGATTGCTGATCATGGCTTATAGCATGGCACCACTATGGGGCAAGGTGAGGAGACAGGCCCAAGAAGTACCTGAACTGGCACAAGGATTCAACTCATGCTGCTGGCATTACTTTGCACCATACTCCAGCCAAATAGCCAAATGATCTAATTGACCCCTCCAAAACAAAGTTTACGCAGAATAATTTTGAATTAACTCCACGTCAAAGGTCGGCTGTGCTCTACACTTCTGGAAAAGGTAAAATACCTTATCATGATCTACGTTACCTAGTCGCTTTAAAATGTTATATACAGCAATCATATCATCTCTCAGCCATCTCCAGTCCAGTGACCCCTCATAACCCAATCTCTCGATTGCTTTAATCACTCTGATTGCTCCCTTTGTACCTTCTCAGTCATTGCAATATCCTGTGGTGAATAGAACTGTACACAGTATTCTAAGTGTGGTTGCGCCAATGATTAAAATAGTGTAGGATTACTCACTTGTTTGGCTTTAATATTGGCCTTTTGATACATCCCAACATTTGATTTGATTCACTTACTGCCACTGAGCATTGTTGCATTAGTTTCAATTTGTTCTCAATCAAGACCCGTGGATATTTTTCATTTTCCAGACACATTTTTAATTCTTTCATAGAACATGCCAGCATTTGTTTCCCAACCCTTTATTACCCTTGAGAAGCTGGTGGTGAACCATTGTCTTGAACCTCTGCTGTCCATTTCGTGTGGGTGCAGCCACAGTGCTGCTTGGAAGGAGTGGCAATATAGTTCCAAGTCAGGATGGTGTGTGGCTTGGAGTAGAACTACCATGTATTCCAGCACATCTGCTGCTCTTGTCCTTCTAGATGATCGAGGTGGCAGGTTGGCAAGCTGCTGAAGTGCATCTTGTAGATGGTACACACTGGTGGAGGAAGTGAAGAATCAAGGTAGTGACAATCAGGAGGGCAGCTTTGTCCTGGATGGTGTTGAGATTCTTGAAATGTTGTCGGAGTTGCACTTATCCAGGCAAATGGAGCGTATTTTGTCATTTCCATTATATCCCTTGCTGCATATTTTATCTGGTGAAGCACTTTGCATTTATCGGCAGTGAATTTAATCTGCAACCCGAAGTGCAAATATCAAGTATTTTCAAATCATCCTGTGGTTTATCCTATGCAAATTTCAAGTCTGACACCTTTGTCTGTTTTGTAACATCTGCACTTCTAGCTGTAGATAATTGTGTGTTAAGACAACCAAAGCAGCTTTGACAAAGAGTCATCCAGACTCAAAACCTTAGCTCCGTTCTCTCTCCACAGATGCTGTCCTGACTCAACCTTCCCACATCCTCCACAAAAATCCAAGCCCATGAGTGTGAAACATTATCCTGTGTTTGATAGTTGTGCCCCCTTCCTTACGTCTGTCCCAGGAGAGTGGGTGCCACTGGCAAGACTGTATTCATTGCCTGACCCTTGAACCCCTATTATATTATTATTGTTATAGTGGTGGGTATTCATCCTGGGCTTGCCAGGTTACCTCAGAGGACACTGAAGAGCCAATCACAACCATTTCAGGCTGGAGTTACATTTAGATCAGGTCAAGCAGTGGGACATTGATGAATGAGCTGGGTTTTTATAATGATCTGGAAACCTTCATGGTTAATTATCTGACGGCCAGTCGATGATTGACCAGACTTAATGAATTCAAACTTCCAGCTTGTTATGGTGGGATTATGAACTCATGACCTCCTGATTACTGGTCCAGTATAGGCTTGGCGAACTTCCACGTTGGCCTGGAGTCTCCAGGAATTGGCCTCCAGAGCACTGCTGCAAGCAACAGGAGGAAAAATAATAGGGGCACTAAAACAATTGTGGTTTTTGTTTCATTTTCTTGGAACTATGAGTTGTAGAAATATTGGAGACATGGAATAAAGTCTGTTGCTGACAGCCAAGAATCGTCCCATCGAATACAAAGAGCCTGTTTGCTTTCCACTTAGCCTGGGAAGGCGGAGTATGGTGAGAATGGACACATTTGGTGATCAATGGCCGGGGCGTTGGGACAGGATCGGGTGGTTGGCAGTAGGAGGTCATCTGATGTAACTTGCTGGAATTTATCCAACCAGACACAGCAACCATGGCTTGGTTCCATATCACTTGGTTACTGCGCGCCCCCCCCCCCCCCCCCCCCCCCCCGACCCTCCCCGTCACATCAACCAGGGACAAAAGGGAGAGGCAGTTTTTTTGAATTCAGTCATGCCTTCCTTGAACTACAAGCACCTGATCATAGAATCCCTACAGTGCAGAAAGAGGTCATTCGACCCATGGAGTCTGCACCGACCCGTGAAAGAGCACCCCATCTAGACCCACGTCCCCACCCCATCCCAATAACCCCTCAACCTAACCTGCACACCTTTGGGCTGTGGGGGGAAACCGGAGCACCGGAGGAAACCCTCGCAGACATGGGGAGAAAGTGTAAACTCCACGTGGAAAAGTCACCCGAGGTTGGAATGAGTCCCTGGGTGCCTGGCGATGTGATGGCAGCAGTGCCAACCACTGTGCCATCATGCTGCTGATGCCATGTGCCTACATTACCACCATTGTAAAGACAAACAATTTAGCCCTCAATGATTAACCATGATTAACAACATGAAACTTTTAATGTAGATTTAATGCACAAACCTGGACCTCTGGAATTGGACATCACTGAGACCTCTTGTTGCCTCGATCCAGAATCAAGATTGAGTTGCTAGAATTGGGCTTTTCACAGTAACTTCACTGGTCATAATGTAAGTTGCATAATGTTAATGTAAGCCTACTTGTGCACATAAAGATTATGCACTCAAACTTTATTATCTCTACATGACAGCTGTGTATCCAAAGACAGTCATAATAGCTGAGCAAATCACATAAAGTGAATAGATGTCTCTCTTAAACAAGTTGTTGTTCAGTAAACAGAATATCTAGTCCAATCCATAATCAAAGGATAATGTTGAATCACTCGTGTTGATGCATTGTGAACTAACATGGAGATTTGAATATAGATTTTGTGTGGTTTTAAATAGTCCATGCTAAAACTAAATTTCAGAAATGAGATGACTTCAGTTGGCTATGTGGTACGATCCCTTTGTTCTGGTGCTGTCACAAATGCACTTCATCTGACTCACTGTGAGAGAGTTTCCTTTGATCAAGTGGGAAGCCATCACTTGTATCCCTCTTTCAGCAATGGAGGAGACAATGCAATCCTCTCTTTGATCAGGTTTAGAAAAACATTGGACTGCATTTTCCCAGGTTGGGTTTTGTTTTGGATGTTGGACTACTTTTGGGTCGTGAACCTGACCGCCGTGGTCAGAATCTTTCAATTACAGCCTGTCAGAGAAAAACCAATAAAGAGCTGGCCTCTATACTTCCGGCCAATCAGGGTTAGGCAAGCTGATGCAGCAAGTTTGTCAGCGGAAGGATTTCTCATTGAAGGGGACTGTGCTGTGCTCCAGAGTCGCTCAGCGAGATATGGATCTTTCAAGGTGCAGTATCCAGAGGAATGGTGAGGAATGCGAGATAATTCATACAGTGCAGAAGAGGCTATTACATCTGCATCAACCCTCTTAAATAGCACCCACCCAGGCCTAATACACCCACCCTATCCGGCAACCCCAATTAACCTGCACACCTTTGGACGCGAAGGAGTAATTTAGCAAAGTCAATCCCACCTAACAGCACGTCTTTCGGGACTTGTGGGAGGAAACCGGAGCACCCGGAGGAAACCCTGCAGTCACAGGGAGACTGGTGCAGACTCCACACAGACAGTGATCCAAGCCGGAATTGAACCCAGGTCCCCTGGCGCTGTGAGGCAGCAGTGCTACACCACTGTGCCACCATGCTACCCTAATAAAGGAAGGTTGGGAGGTTGTTCACGGTTCATTCATTCTTACCAAGAAGGCCCTGTGAGGGGCTACAGCAAAGTGAACTCTCCGAAAGCAGACATGATTGGAAGTGGCTGCATAAAGTACATCAGCAGCCGTGTGGCCCTCTGATCTGAAGTTAATGGACCAGAAGGATCCAGGATTTCAGGAGGGCACAGGTGGGTGGTATGCTGTCGGATGCCAGTTCCACACTCTTAGCTTTCCCAGCATTTTCCTGCACGATACATCTCAGACATTTTGTAGTTCTACTCCATCCGTTCCCTGCTGGCCTCACATCCCCATCTAATAATAATAATCTTCATTGTCACAAGTAGGCTTACATTAACACTGTAATGAAGTTATTGTGAAAAGCCCCTAGTCGCCTCATTCCGACGCCTGTTCAGGTACACGGAGGGAGAATTCAGAATGTCCAACAGCACGTCTTTCAGGGCTTGTGGGAGGAAACCGGAGCACCCGGAGGAAACCCACACAGACACGGGGAGAACGAGCAGACTCTGCGCAGACAGTGACCCAAGCCGGGAATCGAACCTGGGACCCTGGCGCTGTGAAGCAAAAGTGCTAACCACTGTGCTATCGCGCCGCCCTATGAGCAACCAACACTGAGTGACCATCAGCCTACTGCACCCATGCCCCATCATCACCATACCCAAATGTTCTCCCTCACTCCTCTGAGCAGAAGCTATTCCTAACATTCCCACCTCCCACATTTCTTTTCTTTCAGATTGTACAAATTGCTAAGAGTCAGAGATGAGTGGTTATGGGATGTTGGGAGGGGGTTGGTCCTCCAATCATAGACAACATGTTGGCCACTGACAATGCATTCCCGCCTGGTACACCAGGAAGATGGTCCTGCACCAGGGAGGATGGAGATGACAGCAGTGACCTTCCATAACAGGCTAAACCTCGTGAGTCTCTGCCCTAAAATGGTAGCTCCTAATTCTAAAACAGCACTCTCTAGTTCTGGACTCTCCCACAAGAGGAAACATCCTTTCCACGTCCATCTTGTTCAGACGTTTCGGGATTTTATATACATCAATCAAGTCACCCCTCTTCTAAACTTCAGTGGAAACAAGCTCAATCTGTCCAAACGTTCCTCATAAGACAACTTGCTCATTCCAGGTATCAATATAATCAATCCCCTCTGAACAACCTCCAACACATGTGCATCCTTCCTCAAATAAGGAGATCAAGTTTGACCCCCACAACCCAAAGATGTGCAGGGTAGATGGATTGGTCATGCTAAATTGCCTCTTAATTGGAAAAAAATATTTGGGTACTCTAAATTTAAAAAAAAAAAAATTTTAAATGCTGGAAAATCTCAGTAGGTCTGGCAGCATCTGTAGGGAGAGAAAAGAGCTAACGTTTTGAGTCCGATGACTCTTTGTCAAAGCTCTTTGAATCCAGTTTGATGCTGTAATCGGGCCTGGCACCGGTTCGACAATTCTCCGGGCACCGAAAAGCAGCATCACTGTGGAGTTCGCCGCGCTGCCAGAGGCCCGCTCCGACATTCCCCGCCCCCGACCGGCTGAGTTTCCGACGGCATGGATCTAACGTGGTCCAGCTGGACTCAGTCCGCGGCTGCCGTGGTCGGACGGATCGGAGACCGGGGGGGCCTTATCGGGGGCCGGAGAATGATTGTGCAGGGTTTGAGGGTCGGGGGCGCATCCGATCGGGGGTCTCTTTCTTGGGTCTGGCTTCAGCGTCCAAGTCAGCCATGGAGCATAGTGCGACAGCTAAAGGCCACTGTTGCGCGCTTGCTGACCCGGAAGTGTGGAGGCCCATATCTGCAGCAAAAGCTGCAGGGCATTGAATTCATGTCACTTTTTTCCAGGAGTTTCAGAAGTAAAACTTGATGGTTTTAATGGCGGCGTGGGGTCATAGTCTCAAAAGTGGAGAATCCAGCACCCTTACTTTTATGTTCCATTCCTGCCATAATAAAGGGAGCTATTCCATTCGCATTCTTAATTACTTGCTGTACCTGCACACTAATATTCTCGGACTCATGCCCTATAACACCTCGATCCATCTGCACCTCGGAAATCTGCAGTCGTTCTCCGTTTAAGTAATACTCTGTTTTTATATTCTTCCTCCCAAAGTGAACAGCTTCAGATTTCCCACAGTGTACTACGAATGTGGCAATTGGCTAATTTTCATGAATTCTTCAATAGGCAGGAAATGAAACTCAGTTGTGTCTTGACATGGAAGGGTGGGTTCGAGAGCCAGATCATATACGGGAGGATCACACTTCCGTGGAGTTGCATGGCGCTTTCAGTTCAACTACATTACCGGTCCAGGTAAAAGAGGCCATTTGCTCCATCCAGACAGTCATCCATATCCACATACGAATGGGATGATGCTATAAGATGAGGGTGTCATCAGTTTCAGCGTGTCACTAGACGTAGGAGGTGAGTTTCGGGCGTGAGTTGTAGAAAATAATGGGAATTGGCAAATCAGCTGCCTGTTTCAGAACCCGGGGGCAATTTATTTTTCCATTTAAGGGCCATTTGAAGAAACTTGATGGGGGGTGGCGGTTGCACCATCCTCCATTCGGAAGCCCCCCCCCTGACAATTTATTTCAGGTAACATAGGGGCGGATAGAATTGGTGTGGTTAGTCATGAACAGATTGTCAAGCAGAATGTGGTTCATTCGAGGTGCTCACTGGACTAGATAGCTTTTTGGCCTATATGTCAATTTTAGCTACATTTGTGTTCTTTTGTTTTGGTAGCTATTAAACTACCAGTATGGAGGAGCCATGTTTGTCCCCCAACCACAGCAAGGGGCAACATGGAGCTTGGCAGCTGTCCCAATGAGGGTTCCTGCTTTAATCTTCCTGGAGAATTGATGAAAAGGAAACAAAGGAGGCTGAGGTTAACCCCACTGATAAACCTAGACAATGCACCTGACAATATCCCTGTTGGCCTCAGAGTGCTTCTGAGGGACTGCTTGAGAAACTGGGATATGATACTTTAAGGTCACAAAGGAAGACTTGCAGGAACTATGCCACACTCTGCACTACAGACTACAGCCCAGGTCAGGAAATGGGTCACTTTTCTCAACGGCTGTCGAAGACAACACACCTCTGAACCTTTCAGCCATTGGCTACTTTCAAACTGCAGGAGGAATTTCTGCACCACAACCCAGGTTGCCAGTTAGTACTTTAACCAGCAGATCACCAAGACTCTCAGGAGCAATGGAGAATTCATCCATTTTGGGAATCAAGAGCCTATGAAGTCTGTGCCCATGGACCACACACAGCCAAGTGCAGTATGGGGAGAACCTATCTATAACCCAGTGTAAATATTGGGTTCAATACAAAGCAGGGAAGACTGCAGACAGTAATTGTACCAGAATATTCTAGCAGTTAAAAATATTCTGTTGGATGGAAGTGAGGTGGAGTTTGTGTTTTAATGGAGCGACAGTTATGCAGAGAGTGTGGAATTCTTAATCCAGTTCTATTTGGGCTAATGCCTAGACCATTCAATTCAGCCATTTGCTTGTTTCACCAAGATTTAGGGGCAACCAGTAGCCCTTATGACACATTGCATGTTTCCCCTGTGAGCCAATTGCAACCAAGACAAAGGAAACTTTTAAATCGTTCCTAAATAAACCATTGGACTTCCTGAGAATTTCAATTCACTGAATTCCTTTCAAAACTTCAAAAGCTCGCAGAGGTGTCAGCTCCTTGCTAAAGTGTATTTGATGCATTGAAATGTTAGTGAACTTTTGTTATTATTTGATTCCAGGATGTAGACCATATGGTCAATAGCTGGTTTCATTGCCCATCCTGGCACTCCTCAGACAGCAGTGATCAGCTTCTCTTTGAACCACCACAATCCTTGTGGCAATTGTGCTTCCACAATAGGAATCGACCTCCGTATCTCCTGGGCGTTTGGCTCCATCCTTCTCTAAGCAGATGTTCTTCTTCACTTTATGAGACAGTGAGCTCTAAAAGATCACATCAGCATCGACTACTATAGTTTAATTGTCGGTACATGGTGGAGTGGTTAGGTCATTGGACTAAAGGCCAAATACAGTGGGCTGGATTCTCCAAAACTGGAGCGATGTCCCCACGCCAGGGTAAAAGCACTGGCATTTCACTTCCCAGTCTCCTGCAAAAAAAACGAGTGATTCACTTACCTCGAAGGGGCTGGCAGGGTCCCGGAGTACTCCAAGCAGCTTTGGCTGCGAATATGGTCCCCCACACTCCCGGTTCCGAGTCCGCGCATGCGCACGGCGGCGGACTCCAGTGGCCGCACTGAGCGCCATGGCGAACTCGGACCGCGGACAGAAACAAGGTCCCCCGATCGGCTCCGTGCGCTTCATCCGACCTGATCGCTGCCCCGGCTGCCCATGAGCTCCCCCCCTCCCCGGTGATGGGTCCCCCCCCTCTCCCCCCCCCCCCCCCAACAGGGTGGCCGCAGATTGAGTCCCAACCGGACAGACGTGGTTAGAATTACGCCGTCGGGAACTCGGCCGGTCGGGAGCGGAGTATCGCTGGGAGGGCCTCTGGCACTGGCCTCCCAGCCGCGCGGCGTATTTCGCGGACGAGCAATACTCCGGGGACCGGAGAATCGCGGGAGCTGTGCCGGGCCCGATTCGGGCGTAAAAGTCCTGCCCCTGCATTACCCCCGCGCCAAATGCGATTTTGGAGCGGGGCTGCGGAGAACCCAGCCCAATTCGTCCAAACCATGGCAATTGAAGAATTTAAATTCAATTACAAAAAATAGAAAATAAAAGTTTGATCTTGAAGTCATCAGAATGTCCTCATAAACAAACTGGTTGACTAATGTCCTTCAGGAAGGAAATCTGCTGTCCATCCTTGTCTAAGCTACGTGGGATTCCAGTCCCACATCAATGAAGTGACCTGGGGAGCCACTCAGCTGTATTAAAACCACTGCATTGAGTAACAAGAAGAGAGTGCAAACTCACAATGCTGGCCATGCCAGTCAATACTCCATATCCCAAGAATTACAATTTTGTAAGTTAAATGTCTGAATTAAAGCAATAGTCGAACTGTACATAGAGGGGGTAATTTTAACTGAGGGAGTGGTGATATCAAAAGACCTCCCGGTTATGTGTCAGGTTCAAGGTTCCATTCCATTAAAGGTAAGGGGCTGGATTCTCCATTTCTGAGACTAAGGTGGGATTCTCTGCTGCCCGACACCAATATCGTAATTGGGCAAAGAATCTATTCCGATGCCCAAATCGGGGCGATGCCAGTTTGACTGCGGTTTCTGAGTCTCTGCACACCCCCCCTCCCCCCCCCGAAATGATTTAATTGCATCGCGCCCGCCACGTCTTTGAAACGGCGTTGGTGGATCATCGGAAGGCACTCCTCCGATGCTCCACCCCCGATGTGCCGACTTTCTGACCACGCGGTTGACGTGGTAGGAGCAGTCGGGAACCTGACGTGGCGGCTACAGACTGTGTCCAGCACCGCCATACTCGGCTGGGAGCCGTGACGCTGGCCAGGGGCTTCCGCAATGGCTGGTGGGACTGGCGGGGAGTGGCCACAGAGTGGCCTGTCGGACCGTATTTGACTGGTTGGTGCGCGCACGGCTGGCGCCATGTTGGATAGCACAATCGCTGCAGGTCGTCGCCGTGCGCATGCGCAGCCACGGACCCGGCCATTCTCGGCCGTTTTTGGCGCAGTAGCAGGGAGTTTTACCTGCCGCCGCTATTAGCTCCTTACCGGTCCGGGAATCGGCGAGGATTCGGCGCTATCTTGGCATCGGGATTCTCCATTTATAGCCAGCACTTAGCCACTGAATTAACAACTCGCCCTAAGTGTTGACGTCGACGCAGAATTTGTAGACTTTCACGACAGCAAAACTGGCGCCGAACCTGGATCGATTCAGAAACCATGAGGTGCTAGCACTGGTGCCACGTGGAACACAATCGATTCCAATGAAAATGGTGCGGATACACCAGATCCGAGATTGACAATCGGGAGGCTGACAAGCTGCAGTCTCATATACACATTACAATCCCCACACACACTCATCCCAGCCACAAGGGGCACTGGTTGTGCTGGCACACCCATACAGCTGATGGGACGGCTGGGGCCAGATGGCACCTAGGGAGGTGGCCTGGGGGACAAACACATACAACACGTGGCCCTAAATTCACAGTCGGCTGTCTGTGGCGTGCGCAGCTGCGTGGCTGCCTTGCCAGCTGCGGCAATGGTGTTCCGTGTCCATCCCCCCCCCCCCCCTCCCTGACGCCACAGCCAACCTCCTGGCCACTCCTCACTACTCCCCCTGGCACTAACAGAAGACCCCCGGCCAATGGCACGACTGTAAGCAAACTATGGTGATGTTGGACACTTTCTGTACCCCCTCTCTCTCCCTCAGCAGCCATGGCACCTGTTTCAAGATTTTTAAAAGCACAAGTGAACTGCGCCATCGGGAACTCGGCCTATCGGAGGAGAAGTATCACGGAGGCCCCGGAGAATTGCAATTTGGCATCAAATCGGCACCCCCTGCGTTTTTAGCGTCGGAACCTATTCTCCACCCAATCGCGTTACGCGATTTTGCCGTCAGCCAACGGAGAATCCCGCCCAAGGTGTATATAATCACAGAATCCCTACAGTGACGGCCAATCAAGTCTGAAGGAGCACCCTACCTACGCCCACGCACCCACCCTATCTCTGTAACCCCACTTAACCTTTTAGTCACTAAGTGGCAATTTAGCATGGCCAATCTATCTAACCTGCACATCTTTGGACAGTGGGAGGAAACCGGAGCACACGGAGGCAACCCACACACAAAGAGACATGCAAACTCCAAACAGACAGTCACCCAAGCAAGAATCGAATCCGGGTCCCTGGTGCTGGGAGGCAGCAGTGCTAACCACTGTACCACCCATAATATCATGGGAAACCAAATGGGTAATCAATTGGAGACCAAATCACTCTTAGTTACAATTATTCCCAGAGAACAGGAGGTGCCTTTCTGGGCTTGGGGAAGTTCTTTCCATGATTAAAGCAGCAAAAAAATTATCTTATTGCATACATTTCAAGAATGTAATTTTTCATGATATTCAGAAAGCAGTGAGGGGCCCCTAGTGATCTGTTTTGGTAATGCTCAAAACTAACCAACACCAGAAAACAAAAACTGCAGGAAGGATCCGTTTCCTGTCCCCTCCCCATCCGCAGCTGATTTGCTGCTGAAACCCTCATCCATGCTCTTTATACTCCAGACTGGATATTCCTAGGTTCCCCTGACCATTCTCCCAGCTTCCAACCTCTGTAAGCTTCACTCCATCCTAAACTCTGCCTATTCTAACTAGGACCCAGACCTCTTCATCAGAACCCCTATCCTCACTGATCTACAGCTACCATTCAATTCTCATCTTTTTGTGTTCAAATCGCTCCATGGCCTAAGCACTCCCTAACTCTTGAACCTTCTCCAGCCCGATAACTCTCTGAGAACTCTGCATCCTCCAACCTGCAGTGCATCCCAGATTTCCTTCGCTCCACCATTGGCAGTCATGCTTTCAGCTGCCTGAACCTAAGCTCTCTGAGTCTCTCTCTCTAAACCTCTCCATCTTTCTCTCATCTTTTAAGACGCTCCTCAAAATCTTCTCTTTCATCAAAGCTTTGATCCCCTTTCCTAGTATCTCAGTGTGCCGCTCAGTGTTAAATTTTGTTTGCTAATGCTCCTGTCAACTGCTCTGTGGTGTTTTACTTCCTCATAGGTGCTAATATAACATGTTGTTCTTTACTTGATTAATGGGGTTTTATTTCTAGTGAAGTAACAGCAGAAAATAGGGACCACCTCCAAGGAATTTCCTGGCCCAAATCCTGCAATACCTTGAAATGGAGGCCTGGTCAGTTCATACACATACGGAAATTTGTGTATTGGGTAATGCTATTTGACTAAGGGGCTGTCAGGGCTGATCTTAACCCTGGCCTTATCAACAAACCTGCACTTTGTAAGTCACTGTCATTGCATAATGACAGAGATGGAAAGTCTGGTGGATGTAATTCTGGACTTTCTACTTCCATCCTGATGTTTTTAAATAAATTTATTACCCAATTTTTTTCCAATTAAGGGTAATTTAGCGTGGCCAATCCACCTACTCCGCATATTTTTGGGTTGTAGGGGCGAAACCCATGCAAACATGGGGAGAATGTGCAAACTCTACACGGACAGTGACCCAGAGCCGGGATCGGACCTGGGACCTCAGTGCCGTGAGGCAGCTGTGCTAACCACGAGGCCACCGTGCTGCCCCTACTTCCATCTTGACTTAAACCTAAATCTCTCCTACTCTCTTAGGATCAGCAACGTACTGGGCAATAAGAGTGGTTAGAAAGTATTCTGTATGATTGTTGTAGTCACCACTGTTTGTATAATACGTATATGAGATGTATTACGGTAAGTCCCTGTACTACAGGTACGGAGGTAGATCCCTGCCTGCTGGCTCCGCCCAGTAGGCGGAGTATAAATGTGTGTGCTCTCCGAGCTGCAGCCATTTTGGCAGCAGCTGCAGGAGGCAACACATCTCTGATAATAAAGCCTCGATTACACTCTACTCGCATCTCGTCGTAATTGATAGTGCATCAATGATATTAACAGGTTAACAATATTATTATGATCAATGATATTAACACTGAGCCTTGGCTCAGTACACTTGCTCCTGAATTATGAGGCTGTGGGTTTAAGTCCTGCCCCAGTCACTTGAGCATAGAATCAGGGTTGACTCTCCGATGCACTGAGTAGGCCCCATCCTTTAGATGAGGCGTAGAACCAAGGTCCCATCTGCGGTCACAGGGGTGTCTAAAAGTGTACTGTTTTGATGAAAATCAGTGAAGTTCTCGCTAGTGTCCAGGTCAATATTTGTACCATAACCAACATTTAAAACAGATTATCAGATCATATTTAATTGCTGTTTATGGAATCTTGCTGTGTTCAAATTGACTGCTGTTTTTTTCCAATGATAGTTACACTGAACCTCGAGGCTACTTCTCTGGGATGTTCTGAGGTTGTGAAAGGTGCAATTCTTGGATTTAAGGGTGGGTTTGTTGTATCAGCTATGGGGAGATCTGAATGTTCTTAATCTGACCGAATGCACAAGTACAGATATTCAATGCCCTAACCTCTAGGCATGTGGTATCTATAACAGGGCTGAATTTCCCGATCTCTAGTGTAATTTCAGCAGAAACATTGGAGAAATTGCCTAAAGCATGCTCGCATTTCCACGGGATCTTGCACCATAATTACATGTAAGGAATATTCTTCTGCTATGCTGTTTAGTAGCAGGTGTTTCACTGTTTTAGTGACAACACTTTTAAAGTACCCCTGTCTCAATTACATTATGCTTAAATCTTTGTCTTTTTTGGGAGCGTGGGCTGGGATTCTCCCTTCCGGGGACTAAGTCCCCCATGCCGGCAGGGAAACGGGCGCCAACGACTCCGACGTCAATGGGCTGCCAAGATGAGGAATTCTCATCTGGCTCAGGGGCTAGGTGGATGCCGGAGTGATTGGCGTCGCTCCAGCCGGCGCCGAAGGGCCGGCGTGATCTCGCGCATGCAGGGAAGGGCCGGCGTGATCTCGCGCATGCAGGGAAGGGCCGGCGTGGTTCCACGCATGCGCAGACCGGCCGGCGTATTTTGGCGCGTGCGCGGGGGGGGTCTTGTCTTCACACCGGCCATGGCGGAGCCCTATTGGGGCCGGCGCGGTAGGAAGAAGTGCCCCGCCCGCAGATATGTGGGCCCCGATCGTGGGCCAGACCACCGTGGGGGCCCCCCCCGGGGTCGGAAACCCCGGTGCCCTCCCCCCCCGCGGACCGCCTCCGCAGACTTACCTGCCAGGTCCCGCAGGGTGGGACCATATGTAACCCACGGCGGCGGGAATGGCCAAAAACGGACGGCCACTCGTCCCATCAGATCTGGAGAATTGCGGGGGGTGGGGGGGGGGGGGGGGCGGAATATACGGCAGTCGGCGTCGGGGCGGGATTCACGCCACCCACCAGGGATTCTCCAATACAGCAAATGTGTGACAACGCATTTCATTTGACAAAAAGTTTGTCACCAAAAAAGTTTGACACCAACTCGCAATGCTCCAACACCTCGACAGCGACGTCAATGGGGTTCGGAATGCACGTACAGTAGACACCATTTGCATATCATTAGCGGGCCTGACCCGTATTCTCCGCCCTCCGCGATTCTCCGCCTCCGATGGACTGAGATCCCAACGGTGGGTCACTTGTGCTTTTAAAAATGGTGAAACTGGTGTGGGTGGCTGCTGAGGGAGAGCAAGGGGGTACAGAAGGTGTCCAACTCGCAGTTTGCTGACAGTTGTGCCGCTGGCCGGGGGCTTCTGCCAGGGCTGGGGGGTGGGCGTGGCCAGCAGGTGGGCGGGCATGGAACATCATTGCCCACAGCAAGGCAGCCATGCAGGTTGCACACTGCGCGAACCCGACTTTGAACCTCATGCCATGGGTCATTTCGGTGACCCCCCCCCAGGGCACCCCCCTGGGTGCCCTCTGGTTCCAGTCGACCCATCAGCTGTATGGGCGCTCCAGCACAATGGAGAATCCCGCCCATGATTATTTGCTACTGCTTTGCATTTCATCAGTAACATTCAACAAACTGACTATTAAATATGTCAACTTCATTAAATTCTGATACTGGTCACAGGATTTTGTCCGTGAGTTTTCTTTTAAAGGCAGTTTACAATCATGGTGGTTTCCTACATTATAACAATGGATATACTTCAAAAGTATTTCACTGATTATACAGCACTTCCAGGCAACCGGCGGTTCTGAAAAGTTCTACATAAATGTCAAGTTTTATTTTATTGTCTACAATTTTCTCGTTATAGATGTTGCTATACATGGGGCTGGATTTTCCGCTTTGCGATGCCAGAGATAAGAATCGCAATCGGGCAGACAATTACGCAAAAGTGAATAAAATCTGTTTTGCGCCCGGCACCAACTTAGGCCCCATGCTCTAGTCTCTCGTTGGGGTGAATCGAATTTTGCACCCCTGACCAGCAGTGATTTGCAAGGATTTTAATATTATTAGTGGGTTGGGCAATTCATGCTCCAACCCTCCGCCCCTCAAAGGCAGGGAAATTGGTGCGAGTATTTACAGCAGGGCCTGAGCGCTATGGCAGTTGAGGGGGAGCGAGAAGGTAAGAAAAAGCTGAGAAACTCTCCAAAATTGTTGAGCTTGCTGGGAGTGGCTGCCTGGGCTGAGGGGAATAGCCGGGAACAACTTGATGCCAAGGTCATGGACTCAGGTCTCCCCTTCTGGATGGGGGTTGGCCTGTCTCAGACTTCCATTGCTGCAGAATGTGCTTTAAAATGCGCAACTTTGGTGCTCGTTACAGGCCCCAGGGTGTTCACACTGCTCAGTGTTAGCTGTGCCCCTTGAATGTTCAGAGTGTCTCTGGTCATCTGGGAACCCACCCAGGCCACCCCTCTGGACGCCCTCACCCCCCAGCTGCATCATCAATGGGATGGGTGTGGCCAAGCTTAATCAGTGACCCACCAGGCGCTGGCACTCCTCAGAAACGCAGCCCCATTGCAGGGGAAGCAGGGGAATAGCAGAGCTCACCCCAAAGGGCACATGCACTGTGGCCTTTGGCACCCTCCCTGGCACACTGTCTCTCTCAGGGCAGAGGCCAGTGACACTATCAACTAGCTCACTCCACAGGACTACCAGCTGTCTCTAAGCCTTGCCATGCACTGCGCCCCTGCTCAAATCCATCCTGCCCCTGTCAGGTTGCCACAATCTTCTGCTGCACCCAGGACCCACATCACACTGCAGTTCACTCCCAACAGACCCACACTTCCTTTGCTCACCCCCAATCTGTAGCACCTGCCCACAGCCAAGCATCTAAGTATGGAGGTGATTGTTGACACGCGGTGACCTTCTCCATCACACAACCAGTTGTCATCCTGCTGGCAGGATAACACACGGCCCACGCAGTGAGGAGATGCACAGTAGACCCCAGTGGGGGAACAGGGCAGGGACCATATGGTTTGCAGCAGCCACCGGTACTTCTGTTGACAGGGACAGGTGGCGAGGATAGAGGTTTCCCACATCAAAGGCCACCGGTGCCACTCACTGATGAGGAAAAAGGGATGCAGACAGCAACATATAGAGGGGCCATGTGAGAGGAGGAAGTGGAGCAAGGCAGATGGGAACTTGTTGAGGCTGGCGCAGCAGTACAACTCCGAGTCACCATGTAACCTGATGGCTTTGGATGGCCAAGGGAATACTCATCTTGCTCACATGTCATCTTTACTCCCCCCCCCCCAACTCGGAAATCCTGCCTCCACCTGATGTGCTGCAGCATGTGGACGTGTACACTAGAAGGTGACCCAGGAGCTTATTCACTAAAATGCCCCACCAAGGTGATAGACTCTGCGATGATGGAGGGTACAGGTGACAGCAATGACAAGGAGTTGGTATCTACCTTGGACAAGTGTACTGGGGTGAGCTGGGGATGTGATTTGGGGTCAGCGACCCCGGACGGTCCGGCCATGTCTGTTGTTGATCCTGTGAAACAAAAGACAAGAGACATGGTGAGATCTTGGGATGGACTGGTCTGGGCAGAGGGGTGACTCACTGCTATAGGGACATCAGTATTGCATTGGGCTGTCACTTGTCTGCAGCATGCCAACCTCCGTGTCAGCCACTGCCCTTTTTTTTTTTGGCCTCGCCCACTAGTTACGTTGCCCTCTCCTCTGCAGGGGTTTGGACTCACAGGTCAGGGATGCCCCCTCCGGGCTTCTGCCACTCTCGTGCCTGTTATGGGCCGCTTTATCCGAGGGGACACAGAAAGGACATGGCAAGTTGCTGGGAGACGAGTTCTATGGGGGGTCTGCAGCTGGTGGCATGTGTGTGTAAGGCTCCTGGCCAAGGAGGGGGATACAGGTATTGGACATTGGAGTAGGGTGGGATATAAGGCAGGTTTCGGCAGTGGCCTATGGTTGGCCTCTCGAGGAGTGGAGGTGATGTGAGGAGTGAAGGACGGGAATCCGGCCCCAGTGAATGAGATGCCAGCGGCGATGAGAATTGCTCTCAGTTAACATGGACAGAGTGTTGGTTTAATTGCATATCCTGATTCGCCGACCGAATAACATCCCCAACGGGAACGCCAAACGCATTCAGACCCGACGGCAACATTTAGGGTGCGATTCTCTCCCAAAATATTTCTAAGGTCATTTGTGCTGTGTTTTTCAGGGGGTTTCCCCCTGCTCTGCCAGCTAGTTTCCCACTGCTGTGCAATGACACTTACTCATTTACTGGGATTTCCTCACTGGTTTAGCCAGGGTGCGATCTTCACAAAAGGGGAGCAAAGTCCCCGAGCGACTGCTTTTAGCCACGTGTTCCCCAGCACTCACAGTGCCGAGAAACAACGCGACTCGCTTTGAATAAAGGGCCTGAATTGGGAACTCGCGGTCAAGGCTGGCATAACCCCATTTTTTTACAGTAGGGAGTGTAATGATATGTATAATGCCAGTAAAGTAAAAGGTTAATATCTGAATCTATGTGTAAATCAAACACTATAGGGCGTCACTAATTCAACTGTATATAAGGCAGCATCTCTAGGAATTCTGGGAGAAGCGGAAAGAATAACATGAAGGGAGCAGAGTGAAAGCTGAATAGAGAAATGTAGCATGAGGTCAAGTCATTAGTGTAGTTTAATAGTTAGATAGAATATTGAGTACTGTACTACAGATTCAGTGTCATTAGTTTATTATCTGAAAACTTTATTTTAGTTTAGTAGTGTAAAATAAATTAGTTTTGATTAAATCTTCTTATTTATATATTCTTTGTCAACACTACATAGCTGGCTATCTTGGAGGAAAAGGTAAGGAACCCCCCATTGTAGCGAGAGATCAGGACGCCCTTTCCGATCCTCCGAAGCCCCCAAAACAATCCTGACCTCCCCCTCCACCCAAATGCAATATAGGAGGGTCCCCTCCCCTGCCACCGCCCCCCCCCCCCCCCCCCCCCCCCCATGTCACCCCACCACCCACGCCGGGCAAGCCCAGCCCAGTCGCACAAAAAAGTCAGCTTGGCACCAGCAACCGGCAGGTGCCCATGCCAGCTGGCAGTTCCACCTGCTGGCATGCACATGGCACTGCCAGGGTGCCCAGGTGGCACCAGCAGTTCCAGGGCACCACCCTTCCCAAAGGACATGCAGCTGGGAGCCTCCGATCCCCTTGGAGACCCCCACAAGTGCCTTTCCATTAGATCCCCATTCGTGGAGACCAGTACCAAATGGCGCTTGCCCGAGATCCCTGGGGTGAAGGGATTGAATCCCAAAGCCTCAGGTATCCCGGGAATCTGCACATTAGAATGAGGCTTACTGCATGGCTCTAATATTCAGATTTGCCAAAAGATGATCCCGTCCATTGTGGGCAAGATTCACATTGCAATGTTTCACGAAATTGCGTTGAATATCACGAGGCGTTCCAAGCCAGGTGGATCCCGGGAGCAGGGTTTCCCGATCCCGGGAGCAGGGCCGCAGCGAGCTGCCTTTCAGGCGTTGCGTTGCCGTAGGATCGCGCCCTTAGAATTTTTTTCAGCACTGGGGAGCTGAACTCAGAGTACAGCCACCATTTTGAAAAGGTGCCCCGATCTCTAAGTGAGCTTGTGGGTCCCCCACACCCATGGGCAATGTCACCCCCCATACACATGAGGCATTACCCCACACAGTACCAAGTGAGGACACCCTGCTGTGGGGTCCCTGACCCCCCCCCCCCACCTTCTTCAGGCCCCTCTAAGCCTCCTTACAGCACCCCCTCCATTCCAGGACCCCCAAGCGTCACCCCCCTTAACCTCCCAGAGGGCAATACTTATCTGCCCTGCACACCGCCACCCTTCAACCCCCCCTACCCTCCTTTCATGGGCACGCCCCCCCCATCGGGCCCTGACTCTTGGCAGTGCCACCCTGGCACATGGGCACTGGCACCCAGGTAGTGCTCCAACCAGCTTGGCAACTCCATGATGCCAGTTGGGCAATGCCAAGGTGCCCGGGGAGGGCAGGGAGCCACTCTGTACTGACATTAACTACTCAGAGGTCTCCGATGGCCAAGGAGATCCCCCCCCCCCCCCCCCCCCCCCCGCACCAGGTGGCGTTTCAGCTGATCTACATTTGTTTGGACCAGTACTGATTGGCGCCCGGCTGGAGAATTGAGGGAGGCCGGTGTATCCCAGATGAGTAGGTCTTAAGTAGGTTTAAGACCTATTTTCGGGAGTGCCGTTTGGTCCCGTCCCTTTTGCGTGGAGTTCTGACTCCGATGCCTCGTGGGATTGGGTGAATCCTGCGAGGCACAGAAGCTGCCACGGGCTCCCCAAAGGGCATGCTGAGATCCTCTGGCCGTGTTGTGCTCTCGCTCGAATCCAACACAGCCAGAGAATCGTGAACTTAGTCTTCCAAATGGAGAATCCCGGCCCTGTAGTCTACTCCAGATGGTTCAAAGTACTTTGAAAAACTGCGAATTTTCTAAAAAATATAACTAAACAGCATTTACAATACTACAGCTTGGCCATTGAAAGCTACGAAACATCAGTTGATCATTTAATTTGAGCCAGGTCGACTATTTTGCAAGTAGGTTGCTCCACCTAGTGGAATAATTGAGGAATACTTTCAGTAATCTTCAACCCCACCCTCTCAGGATGTCTGGCAAGGCATTCTGGATGATGGTTTGAAGTGTATTTACTGTTGTCAGGTAGGCAAATGTTGGCAGCCAATTTAAAGATGGAGTGGGGTAGTGAAGACATTGGACTCTGCTGTCCTTTTTTGGCACCAATCAGCCTCCTCCAGGGCAGCGTTTTAATTGTCCCTTCCAGGGTTGTTTTTGGCGGGGGGGGGGGGGATTTAATATAGGGTGGATCCCCAATGCCTTCCCACCCACCCCTGAGCACACTCCCGGAATATGAAGGATGGGCTCGTGCTGAAATAGGCAGCTCGCTCATCATATTTAAATTGATAATCTGGGGTCAATTGGGCTGAACTGAGTCAGTTGACCCCGATGACACACTGCCCACTCTGTAAAACAGTTGCTGTGACAGTCTGGCACTGGCGGGCAGCCCAATTTAAAAAAAACAATTCTTCAAAGCACAGGAATAAAGCGGGGTTTCTGTCTTGGGGGGCTGTACTTTGTGGATCGGGAGGTGATCCCTTAATATTGAGCCGCTCACCCGCTTCATTCCAACGGGGGAGGGGGGGGGGGGGGGGGCTTGCTGCCGTAAACCCACACTCCACCCCAAAATCGGCCCTAACCTGGCCAAACATTTCATACCACAGGAAGTAGTTGAGACCAAAACTGTTTTCAAGAAGCAGTTGGATATAGTACTTGGGTGAAGGTGATCAATGGATATGGGAGGAAGGCGGGTTTAGGCTATTCAGTTGGATGATAAACCATGATCATATAGAATGGTGTATTATGCTTGAAGGGCTGAACGGCCTTCTCCTGCTCCAATTTTCTACGTTTCTATGAACCCTCCCTGCCCAAGATGCCAGACTTGCCTGTCCCTGAGATCCATGGGCCTCCTTCCTCCTTGCAATACCCGTTTGGCCAAGGAGGCCCTCATATCGCCTGCTTCACATAGGACATGGTCTCGTCTGTCACGCCCCCTCTCCCCTCGCCTGGTCTGTGTCGGCCCCGTCACCGGGTCACTGTTGAGGGCAGACGACTCAGTGCCAGTGCTCCTCAGTCTATGCCATAGTCTGACCCCTGCGTGTCTGCTGAGTGCTCACTCACACCCATCACCTACACGTGAAGTGCCCGGGAGAGGGGCATGCCTGGAGAGAGGAAGTCCAAGGGCTCGGAGGTCGGCCCGCATTGCAGATTGGTTGTGCACATGGGTGTTTATTGTGCTTTACAATTCCTCACTCTCCCGAAGGTGCCGCACCCCCCACCCCTCACTCTATCCACCACTCCCCCATTTTGTCACCCTCCCCAGCAAAGCCCACCTGTGGCTTGGACAAGCTCGGCAGTGCCTCAGCCATTCCCATCTGAGAGCGGGACATGTCCCGCAGAACCTCATCAAGGTCAGCCTGGTACTGGGTGACATTCCCTAGCCAGGCGGGCATACTGCCGAGGCCCTCAGCCATGGTCGTCACCGACTGAGCGATGCCTTGGACACCTTCACTCATGCTGCCCCTGTCATTTACCAGGCTCTCCACAGCAGTCGCCACCCTAGCAGCGTTGGCCTCGGTGCCACACATTGCCAGCGACATCTCCTACGCCAGCAGTTTCTGCGATTCCTCCAAGCGGCTATGGACTTGCTGAAGTGACGCTGACAACTCTCTCTGAATGTCCAGGCCGCTTCCTATCTCCATCAGCTCGGGTAACTCTGTACCACAGGCTCAGCATCAGGCTGGGTCCCAGCTGGGCTCTGGGATCCAGCAGCCCTCCGGCTGCAGTCTCACCTGGGGGTTCCTGCCTCCACCTGATGTACATCAGCAGCAGTGTGGTGCTCACCAGATTGTGCCCCAGAAGCCTGACCACTAACATGTCCCACCAAGGTGTGTGTATCTGTGTTAGTGGAGGGTGGGGATGGAAGCTGCATTGTGACTCTAAAAGTGGCATCCATCTAGCTCCCCTCCAAGGTGGTCTCCTGGGAGGCTGGCGAGGGGCTTCCCGGGATGGGCCGGCTCCGTCGGCTAGAGGACCTATGGGAGAATGGACATGTGGTCATTGGGAGGGATAGGTCAGTCAGTAAGACAATAAAAACTCACGTTTGACAGGTTCTTCGGGGAAGCCCGGAAGTTCCTCACCTCTGCGTCGTCCGTCAGCCTCCACACGGGTGACACCTCAGTCACCTCCAGAGGCCGCTCCTCGAAGGTGGTGAGGATTCTTAGATCTGGCACCCCTCCGCCAGTCTGGGCCCTCCCTTGGCGATTATGGGAGAGCTTTTCCTGAGGAGACACAGAGAGGGCATCATTAGCCACACGCATGGTTCACAGTTGTGGGAGGGTGTCTGCGAAGGGACGATTGGAGGGGGGGTTGAAGGGGGAGGGAGTAGAGGGAGGATTGGGGGTTGTATGGAGAGTTGGGGGGTGGATGCTCCGTGGGGTGGACAGCTCTCGTTGGGAGGGGGGGGGGTTCCTTGGCATCTACTCACTCACGCTGCCTGGTGTAGGTCATTGATCTTCCTGCACTGAATGTCAAGTCCTCCTGGTCACACTGCCGGCGCTCACAACTGCCGCCACCTCATCCCAGGCAGCACTGGCTGCTCTGTGCCTAACCCTTTGGGACCCTCGGGGCAACAGGACATCCCTCCTAGCCTATACAGCATCTAGGAGCCTCCTTAGGTCAGCGTCTGCGAACTAGGCAGCATGAGTGAGTAGATACCAAGGACCCCCACCCAATGAGACCTGCCTGCCCCCCTGGGAGTATCCAACCCCCAACTCTCCCAGCATGTCACATTCAAAGACTTGTCAGATGACGGTAATGATGTTCCCTTTGATGTGTTGGAAAATTTGAAGTACCTTTTTCACAGTCGATTTAATTCCTCTTTAACTTTTCCAAGCCTTTGGGAATGCTGAGAAGCCTAAAAGCCTTGAACTGCATTGTTTACATTCAATTCCACGGTTCATTGCCTTTTACAAGCCTCTTGATTGACAGGTCCAGTCTATTTCAAAGGAGGGCTTAGCTTTGTTTTTGTTTATAGTTCGTCACAAGTGCTTCCTCTTTTGAGCAGGTGTTCTTTCTAACTGCAGTTACTTTAAAGAGGCTGTCTCATTGTTCTGAAGAGCTTCCTAGAATGGCCCTCAACCTGAGCCCCTTGAGCCCAGCTCACGCCACCCAATCCCCACCCCCCTCATCAGTCTTGGGGTAAATGAAGAGAGGGTACTCATCCATTGCCCCCCAAGGCGTCAGGTCATCACTTGTGAGGACCTACACTAATTCATGCCTGTGTGACTCCCGACTGGAGCTGTGGGGGGGTTGGGAGCATCCCAGGAGGCCAGTGAATCAGGTTTCCTGTCTGTTAATTACATTCAAACCAATCTGATTGTGTAGTTAGCAGCTTCCCTCATCCCCCCCTCCCCCCGCCCCACTCCCACCGAGTAATTCAAGCTGTTTTCTGTTATTTGTGGACTAAATTGTAGCATAAAAAAGGAATAAATTGATCATTTGAAAATGACCATTAAAAAGTGCCAAGAGGGCATCACGGTGGCACAGTGGTTAGCACTCTTGCCTCACGGCGCCGAGGTCCCAGGTTCGATCCCGGCTCAGGGTCACTGTCCGTGTGGAGTTTGCACGTTCTCCCCGTGTCTGCATGGGTTTCGCCCCCACAACCCAAAGATGTGCAGGGTAGGTGGATTGGCCACGTTAAATTAGCCCTTAATTGGAAAAAATTAATTGGGTACTCTAAAAAAAAATTTTAATTGAAAAAAAGTGCCAAGCAACGGTGTTAATGAATAAATCCATTTTTGCCTTTTCGCCAGGGGCCAATTTATAATGAAACATACGTGTCTGGGCACAAGGCCCCAACCAATGTCGGGGGGGAGGGGGTGTCAGGTCGGGGGTCGTGGTTGGGGATCCAGCGGGTGCCAGGTCCTGGAGGGAGACTGTGTCTTGCCGCACATCAGGGTGTGCCATGTAGGTGTACTGCGGGTTTGCATGTAAGAGGTGGACTTTTACGACCAAGGGGTCCGACTTATGGGTCCGCACATGCTTCCGAAGGAGAACGGGTCCGGGAACTGTCAGCCATATTGGGAGTGAGACCCCGGAGGTGGATTCCTGGGGAAGGCAAACACACGGTCGTGAGGGGTCATTAGTGGCGGTGCGGAGGAGCGATCAGATGGAGAGGAGCGCGTCAGGGAGGACCTCTTGCCAGCAGGAGACTGGGAGATATTTAGACCGCAGGGCCTATTCTCCCTCTCCACCTGCCCGTTTCCCTGGGGGTTGTAGCTGGTAGTCCTGCTCGAGGCAATGCCCTTGCTGAGCAGAAACTGACGCAGCTCATCGCTCATGAAAGAGGATCCCCGATCGCTGTGGATGTAGGTGGGGAAACCGAACAGAGTGAAGATACTGTGCAGGGCTTTAATTACCGTGACAGAAGTCATATCAGGGCATGGGATAGCGAAAGGGAACCGGGAGTACTTGTCAATCACGTGCAAGAAGTACCCGTTGTGGACGGTGGAGGAGAGGGGCCCTTTGAAGTCCACGCTGAGGCGTTCAAAGGGGCGGGAGGCCTTCACTAGGTGCGCTCTATCTGGCCGTTAGAAGTGCGGCTTGCACTCTGCGCAGAATTGGCAGTCTCTGGTGATGGTCCTGACTGACCTCCTCAATGGAGTAGGGCAGGTTGCAGGCCTTGTTAAAATGGAAGAACCGGGTGACCCCCGGGTGGTAGAGGTCATAGTGGAGAGCCTGGAGTCGATCCACTTGTGCGCTGGCACATGTGCCGCAGGATAGGGCATCAGGGAGCTCGTTGAGCTTCCCCGGGTGATACAAGATCTCATAATTATAGGTGGAAGGCTCGATCCTCCACCTCACGATCTTGTCATTTTTGATCTTGCCCCGCTGTGTATTATTAAACATAAAGGCAACCGACCGTTGGTCAGTGAGTGTGGTGAACCACTGTGTGCACCTGTATTAGGGAATGTAAGGTAGGACTTGCACTACAGGTTCGCCGGTAGCCCCTGCCGGCTAGCTCCGCCCACAAAGAGCCGTATAAATATGCGTGTCCTCCTCTGATCTGCCATTTTGCCAGCTGCAGTAGGAGGCCACGCATCTCACTGCAATAAAGTCACAGTTGTACCAATCTGAATCTTTTGTGCAATTGATCGTGCATCAGTGAGGAGAGTGAATCTCCTGCCAGCCAGGTAATGTCTCCAATGTCGCACAGCTTCCACAATGGCTTGGGCCTCCTTTTCGACAGGAGTGCTGAATTTCGGAGGCATGGAGGGTGCGGGAAAAGGCCATGGGTCTACCTGCCTGGTTGGGGGTGGTGGTCAGAGCTATGTCTGAGGCATCGCTCTCCACCTGAAAGGGGAGGGACACATTGACCGCGTGCATCGTGACCTCTGCGATAACCGCCTTGATGCGGTTGAAAGTCTGGTGGGCCTCAGCCGTCAGGGGGAAAACTGTGGAGTGAATGAGTGGGCGGGCCTTGTCCGCATAATTAGGGACCCACTGGGCGTACTGGGAGAAAAACCCCAGGCATCACTTCAGGGCCTCGGGGCAGTGGTGGAGAGGGAGTTCCAGGAGGGGACGCATGCGGTCGAGGTCGGCTCTAGGACTCCATTTTCCACTACGTAACCAAGGATGGCTAAGCAGTCGGTGCAGAAAATTCATTTCTCCTTAGTGTACGTGAGATTAAGGAGTTTGACGGTATGGAGGAATTTTTGGAGGTTTGCGTCGTGGTCCTGCTGATCGGAGCCTCAGATGGTGATGTTATCTAGGTACGGGAAGGTGGCCCGCCGTCTGTACCGGTCAACCATTCGGTCCATCTCTCGCTGGAAGACCGAGACCCCATTAATGACGCTGAAAGGAACCCTAAGGAAGTGATAGAGGCGGCCATCTGCTCCCGGGCGAATGGGGAGCTGGTGGTAGGCGGATTTTGAGTCTACTGTGGAAAAGACTCAATACTGCACAATCTGATTGACCATGTCAGATATGCGTGGGAGGGGGTACACGTCGAGCTGCGTGTACCGATTGATGGTCTGACTGTAGTCAATGACCATCCTGTGCTTATCCCCAGTCTTCACTACCACTACTTGAGCTCTCCAGGGGCTGTTTCTGGCCTCATTGACCCCCTCCTGCAGAAGCCGTTGGACCTCTGACCTGATGAAGATCCAATCCTGGGCACTGTACCATCTGCTCCTAGTGACAACGGGTTTACAATCCGGGGTGAGGTTCGCAAACAGGGAACGTCGATCAACCTTAAGGGTCATGAGGCCACAGATGGTGACCGGGGGGGGGAGGGGTGGGGGGTGTGTAAGGGTCCCGCCAAATTTTAAAGTCAGGTTTTGGAGATGGCACTGAAATTCCAGGTCGAGTAACAGGGCAGCGCAGAGGTGGAGGAGGACGTAGAGCCTGAAGTTGCTGAACTCTACGCCCTGGACGGTGAGGGTCGCGATACAGTACCCCCGGACAGTGGCGGTCTGGGTCTAAAAATATTGGTTGCCAGGAGACAAAGGGGGCCCACCCACAACTACAATGCTATCATTTAATTTTCATAACGAATAAATAAAATTTTCAAAAATACATATGGAAAAAAGGGTACAATTAAAATCTTTGTGGAAAAAATGTGTATTTCTTAGTAATTACAGTGTACATGTACTGTACATATTACTGGCAGTAGATACCAAATGTAAATACAGAATGTTATAATTGAATTTTTTATTTATTTTTTTTAATTTTAAGTAATTGGTTGATATTTTTAAATAGTTTACTGCACAATTTACACATGAACAGATAGTTCAAAAGCACAATAGAGCATTGCATGCAGTCCACTATATTAAGAGAAATTGTTTGTGTTTGCTAGATGATTGTGCGAATCTGCCAATAATTGCTTCTGTATCCAATTCATCTAACAATTCCCTTTCAATGGATAGCAACATGTATGATTCCAAATTCTCCTCAGACAGCAAATTTCTTAACCTTGTCTTTATGATCTTTAGCTTTGAAAATGTCCTCTCACATTGGACTTGAGTAACTGATAGTGTGCAGATGACTTTATAAAGTTCATAAAGGTTATCATATGCCTTGTCATGAAGTCTGTTGGATGCCAGAATTTTTAGTACACACGATGGGCAAGTGCTGCAAATGTTACAATTGTTGCAACTGGAATCCATATTCTCACCATCATTAAGCAATAGCTTTAATACATCAAAGTTTGAAGCAAAAGAAAACAATTCCAATATTACTTGATCTTTGCTGATTTGTGGAAACAGCTTAATAATACCTTCCAATGCTTCATCTTCAAGGCCCTTCTCTGCAATAGTTTTAAACTTTGCTGGGTCCAAGCAGGACAAATCTTTATACAACTGTTTGTGTTGTACAAAGCGTGATTCTAGTGACTGGACAATGCAATCCATTATTAGGTTAAACACATTTACTCGAAAATCAGCTAGAGAATCTGAGGAATTTCTTTCATCATCAATAAGCTCATCTGCCATTCTTTTCTTCTTCCTCTGCCTCTTAACTGGCAATGCTGTTTCCAACGCATCAATTTCCAATGTTTGATTTTCATCCATATTCATCTGTGAAATCCTGTCATTACATTTATTTACAAATTCCAAAGCCTTGCTGTGAACGTTATCAAATGTTCATGTCTGTTCCTTCAACTTCGTTTTAGCTGAATCTACCAAACTCCATGCAGTAAACATATCGAAACCACTTGTCTGTAGATAACTTGATAACAGGGTTGTAGTTTCATAGAATAGATCATAGAATTTACAGTGCAGAAGGAGTCCATTCGGCCCATCGAGTCTGCACCGGCTCTTGGAAAGAGCACCCTACCCAAGGTCAACACCTCCACCTTATCCCCATAACCCAGTAACCCCACCCAACACTAAGGGCAATTTTGGACACTAAGGGCAATTTATCATGGCCAATCCACCTAACCTGCACATCTTTGGACTGTGGGAGGAAACCGGAGCACCCGGAGGAAACCCACGCACACACGGGGAGGATGTGCAGACTCCACACAGACAGTGACCCAAGCCAGAATCGAACTTGGGACCCTGGAGCTGTGAAGCAATTGTGCTATCCACAAGGCTACCATGCCGCCCCTATATACAAGTAAGTAAATGCTGTCAATATGGTTTCAAACTTTAGAAGACTGTGAAGTAAAACATTTGCTTCATGTTTTGTTTTTGCATCAAACTTTTCTGAATCTTGTATCATTGATAAGAATGTCAATAGATTTACGAAAGTACTGGCAGCGGCATCATCAAAACGTCCAAATATAGTTGTTGTTGCATTGGAATTTCCTGACCATCTGGTCTCACCAATTAGCTTTAATCGTTTCATTTTTTCTTGTCCTAGATGTTTTCCAACAACTTCTATCCAAACAGCCATTCTCTTGTATGATGCTTTCACAAAAGTTGCTATATTCTGGAGCAAATTGAAAAAAGAAACTGCAGGCACACAACATTTTGTTGTTTCAGTTATCACCAAATTCAAGACATGGGCATAGCACCATATATGAACCTGTTAATCAGCCACATCAGCAATTTTACTTTGTAAACCATTATACTGGCCATGGTAGCTTACAACGCCATCTGTCCTATCAGATAAACATTTTTGGGGGTCAATTTTAAGATGTTGTAATGTGTCAATCAATAGATCAAAAAGTCCCTGTCCTGTACCATCATTACTTAGCACAACTGAAAGTAGTCGCTCACAGATAATACCTTTAAGCACATACCGAATAATAATGCTAAACTGATCGATGGATGAATTATCTTGTGTTGAATCAACCTGAATAGAATATTTTGCTTGAGAAACTTCATGACTAATTCTTTCTTGTATCATATTCTTCATAATTTTGATTAACATGTTTATAGTTGTTTTACTCAGGTATGTAACAAGTCCACCACGGCCTTTACTTTGAGCCTTTCCTTGTTGCTCTAATCGTTTGATTCTTTGTTTAGACTTGTTTTGCACTGCAGAAACGCGAGCTGCCATAATGGGGTCATATTTTGCCATCAACTGCACTGTAGCTAAAAAATTGCCATGATTCAGAACCTCATTATCTAGAGTGTAGGCCGATTCATTTCTGTGACCTCGAAAAGGAAGTGCTTGCTAGCCTAACATCTTTATGATGTCTATAATCCTCATGACAATACTTCTCTGCTTCAATACTTCTTCTTTCCTTTTAATTAATGATGCTGCAAAAAATGTATCTAAGGTGCCATCATTAACCACACTGATACATTGCTGAGGATTTCTGACATGTGTTGTTGTCGATTCATGTAAAGTCAAGCTCTGGCTAATATGCCTGTAGTCACTAAAACCACGTACAAAAGGGTGATGGATTACAAGTGTTGGGAAACTCAAAGGCTAAGCAGTATGAACAATATAAGCATCTATTTTCTTCGTTATATGTTAGCCATTTTCTTGGGACTGAGTCATTCATAATTTTCCTCTCATACAAACGAGCATCAAATGGCAGATCATCAAGTGGCTGAAGTGGATGTTCAGCAAAAGACTGTTTTAGCTTTGCTCGTGATGGATATTGGAAGATTCCAGTAATTGATCTTTCATTTTCTTGCGTAGGTTCACTTACAGGATGTGCTTCAGAAACCAGGTCATTTATGCTTGAAGGAATATCTGATTCTCTGTCACTAGTTGAAGCTATGTGTTCAGATGTTGCAACTACAGGCAGTACAGATACCGGAACAAGGAAGCCAGAAGCAATATTGGGCCTGGGCTGATTAGTAATGGATGCACTTGTATTTGTCTCTACATTCAAAGTAGCTCTTTTCTGTTCTTGTAACCCGCATGTCATTGCATCATCACCATGAGCATTGTTTCTTGCTTCTTGATTATTTGTTGCAGAACTGGATATTGATGTGGATTGTGCTTGTGGTATTATAAACACTGTAATAGGCCTGCATCGCTTGGCTGATTCCTTCCTTTCTGCTTCTTTTTGTTCTTTGCGTTTTAGTGACCCAGATTTATGCTTTTTCTTTTCCATGCTGGTAGGGGTAATATTCCTGAAATAAAAACTTAATTAAAAATAGTCCACATTGGAAAAAATGAATATTGATGATTGCAAGAATAACTTGAAGGAACGCCAGATAAACCCCTACTTGATAAAAAATATAAAAAAACTTACTTACACTTCAATAGGCTATGTTCATTAGTCAATACTACTGTGGCCTATGCAGCTTCAGGAGACAATCCACTGTCCAGTGTTCACACCAGCAAGCAACTGAGACAACTGTTGAAACTTAGAAGTTTGGTCCAACTATAGTAAGACATTAAGAATGGTCCCACGACCAAAGTTAACATGTCCAGTTTGATACCAGTGTAGTGTTACAAGTCGCAACCCTTTGAGATTACCGATCATGGCTTATCACTTCAATATCTTTGACCTCATGATTCACGGTCAAAGGTACCGCTTCTCCTTTTCGGTGACCTCACGACCCTATGTACTGCTTGATATCCTTTCAAGTTGCCGACCATCTCAAATCACGAATTGTAACTTTATCTTTAAATTCACACACTCTTGCTGAAAACATAGAATTTCCTTAATTATGCCCGACCCAGGCCCCCCTATTCCACACCCTTCCACTACCTCCCCTGCTTCGTTCCTTTTCATGCACTGCTTATTTGTGTCCTGTTCTCTTTTTCTTCTTCTTCCTTTTTATTACTAAAACAGTTGTCCGAGTTTGTTTCATTATTGCATTTTTATTTGATATAGGGGGCCCACTTGCCATTGGGCAAGCTGACACCCTGGCCAGTCCGCCACTGCCCCCGGATTTCAACGGAATGGGATCCGGAGGCCAGGAAGATTTTCTGGGTGACGGGGTGTACCGGGAGGGAGCAGCACCTTACCTTAGTGGGGTGGATGAAGCTCTCTGTGCTCCCGGAGTCAAAGAGGCAGGTTGTCCCATGCCCATTGATCTTCACTGTCGTCGTCGCGGTTGCGAGTTTGTGCGGCCGGGACTGATCCAGGGTGATAGAGGCGAGCTGCAGAAGATGCTGGGAGGTCCCGGGCTGGTCAGTGGTGGCTGAGGTAGCAGGTGGGCGACAAATGGCCAGACGAGAAGAGGCCCTGAGGCGCGGTCCAAAATGGCGACGAAGATGGCGGCGCCCACATGGCGGGTGGCATCAAGGATGGCGGTGCCCACGGGTCGCACGTGGCTTGTGAAGGGGAAGATGGAGTCGACAGCTGGTGGGGCCCACAAATCTCACGAGGGTGTCCCGCGGTCGGGAGCGTAGGACTGAACGTTACGGGAGGCCACTTCTAATGAATTAGCGAGCTGCCTAGTCCCCGCAAGATCAAGCGTACCCCCTTCCAATAGCCGGTGCCAGACGTACGCAGACTTTATGCCCGTGATGTAAGTGTCTCTAATTAAGAGTTCAGTGTGCTGGACTGCCGAAACTGCCTGGCAGTCACAATTCCTACCTAGGATCTGCAAGGCCCACAAGAAATCGTCCAGAGACTCCCCGGGAGTTGCTGTCTCGTGGCCAGGAGGTGCCTGGCGTACACTTGATTCACCAGTTGAACGTAAAGTCCCTTCAGGAGCATCATCGCTTTGGAGTAGATGGGCGCATCCCAGATGAGGGGAAAATTGTCAGGGTTCACCCGTGAATAGAGGACCTGGAACTTGTGCGAATCCAAGGGTTCTTCGGCTGCTCAAAGATAGCCTTCGAGGCAGGCTAGCCAGTGGTCGAAGGTGGACGTGGCATTGGCTGCTTGAGGGCTCAGCTGCAGGCGATGAGGCTTGATGAGGAGATCCATTGTTTAAAAACCTTCAATAATTTGATGCACCATTAATTACCACGAGACGAGAATGGTGGAACAATCAAAGCTTTATTGAGCAAGATGTTGTGCCACCTGTAGCTGGAATCAGAATGGCTGCAGCGCAGGAGAGCATGCACTTTAATACGCCGCCTGCTGCGCGGAGCCAGCAGACAGGGATTTACCATTATACCTGTAATATACGGGCAGTGCCGTAATACATACAATATGACACTAGTGCTGTTCACCAGTGTGGTTCCGCAGTGATCAGTTTGTGTATGTGTGTGTATATGTGGCCGCGACAGTGCGCTGTTTGTGTGTGTGTGTGTGGTCCCCACAGTGAGCAGTTTGTGTGTGTGTGTGTGGTTCCCACAGTGAGCAGTTTGTGTGTGTGTGTGTGGTCCCCACAGTGAGCAGTTTGTGTGTGTGTGTGTGTGGTTCCCACAGTGAGCAGTTTGTGTGTGTGTGTGGTTCCCACAGTGAGCAGTTTGTGTGTGTGTGTGTGTGGTTCCCACAGTGAGCAGTTTGTGTGTGTGTGTGGTTCCCACAGTGAGCAGTTTGTGTGTGTGTGTGTGGTTCCCACAGTGAGCAGTTTGTGTGTGTGTGTGTGTGGTTCCCACAGTGAGCAGTTTGTGTGTGTGTGTGTGGTTCCCACAGTGAGCAGTTTGTGTGTGTGTGTGTGGTTCCCACAGTGAGCAGTTTGTGTGTGTGTGTGTGGTTCCCACAGTGAGCAGTTTGTGTGTGTGTGTGTGGTTCCCACAGTGAGCAGTTTGTGTGTGTGTGTGTGTGGTTCCCACAGTGAGCAGTTTGTGTGTGTGTGTGGTTCCCACAGTGAGCAGTTTGTGTGTGTGTGTGTGTGGTTCCCACAGTGAGCAGTTTGTGTGTGTGTGTGTGGTCCCCACAGTGAGCTGTTTGTGTGTGTGTGTGTGTGTGTGTGTGGTTCCCACAGTGAGCAGTTTGTGTGTGTGTGTGTGGTCCCCACAGTGATCAGCTTGTGTGTGTGTGTGTGTGTGTGGTTCCCACAGTGAGCAGTTTGTGTGTGTGTGTGTGGTTCCCACAGTGAGCAGTGTGTGTGTGTGTGCTTCCCACAGTGAGCAGTTTGTGTGTGTGTGTGTGTGCGGTCCCCACAGTGAGCAGTTTGTGTGTGTGTGTGTGTGTGTGTGGGTATTGAGTACAAGAGTTGGCAGGTCATGTTACAGTTGTATAGGACTTTGGTTAGGCCACATTTGGAATACTGCGTGCAGTTCTGGTCGCCACATTACCAGAAGGATGTGGATGCTTTAGAGAGGGTTCAGAGGAGGTTCACTAGGATGTTGCCTGGTATGGAGGGTGCTAGCTGTGAAGAAAGATTGAGTAGATTAGGATTGTTTTCGTTGGAAAGACGGAGGTTGAGGGGGGACCTGACTGAGGTCTACAAAATAATGAGAGGTATGGACAGGGTGGATAGCAACAAGCTTTTTCCAAGAGTGGGGGTGTCAATTACAAGGGGTCACGATTTCAAGATGAGAGGGGGAAAGTTTAAGGGAGATGTGCGTGGAAAGTCTTTTACGCAGAGGACGGTGGGTGCCTGGAACGCTTTGCCAGCGGATGTGGTAGAGGCGGGCACGATAGCATCATTTAAGATGCTCTGGACAGATATATGAACGGGCGGGGAACAGAGAGAAATAGATGCTTGGAAAATAGGCAACAGGTTTAGGTAAAGGATCTGGATCAGCGCAGGCTGAGACACACTCACTCTCTCACACACTCTCTCAGACACACTCATTCTCTCAGACACACTCACTCTCTCAAACACACTCATTCTCTCAGACTCACACTCTCTCGGACTCTCACACATTCGCCCTCTCAGACACACTCACTCTCAGACACACTCACTCTGACACACTCACTCTCTCAGACGTACTCACTCTCTCAGATGCACTCACTCTCTCAGACACACTCACTCTCAGATACACCCTCTCATGAACACTCACTCTCTAACAAACACTCTCAGACACACTCACTCTCAAAGACTCATTCACACTTGCTTTCAATCTCTCCCGCAAGAGGTAAAAACATACAGGAGCGCTTGTCTCCCTCCACGTTTGCTGTTGTCAGCTACTCTGTGCCACATTCTCCTGCAGGATATAGGGAAGTGATCCTGTGAGTGGTTTGTGTGAGAGCGAGTGTGAGAGCTATGGGTGGTGGGTGTGAGAGCTATGGGTGGTGGGGGTGAGAGCTATGGGTGGTGGGGGTGAGAGCTATGGGTGGTGGGCGCAAGAGCTATGGGTGGTGAGTGTGAGATATGGGTGGTGAGTGTGAACTATGGGTAGTGAGTGTGAGAGCTATGGGTGGTGAGTGTGAGCTATGGGTAGTGAGTGTGAGATATGGATGGTGGGTGTGAGACTATGGGTAGTGAATGTGAGAGCCATGGGTGGTGAGTGTGAGCTATGGGTAGTGAGTGTGAGCTATGGGTAGTGAGTGTGAGAGCCATGGGTGGTGAGTGTGAGCTATGGGTAGTGAGTGTGAGCGATGGGTGGTGAGAGTGAGACCCATGGGTTGTGAGTGTGAGCTATGGGTACTGAGTGTGAGAACTATGGGTAGTGAGTGTGAGCTATGGGTGGTGTGTGTGAGAGCTATGGGTGGTGAGTGTGAGCTTTGGGTAGTGAATGTGAGCTATGGGTGGTGGTGTGAGAGCTATGGGTGGTGAGTGTGAGCTATGGGTAGTGAGTGTAAGCTATGGGTGGTGAGTGTGAGAGCCATGGGTGGTGAGTGTGAGCTATGGGTAGTGAGTGAATATGGGTGGTAGGTGTGAGAACTATGGGTGGTGAGTGTGAGACCAATGGGTGGTGAGTGTGAGCTATGGGTAGTGAGTGTGAGCTATGGGTGGTGGGTGTGAGAGCTATGGGTGGTGGGTGTGAGAACTATGGGTGGTGAGTGTGAGCTATGGGTAGTGAGTGTGAGCTATGGGTGGTGGGTGTGAGAGCTTTGGGTGCTGGATGTGAGAGCTGTGGGTGGTGGGTGTGAGAGCTATGGGTGGTGGGAGTGAGAGCTCTGGGTGGTGTGTGTGTGAGCTATGGGTAGTGAGTGTGAGAGCTATGGGTGGTGGGTGTGAGCTACGGGTGATGGTGTGAATGCTATGGGTGGTGGGTGTGAGAGCTATGGGTGGTGGGTGTGAGAGCTATGGGTGGTGGGTGGGAGAGCTATGGGTGGTGGGTGTGAGAGCTATGGGTGGTGGGTGTGAACTATGGGTGGTGAGTGTGAAAGCTATGGGTGGTGGGTGTGAGAGCCATGGGTGGTGAGTGTGAACTATGGGTGGTGAGTGTGAAAGCTATGGGTGGTGGGTGTGAGAGCCATGGGTGGTGAGTGTGAACTATGGGTGGTGAGTGTGAAAGCTATGGTGGTGGGTGTGTGAGCTATGGGTGGTGGGTGTGAGCTATGGGTGGTGTGTGTGGGAGCTATGGGTGGTGGGTGTGAGAGCCATGGGTGGTGGGTGTGAGAGCTATGGGTGGTGGGTGTCAGAGCCATGGGTGGTGAGTGTGAACTATGGGTGGTGAGTGTGAAAGCTATGGGTGGTGGGTGTGTGAGCTATGGGTGGTGGGTGTGTGAACTATGGGTGGTGAGTGTGAAAGCTATGGGTGGTGGGTGTGTGAGCTATGGGTGGTGGGTGTGTGAACTATGGGTGGTGGGTGTGAGCTATGGGTGGTGTGTGTGGGAGCTATGGGTGGTGGGTGTGAGAGCTATGGGTGGTGGGTGTGAGAGCTATGGGTGGTGGGTGTGAGAGCCATGGGTGGTGAGTGTGAACTATGGGTGGTGAGTGTGAAAGCTATGGGTGGTGGGTGTGTGAGCTATGGGTGGTGGGTGTGTGAACTATGGGTGGTGAGTGTGAAAGCTATGGGTGGTGGGTGTGTGAGCTATGGGTGGTGGGTGTGAGAGCTATGGGTGGTGGGTGTGAGAGCCATGGGTGGTGAGTGTGAATGCTATGGGTGGTGGGTGTGTGAGCTATGGGTGGTGGGTGTGTGAGCTATGGGTGGTGGGTGTGAGAGCTATGGGTGGTGGGTGTGAAAGCTATGGGTGGTGGGTGTGTGAGCTATGGGTGGTGGGTGTGAGAGCTATGGGTGGTGGGTGTGAATGCTATGGGTGGTGGGTGTGAGAGCTATGGGTGGTGGGTGTGAATGCTATGGGTGGTGGGTGTGAATGCTATGGGTGGTGGGTGTGTGAGCTATGGGTGGTGGGTGTGTGAGCTATGGGTGGTGGGTGTGAGAGCTATGGGTGGTGGGTGTGAATGCTATGGGTGGTGGGTGTGTGAGCTATGGGTGGTGGGTGTGAATGCTATGGGTGGTGGGTGTGAGAGCTATGGGTGGTGTGTGTGAGAGCTATGGGTGGTGGGTGTGTGAGCTATGGGTGGTGGGTGTGAATGCTATGGGTGGTGGGTGTGTGAGCTATGGGTGGTGGGTGTGTGAGCTATGGGTGGTGGGTGTGTGAGCTATGGGTGGTGGGTTTGTGAGCTATGGGTGGTGGCTGTGTGAGCTATGGGTGGTGGGTGTGTGAGCTATGGGGTGAGTGTGAGAGCTATGGGTGGTGGGTGTGTGAGCTGTGGGTGGTGGGTGTGAGAGCTAAGGGTGGTGGGTGTGTGAGCTATGGGTGGTGGGTGTGTGAGCTATGGGGTGAGTGTGAGAGCTATGGGTGGTGGGTGTGTGAGCTATGGGTGGTGGGTGTGAATGCTATGGGTGGTGAGCATGAAAGCTATGAGTCTGTACAACCTTTTTCCCCTTTATTGCCCCCACTTCCCCTCCCCCCCTGCGATGAACACCTCCTCAAACACGGTCAAAAACATCCCCCACCTTTTATCAAACCCCTCTGCAGAGCCCCTTAACTTATATTTTATCTTCTCCAACCGCAGCAAGTCGTACAGGTCACCCAAACAAACCGCTACCCTGAGTGGCGGTGCCCACCGCCACTCTGAAATCCGCCACCGCGCAATCAGAGAGGCAAAGGCCTTCCTCCTCTCCATGAGCTCCGGCTTCTCTGAAACCCTAAATATCGGCACCAAAGGGTCCGGGTCCACTTCCTCCTCCTCCACTATCCTGGCTAAGACCGCGAACATTCCCACCCAGAATCTTCCCAATTTTCTGCAACCCCAAAACATGTCCGCGTGATTCACTGGCCCCCGCCCATACCTCTCACACTCATCTGCTACCCCTTGAAAGAACCCACTCATTCTCGCCTGAGTCATATGCACCCTGTGCACCACCTTAAACTGTATCAGGCTCATCCTGTTTACCCTTCACAGTGCCTCACTCCATACTCCCCAATTGATCTCCATTCCCAACTCCGCTTCCCATTTCTCCTTGATCTTCACCACCCACTCACCTCCCTGCTCCCCAGCCACTTATATGTATCCCCAATTCTTTCCTCCCCTTCCACAACCAGAAGCAGCAGTCGCTCCAGCAGGGTGTATCCCGGCAACCTAGAGAACCCCTCCAGACCTTTCGGGCAAAGACCCTAACCTGCAGATACATGAACTCACTAGCCCTCGCAGCTCTACCCTCTCCCATAGTTCCTCCAGACTGGTGAACCCTTCCTCTAAATACAGATCCCTCACCTTGGCCAGCCCCACTTCCCTTCATCTCCTGCATACACTATCCATCCCACCTCCCCCCCCCCCCCCCCCAGCTTAAGCCCATGCTTCACGCACAGCGGTATTCGCACCAACATCCCTTCCATCCTAAAATGTCTTCTCAACTGATTCCATATCTTCACCGTGGACTGCACCATGGCGATCCCTGAATACCTACTCGGAGCCATTGGCAACGCTGGCGTCACCATAGCCCACAAACTAGACCCCTTACAAGATTCCTCCTCCATCCTAACCCACACTACCCCTTCTCCTTCCCACCATCGTCGTATCCTATCCACATTCGCCGTCCAATAATAATGAAGCACGTTCGGCAATGCCAACCCTCCCTGCTGCCTCTGTAGCAGGGTCCTCCCGACCCTTGGCAGCGGTAATGGAGACTTGCGTTAAAAAAGCAGCAGGACTGGCAACTAAATATTCCAGGATATAGGTGTTTTAGGCGAGATAGGGAGAAGGTAAAAGAGGTTGGGGGAGTTGCAATACTGGTTAGAGAACATATTACTGCTGGACAGAGGGAGGATACCGTGGAAGAATCAAGTAACGAGGCACTGTGGGTAGAATTCAGAAACAGGAAGGGGGCAGTCACTACAGGCTTCCCAACAGCCCACGGGAAGTTGAAGAACAGATATGTAAGCAGATTCAGGATAGATATAGAAGTAATAGGGTTGTTGTAGGGGGAGACTTTAATTTTCCTCATATTGACTGGAAAACCATTTTGGGCGAGGGGTCGGATGGTGAGGGATTTATGTGCGTCCAGGAAGGTTTTTGAAACAATATGTGGATAGTCCAACTAGAGAGGAGGCTATACTGGACCTAATACTAGGGAACGAGCCCGGCCAGGTCATCAAAGTTGCAGTGGGGTAACATGGGCCGAACTTTTGGATACTCATGGAAAAGGACGAGTGTTGTCCGAGGGTTAAGGTGCTAAATTGGCGGAAGGCTAACTACAACCAGATTAGGCAGGATTTGGAGGTTGTTGGTTGGGAGAGGCTGTTTGAAGGTAAATCCTTATTTGATCTGTGGGAGTCTTTTAAGGAGCAGTTGATAGGAGTGCAGGACAGGCCTGTGCCGATGAAAAGGAAAAGCAGGATATGTCCAGGGAAACTGCGAGTCCAGCCACAAAGAAAATCGATGCATACATGAGGTCTAGGCAACTAAAAACAAGATGACGGCATGTAAAATTGCCCGCTCCGATGTACCTCCCCCTGATGTGCTCAACGCATTCTATGCCCGCTTTGAGCAAGAGCTCAGCGAGAGCGAGCCCTCCACCCCAGGAGCCGCGGATGAACTTGTATCTGAGATCACCACTGCAGACGTCAGAGCAGCCTTCTCGAAGGTCAACCCTCGGAAAGCCACTGGCTCGGATGGGGTACCCGGACGAGCACTCGGGTCTTGCGCGGATCAGCTGGTGGGGGTATTCACAGACATCTCAACCTCTCTTTACAACAATCTGAGGTCCCTATCTGCTTCAAGAAATTAACCATCATCCCTGCTCCCAAAAAAAGTCAAATAGCGTGCCTTAATAACTATCGTCCAGTGACTCTGACATCCATCATCATGAAGTGCTTTGAAAGGTTAGTCATGGCACAAATCAACTCCAGCCTCCCGGATTGCCGTGATCCATTACAGTTCGCCTACCGCTGTAACAGTTCCACAGCAGACGTCATCTCCATGGCCCTGCACTCTACCCTGGAACACCTAGATAACAAAGACACCTATGTCAGACTCCTATTTATCAACTACAGCTCAGCCTTCAACACCATCATTCCTACGAAACTCATCTCCAAACTCCGTGGCCTTGGCCTCGGTTCCTCCCTCTGCAACAAGATCCTGAACTTTCTATTTCAAACAATGACGAGACAGAGTACAGGAATGAAATTGAGAATCTGGTGAACTGGTGCGACGACGATCATCGCTCCCTCAATGTGAACAAAAGAAAGGAGATTGTCATCGACTTCAGGAAGCGAAGTGGAGAACATGCCCCTGTCTACATCAATGGGAACGCAGTAGAAAGGGTCGAGAGCTTCAAGTTTTTAGGTGTACAGATCACCAACAGCCTGTCCTGGCCCCCCCATGCCGACACTATAGTTAAGAAAGCCCACCAACGACTCTACTGTCTCAGAAGACTAAGGAAATTTAGCAGGTCAGCTACTACCCTCACCAACTTCTACAGATGCACCATAGACAGCATTCTTTCTGGTTGTATCACAGCTTGGTATGGAGCCTGCTCTGCCCAAGACCGCAGGAAACTACAAAAGGTTGTGAATGTAGTCCAGTCCATCACACAAACCAGCCTCCCATCCATTGACTCTGTCTACAATTCCCGCTGCCTCGGAAAGGCAGCCAGCATAATTAAGGACCCCACGCATCCTGGATATACTCTCTTCCACCTTCTTCTGTCAGGAAAAAGATACCAAAGTTTGAGGTCACGTACCAACCAACTCAAGAACAGCTTCTTCCCTGCTGCCATCAGACTTTTGAATGGACCTACTTCGTATTAAGTTTTTTTTTTAAATTTAGAGTACCCAATTAATTTTTTCCAATTAATGGGCAATTTAGTGTGTTCAATTCACCAACCTTGCACATCTTTGGGTTGTGGGGGCGAAACCCACGCAAACACGTGGAGAATGTGCAAACTCCACACGGACAGCGATCCTGAGCCGGGATCGAACCCGGGACCTCAGCGCCGTGAGACTGCAGTGCTAACCCACTGAGCCACCGTGCTGCCCCTACCTTGTCTTAAGTTGATCTTTTCTCTATGCCGTGCTATAACTGTAACATTATATTCTGCAGTCTCTCCTTCCTTCCCTATATACGGTATGCATTGTTTGTACAGCATGCAAGAAACAATACTTCTCACTGTATATTAACACGTGACAATAATAAATCAAATCAAATCAAATCAAAAAGCACTTGAAGAATACAGGGAAAGTAGAAAGGAGCTCAAACAGGGAGTTAGGTGGGAAAAAAAGGATCACGATATGTCCTTGGCAGACAGGATTAAGGAGAATCCCAAGGCATTGTATATGTATATTAGGAACAAGAGGGTAGCTGGAGAAAGAGTTGGTCCACTCAAGGACAATGGAGGGAAATTATGTATAGAACCAAAGGAAATAGGTGAGATCCTCAATGAGTACTTTACATCGGTATTCACAAAGGAGAGGGACAACTTGATTGGTGGTGTCTCAGAGGGATATGTAAACATTTTAGAACAAGTAATTATTATGAGGGAGGATCTGTTAGGTGTGTTATAAACATTAAGGTAGATAAATTCCCAGAGCCAGATGGCATCTGTCCCAGATTACTGAGGGAGACAAGAGATGTAATCGCTGGGCCTCGAACAGAAATCTTTGTTTCCTCATTGGCCACAGGTGAGGTGCCAGAGGACTGGAGGATAGCCAATGATGTCCCGTTATTTAAGAAGGGTAGCAAGGATAACCCGGGTAATTATAGGCCAGTGATCTTGACGCAGTGATAGTGAAATTGTTGGAGAAGATTCTCAGAGATAGGGGGCTGGATTCTCTGCCCCACCGCACCACATTTCAGTTTCAGCATGCCAGCAGGATGCTCCATTACGCCGGCTGGTCAATGGGGTTTCCCACTGTGGGCAACCCCACGCCATTGGGAAACGCCCAGGCTGCCGGCAAAATGGAGCATCCCGCTGGCAGAGAATCCAGCCCAGGATCGATGCATATTTGGAAGTGAATGGTCTTATTAGTGACAGTCAGCATGGTTTTGTACCAAGGAGCTCATGTCTCACTAATTTAACTGAGTTTTTGAGGAGGTGACAAAAATGATTGACGAGGGTAGGGCTGTGGATGTTGTCTACATGGACTTTTAGTAAAGCATTTAACAAGGTCCATCATGGCAGGCTGGTGCAAAAGATTAAATCACATGGGGTCAGGGGTGAACAAGCTAGATGGATTCAGAGCTGGCTTGGCCATAGAAGACAGAGGGTAGCAGTGGAAGAGTGTTTTTCTGAATGGAGGTCTGTAACTAGTGGTGTTCCACAGGGATCAGTACTGTGACCTCTGCTCTTTGTAATATATATAAATGACTTGGAAGAAAATGTATCTGGTCTGATCAGCAAGTTTGCGGATGATACTAAGATAGCAGGAGTTGCGGATAGTGATGATGATTGTCAGAGGATACAAGAGGATATAGATAGGCTGCAAAATTGTGCAGAGAAACGGAAGATGGAATTTAACCCGGACAGAAGCGAGGTGATGCATTTTGGTAGATCCAATTCAGATGGGAGCTTTAAAATAAATTGTAGAACCATCGGGAGCATAGAGACACAGAGAGATCTGGGCATGCAAGTCCACAGTGGAAGCATAGGTGAAAATGGTGGTAAAGAAAGCATATGGCATGCTTGCCTTCATTGGACAGGACATCAAGTTAAAGGTTCGCAAATTATGTCAGTTATACAGAACGTTGGTTGGGCCACACTTGGAATACTGTGTCCAATTCTGCTTCACCACAGTACCAGAAGGATGTGGAGACTTTGGAGAGAGTACAGAAATGGTTTGCCAGGATGTTGCCTGGTATGGAGGGTATTAGCTATGAGGAGAGATTGAATAAACTGCGATTGTTCTCCCTAGAGAGACCTAGGCTGAGGGACGACCAGATAGAAGTTTATAAAATTATGAATGGGTGAACAGTTGAAGGCTTTTTCTCTGGGCAGAAATTATAATTATAAGGGGGCACAAGTTCAAGGTGAGGGGGGTAGGTTCAGTGGAGATGTGCGGGGGACGGTTTTTTACACAGTGGGTGTTGGTGGCCTGGAATGCACTGCCAAGTGAGGTGGTTGAGGCAGATACATCAGCAATCTTTAAGACTTATCTCGATAGACACATGAACAAATGGGGTATAGAAGGATACAGGCTGCTGGTCTAGATAGGACACATGATCAACGCAGGCTTGGAGGGCCAAGGGCCTGTTCCTGTGCTGTTCTTTGTTACACTGCAGCCCTGTAATCCATTACATTCAAAGAGCTGGTAATGAACCACCACGACCCCAAGCCATCAGGCATAGTACAGCAGTACTGTTTCAATATAGCTGAGAGGACTCCAGGGGAGTCTATTACTGAGTTCTTGATACGCTTACAAAAATTGTCTGAATTCTGTGGCTATGGCCCATCCCTTCCCGAAATGCTGCGGAATCAACTGGTATGTGGCGTGAACAACAGGGCGGCCCAGAGGCCATTGCTGACGAAGACGTCGTTGAACCATATAAACACCATGGAGATCTCCCTTTCACGGGAAAGTGCGGAGAAGCGAGTCCAGGAACTTGAAGGGGCATTGAGGATGGAGGTAAACAGCATGGGATGCACACCATCATAGCGTAGAGGGCAGCACGGTGGTGCAGTGCTAGCACTGCAGTCTCACGGCGCCGAGGTCCCAGGTTTGATTCCAGCTCTGGGTTACTGTCCATGTGGAGTTTGCACATTCTCACCGTATTTGAGTGGGTTTTGCCCCCACAACCCAAAATGTGCAAGGTAGGTGGATTGAACACGCTAAATTGCCCCTTAATTGGAAAAAATGAATTGGGTACTCTAAATTAATTTTTTTTAAATCCCAGCGTATGGCGCCCCCTGGGATCGGCCCTGGCCCGAGCACTGCTGAGGCCAGGTCTGTGGGTCTAGGGCTGTGAAAACCAGGCAGGATTCCTCCTTCGAATCCCCTTCCACCAACACTCGATTCCCAACTCTGGCTAGTCACAGCTCTCTGTGGGCCTTGAGCATCTGGTGATGTAAAATGTGTGAGTAATTGTGTTTAAACTGAATGCTGTTTCACCTCATTATGACTTCTGACACCAGGTTGTTACTCCTATTTAGAGTGCTTCAAAGTGCCTGTTGTTCATGCAGCAAGAAATTTAAATCACTATCTCCTGAACTGCTGGAGGCAGCACCTGGGATAGGAACTGCTGACTCTGGGAAACTCCTATTGATTCTGGGAGGGTTGAGAACCCCTAGTGCAGGCATTGTCAAAGTTAGGGGCGTGACCAGCGGGTGGGTCGCAGGCTGGCGTCGGGAGGGTTGCAGAGCCGTCCATCGTGGTGCTCCTGATCACGCAAATCCGCACGCAACAGCCGCAGCAACCGGCTACAAGCGGCCTTCAAAATGGCCACAACATATTTTTTAAATGCGGCCGCACTGCGGATGCCAGCCCGCTCATCGGGGCATGCGCAGAGTTTTGCGCATGTGCACCGATGAGCGGATACTCATGCACAGTGGCCGCATTTTTAGAAATTTGGTTGCAGCCTTTTTGAAGGCCGTTCGCAGCCGGCATTGTTAAAAGCCAGCTGCAAAAAGTTCGGGGAGAATGATGTGATTGGATGCTTTCTGAACTTAGATGCTGATGAAGTGGAAGTCTCTTTCTCCAAGAATGGTGAGTGATCCAAAGATAGTTTCACCGCAGCTATAACTTCAACTAAGAGATATCAACTTTTTTAATCTTGATTTTTAAACATTTCAAAACAAAGTGCCTGCATGTCGTATTTGGAAGCTTTATCAATTAATTGATTTTTAAGTTTTTTTTAACATTTTTAATTGTAATGTTTAGATGAAATGTGGTGAACCTCCAATTTCTAGAGGATGAAAACATTTTCAGTTTCTGCATTTTTTTTCCTGTAAAATTTTATCAAATACAACCCCCCCCCCCCCCCCCCCCCACCGAACTTCTTCAAAAAAAGCCGGCTGCTGGTTGCCCGTGAATTTGCACAATCGGAGACGCAGAAGATTTTTTGAACAATTCTATGTAATCTTCCTGCCTGAAGGGAGGCAGAGAGCAGGTCACGCCCCCCGAACATTTACATCACGGGCTTTGGGCGCGATTGGCATTCCTCCATTTTGTCAACAGCAAACAAAGTATGGGAAAGTGGTAGGTCGCGAAGGTCGGCCGGCGCTGGTCGCTAAGTTTGGCCGGCTGGAGAATTGACTGAATGGCCTGCTCCTGCCCACCATGTTCCTATATTAGGAATGCAAAACACAGGCGAAATGGGAGAGGTGAAAAATGAGCCACGCTCCATTTAAACTCTTCTCTCCTTTCCAGTGAAATACCTCAGCATTACTCAGCACAACCAGCTCAAAGGCAGAAGCATGGGCCAGCCATTTTCTTTCAACAGCACTGTAGCAAAATGCCAGTGTTTAAACAGTCTTCTGATGTAGCTGGTGGCCAAATCGCCCGAATAATAGATATCCACTGTCAAATCAACAGCACCTTCCAAACCTAGGGTTGCCTGATCTGAGTCACTGGATAACAATGTCTGCACTAAGGTGTGAAAACCCTCCTCCCCATTGGCGCTTCCCCACAATGCAATGCACTGGCCTGGTTGGCAGGATTTTGTCAAATTCGGGGACAGGTTTGAACTCAAGACTCGAAGACAGCATTTATTTTCAAACCATCTCAGTTCATGTCAGCATTAGATCATCTGATAAAAATAGACAATTTACAATAACTTTGCATGGGTTTCGTCACTCTTAACTGCGCACTTGTACCCCAAACTGCAACCGAGGGCTAATCCACATGGACTGCAGCAGCTCAAGAAGGTAACAAAAGCTGGCCGTGCCCTTGAATGAATAGAGGCCAGAGCTGTTTATCTTTGTGCTTCTATACGTCCAGGAACTTGTTAGACAGTCTCTTCAGTACATCAACGGTGTGCGGGTGTGATTCTGAACTGGTAGAGGACAACGAAGTCGTCAACTGGTGAACAATGTCTATCAAACATCGCTCGATCGCTTTTAAATCCGCATCCAATTGGAGGCAGTCTGCCCTGGTTGCCATGCGATTGCAGAGATTTCTCAGCTCCGCGCTGAGCTGGACACAAAAAAGCAAACAGAAAATATTGGTCAAATGCAAATCGGCTTCTGCAATGAAATGCGCTGGCAGTAAGTCGGGTTCCCCTGTGTATGCAAAATAATTCCAGGATTTACCTCAGAGCTTTACAGGAAAGTTTTGTCGACATTCATTCGATTAAAGATTATTGATGAGGTTTTCTTTAAAATCCAAAATGTTATGGGATTTGCACTGACCATCATTGCACCTTACCTTACAGTCCAGCTGAAAGTGTGGTTCTTGCAGTTGAGACAAGGAATTTTGCTCCAGGGACAATAACTCTGAAGTCAAGCCTATCAAACGGGTTAACTTGCTCTCCCTGGCGACCTGGAGGAGTGTTCTCCGCCTGCTGCTCGGAGTTGAGGAGGGGGCTGGCTCCCGGGTGCTGCAGGCAGCTTTGAACCTGTTCCCAGCGGTCTGCCCCGGGCTGGGCGGTTCTGGACCAAGGTGCCGCTGATCCTGAAGGTATTGGTGCAGAATTGCTAAGGCGGACTGCTGATGGGCGATGCAGACTTGCAGAACCCTGTGCATCCTCTCGATCAGCTCCCAGGTCACTTTACAGAAGGAACATTTTACTGCGCACAACACAGCCTTGGACCTGTTCGCCCCGCCCCGGTGCTCTCCAGATCTGTTGTACCCAATCAGTTTGATTCGATTGAATTTAACTATTCAAATAGTATGAAGCTGACAGATGTTTTACAATAAAAACCGTTTAGGAAATTTGCATTGGTTCATTAACATAACAATCCAGTTTGATCCTTTGACAATCTGACAGTTTACTTTAGAGTAAAAGTGGATATTGTATTATTGACAGTCTTCCATGACGAGACTAAGAATGATTTTTTTGTTCCTTTACAGAATATGGGCTTCGCTGGCTGGACCAGCATTTATTGTCCAACTCTAGTTTCCCTTCAAAAGGTGCTGGTGAGCTGCCTTAGGATTCAGGGCTTTAACAAAGAGTCACTGGACTCGAAATGTTAGCTCTTTTCTCTCCCGCAGATGCTGTCAGACATGCTGAGTTTTCCCAGCATTTTCTCTTTGCCTTTTTGAACCGCTGCAGTCCCTCAGGTATAGGTACACCCAGTTAGGGAGGGAGGTCCAGGATTTTTACCCAGCAATACTGGCATAGTGGTTAGCACTGCTGCCTCGCAGCGCCAAGGACTGTGTGTGTGGGTTTCCTCCGGCTGCTCCGGTTTCCTCCACAGTCCAAAGATGTGCAGCTTAAGTGGATTGGCCATGATAAATTGTCCTTAGTGTCCAAATGTTGGGTGGGGTTATCGGGATAGAGTGGAGGATTGGGCTTGAGTAGGGTGCTTTTTCGGTGGTTGGTGCAGTGTCGATGGGCCAAATGGCCTCCTGTACTGTACGGTTTCTATGATGGTGAAGGAATGACAATATATTTCCAAGTCAGGATGGTGAGTGACTTGGAGAGGAACCTCCAGGTGGTTGTGTTCCCAGGTATCTCCTGCTCTTGTCCTAGATGGTAATAGTTGTGGGATTGGAAGGTGCTGTATAAGGAAACTTGGTGAGTAGTATAGTAGATAGTGTAGATCGTACACACGGCTGCCACTGTTCATCGGTGGTGGAGGGAGTGAATGTTTGTGGAAGGGGTAGGTAGCAATCAAGCAGGCTGCTTTGTCCTGGATGGTGTTGAGCTTCTTGAGTGTTGTTGGAGCTTCATTCATCCAGGCAATTGGAGAGTATTCCATTACACTCCTGGCTTACCACAATATTAATGTGGCTAGTCCTGTTCAGTTTCTGATCAATGGTAACCCCCAGGATATTGATTGTGGGGGATTCAGCAATGGTAATGCCATTGAATGTCATAGGGTGATGATTAGATCCTCTCTTGTAGGAGATGGTCATTGACTGGCATTTGTGTGACGTAAAAGGTAATTTCCACTTGTCAGCTCAAGCCTGGATATTGTTCAGGTCTTTCTGCATTTGGACATGGACTACTTCATTATCTGAGGAATCATGAATGGCGTTGAACATTGTTCAGTCATCTGCAAACATCCCACTTCTGACCTTATGATGGAAGGGAGGTCATTGATGAAACAGCTGAAGATGGTTGGGTCTAGGACACTACCCTGAGGAACTCCTGCAGTGATGACCTGGAGCTGATTTGATTTGATTTATTGTCACATGTACCGAAGTACAGTGAAAACTATTTTTCTGCGGCCAAGGGAACGTACACAGTATGTATATAGTAGACAAAAAAGAATAATCAACAGAGTACATTGTCATCGACAAAGAGTGATTGGTTACAGTGCGGAACAAGGGGCCAAATAAAGCAAATATATGAGCAAGAACAGCATAGGGTGTCGTGAATAGTGTTCATACAGGGAACGGATCAGTCTGAGAGGGAATCGTTGAGGAGTCTAGTAGCTGTGGGGAAGAAGCTGTTCCTATGTCTGGATTTGCGAGTCTTCAGACTTCTGTATCTTCTGCCTGATGGAAGGGTCTGGAAGAAGGCAAAGCCTGGGTGGGAGGGGTCTCTGATAATGCTGTCTGCCTTCCTGAGGCAGCGGGAGGTGTAGACAGAATCAATGGGAGGATGACAAGCTTGTGTGATACGTTGGGCTGAGTTCACCACACTCTGCAATTTCTTGCGATCTTGGACCGAGCAGTTGCCATACCAAGTTGTGATCCAGCCGGATAGGATGCTCTCATCACACATCTGTAGAAGTTTGAGAGAGTCGATGCAGACATGCCGAATTTCTTTAGCATCCGTAGGAAGTAGAGACGTTGTTGGGCTTTCTTGACTGTTGCATCAACGTGAGTGGACCAGGACAGATTGTTGGTGACGGTGATCCTCCAGGAACTTAAAGCTACCGACCATCTCCACTCCGGAGCCATTGATGCAGACGGGGGGGTGGGGGGGGGGGGGGGGTGTCGTGCTGCGCTTCCTGTAGTCGATGATCAGTTCCTTGGTCTTTCTGACATTTAGTGAGAGGTTGTTTTCGGTACACCATGCAACCAAGTGATTTATCTCCCTTCTGTAGTCCGATTCGTCGTTGTTTGCGATACGACCCACCAGTCGTATCATCCACAAACTTCTAGATTGAGTTGGAGTTAAATCTTGCCACACAGTCATGTGTGTGTATAGGGAGTACAGTAGAGGACTGAGCACAGATCCTTGCGGGGCCCCGGTGTTGAGGATTATTGTGGAGGAGATGCTGTTGCCTATCCTGACAGATTGCAGTCTGTTGCTGAGGAAGTCAAGGATCCATCTGCACAGAGCGGGGTCAAGTCCAAGGTTGCAGAGTTTGGTTATAAGTCTTGTCAGGATAATGGTGTTGAAGGCAAAACTATAGTCTATGAACATAGACTATTACATTGGTGTCCTTGTTTTCGAGATATTCGAGTGTTGATTGTGGAGCCAGGGAGATAGCATCTGCTGTGGACCGGTTGCGGTGATGGGCAAACTGCAGTGGATCGAGACCGTCTGGGAGGCTGGCAGTGATCCATCTCATGACTAGCCGTTCGAAGCATTTCATGATAACAGATGTCAGTAGTCATTGAGGCAGGCTACCTTGTTTTTCTTTGGTACTGGCATTACGGTGGTCTTATTGAAGCAGGTAGAGGCCTCAGAGCGGAGGAGTGAGGTGTTGAAGATGTCTGCGAATACACTCGCCAGCTGGTCTGCGCACGCTCTGAGTGCTCGTCTAGGGACTCCATCAGGGCCCAACGCTTTCCACAGATTCACTTTCAAGAAGGCAGCTCTTACCTCTGAGGCTGTAATTGTGGGTATGGGTGTGGCCAGGGCTGTGGGGCGGGTGGCACTGATGCATTGGCTGACTGCTCAAAGCGGGCATAGAACTTGTTCAGATCATCGGATAGGGATGCTCCAGCCCCAGATATTCCGCCTAGCCTTGCTTTGTAGCCTGTGATCTTGTGTAATAGTCATCGTGGGTTAGTGTCGTTGGCCTAGGACTCTAGTTTGATGCGGTATTGTCTTTTGGCATCCCTGATGGCTTTCCGTACGTCACACCTGGATTTCTTATATAGGTCAGTGTCGTCAGACTTGAACGTCTCCGTCCAGAACTTAAGCATGGAGAGAACCCTTTGGTTGAGCCCATATTGACTTGGTACACAGTCCTCAACACACTTACTGATGAAGTCTGTGATGGTGGTTGTGTACTCGTCCAGGTTAGCTGCCACGGCCTTGAATATGGACCAATCCACAGACTCCAAGCAGTCGCAGAGGATGTCCTCGGATGCCTCGGACTAGCACTTTACAGTTTTCTTGACTGGCTCAGCATGCTTGAGTTGCTGTTTGTAAGCCGGAAGTAGGAGTACCGACGTGCGGTCAGATTTGCCAGTGTGGTCAGGGAATGACGTGGTATAGGCACCTTTGATGCTCATGTAGCAGTGGTCCAGGGTGTTTGCACCTCTGGTGGGGCAGGAGCTTTGTTGATGGAGTTTGGGTCCAACCTTACTGAGGTCGGCCTGGTTGAAGTCTCCGGCCATGATTGTCAGGGCTTCAAGATGATTTGTTTATTGGTTGTTGGTGGTGGAGTGTAGTTTATCAAGTGCTTTCTTCACTTCCACCTGGGGTGTGATGTAGACTGCTGTGATGAGTACAGAGGTGAATTCATGTGGGAGGTAGAAAGGGCGACACTTCACGGTCAGCTGAGATGATTGACTTCCAACCACCACAACCATCTTCCTTTGTGCCAGGTATGACTCCAACCAGCAGTTTTCCACTGATTCCCATTGACTCCAGTTTTGCTTGAGCTCCTTGATGCCATATGGTCAAATACTGCCTTGATGTCAAGAAATCCTGCCCAATATATATCCCTCAGCCTACACCAGTATAGCAGATAATCTAATTATTTTCAGTAAGAACAGAACATGCTGCACATGTGTCGAAGTATTTCAAGGCTGACACTTGTTCAAGTTTTATTGACATGTGCACATGGATGGCAAAGCCAGTGGGATGCCCTGGTATTACTCTGAATTATCTTAATAAGCAGAAACATTTATAGCTTCATTTAACCAATACAGATACATTTTAAGCCTTTAATTGATTATCGCATACACCAATAATATCACAGTTAAACTATCATTTTTGACCAATGAAAGGACAGTAATTCTAGCCAATAGAAAGTGATACAAAACAGCAAATGGACCAATAGAAACATTAGCATTTTCTATCCTTCGTTTGCATACTTATCTTCCCTTTGACCTGAAGGGAATGATAGTTTACAGAAAAGTGCATCCTTGCTATGACTACTTCCATCATTCTGTCTCCACAGCCTTGGTGTCATTCACTAAGAACCAGGGGCGGGATTCTCCGACCCCCAGCTGGGTCGGAGAATTGCCCGAGGCCGGCGTCAATCCCACCCCCGCCGTGTTTCGAATTCTCCACCACCCGAGATTCGGCGGGCGCAGGAATTGCGCCGTGCCGGTCGGCGGGCCCCCCATGGCGATTCTCCGGCCCGCAATGGGCCGAAGTCCCGCCGCTGACAAGCCTCACCCGCCGGCGGCAATCAAAACACCTACCTGACCGGTGGGATTGGCGGCACGGGCGGGCGCCAGGGTCTTGGGGGGGGGGGAGGGGGGCGATCTGACCCCGGGGGGTACCCCCACGGTGGCCTGGCCCACAATCGGGGCCCACCGATCGGCGGGCAGGCCTGTGCGTGGGGGCACTCTTTTTCTTCCGCCTTCGCCATGGTCTTCACCATGGTGGAGGCGGAAGAGACCCCCTCCCCTGCGCATGCGCCGGGATGACGTCAGCAGCCGCAGACGCTCCGGCGAAGTCCTTTCAGCTCCGGCTGACATGGTGCCAAAGGCCGTTCACGCCAGCCGGCGGAGCGGGAACCACTCCGGCGCGAGCCTAGCCCCTCAATGTGAGGGCTTGGTCCCTAAAGGTGCAGGAGACTTCTGCAGCTTTGGGGCGGTCCGGCGCCGGAGTGGTTCACGCCACTCCAACACGCCGGGACCCCCCGCCCCGCCGGGTAGGTGAGAATCCCGGCCCAGTTTATTATGGATTCCATTCTAACTTATGTCCTTCGCTTCTCCAGGATACATGAATTTCATACGAACTCATGACCTTTGCTCAGAAACAGTATATCATGGATTACACACTTTTCCTCCTTTGGTCCTTCAAGACAATTTAGGATCTTACTCAAGCTCAATCTCCCCTAACCATCGGGTTTCCTTGTCCGCAAGGTTGTGATCATTGAGGAGGAGAAGGAACTGGGCTGCAGGATCATTAGCTGGGGCTTTACGTGTCCTTAAATCAGCAGCCAGAGCGAACGCAACAAAGGAGGATTCGTATGATTATGCAGAGGAGGATGAGGAGGGCAAGCAAGGCCTATCCCGAGATACTTGAGGAAGGTCTTTAGAAATCCACCAAACCACCCACCAATATCAGGGAGCCATCCCCACCACTCAAAAGGGTTTTCTTGAGCCACAGAATGGAGAAGGCGAACTTGTTCCTGTGTGTCGCGCACATCCGTTTCGATTCTTTGGTCCTCATTAACATAAAAGCAGCAAGATTCATTAATGGCTGCGCAGACTCCCCCTTGTGCTGCCAATAGGAAATCAAGAGTCATTCGAGAGATATCACCTTAGAGAGGGACAGAATTTTTGATTGCAACCCCTGGATGGCATCCACGGTTCTGTTCTCAATGATTTCCATAGTGGCAGAGATGTTAATGATAGTCCTTTCTAATTCTGAGACTCCCAGACCTGGGATTAGGGCCCGAGGAAACTGGTGAAACCCGGTATTACGGGTAGCCAGTGTATTCGAGATTGATCTTTTAGGACGCCCCACAGGTCCAAGGTGGTTATGGAGGGAGTGAATGGCAAGGTGTTTGACCCCAAAGGCCTTGGGGATACTATTGCCAATGGTGCAGGTCCCCGTTCAATCAACGGGAAGTGTCTTGTAGGCACTATTCCCACAAAGCCAGTAGGAACCATTGCGAACAAGGGTCGGGTACCAAAAGGTATGGTTCTGACAGAATCTAAGCCAATTCTAAACAAGGGTAGAATTAGTCTGGGCATACCAGTGAATTCGACAGGTTCAACTAAGCCATAATGCTCGCAGTGCTAGTAGGTCTGGGCATCCTGTGGTGTTTCTATAATTACAGGGCCCAAACCTTCCCTTGACATAGCCATTAGAGGTGCAGATGATTGTGAAGTTGCCCAGGGTCAGATTATATGCCCGCTGACAGTCACATCCATTCTGGTTAGTATATGTGAGATCGATCTCAGAGGAATGGCCTGGGGAAGGCAAGGTAGGGGCCTCACGGTACCATGGTGGTTAGCATCAATGCTTCACAGCTCCAGGGTCCCAGGTTCGATTCCCGGCTGGGTCACTGTCTGTGTGGAGTCTGCACGTCCTCCCCGTGTGTGCGTAGGTTTCCTCCGGGTGCTCCGGTTTCCTCCCACAGTCCAAAGATGTGCGGGTTAGGTGGATTGGCCATGCTAAATTGCCCGTAGTGTAAGGTTAATGGGGGGATTGTTGGGTTACGGGTTACGTGGGTTTAAGTGGGGTGATCATTGCTCGGCACAACATCGAGGGCTGAAGGGCCTGTTCTGTGCTGTACTGTTCTATGTTCTATGTTCTATGACTCATTCCTTTTGCATTCCCAAAAGGATGTCATTGGACCTGGCTGGTTGTAGACGCGGAATCGAGCTTCCCGGTAATCATAATCAGCAAGATAATCCCAGGAACTTAATGGTAAATCACCCACCCCAGTACTACCGTGGGTAGAATTCCTTCTGACACATAGCCAGGCTGACCCCTTAACAACCACAGAAGTGGGCTACCGCCTCCAAGTGGACGCACGATGGATAAGTGCCCCTATACTCCCTTGGGACTCTGCAGAATCCAAGAGGAGGGCCAAAAATCTCATCTCCGAGGAGGAAGTGTTAGTGGGAAAATTAGTACAAATCCAACAATTGGTCCGGTTGCCTGTGAGGCAATGGCCTGCATCTTTTGGACCGCAGAATTATCAATCCATGATCCCGCAAGGGCCGCGCAGAAGAAAGTCAGTGTTAGCATCATTCTTTCTAGTTGGGTATGCTTCTATCCATCACGAAAATAAGCACACATCAAGCACATAGTTATATCCCATACATTTGGGCATTTGTATAAAGTCCATTTGTAAATGCACAAATGGGCCCCACTGCTGGGGACTGCTGGTACAGTCAGTAGACGTGTCTTTCCAGGTTATGGCTTTGACAGAGCAAGCAGCGTAACAGCAACCTTTCCTGCTATGGTAGAGAATCCTGGTGCAAATCATACCTGCTGTGTCATCCTTATCACCCCTCTTTGCCCGCATGAGTAAATTCATAAAATCCTGCGGGCAAGCCAGGGCAGGAGTGACTTAGGGTCGACAGCTCGCCCTTCCAGGGAATACCAAAGACCATCAGAGCGCTGAGTGCATTTGGCTTGTACCCACGCATCCTCTTCAGAATGCTGCACAGTGGACTGTAAATCAATAACATGAAATGAAATTTAATGAAAATCATTTATTGCCACGAGTAGGCTTCGATGAAGTTACTGTAAAAAACATCTTTTCCACATGTCTGACCTTAGCCTGCTGAAATGTTCCAGTGAAGCCACATTCCGGCGCCTGTTCGGGGAGGCTGCTATAGGAATTGAACCCACACTGCTGGCATGCCTTGGTCTGCTTTAAAAGCCAGCGATTTAGCCCAGTGTGCTAAACAAATTAACAGTAGAATTAACAGACGGACTAGGGGTGGCAGCCTGTTAGGGAGAAAGCAAAATGGAGCTGACCAGCCTGCTAATAAATAGCAATACCCCTTCCCCCCATTCAAACTTAATTTTGGGTTCACCTGTTGGAGGCAAGAAACCATGGGGCCAAGAACCTTGGCCTGTGAACCACGAGTCACAAAAAGGGTGACTTGGGGCTACATTTGGCGGAACTTGAAAAAGGATGCAGCAGAGGGCGGTAGGATGACAGAGCCAGCGGCCCCCTCGGGGCCAACACAAAGGGAGGTGATGGTAAGAACGTAACACTCACCAAAGTGGGCAGATATCTGTTGGTTATACTGAAGATCGGAGCCATCCGCCGAGTAATGGGCTGTGCAGTGGAGATGGTCATGCCAGTCTTCGAGGGAGTGACAGCAGTCACCTAGGGTCTCATGAACCACTCATCAGCCAGTAGATTAAGGAATATATTTTGCAGGCAGGACAAAAGGTTGACTTTATCAAAGTTCCACCACCACACATGGGGTTGAAAGGAGTGTTCAGTGACCTGTAGTAAAGCACAGACTGTTTGCAGAGGAGATCACGAACTAGAAGATTGTTAGTAACATCAGAGCTGAGGAGGAATCGGTGTTCACCAGATTGTCCCGTGAGGGAGAACGGAACCTTATCTGATAGAGGTAGAGACGGTGGTTGGCCCTTTACTCTGACAACATCAACAGTTTGTGTGAAAGGCCAATGCTAGGAGCCTCATCTGTACGAATAGTGAAGTGGTGCCAGTATCAACCAGAAAGTTCCATTAACTACATAGGCTCTTCAGCAGTAATGGCAGGCATTTGACGGGTGTGGCATCCCTATTTGGAGGGTCCTGGTGGACCAAAGGGAATGTTTAGTATAAAGAACAGTCTGAGGGTTCGGAGGTGGTGGAGGTGAGAGTGGCAGCGAGGGTTGGCATCTGTTGTCTCTGAAGCAATCCCGGGACCAGGGCCCCAGGAGACCACACGTATAACAGGCACCATTATTCCCTCCCCAGCCTGCTTTCCTACCTCTCCCACGTCTACCATTCCGTGTCCACCGCTGTTGCTGTCCATCAGATGGGCAGGCATACAGAATTTTGTCAGTGCCTTTATTTAATTTGGGCTGCTGATACTGGAGCTGCCGCCCACAGTGTTGTCGTGCACTAATGATTTCAGGTTTTGCTTACTCTCCCAACCTACACAAGTCAGTGTAAGCATTTTCTTAATATCAGGCTGCAACCCCTGAACAAGGGCATTAATAAGCGCTGGCATACCAGCGTCTACAGCAATTCCGGAACACTTAGTAAACACAGAACGGAAGCGTTCAACATAATCACGTACATCCTCATCAACAGGAGGCGCTGATTTGTTTTTTCTCTTTTGGCGCGGGCCTTTTGGTGTTTGTTCAACCAGGATCCTGGATTTTAGCTATCTAGTTTCTTTCAACCTTAACAATCGTAACCCACAACCCACCCATTCAGGTAATAGACACTCCCCTTGAGCCCTTCTAGCTTCTCAAATAATTTTCAATCTTCCCAAGTTCAAATCTGCACTGAGGGGTATTCTATATGGATTTCCAAGGCATACAGGGTAGGCGTGTTGGCTATTATCCAAGGATGTGTAGGTTAGGTGGATGTATATGGATGGAGTGGGGGAGTGGGCCTGGGCAGGGCTCTACCCCAGAGGATCGGTGCAGACTGAAAGGCTCTTGTCAAATAAATTCTCAAATTGCTGAAGCTACTGCAATTCTTGTTCCGTTTGCAGGTACCTGTCAAGTAAAACACAAAAGATCCATTCTGCTTGGCTCAAAATGGGTTAATTAATCTGAACATATCTGACAAATCAAACTTAAAATTTGTAAATCTCAATTCCTGTAAAAATCCAAATACATCTTCAGCTGTTAATAGGCAAGGGTTAATTCTCTGCTCGTTAAAAAAAAGCAGATTTAAAGTTTTCAACTGGACGTCATTACGTCATCACCTCTCTTTATTTCGCCGTAACGAGAAATATGATCGGACACACCCTTTTTTCATCATTTTACACTCTTTTTTACTTTTTCCATCTCAGAATTTAAAAAAATCTTTTTGTGTCAAGAATAATTCATTTTTAAAAACTTGACAAGAAGTATTAAATCCAAGACCGGATTGGTCATTTGTATTTCAACTATCCCAACTTCCAATCAACCCTACTAAATTAACATTATCTTATCCTTACATGAGTGAATTTTGTCCGAATTAAAATCCCTCATGTTTATCACAAAAACCATGGGAATCATCAGTAAACAACGATCTAGGTTGATAACTTTTGAAAAAAAGATTTGTTAATTACATTTCAGTTTGTTAGCTGTTGACACAAACCACTTAAATTATGATTTTTTTGGGGGGCAGCACGGTGGCGCAGTGGGTCAGCCCAGCTACCCCACGGCACCGAGGTCCCAGGTTCAATTCTGGGTCACTGTCCGTGTGGAGCTCGCACACTCTCCCCATGTTTGCGTGGGCCTCACCCCCACAACCCAAAGATGCACCGGATAGGTGGATTGGCCACGCTAAATTGCCCCTTAGTTGGAAAAAATGAATTTGGTACTCTAAATTTATAAAAAATTATGATCTTTAAATCACTTTATCACACAAGACACAAATATCACCACTCTCACACACCAAGGAGGTGCTTTTTAGTGCTTTGACCAAAATTAATTAGCTAAAACGTCCTTGCGGCTTCTAAATTTCCAAATTCTAAACTCAAGTTTACTTCCAGAAGATAAACCTTAGTACACCCACATAAAACAAACGAAAAGACACAGATTCTCACAACTCTCAAACAGCACAGTTAACTGTTAGCTTTCTCTCACATCTTCAGATTCTTAGAGTATTAAACAAGATTCCCCATTCGCCTTCATCATAAAACTTTATTTTATTCCATTTAAGTCAATTTCCAATGATTGATTTTATAGGCCTTAGCTATTCTCCATGGATTTAAAACCATACTTAATTTTGTACAAATTGCACCCAGACTATATTTAAAATTTCCGCATTAACTTATCTTGTTGAGCTCCCACAAACTCATAATTGAACCAAACAAATCAACTGTTTGCTGAAATGGTTAATAATCCTTCAGAACCTAAAGAGCGGAGAGTGGGCGGAGAAACTTGGAACGCCATTGCGTCCTTTCAGGTAAAAGCATTTTCTTTCTTTTAAATTGATCTTATTTTCCGATGTTTCAGTGCTTTAGAGAAATTGCACAAATATTTTTTAACTCAAATGATTAAAAAGTTCAAATTGGATCCAAACGATGATTGAAACTCTAAACATTGTGTGAAAGCGGGGTGTCCCCACACAGGAAAATTTCAACAATCAGTAAAGTTCAAAACGGATTTAATCATTTTATCGATAAGCTTTTGTTCTGATTTCCTTATGTGGGAACCTTGGTCAACACGCTTCCCATGGTAAAAAAATGTTCAGATCTTACCTTGCCGGCCAGCTTTCAGGTTAACTTTGATCAAATATCCAGGGTCTCGAACCCTGCTAACTGCATCTTCTCAGCTAAGCATTCAGCCCTTGCTGGCCTTGCCTCATCAGCTCGGGACTCGGACCCCACTGAGAGCTGGAGGCTCGAACCCTAGTTCCGACAGGGGACTCAAACCCCAAGGGGGAGTCAAACCTCCCTTAAGACCAACGATGACTTATCCTGGTAGTGAGACACAGGTAAAAGTATGCATTTCTTTTGTCAAAACCTCGTAGTGCCGAAATCTGGCAGCCACGGTTTTCGAGTTGTTGACTGGTGAGGTACTACACAATGTACCCGTGTCCAACACTCCAGGGGTTAGTCATCTTGGTTGAACATCCAATTTGTCAAAGTATTTCAAGGCTGACACAGGAGCACTTGTTCAAGTTTTATTGACATGTGCACATGGATGGCAAAGCCAGTAGGATGTCCTGGTATTACTCTGAATTATCTTAGTAAGCAGAAACATTTATAGCTTCATTTAACCAATAGAATTAACAGATATATTTTCACCTTTAATTGATTGTCGCATACACCAATAATATCACAGTTAAACTATCATTTTTGACCAATGAAAGGACAGTAATTCTAGCCAATAGAAAGCGATAGAAAACAGAGCAATGGACCAATAGAAACATTAGCATTTTATATCCTTCTTTTGCATACTTATCTTCCCTTTGACCTGAAGGGAATGGTCGTTTACAAAAAAATGCATCCTTGCTATGACTACTTCCATCATTCTGTCTCCACAGACTTGTGTCATTCACTAAGAACCAGTTTATTATGGATTCCATTCTAACTTATGTCCTTCGCTTCTCCAGGATACATGAATTTCATACTAACTCATGACCCTTGCTCTGAAACAGTATATCATGGATGCCACACATGCTCAGGCAGGGTCTATGGACAGAGAAACGGAGTTGCCATTTCAGGTCTGTGATCTTTCATCACAACTGGAATGTATTGGGGATGTGACAGGTTGAAACAAGTACAGATGTCAGAAAGGGAGAAAAGAACAGGTCTGATGGGTTGGAAGGCGGGAAGGATTAAACCACAAAAGCGACAATAGGGCAAAGCAAAAGGTGATGGCATGAGTAAAGAAACAAAGATATAGATATTACAGTGCAGAAAGAGGCCATTTGGCCCATTGAGTCTGCACCGTCTCTTTGAAAGAACACCCTACCCAAGGTTAACACCTCCACCCTATCCCCATAACACAGTAACCCCACCCAACACTAAGGGCAATTTTGGACACTAAGGGCAATTTAGCATGGCCAATCCACCTAACCTGCACATCTTTGGACTGTGGGAGGAAACTGGAGCACCCGGAGGAAACCCACGCACACACGGGGAGAATGTGCAGACTCCGCACAGACAGTGACCCAAGCCAAGAATCGAACCTGGGACCCTGGAGCTGTGAAGCAGTTGTGCCATGCTACCATGCTACCGTGCTGCCCGAGAGGAGGAGGAAATCGGATATGCAGAATTACCAGCAACAGGGATAAACTGAAGTTGTTGAACTCACTGTTGTTGAATCGGCTGGAGGTGGTGAAAATGATGTAGGATGTTCCTTTGAATAATGGGCAAATGACGATAGGGGGAATTGTCATCTGAAAGAGGGGGAGTGGGTGAGGGCAGAAATCTGGGCAATGGAATTAACACAGTCAAGACACTGTCAACAACAGTGGGGGCAGGCAGAAACCTTTGGCTGAGGAAAAGGAAGATGTATCAGAAGTAAAAATAATAATAATCTTTATTAATGTCACAAGTAGGCTTACATTATCACTGCAATTAAGTTACTGTGAAAATTCCCTTGTCGCCACATTCCGGCGCCTGTTCGGGTACACTGAGGGTGAATTCAGAATGTCCAAATTACCTAACAGCACACCTTTAGCGACTTTGTGAGAGGAAACCGGAGCACCCGGAGGAAACCCACGCAGACATGGAGAGAACGTGCAGACTCCGCACCGACAGTGACCCAGGTGGGAATCGAACCCTGGACCGTGGTGTTGTGAAGCAACTGTGCTACCGTGCCACCCAAAAAATACAAAATATTGGATAAACACGGCAGTTATGGCAGCATCTGTGGCGAGAGAAACCGAGTTAACATTTCGAGCCTGTGTGGCTCTTCTTCAGAGCTGAAGAGGGATGGAAATGTGAATAATGATATAGTTGGAGAGGGGGTGGAGGAGGTGGAGCAGAATAGAAGGTCCGGGATAGGTTGGAGTTGACGAGTGATTGACAAAGATGTCATGGACACAAGACAAAGTGGGGTTAATGGTAGCATTAAGGACTAAAGAAGTGGTTGTTACTGGGATATGGGCAAAATAGTTAAATTTGCTAATAGGTGAGCAAAGGTAGGCAGAACTACAGAACAAGAGAGAGACGGCCTGTGGGGGCAGGAGGGGAGGGGGGGGGGGGGGGGAGGGGATTGCAGTGAGACAAACATTTAAAAAAAGAGGTCAAGATGAAGGAGAAAGTTCACAGTCTAAAGTTGTTGAATTCAATGGTGAGTCTATTGTGAGTGCCTAATCGGGAGATGAGGTTTTGTTCTTCGTTCGTGTTAGGCTTCACTGGAACATTTCAGCTGGCTAAGGTCAGACATGTGGACAAAATGTTGAGTGGAAATGGCAAGAAGAGGAAGGTTGGGGTCATGCTTGTGGATTGAGCAAAGGTGTTCTTTTTTTTATACACACAGTGTACCCAATTCTTTATTTTTCCAATTAAGGGGTAATTTAGCCAATTGACCTACCCTGCACATCTTTGGGTTGTGGGGGTGAGACCCACACAGACACGGGGAGGTTGTGCAAACTCCACATGAACAGTGACCCGGGGCTGGGATTGAACCCGGGTCCTCAGCGCTGTCAGGCAGCAGTGCTAACCACTGCGCCACTGTGCTGCTCTTGAGCAAAGATGTTCTGCAAAACAGTCACCCAGTCTGCATTTAGTATATATCAGAAGTTCATATATGAAAGCTGATATCGTTAGAACGGATATGGGAAAGACAGAGAAATTGGGAGAATGAAAATTGGGAGAATAGAGTGTCATGACATGCAAACATGCAACCAATGAACACTCAGAATAGGATATAACCAATGGGCAGTCAGGACACTCAGAGGTGGCATCACCACAAAGGGGCATGACATAAACACTATAAAAAGGGATGAGGCACTCACACTCTGCCTCTTTCCACAGACAGACATCTAGAGAGTTAGACAGGCTTGGTCAGCAGCATCACACCCCACCACGTGGCTTAGAGCAAGCTGGCACAGTTAGACTGAGTTACTACAGTTAGATTAGCAGAGAGTTGAACTCATTTCAGAACTGTGTTAATAATTCAATAAACACGTTGAACTCATTTCAGAATCTGGAGCATCCTTTAGCTAAGACTGCACCACGTAGCAGCCTGTGTTATCCGAAGCAGCATAAAACAACAAAGAGCACTGACAGTAAGCAGAGTGGGAGGAAATTAAGTCTAGGTGGCTATGGAGGTCGTGGAATTAAAGTGAATCTGGATCAACATCCAGACATTGCATTGCTTCTGGAACCTTGCAATGCAATTTGCTACATTTCTACTTTGGGGTGACCAGACTTTGTGAAAGACATTACAGAAATGTTTTTCTTAAAGACCAGTTGGAAGTATTTGGTTTGTGTTGCTTGGTTGGATGTAGAGCATCGCTTTCCATTGTCCATCTCTGACTATACACTCCTCCTAATTTGGCAGGGGGGTGGGAAACTGATTTGTAGTCCAGGAGATAGTGTTGCTGGAGTTCAGGAAATTGAGGGTAGTGCAGTACTGAGGAAGGTACCAAGGTCACAAGAGTGGACCTGCAGTCATGAAGGTGGTTTGAAGTGTGTCTACTTCAATGCGAGGAGCATCAGGAATAAGGTTGGTGAGCTTGAAGCATGGATTGGTACCTGGGACTACAATGTTGTGGCCATTACGGAAACGTGGATAGAACAGGGGCAGGAATGGTTGTTGGAGGTTCCGGGGTTTAGATGTTTCAGTAAGATTCGGGAAGGTGGTAAAAGAGGTGGAGTAGTAGCATTGTTTAGCAAGGATAGTATAATGGATGCAGAAAGGCAGTTTAAGGAAGATCTGTCTACTGAGGTAGTGCGGGCTGAAGTTAGAAATAGGAAAGAAACGGTCACTTTGTTAGGAGTTTTCTATAAGCCACCAAACAGTAACAGCGATGTGGAGGAAAAGATTGCAATGCAGATTTTGGATAGGTACGGTAGTCACAGGGTAGTTGTCGTGGGTGACTTTAACTTTTCAAATATTGATTGGAACCACTATAATTCGAATAGTTTGGCTGGGGCTGTTTTTATCTAGTGTGTGCAGGAGGGTTTCCTCACACAATATGTGGATAGACCGACAAGAGGTGGGCCACATTGGATTTGGTACTGGGTAATGAACCGGGCCAAGTGTTAGATTTGGTTGTGGGAGAGCACTTTGGAGATAGTGACCACAATTCGGTGACTTTCACTATAGCAATGGAGCGGGATAGGAACATACGGCAGGGCAAGGTTTATAACTTAGGCAAGAATTGGGGAGCATAAGATGGAAACAGGAACTGTCAGGGATAGGTACAATTGAGATGTGGAGCTTGTTCAAGGAGCAAATCCTGCATGTCCTTGATATGTATGTCCCTGTCAGGCAGGGAGGAAATGGTCGAGTGAGGGAACCATGGTTTACAAAAGAGGTTGAATGTCTTGTCAAGAGGAGGAAGGATGAGAAAAGGATGAGAAAACAAGGTTCAGTTCGGGCACTTGAGGGATACAAGATAGCTAGGAAGGAGCTCGAGAAAGGGCTTAGGAGAGCTAGGAGGGGGCATGAGAAGTCCTTGGCGGGTAGGATGAAGGAAAACCCCAAAGCTTTTTACACTTATGTGAGGAATAAAAGAATGACCGAGGTGAAGTTAGGGCCGGTCAAGGATAGTAGTGGGAACGTGTGCATGGAGTCTGAAGATATAGGAGAGGCCCTAAATGAATGCTTTTCTTCAGTGTTCACAAAGGAGAGGGGCCATGCTGTTGTGATAGTGCGATACAGGCTGGTAGGCTGGAGGAGGTAGATATTCGGAAGGAAGATGTGTTAGAAATTTTGAGAAGCCTGAAGATAGATATGTCCCCTGGCCTGATGGGATATATCCTAGGATTCTTTGGGAGGCGAGGACAGTGATTTTATGTCCTCACTGTCTACAGGAATAGTGCCAGAAGACTCGAGAGAGGCGAATGTTATCCCCTTGTTCAAGAAAAGGAATAGATATAACCCTGGGAATTATAGGCCGGTTAGTCTCATTTCGGTCATAGGTAAATTATTGGAAAGGGTCCTGAGGGATAGGATATATAATCATTTGGAAAAATACAGCTTAATCCAGGATATTTAGCACGGATTTTTGAAGGGTAAGTCTTGCCTCACAAGTTTGATTGTATTCTTTGAGGAGGTAACTAAGTACATAGATGAAGGTAGAGCAGTTGATGTTGTATACATGGATTTTAGTAAGGTGTTTGATAAGGTGCCCCATGGTCGGCTCATGCAGAAAGCAAGGAGGCATGGCATAGAGGGAAATTTGGTCGATTGGATCAATAACTGGCTATCACAAAAGACGACAGTGGGTGGTTGTCGATGGTAAATTTTCATCCTGGAGCCCAGTCACCAGCGGTGTACCACAGGGATCAGTGCTGGGTCCTCTGCTATTTGTGATTTTTATCAATGACTTGGATGATGGAGTTGAAGGTTGGATGGAGTTTAACCCTGATAAGTGTGAGGTGATTCATTTTGGTAGGACAAATTTGAATGCGGATTATAGGGTTAACGGCAGGGTTCTGAAGAATGTGGAGGAGCAGAGAGATCTCAGAGTTCATGTCCATAGATCTCTGAAAGTTGCCACCCAAGTGGATAGAGCCATGAAGAAAGCCTACAGTGTGTTAGCATTTATTAACAGGGGATCGAGTTTAAGAGCCATGAGGTTATGCTGCAACTGTACAAGGCCTTGGTTAGACCACATTTGGAGTATTGTGTGCAGTTCTGGTCACCTCATTATAGGAAGGATGTGGAAGCATTGGAAAGGGTGCAAAGGAGATTTACCCGGATGCTGCCTGGATTGGAGGACAGGTCTTATGAGGAAAGGTTGAGGGAGCTAGGGCTTTTCTCATTGGAGCGAAGGAGGATGAGAGGTGACTTAATTGAGGTGTATAAGATGATGAGAGGGATAGATAGATGGACGTTCAGCGACTTTTAGCTCGGGTGGATGTAGCTGTTACAAGGGGGCATAACTATAAGGTTCATGGTGGAAGATATAGGAGGGATGTCAGAGGTAGATTCTTTATTCAGAGAATGGTTGGGCCGTGGAATGCACTCCCAGCTATGATAGTGGAGTCAACACTTTAGGAACTTTCAAGCGGTTATTGGATAGGCATATGGAGTGCACTAGAATGATTAGGAGTAGGTTGATTTGATCATCGTTTGAGACTAGTTCGGCTCAACATCGTGGACCGAAGGGCCTGTACTGTGCTGTACAGTTCTATGTTCTATGTTCCCCCAACATCTCTCCATCTCCTGAATGAGGTTTCCATAGACTTCCTCAGCTGGCTGGTTTACATTTCTTTCCACGTCATCACAAAGACCACGGGCGGAATTCTCCACTTGCCAACGCTGAAATAACGAAATGCGATTGGGTGGAGAATAACCTCCGATGTCAAAATCGGGGTAGGCACCGGTTTGACGCCAAATCGGGATGCTCCGGCATCATGAAAATAGCGTAAATACGTCGCTAGCCATGCGGGATGAAAATACAGTAGGCATATTGTTAGCGGGCCTGACAACTTCCATTTGTGATCATGGAGTGACTGGTCACATACAGGGCTGCTCCTGCATAAAGTCACAGAAAAGAGCTCTTTTTACACAGAACTGGTTGGAATTTTGATTAAAAAAAGCATAGTTGAATGTTGGAGGAGTAGTTCCCCCTGGGAGTGGTATGTCTGCTTGCTATCAGACTTGGCAGAAAACAGTGAGAGATTTGGCTGAAAAGTTGAAACAATCTTGTGCTGCAGCAACGTGCAGGCAGGGGAAGGGCAAGCTGGAAGGCCCCAGATACAGGAAAATGGGATTTGTGAGTGTGAAGGAGGTGAGAAATCCGGGTGGAAGATATGTGATTGTGAGTGGGGTATTGGAAGGGGCACCGGTAGTGTTGGTAAATGTGTATGTCCCTAATTGGGACGATGTAAGTTTTATGAGGGGGTTGTTGGCAGCGATCCCAGATTTGGCCACGCACCAGTTGATCATGGGAGGAGATTTTAACTGTGTCCTGGATCCAAGGCTGGATAGGTCAAGCCCCAGGTCGATGGGTAGGGTACGAATGGCGAGGGAGCGGGGGGTGTTTATGGAGAAGATGGTATGGTGGACCTATGGCGTTTTCTGAACCCAGGGGGAGGGCAGTATTCCTTCTTTTCACATGTCCATAAGGTATCCAGCAGAGGGCAGCAGAGCGGACCTGCTGATTGGCTGTTGCAGGGAAAATTTGCATCAGTGCAGATCCAGCAGAGGGCAGCAGAGCGGAGCTGCTGATAGGCTGTTGCGGGGAAAATTTGCATCAGTGCATTGCAGTCACTGTATCCAGAACATGTACCTGAGCAAGACACCCTCCATGTTCAAACGAAGGCAAGCAGCCAGCAGACGGCAGCAGAGCGGAGCTGCTGATTGGTTGTTGCAGGGAAAATTGGCATCAGTAAATTGCGGTCACTGTATCCAGAAAGTGTACCTGAGCAAGACACACTCTGTGTTCAAGTGAAGGCAAGCATCCAGCAGAGGGCAGCAGAGCGGAGCTGCTGATTGGCTGTTGTGGGGAAAATTTGCATCAGTGCATTGCAATCATCGTATCTAGAATGTGGTTTGTGGAGGAGCTGTTGGTCCAATAGTTATTGGGGACTCGATAGTTAGAGGGACAGATAGACGGTTCTGTGGCAATGAAAGAGACTCACGGATGGTACGTTGCCTCCCGGGTGTCAGGGTCCGTGATGTCTCGGACTGTGTTTTCAGAATCCTTAAGGGGGAGGAGGAACAGTCAGAAGTCGTGGTACACATCGGTACCAACGAGATAGGTAAGAGAAGGGACGGGATTTAAAACAGGAATTTAGGGAGCTAGGGTGGAAGCTCCGAGCCAGGACAAACCATGTTGTCATCTCTGGTTTGTTGCTGGTGCCACGTGCTAGTGAGGTGAGGAACAGGGAGAGAGTGCAGATAAACACGTGGCTGCCGGGATGGTGTAGTAGGGAGGGTTTCAGTTACGTGGATAATTGGAGCACATTCTGGGGAAGGTGGGACCTATACAGACAGGACGGTTTGCACCTGAACCAGAGGGGCACCAATATCCTGGGAGGGAAATTTGCTATGGCTCTTCGGTGGTATTTAAACTAATTTGTCAGGTGGATGGGAAAACGAGCTGTAGTCCAGAAGCCAGTGTTGAGAGCAGTAAGGCACTGCGGAGGGTATCAAGGTCGCAGGAGTGTACCAGCAGACAAAAAGGTGGGTTGAAGTGTGTCTACTTCAATGCAAGGAGTATCCGGAATAAGGTAGGTGAACTTGGAGCATGGATTGGTACTTGGGACTACGATGTTGTGGCCATTACGGAGATGTGGATAGAACAGGGGCAGGAATGGTTGTTGGAAGTTTCGGGGTATAGATGTTTCAGTAAGAGTAGGGAAGATGGAAAAAGAGGTGAAGGAGTAGCATTGTTAATCAAGGATAGTTTAACGGCTCCAGAAAGGCAGTTTGAAGGGGATCTACCTACTGAGGTAATATGGGCCGAAGTTAGAAATAGGAAAGGAGCGGTCATGTTGTTAGGAGTTTTCTGTCAGCCCCCAAATAGTAATAGAGATGTGGAAATTGCAAAACAGATTATGGATAGGTGTGGAGGTCTCAGGGTAGGTGTCATGGGTGACTTTAACTTTCCAAATATTGATTGGAACCTCCATAGGTCGAACAGTTCGGATGGGGCAGTTTTGTAGTCTGTGCAAGAGGGTTTCCTGACACAATATGTGGATAGGCCGACAAGGGGGGGGGACCACATTGGATTTGATACTGGTCAAAGTACCGGGCCAGGTATTAGATTTGTTTGTGGGAGAGCACTTTGGAGATAGTGACCACAGTTCGTTGTCTTTCACTATTGCAATGGAGAGGGCTCTGGCCATACAGCAGGGCAAGGTTTATAATTGGGGGAGGGTTAATTATGATGCGCTTATGCAAGAATTAGGGAGCATGAGATGGGAACAGAAACTGTCAGGGAAAGGCACAAATGAAAAATGGAGCTTGTTCAAGGAACAAATACTGCGTGTCCTTGATAGGTATGTCCCTGTCAGGCAGGGAGGAAATACCCGTGTGAGGGAACCATGGTTCACAAAAGAGGTTGAATGTCTTGTCAAGAGGAAAAAGGAAGCGTATGTAAGGATGAGAAAACAGGTTCAGTTGGGTCGCTTGAGGGTTACAAGGTAGCAAGGAATGAGCTAAAAAAAAAGGGCTTAGGAGAGCTAGGAGGGGGCATGAGAAGTCCTTGGCGGGTAGGATCAAGGAAAACCCCAAGGCTTTTTACTCTTATGTGACAAATAAAAGAATGACAAGGGTGAGGTTAGGGCCAGCCAAGGACAGTAGTGGGAACTTGTGTATGGAGTCAGAAGAAATAGGAGAGGTGTTGAATGAATACTTTTCTTCAGTGTTCGCCAAGGAGAGGGGCCATGTTTTTGAGGATGAGAATGTGATACAGGTGGATACGCTGGAGGAGGTAGGTGTTCTGAGGAAGGATGTATTAGCAATTTTGAAAAACCTTACAGTCGACCAGTCCCCTGGGAAAGATGGGATATATCCATGGATTCTTTGGGAGGCAAGGGATGAGATTGCAGAGCCTTTGGCTTTGATCTTTGGGTCCTCACTGTCCACGGGGATAGTGCCAGAGGACTGGAGAGTGGCGAATGTTGTTCCTCTGTTCAAGAAAGGGAATAGGAATGACCCTCGTAATTATAGGCCGGTTAGTCTTACTTCGGTGGTCGGTAAGTTAATGGAAAAGGTCCTAAAGGATAGGATTTATGACCATTTGGAAAGATGCAGCTCAATCCGGGATAGTCAACACGGATTTGTGAAGGGTAAGTTTTGCCTCACAAATTTGATTGAATTCTTTGAGGAGGTAACTAAGGGTGTAGATGAAGGTACAGCAGTTGATGTCGTATACATGGATTTTAGTAAGGCGTTTGATAAGGTTCCCCATGGTTGGGTTATGAAGAAAGTAAGGAGATGTGGGATAGAGGGAAATTTGGCCAATTGGATAAGTAACTGGCTATCACATAGAAGACAGAGGGTGGTGGTGGATGGAAAATTTTCAGACTGGAGACCAGTTACCAGCAGTGTACCACAGGGATCAGTGCTGGGTCCTCTGCTATTTGTGATTTGTATCAATGACTTGGAGGAGGGGGCTGAATAGTGGGTCAGTAAATTTGCTGATGACACCAAGATAGGTGGAGTAGTGGATGAGGTGGAGGGCTGTTGTAGGCTGCAAAGAGACATTGATAGGATGCAGAGCTGGGCCGAAAAATGGCAGATGGAGTTTAACCGTGATAAGTGCGAGGTGATTCATTTTGGTAGAAAAAATTTGAATACGGATTACAGGGTCAATGGCAGGGTTCTGAGGAATGTGGAGGAACAGAGAGATCTTGGGGTTCATGTCCACAAATCTCTGAAGGTTGGCACTCAAGTGGATAGAGCCGTGAAGAAGGCCTATAGTGTGTTAGCATTTATTAACAGGGGGCTTGAGTTTAAGAGCCGCGGGGTTTTGCTGCAACTGTACATGACCCTAGTGAGACCACATTTGGAGTATTGTGTGAAGTTCTGGTCACTTCACTATAGGAAGGATGTGGAAGCATTGGAAAGGGTGCAAAGGAGATTTACCAGGATGCAGCCTGGTTTGCAGGACAGGTCTTATGAGGAAAGGTTGAGGGAGCTAGGGCTTTTCTCTTTGGAGCGGAGGAGGATGAGAGGCGACTTAATAGAGATTATAAGATGATGTGGGGGATAGAGTGGACGTTCAGAGAGTATTTCCTCGGGTGGATGTAGCTGTTACAAGGGTGCATGGCTATAAGGTTCAGGGTGGGAGATATAGGAGAGATGTCCGAGGTAGGCTCTTTACTCAGAGAGTGGTTAGGGTGTGGAATGGACTGCCTGCTGTGATAGTGGAGTCGGACACTTTAGGAACTTTGAAGCGGTTATTGGATAGGCACATGGAGCACACCAGAATGACAGGAAGTGGGATAGCTTGATCTTGATTTCGGACAATGCTCGGCACAACATCGAGGGCCAAAGGGCCTGTTCTGTGCTGTACTGTTCTATGTTCTATGTATATTCGAGGATTGATTACTTTGTAGTGAGTTGGGAGATTTTGGTTGTGGTGGAGGGGCAGAGTATGTGGGGATAGTTATCTCAGATCATGCACCTACTGGCTGGAGATTCGGTTTAGATTGGGACGAGAGCAGAGGCCGGGGTGGAAGTTTGATTCAAGGGCTGCTGGCCGATTGAGGTTTTTTGTGATAAGCTGCGGTTGGCGATTAGGGATTATATGGAATTGAATCAGAATGTGGAGGTGTTGGCGGGCATTTTTTTGGGAAGCACTGAAGGCAGTGGTCCGGAGAGAAATTGTTTTGTTTACGGTTTGTGGAGATAAGGAAAGGAGGGCAGAACATGACCGTCTAGTGAGCGAGATAGTGGAGGCAGACAGGGAATATTCAAAGGTGCCCACCGTGGAGTGATTGACGAGGAGGAAAAAGTTGCAGGGGAAATTTGACTGGCTGACAATGGAGAGGGGGTAAGGCAACTGCGTAGGGCAAGAGGGGTGCAATACGAGTATGGTGAGAAGGCGAGCCGCATGCTGGCGCACCAGCTGCGGAGACAGGCTGCAGCCAGGGAAATATTAAAGATCCGGACTGGGGCTGGGGATGTGGTGTCAGAGACAGGGAAGATAAATGAGGCATTTAGAGAGTACTACGAGGGACTTTATGAGGGGGAGAGGAGGGGGTATGGGGGGGTTTTGGACGAGCTGGAATTTCCCCAGGTGGAGAAAGCAAAGAGGCAGGCGTTGGAGGAGGCCCTGGGGTTGAGGGAGGTGCTGGATAGTATTAGGGGTATGAAGTCGGGGAAGGCCCCTGGGCTGGATGGGTACCCGGCGGAATTTTAAAAGGAATTTGCGACGGACCTGGCACCACATCTGTTGGGGGTGTTTAATGAAACACTAGAGAAGGGGGAGTTACCGGAGGTGATGATGCAGGCAGTAATCACACTAATCCCATAAAAAGGCAAGGATCCGGTGGAATGTGGGTCGTATAGA